>NC_072019.1:16035750-17412375 GCF_027791375.1 Indicator indicator | reverse complement strand
TGGACATGGAACACAGATAACTTAATGAGCCCAAAACAGATTTCCTGAGAGCAAACCTTCCTGAAAATGAAGTCCAGTTCTGGGCTCCCCAGATCAAGAGACAGCGAACTAAGCAAAAAAGTCCAACAGAGGGCTACAAAGATGCTGAGGAGCCTGGAGCATCTCTCTGCCAAGGAAAGGTTGAGAGACCTGGGGCTGTTAAGCCTGAGGAAGAGAAGACTGAGAGGGAACCTGATCAATAGCTAGCAAAAGCGTGGGGGGGCAAGAGGATGGGACCAGACTCTTTACTGTGATACCCAATGACAGGACAAGGGGCAATGGGCACAAACCTGGAGCAGGCTGCCAGGAGGTTGTGGGTCTCCTTCTCTGGAGAGATTCAAAATCAACCTGGATGCAATCCCAGACAACCTGCTCTGGGTGACACTGCTTTAGCAAGGCAATTGGACTAGGTGATCTCCAGAGAGACCTTCCAACTCCCGTTCTGTGATAGCTTTGAGCTGACAACCTGTATCAGCGATGGTGGAAAAAACCTCACCTATCCCAGATAAATCAACAAGGTTTGCTGCTCTCACTATGCTGAGAATGAAACGCATCTACAAACAAATCAAGTGATGATACCAGCACATTTAAGTGCCAGAGACCATCTCATTTTCCTGATCTGGAATCTCTATGCGTGCTGTACCTGTTGTATAATCATTGCCCTGTATTTCCAAGGCAAGGCTGCAGTGGTGCAGGCTGGCTCAGCTCTGCATTTGTGGTGCTCTAGAACCTGAAGGCAGGTACTGAAAAGCCCTTGAAGATTTCTGTCCTCTAATTCTGGGGCAAAACAACTTCTAGAATTTCTCTGCTGATACAAACTCCCCATTTGAAAGTTTACTGGCTTCATTTTTCCATGCTGTTCCCATGATCTGCACGCGAAGCTGCCACAGCCCTGTCAACTGAGATAATATAAATTTATGAGATGCTGAGTTTTGGGTGGAGGCCAGGAAAAGTTCGCAAGAAAATCCCATTTCAACACATTGTGAGTAAACCTGCAGCACAGCAATGCCAGATTTTCATTTCACTAGCGAGCTTTTGTTGTTGTTGATGTTGTTGTTGACAACAAAACACGGCTTGTGCCAAGTTTCAAGGGCCATAAAAATGCTCTGCCAGAAGCCAGCCAAGCGCGCGGCAGCCGAGCGAGCCCACACGCAGCCGCCAGCTTCCCACCCCGGGACAACCAAGGGCTTCAGCAACCAGTGCAAGCTAACCAACGTATAACCTGGTGGTGAAACCCCTGCCCTCTGCAAGCCCCAGCAGTAAAAAAAGTCCTTTTTTAGTGAGGGGCGGCACTGGCCTTGGAAATTCGTAGGGATGTAGAGGTTTTGATAAGGCATGCAAGGCCTCAGCCCTCACCTGTGACACAGCTGCTCCCACAGGTCTGGCTCCTCTTTAGGCTCACCACAAGGTTGAGCTGTGAAGCCACCAACACGTACAGTAAGCCCAAGCTAGGAGAAAGCCTGTGGGAGCTACAGATCACCAGCTTCAAACTCTGAAAAGAAACAAGTGCACGGACCTACCTCACTGACAGATTTCTCAAGACCATCATAGAATCATAAAATGCATTGGGTTGCAAGGGACCTTGTGAAGATCACCCAGTCCAACACCCATGCCCACGCAGCGAGCAAGGACATCTTTAACTGGACATGGTTGCTCAGAGGCCTGTCAAGCCTGACATTGAATGTCTCCAGGGTCTCCACCACCTCCCTGGGCAGCCTGTTTCAGTGTTTCATCACCCTCACAGTAAAGACCTTCTTCCTAATGTCCAATCTAAATCTACACTACTCTGCTTTAAAGCCATTGCCCTTTGTCCTAGTTTTAAAAGCCTTTGTAAATAGTCTGTCTCCAGCTTTCCTGTAGGTTTGCTCAGGTACTGGAAAGCCACTATAAGGTCTCCCTTCTCTTCTGCAGGCTGACAAGTCCCAACTCTCTCAGCATTTCCCCATAGCAGAAGCGCTCCAGCCCTCTGATAATTTCTGTGGCCCTCCTCTGCACCAACTCCATCAGGCCCATCACCTTCTCATGTTGAGGGCCCCACAGCTGGTCACAGTACAGCAGGTGAGGTCTCACCAGAGGAGCAGAATGACCTCTCTTGATCTGCTGGCGACACTTCCTTTGAGGCAGATAGTGCTTCTAACCCATGATGACATCCACTTCTTCATGATTATCGGTTGGGCTTAGCACCACCTCGAATGTCATACACAAGCCAGGTTGCTGGTCTGTTTCTGAAGAAACAAGCGATAAGAGCAAATGGCCTCAAGTTGTGCCAGTGGATGTTTAGGTTGGACATTAGCAACAATTTCTTCCCCAGAAGGGTTGTCAAGGCCTGGAACAGGCTGCCCATGGAAGTGTTGGTGTCCCCGCCCCTGGAGGGATTTAAAAGCTGTGTAGATGTGGTGCTGAGGGACATGTTTATTGGTGACCTGGGTTAATATTTGGATTCAATGGCCCCGAAGGTCTTTTCCAACCTAAATGATTCTGCGATTCTATTTTTCAAGTCAAAATTATCTTTCCATCACCCCAAATTTTTTCAATTGAAGTGTTTCAGCTTTTTGTGGAGAGAGGGGGCAAAATAACTCCCCTAAAACACCACCACCACCACCACTATTCCTGCAATCTGAAAGCAGGGGTTTGCCAACAGTTTTATTGCTAGAAGTGATCTCTGAATGCATCAAACCAACTGCAGCTCAAAAAGAAGAAAAATAGTGGTAGCAGACAGGCACATTAGTGGATAAACTTCTCCAAGCTGTTTTTGGTAACCATACCCAAATAGCAGGTGCACATATTCAGACATTCCACCCTTTATTTTTTTGTAACTGTAAAGAACCACATCCCCAGTGCAGACTGTTGCAAAAATAAAACCTACCAACACCAGTCTCCACCACCAAGGACAGTAGGAATTTGATTTACCATTTCATTCTGTACATGTTATAAAAATTGATTGCTCTCGCTCTGTTGGCCTTATTTTGTGCTGCTCCTCTCTGTGACAGAGTGAATAACCCTACTATATTTCTGCAGCTTTGTATATATATTTTCCAATCTAGCTCCTCAAACACTGGAAATCCTGCTGTAAAGCCAAGTAGCAGCAAAACATAACCAACTAATTGCCAATAATCTCCAAAATCATTGCACTTACTGTGTAAATAAGGAACTTCAGCAACTTCCATAATTATAATTATTGCATTTACTATATAAGCACCACAAATAACAGAAATGTTCTGTCTGCTGTCATGATTCTTACCCTGCACTGGTGTGAAGTGCAAGACTTTGTGATAGCTCAGGTGGAAAGATGGGTAGCAACAGGGTATCAGCAGAGAGGTTTTTCCAGGGTCCAGTGCCAAGCAGTGACGTGTTCTGGAGTCTGGGTTACTGCTAGAAAATGCCAAAAGGCAGACTCGGGGGTTTCACAGTCAATTAAAAAGTCCAGTCAGTAACAAGAAAATGATCCATTAGATGACACAAACCAAAACATACTTCTGCAGTATTTAAGGCTAACGGTGTTGGACACCCATGGAATCTGTGTGTGATGGAAGGAACAGGACCAAACAGACTTCTTTTTTGAAATCACTAAAGACACACTTGAGATTCTGCTTAGTTTTACATTCAGTCTGCACAGGGGTTCATGACAGCTTTGATATCCAGTGGTGTTTTCACCTGTTAGACCACACTGCAAACAACAATGGTTTGAGAATTTGGAAAAGACCTTTAAGATTATCAAGTCCAATCATTATCTAACTCTGCCAAGTCTGGTACTAAACCATGTCCCCTCAGCACTACATCTCTGTGTCTTAAACACCTTCAGGGACAGGGATTCAACCACATCCCTGGGGAGCCTGTTTCAGAAGCTTTTCTGATATTCAACCTAAACCTCTCCTGGTGCAACTTGAGGCCATTTCCTTTCATCATACCACTTGTTACCAGGGAGAAGAGACCAACTCTCACCTTGCTACAACCTTCTTTCAAGTAGTTGTAGAGAGAATCTGCATACACAATAGATTTCAAGCATTAGCCATGAAGGGGCACTGGGAGCTGGTCATACAAATAACCAAAAGGAAGAATTTGCATATTCAGAATTATTTCAGTCACTGAATTTAGGGAGGATAAATCCTTGAGCTGTATGAGAACTAGCCTAACCCCCCCACCTCACAGCCCCTCCAAAATGCTTTACTAGTATTAGCAGATTAAATTGCAACAACTGACAGTAAATCAGCAGTGTGCAGGAGTTCAATATTAAACCTTTGTCTAAAGAGAGAAATAAGATCACAGTAGGAAAGATGAAAACATGCCAGCATTTTAAAAAGATAAAAATTGGAATTAAAACATTTAACACCAGCTTGGGAAGTGGGTCTGTGTAAAATTCCAGTTGCTGTAGCACTAACTGCTACTTGCTGCATGGAGAAAGTACTAAAAGAAGCAACCAAAAGTGAAGGAAGAAGAGACGAGGGGGAGAAAAAAAAAAAAAGCAGTTATTAAATCTGAATGACCTTCTAACCAGAAGAGTTCTTTCTCCATATGTCGCCTGCCAGGAACAGTCTCAAATCAGTGCAAAAGCCAGAAGTCAGGGACAGTGATGAAGCGCTGAAATGAAGACCTACCTTCTGCCAGGCTGAGGCAGCTGCCATCCCAGTGCCAGGGCTGGGAGAGATTTTGCAACTGCAACAAACAGCCTTCAGAGCCAAGAGATGAGGCAAGGTGACCTGCAGGCACCGAAACAGCACAAGACTGGGGGAAAGGGAGAACACCTTCCTTGACTAAATCTGTGTGTGTTTGTGATTTAGGGAATGATTAAAGACGTCTGTTGCAGGACATTCCCTGTGATAATGCTGCATGATCTCTGAGAGATGAACCTGTGCATCCTAACACCCAGCCTGAGAACTTCAATGAAAGCCCTTAAAAGTTAGTATTAAAATCAGAGAATCATTGTGTTGGAAGGCACCTTTGAAGGTCATCTAGTCCACACCCCTTGCAGCAGGCAGGAAAAGCCCTAACTAGATCAGGTTGTCCAGAGTCCCATCAAGCCTGACCTTGAACGTCTTCAGGGATGGGACCTCCACCACCTCCCTGGGTAACCTCTGCCAGTGTTGCACTACTCTTGTAGTAAAATATGTCTGATGTCTGACAGTAACACATCAAAAAAAAGGTTCTCCCAAAAAGAGAAAAATCATGTCAACCCCTGAAGAGAGAGAAAGGAGAGGGAAGAAACAGAATTTATCTTCTGGAGGCTATTTAGGGAACGAATTTGTGGCCCATGCACACACTTTCTGACTACAGAATAAAAAGTAACTGGACACAGAAAAGAATTTGCACAAAGCGCAAGCAATTACACCCCAGGAATAGTCCTCAGCTATTAAAGCTGTCCTTCTGAGGACTGGCCAAAGCCCAGTCCACCACCGCCTGCACCTAACAATGAGCCATGCCCAGCACACAAGCACTTCATTTCTTTTGTGTCTTTTCATTCATTATTACTATACCAGAGACTACTTCTCTTTCAAGCTCCAAAATGACTTTGTTTTTGTTTCATGAGGTGTGAACAACTAGCTTACCAGATGACAGAACTGCCTGTTTCTGAGGTCAGTTCTCTCTAAAATGAGCATGAAAAGCCCCATTTTTAAGCATGCACAAGTAGCACTTCCAGGGTACAGCCATTATTCAACAATCTCTTAGAAAAAAGAATATTCTCAAGTATTTCCACTGCAAAAATGGAAACTAAGCAAAAGCTTTAACAACAGGACCAGCAAGAAAAAATAAACCCCCCCACATTCCATGGTCCTGCTTTGAGCAAAATCCTTTCCAGTTTACATTTCACAACTCCATGCATGCTCCCAGCTTGGGGAAGAGCAGCCAAAAAGCTGCCCAGCAGACAGGGATCTGGGGGTGCTGGTCAATGATTGTCTGAAGATGAGCCAGCATGTGCCCAGGTGGCCAAGAAGCCCAAGAGCATTCTGGCCTGGATCAGAAACTGTGTGGTTGCCAGGACCAGGGCAGTGATTGTCCCCCGTGCTCAGCGTTTGTGAGGCAACACCTCAAATACTGTGTTCAGTTTTGGGCCCTTCACTACAAGAAGGACACTGAGGTGCTGGACTGAGTCCAGAGAAGGGCAATGAAGCTAGTGAAGGGTCTAGAATACAAGTCTTGTGAAGAGTGGTTGAGGGAACTGGGGTTGTTCAGTCTGGAAGCTGAGAGAAAACCACATTGCCTTCTACAACCCCCCAAAAGGAGGTTAGAATGAGGTTTGGTTTGGTTTCTCCTCTCAAATAACAAGTAATAGGACAAGAGCAAACAGTCTCAAGTTGTGACAAGGGAAGTTTAGGTTAGACATAAGGAAAAATTTCTTCCCTGAGAGTTGTTAAGCACTGGAACATGCTGCCTAGGGAAGTGGTGTAGTCATCATCCCTGAAGGAATTTAAGAGATGTGTAGATGTGGTGCTTAAGAACGTGGTTCACTGGTTGAATTGGCACTGTTCAGTTAATGGTTGGACCTACTAATCTTGAGGGTCTTTTCCAGCCTTAATAATTTCTGAAATGCTTTTTATTTAAACCCTCAGCTAGTTTTATATGAGTCTCTTTAGGGTGCTGCTATCACACCACCAAAGAAACCAGCTTTCAGAAAGAAGCCCTAATTGTCCATAAAACAAATTACTGCCAGCCCTGTGAAATGACCTGCCCAATACCCAGCTGCAACTAAGGTCACAGGAGGCAGCAGTTTCAGTAAAGACACTTCTGTCTTGATGTGCAACTGTTACCAAAGAGGTTACCTGATTAAAAGGTTCCTCAGGGCCTTTATGTTTACTCACTTCCCCAGTAAAAGGGAAAATGAGCTGTTACTTGCTTTTTTCACCTTAACCACCCTAGCACTGTCCACAACCTGTCCCCTGTCCTCACTGAGTAGTGCAGAACTGCTGTGAACAATAAAGTCTGACTTTGAAATTGTATCTCGAAGTTTCAAACCAACCTGCCAACAAGCCAAAAGCATTTGCTCCACATGTAAAACCCAAAGCCAGGCTGGGCTTTATAAACATCAGCAACCTCCAAAGCTAGACTGCATTAATGAGCATGTGCATTCCAACTCCAATAGATGAGACAGCACAAGTATGGCTTCACTTAGTGACTTATTGTAATCTGTGCCTTATAAAAAGGTTTTTACACATATGAAACACTCGTATACCAGTGAGACATAAAATCAGGATGTAATCAAATCTCCCTGGTTTTATGGACAAATCCCTCGGGACTTCAAACTGCAAACCCGAACATGAATAATTGCATCAATTGTCTAATAAAGACCATGTGCCTCAGGGCTGGGCTACACAAGTTTTCACGAGGTCTGCATAATAGTTTTGGAGGTATTTTTACTTCAAATAAGCAATCCAGTTAAGCAGAGATAAACATGCACACGCATCAGTGGCCTTGTTTAAACAATGCACCAATTATTGCGATAAATCTGGCTGCCAAATCTAAATATAGACTTTTAGGAGAAAACAATGGAGTTTGAGTAGGAGACAGACTTCTCATATTTACTGTTTACCTAATTATCCAAATGAATGCACAGTTTGGCCTCCCTCCCCCTTGCAAGCTGCATGACCACTTTCCCCCTCGGAGCCAAGAGAGGTCTGGCTGTGACTGGAATCGCAGCGTGATCCGGCACATTGGATGTTACGAGAGAGCTTGGTGCCATTTCAAAGCTTGCATCAGGGTTTGGGTATGCGTGTGCTCTGCTCCCCCCAGACAGCCCCATGCCTGACACAAGGCAGATAGCCACCACAGGACTGACTCACAGCTACAGGAACAGGGTATTAATTTTTATTTAAATGAATGCATGGAGAAGGAGAAAAAAAAAAAAAAACACACCAAAGAAAAATCCCGTTCAAAACACACTTAAAGTTTCCAACTTTGGGTGCCCAAACAGGAAATGAGGGGAGGAGAGAGAATGGGGAGAAGATTAAAAAAAAAGAAAGGAGGAGGAAACAGTTGTTTTATTCAGGGTTATATTTTTAGACTATTACTAGTTTTGTTTTGTCACTGTGCTACAGAACCTAGGCCTCTGTGAATTAATGCAGCATTATCCTTTCTAATTTTTGCTAAGTCTATGCTGCAGTATTAACCTAATCTTCTTACACGGGGCATTGCAGGGCACTTGCTCCCCTCCACACCCTGCTGTGGTCAATGTTTTTCCACCCCAGATACTCCTGACTGCAGGAAACATCTAGCCATACACACTCTCTTTCTCCACACCACATAAGAATGAGTAGAATTCATCCCTTTTGGGTTGGGAAACCAAATCCACATGCTGAGAACAGTGAACTTGAAATGTTGACTTGGTTTGAAGCATACCAAGGTGATGTGACTGCTAATTGTAACACAGAGGAAGGAGCCCTGATGAAATGCTTTTCCTTCTTGCTAAAAATACTCACGACTTAGAGTCTTTGCCCTCCTTGATCTATTGATAATTATAAAAGCAAAGCTCAATTTTCCTGGGCAGGCTGAAGCTAAATGAGAGAAATCTGTGTCCATTACAACCTGATCTATTTTAGTTCCTAGCAGTTATGTAGCACATTTATTGCTTCAAAACAAAGTTAAAACTCACTTGTATTTTCTTTCACAAGCTTCCCTCCCCAGATGTCACTGCCAAGGTTATTGTCAAACTATTTTTTTTATTTCCTTTCTCCGTGCTTGCACTGTACAGGGCCAAACCCATTTGTGACTTCCCTCCCTGGATGCCAGTTGCCACGCACAGATCAATGGTACAGAAATACAATGACTTACAGTAAAGAAATCATTTGGGAAAACAAACAAACATATGCAGCTCAATTTATTTATAAATACCTTCAAAAAGGAGCCTGGAAACATTCCACCCCTGGGCTGGGGATACATGAGGCAGAAGCGGTGAGGAGTGGCAAGGGAAGAGGCAGACAGAACTTTTTTGGTTTTTTGCTTTCTTCTTTCAAAAAAAAAAAAAAAAAAAAACCAAAAAACAAAACAGGAAAGGCCAGGAAATCCTCCCAATTCAGCATTCCCAACACCACCACCTTAGATGAACACAAGGTCTTCGCTTCCTGCTCCCCTCTCACCTCACAACAAGTGAGGACAGAGCAGGACTGTCCTGACATCAGACCTCACAAGAATGCTACAGAGAAGGAGAAAACCCTGTAGGTCAGCTCAGCACAAGCCTGAGGTTATACTATTTGTCTGGGAAATCTACAACATCTTATCCTGTATCAAAGCATCTATTATTTTTAACCAGGAAAACAGAGATCAGCTCCTAGGGTCAGTACAGTTTCTCCTACATTTCTTCTCTCTAAATCAAAGATGAACTCTCCAGGTCTCCTGTAAAAACCAGTGAGGCTCTTCACTTACCATCATGAGCTGGGTGAATTTTGGGGTAAAGATAGTTAAAAAGGAAGGAATGACAGAAGGAAAAGACTCCAAAGCTCAGAACAACTTCTCCCCACTTGCAACCCCACTGTAAAGGGGCAAGGGGAACAAGGACCCATTAGCTCTGCTCCTGCTCACACCAGACACAGAAGAGGAGAAAAGGCAGTGGAGCACACTTAAAAGTCTCCATTCCAACTCATACCTCAGGTTCCTGCTTCAGAATGGCTTTGTTCTATTTATCCCAGCAGCAGAGCAAGGCACAAACATGTCCACCCCATAAGGTGCTGGTGGCACAGGATTAACACAAAATTTTGAGGCTCAGGGAGAAGTTGCATGATTTTACCATCATGCAGTTGGCATGACTTCCATTAACAGAGGCTAAAAATCACCTCCTTGTATAAATAGAGGGACACAATGATAACTGAAACCAAAACAAAATTAAGTTTCTCCTCCCTGAAAAGCTGTCAAGAGTATCAAATCCTTCTTTTATCTTCCTGACTGTCTAAAAAGCTGAAAGAAGAAAACTGATTATTACTCTGGAATAAACTGGAAAAGGGTAGAAAAAAAAAAGGGGGAGGGGATAAATCAGGGCTTATCTTCTTAAAATATAAACCCCTCAAGGAATATAATTTGCTGCAATTAAATATAAAAAGACAATCCTCAAGATAAGCCTTAACAAATCACCTTAAGAGTTTAGTAAGTTGTGGTTTGGTTTTGGGGGATTTTAGAATCCATGCATTGGGTGTTTTAAACTGATCTGTCAAATCTCCTTCTGAACCTCTCACAAGTGATGAGCACAGGAGCCAGAAGAGAAGCATACAGGACAAGCTGGTGTCTAGAACCACTAAGATAAATATTCTAAACCTCTTTATTGAAAAAGTTAATTCTGAAACTAGCAAAAAGTCTCAGGTCTCAGCCTATACCGTGTATAACATCACCAAACTTCTGCAGAGCACCATATATTCCACTACCAGACACAGTGATGTCACCATGGGAAGCTGAGTGCCCTGCTATCTACCTTTTGGCTTTCACAGATCATCAAGAAATCTATGACATCAAAATACTTGAGAAGAGCTGTTAATTCCATAGATATTTATTGTCCTGCAGTAAATACACCAACATTTTTACACTTAAGACTATTAGATGTTGATATTTAAAATAATCATGGGATCACAGAATGGTTTGAGAAAGGATCTTAAAGATCATCCTGCTCCAACCCTCCTGCCATGGGCAGGGACGCCTTCCACTAAAGCAGCTTGCTCAAGGCCTCATCCAACCTGCCCTTGAACACCTCCAGGGAGGGGGCATTCACAACCTCCCTGGGCAGCCTGTTCCCGTCTCTCACTGCCCTCGCTGTAAAGAATTTCTTCCTAATCTCCAGTCTGAATTTCCCCTCTTCCAGCTTCAATCCATTCCCCCTCCTACTATCACTACAAGCCCTTGCAAAAAGTCCCTCCCCAGCTTTCTTGTAGGTCCCCTTCCTGTATTGGAAGGCTGCTCCCCCAAGCCTTCTTTTCCCCAGGTTGAACAGCCCCAACTCTCTCAGACTGTTCTCACAGCAGGGATGTTCCAGCCCTCTGATCATCTTTGTGGCCCTTCTCTGGACCCTCTCCAACAGTTCAATGTCCTTCTTGTATTGGAGGCCTGAGAACAGGACACAGCACTCCAATCCTTATACACTCTTTAGAAGTTATTTTAACAAGCTGCCTTTTGAGTTTCCTTGTCTTTGCTTTCTGGGTCACTCCAGTCTAGATACAGGCTCTATTTCCTGTGCACAGAAGGCATGAGCTCTTTTTTCTCTATTTTCTTACTCACTTTGTTCCATACACACAGAGATGTTCCCCAATCAGCTGAGAAATGGAATGCTCTGTTCCCAGAGCAGATAACATGACTCACTCTGTACTCACAAGACATGGTATAAGATCTTCCACATTCTCCCCCCAAATCCCAATCATTTTGCAAACTGTTAGTGTTCCAAGCACTAAACCAGCTTCAAATCTTAGAATGTGTCCCCAATTTAGCAGATCATAGTGGTTTGAGTGGACATACAGGTAGGTAGAGACTCAGTTTGCAAAGCTGCAATGGTCAGCTTGACAGAAGAGGGATGCTTAACATCACTCTCAAGAGTATGGGCTGGGCTGGCCACTAAATGACAAGTGACAGATGCTCTTCTATTAACCCCTCTCCCTTCCCAAAGGGAAGAGAAAGGGCATAAGGGAGAGAGCCTGTAGTACTGGAGAAGAAAACAAAAACTCCTTTAATTAAAATAATGATGATAAAATGAAATATATAATAAGAAATACAAACTAATATTATACCCAACCCCTCTGATGGCAGTTAGTCACTGTCACCATTGATGCTGTTAAAAGTCCCAGACTGCAATCAGTAGCAGATGGGAACTGGATTCAGGAACACATGGACTTGGATTGAATGAAGAATGGAGAGAGACCTCCTTGGACACCAACCACTGAAGAAGAGGCTTGATCTTTGCCATCCCTTAGCTTTATACTGAATATGACATACATGGAATGGAATCCCTTATTGGTCAGTCCAGGGACATGTGTCCTGTCTGCTCCTCCCCAGAGGTGTCACCTCATACTTAGTGCACCACAACGTGGCACACAAGATTTAGCAGCGACCTTGGTCTGCAGCCCAGCCCTTGGCAGTAACTCTAAACATCAGCATTAGTATGGCTAGAAGCAGCCACTGCCTGTGCAACCATGCCCTGAACTTCAGAAAGTGCCCTCACTGTGCAGAGACTGAGCTGAGAAGTAAGATCACTGAACAGAACTTGTTCTGTTCTAAATCAAAGCAGGACAGCCATCAACAGTCAGCTTGGTATTTACTGGTGCATCCTGAGTCACAGAAGTAGAAGTGAACAGAAGCAAACCCAACGCAGGTTCACACCAAGCTGCTAATGTACCCTGCAGAAGCAAGCTCTGGCTATAAGGAGGTTGACCTCGTGGGAGCATTTTCTTCTCAGCTGTTTAAAATCTTTCACTTTGGTGATTGTGGGTTTACAATCCCACAGTTTAAAACCACACATCTGAAGAAGCTATAGCAAAGGCAGGAGAAGACATATACCTCTTAAATTACTGACTTTATAACTGAAATCAGTCTATGATGGAATTACAAGTCTGCAACAAGTTTTCCAGAAATAGTGGAAGATTTATACAGAAATGATTGCACATCGATTTCTTACTCAGAATCTTTGTCACATTCACTGGAAAAAAAAAAAAACAACAAAACCAAAACCAAACCAAAACCATTAGTTTTATTCTTGTCCTTCATTCTTCTGCCCTACTGTGTTTTCTCAGTTATATTTTCCACTCACTCTCCTCTCTGCTCTTCCCATGTAACAACTCTCGAGCACAACCAACAGATGGATTAAATCACACAAGCTTTCCTGAGCAGTCCGTGTCCGTTCCATGCCAATCTAGAAGGATTTTAAGAGACTGCAGATTGCTGAAGTTAGCAGGAGAGTTGGCCCACCTGCATGTCTGCTTTCAGCCCATTTTTAAAAGTCCTCCTTAAAATCAGAGTTCTAGACTATCAAATAACAGATCATTAGACCTTACAATGCAAAAAAACCACCAATATATTACAACACTGATTTAAGTGTTCTCCTTTTAACACTGTTTAAAGTTAGCAATGACAGGAATACTGACAGGAGAGCTTTGGCTCCATTACCATTAAGGTCTCTAAATTTTGTACTAAATAGCAAAGGGAATTTCTGAATGAACCAGAAGCTGGCAATTCCTGGGTAATCCCCCCAAAACAGTGGGAGGGATCACTGCTCTCACATTCTTTTTCTATTATTAAATGCAATGTAACTTGATGCAAGGATTCCCAGTAAAATAACTGAAGCCAATTGCCACAAACTATACTACTGGGAAAACTGAGCAGAGTGAAAAACCAATGCAGCAATACAAAAGAGACTAGTGACACACAACACAGTTTCCCACTAAAGAAGAAGGAGCAATAAATATGTACTTAAAGCTCAGTAGTTTAGAGCCAGCAATAATAGGGGAAACATGACAGAGAGAGGAAAGGGAAGGAAGAAACATATTTATTATTACAAGATCTTAACTTCAGGGATTCCAGGAGTAGTAAAGAAGCAACAAAGAACATTTCACTGCAGCTTCTGACATCGATGGGTCTAATGCTGGCCTTACCTGAACACATGAATTTTGACAATTGATGTGGAGCTCAAAACCTGACAGCTGGAAAGCTGTAATTTAGCAAGGGTAGCTATTTTTGAGCACCTACTCTGGAAAAAAACCTGAATTTAGCTCAGAGAAGAACTAGCCACTGCCTGCAATTGTCCCAGAAAGTATGTGGTGGTGTCAGAAGATTCATACAGGGATTTTTAAAGCTTTAAAATCTACAGACACAAGCAGAAAAGCCATGTTTGTACTTTTTCTGACTAGCCTAATTATAACTTTTAGCCTCAAAGCAACTTTCAGCAGTAACTGAACTCCAAGTTTCACTCACTCTGAGCTCAAATTCACTCTCCCTTCTACCTAAACCATCACCTAATTCATTCTATCCTCCCAGGCCCTGCTAAGACTGGAAAAATCTCATTTCCAAAATGAATTCCCTCCCTTGCTGTTATCTGATGAGAACCCTCAGGACTGCAAATTTAATCATGATCATATTAGCATATACTGACAGGAGAACCCAAAAGCTTGAAGTGTTTACACTACCAGCAATAACTGCTGTTAATTTACACAGTGGTAGTAGTGGAGAGCTGGTTTGTGGAAGGCAAAATAGCTCCCTGCCACAGCTGATATTACAACCACCCTCTGTGAATTTTAGTTGGGTAAATGCAGGGATATTAAAAAACCTGATTAAGATAATTTAAGATAGATAATGAAACATCGAAAAAACCCTTCCCTGTTCAGAATTACAGAGGCTTTCCTCTGGTACAGCTTAATGCAATTTGGAATGAATTCTTTGGAAAAATTCTACTGATCACTAAAAAAGCCTGTCCCAAAATAGTCAGGGTATCTACTGCATGTCATGGGGGAGAATGCACAGATCTAGGAAAACTCAAAAATACCCTTGACAGAGCATGTTTACTGAGCTCTCAAAGCAGAAACACAGAGGGGATCCTAAAGAGTATTATTAGTCCAGGGTTTTTTTTGAGGCTGGAAAGGCTACAAATGTGGAACTCCTAATTATCTTGTGGAGAATATGAGCCCAAATCTATCACAGAGCTGAAAAAGAAAGCCTGGTCTTCAGGATTGCTAAAGACTATGACTTCTGCTCTGGGAATAGAGAAATATTTTGTTTTTGTCATGTCAGAAAGGGACTGCTAATCTTCCATAGAGAAAAGCAAATATGGAACAACACATGCAGACTTGTTGGCATCCCTTGGTTATTTGTAGTGAAGAGAAGAGACAGACAGAAAGACAAAGAATAGAGAAGAGTTTATTTTTAAATATAAGGTAGCTTCAGAGGCGATACTAAATGATTTATTACTAATAAGGTTGTAGCCAGGCAGGAGTCAGTCTCTTCTGCCTAGTATCAGGTGACAGGAACGAGAAAATGGCCTGAAATTGTGCCAGGGGAGGTTTAGGTTGAATATTAAGGAAAAATTTCTTCACTGAAAGAGTGGTCAGGCATTAGAATAGGCTACCCAGTAGTCACCATCCCTGGAGGTGTTCAAGAAACATGTGGCCATGATAGAAGAATCCATTATCACTAACCAGATTCCAAATATTTCTGACATTTGCAAGACTTTTGTTCATACTGTGCTTAGTAAATAAATATGTTCTATAGCATGCTCATAAATGCCACTGCACTCAGGTGACTGCATTCAAGGAGGCTGGAGCAAGGTGTGGACTCCTCTCTTCGCCCTAATAACAAGTGACAGGACAAGAGGAAATGGCCTCAGGTTGCACCAGGAGAGGTTTAGGTTGGATACTAGAACGAACTTCTTCCCTGAAAGGGTTCTCAAACACTGGAACAGACTCCCTGGAAGGTGGTGGAATTCCCATCCTTGGAGGTGTTTCAAAGACACAGAGATATGGTGCTGAGGGACATGGTTTAGCACCAGCCTTGGCAGAGTTAGCTAATGGTTGCACCAGATGATCTTAAAGGTCTTTTCCAACCAAAACAAATCTACACTGAAGCTCCCTTAGCCATGGTCTTCTGATATGACAGAAAGGTATTGGCTACTAACTTTCAAAACTCTTCTATTTCGTGTACAGCCATTTACTGTAAAGGCCCCCAAAGTATCATCCTCAGCAGTCTCACATATAAGATATTCCTGATGCTTTAAAAAGCAGAACCCTCCAAGATTCCTGTCAGGCTGCCATGATTTACCTGCCAAAAGAAAGTAACATTAGGATGGTAAGACCATTAAGGCTGTTTTTCTCTTGTGCTATTTGAGAGCTTTGATGTGACAACTTTAACTTTCAGCTAACAGCTTCTTGTATCTAACATCACCTCGCACAACCTTCAGATGATGTGGCAGCACCACTGGTGGTGGTGCAGCTGAAATAATGGGTGTCATTTCAAACATCAACTAAAAGGAAGCAGAGCATGCAGTTAGAAAACAAAGCATTTGCTTAGATAAGTTCTTCTTTATAAGTTTTTCTTGCTTTGCTGTTCTTTAATGTGTGGAGTTTTCCATGCAGTTTGTATTTTTCTATTTTAGAAGGCAAACAATGTTAAAAGAACTGCCACTTTCAGTTTACTTAAATGTCTCTTCAGATAGGGCATGGCTCAAGCTGATCCCAGCTTCTCCCAAATCCAGAAAGCAATTTGCATTTTCTCCTGCAGCCCTAGACTAGAAGACAGACAAATTAAACAGCATTTTTCAAGTGCAGGGATCTCAGAAGAGGAGAGATAAGCACAACAACATTTGTTAAGCTGGCAAAATGCCATTTGTCTACTCTGACCTTGACTTTTTATAACCTTTCTTGTTTTAAATAAAGATCAAAACCTTAGGATGTTCTGTTTCACCACTGCTTCATGAAGCATTCACAAATTCTCTACTATAACTAACCTTAAACACATTTATACAGAGGGGTCATTAAAAAACCAGCTGTCTTTAAGTGGAATATTGAAGTCCTGCAGAAATAGCCTCTGACCATGCCTATTCTTACACAAAAGCTCCCACTTACAAGTTCCTGCTAAAGGCCAGTGTTCTTTCATTAGTTCATTAATCCCACAATCTCTGGAAGCTATTGTGAGTTGGTGGTGGCTAAGCAAATGCAGACATTTGGGACACACAAACAAAAGATAATTTTCAGACACCCTGTAAGTAAATCACTAGGAACTTAAGAAATTAAAGAAAATGTTTTGAATGGCATGAGAAGAGTTAAATAAAGAACAGCAATCAGACACAGACCCTACATGGTAAAGGCAAAATGCTCACCAGCCTGTTTTGCTGCAGACTTTTCTTCTGCCAGAGTCACGTGTAGTGACACAGAATAAGGTGCAGAGCTTTATTCTTGCTGCTTCTCATAATTTAAACACCGGAAAATAAATACTGGAAGTGTCCTTTCTGCTTCTTCAGAGCGTTTCCTTCCTGTGCCCTTTCTTTTTCCATCTGACCACCCACGGCAGTGTTCCTTTTCTCCATGTACTAGTATGAAGATCTGGGCAGCAGGCTGGGATGACAGAACTGAGGTCTTGGCACCCAGACTCCCCAAATAAAGAAACCAAGCTGCTTTCAAGCACACGCTCTGTAGGGCTTGTATTTATACACCCTCTCCAAATGGTTTTATAAGATATATGCCTTCTCTTGGGCTAACCTTCCCACCAGCTGTACTTCAGATCATTCTCCCAGCATCCTGAACATCCTAACATCCTGCAGGTATTTAAAAACCACATTTAACACACAACGCCACCACGTAACTAATGGGACTTGAGTCTAAAATAAACCTCTCCAGAGATTCTGAATTCATAGAATGCACTGATTGGAAGGGACTTTTAGAAGTCATCTAGTCCTATCCCGCTGCACTAAGCAGGGACATCTTCAACTAGATCAGGTTGCTCAGAATCCCATCAAACCTTATCTTGAATGTCTTCAGGGATGGAGCCTCCACTACCTCCCTGGGCAACCTGTTCCAGTGTCCCACCACCCTCATATTAAAGAGCTTCTTCCTAACGTCCAGTCTAAATCTACCCTTCTCTAGTTTAAAATCCTTACCCCTTGTTATAGTGCTACATGCCCTTTTGCACAATCCCTTCCCCGTTTTCTTGTAGGCCTCCTACACACTAGAAGTTATCAAACCAATGCTTATTATGTTTCCCTCATCAAAGAATCATGCTTTCAAACACTCATGGTCTAAAACGTCTCTCAAGAAATCTGTGTGAGGTGTAATGTATGCTCTACTCATCTAATAGCTGCTAGACTTTTCGTCAAAAATACCCTCTACATTAATTATTATCATTCTGCCTTTTTTCAAGTGAAATTCCAAGTAGAATCATTCCAATCTCCTCAGCTCTCAAGCAAGGAAATACACGTATTTCTTTAATTCTTTAAATTAAAACACATAGATATGTGTTTCTTTTATTATATTCCTTACATTTTCACTCAGTTTCTTTTTGTAAGACTGATTAATAATCCCTGATCATTTACAGAGATTGCCTCTTCATTCATCTATTTCTCACACCACCTCTGTCACATTGTAATCAAGGAGATTATTCCATTTCAAGTGAAATCTCCTCTTTTCCTGGAGGCTTCATTGCTTCTAAGAAGTCTTGAGTGAGTGAAGAACAACTAGTAAATTTGGGCTAGAAGGGAACAGCATTTGCCAACAAGATCTCTTTCCCAGCAAAGACCAAAGCAATGCTTTGCACATCCAATCTGTAACTTCCAGGTAAGAGAAACTGCTTACATCTGTGTCTGAACTGTCCCCTCCAAAAATACAGGCTCAGCTGGGGCCTTGGGAGGGATCAGCAGAGGCCAGTAACTCACACAAAAGTCCTCTTGTCCAAGAACAACCTTTCATTAAAGTTTATACATTGATAAAATTGGCACTTGAAGAAACCTCAGCACATATGTCTCAGATTGTGCCCTCCTGTCCTTAACAAACCCTGGAGCAGAGCGAAGTTGCTGTGCTTGGGGAGGGTTGTTTTGGTCCCTGGTAACTGACCAAATCCATCCTAATTAGTCCAGGTTATTGAAGAGCCTTCTGCCCTATTAAAGATTGATTCACTCAGATATGCTGCTGCAAAAATCGCTTCCTGCTGTGGCAGTTTATGATGTTTGCTCTGCAGATCAGCAACATGAAGAAAGGACATTTGCACCAGAAAGACACAAGGATAATAAAATTAATTCCTGAAAGCTGAACCAGCCTCTTAAAAACACGCACTGGCTACACGTATAATCACACTCCATAATTATTCCAATTTGCACAATTAAGAGCTGAATAAACACCATAAATTTAAATGAAAACCCCAGGCACGGGCTGGTGCTGCTACTGGAATATTTTAAAATCCAGAATATACAACCCTGTTGATGATGATCTCTGTAATCACTGCAAGATGAGAGCCCCTAACTGAAATCTAGTTGGGTATTTACGCTATTCCTTATCCCGTGACAGCACCCACCACCAACAAAAGAATAAAACCAGAGCATTAAAGCTGCTTCTCCTCCAGTTTATATAATAGCATTGTTTTCTCCTCAATCCCATCTTGTGCTGCAGTCATATCTGACAGAACATTTTATATGCTCCTGAGATGCCCCTCTTCTGCAAGCTCCCTACTCCTCCTGAATTAAAAGCCATCCTAGAGAGTGCTGCTGTCATTGTAGCCAAGCTAAGGCAGAAATCTTAGGGCAGACTAAAGAACAGACATTAAAACCAACCGTGCTCCATAACTAGTGCATTTCTCTAGATAACCATCATCTCCACAGACACAGGTTTTGGCATTTCCACGCAGCCATCTCACACTGGCAATGGCAGATGAAAACAACAACAATACCCACCAGCTCTCTGCCCCTTTCTCCTGCTCCTAAACCAGCGCTTTCTGATCAGTTATCTTTCCCATCAGGCAAGAAGTTTCTCATACTCACCACTCAAGGTCTTTGTCTGCACTAGCACCTTCCTCACCAGGCTTGCCATACTGGAATTTTTACCCACGTTGTCTAAACCTGCTCAGGACCAAACCAGGTGGAAGAGTTCATAAAAAACACGCCTGCATCTAGTCCCTGCGTCTCTGCCAGCTCCTTGGCTTGTTCTACTGAGGCTGCAGAGCGTCTGGATGAAGAAGGCTGGAAACGCAGAGACACACAGACACACACACGTGTGCACGCACAGGAAGCTTGGAACAGAACCAGTATGAAACATACCCACTTCCTCCTTCATGCTCCAGTATCTCTGCTGTAAACAAGCACCGTGGATTAGCGAAGCCAAGCCGAAAAGTCCAGCAGAGAAGGACAAAAGAAGGGAGTGGCCCCCAGTAAGGAATAACTATTTTAAATACACAAACATCTTCCCATCAGATTAAAACGAGCTTTTAAATTAGGCAAATTCTGAAGCCATTGTTGTGACAGAATAACTCAAGACAAACAGGAGACACTGCTTCCTCCTCTGGAGAGGTCTCCTGGATTTCCAGTACGAAGAGTCCCGAAAGCTTTCCAAGCGCCTGGACGAAAGACTTGAGAAGTGTTTGTGTTGCTCCAGGGATAGAAAGCAAAGAAGGGGAAGGCAGATGCAGAAACAATCCCCACAAGAGGTACCACCAGCTATGACTGGTGCACCTTGCAGTGTAGGTGCCATGAACAAGCAGAGGAAGGATGCCCTGCCTCACAAGCCAGCCACCAGCTCTCAGAACAAGGTCAGCCTGGCAGGAGCATCTGTGTGTGTGCAAGCACTAGGCAGGACTCAACTGCAGTGATGTTTCATAAACAGCCTGCTTGTGTTTTGAGAAATCTCCACCTCACCCCACATAGCTTCAAGCTTCTCGGTTCTTCAGCAGGTTTTCTTCACTATTTTGTGGCATGTAACTCACAGCAGTTCCACCTCTGAGCCGACTGGAGAACACACCACCACTGTGCATCAGATGTGCCACCAAACTCTTTTGCTAGAGACCTCTGTGTCTGGGCATTTGACTTGCTGCTGGCAACAAATGCTCTCTTGACAGATAAAGAGCAGGCAGGCCAAGTTCTCCTGATCCAGAATGCTCCCAATGTCTTTGATCACTCCACTAGATCTCTAGCAAGTCCATGCACTCGGCAGGCAGGATGAGCAAGGACAGGCCCACCAGAGAGATGGAAGCCACCACTTCTGCCTACCAATGCCCTCGATGTCCTGCTGCAGACTGTGCCAAGCTGGGTGGCTCTGCAGAATACCCCCATGTGGTCTGCAGAGAGAGTGAGCCAAAGACCATTGTCCCATCCTCTCCTGTTGCAACAGGCTGCAGCAGCAGCCTTCCAAATCTGCAAGCCTAATGCCATCAGGAAGGCCTGCTGCATCCAGACATCCTTGGAAGAAGAGAAAAGGGAAGATAGAAAGGACAGTTTTGGTCCCCCAGCCAACAGTGACGATCCTCACCTTCAACCAGGACATAGCCATAGCAGCTCCCAGCAGGCAAGTCTGGTGTGAACTTCTCCCCAGCTGCCTAGTACAGGAAAGGCTAAGATTGAGTGTGGCTTCCTAGCACTAGAAATTTTTACCTTGTCTCTGAAAAGATACCAAAGTTATGGTAGCTCTTGGCCTGGGATCTTCAGCAGCCATTATCTTTATTGACAACCACAAGGAAACAGTGTCTGACCACTGTGTGGTTTCTCAAACAAAGTTGCATGGTGGCCAGCACTAAAGGCTGAGTGAAGAGAAGCTGGCAGCTTGGCAGTACTTAGCCTCAAGATGATAAGTGCCTGTCTGAAAAAACCCAGACAGATGCATGTTATTTACTTTTCCATCAAAGAGCACTTAGCTCATAAAAAAGCTTTAATACATCTAAGCTGAGAGATTCATGGCTGTCCAACAAATGTCCTTTTTGTTTCTACCTTGTCAAGCTGGCTACTAAAAGATCTCTCATTTTCACTTGCTCTCTTAATAAAGCAAGAGCAGATTCCACAGCCTACCTCTCCCCATCCTGTCTTTCAAGACAACCCAAATTTTCATAAAAGTAATGTCAAATTAATTTGCTGCTGTCCCTTAAGGCATCTAACTGCAAGATCAAGGGTCTGTGGGTCAAAAAATAGAGCTGCTCTTAAAATCGGAGACTTCACGTGGGACAAGTCTCACAACAACCCTTCATGTAAGACAGAGAAGTCACAGAGAAGCAGGGAAACAGAGGGCGAGCAGCGTCAAGCCCACCAGTCTTCTGCCAAAGGGCTGCTTTTCCTTGTTCACTGATCAAGACTAATATGTAGCACTTCATTATGGAAGAACTGGACACAGTTTCAAACCTTCATTTCAATTTAACCAGAAACAACAGGCTAACACCTAGGAGTCTGACTGAGAAAGTGTCCCTTGGTACTTGCCCCCCTTTTACTCAACCAGCAGCAGCCACCTTGTGCCCTGCCAGAAGTCTTCACCCATAGTTTGGAGCTCATCTCTTGATCTTGTCTCCTGACAGCTCCCAAGATACATGCAGGGAACTGGTCATGCAAGTTATTATTCTGGCAAACTCTTCCTAGATAAGTTTCCAAGGGGATTCTGTGATCAACCTATTTCTAGAACATAATGATTCCAGAAAAAGCCAAACCAACCCATAGCATTGTTTCTAACAACAAAATGTGAGTCCACACCAATCAGACCTAAGACTGCCCAGCTGCAGTGACATGCAGCATGCCACAGGACTGTACCTGGATATGTATGCCAGTACCCCACACAGAATCCCAGCATAATGGGGGTTGGAAAGGACCTCTGGAGACCTTCAAGTCCAACCCCCCTGCTAAAGCAGTCACCCAAAGCAGGGTGCCAAGGATTGCAGGTGAGTTTGGAATCTCTGCAGGGAAGGAGACTCCATAACCTCTCAGGCCAGCCTGCTCCAGGGCTCCAGCACCCTCACAACAAAGAAGTTCTTCCTAATGTTTAGGTGAAACTTCCCATATTGCATTTTGTGCCCGGTGCCCCTTGTCCTGTCACTGGGCACCACTGAAAAGAGTCTGGCCTCATCCTCTTGCCCCCTAGCCTTTAGATATTGATAAATACTGAGAAGATCCCCTCTCAGTCTGTTCTTCTCCAGGCTAAACAGTCCCAGGTCTCAGCCCCTCTCCTTGTAGAAGAGATGCTCCAGCTCCATCATCTTTGTAGCATCCACTGGACTATCTCCACTAGTTCCTTGTCTCTCCTGAACTGGGGAGCCCAGAACTGGAAACAATACTCCAGATGTGGCCTCACCGGGGCAGAGTAAAGGGGGAGGAGAACCTCTCTCGACCACAGTCTTCTTAATGCACCCCAGGATACAGTCGACCCTCATGTCACAAGGGCACACTGCTGGCTCATGGTGAACTTCTTGTCTACCAGGACTCCAAAGCCTTTCTCCACAGAGCTGCTTTCCAGCAGGTCAGCTGCTAACCTGCACTGGTATGGGGGGTGCACAACCCTGCACTCACCCTTGTCAAAAACTTCATTTAGGTTCCTCTCCATCCACAGGTTTCTTGAACTCCTCCAGGAACGGTGACTCCACCACCTCCCTGGGCAACCTGTTCCAATGCCTGACCAGTATCAGTATCATCAACACACATGAGCACATGCAGGGACAGTGCAGAACGATGCCAAATCTCTTGGAGAGCACTTGAGAGGTCAGGAAGCTCACCCTGTGACCAGCACCAACACCACACAAGTCCCATTTGGGAAACTAATCTGTGGAGAAGTGCAGAGTCACCAAGATGATGGAGTGGAACATCTCACATATGAGGAAAGGCTGAGGGAGCTGGGTCTCCTTAGCTTGGAGAAGAGGAGACTGAGGAGTGACCTCATTCACATTTATAAACATGTGACGGGCGAGTGTCAGGAGGACAGAGCCAGGCTCTGCTCAGTTATGTCCAATGATAAGACAAGGGGCAGTGGGTACAAGCTGGAGCAGACGAGGTTCTGCCTACACATAAAGAAAAACTTTTTAACTGTGAAGATGACAGAACACTGGAACAAGCTGCCCAGAGAGGTTGTGGAGTGTCCTTCTCTGAAGACATTCAAAACCCACCTGGACACACTCCTGTGTGACCTACTCTAGGTGATTCTGCTCTGGCAGGGGGCTTGGACTGGATGATCTTTCAAGGTCCCTTCCAACCCCTAACATTCTGTGATAAGGCAACACAGTCCAACATGCCAGCTCACTGCCTTAATAAGAGTGTTTATGTGCACATCTACCAAAAGACATCCAAGAACGTCTTTGTTCAAGCATAACAAAATCAGTGCTGCAGCACACAACACAAATCATTTCTTTAACGTGTGTCAGCTGAGGAAGGCTTCACATTAACACCCTCTGCCCTGCCAAGTACCAAAACAATCACTGCAGGAATATTCACCAGGGTTCCTCAGCAGGATGATGTGATTATCATGGGGAATCTCAGGAGACACTGCAAGACCCTGCACCAAGTCTTGAATTTATATCAATTAGAAGAGCGATCACTTCAAGCAGCAGAGGCTCCACATCATAAAAATGAACAAGCCCCAGGATGAGAGCACTTGGGAAGGAGGGAAAGAAAACATTGCTGCTTCTACCAGCTGCACTCTGAGCAGTCACGGCCCCTCTTATATTGGCACCAAGGGCTAAATATCAGAGGATCACAGAATTGTTTTGGTTGGAAAAGACCTTTAAAATCAAGCTAAGGGAGAGTAGGTTTAAGCTGGATCTTAGGAAGATTTTCTTCAGTACAAGGGTGTTTAATCATATTTTTAATATTACACAGAAACCCAGTACTTAGAATTTTTGCTTTAATTACAAATATACTCCAAACCATAGACATTACCATCATGGATAGCTAAGATGGAAGGATACAGTTTAAGTCTGGGATTTCATCTATTTACGATACATGATCCTGGATCAAGACATGAAGAGGGCATTGTGGTTTCAGGTCACACTTGTAGTAAGGATCCACCAGCACCTCCAATTTGACAGGCCTTAGCAGAAAGGAAGGACATCCTCTCCCACCCCTGAATACTCCTCCTTCTGCAGACTCTTTAAAAAAAAAAAAAAATCAAAGAAAAAACATTGACACCCAGCACAGTGTCCTGATGTTTCCCATGCATTTGCCCTCTGATAAGCACAAAAATGCCTTCTGCTGGGCGTTTTCCCTCTTCACCTTCCTGACCAAAAGCATTAACGTTTGGAAGAAAACGGAACCTAATGCAGTAGGTAATGACACTAAATATAAGCAGTGAGTCAAATCACTTTACTTTCTAAGGCTTTCAACCTCACAAGTTGCTTCAGAAGTTCAGAACCACTGCCCAGTCCCTGTGCAGAACCTAGAGAAGCTGATCATTTCTCATTTTTTATGGATTTAAGTAAAATGTGCTCTTAAAATCAGAATTTTTACAGAACCCTGTGAAACAGATGGGCTTCGAGGAAGTTTTTTACAGCAGCTGTTCCCATTAAAAAGCCTCATCACCAGCAACCATCTAACAAAGCATTATTACAACTGGCTTAAGGAAAGAGAAAGAGATACAGAAAAAAGCACACAAGACAGGGAGTTTCCACCAGAACCTCTCAGAGAGCTCCTGCCATGGGTTTGGCAATGAAGCCATGGATCATGGTGTGCACCATTCAGGCAGCCAGTAGGTCAAGAGAGGTGATTCTGCCCCTCTGCTCTAGTAAGACCTCACACAGACTACTGTGTTCATCTCAGGACCCCCAACACAAGAGAGACATGAGCTTGCTGGAGCAGGTCCAGAGGAGGGCTGCAAAGATGATCAGCTCTCTGGAGCATCTCTCCTATGAAGACGGGCTGAACGAATTGGGACTGTTCAGCCTGGAGAAGATAAGGCTCCAGGGAGACCTTAGAGCTGCACTTCAATATCTGAAGGAGACCTACAGGAAGGCTGGGGAAGGACTGTTTAGAAGGACTTGGAGTGACAGGAGAAGGGGCTATGGTTTGAAACTGGAACAGGGTAGATTTAGGTTGGACATCAGGAGGAAGTAGAACTGGAACAGGTCGCCCAGGGATGTGGTTGAGGCCCTGTCCCTGGAGACATCCAAAAATCAGACTTGATGTGGCCCTGGGCAGCCTGATCTAGCTGAAGGTGACCCTGCTGACTGCAGGGGGATTCGACAAGATGACCTTTGAGGTCAGCTAGGCACAAAGCTGAGAATGCACTGGATGACTCTGCTCCCCAACTCCAGCAGAAGGACAGGAAGAGTCCAAAGCATTCAACCGCCCTTGAAAGTGAAGTCTCAAGGCTGGCAAAGCGACAGAAAGCCAGCGGGAGATGCTTCCTGCTGTGCAAAGGACAGTGGGAGGCTGCTTTTGAAACAGAGAAATAAACTCTTCTTAAAAAGAAGAGATTCAATATCTACCAGGGAAGTCAATGGGGGAAATCAAAGATGCATTAACAGTTTTGATCATTTCCAAAGCGTTTACACAGTCTGCATTCAAAGACTTTCTATTTAAAACAAACAAATGCAAAAAAACCCTCAAAACCAATCCACAACAAAAACTGAAATCCCAGATGAAAGACAAATATTCACATTCACACCTGTTGGGCTTTTTATAAAGTTTACCTCTACAGATATTCACTAGTTCCCCCCTTCTCACCTGTGCAACTTGTGTCGAATCTGGAAACAGTCATCTAATCAAACAATTCAACTTTTTAAGCCTCCTCACTACCACATTCCTTTGCACATCAACCAGGAATCAAGATAGTCAGGGAGGGAAAAAAAAAAGCACTGAGACTACATGGGAGCTGGCTATACATTTGTCTCCAGAGATGGCCTTTATCTGCGAGAAGAACTATATTTATTTTCCATGTCTAAATGCCAACAGCAGCTCTATGTCTCTGGTTTGCCTGCTCAAACACAAGGAAAGGAGCAGTAAGTGCACACAGTATTAATGTTGCTGGAACAACAGGAATACTTTACAAGGCATCTATAGCAAGAGGAGGTGTGAATGGGGAGAACTATCTACACCTCCAGAAACGTGCTGATAAAGTGGCATCTTGTCTTCCTGAAATCAAGATGTCAAACCAAATGTCTCTGTTAATTCCTGACAGAAAGAAAAAAATTTAAAAAAACCCATAGGAAAGGTGAAGTCACCCTTTTCTGCATGTAACATAGGTTTTCTAAAACAGAGCCTGTGATTTTTATCTACAGTTCATTGCCTGCAAAATCAAACTTTCCACCTGCTGAAACTCAGCAAGTTCTCAGTACAGGGCTGAGGTTCATCTTCTCCTCAACAATCAAGTTCATGATGGCTGAGGGGGTCTGAATGCATTGGTAAAGTTCTCACGGAGGTTTCCAAGAGCTGTTTTAGTCTCTGCTTTTTCAAACCTCAGGCTCCTGCCCCAAAACAAGTCTCCTTTTCTTCCCCAGCAACCTTCCTCCTCTGGAAGAAATTCCCTTCTCCCTGCAGCTTCTCCTACCCATGCTTGCACATTTCACAGCAGAAAAAAAGAAGGAAAAAAGGACAAGCAGATGAGGACATGTCCTGTGACAGAAGTATGTGGAAGTGAAAGATGGAATTTAGAAGAGGGGATCTCATGCCAGTAATTAGAAATGTGGTTGTTGGGACCCACAGGACAATCTCAGCAGCTACAGGTGATCACAAAACAAAACAGAGAGTCTGCTACTGTGTGCAAGGGCCTCTTCTGCCTACACACAAAATCTGTGCATGGAAGACAAAACATTCCCACCAAAATGTTAAGTCAGACTGTGACATGTGTTTCTTCCCTCTAGCACAAGGTCCTTGATGAACCAGCCAGTTTTGCTGGAATTTATCTACTCTTTTGAAGTGCACTAAAAGTCTATAAAAATACTGAGGTATTAAATTGTGCCAGTGAAAGGTTTCGATAAGGAAGAACTTGCAGATTGTTCTTTCCCATTGCACTCCTTCCCCTGGGAGACAATTTTCTGCCTAAACATGCAAGGAAAGACATGCTAAAGATGGCTCTGGAGCTGCAATTTGAGCCAGGAAAACAAAAAAGGAGGAAGAAAAGAGAGACAACAAGCTAACTTCAGAAGATGGGAAATCTGAAACGGAAGATGAGAAAGAACTGCACAAATGATGCCATTGCCAGTAAAGGGGGAAAGTCTTTGTGGCTGACACACAGCCCTGTGTGCCAGCCTGGCAGATCTCAGCAGCAAGGAGCTTTCAGCTGCCTAATTGCCTCCCTTAACTGTGGAGTGAATAACCCAGAATTCAGACAAACAGGATATTTATTGGAAACCGAACAAGCAACAGCCAGTGGTTCATTCTGCAGGTTAAGGTGCTGTTAAATGAAAGGAACCATAAAAAGATTACAGCTTCCTACCCAAACCACACATGTGAATGATGCAAGGGAGGAAAGAAAGGAAGGGGGAAGCCAGGGAGACCAAGGATGTAAAGCTAAAAAAAGATCTGGTATCTACAGCAGATTAAATGGGAAGAAAAGAGAAGAAATGTGCACTTAGGTTTTGTCTTTATTTACTCTCCTGCCCTCAACCAAGACTCTGCAGCCCACAGCCCAGGGAAAACAGATGTGCCTGAGCTGGAAATGGACATGGCATCTCCCTACAAAATTAATTTGGGGGTCCATACAGGAGACAGAAGTGTATTTCTATAATCCTGTGTTCAGCAAAAGGAGGAAATGCTATTTGCACCTGCAGAACATCCATCTCACTGCTGATGGTTGTTACCACCCAACTGCTCCCAGTTCTTGCCACTGGCTCTGCTGGGAGGCAAAATGAATGACTTTCTTGTCAGCACCAGAGCAAAGAAAAATGCGACAGACCTCACTTTACCCTGTGTCCTTTGTGGCAGAAGAGCCAAGACAAAGTGCCTCCTCACATAACTTGATTATTGGTGCTGGGCATAGAGTACAGAATTCACAAGCACGCAAATAAATTACTTATTTGATTGTAGGATATTGCCAGGGTACAGGAACAAAATAGTCTTGTGACTGTGCTAGCAAACTGCCATATCTTTACAAATATCAAAACATGCAGTTATGAAAGTAACTGACAGTAATTGGAGCTTTGTCTGCTCTGCAAGGTAGAAGCAGCTCAAATGCCTCCAACATGCCACATTCGCAGTCAGTTCCCTGGTGATATCAAATTTAGTCATTTGCAGCTTTAGTGATAAGTCTCCAAGTCTGGAATAGCCTTATTGGAGGTGCCAGTGTCTTAAGAGGAGGATGCAGATATTAATCATTACAATCATTCCATGTTCTTCACAAGGAATCACACAGAATGGTGGGGGCTGGAAGGGACCTCTGGAGACCATCTAGTTCAATCCCACCTGCTAAAGTAGGGTCACCCAGAGCAGCTTGCCCAGGATCACAATGTCCAGTCAGGTTTAGAATCTCTCCAGAGAAGGAGACTCTACCACCTCTCTGGGCAGCCTGCTCCAGGGCTCCAGAACCCTTACAGGAAAGAAATTTTTTAACAAGGTCAGCCAACCACAACAACTATTTCTTAAAAACCTTTTCTGAACAGATGGCAATTTACCTCTCACCTGTTTAAAATAATTCTCATGGTTCTTAAAATATTAAAATATTCCCCTAAGTCTTAAGCTTACGTTTTAAAACTGCAAGAGGTACAAAGCCTCTTTCCCTCCCCAGCTGCCACGCTTGTCACCTTTCCAGGCAACTTCATCCTTGACACAGCTCACACCCACTGAACAGCTTGGCTCCTCCAAAAGGAGAGTCTTCTGTGCTCTGCTCACCCCAGCTGACTCGAGTTGCTCCTCAGTACTGGATCCCTCTACTCTCCACCCCTAAACCTTCAATAAAAGGGACTGCTGAGCTCTGGAGCATACCCACAGGAGGGCAACAAAGCTGATGAAGGGTCTGGAGAACAGGTCTGGAGAACAGGTCTGGTGAGGAGCAGCTGAGGGAATTAGGGTTGTTTAGTTCTCCTCTGGAGAAGAGGAAACTGAAGGGAGACCTCATTGCTCCTCACAACTGAAAGAGGTTGGAGTGAGGTGGAGGTCAGTCTCTTCTCCCTAGTATCACATGATAGGATGAGAGGAAATGGCCTGAAATTGTGCTGGGGGAGATTTAGGTTGGATATTAGGAAAAATTTCTTCACTGAAAGAGTGGTCAGGCATTGGAACAGGCTGCCCAGGGAGGTGCTGGAGTCACTGTCCCTGGAGGTGTTCAAAAAATGTGCAGACATGGCACTTTGGGATGTGGTTTAATGGCCATGGTGGCGTTAGGTTAATGGCTGGACTCAATGATCTTAGAAGTCTTTTCCAACCCAAACAATTCTATGATTCTATGGAGCCAGTATGAGGGGGAAAAAATTCTGCTGGCACTATGATACTGGTTTAGGCACACTATGAAACCACTCCAGCACATAATCCCTAGAACTGTGATCAGGAAGTTGTCCTCCAAAACAACTGTGGGCTTGTGAAAGGGTGGCACAGAGCCACCTTTCACCTGGAGCCATCCTCCCAGCAGGAATCTAGCTGTGCTGCTTGGGTCCTTCTCCAGGACAGCAGAAGAAACTGGCCAGATTCTGTATTTCTTCTCCTGTGACCTCCCTCTTCCCCCACCACAGACCAGACATTTTTAATCACTGTGACTACACATGAGATAGCACAGTTGGCAGACAGCTGCCAAAACCCACTCTTCATCCCTAAACTTGTGCACATGTGTAAGGAAAACAGAGGAGTTCAGAACCGCAGGAGAATGTTGTAATTTGCTCTCCAAAATAACCCTAAAAGCCCATGGCAATCCACATGCCAAGGAATGTGCTTTTCCTCCCAAAACCTCAAATGGGCATTTCAGTTCCATGTCATCATGGCAATCAAAACTGCCCTTTTGAGAAAGGAAGGATTTGTACATTGGCTGTGTGAAAGGCTGAACGTGCAGTTTAATGAAGCAATTGTTTTTCCTTCAGTGGAACAGCAAGGCAACAGTTGTTGGCTATTGTTTTGCAAAATTCTCCCTCATCTGCTTTCCCAAAGAGATCTTTACATGAGCACAAGCACACCGCTGCCATGGGGCAGGCTCTTGTATTTAAGAATAGGTGAGAGCAAAAAAGCTACCAGATTCCAGCTGTCCTACTGTGCTCTGCTATAAGGATAGGCTGAGGGAGCTGAGGTTGTTCAGCTTAGAGAAGACTCTGGGGGGACCCTAGAGCTGCCTTTCAATACTTGAAGGGAGCCTACAGGAAGGGTGCAGAGGGACTTTTTATAAGGGTGTCTTGTGATAGGACAAGGGGGAATGGTTTGAAGCCGAGGGGGAGTAGATTTAGGCTGGGTCTGAGGAGAAGTTCTTCAGTAGGATGGTGGTGAGACTCTGCAATAGGTTGCCCAGGGAGGTTGTGGATGCCTCCTCCTTGGGGGGTGTTCAAGGCCAGGTTGAATGAGGACTTGAGCAACCAAGTCTAGTTGAGAGGTGTCCCTGCCCATGGTGGGGACGTTGGAGTAGATGATCTCTCAGGTCCTTTCCAACCTAAGCCATTCTATGATACTAAGTGAAAATTAGTGAATTTTCCCCTCCTGGGCTTTTCTTTGAACTACCACTGGTAACTACCGAGCAAGAGGAAAATCCACTGACCTTCCCCTCTTTTCTCCTCTTCAGAAGTTTGTCTGGAAAGAGAGAAACCATGAAGCAGGGGTGGTATTTATTAATGAGATCCAAATTTTACTGAAGGAATTTGGAATATCTTTATGCATGAGCAAAGTTCACTGGAGCATTCACTGCTTTCTTGTATGCATAACTGAACCAACTGGAACTGTAGTGAGATGGAGGATGGTCTCTTCTCCCTAGTATCAGGTGATAGAATCAGAGCAAATGGCCTCAAGTTGCGCCAGGAGACGTGCAGGTTGGATTTAGGAAAATTTCTTCGCTGAAAGGGTGGTCAGCCACTGGAACAGGCTGCCCAGGAAGGTGGTGGAGTCACTGTCCCTGGAGGTGCTTTAAAATGTGTAGCTATGGCAGTTTGGGCTGGAGGGGACATGGTTTAGTGGGCATGGGGTGCTGGGTTAACAGCTGGACTCGATGATCTTTGAGGCCTTTTCCAACAAAAACAACTCTATGATTCTATGAGCAGTCAACCAAAAAACCTCAGGGTGCATCTGAGCGTCATGCCAAAGCTGCGCAAGTTTTTCTAAGAGGGGGTAAGTCAGACACTTGACAGGCTGTTGGATCACAAACAACGGCAGCAATACACAGCCAAAAATTTACTTATGGAGAGAGAACCCATTCCCACAAGTGCAAACCAGCTCTTGGATACCATTTTCATGAAAGGCAAATGGCACTTTGGACTCCCGAAGCATGGTTTCAAATTCTAAGTGAACACTGACACATCAATAGTCAGCTAGAATGATTTATGCTAAATGGTTTTACATAAACTGATTGTTTCAAGGGAGATGGGGTAGGGTGAGTGCAAACTACAAATCCCCTCATACATCCCAAATAAAGCACAAACTTGGAAGCTAGGTGAGGGGATTGTCTGGGGAAGGGAGAAGGTGGAGGAAGGGAAGGGAGAAGGCTTGGGAAAAGTGACAGGATGAGAGACACGATGAAGTAATGGAAGGAGGAAATGAGTAAAGAGGAGGAAGAGAAGGAATACAGCCAAACAGGTTGTTTTGGGGGTTGGACAAGAAATGAAATATAGGAAGCCTAACAAGCAAAGTGTATATAACTGTTTCTTTCCTACAAAATCATATGGGACAAGTACAGGTATTTTTCACCTCGGTTAATAAGTATACATCCCCAGGCTAGTAAGTGCCAGGTATATTTTCCACAGACTTGAGGAAATACTTTTATTAAAGCTAAAAATAAAAGGGAATGCTCACTTTATCTACTATGCAATCTGAATCCCCACTTATAAATGGCAGAGGCTGGAGACAATGAGAAATTGCTAGATTACAGAGTCCTCTGCAATGCAGTGAGCAACAGCTGAGGGGTAAAGTTGGACAAACACCAACCAACTCCAGAATGCCAAATTAAGTTTGCTTGCACAGTTGCTGCTAATAAAAACCACACAGCCTTCCTCTTGGCCCCCACAGCACCTCATTCATAATGCTACAAAAATGTTTAAATGGAAATAAATTAATAGAAAAAAAAAAATCAGGAAAAAAATAAAATCCTGTCTCTAACACCGTCAGTCTTCCCTGCAGTCAGGTGAGTGGAACAGCTGCAAAACCAGGTACAGCCTCAGGGATGATCCTACACTGAAGGTTTTTGGTGAAGCCCATTCCAGGCAGGAATTAACTTGTTGCTCCAAGTGCCAAAGCCAGCAAGACGCACGGAGCTTCCAGCAAAACATGTCATTTCAAGCCAGTGGAGTCATGACACAGAATCAGACAGGAAAATATTTCCTTTCTACCTCATGGAGAGATGGAACTTAGCTAAAAATTTATTAAAAGGCCTGTTGGGAGCTACAAAAGTAGTTTCTTCCTTTTCTAGAGCCATAAAGTCCTCACCAGGCACAAAGGGTTATCCTGCAAGTCACTGTAAAGCGATAATGTGCACTGAGCTGCAGAAGTCACTCTGTCAGAGCTCGGTAATTACATGAACGAGCTGATCTATTAACAGCCAGCCTAAATACAGGCCCCCAAGGGGCTACAACTCTATCAGAGGTACTTTGAAAGGAAACGTTGCTGTTGGAAGGGAGCTGAGATGGCAGAAGGGAAAACTGGCCATGTGGTTATCGGCAACGAGAATTACCTACTTACGGCATAATAAATCGTGCTGTTTGAGGGGGGAAAAATAAGATAATTACACTACAAAGAACTTCATTTCACAGAGGCTGCATTTAGAAGTACATCTGTTAACTCCCATTTGCCTCTCTACAGCAGATTAGTGATAGAAATTCTCAGCTTGCACCTCAGCTGATGGGTTTCCCAACTGCATTAGCAAAGTGAAAAACAGCACTACGCTTCTTAACAGTTTTACAGTTGTGAAAATGATTCTGATTTCAGAAGGCAGCTTCTCCCCTGGTAAGGAAGATGTGTCAGTGAGTTATTCACACCAACAGCCCTTTGACAGTTAACCCTAGCAGTCATCCTTCTCAGCACAAGAAGAATTACTACTGGAACACAAAGCATTTTGTAGAGCAAACTAATCCCAAGAGCCTCCTAATAAAATTCTGTTGTAGCCTAAAGAGTCATCCCTCAAAGAAACACATGTTCCTGCCTGCTTTCTTGTGTAAATGACACTGTAGAACAGATATTTACCTTCTCAGCTCAGGCTTATCAAAATTAGTCACATAAAATATTCACATCTTTTCTATAACTTCCGGTTAATTCAATTTTATCTTAGTCTGACACTTAAAGACCACAATTCTGGAGAACAGAAAATATTTGGGTAAATAGTTAACTTTTCTAAGGAACATCACAATTTCTTCTTCTTATGGGTAGCCACTATGTAGGCACCAACAAATCTATTCATGGCTGTCACTCCTGTTTAAACACTCCCTGGCACAACGTGCTGATTCTTTCACCCATAGCAGCCCTATTTGCATCCTGGACATGTTAGGGATCGCTCTGTTTTTCCAACAGTGGTTAGAAAAAAAGGAAACACTTCTCCCTTATTCACCTCTCCCCATTGTAACAGGGAGAAAGAAAAAGATTAAAAAAAAAAAAGGCACCTAACAGGAGCTGCTGTATGCCTATTACATTCAAGCCCTTTACGAAAGGGGAGGTGTATTTGTATGTAGCAGGGACCAACAAGTCAAAGAACAAACAGAACCATAGAATTGTTTTGATTAGAAGAAAACTTTAAGGTCATCAAGCCCAACTGTTAACCCAGCCCTGCCAGGTCACCACCAAACCATGTCCCTCAGCACCATGTTTACACATCTCTTAAACCCTTGTAGGGATGGGGCTGACTCTTCAACACCAGGAAGGCTGCAGTCAGGGATGTGATGCTGCATTCCTTGGAAATGCTATCACTTTATTACCTCTCTCTCTTCACTTCAAGGAATGAGGTAACACCGCAGCAGTTATGAAGATGAATGGAAGGAAAAAGGGATTAAGAAATGAAGATGTGGTGAACAACAGTCAAAACCAAGGTTACTCACAAAAACTCTCATAAATAAACACACTTTGCTGCCTGCCTTTTATTTTGCACCTTTCACATAGCCTTTTGCTTATATTTGTGGATATGTTTGGTTTTTCCTTTATAAATAAAAGAGCACTGCACCCAGCTTGGTCTGTGCTGCAAAAAGCGTAACCCTGTATGAGCAACAAACTGCCACAGGCCAGCAACTTTCAACACAGCTGGCATTAGGGATTCCACAGACTATGGTACTCTTGTTACCAGCACTGAAGGGCATCAAATATTTATCTCATTTGACCAGCACATGTTGCTCTAGAGTACTTACATTTTGCACAGCCTAAGCTTTCAGTCTGAAATAGAGTTTCTAATATTTAGTTTCTATATTTCCAAGGGAGACTGAAGATCAAACATGAGTCCACCAAGGCAAACAACCTGAAAAGACCATTCTGACAAGATGTTAACTCACTTAACTTTTTATCATCAGGTTTGTAGTGAAGAGGATAATTGAATTCTAAAATGTATTGGGGTTGGTGTTTGTTTGTTTTGTTTTAATCAACCATTTTTACCAGATTTGTTCCAAAAGAAGATTTGCAAAACAGCACAGAAGAACCACAGAAGGATAGGGGTTGGAAGGGACCTCTGGAGATCATGTAGTACAATCCCCCCACAGAGCAGGTTCACTTAGAACAGGTTGCACAGGATGGTGTCCAAGCAGACTTTGAATGACTCCAGAGACAGAGACTCCACCACCTCTCTGGGCACCCTGTTCCAGTGCTCCACTGCCCTCAACATAAAGAAGTTCCTCCTCATGTTTAAGTGGAACTTCTTATGTTCTAAGTTTGTGCCTGTTACCTGTTGTCCTGTCTCTGGGCACCACTGAAAAAAAAAAATTTGCCCCATCCTCCTGACACCTACCAAACTGTATTTATAAGCATTGATAAGATCCCCCCCTCAGTCTTTTCCTTTCCAGGATAAAAAGCCCCAAGTTCCTCAGCCTCTGAAACATCAGACAGGAAATGAGTAATGACAGGTCTCAAAGGGAAACCTTTTCATTTCCCACACTGAGCAATGCTGCCTGTAAATAAAAACAAAAGCTAAAAAAAGAGACATGTTGTCCCACACTGTCATGTGTTATTTGATGTGATCTGACACAAGTAAGGGAGCTGCTGAAATGGCAAGCTCAGGGCTGTGCTCACACGCCCCAGTGCACCACAGAAGTAGATGCTTGCAAAGGAAGGAGCTGGTAATCCACTCCTTGTTTTCAGGGGGAAAACCCATCCTGAAATCACTTCCTTTCAAACACACTCAGTCCCAAAGAGTGTTTCGCGTAAATAAAATTATAAACACAAAGACCGCTCCTCACGTTCCTGGGGATGACCGACTCCACGTGTAGTTATTTGGCACAAGGAACCCACAACCATAAATTATGCTTTTATTATGCATGATTTTCCTTTCATCTTTAGTTACCCTCCACCACCATCCAGGCTTCTTTGGGAGATCACATTCTGAGATCCAAGGAAGCATCTTACAGTCCATAAGGCTTTCTCCCTGCGTAACATAAATCCTCAAGCTTTCAGTTAGTCATACTTGAGCCAAGCCTGACTATTTTTTGTTCACCTCACAGCATCCTAGTTGGACTCAATGATGTTAAAAGTTCTTTTCCAACCTAAATGATCCATGGATACTATGATCTCTCCAAGATGAAAAGGCGGCTCTGAGGTGACCTTATAGCAGCCTCCCAGTACCTGAAAAGGGCCTACAAGAAAGCCAGGAAGGAACTTTTTACAAGGGCTTGTAGGGATGAGAGGAAATTAATTGAAGCTTGAGGAGGGCAGCTTTAGACTGGATATTAGGAAGAAATTCTTTACAGCGAGGGTGATGAGACACTGGAACAGGTTGTCCAGGGAGGTCATGGAAGCCTCCTCCCTGGAGGTGGTCATGGCCAAGTTGGACAGAGTCTTGAACAACCTGGTCTAGTGGAAGGTGCCCCTGCACCCCATAGCAGGGGGTTGGAATTAGGTATCTTTAAGGGCCCTTCCAACCCAAACTATTCTAGAAATACATGAACATACACTCACATAAGATATACTTTAGACCCCATACATGGGTAAAAAAGTCACAAAGCAAGACATGAGCATGCAAACCTTCTGGGACTACTGCCAGTTATGGAATGATAATAGCAAGTTTGATTCAATAAGGAAAATGATAACAAGCATACAGGAAGCCTTCTTGACTTGTTTGCTGTTTAGGCACTAAATCTAGACTGGATTTAAGGTGTAAGACCGAATCCTGCATGACAATGTATTCAGAAATCACGTAAGGAAAATTCTGGCTTCAAAACTAAAAATCAAATTCAAGATACTCCTAAGTATGGAGTGTAAAACACTGAGGATGAGGAAGAAAAAGGCATATGGATGTTTCTCTGAGGCTAAATATTGAGGTAACTGTTGAGAGAGTTTCTCCTCTGGTGAAATCCCTCCTTGGTGCAGAGGAAACCTTCAAAGCTAAGCTACCACTCACTAAAATTCCTCCATTAAATTGGAGCAGATACTTTGAAATGAACTTCAAATTACAAAAACTGCCCCTGAAGGCTCCTTGTAAAATTTATTTAGATAATCAACAAAGTAATAAAACTTCAGAAAGAGTGGCAAGAGCAGCACGAATACCATACTTGAAAGAAAAAAAAAGAAATCAGAAACAAAACAAAACCCAGACCAATACTTTATCCTTCAGAAATTATCTTTCTGCCTGCCCTGAAACAATAGGACTCTGTTCTCTTTGTACTCCTGACAGATTTTATTTCAGCCACCACACCCAGTTCTGGGAAGGGCTGATAGCCACTGATTTGTTTGCAAGATGGTGCAAGGTGAAGTCAAAGTTAATGATCCTATATCCTGTTTAATTTATTTGTTTGGGTTTTTTTTTAATTTCACACTAGTACACATGGAGACAAAATTCAGGCATAGATGTGCTGAAATAAAAAAGGGTGAAAGGGGTTACCCTACGCCAGCCACTGGTTAAAAAACAAAGTAACACCCAACAGGAGGCTAGCAGAGCTCACGAATAGCAACCAGCAGCTGCAGGCAAAAGAGCTGGAGCAGGGTCCCTCAGGATCCATGTGCTCTCCAACTTAACAGAGCACAGGCTACAGAGCCCAAGGAAGCACTGTGGCAGAGCTTCCACCACACTGTCTCACCAGGGCCTCTCAGCCTTAATTGGCACAAGCTTCAAAGTAAGGAAAAATTCCTTCCTCCATGTATTCAAGCCTCAGCTTCTGCAAAATCTACAACTGACATCTAACCCTTCTTCAGCAGGGAACAAGTGAAAAATGAGCTTTGCTTTAGATACTTGTGACAGTTGGATACAATACCCTGATCTTATTTTCACTGATGACCTAGATATCAAATTATATTCATACAAATCCAGACTAAATTAAAATAAACCAGTTCATGAATTATGTGTGTATAATATTTAAGTTGTACACCACAAGGCACCTTGGGTCCTTTACCTAGACTGAGGAGCTGAAGAGGACAACCTGCTAACTTTGTGAAGTCACTGATGTGCTATGATCACCAGGCTGGCCATTCTGCTGGAACAATAAAAGGATTTCAGCCAAATGAGCATTACTTCCTCCAGACCGTCATTTAAAAATTAAACTCCATAAAGATAACAGTCATGTTCAAAGATAATTATAGCAGAAATGTTACCGTGGCTATAAATGCTAAAAAGAGGTGGTGGGAAAGGAAGGAAGGTAGCTTAGAGAGGGGAAAAAAATAAAGAACAGAGAATGGCAAACCTGTCATGTGTCTGTCATGCTCAGCCTCTACGCAGTGCTTGCAGTGAGATGGAAGATAGGAAGCACAGAAGTTCTGTGGACAACCAAAGTCCCAAGCCCTGAGTAACAAAGATAGACTGAAGCCTTACAACTGATGCAACATGCAAGAAACCCACAGAAGTCCAAGTGGGAAAACAAAGGAAAGCTTCTGACTATGCTTTTCACCCCAGCTGGGAGCACAAGGGGAGAACTATCCTGCTCCCACACTTGTGCCCAGCTTCTCCAAGCCCAGCCTGGACAGAGGACAGGTACTAGGCCACTTTATTTTAGACTAAAAGAGAAGGCTGCTCTCATCATTGATTTTAGCAATGGAAGCAAGTAAATTATAAACTTGAAGAAATCCCAAAGGCAGCAAGCCCTGTAAGGAGCAGCAGAGTTTCCAGGCTCCCAAGGCAGCCAGCCTGTGAAGCAGCTGAGGAAGAATCTCATTGCTATGTGTAATCTGCACTTGCGTTTTCTTGTCTTATGATTTTCTTTCTAACCCTGTAATCAAGTGTTTAGCAGCTGCTTTGACAGCACACATACTACTTTTTCCTTCTATTCCTAAGCTTTGGCTGGTAAACAGGTGATCCAACATGGGCAGACTACTCATTTCTTTGGGAGTGGCAAATCGTTGAGTGGAGCAGAATTCACAACACCCTTTGCCCAGCACTAAACCTGGGGGTAGCACCTTTCCTCCTAGCACAACTGGCTGTGTCTCAGAAGGTATCCCTGGGGAACAACTTCCTCTTAGTATTAGGAAGTGAAAGAAGGGATTTGAGAGCAGTCCTGGCTCTGAAAACACCTCTTCATGGCAGCTGCCCACAGCATGTTGTGTGTATACAGGTCTGTCTCACCATCCAGCAAAACACAAGAAGCTTCTAATTAATTAAGCTTTCCAATACTGCAGAGCTGCCCTCTCCTTTGAGGTTGAGGGAGCTGGGGTTGTTCAACCTGGAGAATAGAAGGCTCCAGGGAGACAGACCTAATAGCAGCCTTCCAGTACCTGAAGGGGGCCTACAAGAAGGCTGGAGAGGAACCATTTACAAAGGCCTGTAGTGATAGAATAAGGGGCAATGGGTTGAAAATAGGGAGGAGTAGATTTAGGTTGGGTGTTAGGAAGAAGTTCTTTACCATAAGGGTAGTGAACACTGGAACAGGCTGCCCGGGGAGGTAGTAGAGGCCCCATCGCTGGAGATATTCAACATCAGGCTCAACAAGGCTCTGAGCATCCTGACCTAGTGGAGAACATCCCTGCTCACTGCAGCAGGGTTGGACTAGATGACCTTCAGAGGTTCTTTCCAACCCAAACCATTCTATAATTCTATGTGCATAAACTCCTGACTTACAACAGTAATCTACAACCTTCTCAAACCAACCTGAGGACCCAGCACAGGCTGTGCTCTTCAGGATGAGAGCTGGCCAGAATCTGGAGGATATAGAGGAATCTGGCAGTGGGAAACGACTGTTGGAAGTGACTGATGCTCCTCAACTCCCTCCCAAAAGCTATTTTTTCCTGCACATACAAGTTGTTGGGAATTAATAGCTCCTCAAACCCACATACACTAACAACTGTCCTTATTTAAAACATTCCTCACAGTTGGTAGAAGTCAGCGATAAAGCAGATATAAAAGTACTGCAAAAATCACTGTTACAAGAAAAAAATGCCAGCAGAAAAGATACTGGAAAGCTACAGAAAAGATTTTGTGCTTATTCAGGCTACTTACACAGAAGGATGATTTTCCCCTAATATTTGCAAAATCAGCTTGTGAAATTGGAAAATAAAGTTTCACCATCTGTGAAATCAGCACAAATAACAAGAATTCTAATCTTTCCCAAGCTGAAAGGAAGTTCATGCTAGCTTGGCTAAAAAAGCAGCAGGTTTGGTTCCTCAAGGATGCCTAGTCAAATAGTACAGCAATCAAATAAGTATGTCCCTTAGCTGAATTGAGTTAGCATTTTATTCCCCATGGGGAAAAAAAACTGCATGGGAAAAGGGGGGAAAATTAATTGAGATAAGCATCTGATCACAAAAATAAAACTCAAAATTGGAATAGAGACCTCAAATTAAGGAAAAAAAAATCATTTATAAACATGTCCTTTTGAGAGAAAAAGTAGTGCTGGCTCTCCTCTCAGCCTGGAAGTCAACTTGCTCATTTGTTCCCTGCACTTTATCTCAAACAGCAGGTGCAGCCAGGTGGGCTGTTGGTACTAGTCCATGATAAAATGTTGTTGATCTTTGCAAATACTAATATTCATCAATTCCTCCTGCAGATAAAACAATAAATGTTTGCTTCCACAGATGGGGAGAACGTTATTTAAACCATGATACTATTCTAGTAAATCCAAGACAGATGGGCCAGGATTCAGGGACAACTGAAGTTGCTGTGTTTATGATAAGGGAATTAGAGTGACAGAAAGCCTCTTGCTGGGAAATGTGGGATCTGGTAGATTTGCATTTGCTTCATAAAGAAGGAGAATGCTTTACAAATACACTATTCAAGGTCAGTGAGCCAGAACAGTTCGGAGGTAGTGGGTCAGTCCTAAAAGAGGGCACTCAGATTCCTAGGTAATTGTTCTGCAAAGCACCATCCAGAGAGTCCAGCAGGTCACTGCATGCAAACCTGAAATAAGTCTTTGACGTATCTCGTTTATCTCTCAGTGCCTAGAAACTGTGAGAGTTTGAGGAGAAGGAGGCAAGTGGGCGAGAAATTATCCCTATCTCTCAGATCACAGGAAAGAGAGGAAAAAAAGTATCCCAAATTAAATTTGAAAAGTATTTCTTTTTTGGCATGTGAATAGTGATACAGAGGGTTTGTGACTCACCTATACCAAGCAGACAGAGAGCAATTAAAAGGTTTCCATCTCATACCATCAAGTGTTTGAAGGAAGGCAGGACTAAAACATGTTGTATTTCAATCTCCAACTTGGCTACAGGTTACTGTAGATGACTTCGGAGCTTTTTTTTAGCCAGCAAAGAAAGAGTCAAAGATGTTAACAGAACAGTGGACCTGGTACCTCGTGGCTAAGGAAGAAAAACTTATCCACTTCAGCAAATGTTGACAGAGCCATTATTCAGGCAAGGTTTCAGATAAGTCACTACTGAAGTTGTGAGCCCCAACAGTGAGCTGCAGGGGTCCCAGATCTTGGTTCATCTACCACTGGGTGTGGGCAGCAGGGAGGAAAAGGAAAGAAAAAAGGCAAGTTTGCACACACTGATATTAGAGAAAGTAGATGCACAGAGGCTCTGTCAAGAAGGCATTAAAAACCTGGCACTTTCTTAACATGCCTGCGTAGTCTGTTGATGTTATCTGAAAGAAGGATCAAATTAATAAGGCTGCAGGGCAAAAATGAAGGCATGAAGAGACCAATCATATGTATATTAACTATGGCAGCTGCCAAAACTTAAAGTGCTTAAGTGGACAAGTAAAACTACAATAAAATTTAACCCAAGTAACCAAAGTTCATCAAGCAGGATCTACAATTGCAGTCATGGCAGCAGAAGCCATGCATCTTCTCCCCATCACACTGTCAGCTTGCTCTCTAATGACCTATCTTTAAACACAGGCATCAGTCACTGGCATAAATGCCCAACAGGGTATTTTATTTTCCCACTTGAGAAAAAAAGCTTTGAGCATGATAACAAAGTAATTCCTTTAGACTGATTCTGGCTATTCCTCAATTCAGCATCACCCTGCAAACTTCAACCTAGTGATATTAACAGCAGCAGCGTTACCAAAGGCTTAAGTTTGCCTTTAGGCAAGACAACCTATTTTGCCTTCTTTGGGGGATGTATGTGGAGTAAGTAGGGAGGAAGCTGATATACTGCAAGTTGAAACTGAGGCCAGAAAGAAGCATGGAATGAATATGTGTTACATAGCTTAAAATAAGCAAAAAAATGTTGCTTCCTGACAGTCAGTTTTAGATCCAAGCAGCTTTTGCCTTCATTGGCCACTGGTATTTCTCCACACTGGACAGGGGGGGAGGGGAAGACACATTTCATTCCAACAGGAAATTAACTGGAAATGAGGGTCAAAAACACTGAAATCAACAACTTAATATTTTAGATTGGGAAACAATCCCATGTCATTATTCCAAAAGGCAATTTTTTAAAGTACATTCCTCAACTGCACACGACAGCCACCAAAGCATGAAACACCATCCAGAGGGACAGGGTCAAGAAGCAGCAGCTGCTTCTTACACCAATCATTAGGAAACAGGGTAAGTTGAAAAGGCTGTAATATCTGTATCTATTTATGTTTTCACTGACTGTATTTCTGCCTTTTAAACCTGCTTCTCTCACACCTCCTCACTGGTTGGTGTGACATGCCAGAAGGAGACTCTCCGTGTAATTACCGCATCTCCTGCTGCTTGATCTTTGTCCTCCTCATAAGCACTTAAAAAAAAAAACCCACACGACATAATGTTGCTTAAAATACAAATGCAAGAAGCATTTCATCTTTACAGCAAGACTTGTTTCTTCTGGTCTTATAAGCATTCTCAGAAAAGTGCTTTTAGCTCCTATCTTCCATCTTTACTGCTTGTATCCACGTTGATGCTGAAACACTTTTAAAGTGTGTACTAGGTCGCAAGCTTCAGCTTTTGCAGTTTTCTTCCTAATCTTTTTTGTTGTTGTTGTTTTAAAACTCTTTTAGAAACAGTTTCTTCCTGCAGAGATTGAACCTGTTCCTCTTTGCTGCAGACTGGAATTCCAGAGCCTTTTTGTTTACTTCCTCATTTGCACACAATCCTCCACCCCCCACTATTAAAATAAGTGTTAGTTCTGGGAATATGAAGTTTCTTAACCAGCTGAAAAGCCTCAAGATTGCACTGGTACTGTCAGCAGCAACCAACCCAAAGCTTCAAGAAGAGGAAAAAAACCCACAACACTAAATCAAAGCATATTTAGCATTTGCTGTCTATCTTCAGTACTAGTGGACGTAAGCAAGACCAAAAAAATGTCATCTATTTTATCCATGCTTTATTTCTATTACAGAGGAGAGGTTTTGAAAGGAGATTTTGACATTGAGTAAATTCTTTGGCAGTTTTCTTTGTTCAGTAAAATTTAGCTACTGCAATTAATGTATCTTATTTTTCAAAATGATATGCCACCCTCTAAAGCCCAGACAGCAGGCATCAGAAGGGCCAAACAAAGGATAAGAGGTGTAGAGAAACTCAGTGTGGAAAAGAGGCAGGTTAGAAAAAACTCAAGTTTACATACTAGAATTGATGATTGAGCTCACATTTTGCTGGAAGGTTTTAATTTTATTTCAAATCTCATTTAGTCTTCCCATACACAGCTTTCAAGATCTCTTACTGGAGAGCCACAGCTCTTCTACTTGCTGACAATTAGCTCACTATAGTGTGAGACACAAAAGACACTCAAGGCAAGAGGACAAATATTCAAAGCTACTAATGGGAAAGAAGCTCAGGAAGCAGGAGCATTGAAAGGGCTGTGGTAATCATGGACAATGGACTCAAAATGAGATTGTTATGGAAAACTGAGCCAGTAGCTAAGACAAGATTTGGATGAAAATGCAGGATCCCAGAGCATGTACAGTATCACAGAATCTCAGCATGGTGGGAGGTGGAAGTGACCAAGTGACCTCTGGAGATCATCTAGTTCAATGCCCCTGCTAAAGCAGGGTCACCCAGAACAGACTGCCCAGGATCACAATGCCCAGGAGTGTTTGGAATCTCTGCAGAGGAGACTCCACAACCTCTCTGGCACCCTGCTCCAGGGGCTCCAGCACTCTCACACGAAAGATTTTCCTTATGTTCAGGTAGAACGTCCTCAGTTCCAGTTTGTGCCTGTTGTTACAGTATCACAGTATCACAGTGTATCAGAGGTTGGAAGGGACCTCAAGAGATCATCAGGTCCAAAACCCCTGCCAAAGCAGGATCACCTCGGATAGTCCACACAGGAATGCATTCAGGTGGGTTTTGAAAGTCTCTAGAGAAGCAGAATCCACAACCCCCCTGGGGAGCCTGTTCCAGGGCTCTGTCACCCTCACTGTAAAGAAGTTTCTCCTCATGTGGAGGTGAAATCTTCTATGTTCTAGTTTGAACCCATTGTTCCTTGTCCTATCACTGTGTACCACTGAAAAGAGCCTGGCCCCCTCCTCCTGACACCCACCCCTCACATATTTATAGACATTGATCAGATCCCCTCTCAATCTTCTCTTCTCAAGACTAAACAGCCCCAGGGCTCTCAGTCTCTCTTCACAGGGGAGATGCTCAAGTCCCCTAATCATCCTTGTGGCTCTCCATTGGATTCTCTCCAGCAGGTCTCTGTCTCTCTTGAACTGGGGAGCCCAAAACTGGACACAATATTGCAGGTGTGGTCTGACCAGGACTAAGTAGAGAGGTAGAAGAACTTCCCTAGACCTGCTGGATACACCTTTCTTGATACATCCCAGGATCCCATTGGCTCCCTTGGCCACAAGAGCACATTATTGTTCCATGGAGAAGTTGCTGTCTACCAGCACTCCAAGGTTTTTCTCTGTGGAGCTGCTTTCCAGCAGGGCAGCCCCTAACCTGTACTGGTGCCTGTCTGTAAAAGGCCTCATCAGTAGCTTCCTCATGGTCCGGTGGTCTGTAGTAAACACCCACAAACCGTATCATCCGTGTTTGTACGTCCCTTCACTCTTACCCATAAGCCTTCAACAGTTTTATCACGTCCCCTGGGTTGAGCTCAACACATTCCAGTTGCTTATTCACATAGAGAGCAACTCCACCACCTCGCCTTGTCAGCCTGTCCTTCCTGAAAAGGACATAGCCATCCATAACCGCGTTCCAGTCATGGGAGCTGTCCCACCATGGCTCTGTAATTGCAACAAGATCATAACCCTGCGACTGCACCCAGATTTCCAGTTCATCCTGCTTATTCCCCATGCTTCTTGTGTTGGTATACAGATACTTCAGAGACTTAGCAGAGGAGTATCTGTTACCATTGTGGGTGTTGCATAATCCACTGTCCCCTACAGCCCCTGGGATAGCAGTGGAGCTGGTACCCTGCCTATCCATTGTCCCAGGAATGTCCTCAGTGAGGAGCAGGTTTTTTTCTATAGTCAGCAGGCCTGGAGTCTTGCAGAGTAGCCTGTGACTAAAGAACCCAAAAACCTGCCGTTGACACCAGTCCCGCAGCCAGGCATTAATCTCCTGGATTTTCATGTTTAGTCCATCATTAGGCATAGCTAGTGGGGGCACAGAAGCAAATATTGCTTGTGCTCCTGACCCCTTAACCATTCGTCCCAGGGCTCTGAAGTCCTTCTTCACTGATCTCAAACTACCCAACAATGGGTAGTAATCAGTTGGGCAGGTCAGGGTAGGAAGTTTTCTTACTACGTCCTTGACCCTAGCCCCAGGTAAGCAACAGAAGAGTGGGTCAGGTCTGCACACAGGACCCTCAACACCCTTCAGAAGCGAGTCCTCGATGACATGCAGCTGGCATTTCTTCTTGACTGCAGATGATTTGACAGTAGGTTTGCTCACCCCTAGCCTCTCTGAACGACATAAACTAGATAAGCTTTCATAGCTGCTGCTAGATGGTTCCACTTGCTGAACATTGGTTTTGGTGGAAATAGGTTCACTAAGAACAGCATATCTATTATACAAGAGCACCTGAGGGGGTTCAGTGGTTCGTGGGGTGCCACGCCTCGTGCACTTGGGAGGAATTTGTCTCCACTGCTCTCCAGCTTCAGAGTCATTCTGTTTGGGAAGATGGTAAGACAGTAGGGAGCGTTTAGTGTCCTGACTACTACATGGCTGATGGGACTGTTTGAAGGATGGCAGAGTCTGATTCCACTGGTCCAGCTTCCTCTCACACTCCCTAATAGTCCGCAGCCTGTCCCTTGTCCTGTTGCTGGGCACCACTGAGAAGAGTCTGTCCCCATCCTCTTGACCCCCCCACCCTTTAGATATTGATCAGCATTGTTCAGATCCCCTCTCAGTCTGCTCTTGTCCAACATTACAACCATGCCTAGCTCAATATGATATTTTTGGGACGCTTCTAGACAGCTGATCACAAACTGAGTGAGGGAAAGCAACAGCAGAACACTGAGCTGCAAGACTAAATGGCGTGGTATGACAACCTGAAACTTCATCAGCTTCTAAGTACTTTTGGGTTCTGCACAGCTCCCTAATCCCTACCAACCTCTGCAATTAAACAGTGTCCTACTCCTACTTTCTAGATTCCCCCAGCCTTTCAGTTACTGCAGTCAGCAAAACAGGAGGCTTTGCTTATTGTTGTAAGCAAATAATGAACATACCAAACAAAACCCTACAGAGCAAGCCTTGTTTTTTGAGGTGTTGTGAAGTCAGATACAGTAAGTCATTTTCCAGACACTTGGAAGATTTGAATTGAGTAAGATGTCACTTCTCTGCATTGCTATTAAATAAAAATAGAAATAAAAGCCTTCATATTCCCCCAGTGTTTTTTGGAACTAGCATAGAATCATAGAATGGCCTGGTTGGAAAACACCTTAAGATCATCAAGTCCAGCTGTTGGCCTAACATCTCCCTGGACACAACTCTTAGACCACATCCTTAAGCTCCTGATTCAAACGTCTTTCAAACACCTCCAGGGATGGTGACTCCACCACTTCCCTAGGCAGCCTGTTCAAGTGCCTGATGACCCTTTTGCTGGATATTAGCAAAAATTTCTTCAATCTAAAACTCCTGTGATGCAACATAAGACCATTTCCTCTTGTCCTGTCACTTGTTACCTGGGAAAAAAGGTAGGACCTCATGACAACCTGATTTCAGGGAGTTGTAGAGAGTGATGAGGTCTCACCTCCTTTTCTCCAGGCTGAACAACCCCAGCTTCCTCAGCAGCCTCTCATAGGACTTGTGTTCAAGACTCCTCACCAGCATCACTGTCCTTCTCTGGATACACTCCAGCACCTCAATATCCTTCTTATACTGAGGAGCCCAAAGCTGAACCCAGTACTCAAGGTGTGGCCTCACCAGTGCCGAGTACAGGGGCACAATCACTTCCCTACTCATGCTGGTCACACTATGGCTGATGGAGGCCAGGGTGTTGTTGGCTTTCTTGGTGACCTGAGCACACTGCTGGCTCCTCTTCAGCCAGCTGTCAACCAACACTCCTGATCCCTCTCTGCCAAGCAACTTTCCAGCTACTCTGTTCCAAACCTGTAGCACTGCATGGGGTTGTTGTGACCCAAGTGCAGGATCCAGCACTCGGCCTTGTTGAAAGTCATATAGTGGGCCTCAGCCCATCGATCCAGCCTGTCCAGGTCCCTCTGCAGAGCCTTCCTACCCTCCAGCAGATTGACATTCCCCAGCATAAATGCAGGGAGAGAAAACTGCTGAGGCAGCACAACCTGGAACACTAAATTACACTGGAAATACCTATATGCATTCTTGTAAACAGCCCATGCGTGGATGATGAGGATAAAGGCTGCTACAAAAGACTAGATAGCATACTGAAATATTCAGCTGCTCAGGACATGGGGGAAGGCAAGGATGTTATTAAAATGTTTATTATGGTAATACAGAGAAATTAATTTGAAAAAAATCAGCTCCCACTACACAAGACTCATAATGAGCTTATAGCCTAAACACTGATGTTCTGTCAGATTAAGCACGCTTTGCTTCCTTTCTATTTCACAATGTGATGTAGCTACATGTTTGGGTTTTTTTTTTTTTTCCTTTTAAAGATATCCCCTTCAATATTCTATTCCCAGAGAAAAGGGTCTAAGAGACAGAAGTGTCAGGCTTTCAAAGGCAACAAGATATAAAAACAAACTGAGGAAGAAAAATGTCCAGTTATCTGTTAATACAAGACTTTTGTTTTTTCTCTCCAAGAAAGTTAATGTCATTTTCCAGTTCAGAACTTGCCTGTGTTGGGTTACAGAGATAACAGGATTTACATGATCATGACAATTTTTTAAATACCCCATCACTAGTACTAAATTTTACTTGTCCTGCAGACAAGTCAAAGCAATTTTCTACTTGTCAAAGATGATAAATCAGTTGTCGGGTGACACTGACAGGTGGATTTGTCAAATCCCCCTTGAAGTACTTTGGTCTCTGCTTCCAGGCTGCCTATGAACTCCTGAGAGTGCAGAAACACAATGGAATAAGGAAGGGATTAGGAAGAGTTTAGGGTTCTCAGGGTTGCTGCCCATTTCCCCAGTTTTCCTGGTATTTTTCCTTTCTGCTTTACCATTAAAGTGGGTGTACAGCATCCAGTTGCTGAATTTCATCCTACCACTTCACCCACAGAATTCCAGTTAAAAGCAAAACAGTTTAAAAAAAAAACTCCAGAACACACTACATTATTTTGCTTATAAATACCAACTTCTCTTTTCCTCAAGACAGGGGAAGATGAAGTTAAATCCTCTTTCTTATAACCACCCCATTTGCCACTAAAAGCTACTGAAAAGAAGGGAGAGAGGAAAAAACTGATGTGGAAGTGGAAGTGGCGTAACACCACTTGGGCACAGGGCTTCTCCAGCAGCCATTCCCCAGTGCTCTGCAGCAAGCTTGCAAAGTTCTTGATTCAAAGAGCAGACAAATGCAAACAGCAGCTCACCAGCAGATATGAAAAGATGAGAAGCCTCAAAGTGAAGCCCAGAGGCAGTGTTTTAAATTGAATCCTCCTCCAGAGCAAGCAAGCGTGTTGGTGAGGCCTCTCCAGGCACCACTAAGCATCACCTCCTCCTCCAGACCTTTCATACAGACTTTGGAGAAGCAAGGGGAATCCTGGAGTTCAGTTTGACCTCCAAGGCTTACTCTGCAGGACACTGCAGGTATGGCATTTCTGGCACACAACACTACTGTGTCTGGCATGTACTCCGATTTCTGCAGAGCTCAAAGAATTAGAAGCAACAAGACATTGGTTTTTTGTCTTGCCACAGAAAACGTGAGCTGCTTCACAACGGGTAAAAGGCAACTCACAAGCCTGTTCTTCCATGGGAAACATGAAAAGCATGAAGTTTTGCAATTTATTTTCTCTCAGCAAGGACTGCCAAAGAGCTTGCAGCATTGAGATGGAGGACTAGCACTTGTTTTGCTGTGTCCTAGGATATTTCATAGAATGGTTTGGGTTGGAAGAGACCTTAAAGATTATCTAGTTCCAGTTCCCCACAGTTGTAGGCAGGGACACCGTCCACCACACCAGGTTGCTCAAGGCTCTGTCCAACCTGGCCTTGAATACCTCTAGGGAGGGGACATCCACAACCTCCCTGGGCAACCTGTTTGAATGTCTCACCACCCTTACTGTAAAAAATTTCTTCCTAATATCCAGTCTAAAGCTGCCCTCTTAAATTTGTCCCTCTCCTCTAAACTCCCCCCTTAAATCCTCAAGCCTAAGGACATTTTTACATTATTTTGACAGCAAGGTAGTTCACCCTTATTCCTGAGCTGTTTGAAAGCATGTCCTTCCTCCTGCATATTGTGCTCAGCATCCAAGCAGTGGGGAAAAAAAAAAAAAAAAAAAAAAAAAAAAAAGGACATTTCTGCCTGCTGACAAAGCCTGAACCAACAGCCGGGTGACGGCGGTGCACGGTTCACTGTATCCCCATTTATCCAGGGGGCTGAGTGGGAGCTGTCTTTCCCCACTGTAAGCAGCCAGAGCGGAAATGATGACGATCTGCTTTAGAGGCTACAAGATGAACTAAGACATTTGGTATTAGCGTAACTCAGACACAATTCTCATTCTAATAAAGTCATTTATTGGAGCTGCTAAGTGCAGCTGTTCTTCCCCTGTCCTGCCACCCACACCGTACTGCGAGCAGCAAGGCTGAAACTGGGGGGTGAGGCAAAGAAACTGAGTGGGAAAATTAAATAAATCATTTGGAAAACAGCTGGATGGTAAAACTGGGCAGCCCTTAGGCTGAAAAGCTACACTAGACCCTGCTGGTTTATATTACCATTAACTTCAATCTAATTGCCATCTGGGTAAGCAAGCTACACTTTAAAGGATACAAGTAAATTAATCTGCAGTTATTTCCAAAGATAAGCTGTCACTGGCATAGTACTCTTGCCAGAGAATCCACAGCAGAGTTGCTTAAGAGTCTTTAGAGACAAAAAGTTTGGGGTCATTTTTGCCTTCCCCCACCCCCCTGAAGTGGCGTGATTTTTAAAGCAAAGTTTATTGAGGATTTCTTTTTGGCATGAATAATGTATGTGCCTTGATACTCTTAATATTAGAGAGACACAATTATGAACAGAACAGGAGATAACCCTTCAATTTTCAAAGTTCTGATTCAGCCTGCATTTGTACTATCAAAGAGAGGAAAAAGAAGAATCACAGCCACTCTCCCCATTGTTGTCAAAAGAAAATTGAGCACAGCATAGAGCCAGCCAGTATCTCTTTCAATCCTAAGCCAACAGCATTCAGATTGCAATATGGGTTTCAAGAATACAAAAGGGGAAAAACCGCAGAGGAATAATACCCACGATGGCTTGTCAGAATATTAAGGAGACTGTGGATTGTCAGACCTCTGGAATCGGATGCTGATAATTCATCAGAGCTCCTGCTCAGCTTCCAAGCAACAAAATGCATCTGCACGTGTTGGGGAATGGATTTGCATTCATTGTTTCCTATTTGCTGATGAAAGACAAGATGTAAAAAAAAAAAAAAAAAGTCTAAAACTCAGTAGCTTTCCCCTGTGGGTACCAATGTTTCACCTGCCTCACTGGATATTTCAACCAGGTTAAAAGAGCATCCAAAAAAAAACAACCCTGCAAACCACTGAAAGCTTTAGCATGCCTTTGGACTAGCATGGCCTCTGTACCGAGCCTGCTTCCAGCAGAAACAGCACCAATATCCTGTTGGCAAGAAATGTGGAGAAATAGCTGGACTATCCAGCAGTCTACTGGGTAACACAGCTTGCCACCACCTGCAGCTGGCATTCACAACATTTGCTGAATTCTTCATTTTCTCACCAATTACACTCAGTTCATTTGACCTTAGCACTCAGTCCAGTGCCCCAGGCTCGCCTTTTGAGCTGAGAGACTCAAATGCAGCTACTTTGAGCTCTGTTTTTAGCCCCTCAGACTCTACCAGCACAAGCCCACCCCACATGTATACCACCACACAGCCCCATGTCCAGTTAAACATGACACAAGGCAACAAGGAAGGGAATGAGGATTATTACTTAAAATGGTGACTACAGTAACTTGCTACCTGCAACACTGGTGAATGTCTCTTGCTAGTTTAAGGTCTTCATTTATCTTGTGCTAAAGGTTTTACTGTGAGGGTTGAGGCACTGCACACCCAATACCAGTAGAACAAAGACATAGACTCATAGAATGATTTGGACAGGAAGGGACCTCAAAGATTATCTATTTCCAACCCTCCTGCCATGGGCAGGGACACCTTCCACTAGACCAGGTTGCTCAAGGCCTCATTGAGTCTGGTCTTGAATACAACCTCCCTGGACAACCTGTTCCAGTGTCTCACCACCCTCACTGTAAAGAATTTCTTTCCAATATCCAGTCTAAATCTGCCCACTTCAAGCTTCAATCCATTCCTTCTCATCCTATCAGAACAAGCCCTTGCAAAAAGTCCCACCCCAGCTTTCTTGTAGGCCTCCTTCAGGTACTGGAAGGCTGCAATTAAGTCTCCCTGGAGCTTTCTTTTCTCCAGGCTGAACAACCCCTGTCGCCATAGGGGAGGTGCTCCAGCCTTCCTATCATCTTTGTGGCCTCCTCTGGACCCACTCCAACAGTTTGATGGAGATAACACGTTCATCTCCAGACCCTAATGGGAGCTGGACATCATCTTTGTTGAAATTCCTTTCTCATTTATACATCTACCAAAACCAAACAAAATTAAAAAAAAAAATCCCTTGCAGTTTTCTTTGCTGTTCCAAGCTAAAACTGCACTCTGTTTCAACTAATAGCATGCTCACTTTATAACAGAGGCACACATGAAAGAAGATCTGGCTACACTTTGCTGGAAACCAGAAAGCCATCAAGGTTCCAGGAAAAGGACTGGTGTGAATTTTTTCTTTAGGGTAGCCAGTATTTATACCAACATCACACCCAAGTGAAATGGAGCAGGGGCAGGGGGGAAAGCAGAAAGTGTTCAGATGGTGATTCCAAATGCTACATCCCCTTTGTGACACTACAGAAGTGAATTAGTTTTCTCCTATCATGTGTAATACCTTGAGGTATTCTTAATCCCTCCATAGGACAGCTGTGTGTCTGCTGAAAACAGCACATCTGCATCACATTAACTGGTTTTTAAGTGTCCCCACAAATAATTAAGCACATACCTCATGCCTCAGATAAAAAAAAAGAAAAGCACCAGTAACTGAAGAGAGATACAGCTAAGCCTTGAACTGCACCAGTGGAAATCACAGAAGAAACCCCACAAGGAACAATGCAAAAGAAGAATATCCCAGAGTGAGTACAAGAGTAAGAACTGGGATGTTTCTTCCTCCACCCATGCAAGGGCTTAAGTAATAGGCACATGACACACTGCTGGACAAGAGGCAGATGCAATGCCCCAAGAGTCACAGGGCTAACCAATTCAGGCATGAGTAATGAGAGCTCCAAGGAAATACAGGCATTTCCTTCCCTAATTCTCCAAGGACTCAAACTGATTAGCAACAGAGCCTAGTAAGGCAAGTACCTAAGCATCAGTTAAGTCATCTACCCTAGGTCTAAGTGGAAGACCACTCAGTCACCTCCAAGTTTCCATCTACCAGCATGAAAAACTGGGTAGTGAGCTACCAACCCTTCCCTTTTAGAAGTGAATGAAAATAGCAACCTTAAAGTGGTGAAAGTAGGTCAACAAGAAGCCACATCAATAAAGTCTGGAAACAAAACAGGGAGGGACACTGTGTCAGCTATAGAATGGAGTGGTTATTATAAATGGACATCAAAACTACAGCTCGAACATCTTCACTGGTAAGCCATTTCATGGATGAAATGTAAGTTAAGTGATGCACTACAGCTATTCCTTTTTAAATGTGACACTGTGCTTTTTAGACTGAACTCATGATAACCCTTCTGAATTCCATCAACAACAATAGCAATCTTGACAGCAAAGATTTATGGTATGGGCTATGAAGTTCCCAGCACCCCTCTCTCACCACAGTTTTAATTAAGGATTCATTCCAAAGCTATCTTAAGAGCCATCTAGGTACAGATTGATCTGTGAAAAGATGTGGTGGTTATGTCCTACAACTGGGCACATACTTCAGCCAAGAGATCTCATGGCTTGGCCAGCAGGATACCTCTGCTAATCCTGAAAACACAAATCCAAGGTCATCAACCTGAACACATGGAAAACCAGAGTCTATCAGTCCCCTGTCACCTTTTTTCCAGCAATGTTAGGGAAAAGTCACAGCTAATGCAACCCACAGTCATAGCAAGCAGTTTCTCAGCAAGGAAGAAGTAGGTCAATTTAATTCTTGGCATCTGTTTATACAACACCTTGCCTACTCATATAAAAAGCTACCTTAAGTCCCATTAGAGCCCTTGCTGTGTCCTGGGCTGATCTGGTTTCAAACCCAGTCTGCGATGCGAATCAGACCAATGCAAGGAAAACAGTTACTGTCTCTTGATAGCTAGAGTTATTGCACTTCAAATCCTTCCTATAGACCAGGCTAATTATAGAATGGCTTAGGATGGAAGGGACCTCAGTGATCACCTACTCCAACCTCCCCACCATGAGCAGGGACGCCTTTTAACTAGACCTCTCAACCTGGCCTTGAACACCCCTAGGGAGGAGGCATCCACAACCTCCTTGGGCAATCTATTCCAGAGTCTCACCACCATAATACTGAACAACTTCCTTCTAAGATACAGTCTAAACCCACTCTCTGTCAGCTTAAAACCATTACCCCGGTCCTACTGCCAGACACCTTTATGAAAAGTCCCTCTCCAGCCTTCCTGTACATTTTTAAAACACTTAAGTTGGAATACAGGACATGGACATGACGGAGCAGATCCAGAGGAGGGCCACAAAAATCATCTGAGGGAGCTGGGGTTATTCAGCCTGGAGAAAAGAAGGCTCCAGGGAGACCAAATAGTGACATTCCAGTACCTGAAGGGGGCCTATAAGAAGGATGGAGAGAGACTGCTTACAAAGGCCTGCAGTGATAGGATGAGGGGCAAAAGTTTCAAACTAGAATAGATTTAGATTGGATGTTAGGAACAAGTTCTTTACCATGAGAGTGGTGGAACACTGGAACAGGTTGCCCAGGGAGGTGGTTGGGGGCCCATCCATGGAGATATTCAAGGTGAGGCTCAACAGGCTTCTGAGCAACCTGATCTAGTTGAGGATGTCTCTGTTTACTGCAGAGAGAGTTGGACTGGATGACCTTTAGAGGTTCTTTCCAACCCAAACCATTCTGTGATTCTATGATAGGAAGCACTATCCCTGGATGCATTTAAAAACAGTCTAGATAGGGTGGTTAAGGACACCATGTAGTGGTGGTGCAGGTAGAGTTAGAGAATGATTGAACTTGATGATCTTCAAGGTCTTTCCCATGATTCTGTGACTAAGGACATATCCTCTTTCTAGTCACTTGTGCACAACTCGCAGTTGCTTACTGGCTCATGTATATTAAAATTATACATGACTGGCTGCCTCCTCCTTTCAAGAATCAGGTTAAATGTGCCAAGAGACTTAAGCCCAAATTACCATTGGAGATAACTGACCCTAACACCCCGATGAAGTGGGGATCCAGATAACTTTGATACACAAGGTTTCAGATGAATGCTGCCCTTACACTGAACATACATTTATCCTTGATAGCCACAATGCTTTTTCAGATAGCTTTCCATTTTCACCTTTTTCTATTTTTAACACAAAAAAAGCAATGTGTTCTGACAAAAAAAAAAGGGCAGAAAGCAAGTTGTGCCAGTATAGAAAAGATTAATGCCTTTTCATACCACTTAGCTATTTAACTATTATGATTGCATTCCTCTCAAATTTTTCTTTCCACCAAAGTTTCAGACATCTTTTCATTTCTGCAGCATGCAAACTTCTCCTTTCCAGCTTTGGGCTGAAATTAAAACAAATTAACAACAACAACAAAAACCACCAAAAAAAACCCACCCACAACTCTTTTCCTTCTTATCGTCCTTTCTTTCTCTTACACATACATCAGTTCAGAGAACAGAGGCAGTTTACTTCCCTAATAGTAAGTCCAAAAAAGAAAAATAAATTAGAGCAGAAGATGCCTAACTTCCATCTATAAAGCTCATCTAGGCTGACCAAAAAAAAAAAAAAAAAAAAAAAAAAAGAGAGGCTTTCTTCCTTCATATGATTTAATACTTATAAATTGAGAAATTAGCAGCCACTGGAATCAAATGGAGGACAGTTGAGCTTATAATGGCCTCAGCTCACATTGCTCTGCTGCTGCTTCAAGATCTTGATGTGAACAACCACAGGGACTCCTTTACGCAGAGCGGGCACCGGCCGAGGGCATGTGAAAGAAAACTGACACAAATATTTATGGCAAGATCATAAAGCCTCGTTGCTAGCTTACTATATGGGATATAAAGCTCATTACCTCCGAGGAGTTTAGGCAGTTTGAAAACTTCAGCAAGCAAGGCCTTAGAGAACAGGAGGAGTGAAGGAAGAACCCCATGAAATCCATTCAACAGGGTAATCAATCACCCCACACCTCACTGACATCCTACACAACTGCTGCCAGAGAGCAAGAGAGGAAGAGACCTCATAAGCCTATGCCATCTAGAAGATAAATCTTCTCAAATACAGGTTTAAAAAGATGTTGATTTTTGAAACTATGATTATTTTTTTTAAAACACCATATCCTTTAGCCATAGCTCTCTATTTCTGGTTTGGTGATATCCCTTCATTTTCCCTTATTTCTTATTTTTCCAACAGAACTACCAACTACCCACCATGCTGAACAAAAAGATGGAAAACAAGGGCAGAAATTTACCTCAAAATACTATTTGCTATTATTTGATAAGGAAGTCTAATGATTTCCTAGCAAGCTTAAGCACCCTGTGCTTTTGGTGCACGATGTTCCTGTATACTCAAGCAAGCTAGGAAACCCAGCAAGGGCAGAAGCTTGGCTGTACAGCCTGAGGTATAACCTCATAATGTAAATAAACATCTTTTCAGGAAGCTTTTTGTCTCCTCTTTTTTCATAAAGCCAGCACTGCACTCAGTGTACTCCTGCACATCAAGAAAAAACAACCAACTAACAGGGAAAACTACTATGGATCAGTCAAGTGTAGGCAAAGCCAACCAAACACAGAAGAGTTACATGGGGGCACAGGGTCTCCAGTGCTGTGGAAAGGATGTTACAGCTTCAAATGGTTTAACCACTGCTCTATGGTTTTCCAATCTCAATCTGCAATATATTTTCCTCCCCCAGTCTACAGAGAAGAGTTACCTACTTGGAAATAATTATTTAGTCAAACACCTGCCTCTGGCCATAAATTAAGGGAAATTAATCAGTGCCAGCTATCCAAACTCCTTCATACTAGCAGCTTAGCCTGTTAGCATTATAATGAGACAAGTTTATGACATTTTGAAGGTCAATAAAACTTTACCTTTGTATTTTTTTTTAAAGGAGCAAGCAGACATAACCACTTGAATGAAAGGTTCCCCTCTGAGAGCATTTTGCCCCGCTGACCTGCAGATCTGACAGCTAATAAGGGCATTTGGGAGGATTATTAATAGTCACAAGAAGATCCAAGTAAAGTAGCAGGGTTAAAGGTATCCCAAACACGAAGCAGTGCAACCCAAAGCATGCAAGCAAAGCACTGTAGATGTCTCAGGAGATCCAACTTCTGTTGCCAAGTTTCTTGTATGTCCTTGGGCAAGTTACCTGACCTACTTGCGCCACATCTCTTCACCTTCCCAGCTCACAGCAGCAGCATGCTCATATAAAACCATTAATGCTTTGGATGCACTCATGTAGAAAGGCAATGAATGGTGCAAGAAACAAAACTGATCCTTCTTGGGAACAGGCTGTCCAGGGAAATGGTAGAATTACCCTCCCTGGAAGCGTTTCAAAAACACATCCATGTGGTGCACTGGGTTTAGTGGTGGACTTAGCAGTGTTGGGTTAATGACTGGACTCAATGATCTTGGAGGACTTCTCCAACAAAATCACACAGATTTTGTAATTCTGATCCTTTTACCCCAACAGGCATCACTGGAACTGCTAATAAAGCAGGCACCATGACCAAACTGCACAGAACACCGATGCAAAGCGATCATTTCTTTCCTTAATGAGATTCAAGGACTGGATTCTACTCTCCACACATTTTCTTGGAACTTTGGTGCCATGCACCATGCTGACTAGTGCAGCATCTGTACCCTATCTTGTTGAGACAGGAATCAGTGCACTAAAAAGTCAGCTAAATGAGGGTGTGAATTACTTCCCCTTATCTATAGCCAATCCACTGACTCAAGTAATGAGAAACTGAAGAAAGCAAGGCAGGTTTTTAGCTCTATCTGCCATATCAGTACCAACCACAGAAAAGAAATCCCTCCAGAAGTACCAATCCCATCCATATTTCCTCCAAACTCTTACTGGCTGTGTTTCTCAAGAGGAAAAACGCAGTTATGCTGAACGATATCCCCCAAAAGAGGCATGGCATCAGTTTCTAGGTTTTACATCATTAAAACTGCTATGCTAGAGCTGGAGATCATCAGTCCTCTGGTAAGAGAGCTTGAAGCTGTTAAGGGTTCAAGGGGACTGGCTGCCATCCAGTGACAGCTCGCAGCCCTACAGACCCCAAGAGCATTTCCTCCTCATTTCCACACCACTAAATACATTGCAACTGATCCACCAGCAAAGATAGAGGTGCTGCATACAGGCAATGCTATCCACTTCTCACCTAGACAGATAAGGCACCCCATGTTTGTCACATGTGAACAAAATCTACAGAAAATGTTGCTTTCTAATTATTTTATCTCCCCTTGTCAGAAACGTCACATCAAAATTCAAGTTCTTATCCTCTTTTCCAATATCCTGCCTCCCAGTACCTTGCTTCAATTCCCTACTACCTTGAGTATGGAAAGCTCTCTCAGAAATAATGCTACAGTATCTTTGGTCTACCCAGAATTTTCTATGCCTTTTCCATGCCATCCCAGTTGGAAACTGGACAGAGGTTCTGCTGAATCTTTTGGACTGTTACATCAAAGCCTGACTGGGAGGGGTTAAGTCTCAGAGATGGTAATCATTTTCAGTCACCAGTTCCTAAACACTTCTCTTCCTCTCATCACAGTACTGATTTCCATTCTCACACCTCCTTGGAAGCAAGGACTGAATACAGCCAATCCCCTCATGCTCCACCGTGTAATCCTCCATCCACTTCCAAACACTTTTGCCATTTTTCATCCTTGCTATTTCCTTTCTTCTCAGTTCCAGGCTGAGAACTCTAAAAGGCAAGCAAGGCTCTCTCTGCCTGTAAAACACCGAGCACATCTACAGCCCAGCACTGTGTAAATACAATTAATTCTCTTACCCCAGAAGCAAATGAGGCATTTTCAATGAAACTATTAACGTCCAAGAATGCAGACACAGGCTAGGGGAAGGGAAAAGGTGCCTGTAAGTTTTAATCAAGCCAGAAGCTAACAGAGAAGCAAAGGCATTCTTATGCAAATCCACAGCAGAGGCATTGCACATCTGCTGAAATGGGTGTCGTTTTCCCACAGTTTGCAGAATTAATGTGTTAAACTAAGAGTGCCTGCCAGTGCTTGCAGTACAAGAGCTATTTTTTAATGGGGGTATTCCCAGCTGTACCAAAAACAAAAAACCAAAAAATCCCTTTAGATAATAAGGGATCTAAATCCAGGACTTGGTTTTACATTTGCTTAAGTGCAAAGACCCCCTTCACCTCCAAGAGCTCATTAGTTGCACTACTCCAAGTTGCTTTATAATTAAAAATAATCCCGACTGTTGGAGAAGAGCCTTTCTGCAGTTTTGTGACCTTTTGAAACCCTATTAAAGAGAATTAACAAACGTTATTCCCTCCTGATCACTTCTATAAAAGCTTTCTGAGATGGGGGTGGGGTGGGTGGGGTGTGTGTCAAAACACACAAAGGACTTTGTAAGAAGTTTACAAACCAAAATGCAGTCATTTTTCTTTTCACTTGGTTCCTTTCCTTGCAGATACAAATTTTATTTCCATGATTACTGTGTGCCTTTACACAGAGGATTGTGAAAGAATTCAGATGACAGCTTAACTCTGTGACCTTGGGGCTAACAAGGCATATATGCCAGAAAATGCTGAAATCTCAGCTATTTTGTATTAAAAATTATATATCTAATCTATAAATATCAGTTGAAAGGAACCCGTGATCTCATAATAAGTCAACGGGTCACAGTTACTCTCCTCTTATCTTCCCTTTCCCCCCCCCCTATTGTTTAAAAATAGGAAACAGCACCACATGAAAACGTTCAGCCAGAGATAAATCCTGTAACTGAAATACAGGAGTCAGGAAACTGATGTTTTAAAATAATGTCATCCTCCTTCCCATCACCCCCCCCCCGGCCTCCAGTATTGTTGACGCCTCCAAATATTTAAGTGACTTAATAAATTAGTAACCTAGGCAACATTTCCAACAACACAGACAGCTGAGGGAGCCCTGCTAAAAAACCCATAAAAGAAAAAAAAAAAAAAAAAGAGTACATTTATGTATAAATGGACATCAATGTTCCTTAAAAAGAGGAAGGGCAAGCAGTTTTAATGTCAAAGGGCTAAGTCTGCAATATTGCTGGGGAATAAAGCAACCAAGAAGAAAACAGACTGTGCCTAGCCCTCAGCTGCATTCTACCACTGCAAACACAGAAGGAAGTGAGCAAAGATTCAAGAGCTGCAGCAGCACTGTGGACCCAAAATTCAACCCTTGCACACCTGTAAGAATTCCCTGCAGTCAAACAGAGCCATCAGAGCAGCTGTTATGAGCAGATCACTTGTAAGAGCACTTCAATCATGTCATTTGATATTCCCCACTGCTGACTGGCAAGGGAAGGCAGGATCTCTGCCCATAGCACACTCACCCATTTTTAATCTGTAGCCAATCCTTAAAACCTTGGTTTTGATTAAACTCTACCTTTAACAACGGGACACCAACTAGAAATCATTGCTATTTATCACTTCCAAGTGGAAAAGAAGCTTTATGCCTTTGCTATTTAACGTTTGTACCAAATATGGGGCAGCAATACCTGAAGGTCAGATATCACTATAGTAGACATTGTCCAAACATGCAGGAAATGGCATTTCCTGGCTAAATGAGGTTTATCTTCCAACCCTGATTTTGCACCAAGTTTCTAGGAGACCTAAAAATAAACTTATTGATCAGAAAGGAAAGACAGGCTGATGTACACCTACTTTCTCTACTTCCCAATATAAGACTGCCTTCACAGGCATGTTATGCAGCTCCTTAGCTCCCTTTCAGCTTTCCAAGGGTCTCATCTACACCCTCATCTTACCTCAGTTCTTCATAACAGCAAGGTATCTCCTTCAAGGAGCTCCACAGCCACTGGTCGATGCAACAGTACACAAAACCTATCCCAACTAGACTGTCTACAGACATCTCAAGGAGAATAAAACCCTCTAGAGCTTCGACAACCACTCCCTCGCTACTTCAATTTGTTACAAAGGGTTTGGTTTTGTTTGGTTTTTGTGGTTTTTTTTTTTGTTTGTTTGTTTGTTTTTTTGTTACATTAAATGCACCCTTCCCTCCTACCCTTCGTTATACGGCTTCCAGATTACTTTTTAATTGAGCGTCTGGAGATGAGCGATAAGGTTCAGAGGAGGAGAGGACACTACACCCCAACATGCTTCGAGCAGCCTCGGGCGTCCATCGCAATGAAGATGCCGCCACCTGGTGGGACCTCCACCGGCTTGGGTGGAGGCCGCAGGGGTAGGCTGGACCCCAGGGTAGGTTGTGGCTCACCACGCTCGCCATCCTCCCAGGGACATCTGGGAAAATGCTGTCGAGCAGCATGAGCGGGACTGGAAAGAGCAGATTTGCTGACAATGACAAGATGCTGTTCATTATCAAAGCCTGTTGGTGCTCATCCAAAGGGACTGTTGCTAATCCAAAGGGAGCTGGTTTGGAAATGGATGATGTTTTGCATTTTTAGGTACAGCTACAAGCAGTGCAATAAGAGAAAAAAAAAATGAAAAAGGCAGGTAACAAGATACCCACAAAATCATCTTGAGGCAGTTTGCAAAGAAACAGAAAACCCTGAGAGTAGAACTGGAGTCGGTGCTGCAAAAGTTGAACAAGATAGCTGATGGATTGCTGGACTGGATAACTTGCAGAAAGTGGACTTTTAAACTCAATTTTGCACGACTAGGAGATACTTCTGTTCAGCTATTGAGCCACAGCTATTTTTTAATCTCCACATGACCCTACATGCATTACTGTGGCTTCAGTCCTGAGCACAAGTCGAATATTTTCTGAGGGCCAATACTTAAAAGCCTGGAAGTGAGGTTTGGGGCAGCCAAGAGACATTTCTGTCTGGTTGCACAGGGTCTAGAGCTTTTTCTGGAGTCAGAGCCAGCAAAGCTCTGCCTGTAGATCAATACCCATGAAAAAGCATGGTGCTTTTCTCCCACAAGAAGGGGGATGAAGAGACTTATTCTGGCAGTCAGCAATGTCTCCATACTGCCTGCAGGATTAGAGGACAAGGTGATGAAAATGTCCATGTCTGATCTGCACTCCAGTTTGTACAACTACTATCATCTTTTAGCACTGCTGCTAAAAGAGAAAGACATTTCCCAGCCTAGATAAGGCCCCAGAGCAGCAACATCTACTCGCAGGATGAACATTCAAGAACAGATTCTTCCCTGTGCTATTTTCTACAGACTTCAGCAACTCCTATTTTGAAATCTTTAGCACATGAGCGTTTGCAGCGAGCTCAGAGCAGGCACACTAAAAGTAGATTTGATCACCACTGCTACAGAAGTTTACAACCTGTTCAGCCACAGACTGTAAGTCAGGCAAAATCCGATTCTGCCTCCATCACATGCAACATTTAACATCAATGCTGTGACACTGGCTTTATAATTCATTGCTACAAAATCCATAGATGTTCAGTCAGACACACCAGGCTATGTAATTGCTCTGTTTCCACAGTTAGCACCAAGAATGCTGAAAATTCTGTTATTCCCAGGCCTACTCCTCCCAAAATCAATTTCAAAGAGCACAGGAAAAGACTTTGAAAGACTGGTGGATGTTTGCAAAAGTTGGTCACCCAAAGGGAGAAAAAAATTAAATAAATCACAGCATTAATCCATACAATGCACTTCTTCCCTCCTCCCCACACCATGAGTCTGAAAGGAATCCATCATCCAGGGCACATGTTGATACCTATTTTACAGAAGCACTAGCTGTGTGTCAAAACTAGTTCTTGGAAACACCATCTAGCACCACTCACATCATTTGTGTTTCACAAGCAATTAAACCTATCACGCCACCAAGCAAATCTACTGTTCACTCTTCAAACATCAGGTTAGAGGAAACCGTTTCCATCACAAACACTGTCCTTTGGTAAGGAAATTGTATTTCCATGGTTTGATACTCTCCTGGATAATTCACTCCACCAGAAGCTGCTGAACCTCCAGAACACAGAACAAAAAAGCTACATTTTAACTACTGCAGTGAATGCAGGAAACGCAAAAATAGCCAGACTATGATTTAGATCTCCTACTGAAGTCAGACAAGACCTCAGTGTCACACTGAAATCACATCCCAGACATGGTAAAGTCCTACTGTATTCACATCACTGTCATACTGCTGGCAAGCCACAGAGACCAGCCACGATGATACTTTACTACTAAGTTCTTTTCTCTGTGCTTACAGACTAAGTTTTACAGGCTCTGCAACCAGACCTTCTCCCATCATGCCAGTAATTACTCCCTTGGATCAAGACAAAGTAGATGGCACACCACTGCAGAACAGAGATGCACAAAAATAGGCATCTTTAAGCAGCTGCTGAACTCCTTTTCTTTAAAATAAGCATTTCCACTGCTTGAGCCACTTGTCGGACAGTCACCTTTCACCTGGATCAACTCTCCAACAGAGTGGTCCACATTCATAAGCCAGATGAAAAAGAAACCAGACAACACTCTGACATCAAAAGCAGCACTTCTTGCCATGCTAGAAAACCGTTCTCCACTTTTCGTATGCTAGATGTTCCTTCCCTCCCCCAGCCATTCATGGTGAAATAATTAGTGTTAGTGTTCCCATTGTTTATCAGACAATACAGACAATAAGGCTAAGCTTTCTGCTCCTGTTTTCTCTCGCTGTGCTGCTGTGGTTCCTCAGACAACTGTGCAAGGCTTTACTTTTAATCCTATAAATAACACTTGTCACTCAGAGGTTTATAACCCTTATTTAGTTGGGCACAAACATGGCACAGTTTCAGCTTGATTCAATGTCCATGAACTTCTCCAGATGTGTTCATGCAAGAAAAAAAAGGCTAATAAGCAGGAGGAAATAAACAAATGCTAGTTAATCCGATTGCAATTTCATAGGGAAGGAGAGAAGACATGACCACATCAGATTCTTTATGAGGGAGAGAGATAATGAGTTGTTTTTAAACACAGACTAGGAATAATTTGTCATTGTCCTTGGGCTACAAGATGTATTTTTACATGCTTGAAGTCTACACAGATTTTTATAGCCTGTGAGCTAGCTGCTCTATCACAGGAAATTTTCTCCCCTTTATCTACACGTTAGTGTCAGACTACAAACACATCACAACATATGACTTTATCAACAAGCAATGTTTTTTTGCTGTGGCTAATTTGGAAACCACATTCCTGCTTCCACTCACAGACCATATAACCTTGGGTAACAATCAAGATAGGGTGGTGCCAGACATCCTCCTCCTAAGGACTTTCTCATTTTACCTTTGTAAAGTATTCTAAACAAACAAACAATTGGAAGGCAACCTGCTGTCTGTGGAGTTCCCCCTGACAACAGCAGAGATATTTTTATGTAGAAGGCTGTGTTTTATAGTCTCAGCATCAGGCTGAGAGTAACAAAAGCAAGCCATGCAAGAAGTAGCAACCTAGGCAGAGTGGAAACTACTAAAAAATCCCCAACTTCTATTACAATTAATTGTGCTAAGTATAACTTTGCTTACTGATGCACCAGACAGAAAGCAGCCAGACAACCTTGTCCCACTGCACCAGCTTTTCAAGCTTCCAAAATAAACACAAAGGTCTTTGAGCAGAGTGTTCTCTCCAGAAAACCTGCAGCCCAGTCTTCCTCATTTGATATGTGCAAAGGATAACTCTGGTGGTACTCACAATAATTAACTGCCATCACCCAAGAAATCCAGCAGAGTTCTTGTGGATAACTTATTTATGTCATCTTTGTGTTTCTGGGATAATGCAACCAGTAACAGATCAATGACATGGGTAACAGAGAGCACATGGGTAAAACAGAGAGTTTTACAGGCCAGGAAACCCTGGAGAATCTCCTTTGGGATTTGGGGCAGGGAAGGAAGACAACAGGGGCGACCAGCAGCAGCCTGACAGGATCTGTAGTTTAAAAAAAAGCACCAATAAAATAAAGTGGTTTTACAGGCTGCCCATAACATTAGGCAACAGTAGTATAGTAACTGCATGTGCAAACACCAGGACTGCTGCCTTTTCAGGGATGGACCATCAAATTTGTTACAGGAGGGAAAACAAGATACTGTCTGCAGCGATCTTCACTCTGCAACATGAGAGCAATTATCGTCAGATTACCAAGACAAACAGGAGGGAAAGCCAAGGAAAAGATAAAACAGAATTTCCACTACTTAGGTGCTGATCGAGAGATTAAGCCTGCCTGCATTTCAGCTGGGAGCCCAAACAAACCAGAGGCCCAGCCACATAAATCACACTAATTTTAAAAGGCTACATACCAGGGAGAGTTTGAGAAAAGGGGAAACACCACCGGGTCCTGTACGCCAGCCAGACTGCTAAGAGATTTTCACATCCTTCTTACAAATAATAAAGGTGCCAATTGAACACACACGACTAAGTCTGGGGCGACGGGACCCACCGTATCAGTACCTTCCAGGCCTTTAGTACCTCATTAATACTAATCAGAGACGGCGCTGGCAGGCGGCGAGAGCTCAGTCCTGCCTGCTCTCGCATCCTGTACTTGACTCCCGACGACACAAAAGCTTTGGATGAGGATCCCCCGCTTGATAGCACCGCGACATCCCCCCGGCGGGGGCCGGCATCCTGCATGCCGGCTGGGGAGTACCGGAGCTGCCCAGGAGTGGGCTGCGGTTGGACTAGGGGCTCCGTGCCGAGAAAAAAAAAGGGGGACGGGGGACGGAGTGGGGAACACGACGGCGACACGACCCGACCCGCGGTACTGGCAGCTTCAACAGCAGGGAAACAAGAAGAAAGGAAAAGTTAGGGCCGGGAAGTTGGCCGCCGCTCCCCGCTTACAACCTGCAGCCGCAGCCGGCTACGGGCCCCTGTCTGGCCCGCTCTCCCGTGCCCTGCCCTGCCCTGCCCGACCCGCGCCCACGCCCGCTCCCCCGGCGCCCCCTTACCGTAGACGCGGACCCAGCCCTGCTGCTGGCAGACCGACTCGAGCAGGACGCGGTCCAGCGCGCCTCCCGCCGCCGTCTCCAGCTCCTCTGACCCCAGCTCCTGCTCCGCAAACGTCTCCGCCGCCCAGGCCGCCGGCTCGCCGGCCGCTGCGGGGGGCACCTCCATACTGAGGTGAACGGCGGGGGGGCACGAGGCGCCGCCGCCCTCCCGCGCTGTTTCCCGGCCGCGCCTCGCTTTGCCTCAGTGCGCGCCGCGCCGCGGCTCCATCCCTCCCCTCCCTTCTCTTCCCCGCCCCTCGGCCCCACCGCCCCCTGCGTCAGCGCGGGAGGAGGCGGTGGCTGCTGCCTGCCCGCTCCAGCACCCGGCGGCGACAGCGGCGGCTCCGGTCCCGCCGCGCCCTCAGTGCCGGCGGCATCCCGGGTGGACAGGCGCGAGCAGTGGCGGGCCGAGTGCCCGCGCAAGACGGGGCAGGCGGTGGACAGCGGCGCTCGGCCAGGCCAGAGTAATCGGCTGCCGAACCAACCAGACGAGGACCCCCTCGCGCCGCTGCCCTGCGGGAGAAGGAGGGGGGTGGGCGCTGGGAGATGGCGGGAGCGGTGGGATGAACATAGGCATTTCTTCCTCTCAGGGGTGCAGGCAGCCCTCGCCCCTGGCCCTCTCATCCCCACCCCGCGGCCGCCTCCCCCCCAGGACTGCTTCACTGCGCGAGACTTCTCGTCGTGGCCTCCGAGGGGGGTTCGAAATGGCCCCCGTGGGGTTTCCCCTCCGGCCAGACGCTCGTCCTCCTGGCGGGCGCTCACAGGCTCACCCCACGGGAGCCAGCCTGCCGGGGGGCAGGGACAGACGGCTGGAAGCGGAGTTTGTAGCTTGGGAGAAGCATCCCCCTGCTGGGGGGTCTGCTGGGAGGGTTAGAGCCACATGCATCTCAGAGCGGCCCTTTCTCCGTCGCAGGAACGTGAAGATGATGGTTATTTCGTCTCGAGAAGCAGTTTGAGTTGTGGTTTCCCAGGTTCTAACCTTTTGCCAGCCTTCACGTTGCACTTCAGAGCATTCGAGAGCGTTAAATGTTTCACGCAGTTACACAGTCACTTGTACGGGTACCTGGGAAACGTGCCGGAAGAAAGGAGGACAACTGGTGTGATTAAAAGGATTTAATTTAGGGGATCTGCAGGTTGGTTTGTTACGAATGCTCATTTACTCACTTCCCTGAGTACGGCTTGGTTTTAACTTTATTTTGGTGAAGTTCCCAGCATCTGAGGTACATGTTTTGTAAAACCCCAAAATAAAATACATGCGAATATAGCCTGCCTCCCACGGTGTCTTTTAAATCACAGTATTGTCACCTGAATTTTCAGGGAGAGTGGGCAAGGGGGTTAGCTTTCTTTATGTTCCTTCTCTGTAATCTCTTGGTCTGAGTTCACACCTGTCCATGATCAATAACTGGGTACATTCACCCAAGCGCATAGATTCAGTGATTATCTCCATGGTGCACAGAGGATTTAGCAAATCGGCCATCTCCTCAATATTGCTCACTGAAAGCTAGAGCTTAGCAATGGCTGTCTCTAAGGGCTCATCTCCGTACACAACTTGGGCATCAGTATATAGGGACTAACATCTTTATCAAAAAGGCTGTCAAATTAGCATGGACCTATAGCAGTCATGCCATAAACTTTTAAAACACTTCACTTTCAAATCGCACCTCTTCAAACATGCATCATTATCCTTAACATACTTTCTCTCTAGTCAAAAAAGTCTCTACCACATACATTTACATCTTTCATAACCTAAGCTTCTGCATCTTTAGATCCCACCCCCAAACAATGTTTGCTAGAGTTCCAAACATTCTTCCATAATAACCTCCATTTGATCAACACAAACATCCAACAAATCCTCCATCAACCAACTTAACCACTATAACTCCATATCAACATATAACAAATCCTCGAGCCCTATAATTATAAACCCATATTCCATATCTTATCATAATTGACCCCCAACTACCTTCTTCTCTCAATTGATCATTACTTATCCAATCTACCCATCTTGTATACTAACACATCGGCCTTTAGTTTTCTGAAAATTATTCTTTTCTTATTTGGTGAATACCACCCAATCACTTCCACTCCAAGCTGATTTAAAGCAAAAAACCCTTCTCTTCAAAATGTTTGTTTTTTTTATATCACAGCCTAGTTAAACCTTTTCTGATGGATTCATGCCTCAGCATAAATCACCTGGTATCTAGCAGAGGTTGGACACCTTCAGTGGAGAGGCTTGGAGGACTTCTCTGTTTTATCTTACTGCCAGTTTTAATTACTCCTGCAGGGATTTAATTAGCTCTTGGACCTTTATCCCTCTGTTTGTTTTGTTTTGTTTGAAACAGACCATTGACTTCAATGCTTCCTGAGGTTGTAGCAGGTAAGACACAGGGCAAGGAGAAAATAGATATCCTGTGAGCTTCGTGGAGTCAGCCTCAATTCTTTGGGAAAGAAGGATTTTAAAGTTACCCCTGTAACCAAGAAGAGTTAAACCAAATTTGTCCCTGCACCACTGTGACAGGCATCGAGCAATTCTGCACAGAAGCAGCACAGCCAGAATACCCAGTAACCTTTCCGAGCTCTTTTCCACCCCAAAATGTGCTCTGTATCATGGTTTCCAAAGGACCTGGAGCTGGAGGCATGGTGGCTACTCCTTCTAGAGCAGACATCTGCATAAATTGCCATAATAATAATGTAAAGCAGTAGGAAACCCAAATTTTCCTCCTACATTCTCTCTACCCCTGCTCGTTCCCACTGCCGCTGATAATACGATAACGTATTTATTCTCTAGGCTTATCATTTGCTGGCCACAATCCAGTTACTTCTCCAAGGTTTTCCCCTTCTACTCTCTCCACAGCCTCCTTTTTGCCATCAGCTTCCCAGAGACTTCTCGTCCCTCAGAGAAGTCTGGGATCTTTACCTGCTGTGGCTGCAGGGAGATCACACAAGCAGCTGCAAGGGGGAAGGGATGAAGTTGCTTTGAGAAGATGACAAGTTGGCATGTTGCAAGGGAAGGATGTGGCTGCTGAGCTACTGCCAAAAGGGGAATAGTGGAGTTTTAAAAAGCTGCCACACAATGCCTGGACAATTACGCAGGAGCAGTGCAAGATACCAGCAACTGGTTCCCATCAAGTGGGGACTAGTTGTATCTGCAAGTATGATGAAGCTGTCCTAACAGCAAGGTCTGGAAGGACTGGATGGTGAGGTTTCTGAAATTCACATGGTAGCAGAAACCAAAGTCCATTCTCCTGCCTTTATTTGTGGTGTTTGATGCAATAGCAACAATAGTAAAGCACAGGGATGACTGAAATAGGAAGGCTGGCTTTGCAGGCATGACAGTAGCAAAAATAGACATATTTTATAAATAAAGATGTCCTGGAAATCAGAGACTCCAGAGTTTCATGCTCATCAGCTCAGCTGTTCTGGCTGGGGGTCTTCTCCTCCAGTAGCATGCAGGGGATTTGTGCAGGCATAAAGGAGCAGTAATACAAGAACATGCATGAAATTCCCTTCATGTAGAACAGCCACATTAGTTGATCTACACTTAGCTGTCACGTTATTGCACAGGCTCTGGATGAACTAGAGCTGGAGGTTTACTCACAATAGGTTAAATCAGTGTTTGAAGAGAGATGCATATGTATCGTACACGTTGTACAGAAACTAAACTACATTGGTCTGATTTTGTACCTAAACATGAGGAAGAACTTCTTTGCTGTGAGGGTGCTCTGTGGAGCAGGCTGCCCAGAGAGGTTGTGGAGTCTCCTTCTCTGGAGAGATTGGATGCCTGGACATTGTGATCCTGGGCAGCCTGCTGTGGGTGACCCTGCTTTAGCAGGGAGATTGGAATAGATAATCTCCAGAGGTCCTTTCAAATCCCCACCATTCTGTGATTCTGTGACTTGAGAAAATAAAGCTTTTGAGCTGGCCAGGAGAATCAAATCATGTCTTCAGGGTGAGCAAGTCTAACTTCAGTGATCTTATCTCAAAAGAAGAGGAGAGACGTGGTGGAAGGTGGAAAGGACAGGGGAAGTGGTAGGATAGATACCACATAAGAAGAAAGACTGAAAAAATGGAGGGACCCCAGTTAGGAAGAACAAAACCTTGGGTCAAGTGAAGACAGAGGAGTCTGAAAGGTCAGAGAGGTCTAGTATGGACCTGAAATTATTTTTCCCTGTTCCTCACAACACTGGAGAGAAAGAGGATGGAGAGAAATATTCAGGAGCTGGGTCTAAAGCAGACAAAAGGAAGTACTTTTTCACACAACACATAATTACATTGTGGAACTTACTGCCACAGGATGTCATGGAGGCAAAAGTATAAATGAATTCAAAAAACGGATTAGACAAATTCATGCAACCTCCGGCTCAGGAAGTCTCTCAACTGCTGATTACCGGGAGCCAGGAGGGAATGCCGGAGGAAGGATCACTTTATACTCTCCCTCTTCCGATATCCCTTCCTAAGCATCTGCAGCGGGCCATGGCCAGGTGCTGGTTGTTGCCCAAGGTGAATGGTTGTTCTGAGCCAACCTGGCGATGCTTTCATCCTCCTGGTAACTCCCTATGGATGGAACTTTAGGGACCAAGGGGATTCTCCAGGCCAGATATGGGACTAGCCCCTAATTTTGTTACCTTTCAGGCTGACGTGGTCCCAGCAAAGTCCAACGTGGCCACTCTTCGCTGGTTTAGGCTGGTGTAATTGAGGCCAGATTGAGCCCTGAAACCTTCAGAGAGACTCTTCCGCTTTCCCTGCCCCTGGGATTAAGGGCTGAAATCTCCTTGCTAAAACCCTCTTTGAACAGGGATGGCAGATAATGCGCAAACTGATTAAAAAAAAAAAAAAACAGCACTGGGGAAAGTTAAATATTAAAGAGCCAAGGCCCAGTTTTAACTGCTGCTGCTGTCCCTCCTTCATCTCCTGCCAACTGCCTCCAGGATACATATGCTGACACTGAATTTCTACCTCACAAAAGCAGCCACAGCATGGGCTTTAAGCTCAGGCCATTAATGCTGAGATAGGAAGCATAAAAAAAAAAAAAAAAAGAACAAAGGCAATAAGGGACTCCTCCAGCTCACACCCACTCCAACTGTGCCTGGTCCATCCCTGTACCACAGCACCCTTTGCCAGGCATTTTGCCCTTCTGGTGTTACCTTTGACTTCCCCACATCAGTAGGTCTAAAATATTTTGCTGCCTGCTTAGCCCTGTTGTAACTAAACTATAATTTGCACCAGTGGAGAAGAGGGATTTTGGAGAAACATCTGGTCTTGTTTCATCAGGATAACATCTCTGTCTCTATTTATACATGCACCAGGATCATTGTAGCTCTCAGCTGTTCTTCACTTGATGTCTCCTTTCAGGCCACCATGTCCCACTCCATTGGGGCAGGCAACAGGTTGAGGCCAGCCAGCGGTGACGTGAAATAGAAACCTGTCCTAAAAATGGGGGCTTGCAGGAACTTGTCCTCTCAACTCTTGGCACTCGCCACCTGCCAAGCTGGTGACAGTGTGCCTCAATGGACGTGGTGGTTCCTGTCCTTCCATTCTGGTGGAGAGAAAAGTGGGGAAAACCCGTCTGACTGGCACAATGATAGCAATTTGCTCAGTAATCCCAGAGATTTTGCTGACGGCAGTCAGCCAACTTCTTCAGGCTGAATAAGCCACCCTCAATAGTCTGAATTTTCCTCCAAAATCACAACATGATTTTCAGAGGAAGATTCAGACTTACCAAGAAGAGACTGGTTGGCCCCAGCTCTTCTCTGCAAGGTGTTAACAAATAAGCTGTGACCCTGCAGAGACACAGGAGGGTCAGAGACATGTCCTACTTAATTCACCACAGTGGGAAAAATCCACTCTGCTGCCTCCACTCCAGCCCTTGTGAGCCATCACATCTCATTCAGCATGCTTAAAAACCCTTCAAGTCAAACGGCTGAGTACCTGGAAAATCACCAGCCCTCCTGTTCAGCAGCACGGGCCACTGTATGAAGTGAATGCTCCTCTCCTGAGTGATGATGGTGTGTGGGTCAGAATTAATCTCCTCCAGGAAGTCTACCTCACTTCCCTGCCTTTCCCTCAAATGGGCTGTTCCTCTCCTCCTATCCCAATTCACTTTTCAGCCTTGTGTGCCCCTAAATCATAGCTGTTTTAACATCTCTCCCTCACCTCGTCCCAGGAGGTCTGTCCTGTTTATTAATGATTTTCTGATAGCTACAAAAGGAGGAGCCACTCAGAGAGACAGGTTTTTGTAGCCCAGATGAGACCAGTGTTTTCAATGCAACTATTGATTGTACTGGGGTTGCAAACTCCCTGGAGCAGGATTGAATTTCTCCCACGTCTGATGGGATCCCGCCCCTTCAATATACTCCGTCAAAGATTCTATTCTCAGCAGTGACCTGAGGTTGGGTTGATCAATATTTGTTTACTCAGCTCAGGTCTAATTTTCATATGTGCTCAGCAATCCAAGTCCACCTGAATGCTACAGAAAGGGCCACTCCTGCCTATTGCATGAGCCAGGCAGAAGCATGCACCCAACCCAACACACCACCCTTTAGGGGCAACTCTTGAAGAAAGAAGTATGACTCAGAGAAGAACATGGTCCAAATCTAAACCCTGGTGATTCTGTGGACACTTTGAGGTGAATTGGGGGGGCATTTGAGCCCTTTTTAAGCTCTTCACTTCTAGGTCTCTTCTGTTATGAAAACATTAATTTCTCTTCACTCGTTTAAGTTAGTCCCTTTGCAGCATGTTGGGTACTCTTGCAGAATCACAGAATGGTAAAGGTTGGAAGGGACATCTGGAGATCATTGAGTACAATCTTCCTGCCAGAACCAGGTCATCCAGAGCAGGCTGCCCAGGTGAGAGCATGTTGCAATGTGCCAGAAATGCACCAAAACAGTCAATTTCTGTCTAGTCACAGAGAGACATTCTCTCACCTTAAGCAAAATTATGTGAAGGAAATCAAGGGAGCAGCTTGAGATAACAACACCTTCTCCTGCCAACGGGGTGCTCTTATGGTGAAATCTGTCTTCATCCCACCCCTTTAAGAAGAGCAAATGCCAAGGTATGCACAACACTGATCTTGCCCCTCCCTCCGGATTTCGGGAGGAGAGAACTGAAGAACGGCTTTTGCTGGAATACAAAGTTCTGATTTGGGATATCTTTGGGCCCTGTGGTGCAAGGATTGGACACAAACCTCAAGGAATGACTGGATGTGGCTTTGCTAAGGTACCTGAAATCTGATCAAAAGCACTTACAAATTGGTGCAGGGCCCTTGTAAAAGAAATTCAAGGTTCCTCTCTGTCCTCTTCTCTGGCGACATCTCCCTTCATCTTGCAGGTCAGGAATATCCAGACCAAAAAAATGATAAATTCTTCAGCTTGTCAGGAACAGCCAGCTGCCTTGAAAGCCTAAAGGACACTCTCTCTCTTTTTTTTTTTTTTTTTTTTTTTAATTTCCCCTTTTAATAGTGGCTGCCTCTCTGCTGCTGTCACTACTTTAAAACAAAACATGCAGCCTCCAGCAATCTTCACAATGGATCTGTAAAACTCTGCAGCTGACTTGAACAAGCAAAGGCAAGACTGTGACTTTCTCACCATGGAGTGCACTGATCATCTTCAGGGAGCACAGGACTGGCATTTAAAAACACAGCCTTTAAACCTGTCCTTTTTTGTGTGTGATAAAGGTGGTGTCCAGGACATCAGGGGGGTGACATGGCAGATGTTGTGATGAGTCAGTGCAGAGGAGGCTGTGGGCTGGACATGGGGTCAGTGAAAGGGTCCATTTACTGGACTACTCTCAGCCCAAAAGCTTGGGGTTTTAACTTTGGGCAAGAAGTGAAGTCAATGAAGAAGGAATGATTTATTTGTCCCTGTTTTTCTTGTCATACTCCAGATGAGATTACTTGGATTGAACTTTGAGAAAAGAGTAATCACTAGATTCATCTACATCCCCAGGAACACAGTCTTTTTTTTTCCTTTTTTTTTTTTTTTTCCCTGGGCTGCCCATGTTATTAATTTATCCAGCTTCCCTCTGCTAGATTTTTGTTTTGTGTTGCCCAAACAGATGGGTTGCCTTCCTTTGCTACTGTGAGCTGAGACAGATGCAAATAAATAGGCGCTTGTGCTCTGTTGTGTGGTTACCTAGAGAGGCTGTTGTTTGCAAACAAAGGCTGTACCAGACACAAATAGCCTGGTTTGGTGGAGCCTCGAGAGGCACTTCATTAAAAATACTGCCGTGGGGTGCCCCATGCTGCCCTCCAACGTTTTTCATCAGAGATGAGTGCAGCAGCATCCTCCAAAGCAGAACAGATCAGGAGCGCTGCAAGATGCTGACATTTCAGAAGAAAGGAGGAGCAAAACGTACAAGCTCACCTCCTCCCCCCGCCCCACCCCTCCCGAGTCTCTAACCGATTGTTCCTTTAGATGTTTGGATAAATAAAAGGAAAAACAGTGCTCTGGAGCACCAGGCAGCTGTTCCCCAGCACCTCCTGTACATGCAAATACAACATCTAGCTTTCTCCCCTGTCCTGTGAGCAGACCCAGACAGATGATACCTGTTACCCTGCACCACAAACAGGAGCTGCTCCTGTTTTTACAGGGGCTGGATGCCAGTCTGGGGAGTTTCCTCATGCACCGCATTGAAGCACTGACTAGCTCTGAAAGTCAGGTCCAGGCACTTGGCTATTCCAACAAGGAAGGTACCTGCAAAGGTGGTGGGATGAAGATGCATCCCTGGATGTCACCTGTGAACCTCCCGGCAGAAAAGCCTACCCTATAGGGTGATAGCCAGGCAGGTCCTGCTCCAAGGCATCATGAGTAAGATATCAGCACAGCTGTTGTGGACTCACTCCCTGTTAAAAATGCAGAGATCAGTAAAACTACATGCCCATGCCTGTCCTGGTTCAAGCTGCATTTAAAACAAAGTGCAGGAATCCTGGAGTTGGGTCATATGAGAGAAAGCTGAGTTTTAGAGTAAGAATTGCCTTGTGGTGGGGGAAATGGCTGTGTGGTGCTGGTCACAGCAGCCCTTCAGCCCAAAGAGTGCAGCCAGGATTTAGGGTTGCTGGGAGGATATTCAGGACAGAGGTAGACTGTGAACCATGAACACACCCTGGGGACTCAGAAGGAATACCTGAATAGAAATGCCTCCACTGAACACACGTGACAACAGCACCTGCAGTCAGAGCAATGATGTAGCTTTGCATTTCTGAGCAGCCATCTCTCCTGAGGAGAAGGTCTAAGCTTCCTTGGTTATTATGTGAGCCTGAGGTCTCAGACCCTCTGCCTTTTTTTTGGGGGGGGTTGTTTTTTTGTTTTTTTGTTTTTTTTTGTTTTTTTTTTGCCTGCCAGGGTCTCTGCAATGATGTGTGCACTTACAGCCCAGAAAGCCAACCATATCCTGGGCTATATCCAAAGATGTGTGACCAAAAGGACAAGGGAGGTGACTCTGCACCTCTACTCTGCTCTTGTGAGACCCTACCTGGAGTGCTGCGTTCAGTTCTGGTGCCCCCCAGCAAAAGAAGGATGTGGAGCTGCTGGAGCAGGTCCAGAGGAGGCCACAAAGATGATCAGAGGGCTGGAGCACCTCCCCTATGGGGACAGGCTGAGAGAGTTGGGGCTGTTCAGCCTGGAGAAGAGAATGCTCCAGGGAGACCTTATAGCAGCTTTCCAGTACCTGAAGGGGCCTAAAAGAAAACTGGGGAGGGACGTTTTACAAGGGCTTGTAGGGATAGGATGAGAGGAAATGGAGTGAAGCTTGATAAGGGCAGATTTAAACAGGATATTAGAAAACAATTCTTTAGAGTGAGGATGGTGAGCTCTGGAATAGGTGTTCAAGGCCACGATGGATGAGGCCTTGAGCAACCTGGTCTAATGGAAGGTATCCCTGGCTGTGGCAGAGGGGTTGGAACTAGATGATCTTTAAGGTCCCTTCCAACCTAAACCACTCTATGGTTCTCTGATTTTGGTTCTCTCTTCCACTGAGTATTGGTACTTGGGTATTTATTTTATGAGGTGGGTAGGAACATCCCTCCAGGAGTGATACCTGCTGCTCATACTGTGCCTGTGTAGCATTTGGGGCATCAGATGTGCTACCTCAGTCAGTTACAAGTGTCTCAGGATAAAAATACTGCCATTTCCTTTCTGCTATTCCAGGGATAAAGCTTGCACTTGAAGTGCAGTTGACAGCAGTGCCATCTGTACAGGCAGGGAGAGACCCCTGAAGGTGTTGAGCAGACAGGAGCAATGCTCAGCAGCTGCAGCCTGAGAAGACAAGCAATGTGGGATGGCACCATTTTTACAGTCCCTATTCTGCCCTTAATTACAAGCTTAAGTGATGGCTAATAAAGATGATCCAAAACAAATAAATTGAGCTGCTGCTCTAATTAAGCAGCTTTTGCTGCGTGCAATGAGCCAGACCCATCTGTGTCATAGTTCAGCAGAAGCCAAGAGGGTTCCACAAGGGATTCATTTGGATTGCATCTGAACTGCTTCGAGGAAAACGCACTGCTGACCATCTTGTTTCCTGCACCACTGGCCAAGGAACACTGGTCCGTTCCCCAGCCAGCCATCCCGGGCATGGGCACAGTCATTCACACACATCCCATTGGACTGCATCTGCCTTTGTCATAAGTACAGGAGCGTGAGACCTTCCCTTGCTGCGGGGAAGGAAGCCTGAAGCTCTTGGGAAGAAGTGACTGTTTTTCTGGCCAGAGAATACACCACCACTCCATGCTCCTGCTTTTTAACCAGCCCTGTAGAGCAGAGACAAGAAGCAATCAGTACTGGATGTGTGCTTATGTGATGGATGAAACGAGCTGACAGCCTCCCCTTGGCAACATGCAGCAAAAGGCTTTTCAAGTCGTCCACTTCGTCTCACAGGTAGGAACTGATGCCTGGGAAGGGCAGATGTGAAGGACAGCATATACAGGGAAAGCCCACACAGTGAGCACTCTGCAGACACACAGCTTTAGCTTCAGGAGCCTCAACTCCCAAACCATACCTATGCTCCCTCAAGCCTCTGCTCTCCAGATGTGCAGTGCCCAGTCATAGGATCATTTAAATTAGAAAAGACCTTTAAGATTGAGGCCAACTGTAAACCTGAGGCTGCCAAGTTTACCAATAAGCCACGTTCCTCAGCACCACATCTACACAGCTTTTAAATCCCTCCAAGGGTGGAGACTCCACCCCTTCCCTTGTTCCAAGGCTTGACAGTCCTTTTGGTGAAGACATCTCTTCATGCACAGTTCAAAATATTTAGAGGTCTCTGTGCATGAGTGCAACTTTTTTTGCCTGAGAAACAGTGAGCATCTGGGAGATACAGAGGATATTTTTCCTACCTCCCCTGTATTTTCCATGGATAAGTGTAGTCTCAGCTGCATGTTTTCTACAACCATAGCTGCTATTTTAAAATCCAGTACATGGTCCTTTCACAGGACTCCAATCCAGGTTGTGTATGGTATCTTGTAACATAGAATCAAAGAGCTCTTTAGATTGGAAGGAACCTTCAAAGGTCGTCTTAGTCTGACACCCCTGCAGTCATCAGAGACATCTCCAACTAGATCAGGTTACTCAGAACTCCAAACAACCTGACCTGGAATGTTCCCAGGGATGGGGCATCTACCACCTCAGTGGGCAACCTTGCTCCATCATTTCAATGCCCTCAGTGTAAAAGATTTATTCCTTTTATCTAGTTTGAATTTCCCCTCTTTCAGTTTCAAACCATCACCCCTTGTCCTGTCACAAGGGGCCCTGCTGAAAAGATTGCCTTAACATATCTGAAAATGGTACCAGCACTCAGCATAAGCCTTCTCCCTCCATGTCACTGTAACACACCAGGGCTAGTGGCCATGATCAGTAAGGACAGCAATCTCTCCTTAAGTTATAAAAATGCCATTTATTGGAGCAAATCATAGAAGGGAAAAGGAATAGCATAAAAACATCTTCAGTCTGTTCAGGTGCAGGGCACTCTGTGTTGTGTGGCATCATCTGGACCTCTGATCAAGGCAAAGCACCCTGCACAGATCCTGTCTGTCCCATCACTGATGCTTTGGTCTTCAAAGCTCTTGCAGGATTTTATTAGAAAAATCTTCCTCTTGTTCAAAAGAGTGATCACATGCAAACGTGCTGCTTCACTCGAAGATAAAGACAAGGTGGTGTGAGCACCAGTGCCAAGTGGGAGCTGCCTCTGATACCACAAGCCAGGAAAGTTTACCTGGTGCCAAGGGACACACATGGCATGACACGGGCTGGACATGTTGTACTTACACCCAGAGCTCTGTACCTTGGCAGAGCAAGTGCTATATGGAGCAGGACCCACTGGATGCACAGCGGTCATAGGGTCACAACTGTCACAACCAACCACTCTCAATTCTCCAAATGCAAATTTGTTGCCTCACACTCCTTCCCTCACGTGCATTCCAAACAGACAGTTAGAAGCTGTTTCAGCCCAAGCAGCAGCATGTTATTTTCTCTGCAAATACTTTTCCCTGAAAATCATGTGCAAACAGCAGCACAGCTTCAGAGCAGGAGATCCCCTGGAGAGGGGAAAGGATGGACTTGTGGTTAAATATGGGATGGAGAGTCATCAGATCGGCGTTTCTCATCCCCTGGCTCCGTGAGCTTTGACTCATCCCTTGGCCCCTGCACCTTTGGTTTTCCCATCTGGAAAACCAGTACGATGAGTCGCTGCGTCCACACACGCAGCCATTTATAGCTGCTGGGAACCACCATGTGCTGCTGCAAAGAACACTCTCTCGCTGCAGAAATAGTCTGCAGGATGCAAAATGCTCCTCTGCGAAGTTTTCCATCGGTGTGGTTCACTGGAGCTGCAAAGATCTCCTTAGATATTTAAATATTTACCCAGCATTTATATATTTACCCAATACTGAAAGCGTCAGGCAGTGCTCTGTGCCCAGCCTCTTGGGGATACAGAGCCACGTGGGCAGCCATGCCCCAGTCAGCTGCAGACTGCAGCAACCCTGCTGCCTCTCCAGGCACTTCAATGTGGGATGGGGCATGGGGGTGGCTGAGACACCCTTTCTTTTTCCTCATGCATTTCTCTCTTCCCTTCAGCACCCACTGTCTCACCCAGGCCTGGCTTCAGCTCAGCTCCAGGGCAAGGGTTTCCTTTTCTGAAGATCTTTGCACCCTGGAGCATCCCTGAGATTTTCCTTGGCTTTAGCTGGGGTCATAGAATCATTTTGGTTGGAAAAGACCTTTAAGGTCATTGAGTGAAATCATTAACTGGGATGGAGATGTCAGTCCCCCACCTTGCTCATCCACTAATGCAGGTGAAACACTCTGGTCCCATCCTCTTGCCCCCTGCCCTTTAGATATTGGTAAGTGTTGAGGCATGAGACCGCCTAGCATCATGGGTAGAGATGCCAGCCTGTGTCTAGCCAGTCATCCCACCTTAGTACCTTTCAGCCTGACACGGACATCAGGACTATTCCCCTGCTGTCCTCATCCCTTGTAAAAAACCTCCATCTCTTTAGCCCCTGCATCTTTCATCCCACAGGTAATGCTTACATAGTCCTTCTCATACTAAGCCCTTCAGGTTGAGCCATCTCCTTTAGTCTTTCAGTCCAGAAACGTTGTGTCTTGTGCTTTGGTCGCAGTTCCGAAGTCCAAAAGGAGTGAAAATATCACCTTTGCTCTGCGAAAGCCAAGGGGTATTTCCGATGAGAAGAAATCCCTACATAATGAAGCAAGCCGTTGCTGTCTGCTGGGCTGATGCTGCCATCTCCTGCCCACCTGAGGCTTTGCTGCTGAAAACCTCCCCAGCCCTTGGTCCATGCGCAAGGTAAAGGAGACAGGAAAAATGCAGGAATGTAAGAATTTAGGAATGGCCTCACTGTCCCTCACTGCTCGCTGTGGATGGAGATCCAGGTGTGGGTTACAGAGGTTGTCCTCCACAAGCCTTTGCATCGCAGTTGTAGATGCAAGTGAGGGGTGCCGAGCTTAGCTGGATGGGGAAGGTGCAGACTCCGTGTGAGGAATCACACTCCAAAGGGGTAGATACCTGCAGTTAATGCAGTTGCTAAGCGGCCTTATTAGGCACAGCTTGAGCTGTTGACGGCTCTTCCTGAAAAACGAAGGAAAACCAGATGTTTAATTCAGAGAGAACAGCAACACCCACCATGCCTTCCCGGACACCCATCCAGCAAGTTTGGTTTTGGCAGGGATGCAGAGTAATTGGTGTGACTGGCACTAAAGCTGTGGCAGCAGAGTGTCAGTGACCAGAAGATAAGGAGACAGAGCCTTTTGTTTTACAAAACTGCAAAAGACTTCTGTCTTCCTTCAGGGCTTTAGTTCTGCCAGAACTGCTGCCTCACAACACTCTGATTACATTTTCCCCTTCCCCTGGCGTCACTGCCAGGGTGAGATGTTCGGGGGGAGGGAGGCTTTCCAAACAGCAGGCTGTTCAAAAGATGTAAAACCTGTCTGAATAAACCTTTTCATATAACACCCTCCCCACCCACCCCGATGCCTCACCATGGGTTCACATCAGCAGATCTTCAGTCCCATCCCTCCTTGGAATTACTTGTGTTGTGGGGTTTTGTGTACAGATGCTGTGGCACATCTCTGAAGGTGTTGTATGAGGGCAAAGTAGCATTGCTGACCACCTATGGCACAACCTCGCTGGGCACAGGATTCAGATGTGGTAAGTAGCAGCAGCAGGAGCTCAGAGGGCAGCACATGAAGCATAGCCCCAAACCTGGGCATTGCAGCTGTCAGAAATGTTGGAGCATGTTGTCTCTTCTGAAGCACACATCTGTATAAGGTGGAATGGATTATTTCAAGTTTGCACCTTGATTTTCCTTCTAAGGAAGTGTGCAGATCCCACAGAGGCTTGCACAGCATTCAGGTGGGAGGTAGCCCAGATGGAGTCAGCAGCCCCAACCTGTTGAATTTCAACAGGATTAAATTGTCAGGGTCTGCGGGAAAGGCAACTCTTATGAACAAAACCCACAGCATGAGCTTTAAAACCTGGCCATGTCCACTTTCTACAAAGAATCTACTCCAGGTGATCCTGCTCAAGCAAGAGGGTTGGACTAGATCTTCACAGGTCCCTTCCAACCTCCACTATTCTGCAAATCTGCAAACTTGATCTTCCTGGTGAACCTGTTCAGTGCTGAGAGACTTTGTAAACCACAGGCCACATGCAGTGGTGAGTTCACTCCCCAATCCCCTTGCTGGGAATTGTCCCAAGCAGGTGAGTTTGCACAGCTCTTTCACCAAAGATGAGATTGCTGTCCACATGTGTCTCTCCGGATGGGGCTCCAGGGCAGCAGCTCTGGTTCAGAGGAGCAGGGTCTTAGCACTGTGCCTCGGCTAAGGAGCTGTGGGGGGATGTCTGTAACTCACTGTTTTTTCAGGAGCAACTGAAGCACCAAGTTCTTCACTCCTCTGAAATATGGAAACGTCACGAGACAAAGCCATACTGATTAAGCAACTTCCCGACACTCATAGGGAGAGGAGGGGGTGGCCTGCAGGAATCATGTCTACACTTCGTTTCAAGTGATCCTCCTCCCCCTGCCCCCCAGCAGAGACAATTACATGCTCTGTCTGAGTGGTACAGGAGTGACATCTTCCCTACAGCCTGGAGTTAATGTACTTCTGCTGGTAAGGTCAGCCAGCAGATGCCGATCCTAGCTTAGCACCTCATTTCACTTTGTGCTGGGATGGAGCCAGCCCCTTGGGTTTGGCCAAGGCTGGAGAAGGGATGGGCCTTCTCCTTTCCAGAGGTACCTCTTGAACAGCTGTGACACGCAGCACATCCCTGATAGAAGGGGGTACTTTTGTGGCCTGGAAATGTATCATCCCGGTGGACATCCAGGCTGACTATGAGCCAACGATATGCCCTCACAGCCAAGGCTGGGGGCATCCTGGGGTGCATTAAGATAAGTGGGACCAGTGGGTCGAGGGAGGTTCTCCTCCCACTCTTCTCTGCCCTGGTGAGGCCTCATCTGGAATACTCCATCCAATTCTGGGGTCCCCAGTTCAAAAGGACAAGAAACTGCTGAAAAGAGTCCATCAGAAAGCCACTGAGATAGAATCATAGAATCATAGAATCAGTCAGGGTTGGAAGACAGGATTGTCTACCTTAGGAGGAAAGGCTGAGAGACTTGGGGCTATTCATCCTGGAGAAGAGGAGACTCAGGGGTGTAAATCTCACTAATGCTTAGAAATATCTAAAGGGCAAGTATCAGGAAGATGGAGCCACACTCTTCTCAGTGGTGTCTAGTGACAGGACAAGAGGCAGTGGACACAAGCTTGAACACAGGAAGTTCCACAAACATAAGGAAAAAAATTCTTCACTTGGACGGTGGCAGAGCACTGGACCAGGCTGCCCAGAGATGTTGTGGGGTCACCATCTGTGGAAGCATTCAAAACCCACCTGGACATATTCCTAAGTGATTTACTCTGGGTGACCCTGCTTTAGCAGAGGGGTTGGACAAGATGATCTCCAGAGGTCACTTCCAACCCCTACCATTCTGTTAACCCTTTCAAAAATCAATGACATGTTTTTTTGCCGTGTCCTTTGGGAAAAGCCTGCAGACGTGCAGCCAAAGGGAGCTTGTTCTAGGGTCCACATACAGCTGACCACATCCCATGGCCAATGCACCCTGTGCACGGAAAGGTGTGGGTAGGACAGGACCTTAGTTTCTTGCATTTGTTTATTTATTGAAGGTTTTTTAATTTTTTTAACCACGTTTTCTGAAAAACAACACTGCCCAGAACAGAGCTTTTCATACCTGAAAGCTCAGCATCCACATCTCTTCAGCCTTCCTCATTGTGCAAGTACTCCCTGAAGCTGTAAGGTGTAAGGTGTAACTCTACATCTGTTTTCTTTCCCTTCCCTTTCCTTGCAGATTGCCATGGGAGGACAGGATTGTGGAGATGGATTTTGCTAGAGGAAAAACTCCCTCAATTTCCACTAACCTGCTGCTTCTAAAGAATGTGCCTGCTATAGAATACTTGGGGTTGGAAGGGACCTTTAAAGGTCATATAGTCCAGCCCCCATGGGAGCACACTGAGTCCATAGCAGGAAGATGATTTCCCTATTTTTTCCTCTACTATCTCCTCCATTCTCCAGTTTTGCCATGAGGGAATTATCCATCCCCATGCTGGAGCACTCCTCAAAATAGAAGAGGTGAGTTTGGAGCAGATTCCTCAGGATTATTTCAGCAAAGCTCTTTTTTTGTAGGTAGAAGCAGGTTTGTGTGCTACTAGACTCCTGGCACAGAAGCCTCCAGAGTCCTGCTTCTCTAAGAAACAAATCAGGAAATCCCATTTTCCCCTCACCCTTTTTAATCTCCTTTCACTGGGTTTGAGCCAGGGACTCATTAACTCCAGGTTCAGTACTGCAAGGCCAGAACTGTGATATGCAGAGTCATAAAAAGCACTCCCTGCCATACCAAAGAGTATGTCTTCTTAAAGAATAACACACTGGGATAGTATTTTAGAAGTGGATTATCAGATCCTGATGTACCTTCGTTTGCAATTCCTCCTTGAGCATCCCTGAAGGTGTTCAAAACAACTTCCTCCCCCCCCATTTGATAGTATTTTAATACCTAAGTAATGGCTTAGCAAATATTTATGTAGCCACCAAGCAGCATATTCAGAGATGCAGGGCAGAGGAATACCCGGGAGCTGGTCTCATCCTCGTTTATTTCAATCACACTGGTGAATGGAAAACCCAAACTAAGGTGCAGGCATGAAAGAAGCTTAAGCTAAGTCTGAATAAATCACAGAATTGTCTGAATAAATCACAGAATTGCCTAGATTGGAAAAGATCTCTAAGATCATTGACTCCAATCATTAGCCTAACACTGACAAGTCCTTGACTAAACCACGTTCCTAAGCACTACACCTACAGAACTCTTAAATACCTTCAAGGATGGGAACTCCACTACCTCCCTGGATCTACCACCTCCAGTGCATCCTTGTTCTGCCCCTTCCTTCCCGGCAAACCCCTGCCCTGATGGCTGTCACCATCGATACCTGAGGCTTTGTGTTTGCTGGCAAATGAAGCCTTCAACCACATGCTCCAGTGCAGTCCATAGGGAAAGTCACCACCTCCATTAAGTAAATGTGCTCTTTCTCCTGGGCTCAGCCTCCTGTTCTTTCCCTTTCTTAAAAAGGAGACTCTCTAAGCCCCTATCCAAAAAAAGCAGACAAGTCAAATGAGTCAGGGGCACAGTTTGGTTGAGGTGGCTTAAGAAGTTGCTCCATGCCAGCCGCTGATAGCTGCAGGCTTTTAGCCTGCCCCCTTTCTTCACTACCTGCTGGAAAGGCTGCTGCCAGGGCTTGGGGCTCTGCAGGCCAAATTAGAGAGAAAGATTTTCACAGCCACCACCCAGCTGTGTGGCTGATTCTTTGCTTCATGCCTTCACACAGCCCAGGGGATCCCATAGTACTGTTGGATTTCTTGCGGCAGGATAAACCTGAGGATCCCTGAGCATCAAACATACCTTGTGAATGTGCTGTGTTACCACAGCTGCAGGAACAGTTATTCTGACCAGGTTGCCCTTCCTCCAAAAATCTTGAGTAAATTTACACAGCACTCCAAAATCTGACCCCACAAGGGTTCTTGGTGGCAGAGAGTCACATACATAGTCCAGATGTAAGCTGTCTGCTCACACAGCTTGTCCAAACCCATCAGGAGGCTGGGGACCACTTTTCCCTTATTGACAACAACCTAAAATCCTGCCTTGCCTGTGGTTGTTGGTTATAGGAGCAGAGGACAGCAGCTCACTTTCAGCTTCTTTTCAGCACAAGATGGGGACCTGTTGGAGCAGGTCCAGAGGAGGCCACAAAAAACGATCTGACAGCTGGAATACCCTTGCTGTGAGGACAGGCTGAAGGAGTTTGGCATGTTCAGCCTGGAGAAGAGAGGGCTCCAGGGAGATCTGCTTATGGCCTTTTAGTATTTAAAGGGTACTGGGGACAGAATTTTTAGCAGGGCCTGTTGTGAGAGCATGAGAGGTGATGGTTTTAAACTAAAAGAGGGAGATTCAGACTAGACAGAAGGATGAAATGTTTTTACACTCAGAGTGGTGAAACACTGGCCAAGGTTGCCCAGAGAGGTGGTAAATGCCCCATCCCTGGAAACACTCCAGGTGAGGCTGGACAGGATTCTGAACAGCCTGCTCTAGTGGAAGATGTCCCTTCTGACTGCAGTAGGATTGAACCAGATGACTTTTAAAAGTCTCTTCCTACCTAAGCCATTTTATAATTCTATGATTCTTCTTACAGTTTGAGCTATACAAAGCACAACTGAGGCTAATCAGGGCCCCATCAATCCCTGTTTGGGAGCCACTGCTGCAGGAGAGCAGTATTCCACCAGGCATCCAATTAGCAGCAGACAGAAAGGTCTGATCCAAAATGAGGACCAAAATGAGAAAGACATGGGTGGAGGTATAAAGGTTCACATATGTGTTTTGAATTGGGAATGAAGCCCCTGGCCCATCTTGCCTCCAGCAGTGACCAGTGAGGAAGACTGCTCTCCACCCTTCCCTTGAGCTTGCCTACCACATTCCTAGGCATTTCTACCCGGGGAGAAGGAGCACGCTCTTAACCCTGCATCAGTCCCACTGCATCCCAGGAGGAGTGATTACAGACACTGTTATCTTCAGAAGCATCGCTGCAAACAAAAGGAACCTGAAACTCTTTGGTAACGAGCAGGCTGTGCTCTTTGAAGCTTAACATGAGAGCCTTGAACTACAGTGGACTGTGGAGACACAACAGGCAGATCATTTCATCTGACAATGTTTAAATTTGTCTGTGCTCTGCCCTGCTGTTCCAGCATCGCTTCCACTCTGGCTACATGTGGCAGTTTAGGCTGGGTGCCCCCTGCCACTGCCGCATGAGATACACCTCTGGTGTCCTGGGTGCCCACCCACAGGGGTGGACACAGGAAACGACGTATTTCTACCCATAAATCCTGCACCCTATAAGGCCATCTGCAAAGTCATTCTCTTCCTCTTTCTTCCCTCTCTGCTCCCACGGGAGATGTCCTCTCTTATCGGGTAATGCCGGGGGAGTATCCTCAAGGCCTCTTAGGCCTGTCTAGGCCTAATGCCAGGAGGAGAATGGAGGGGGGGGCAGTCTCAGACCTGGCCAGCCTGAGACTTGCCTAGCAGCGGGAGGGGGAAGAAAGAGCCCTGGGGGGTTTGGGTTTACCCTCAGGTGGGAAGAAGGGAAGGATTGGGAAGCTTTGGGAATTCTGTGAGGGGTTCTGTACGCTTTGGGATACTCTTTGTCACTATGCTTTGTAGTTTGTAGTTTTTTTGTAGCTTCACCAATTGCTTTTCCATTTAAACTTTCCATCACTCTCCAATCCGTTTGTGTGAGTCTCATTCTTTTGTCCCTTTCGGGGCAAGAGACGATCTGTCTGGCCCCAAACCAGCACAGATTTTTGGTAGCAGAGGATGGTTCCTGTGCTGAACTCTGCAAATTGGATTGGAGAAGAGCAGGGGTGGAAAAGTTAAAATGGTATCTGGGCGTTGTTGGTTTTTGGTGGCTGGGCTCAAGGTTTTGTGCTGGGGCGACCGTGTGGGCGTTTTATGGGTTCCGAGGGGACACCCTGGTGCGTAGCCGTGGCGTGGAATCCCTCCTGCTGTTCCGAAGCGGCAGCGGCGATTCTATAGCTTCAGGCACTGGGGGAAAAGCTTAAGAATGCGGTGCCTGTCCCTTTCCCTTTTGTTCCCCGCGGCGCCAGCGGCGAGCAGAGCGGCGCGGAGCCGAGGAAGGGGGAGGGACAGTCGGAAGCAGACCAGGGTCGGCTTGTCCCGCGGCGGTGGGGGCTAGCCGCAGCGGGGCGGTGAGCGGTGGCTCCCGCAACTCAAGAAGGCGGGCGGTGGCTCCAGTTCAAAAGCTGCTTCCGAGGACCCAGGGAGCGAGTATAGCTTTGGCTGGAAAAGCCGCTCTTGTGGCCCGAGGGGTGGCGGCGGTTTTGATCTGTACCGCGGCTGCAGAGGTGACGGCGGCTCTCGCTGTTATCTCTCCCCTGATTTTCGGACGCGCTCCGAAAATGGCGCCTAGCACCTGGCTCCGCCTCTCTTCTCGGTGGGTTGCAGTGCAGCCACTCCCTCTCCGGGGGAGGGCTGTGTAGCCGGATGCCTCCACGCCTCAGCATGCGTACGCTCAGGGGGAGCGGTGTGCCTGTGCGTGGTGTGCATCCGTATTAGCCTCGGGCCGCGGCTGGAAGCGGTCAGCACTGGGCTTGGGAAAGGTCCGTGCAGCTTTGGAAAGTCTCAGCGTGCTGTTGCCTGCAAGGGGTGGAAGGAGTCGAGTTGAGGAGCCTGATTGCTCAGACTCGATTGCCCCGAGGGGTGGAAACATGCCGCTTGAGTGGATGGAGAAATGTTTGGTTGAGAAGTTATGAGGTTGTTTCCAGGTGGCCAGGATGCTCCATCGGATCCATGAAGAGTTCACCGTGCAGAAGAATGAACTCTGCGTCGCTGGGAGGTTCCATAGGATGAGGGAGAAGAGCTGGACTGAACTGTTACCTGAGCCCGAGGGAGAGACCTTTCGGAAGGACGCCCAGATGGAGACTTGGACTTTGCCAGACATGTCATCTGAAAGTTGTTTCTAATTTGATGATATGTTTTGGGTGCAGGAATTATGGGTATGAAATAAGGGGTGGAATGTGGCAGTTTAGGCTGGGTGCCCCCTGCCACTGCCGCATGAGATACACCTCTGGTGTCCTGGGTGCCCACCCACAGGGGTGGACACAGGAAACGACGTATTTCTACCCATAAATCCTGCACCCTATAAGGCCATCTGCAAAGTCATTCTCTTCCTCTTTCTTCCCTCTCTGCTCCCACGGGAGATGTCCTCTCTTATCGGGTAATGCCGGGGGAGTATCCTCAAGGCCTCTTAGGCCTGTCTAGGCCTAATGCCAGGAGGAGAATGGAGGGGGGGGCAGTCTCAGACCTGGCCAGCCTGAGACTTGCCTAGCAGCGGGAGGGGGAAGAAAGAGCCCTGGGGGGTTTGGGTTTACCCTCAGGTGGGAAGAAGGGAAGGATTGGGAAGCTTTGGGAATTCTGTGAGGGGTTCTGTACGCTTTGGGATACTCTTTGTCACTATGCTTTGTAGTTTGTAGTTTTTTTGTAGCTTCACCAATTGCTTTTCCATTTAAACTTTCCATCACTCTCCAATCCGTTTGTGTGAGTCTCATTCTTTTGTCCCTTTCGGGGCAAGAGACGATCTGTCTGGCCCCAAACCAGCATACTACACCAGCTCCTTCAGCATCTCCTGCAATTGGAAGTCCTTCCTCCACTGCAATAATCCTCCTGTCTTTCTTAGCTTGCCTTTATTGCAGCAGCAGAAGCTCCAGTCCTGTTTTGCAGACCCTGGTGGAAGTCATTTAACTCTCATCCATCCTATAAAAGCTGCGCAAATTTATCACGTTATGCACAGCTTCTCGTTACAGGAGAAAAGAAGTGATTTTTTTTTTCTTTTTTTAGCTTATTTCACAGGTAATAGCAGAAAATGGCCTATTGCAGCAAAGAATTTGTCCAAATAAGCTGCGAGCCAGAGCTGTGGTGTAGATAACATCCAGCTCATTTAGTGTCCTGGAAGTGCTGTCTGAGTATCCGCTATTGAAGCATCATTGTACTTAAGGCAAATGTGCTGCTTAGAGATAGCAGTCAGCACACATCACTGAACAATAGCTTCATTTTGTATGTTCAGGATGTCCCCGAAGTTACTGACAACAGCTTAACTTAGTAAACTGATGGCAGTAAGGTAGTTAGTGTGGTGGTGGAAGAGCAGGACCCTTACCCTGTCGCATCCACTGAGCTTCCGGCACTGTTTAAGGACTTCAGTATATTGCATCTAGGTCATTGCATTCAGAATCATTAAGGTTGGAAAGGATCTCCAAGATCAAGTCTAACCATTAACTTAACATTGCCAGGTCCACCACTAATTCACACCCTTCACCAGGCTGCTTACCCCTGTCACACTTCTCTTGCACTTTTTCAGATGTCTCAGCACTGTTTAGTTGTCTCAGTGCCTTTCTTTTGCTACAGGAGCTGTGGTAGTGCTGGGCTTTACATTGCTCTGTGGGGTCTGCTGCCCCTCTGCATCCTCTTCTGGGCAGTGGGAGGCACCCCTGGGACTTGTTTCACACAGAACCTCCTGTAGCCTACTTCTGGCACCCTACCCTGAAGTTTCCCTGTGCATCCCACCCAGATTTCATTCAGCTGAGCTTGTGGATGTCAATAAGCTGGTCAGGTGCAACGACTGGGTGTCTGCTGGTGCCTCCTGAGTAATTTGTTGTTGCCCTCTCCTGAATATCTGCTTCTCAGCCTCACACTGGGGCAGCTGAGCAGCTTGGGAAAGGAACATGCTGTTAACCAGGGTGTATCACATTCCAGCTAGGTAGAGTGAAGTGGTGGGGGAGAAAATTGTGGCTACCCACAGGGTATTGCCTTTCTTGGTAACTGTGAAGGGTTTCTTCAGCTCTTCAAAATGTCTGGAGTTTTAGTACTCACAATCAGCAAAAAATTGGAGTGGAATATCAACGGAGCACAGCTTTCAAAAACTCATTTTCTTTTTCCTTTCAAGCTGACAATAGGATTTTAAGACAAACTTTGAATAATGGATATACTTTTGAATAATGGATGTTTCAGAGCTGAAGTCCCTTGACTTTTCTCTCTGTGCCTGAATGAGAAGCCTTTTAATTGCACAACACGTGGAGAGGAGGTACAAAATGCTTTGTGTCTTGTGCTGCTGATTAACTGATGGGTACGGTCCCATTAAACATTCAGAGATGGGTAAGTGTATCCCAGCCCCAAGCTGTATGTTATGCATGCTGGGTTTTTATCAGCCAAGAATCTGGCACAAGATGTTTTGCATTTTTCCTTGTCTCTGTCACGGCTGCTCCTAATTTCCCCCTTTATTTTTTCTTTTTTTTTTTTTTTTTTTTCAGGTTGGATCTTTCCTGCTTCTAGGGAGGTGTTCTTCTACATGAAGAGCTTGCACCTTATGCACTGAGCTCAGGCGGTGTGCTGTGAGGTCACCTTGTGAAGAAGCCTCCTGAGCTTAAACCAGGGAACGAACTTTTAAATAGAGTTTTCCAAAATAGCAATGCTTATTGCAGAGGTTTTGCTGAGGGATGATTCTATGTGGTGAAAGAGCTGCCCTTGTGCCTGTGCCAGGCCTGGATGCTGTGCTGTGGTGTGATGGTGAGCCTGCGACTCATGGAATAATTTGACACCAGCGCCCCGCCCCCCCCCACCCCCCCCCCCCTTGCAAATTAGCTGTGTGGGATACATGGAGGAAGAATTAGCAAGTGCTGCAGTGGTGCAGGTCTTCCCTGCTCTTGTTCTGGCATGTTGCTGTCTGTCCCTGCAGCTGGCTCTTCTCTAAGTTTATTCAGCTGTCATGAAAGTTTAACTCTGCTGCAGAAGGGAAAAGACAAGTCACTGTGCCCCTGAAAAATGTAAAGGGTGAGTTTGGGGTCAATATATTTTTTATGCTCTTTGTCCTCAGTTTCCCCAGTTCTTGATGCGGTGCCCAGAACTTTGAGTGAACCCAAGTCGCTCAGCTGAGCAAAACCCTGCTGTGTTAGTTCTTCTCTAACTTTTGTCTGCATGAAAAGACCTTAAAACAAGACATTGGGATGATCCCACGAGCAACCCAGTTTTCTTTCCCAGCACAAATCCAGCTCAGAGACTGAACCTCAATGAATAAACGTTGTTGGAGCCTGGCTCTCTCCTGCTCCCAGCCCTCTGCATCCTAGCTGTGGGCAGCTGGAGCCTCAGCTTACATAGAAAAATCCTCCCAGTTTGGAACAGTGTTAACTCTTACTATTGGACTGTGGAAGTATCTACGGAGGCAGATTGTTGGAGTGGCACAGAGGATCCCCCAACATCAGGCTTTTCGCTTTCACTTAGAATTTTTTTGGTGATCCTTGCCCCTGCACACCATGGGAGACTGCTGGCCAGGTTTCTGGCTTTAAGCAGAGCTCATTCTCTCTCAATTTTGCAGCTTCTCGCCTTAGAGACAACCGCAATTTAGTTTTATTTCACAAAATTTGACATGACTTGAGACTGTGATTTACTGGCCTTGAAGGATATGGTATATGTAACTGTGGAGGGCATAAGTGGCTTTTCATGGTAGAAGAGTCATAAATTGAGATGAAAAAAAATGAGGGAAACATTACTGTCCAACTTTACAAGGTAGCACTAAGAACAGGACACAGTGAAGCCATCTGTAACTGTCAGGGGTCTTTATTGTCCCTGATTGTGTGTAATAAAGCTCCTGAATGAGACCCATGGTCTCAAATATGAAGGCAACCAACCTTCAAGTGTCTGAAAAGACACAAGATGGCAATCTTTTCAAAAGGACACCCTGCAATAACTTGGGGCTAAAGATTTCAAAGCTGTCAGCTTTCCTTGTTCCTGCACTTGCTGGAGACCCTGGGAAAAGGTTGGTGTCCAATTTATTCCCTCTGCAGCCACCAGTGAAGGAGCCTGGAGGTGTGTGCAGTGAGGTGGAAATCTCTGAGGGCATCAGCACAAGCAGGGCTGGTAGCCCTGGCTGCATGTTCCAATTCAGACAAGAGCTCAGCATCCCTTCCCTTCTCATTCCTGGCACACACACTGTGAGGTGCAGCAGTTGTAGCTGCTGGTGCTTCTTCCAGGGCTTGCTTTGACATCTGCATCCCCCTCTTTGCCTTCTGTCCCCTCCATATCTTCCAACAGACACAGATCCAGAGGGACATTTCATACAGCAAGGAGATTTTAGGCAGGGAGGAATAACCTCCTCTTTTTTTTTTTTTTTTCTTTTTCTGCTTGATGCCACAAGAATAGCTTCAGAATTCGTCTCACTTAAAAATTAATTTTCTTGGCTGAGCAGGGGGTGGTGTGGGGCGGGTGGAAGAATTACTTCTGCTTGGATTTCAGATTTATTTATTAATTTATTTCCCCCTGGCAAATATTTCCAAGCTCCTTGGTTTTTATATGTTAATTTTCAGCTTAAAGGTTGCAATGTGGCAAGGCAACAGGGGTGGTGTGACAGGTTCCAGGCTACTCGTTCTCCTTTTATCTGCAAATGGTTGGAATTTGCAATGTGTAATGATCTCTGTAAGGCAGTTAGCAGCGAGATAAACATCAATTTTATGGCTGGGAAAACATAAGGAGTGTTGCACAGGAAAACGAGAGGACCTGAATACTGAAAGCTCTCTGACCTCCTCAGCAATAATGGCTTTTTTTCTTGTGTCTCTGATGGCCCTTGTGCATCCCAATTCCTTCCTATGGGGGGTTAAGCCATGTGAGATACTGTGGCAGAGCCTGCTGTGATGGGATGCAGAAGCAGCCTTTCCTATAGAATCATTAAGGTTGAAAAGACCTTCAAGATCAAGTCCTACCATCAACCCAACACCACCATGCCCACTAAACCATCTCTGAAAGTGCTATGTCTACATGTTTTTTGAACACCTCCAGGGATGGTGTCTCTACCACCTCCCTGGGCAGCCTTCTCCAGTGCCTGACTGCCCTTTTAGTAAAGAATTTTTTCCTAACATCCAACCTAAACCTCCTGTGGCACAATTTGAGGCCATTTTCTCTTGTTCTATTGCTAGGTACTTGGGAGAAGAGATTGACCTCCACCTTGCTACAACCTCCTTCCCAGTAGCTTAGGGGTGAGGACGTAGCATTCACAGCCAGGAGCTGAGAGGTTTTGCTGAAGTGGGAATGAAGTAAGATGATGACTTCAAAAGTTTTTGGGGGGCTTGCTTTGTACCAGGAGCTGACGCAGAAGGAGTTGCCTTCCAGTTGCTGCCAGACTGGAACACGTACAGCTCCCTGTTCAGACGTGCTTTGATTTTCACAAATAGCTTTTTGCAGCTCTGTTTCTCTGTTGGATATGAGGTGGGCTGTAAAATGCTTTTCCTTAATTTGCTGTATGCTGAATGCCTCTGGAATGCAATTAATATTCTTGCCCAGGTCTCAAAAATTTAATAGGCATGTCTGCAAGTTGCTAAATGTGCAGGGGGGTGGTGGTAGGAGGGATGGCTTAGTGCCTCAGAGCTGGAAACAATCTAGTGTGGGGAAGAAAGGTGCAAAACCACTGATGAAATCCAGCACATGAACTGGCTACAGGAAAATGAAGTGGTGCCATGTTGGCTGCATCAAATCCACATGATGGTGCTGCTGCAGGTGGGAGCCACCACTCTCCTCTCACTGGGATGTCTCTGGTCTGGGAATGCTCCAAATGCCACCTCCAGCTGGAGCAGGGGCTCTTACCACATCTTCCCTGTAACCCTGGGAGGAGTCACCAAGCTAATTTGTTAATTAGCTGCCATTGAGAATGATGGAGGATGAGGGCTCTCCCCATGCTGGTGCAGGTACTCAGCCTGCCTGGGATCCTGAGCTCTTGAGCTTCTTGGGTGGTTTTATTTTTCTTAGTCTCTGTGTGACAGGTAACAGGCTGTCAAGTGTCTTGAATGCTGGCAGCTTGTTCAGGCTTGGTGTTTTCACTGTATGGAATATTTAAGATGAGTTTTCATGTTTTATGTAGCTCGTTTACTACTTGCCTTCCTGCCTTGCAGATGTAATGAGAGACGAGCTGGTTTCAGTTTTTTCTCTTGACTGTATCCAGCCCTTTCAAACTCCCCTGAGCTGTGACATCTCCACTAAAAAAAAAAAAAAAAAAGTGTGTGTATGTATGTATGTATGTATGTATGTATGTATGTATGTATGTATCTACCTATCTCACATTTCTAGGGGGCTAAAGCTCAGAGATAAACAAAGCTTCCTATTGATGCCATTAAAAAAAAAAAATCCCGTCTCAGAACCATTCAGAAACCACATAAATCACCTAAAAATAGCTTCAGGTACAGAAACCACCTGGATTTCTCCTCTTAGGTCACAAAGATTTCTGATGAGATTTGGCTGGTTATCATCACCCATTGGGTTTGGCATGGAGGGGACTGGCCCAGAGCCTGGGGCTGGCTGCAAGAGGAGCCTCAGTGTGCTGTGCAAACACCTGGAGGGCATGAAGAAAAATGTTTTCCAGCTAATCTTGTTACTGTGACAACAGTATTGAAACCTTTAAAAGAGGAAAAATAAGATTTTTAAAGAGATATTGCTGTCCCTTCAGCTCTGATGAACGCTGTCTGTAGCGTGTGCCCTGCTTTGCAGCAGTATTGTGAGCTTGATGTCAGTCCTGTGGCACAGAGCCTGGATTTCCAAGCAAGCTATGAATCCTTTAAACCCAGAAATTTCTTGGCTAGAAGCGATGTAGTTAAAGGGTTATCCTTTTCTTTTTTTCTCTTTCTAGCCCATTTGGTCCTTTTATCTCTTGTTCTTTCTTCCTTCACTTCTCATTTCCCAGCCTCTTCCCCTGGCTCTCTCCGTTTCCAACACACTTTTCTGCTTTTCTTTTAAATTGCTCTTCCCTAGCTGTCCACTTTAAGCCACTTTCGCTCAAAGCTTGATGTAGTTGGTAGTGCTTCTTGCATCTTCTTCCTTAGCATGGAGCAGTACAGTGTTTTCACTCATCTCAGACTGAAGCATCACAAGCTGCTTTTATGCAAGTCAAGCTCCTGATTCTTCCTCATGACCCAAATCCTCCAGGTTTGGTTGGCAACAGCCTCCTGAGAAGCTAGGGCTGCTCTCAGCTTCTTCATCATATAATGCTTGTAGAACACCTGCAGGTTCTTGGGATAAATTTCTGTGGCTCCTAGAAAACATCCACCAGCCAACTCTTGTCTAGAAACTGAAAATTGTTAACTGAGAATTATTAACCACAGCCAAGTGGAAGTATGGTGTATATTTTTTTACATTAAAAAAGTGTGATGTTCATTGTCTCTAGGGATCCTTTCCTGCTTTCCAAGGAGACGTGACCAGTCCATAACAGACCATTTACTTTGTTCAAAGCTTCCCAAAGTTTTGAAGGGCAGCTGTGAAATGGGAGATGCTTAATTTCATTCTGCTGAAGCAACTTGGCAGCACAGAGACAGCACTCCCCTGGTTTGTGTCTCTTCCAGACGGCTCTTGCTACGGCTGAGTGCTGAGAATGTTTTTTTTTATCTGAAACCTTGAATTCTGCAGAGACCGAGTGCTGATTTCTTAGGATCACCAGGGAAAAAATCCTTACTCTCCCAGCAGGCTGGAAATTTCAAGCTCTGAAGCTATAATATACATTGTTCTTTCTGACATCATTAAAACAGGAGCTTTCTGACAGTGCCACTGCGAATAGAAGAATACAATCTTGCTTCTGAATCCCAAATCAATTGGTGCCCCAGTGTCATGGTGGAGGTAAATTGGAAGCATTCACACAAGACCAGGGAAAGCTGTACTGTGAGGCAATGGAAAAAGCAAAACAAGAAGGAAAAAAATGTCTTTTTCTGCCAGTTATCCCATATTCCTCCATGCTGCCCTGGGGCTGAAATCTGTCTGCTCACACTCAGCAAACGGAGGCTTCAGTGGTTAGGAAGCTGATCAGGCTTTCCCTGGTGAAGTGGGAGAAGACAGCACATCACTGGGCTGCTGGGTGGAAGATGCTTCTCTCACCTCAGCTTTTACTGTGGTTTTCAGTGATGCCATTTGATTTAATTTACTCCTTGTTTATTTTTTTTGGTGTTTTTTGTGGTTTGTTTGGTTGGTTTTGTTTTTGTTTTTGTTTTAAGGTGACTGGGGGAGTTTGGCAGAGGGTGTAAGTCTCCAGTCACTCAGAGCGAGGCCATTACTGCACTATAAGGACTTAGATGAGGCAGTGCTGGGGTGAACCCTGGCTCCATCATGCCCAAATTCTGCCCTGGGCAGCAAGTGGTGTGGTGGATCTTATCTGCTTGATCTGTGAGTGGGTTTCATTTAAACAAGAGCTTAGCACAAAAGTTTATCTTTTGTTATTTAGGAAGTATAGAGATCACAGAATCACAGAATGATCTGGGTTGGGAAGAGCCTTTAAAGATCACCTAGCCCAACCCTCTTGCAGTGAGCAGGGACATCTGCAATTAGATCAGGTTGCTCAGAGCCCTGTCCAACCTGATCTGGAATGTTCCCAGGAATGGGGCATTTACCACCTCTCTGGTCATCCTGGGCCAGGATTTCATCTCAATGTAAAAAACTTCTTCCTTTTATCTAGTCTGAATCTCCATCTTTTATTTTAAACCCATCACCTCTTGCCCTGACGAAAAGTCTGTCTCCAGCTTTCTTACCAGCCCCTTAAAGCACTGAGAGGCTGCAGGCTGTGTCGAAGAGGACACTTACGGCGTTTAAAAAACCCGCAGGAGAAACATCACTGTTTGAGCTCAGAGAGCTGCATCCTCCCATCTTTGGAGTGGGAAGAGGTGCAAGCGATGGGGAAAGCAACTCTGAGAGCCGCAGGCAGCAGCACACACCCCCAGAGGAGCAGAGTGAGCTGCCGAGGCAGTCAGACTGGGGCGGAGGAGCCGGGGCTGCCCTTTGGCCACCGCGGCGGCCGGCGGCCCATGTGGCAGTGGACTTTGGCAACGGCGCCCAGCGAGCGGAAGAAGGGCCCCGGCGGCCTCCGAGCAGGTGTGTGTGGGGGGCAAACAGCGGTGGGAACCCCCAGAGGGAATCCCTCAGTGGGACCCTGAGGGGTGTCTCAGTGCTTGTATTCGGGGGCTCTTTAGGGAAAGGATTTATCCTGATTCCAACTAGAGGAGGTGCAAACGGAGCTGCTTCTGTTCAGACCTGAGTGTACGTGTGTCCCCCAGCTCTTAGGTTACCCCCAAATGGCTTGAGCTTTGAGTGTGAGAGGGGTGACAAGGGGTTCAGACAGCGTCTAGCCATCTGCCTGCGGTGGGGAGGTTGGAGAGCCTTTGTGGAGAGGGTAGTTTGGTACTGGTGCTTCAGGAGGAGATGTGGAAGGCTTGAGGGTGGCCCTGGCAGCTGGGTCTTCACCCACCCTAAGATTCTCTTTAGGGTTTTCTCTTCTGCATGGGACCGTTACAGGTAAATCTGGTGTCTGCTTGAACTGCTAGACTCTTGCTGGGGCTTTCTGAAAGGCAGAAGGAAACCCCTCTGCCCCCCTTGTCTCATAGCTCACATGAGCAAAGCTCTGTTTCTTCCTGCCTCTTTCACAGGATGACAGGATGTCAGGGGTTGGAAAGGACCCAAATAGATCATTGAGTCCAACTCCCCTGCCAGAGCAGGACCATAAAATCTAGTTCAGGTCACAGAGGAAAGCATCCAGGCGGGCCTTGAAAGTCTCCAGTGAAGGAGACTCCACAACCTCTCAACAACCTGCTCATTTCTTTGAGAATAACTCTCCTGGTCCCACTTGTAGTTTTCTCACTATCCCTCTCCCTCCCAGTATAAAATGGGGTTTCACCACCTTGTCACAGAGGTAAAGCTGGTATCTCACCTGCCTGGGGAGGCAGTGAGTGGTGGTGTTTTGCAGGGCTGGATGGTAGTGTGGGAGGATGCTACCTCGATGCTGCTTCTTGCTCTGAGCAGAGCTGGATGCTTTCCAACATGAACAGTTTCATCCTGGTGTTTTAAAGGGACCTTCAAGTTTAGGCAGGTGTGGAGATGGCCTTTTCCTGTCTCTTGGTATTTTGGAAAGGATGTTGGATCTCCAGCAGGCTCCCAAGAGCAGAGAGTAGGTGGCAACAGAGTTTGAGGAGGGTGACAAGCTGCTGATCAACTGTGCTGTGACTTATCTCATTGCTTGCAGACCACTAAAACAACCTTCCCCTCCCACCCCAAAAGTGGAGAGGACCTCACTGGAAAGATTGTGATGGAGCCCTGGGCCCCTGCCCAGCCACCGCAACCGTGGGAGAGGCAGGCAGCCCGTGGGGCATGGGGAGAGGCCTCGTATGGTCCCCCACCCCAGACTAGGAGGCAGCTGATCCGTGCAGGGCACCCACCTCGGCCTGGCTCCTGGGATGGGAGCCACCTCCCCAGCCACCAGCCCTGGGAAGAGGGCCACCACACCCGAAGGGACATGCACAATCAGGCTTCCCGGGCCAGCTACCACGAGAGCACCTACTCCAACAGGTGAGAGATGCCCAACTTGTGATGCTTGTGCTGAGCCCCCTCCTTGTAAACCTTCTGAAAAGAATATTTGACCAGAAGCCCAAAGAGTGGTGGTGAATGGAGTTAACTCCAGATGGCCGTTGGTTGATGTTCCCCAGGGACCTTTACTGGGGCTAGTTCTCTTTAATGTCTTTATCAATGATCTGGATGAGGGGATCGAGGTCACCTGTAGTAAGTTTGCAGATGACACCAAGTTAGGTGGGAGTGTTGATCTGCTTGAACGTAGGGAGGCTCTGCAAAGAGACCTGGACAGGCAAAATCAATGGGCTGAGGCCAATGGGATGAGGTTCAGCGAGGCCAGGTGCCAAGTCCTGCACCTGGGTCACAACAACCCCATGCAATGCTCCAGGCTTGGGAAAGCATGGCTGGAAAAGTGCCTGGTGGAAAAGGACCTGGGTATGTTGGTCAACAGCCAGCTGAACACAAGCTAGTGTGTGCAAAGGTGGCCAGCCAACAGCATCTTGGTCTGTATCAGTGTGTGTGGCTAGCAGGAACAGGGAAGTGATTGTCCCTCTGTACTAAGCATTGGTGAGGTCACACCTCAAACACTGGGTTCGGTTTTGGGCCCCTCAGTACAAGAAGGACATGGAGGTGCTAGAGTGGGTCCAGAGAAGAGCAACAAAGCTGATAAATAGACTAGAGCACAAGTCTTGTGAGGAGTGGCTGAGGGAACTGGCATTGTTCAGTCTAGAGAAGAGGAGCCTGAGGGAGGGAGACCTTCTTGCTCTCTACAACTCCTTGAAAGGAGTGAGGTGGGGGTTGGTCTCTTCTCCCAAGTAGCAAGCAATAGGACAAAAGAAAATGGCCTCAAGTTGCACTATAGGAGGTTTAAGTTGATCATTAGGAACAATTTCTTCCCTGAAAGGGTTGTCAAGCCCTGGAAGAGGCTGCCCAGGGCAGTGGTGGAGTCCCCATCCCTGAAGGAATTGATGTGTAGATGTGGTGCTGACAGGCATGGTTTAGTGGTGACCTGGCAGTTTTGTGTTAAGAGCCGAGATCGATAATATTAAAGGTCTCTTCCAACCAAAATGACTCTATGGTTCTCTGCTCTCATGGGCTTGCAACACAAGTACTGTCCTCATCATGGTGTGGGCAAAGTGATGACCGCCACTTGCTGCAGACTCAGAGGCAGTGTGTGATTAGCTGATGTCCAGCTATTACAACAGCCACAGAATTATTCTATAGTTAAGGCTACGTAGCAGGTGCAGCTCTGATTTCTTCTTACAGCTGTGACTTCTGTGGCTGCTGTTATACAGGTGACTTCTTGGTCCCGAGGCACAATTTTCATGAGGGTTTGATTAAATGCATTTCTATTTCACTAGGTGCAAGGTGAACAATAAAAATTTAACTGCAATATAGGAGCAAAAAGAGAGCTTGCAAGCTCAGCTGCTGAAACAGCGGAGGGTGGAAGGATAAATTGCGGGCTAGAGGATGCTCTCAGCGCTGAGAGCTTGGAGTGATTCATCAAATTCGGGTTGATTTGCCTGAGTTATTGCCCTTGTTGGCTTCTGCTGAGGTTGTGGAGAAAGTGCTTTTGGGGGACCTTTTGGGCGAAAGCTGATCTCCATGAGAAGTCCACACCATCAACCTGAAACTGGACATCACCTGAAACTGCAGTGCAGAGTTTTCTCTTAGCTGGGGGTAGGAAAGTATCTAAACCTTTTGTTGTTCTTCCCAGATGTGATGCCAGATCAGTTTCCAACCCTGCCACTGAGCAGGGCACCTGGGCAGGAGACCTGGCTTTATGTCCATCACTCTTTCCCACCCAGGGCATGAATCTAACCCTTGATGTGGGCCCATTTCTTTCTCTGATTGAGTATTCTGTGTTGTGTTTCAGGCAAGGATATGAGGATGTCCACTGGCAGTATCCAGCAGCCAGTTATGGGGATAACTACGTCTACCAAAGCCACCAGTGGCAGCCAGTGGTCTGGCGGGATGACAGAGGTATGGGCTTATCTTTTGGGTCTGGGGGTGGAGGCAACTTGCCTGCAGGGGAGAAAAAAATGCTTTCTCCACAATGGATTATTCTCCCAGGGCTATCTCCTCTCAAGGGCTTTCTATCTCCAGGGTTTACTCCTGCCTATAGACCTGGGCTGCTGGTGCTTTTCTGCCTGTATAGCACAGCCTTCAGTTTGCATTTGGGAGACATAAACAGGAACTCAGTGTAACCAAAGGAATGTTTGACCTTGGCCTCCATGGCTAAAAACTTGTGTTATTCCCAGCCCCAGGCTGAACTGATGGTGCTGTATGCTCAAAGGTGCCCAAGGTCTTGTTTCTGTTCTTTCTGGAGGACCTGGGCCAAAGAAAAGGGAAGGGTGGAAAGAAGGAAGAATGTCAAGAAGGAAGGATGTCAGTGGTGTGTTGGCAAACTTGTACAGAGCTTTATCATGCCTCCAACGTGTTGGGCTAATTTGGAAGCAAATGGGGTGTGCATGGTAAATTGCCTGACTCATTGCTTTTCTTCTGCAACTTCATTATAGCTTGTTCCTCTGGAGGAGCAACACTAAATCTTGATTGTCTCTCTAGACCCAAGACAGGGAGAGCATTACGGCAAGAGTGCCAGTTATCGAGACCAGCACTACTACAGGGGTTTCCACCCCAGTCTGGTCTCCAACACCCCAGGGCAAGACAGGTAAGGGTGAGGGGTCTGGGGTCCATCACCTGATGGAGCCATTTGCTGCAAAATTAGCAAGTCTGTGGCTAGTCCACAAAATCTCCACCCTTCAGGATATCTCCTTGCACTCTGTTCTGCAGGACACAGAGCTCTGACTCCCACAAGGAGAGATACATCTCAGCTGGCCGGTCTGAGCGGCCTAGGGGAGAAACCCTCAGCCAGGATTCAGGGGAAGCCAGTGGCCAGCCTCAAGAGGTAACTCTGAGATGGGCAGAGGTGCAGGACAAAAGGCTTAGGGATCTCCCAGAGGTTTTGGGGAGCAATCCCTGTGTTTCTCTTCCAACTGAGGAGAAAAGGGCTACTTTGCTCTGTTGCTCTGTGTTTAACAGTCTCTGGGGATGATTATAGTGGGTTATTAATATTTATGAACTCTTCATCTCCTGGGCTGTTGTCTTCCCAGGCATGGGGCTCTATACTGCTTCTGCATAAGGCCAAGAGCAGGACAGAAATGCAGGCTTGGTAGGATGTTCTCCTGCACCCTCCCTAGGTAGCCAAAAGCTGTGTCCACCAAAGTCTGTGGTTTCAGCTCTGTCCACCAAAGTCTGCTCCATCACAGTTGTGTCCTGATCACTGTTTTGTCAAAGAGCAAATTAAAATATCAAATCAAAGCTGCTCTGATGGTTTGGCTCCTAGGCAGGGCTAGTTTGGGAGTCCCAAGCTGATGGTGTTGAGGAGGCCATGTCGAGTCTAGGATAGCTGTTGGGTTAGACTGGTGGCTGATGTCAAATTACTTTAAAAGCCAGTGAGGTATCATCAGGGGCATGTGACATGATGAATTTCAGATGCTGAAGAAAGTCAGCTGCTCAGCTGCGCTCTGCTGTTGCTGCTTGACACTTCCACAGAGCAGCAGAGCCTGCCCCACCACCCTGGGAGCAGAAAAGCAGCACTGTCCCTAGTTTCTCAGCCAGGTTTGTGTTTTGTCCCTTCTTCACAGTCCTCGGGCCAGCCCAGTCTGCTCCTGCAGTACCACAGTCCTCGGGCCAGCCCAGTCAGCTCCAGCAGCTATGAGCTCAGCCAGTACATCCATGATGGCTCTGACCACTATGACCCCACACTTTCAGGGACCTGGAGCCCAGCACAAGCAGGTGAGGTGTGATGGGGCCCTCACTCCTCTGACAAGGAAATAAATGGATGGTGTTAGGAGATTTGCTGTCTCTCAGCTTGGACCTGGTCCTGCTTTGGTAGGTGCAGGAGCTGGCATGCCTTCTGCTTTAGGGGACAGTTCTTGCAGGAGGGTGGGGGTCAGTGGAGGGTTGCTTAAGCTGGAGGTCCAGGTTGGGACCTGGCTGTGTCCTCCATAGTGGGTGTGGTATGGGGTCGGTCAAGGGACTCACAGTGGCTTGTGTGTCATTGCAGGGGGGCCTTTGGTGTCTCCCCCGATCCCAGTGGTACCCAAGTTCTCACAGCCACACGTGGCGGTGTGCTTTGGAGCTGGAGGCCAGCTGGTGCTGGTGTGTCCTCACCACCCTGTCGAGGGGCAGCCAGCCTACGTCGAGCTACACAGCCTGGAGGTACGCCACAGCCCAGCTCCCCTGACCGCCCACAGTCCCCCTGCTGGAGTGACTCTGTTTATCCTCAGGGATGCAAACACAGTTTGGCATCCAAACAGCTTCCTTTGCCTTTTCTCCCTTGCTGCTACTTCATCTTCAGCATACATGAAGATGGTCTAGAGTCTACATCATGCCAGCCCATTCCTGGGCATTGCTTTCACGCTTTGGGCTCTGCATCCTCCTCCTTCAGCTCCATAACCCATGTCATCTGGGACCTGCTCACAGTCATCTCTTTCATTGGAGCCAGATGTGGTCTATATCTCTCTGAAGGAGATTCTACTCACCTTTGTGAGGTGCTCCAAAACAAAGTATCCATCCCCTGAGTCTACCATGATGTTTCAGTCTCTTTTTTTTTACCTCCCAAAGGAGGCAGATGCCATCTCAACAGGCATTTTTTTCCTGGACTGAGTTTTGGGGCCCACGTGATGGTTTAGAGTCTATGATCTGTGGTTGTCTAAAGACAGCACTGAGAATGGGTTGACCAGCACTGTTGAACCCTTGGCCAAGGGTCTGACTTTCAGCAAGGCAGTTGGGGCTGGCCTGATTGCTGGAGTCCAGCTGCTGAATTTGCTCTTTTTTGTAGGTAATCCTTCATGACACAAAGGAGCTGGAGGAGCTGCAGGCATTCCCAGGACCCCTGGCCAGGTAAGCTGCACTGAGAGGTCCAGGAGCGGTGTCCTGGCTGTGCTAGCCTGGGAGCACCTCTCCTTTGGGAGGAGACATGAGTTCCAGGCAGACTTTAGGATTCCTATAGCTCTGAAATATCTGCAAAGCCCAAGTCTAGGTTCAGATTAGGAGCCCAGCCCCTTCTCTGTGGTGTGGGTCAGTTTGGATTGTGGGAGATGGTTTTTGGAATATTGATAGGATGTGGGTTTAGTGTGGTTTGTATGTCTGACCTTATTTTGTTCTCATGTCCCAGCAAATGTATTTTTGGGAGATCTCTTTGGAAGTCAAGAGCCCAGTGTCAACCTGTGGTTTAGCTTTTCCTAAGGTTTTGTCCCCCGAGACTGTTGAGCAGGGCAAGGTCAGACCCAGAATGCACCTTCATCCAGTGTGAGCCTGGGGATGAATCATGGCATATTGCATCAGCTTGGCTCCCTATCATACTGGTTACACCAGCATGTCTTCTGGTCACTAAAGTGGGCAGAGACGAGGAGTGTGCAGAAGAAGGAAAACCACTTACTGGGCGAAAGAGTTGAAGATGCCCAGAAGCTCCTTCTTCTCTACTCTGCTGAGATACCACCTGGAGTGGTGTGTCCAACTCTGGTGCCACCAGCTGTGTCCAACTCTGGTGCCACCAGCACAAGAAGGACATGGAACTGTTAGAGTGGGACCAGAGGACAGCAAAGAAGATGATCAGGAGATTGGAATACCTCTACTATGAGAACAGGCTGAGAGAGTTGGGGTTGTTCAGCCTGGAGAAGAGAAGGCTCCAGCAAGACCTTGGAGTAGCCTTCTAGTATTTAAAAGGGGCCACAGGAGTTGTGGAGCCTCCAGCCCTGGAAGTGTTCAAAGCCAGGTTGGCTGGGGCTGCAAGGAGGTGTCCCTGCCCATGGCAGGGGAGTTGGAACTCGATGCTCTTTAAGGTCCCTTCCAACCCAAACTATTCTGTAATTCTGTGAAGGTGGGTAGAAGACCTGGAGTTACTTGTGCTGAAGGGGATTTAGGGAACATCTTTGTGACACAAAAATGATTAGGGGAGTGGAACATCTCCCTTATGAGGAGTGACTGAGGTAGCTGGGTCTCTTTACCTTGGAGAAGAGGAGATTGAGGGGTGACCTCATTAATGTTTATAAATATGTAGAGCATGAGCGCTGAGAGGATGGAGTTAGGCACTGCTTGGTGATGCCCAATGACAGGATGAGTGGTGATGGGTGGAAGTTGAGGCATAGGAAGTTCCATGGAAACATGAATAAAAAAATTTCACTGTAAGGGTGATGGAACACCGGAACAGGCTGCCCAGGGAGGTTGTGGAGTCTCCCTCTCTGGAGATATTCAAAACCTGCCTGGATGTGTTCCTGAGTGATCTGGCATAGATGACCCTGCTCTGGCAGGAGGTTTGGACTGGATGATCTTTCGAGGTCCCTTCCAGCCCCTAACATTCTGTGCATCTGTGCTATGTAGGTGTGATTGAGCCAGGATCAGCATCTCCCTCCCTGAGCCCTCTTCCCTGGCTGAGTTTGTCTCTCAGCTGCCTTTTCTCTTCAACTGTCTAATTTTTAACTGTTCTGCCTGGTTTGCACATAGCTGTAAGGCTTCTGCTCCTGTTTCAGACCAGAAGGCTTTGTGTGGTCACAAGAGTGTCTTTCTCCCCAAGCTGTGCCTGTTAATCAAAGACACTGCCTGTGTGCCTGCTCCTACAGCCTCGGATATCCACTGCTGTAACTGCAGCACAGCTAAGCAAAAATGAGCTGCTTTGCAGGTGAAGGGATGAAAGGATTATGAGGAGGGCAGAGAGAGGGTTTGAGATGCCATCGGCATGCCTGAAACAGAAATCTGCAAAGAGTCATGAATAATGATCAAATTGAAGCATTTTTGAGCTTGTTGGTGCCAGAGTGGTATATGATTGTTGATATTTCTTTGTCTCTCACTTAGAATCTTTGGCATCTTTGATGAGGCACTGGAACAGGTCCCTTCAAACCCAAATGGTTCTATAAATCTATGATCCCTATCAGAGAATCTGGGTGTACTGAATGATTTGCCTTTGGGGTTCTTTTGATGCTTTTCTTTGCTGCTGTAGGGAAGATTTGCACAAGGTGGATGTGATGACGTTTTGCCAGCAGAAGATAGCCATGAGCTGTGATCTCTCAACACAGAAAGGCAGAGATTCAGCTCTTCTCTGGAAACTCCTGCTCCTCCTCTGCCGGCAGAATGGGGTAGGTGTCCCACGGAAGGTGCTGACCTGTTTGATCTTAGAAGTGAGGTCAGTTGTATGTCCCTTATGTGCTTGATCCAGTTGATGGTTTTAGGGGCAGTGCCTTAAAAGCAACCTATTCCCATGGCATCATCAATCATTTGGGACTGCCTGGATGTTTGGAGCAACCCCTTCTCCTGGATTGTTTGTCATCCTTGTGAGATACCACAGCCCAATATCATAGCAGCTCTGAATGGCTGTGTGACCACTTCCACTGAGGAGACATCATTTTTGCTTAAAAGGGGATTATTCCATTAACCCAATAAAACCCACCCAGTCTAATCTGTGGCTACTTGTTGGAAGCAGATCTTGGAATAAGATCAGAGTGAGTGCTGTGAAGGTCTTACTAGTTGTGTCAGATTCTTTGCTCTTCAAAACTTTGTGTTGGTGGCCAAGGCTGGTCTCACTTGGAAGAAATGCTAGAACAAAGAGTAAGGGTGTCGAACTGGAAGTGCCATCAGCCTTCCTTCATGGGGCAACCTCCATGGGTCTTGCTCTTTGCCTTCCCTTTTGCAGTCCATGGTGGGCTCAGACACAGCTGAGCTGTTGATGCAAGACTGCAGGCGTGAGAAGTACAAGAGGCAAAGCCCTGCAGCAAACCTGGTTGGCCTGACAGATGACGAGTTGATGTCGCGTCAGCCAGGGACATTGGACCTCATCACAGGGGAGGTCCCTCCGGTCGTGGAAACGCAGGAACAGATCGTAGAGAAATTCACCAAACTCCTCTACTATGGCAGGAAGAAAGTAAGTGGTGAGCAGGATCCAGGACACAAGGTGGAGTTTTGTTCTTGGCCTCCCTGACCTCTTCAGGTGTTAAAAGGAAGGATGGTCACAGGATGCCTTTTGGTTGTGGGATCAACCCATCAAGCTCTTGGTACAAGAGGACTTATGGCTGTGATTTCCCACTACTGGGAGCTGGGATGGGGCCCTGAAGGAAAACAAGATGCAGAGGATTTTACCAGCACTATGGGTTTAGTTGCAACTATGTGCTTTGAGACCAAAGGTATAGAGAGAAAGGAAGGCTGAATGCAGAGAAGCTTGGTGGCCAGTCTGGGATCCTACACTGGTGGCATTGAAAGCAGCACAGACCTGGAATTCCAGGAAAGACAATATCGTTATTGTAGGTCCCTCTTCTTGTCATGACACAAGATAGAAAAATAAAGAGGCTTTGAACATGGAAGAGTTTTTTGGAGGATATTAATTAAAGCCAGAGCAGTTACTGGGGCTCTTTGCTGAGATGGGTGAGCAGAGGGTCCCCTGGCAGTGGAGGTCAGGGAAAAAAAGAGTTAGTGCAAATGTTTTTTCTGCTCCACTTTGACTGCAGGATGCTCTGGTCTGGGCTATGAGAAACCATCTGTGGGGCCATGCCCTCTTCCTCTCCAGCAAGATGGATCCTCGGACCTACAGCTGGGTGCTCACTGGGTAAGCTGGAGAAGCTAAAGCAAGGTGTGGTGCTCTGTGGCTGGCTTTGTCAAGCCTGTTATCTCTTTGGGTGCCCTCAGTCCCAGTGCTCTGAAAGAAACCAGCATTGATTTCATCTGGATCCTTTCAGAGAGGACAAAGGGCCACTTGGATGGGCATGTGACTGAGGGACATGAGTCCTTCAGTCTTCCCAAAGGGAGAAACCAAGTGGGGACTGGAAAGCAAGGGGAAAGAAAGACATTTTTTGGATATGTGGGGTGGATTTATTCTGAGGTGGATTTATTCTGGCTTTGCCCCTGCTGCCCTTGCAAATGCATTTATTGGGACAAGGGGAGCAGAGCCACCTTCACAGTGATCCAGCATGATCTGAGCTGTTCATCCCATTTGTATGAACTTTTTCTGGGTGGAATTGACATGCTTGGTCTGGATTGGGTTGACCTCTTCAGGGCAAGTTAAGCAGAAGTTTTATGTCTCATGTAATCTGAATCCCTTTCAGGAAGTTTTATCCAGCATTGTGCTGGAGACTTGCCTGCTCTGGAAGTAATGCAGATTGTCAGCCTGGTGGGCTGATGATCCTTTCTGCCTTCTCCAGGAAGCCCCTGAGGACATGGCTTTCCTGGGGTATTTGGGATATGTCCTTGGAGGTGAATGAGGCTTTAGAGTCCCAGCACAGTAGGTCTGTCTCTACTGTCTCCTCACAGGTTCACCAGCACGCTGGCCACCAATGACCCACTGCAGACCCTCTTCCAGCTCATGTCAGGAAGGATGCCTCAGGCAGCACTGGTCCGTAAGCAAGAGGCTGCCCCTGGCACCTGTACCTCTGTGCTGTCATCTGCCTGTGACACCCGCCTTGTGGTGATCATCTTTTCTCACCTTCACTCCCCTCTTGTCTCCATCCAGTGCTGTGGGGATGCCACATGGGGAGACTGGAGGCCCCACCTGGCTGTGATGTTGTCCAACAAGGCTGGAGACATGGAGCTGAACAACCGGGCCATTGTCACCATGGGAGACACTTTGGGTGAGCCAGGGCCATTGTGAGCAGCTATGTTCCTGCTGTCTTCTGCTAGTGGGTGGACACCTGCAGTGTCACCATACATGTCCACACTGTCATGGATGTATGCTGGTGCCAAGATAGGAAGTGCGTGCATGTGTGGTGGCAAGGATGAGGCATTGATGGATCCTGCTGCATGTCCTCCTGGCAGCTGAGTCAGGCTCAGGACTTGCTCCCATGGTGAGGACTTGGGGATTTCATACCAACAATGGCATCCTGCAAAGCAAGAGGACCATGCTCAGGCTCCCCTGGTCCTACCACTGAACTGATTTCCCCTCCTAGGTACAAAAACAGTCAGAGAAAACAGATGAAAAACATGAAAAAGGGAGAAGGGATCAGGGTCTAGATGGACAGGGAAGAAAAGTGGGCTAATTGATTGGGGTTCTCCAAACTGATTTGGGGCCTCCAAAACAATGCTGACCACACGGTGACCTCTCTCTCAGGACTAAGTGTTTGTTATCTTTTTTCCTCCCACCCAGCTGGCAAGGGAGCAGTTGAAGCAGCTCATTTCTGCTACCTGATGGCAGATATTCCTTTTGGTTACTTTGGGTCGAAGGCAGACCGCATGGCTCTGCTGGGCAGCAGCCACCGGTGAGTGAGCCCAAGAAATGGTGCTCATGCCAGAGTGATGTGTTCCACCTTCTCCCCATCCCTGGGATCTCACTTTTATGCAAACCCAATTCCCATTTGTGGGATTTCACTGCTTTGCGCTGGGCCTCTCCAGCTGCAGGCTGGCACGGCAGTGGAGCTGTGAATCTGTGTGTGGGGCTGTCTGTGGAGAGCTCTGCTCCTGCCTGCTGAACCTGCTCCTCTTCTCTACAGACAGAGCTTTGCCCAGTTTGCCAGGACAGAGGCCATCCAGCGGACGGAGATCTTTGAGTACGTTCAGCAGCTGCGACAGCCCAAATCCTTCCTGCTCCCCTTCCAGGTAGCGGAGATGCACAAGCACGTGCCCCAGAACATGCCTCCATCACCCCAAATCCAGGGATTCAGGCTGCTCTCCAAGGCTTGTCCTCTTGCTGGGCTTTGGGAGTGGTAGGGAGGCTGCACAGGCCAACCCCTCCATGACAGGGGTTTGGGCAGATTTTGGGGTATGGTGTGTTTGATCAGAGCTTGCTCACATCTGGTTGCCTTCCAGCTTTCTGGGTTTTCATATTGCAGATAAGCAGATGGCACTTGGTGCTGCAGGGATCACAGAAATATTTTGGTTGGAAAAGACTTTTAAGATAATTGAGTCCAACCATTCTCTAACTCTACCAAGTCTGGTGCTAAATCTTGTCCCTCAGCACCACATCTCTGTGTCTTTTAAACACCTCCATGGACAGGGAGCCTGTTCCAGTGGCTGAGAACCCTTTCAGTGAAGATGTTTCTTCTAATGTCCAACCTAAACCTCCCCTGCTGCAACTTGAGGCCATTTCCTCTTGTCCTGTCACTTATCAGGGAGAAGAGAGTGTTAATACCCCCACCTGGGTTCACCTCCTTCCATGGAGTTGTAGAGAGCAAGAAGGCCTCCCCTCAACCTCCTCTTCTCTGGACTGAACAACCTCAGTCCCTCAGCCACCCCTCACAAGACCTGTTCTCCAGACCCTTCACCATCTCTGTTGCCCTTCTCTGGACCTGCTCCAGCTCCTCAAAATCTTTCTTGTAGTGTGCACCCCAAGACTGAACCCAGACTTGAGTGGATCAGTGAAAATGGGGGGCTGGTGTGCTCTCCATATCACCTGTCTGCTGGCTCCAGGCTGGTGATGCCAGATAGCCCCATGGGTGGGTGGGGTGATGAGATCCATGATCCAGGGTGCTCTGAAACCCACTGAGATGATGTGCTGTGGCAGAGGGAACCCACAAGGCATGACCACCTCCTCGCTCACCTTGCTCTGTTTCCCCTCTCCTGAGGTGTACAAACTCCTCTACGCCTCTCGCTTGGCTGACCACGGTCTCCCAGCCCAGGCCCTGCAATACTGTGAGCAGATTGCCACTGTGCTTCTGGGCCAGGACCTGGCCAGCCACCCTGTCCTGGCCCAGCAAGTGATGAAGGTGAGTCTCATATTCCCCTGCATCCTTGCCAGGGTGTGATACCCATTTGGGACCCAGTACAGTGAGAAGCATCCTCAGGGTTTCCCATGGTTGGTGGTGCTTGGCAGCTCTGAGCAGCTCCCCAGGGCTTGCTGCCTGGTGTGTGCTCTGCACAGCAAAGCCAGCATCTCCACGGGGTCTGTAATATCCCACAGATTTAAGGTAGGAAACAAAGGAATTGTGGTGGCTGCTGAGTAGGAGCAGAGTTATTTGAAAGCAAAGGATGTTTTTGATTTCTGGAGAGGCTTTTTGAACTTCTAAATGGCACAGACATAAGAAGCTGAAGTTTGAGTGCTTGACATTTCCCCTCCAGCACATCAGCCCATGATTCCATTTACCTGCCAGAGGCTCTTCTGGGGTGACAGTGAACAGCAGTGTGTCCCAGCTTGTATTACTGAGTTCATGAGCAGGGTTCCAGGGCAGGGAGGGGTGAAGCAAAGTGTCCCAGGTCCCCTGAGCAGTTTGGGCTTTCAGGACAGCAGGTCTACCCACCTTGTGCACATCACCAGAGCAGTGCTGAGGCTGCTCAAAGCCTTCCTCCTTTGTGAAGGGGGCAGAAATTTCAGTGTTGTGGGATGAGGAGCAGGAAGATGCCAGTCTGCAGTCAATACTGCAGAAATTGCCCAAAACTTGGTTTGTGCAGCCTCCCTCCCTGTTGTCAAAGCCTATTTACTGTCTAACAGCCTCTCAGATCTGCTGTTCTGCTGGGGATAATGCTTCTCCTGGGAGAAAACACTTTCATCTGAAAAACTAGTGCATTCGTAGACACTCTTGTCTTTGATGTTTTAGACTGGGTTACAAATTATGATACACATTAGTGTTTGATTAAGACTTCCCCTCTTTTGAAGCTGGGGAGATACACAACCAGGTGCTGGTTCATTAATATTGGATCAAAGTGCACCATTAGCTTTTGGATTAAACATTCCCCCCATTTAGGAGTAATCATGCTCATAATTTCCTCCTTCCTGCCATTGATTTAGGATGATCACATGTGTGTCTGCAAAGAGATGGGACAATGGGGCTGCAGGTAGTGCGAGTTCCTGGCTGGGTGCTGGCTTACTCCACCCTCTGTGTCCAGTCTCTGTCCCAAGCTGGTCTCCAGCTGAGTGAGTCATGTAACCTTCTGGAACTGGGAAGTGTGTTCTGGACTTTGTTTCCAAAAACTTTGGAATACAGAGTAATGTCCCATGGGGACTGTTGTGGGAGAGATAGCTGTGACCTGTGTACCTATGGAGGGTGGCTGAGCTCCAAAGGGACCTTTGGATGGATTTTGATGACCCTTGATGCAGCAGCCTCAAAACAAAGTGTAAAAGACAAATGAGCACAAAGGAGTTGTGAGGGAAGCCTGATAAATCCTCAAGAAGTGGATCGATACCAGTAAGAGAAAATTCAGTAAAGACTCTGAAGAACAGTGCTTTGAGTGTCATCTCTGTCTTAAAACTGGACCCTTATCTAAGTAATTTCTTCAGACTGGGGTTTAGCTCAGCAGGGAACCCTCCATCTCATCCCAGAGTGGTTGGATAGGTGGCCCCAGAAGCTCCTCTTGCTCTGCCACAAGTATTTGGAGCCCCATTGAGATGGCTGCAGCTGGGGTTGCATGGACCCCACTCTTGCAGGAGAAATTAAACACTCAGCAGCAATACTGCAGAGAGGGACCTGGGGGAGACAGTGGAGCATGGAAAAATATATCAGTCAACAACAGGATAACAGGATGCTGGTGGGGAAAGAAAAAAGCTAGAAAAGCACCAATGTTATAATGTTATTCCAGGCTGTGAGAGCAAGAGCGACATGTGTGAGACAAGGAGGTGATAAATCCCCCCATGCTCAGGTCTCAGGGGGCTTGGCTGTGCCCTGTTCACGATGCTGCACTCAGAGATGGGGCCAAATTGGAGTAAGTGCAGCAGGGAAGGTTGCAGAGTGATAAGAGATTGAGGGGAAAATGACCTCTGAAGAAGGCCTTGGGGTTATTTTTTCCAGGCGAGATATGCTGTGGGCAGGGGGGGTGTGATAACAACCCTTAGGCACACAGGAGGTGCCTGGCTGTCCCTGCAGCTTCCACAGGAGCAGGAACCAAGAAGCTTAATTTGCAGCAGGGAAGATTTCACTTAGATATTGAGAAAAAACTCTTTTGCTCTCAGGACACTAAACATCAGCACAGGCCTAGGAGGTTGTAAAATTTTCTCCTTGGAGATATGTAAGTACAAATCAGACAGAAACAGGCTGGTGTGGGCACACCACAGGATTTTCTTGAGTGCTGGCAGATAGATCAGGTCACCTCAGAAGGTCCCTCCCAGCCCTGCGTTTCTGTGTTTTTCTGTGTAGTTATTAGTGATGGTAACACTTGTTGCAAAGCCAGGTGAACCCTTAGCTCAAACCCTACCAGCTCCCATCCATCCTCACAGGGTAGGTAAGGGTAAGCTGAGCTGCTGCCAGGGCTCCTGGTGGGATGTCCTGCAAACCTGCCAGTGCCCCGCTCTGGCTGTCAAGTGGGATTACAGGTGCTTGTTTTCCTTGGAGGTGGGTTACCTGCCTGTTTCACTGACATTGTACTTCAACAGCTCTGTGGAGATGGCTGAGATAGCCCTGCCAGGAGGCTCTCTGCAGGCCACAGGATGGACCAGCACCTCCCTGTAGTAGCACAGGAGAGGGAATAAATTTTGCACAAGAGCCTGGGGTTGCTTTTACTCTCATGTTATGAAGAAGTGCAGTTCTGGTGCTATCTTCCCCTGGGCCTGTGTGCAATTGCTGCGAGGGCCCCTGCAGAGCAGAGATGTGTGACAAGCCCTGTTGCTCTCCTGGCTCCACAGCTATCCGAGCGGCTGAAGCTCTCCGACCCTCTGCTCCTGGAGATGCCAGAGCAGGACCAGACCCTGGAGCCTGACTGGCTGTTACAGCTCCGTGCCTTCTGCCAGGAGTGGGAGGTAAGGAAGAGCAGGGATGCTGGGGAGCAGCTGGTCTGTGTGTGCTTTGTCTGCAGCAGCATCTTCCTCCTCTGCCCTGAATCTGAGGGGATGGGTATGGAGAGTCCAAGGCTGTTGTTCCCAAAGTGATTTTCTCCTTAACTTGTGAGCTCAGAGTTGTGGTCACTGTAGCGAGACCAGCAGCTTCAGCAGGAGCAGAGGGATTGCAGTGCCTGAAGGTGTGAGCAGTGGGAGGTGCAGAGCTTCATGCAGGGCAAAAAGCTCATTGTCTTGGCTCAAGGAACGCAGTCGGGCTGGTGGTTGAGTGGTGATCTCTTCTTACAGTGAGGATGTTTCAGAAGACACTGGTGGGGCATCGCTTTGCAGGTGTGTGCTTTTGGGTTGATTAACGGTGGTCTGGTCCTTGAATTAATGCTCTTTGCTCAGGTTTCATGCCTGCTTTTGGTTTTGTGCCCTTTTCTGTCTCCAGTTCCTCCTCCTGCCTGCTCTCAGTGGGACAGTGGTGCTGCAGCCCCCTTCACTTGCTAGGAAAGAGCTGTGACCATGCTGGTATGGGTCTCACCTATAACTGGGGCTCCTACAGCCCAAGGTGGGTCATGAGCCTCAGACCCACCAGCACCATGCTTTCTTTTACATTAGCTTCCTTGTTTCCTTAGTCTTTGCCCTGTGCCATCCCATGGTCCGTCTGGTTTATCACAATTTCCCTCTGACTCCTTGCAGGTAGAAGATGACCTTTCTCAGAAGGAAGCACCTGCTCAGCTAGAGCTCTCCTGGACTGCTACATCAACAGCAGGTAAAGAAAATGAAGTGGCAGGTTGCAGTCACCACAGTGGACTATTCTGCATGTGGAATTGTGCTGTCAAGGGCTTGGGGGCAGCTCCCTGCTCCTTACATGCCCCCAGAGCTCAACATTTTTCTGCTTCCTGGATGCACCCCCTTGCTGTGAAGCTGCTGGGGATGGGCTACAAACGAAGGGATTGATGCTCATGCCCTCCATACGAAGTCTAAGTAATTGGCCCTAATTACTGCAGCTTCAGAAGTCCCTGTGGGTATTGTGGGAGGAAAAGTGGGGGGTGAGTGGCTGGGCAGAACACGTGCCTCTTGGCTGAACCTCTAGGGAGATGGTCCTGTTCTCAGGCAGTCCTCTGGGAATGCAAATTGGAGCTGAACTAAGGGGATTTCACACTTGCAGAGCAAAAGATTCAGGAAAGAGCTCCTCTCTCTGCATGCTGAGCTGCAGCATGCCTGCTGGTGAAGCCCCAGTGTTTCCCCTTCTCTGCTTTCTCTTTTATCCCTTTGCTTTGCCTTGGTGACCTCAAGTCCCCTCCAGCAACAGTTCACCCAGAGGATCAAGAGACATCAAGGATGGCTGTCAAGGGTAGGGTTGGAGAGCTTTCTTTTCCTAGCTGGGCAGCAGCACATCCATTGGTATGTCCTATCAAGAAGTCAGGGGCTGGTGACCCATCAGTGTTGCTTCACAACCACCTCCATCAGCAGGATGCTCTGGCAAAGGGCCACTGCTCCTCGCTGCTGCTCAGGTCTAGCTTTGTGCTGGGAACACCAGCACTGATGGGTGGAGAATGAAGACAGGATAAAACATGACAAATTCCTCCAAGCCATTTCTTCTTTGGCTGCTGCCAAACTCATCTTCAAGAGCTCCCCAGGGCAGTAAAAGGGTCATCAGTCCTGATTGTCTTCTGCTGCTATCAGGGCTGGGGGCAGTGATCATCCTTCCTGGTAAAAAGTCACAAGTACGATGGGGTAGTTTCTCCAAGCGGCCAGATCTGCTCCATGTGGTCTTCACAGATTGTTTTACCAATGCTTGGCCCTTCTGTTGATTGAGAAGGCCATCCAGAGTCACCATCTGAGGGACCTGCAATCGGAGGAAGCTGGCAGGATGCTGAAGTCATCCATCTTAGAAAGTCAAAGCTCAAATCACAGTGCCAAGCTGGGGTGCACATGGTCACAGCAACCTCCCTCTCCATCCTTACAGTTTGGGCTGTCCATCCTGACTTTTCCTGGGTTAGCTTGCTGGGCAGTGTAGAGTCGAGCATCCATCTTCCTGTGGACCTCAAGCACCTTCAGGTTGTGTAGAAGCAGCTCATGGGTGCAAAGCCAACCCTGAGCGGGTTGGAGGTGATGCCAGCAGGTGAAGGACCTCCAAGAGGTACCCTAGTCTGTTCCCATGCTCAGACCCACAGGATCTGGGTCCTGTCTGGCTGTGTCTCATGATGACAGAAGAGAAACTTCCCAGGGCCCAGCACGTTTCTGGCTCGAGACTGCAGAGCTGGAACAAGCAGGACATGCACCTGGGAGGAAGAGCAATGTGCTGCCTACACTGTGTCTAACATCTGACAGAGCAACTTGTGTATGTATTAAATAAAACAGAGCCCACTTGCTCAGCCTGCCTTTCAAACCAAAAAAACCAACCCCAGGTTTCTTGCCTGAAGCAAGAAACTCATCTGTGGGTGCTCCTGTTGTGGCTTCTCAGTTACTTTTTTTTTTTTTTTTTTTCTTGCTGCTCAGGGTGTGCAGCAGGAGCAGAATAAAAGGCTAAAGGCCCCTGGCTCTTCTGAGCTGCTGTGTGTTGCTCATGTTTGGTCTCTTGGCTTCTATTGTATCCCCCTTCTGATATTGTCTGCAACCAGAGGCACATTCCCAGGAGATTTTCTCTCCTGTCTTTCACAGCCCACCCTCCTGGAAGCCTCTGGAAGGTCCCTGCTGCTGCATAGTGCCCTACCTCCTCCCTCATCCATATGTGGTCCCTGGGGTGCCTCCTCACCCCCCCAACTCCTGCTGATGTATAATGGAAAAGGGAAGAATTCTGTGCAACCAACACCCTGATGAAAACATAAACACCAGAATAAACTCCTGAGGTGTGGGTTGGTTGTTCTTTTGCAGATGAAGAGCCTGGCCAAGAGCTTCCACAGACTGAAGACTACCAGTATGACCAGTGGTATGAGCCCATGCCACTCCAGGGACCCAGCTCCCATCAGGATGTGTCTCTCCGGCACCCAGCACTCACTCAGGTGACAGCATCACCACTGCTTGGTGTAGAGCAAGAGCTGCAGCCCTCAACACCTGGCCCAGGGACGGCCACCCCTCCAGGAGGTGTTTTTGTTGAGCCCTGTCCACAGGTGGTGCCACCAGCAGGTAAGAGCTCCAGCCTTGTTCCCCTGTAAAAGTGCCTGTCCCCAGGTAGCAGTAGCAGTGGGATTGGGTGTGCCTTGGGAGAGTGACCCCCTATGGAACATGTGTCGCTTCAAACACTGCTCCCTGCCAGTGCTGCCTTCAGCCAGTGTGGTTCTTCCCTCCAACCTTGTCCAGATGTGGAGCCATGCCTGCCCTGATGCCATGCATGCAAACTAAGTCTACCACTGCCAGCTACCCTAGGCAGGTGGGTCTTCACAAGCCAAAAGCAGCAAGGGAGGAGGGATTGTTTGCAGTGTTGCTACTTCCATGCTGGATGGAGAAAACAGCTTCATGTCCAGCAGCACAAGGCAGGTTTTGGAGATGCATCAGTGCAGCCTTGTGACTCCCTCCCTGATGCTGGTATGGACAGCGACCACAACGGTCTTCTGCATCTCTTGGAGGCACGTCCTAGCCACGTGGCCTTGCTTTGGAGTGGGATGATAAAAGCACTGAGAATACCTCTGACAGACATGGCAGTCAGGCCAAACCCTGATTTTGTCCTTCCCTCTGCTCTACAGGAGAAGCGGCAGAGTCCTGGGGTGTGCCATCATCCTCTGGGGGTGTGCAGCCTCCCCTCCCAACAGAGCAGGTGAGTCAGTGGGGTCAGGGACACCACCTCATGAGAGTCTCAGGGGCATTTGGAACTTGCTGGCTCATTCTTCCATGGAACCCACCAATCATGGAGCCAGCCATCCCTTCGGGCACCTGACAGGTTAGGGGAACCCCCTCCACTCTCCTTCCTCTGGGACTATGGGCTGCCCACTGCACCACCCCTGTGGGTGCTATCCCTCCCCACCTGCTATATACAGCACCCAGGGTGCGTCCCTGGGGATGCTGCCTGTTAAGCTTGGCATGGAGGAATTCTGAGGATGCTCTAAACATGCTTGGGAATCATGCTCTGGGAACACCACATGGCAGCTCCAATCTCTGATGCCAGGAGGAGTTAAAGGCAAGGGCTCGGACCATGTCAGAGAGCTCCACTGTCTCCTTGGACAGCCGGCCATCCTCAGAGAGTGCAGCTGAAGACACTGCCGAAGAGTCGGCAGCAGCAGAGGAGAAGCCAGATGAGGATAAGGTGAGCATGCAAGAGCTGACCCGAAGCCTCGTGCTCCAAGCTTGCCTGACCCTGATGTCCACTGTGCCTGCCCTGACCTGGGCAAAGTGGTGTCTGCTCCTGGCTAGTGAGAGGCATCTGTGTGGCTGCAGCATCCTGCCATTTCCACCTATTTCCACTGATGGTGACAACCTTCATTCCCCAGAGCTCTGGATTCAGGTGGTTTGGCTGGTTTCGTTCGAAGCCCTCCAAGGAAACCTCTCCCAAAGCCACACCTGAGACAGCTCCAGACTCCTCCACTTCAGCACAACAGGTAGGGTACAAAAGGCTGACTTAACCCAGGGTAACAGTCGTAGGGACAGATGACACATCCCCCTCTTCACCCACTAGTTCTCCTTCTGTCCTTGTGCAGGTGGCTGTGCTATGCCATTGCACAGCTGTCCATGGCCATAGCTGCTCTGTATGGGGACAGAGTGACCACAGGCACCGTTTTAGCTTGGAAGTGAATCCTTGATTAATAATAATTGTAAATCTATAAAGCCTCTTTGATCCAGGAGGTCCTCAGAGCACTCTGCAGGAATTTCTTGCCCTCCACTGGAGTGGAAAACAGCAGCTGGAGCAGCACTGCTTGGGCAGGTTTTAGGAGCTGAAGGGAAGAAAACCCTTTTTAATTGGAAGCACAGCATAGAGTGGAAAGCAGTCATGTGTGGTCATCCCAGTCCTGGCCAGGTCCTCAGGGTGTCACATCCCTGACTACAGGCCCACGGTGGGCTTGGAGGAAGATGAGGAGCTAGATCCTCCCCTGGAAGATTCCTACTACAGTCCCAGAGCAGGAGGTCTGGGGATATTCTTCCAAAACTAGCAGATGAGGAGGAACAAAGGGGAACGCAAAGACCCTGGTAACCTTTTACACTGTACACAGGCTTGGTGTCCATCCTCTTGCCCAATGTTGAGCACACCAGGTGGTTTAACTTTGTGACAGGGGTTGCTTGCCCTGACCCTAAGGCGCCTCCTTAGCTCAGCTGCCTGCAGCTCTTGGGGTACCTCTCCAGCAGGATGGGTGCAGAGCAGTATCCCAAAAGTGTGGTGTGATATCTGGTGCAGAGTTCTGCTTACCATGTGAGGAACTTCTGTTCTAAATGAATGGATATGATTTCAGGAATGGATGTCGCCAGCCCCGCCTGATGCCCCTCCCACCGCTGCAACCAGCCTTTTGGCTCCTCTTCCCCCCAGAAACCTCGGTAAATGCTGCATGTCCTCTCACTCCTCTCCCATCTGCCTTTCAGAGGCCGTTTCTGTTAATTTAAAGGTTTTGGGGTTTTGTGATTTTTCTTTTTGGTTGTATGCCCCAGGAGGAATGGAAGGTGAAAATACCTTTGCTGCTAACCCAGTGCCCACTGAGGTGAGAGACTCTTGGGAAGTCGATGGTGGGGAGTCAGGAAGGCAGGTGAGGAGAGAAGTATATTGATGAGTGATGGGGGGGGTCCAGGACACCCCTCTGCTTGGATTGGCACTGAAATCGGGGGCTGGCTGTTAAGTTTCTCTCCCTTCGTTTTTCCAGACCAGCTTCCACAGACCTCCACCACCAGTGGGGACAATCCCCCTCTTCAACCCTGTCCAGTTCTCTCAGGTGAGAGCATCCTCCTGTGGGGTGCTGCTGGATAGAATGGGCAGAGGTGGATTCTGGCTTTTGGAGGGGTGTGTGGTGCCCTACTTTTGGAAGAGGTGGGGAGATGGCTCCTGGCTTTTGGAGCTGAGGGGTAGCTCTTGGCTTTTGGGGTGATGCCAATCTGCTGCAGGCAAGGGAGAGCTAGGGGATACCAGCCCTGTGCTTAGGAGTATGGTATTGTTAAGAAAATAGTTTGGGATCAGGACAATGATGAGGGGATGTGATGAAGGTGGGAACTGGAAGATGACACATCCTGACTACAGCAAGGCTCCATTTTAGGCTATGAGCTTCACACTGCATCTTTGCTTTTCCAGCTTACTGCCACTGCTCGACCCACCCAACCCAAGAGGCTTTCCCAGCGGCGCTACCCCAATGCCTTGTGAACAGTACAACCAGGGAAGGGGCAGAAATCAACAATGTTTTTTTTAACTAAAACGGTGTTTGTGATTATTTTGAAGGGGGAGGTAGAGGACACAAGGAGGTGGCAGAGGTTGGGCCCCGCATTACGGTTGCTAATGCCAACACCTCTGCCACCAGATTGTGGGCATGAAAATGTTGTCCGGGGGAGAGTAGTCTGAATTGGGTTGTAGAGCAGTGCCCCACCTCACCCATTGGACTCAGCGATCGCCGGCCGTGAGTCTGTCTCAAAGCACCGCGGGGCTACGAGCATCCACCGGGGTTTCGAGGGGGCGGAGTTACCCAAACCCCATACGCAACCAGCTCGGCTTCTCCTGCCCAGGACCGGCCCAAATTCGCGGCGCCCCCCCTTGCTGGTGGCTCACCCGCCCGATCGCAGGCGGAGCTCTGCTAGAGCTGCAGGCGGCCCTTCCCTCAGACCTTCCCCGAGGCGGGGTTTAGGGGTGACGAATGCACCCAGTGGATGGCCTCGGCAGTGAGCTTCCCCCGGACGCAATAGGAGTCGCTTCCGCTCTTATATATCGGCTTGTCATTTTCTCTACTCTAGGATAGGGTGAGTCGCCGGTGAAACCCAGCGTGCATTGTGCTGCATGCTAATTTAGATCCGCCCCCTGGCCGGGGTTTGTCCGTTTATGGCTGTCCCGGGTGGAACCTAAAGCCGACTCGGAGTTGGGCACCGCCTTTGCCTGGGGGGGGGTTGTGGGAACGGTCTGCTCCTGACCGGCTGTGGGGCTGAAACCTGGCCGTGACGCGTTGTGAGACCAAGAGCAGCTTGTGACAAGTTGTGGATTGGGGCTCACCCACCCCTGATGCGGTGTGGGGCCAAAACCTTCTTGTGGTAGGCCATGAGGCTGAAGCCCACTTGTGACAGCCTGTGGGGTGAAACTTAAACGATGTGAGGTGGGGAGGCGTGGGGGGGGGGGGGGTGGGCTTCACTTGTGACAAGCTGAGATTGGAGCCCACTCATGACAGGCCATGGGGCTGAAACCTACAAGCTGTGAGGCTGGAGCCCACTTGTGATGTGCTATGGGGCTCTGACCCACCTGTGACAGACTGTGGGATCAGGGCCCCCTTGTAACAGGGGGCAGGGCTAAGGCCCCTTTAAGCCTGGCTGTATGGCTGTGGCTCACTTGTGCCAGGCTGAGGGGGCTAGGACCCACTTATGGCAGACTCTTGCCCACATGTGGCAGGCTGTGTGCCTGAGGCCCTCTTGTGATGTACAGCTGTGCTCTGGGGGAGGTGCAGTGAGGGCTGAGGTGGTGGGTAAGCCTGCAGCCCCTTGGTGGGAGCATGCTGGGCTGGGCTGAGGGCTGCTGGGGAAGCCTGGGGCCTGGCTGAGCAGGGTGCCCAGGGCTGCACAGACCTGTAGAGGAGCACCTAGGGAGCCCTTATCCGTCGTTGTTGCTGTCCCAAGAGCACAAGGCCAGACACAGCTGGTGGACAGGAAGGACCTATGGGCTTGATGGTGCAGGGGAATGCAGGTGCCTTTAATACACCTCCAGAATCAAGAGCTGCTTTAGCCTTGGGATTGCTTTGTTTTTCAGGCTGGGCAGACACTGCAAACAAGTGCTCTGAGCACATAGCATGGCTAACTGGGCTCTCCTTGTTTCTAAGAATGAGTGTGCTGGGTTTGGCTTGGAGGGCTGCATGGCTGGAAGTGACTAGCTGAGCCTCAGATGCTGTGCAGGATGAACCTGGCTGCAGCACACAATTCCAGCAGACTTCAGGGAACGGGACTCCTTGTCCTGGAATACTTCTTTCTTTCTCAGTGTAAGTGCTTCCCAGACTGTGCTGGGGCTGGGGCCTCCCTCCTAGGTGTTCTCACAGCTCTGGTACTGTAGTCCTGAGCCCATAAATCTTCCTGTCCCTCCCTATCAACTACAGGATGGTTTGGGGAGCAGTGCTCATAGGGTAACCCTTTGTGAGGTCAGTGTGATGCTTCCCTGGCTCTATAAGGGCTCTTAAGGCCTGTCCTGCTTTTCTGACACTGAACGTGGTCTGTCCGGTTTTTCAGGCAATCCCCTTTTCACAGGGGACCTCTTGCGTGTGTAAGTTTGCAGATCTGACCAATCTTGAATAAGCCAGATCTTTAGTTTCTGACTCAACTCTTCTCCTTGAGGTTGTAGGGAGTTGGGTGGTAAAGTTTTTCTGAAGTAGAGTGCACTGCAGATCCCCTTAGGAGAGGTAGCTCAGAGTGCAGCCACGTGTGTGGGGGTAGAGAGTTTCCTTGTTGCACATGGCCTGTTGAACCCTTTAGTCTTGGTACCATGCAGGGCGTGGAGTTCAGGAGTCATTAAAAAAGAGGCTGAATCAACCTTGTCTGGTGCACACCCACTGCACATGAGCTGCATTAGGCTTCAATGCAGGAACTAAAAACCAGGAGAGTCTGTGGGTGGTGTTGGTGACCTCTTGCAGCAGAGAGGGCATCTCGTTTGGGGTGAGATGTGGTCTTCCATTAGCTTCTTTCTGTGGAAATGGCAGCTCTCTGCTTGGATTAGGAGGGCCAGAGGAGGTTTTGTTGTTGGTTTTTTTTTTCCCACCTGCTGCTTTGGGTGTTTCAGAGGTGGCTAATGTCCTGGGGAAAATGGGTGCCTGGGAAGTTTGCCAGCAGGTTGCTTTCTTGTGGCCTCCCAGTGAACTTGAGATAAACAGGGCCTAAGACTCCCTTTTCCTTCCCCATCCTCTCCAGAGAGCACTGGAAATGCATTAACTTGAAGCTAATTGTTGCCCTGACTGATAGCAGCAATTAGGGTCTGTAATCCAAGACCAAGTCTGCTATCTAGAGCGTCCTAACTGCTGCCTGGGGGAGCTCTTTGCTAAACACCCTGAGCTGGAATGCTTTGAGGAAGCCCTGGGATGCTTCTAAGTGCTACCAGCTTGTGCAGGGAGGTGTGTTCCCACTGAGCTGAGCTAACTGTGCCTGAAACATGGCGATTTATTTCAGAACTGCACACCTGATCTGCTGATGAGACGTCTCCTCCTTGTTTCCCCACCACAAGGCAGCATCCTGCTGCCCAGGCTCTCCCAGGCAGGGTTGCTGAGAAGAGCCACTGCCCTGTCTGGCTTTGCAGTTCAGGCATCTGTTTCCCTGATGCTTTCAGCCTCGTCTGGGTCCCACTGGGCATGGCAAGGCCACGCTCATTTAGAACTGTTATTTATTAAAAGAAGTGCTGGGTGGTGACCCTGCCTCTGTCCTTTCAGCTCCTGGTGACATCAGTGACGCAGCTGGTCTTAAGAGGTCACTCATTTGCCCTCGCTTAATGATCTCCTGTAGAAAGCAAGCTTTCATTGCTTGCTGGAGTGTCAATGAGACATGAATATTAATGAAACCTCGGTGGTCCTGTGGTACTGACTGTCACTGCGTGGAGGGCTCATTTGGAGCCGCTGGGCAGTGCGGAGAACTCCGTGATGGAGAGATAATAAAGTGCTCCTGAACTCTGCTCTGAGGTGCTGCTTGGGACTTTGAACTTGCAGGCTCCTGGCACAGCAGCCTGAGACTGTCTTGGTGGTTTCTGCAGCAGGCTCCTGTACAGCAGCCTGATTGTTAGCAGGGTAGGAACTCAAGGGGGACACTGTGGATGCTGCAGGTGTGGGACTGTTTGTTGATTGCAACTTCAGGTGGCGCATGGTCTGCTCAATGGAACATAATGTCCCTCTGCAATATTGTGCTGGAATCAGGGCAAGGGCAGAGACCATGTCTATTAAAATGGCCTCTTCGGGCTGCTGGTGGGAATCACAGTAAGGATGGGCTGGTGGCTTTTATGTGTGTATGAAGGAAGAGCATAGTGTTGAGTCTGCAGGAAGCTGGATTTTGCTGCATTGATCCAGGAAAGTCCTTCCCAGCTTCTGCTACCCTGTGTGGAAAAGTCAAGGTTACAACTGAGGTCTTGTAAATAGAAGAGTTGTCTTTGAAAAAATGAGCTTTTTGCATGCTGATCTGGAATGCATTACACAGGCAGTGCCCTCAGCCTTCGAACAGGGCATGCTTAGTATCTGTGCTTGAGGAGTAGCAAAATTGCTTCCCAAAAGATTATCTTGGAGAGAGAACCCCAGGTTTAGGTGTCTTGCTCTGAACCCTGAGCATCTCCTGAAAGGAGAGCCCAAGGTCGAGCTGTGTGGAATAGATGGTTGGTGAGTCATTTTTTTATCTGTGGAAGAGAATCTGCTCATTCCCGGAATAAAGCAGACCTGACTTGCCCTACTTTATCTTAGAGCAATATCTTCTACCCCTCCAACCTGGGGTGTTCCCTGGCCATGGAGATTGTGGGGGCCCTTCCGCAGGGATTACTGCTGGATCACGGCCTTCAGGTTTTGGTAGTGTCTGGTTATATCAATGGATGTCCTTCCTCAAAACCTTTGTATACCAGTCCCTGTAAGGATTTGCTCCATTGCTGGACAAGGTCTTTGCACCATGCTATATTGCTGTGCAGCCTCTTACAGTGCAGGATTGGTCTAACTCATGATCCAAAGGAAGAACAGGACCTTGCCTGCAAATCTGGCCAAGCATGGTGCAGCTGAGCTTGTTTGAAATGGTGGATGTTGTCCATGATGTCTCCAAGCTATCGTCATGGCAGGCTGTCATGTCTTAGCAGTGTGGAAAGTCTGCCTGTGCTCTGTGAAGTTCCTCATATCTTTTTAACACCCAAGGATGAAGTGCAAAAGTGGGAACTGATGGCTTTGTGCTAATTGGTATCACAGTGTCCAGTGACCTCATTCAGACTGGATTCCTTTTGCAGTGAAGTGAGGTATGAGCAGATCAGAAGGTGGATCCTTCCCTCCTGCTTCCCAAACACCTGAAGAAGATCTTGGCTGGTGCAGGAGCATCATGTGCCTTGGGAGCTGGCAGTCAATTCTGTGACTTGGTTTGCATCGCCTGGGAGAGGATTGTGGCAGAAGAAAGAAGAATAAGGATATTTGCTGTGCTAGGAAGACAAATGTGGGCTGCCTTTAGGCAGGATGCAGGATGGTTTCATACCTCCTTATCTTTGCTCTAACATGCTGGAGATACTCAGCCCTCTAATGATGGTAGGAAAACTGACCTACAAACCCCTTTCTGAACCAGCTCATGCACCAGCGTTCCTGGAGCATAATCCATATGCGTAAGAAGCAGGAGGGGCTGCTATGCCACTGCCTTTGGAAATGTAAAGTTCTGAATATTACCCAGAGGATGTGGATTATATTCATAGAGGGGAAGAAAAGCAAATACATTTGTTAGAAGGCTTTGGTGGTGTAGGGTAAAAGTGTCACCTTTCTTGACATGTTTGCCTTGAGCGGAGGTGGTATCTAGCAGTGGGATGAAGAGAAGGCAGATCTTGCCTGGTGTTAATTACAAAGGGAAAGCCACATGAAAATCAAGTGAAACTGAATCCCACTGCATTTGATACTCCCAGAGTTGACGGCCTTGGTGCATCTCATTAGTTGTAAAACCCCTGATGGAGAGAGCTCAGCTTCGAATGGGAAATTGATATGACATGGAGACCTAGGAGAGGATTAGCTGCCTGCCTCTGAACTTGTCCAAAGGAGTTGAAGATGTTCTCATAGAGCAGCTCCCTGTGAGGAGCTGTGCTGGTTAATTAAGGCCCCTGGGACTGCATAGTGGCAGTGAGGGAGGCATATAAGGTCTGTGTGTGGAAAAGCTTGCTGCTGTTTTCTTTCTGTGGTGGAAAGCACAGGCTGTATAGACAGGCCCAAAGCTTTGCTCAGGCACACTGGATGTCTTCAGTTCCCTAATGATGGTAGCAAAGACTGACCCTCAAAACCTCAGTTGTTTGGGTGTTTGGGCTCTACTTGGATGCTGGTAAAAGCCATACTAAGTGTTGCAGGCATTGAGTTAGGACTGAACTGAATCATAAATTGTTTAGGCTGGAAAAGACCTTCAAGATCATTGAGTCCAGCTGTTAACACTAAGCTGCTAAACCATGTCCCTCAGCACCACATCTACGTGATTTTTAAATCCCTTCAGGAATAATGACTCCACCATTTCCCTGGGCAGCCTGTTCCAGGGCATGACAACCCTTTTGGGAAAAAGATTTTTTTCCTAAAGTCCAGTGTTCTAGCAGAAGTATCTGTGGACAGTGTGTAGCTAGGAATTGGCTTGGGGACTGGCTTTTGTTCCAGAGAGTTTCATAGAATCATAAAATTGTTATGGCTGGAAAAGACCTCCAAAGTGGTAGAGTCCAACCTTCAACCTAACACCACTATGACCATTAAACCATGACCTGAAGTGCCATGCCCACACATTTCTTGAACACCTTCAGTGACAGTGACTCCACCACCTCCCTTGGTAGCCTGTTTCAATGCCTTACCACTCTTTCAGTGAAGAAATGTATCCTTCTAGCCAATCTAAACCTCCCTGACACAGTTTCATGTCATTTCCTCTTGTTCTATCATCTGATACTATGGTGAAAAGACTACTCCCACTTCACTCCAACTTCCTTCAGGAAGTTCTAGAGAGCAGTGGTTCTGTTTTGGGACCCTAGGGAGGTGCTGAAGTTCTAGAGCTCTGTGGATGTCACATTTAGATGCCAAAACATACCTGGTTGCTGTGACTCTGTGTCTTTGCTCTAATGGTATGAAAATTGCAACAGCAAGGCAATGTTCTTGCTGTACACAAAAAGCTGTAGCTGCCTTTTATTTATGTTTTTTTGTTCTTTCTTTTTTTTTTTCCTGGTGCTTGAGCTGATGATAGGAGATATTTTCCAGGGAGTAAAGCCCATCAGATTATGCCATGCCTGCCAATTTGTACCTGTGAGTCTGTGTGCCTCGGGCCCTGCTGTGTTCACCCTTCCAATGGAGTGTTTTGTATGTGCAGAAAGGGTATTTCTGATTTTCCTCTTTCAAACACCAGCCGTGCTGCATGCAGGCTGAAGGTGTGGTGCTAATGATGAAGAGTCCACAGCTCAGCAGCACACCAGGGTTTTCAGCACTAAACTTTGCTCCTTCTGAAAATGAAGGATGTCTGTGTGCTGACCGATTCCTCTGGCAGCTGGAGTTTGCTGAGTATACCCATGGCATGTGGACTCTTGTGGACTTGGAGGCCAGTTTATATCTGGGACATTGCAGTCCTTGGGCAGGATTGCTGGAAGGAGGGCTGTCAGGGCCCTTTGCTTTCAGCAAGGTGATGGAGGCTGTGGAAAATAGTAGGGACCTGGCAGTCAGAATGATTCCTCTGCTTTGGACCGAAAGCCCTGGACAAGCAGCCAGAAGGTGACAATCTCTGCATCCCTCTGGCACAGGCCAGGGGAAAAACCTTGGGTTGTGTCAGGCTGTGTGGTCGTGTGGGGGCAGGGATCCTTCTCACTCACCCTCTGCCTCTGTCTCTCAAGCCCTGCTTAAAGTAAACAGACCTTTAGGTTCTCCATCAGCTCCAGTGAGGAGCCACAGAGGAGAACTCTGATCCCAGCACAACACATTGCTCATACTGATGTTGCTGATGGAGAAAATGCTGGCTGGAGAAGGAAGCTGCATTTTATGTAACTCAGTGGTGGTGTAATTTCTGTTTGAGAGTAGCCTAGCTCAGGATTCACCAGCTTGGCAAAGATGGGAGCAAGTAGGATGTGAAAAACACCTATAAAGTCACCCAAGAAGGTGATTAGTAAGGAATTGACTGCCTTCTGCAGGGCATTAAGCCAGGTCTGCCCACCAGAATTAGGAGGCTGCAGGTTTAAACCAAGCAGCATTACATGCTGTGTGCAGAGGGAGGAACTAATTCAGCCCTAGAAGTTGTCCTGCAATGTTGTGGAGGCTTAAAAGTATCATGAACCTTTAAAAAGGAATTTGGCAATTTCATGGCAGATAACTCTTGATGATGGGCCTGAACACAGCCCTGGAGCGATTTACAGCTTGGGAGCTTGGGAGCACCAGGCTGCTAGGAGCTGGAGAAATGTCCTGGGAAAACACCTCCTCGTTCCACCTTCTGTTCAGCTCTTTCCATTAACGTCAAGCTTGGTTGCTGTTGGAGACAGAAGGCTGAATCACAGGGACCTGTGGTCTGTTGGCTGTCATCAGTGGACACTGGTGAGTTCATGACCCTACCACACAGTCTGAAGCAAGACCTCCCTTTCTTGGGGGGGTCTGATCCAAAGAGCCATTGCAGCTCTTAACACTGGCAACGTGTGCTCCTCAGTACAGGGAGATGCTCAAATGACTCCACCAATGCCCACGCCTGCCTGTGCAAAAGTTGAGGGTGCGTTTAGGGGGTTGCTTGGTGACAGTTCTTCTGGGCAGGTTTAGGAAATTAAACAGTAAGTAGGATTAATAAAAGCATATCAAAATATGTAAACATATGTATCACATCTCTTCGGTGATGAAGAAGCAGTTAATAAGTATTTACAATCAACCTTCCTACCTGGAAGCTTTTTCTGAAAGCATTTCAGGGGCTGCTGAAACAACCCATTTATTTCCATAATTTTAACAACCTGTTTTCTCAAGGCAATTGAAGTGACTTGCTTAAAGAGCTGTTTCCCCTGCTCCCCACCTACGACGTGCTCCGTTTTACTTAAGCCTTTGCCTGGTCTCTGGCTCCTGGCTGTGTGAGGGAGTTACTAGTGCTGGATACTAGACCTAGTGCTGCCTGGGTTCCTGCTCTGCTGTGTCAGTAGGGCAGGTGGGCAGCCTTGGGTGATGGTAATTTGTAATCACTCGTGTGGAGATCTCTACCCAAAAGGCAGCATGGTCAGGAGCTACCTTGATGCATGACCTAACAGAGTGCTGGAGTTTCCCTCTTTGGAGAGTATCCAAACCCACCTGGATGCAGCCTGCTCTGGGTGAACATGCTTTAGCAGCGGGGTTGGACTAGGTGATCTCTAGAGGTCCCTTCCAACCCCCACCATTCTGTAGTTCTAGGTGATGTGTATGTGTCACTTGGAAACACTTGCACTGATTGGAGGAGCTCTTGCTTTGGCAGTTCTGTAAGCAGGGCACTTCTTTTGCTGTCCTGTGGAAGCAGCACTTCCCGTTGGTGTGTCCTGAGGACTTGTAGGACCCTGTTTTTCTTAGTCACTCAACTCTCTTCCTGGTTCCTTCAGCCACCTTAGTTAGCTGTTGTATATACACTTCCTGGTTCCTTTCTGGTGCAGAGAGAAATACAGATCCTTACCAGTTGCTTCCATCATATAGGTATGGATGACTCTTTCCTTAGTGCTGTCAGAGCAGTATTTCTTCCTCTTCATAGGCAATGGTGTGGTGTGGGTGGCAGGTTCCCAGAGCAAAGACTGAGTCAGGGGTGCTGCAGGAATATCAGTCCAGCAAAGGCACAGTGTTGCCTTGGTGCTAGCAAGGGGTGTTGTGCCTATGCTTCTTCCTGGAAGAGCTCTGGATCAGCAGTGTGCACTTTTGAAATGTTGCTGTCCCACCTTCAAGACTGGGCACATCCCAGGACAGGGTTTGAAAGGTCAGCCCAAATAGTGGGGATGATCTCTGCCCATTAACAGTGGCATCTTACTCTTGGATAAGGAAAGATGGGAGATGAGTGAAATCTTCCAGGGCTCTTCCATGTGCTTCTTGCAAGGACTTCAGTGCTCAGGCTGTGCTGCTGCCTTGCCTTTCCCTAAGGCTTGGGCAGCTAGCAGCCACATGGCTTGTGGTGTTCCCCTATTCCCTGGGTTTATTCCACGTTCCCCTCTCTGAGGAGAAGTTTGGGCTCTGCTTTGTGGGATAACTAATAGGGCTGTCAGACCCCTTGTCCCAACAACCTGAGAAGATAAATAGTCCAACATGTGCAGCCACCTTCACAGGTCCTGAGGCCTCGGCAGGAACCAACAGTGTGACAGATGGGCTGACAAGCAGGGCTGACACAACTGGGTCAGTGTGAATGTCAAAGGGGTGGAAGCCATGGCTCTGTCTTCCCTCTGCTTGGCACCCCAGTGCCTCTGGGCCAGACAGTGGCCACTTATCACCACCTCCTTCAGTGTCTGCTGTAAGCTGGCAGCACGAGAGCCTTGTCTAGAAGAAAGACACCAGTCATGGTCCTCACAGTGCTCTGCAGAGCTGCCATCTGTCCTCTCCTTGGATGCCACTGCCAGGGCAGACTGGGAACATAACCCAGTACTGATGCTGTGTCAGATAACTATCTGGGTAGACTCTGCTCTATGCCTTTGTCTTCCCATCACATTGTGGTGCTGCCTTCCCTCCAAAACAGCTGATCTTCATGTTCCTGTGCCTACAGTAGTCTATATGTGTGTTTTTCAGAGAGCTCCAGCTTTGTGGCTTGGTGCCTCTTTCCTTGCCTGGCCTCCTGCAGTCTCAGCACTGTGTTCCTGTTCTGTCCCACCTAGAGCCAGCTTGTGTGCTGCAGTAAGGGTTAGTTGTTTGGAGAAGACTGTGCAAATAATCATGTGAGTTTCATCTTTTGTAGATGGGTGAGGAAAATTTGGCAGCGCAGCTGCGAGTGAGCATCCTGGAGTGGTGATCTGAGAGCTCTGAGCCCGTCTGACTGTGCAAAATCCATTAGCCATGAGCAGAGCTACTCCTGGGCTCTGCATTCACTACTTGTTACAGGCTGAATTAGCTCCTAATTTCTGCTCCTTGCAGTTAAGATGATTCAGACATTTCTTTTTGTGATGGGGTATTGCTTCTGACTAAGTGCTCTGCAGCCATGGATCTACTGCCTATTAAATTATCCTCAGAAATGCAGTGATGGTCTTGTCTTGGGGTCAGTGTGTGCTGCTGCTGTCACCTGTGTGTTGCTGTGGGCCTAGGGGAGGTGATGTGCTTTGCTGTAGGAAAGCAAATGCTGAGGCACATCTGAGGATTCAATGGCTGCAGGTTTAGTAAGATCAATACCACCCCTGCAAAAGATTACATGGTATACTAGGCAGCAAATAGACCACTTATGCTGGATTTGGAAACCATTTGTAGAGTCTATTAGGGATGGTGAGGTAGAAGGGACAAATCTGGAGTGAACTGCACACATGCCATAGTTGAGACTCTTGGACTAAGGGTTTTGCAGTCTACTAAATATTGGAATTAAAAGCAAAATAAATGAGAAGGTTTGGTTCAAGAAGTAAAGACCTGCAACCATATCATCAGCTGACATGGAAGAGCTGGGCAGTGACACCCATCTGGCTGCTTCTGCTGCCTGTAGAAGGGATGAACCTCCTAAAGTCAAGGCAGTAGTGTGACTTTGCCTGGAGGCTGAAGCTTCAGCCTTGCAGAAAGAACAGAGCTGCCCAGAATATGAGTGCTTGTTCCTGTATCCATTGGTCAGTGCTGCCTCTGAGGCTGAAGGAAAGAATTGTGTCCCTCTGTTCTGCTCTAGTGAGACCCCACCTGCAGTGTGCTGGAGTCCTCAGTACAGGAGAGACATGGACCTGTTTGAGTCAAGTCAGAGGAGGCCGCAGAAATGATTAGAGGTCTAGAACCCCTCTGCTGTGAGGCCAGCCTGAGAGAGTTTGGGTTGTTTGGCTTGGAGAAGAGAAAGCTTTGAGGAGACCTTCTGGTGACCTTTCAGTCCTTAAGGGGGACAGACTTCTTAGCAGGGCCTGTTGTGACAGGGCAAGGGGTGATGGGTTGAAACTAGAAGAGGGATTCAGACTAGAGAGAAAGAAGACATTTTTTTATGGTAAGAGTGATAAGGCACTGGGCCAGGTTGCCCAGAAAAGCAGTTGCCCCATCCCTGGAACCATTCCAGGTCAAGTTGGATGGGGCTGTGAGCAGCCTGAGGTAGTTGTCCCTGTTGACTTCAGGGGGATTGGACTGGATGACCTTTAAAAGTCCCTTCCAGCCCAAACCATTCTATTGATTCTTCCAGAAGCCTTGAAAGGTGTTGGGAGGGAGTATTTCTCAGGCTTCTGTTGTGAGAGAGAAGAGCCTGTCAAAGGGCAATCTTGGAGATCCTTGCTTCTCCCACCCAACAGGTTGAATCTTTCACTCACAGTTGGCAGGTCAGAAGGTGAAAAGGTGTCTTGTGCTATGGAATATACTCTTTTTCTCTGCTCCATCCCTCATGCCATGCACTCTGCAGCCAGTGTTAATGCTGCTGCCATGCTGGGCTGGCTTGAATTGAGAAGCAGGTTTTAAAAGGGAACAGCCTCTGTGGGCCCAGGCCACTCAGCTGGCCTTGTGCCTCCATCCCCTCCTGTGGTGTGCCCTCAGAATAATTAACTCTAATAACAGATGAGCGATGGTCTGGCTGGTCACCCTGCCCCGGGGAGCGAGGCAGGGCACTCCGCTCCGATCATTTCTCCGCCGCTCTGTCCGGTCTCATTGGAAGTGCCTGCAGGATGAATTACAGTGCTCCAAGGGAATCTGCAAAATAGGATCACAGGCCAATTGAATCCATCTGCAAAGCAGGGGAGGACGATCTATCACCCTACAGAGGGATTCCACCCCCACCTCCCTCTTGGACCCAGTAAGAACAGCAGGTATTTAGAAAACAAACGCTGTGGTGTAATGAGGAGCTGGATCAGGCCTTGCTGGCTGAAGGTGGGTGGTGCAGAAGGGAAATGGATGCTAAGGGTGTACATGGGAGGAATAGGTCAGAGATGGGTAGGCAAGCAAGGAAGGGATTTATACCATGGCAGTGCTCAGCCTGCTGCCTCTGGAAGCAGAATAATGTTATGTGAGCCTTTGAGAATGTTCCATGAGATAAAGTGTGCTGGCAGAGGCTGGAGCTGAATATATTTACCTGCTTTGGAGGCTTTGGGGACAAATAGCAACCTGCACAACTCAGTAGAAGCAGCCTTAGGAGGAGCCAAGCAAATGCTGTGACCCACATGGAGGTCTTGGATACCCTGACTGTCTCAAAAAGCTCTGTGTGCTGACCCAGGGGCAGCGGAATGCAGCCCTCAGGGTCCAAATTAGCAATTCCTGGCCGGATGTCCTGGCTGTGCTCTCCAGGGAGTGTGACCAAGGTCACTCAGCTTGGCTTTCAGCCCTGGTGTGGGTGGGCTGCTGAGGAAGGAGTTAACCCCCTTGCACTCTGGGTGGATTGAGGCTGGCCTGGCATTCGTTACCAATCCTCCCGTCTCCTCCAGCTGGGATGCTCCAGCCATTGCCCAAGGGGGAAGGGAAATGAGTTAAACCCATCTTCAGACACGTTTGTATTGATTCTGTCACTTTCTTGCTGCTTGCTGACAGGTGATGGATGGCTCATAATGCGGCCGGCACAGTACATTACGTTTCCCATCCAGGGACTCCTAAATCATTTCAGATTTTCAAATTCCCTAATCAATATTTTATCAGTAGCAGAAGAAAGCGGAACGGACCCATTTCTCAAGAGGAGAGGAGCGAGCGTGCGCGGCTGCGTGCCTGCACACCTCCAGGCACGTGACTGGGTACGCTTACAGCCGCAGCTGAAGCACGGCTCCCCCAAACAATCAGGGTACCTGCGACCACGAAACTGCTACCGAAGTAGGACCAGGAGTGTTGCTTACACTTAAGTGACTTCAGGTGGAAGTAAAGTAGAGATCTGGAGTTTTGATGTGAACGGGTAGGATTAACGTGCGGTGGGATTTGGGCTGGATTCTCAGCCAGTTGCTCCGTCCCGAGGAAGGGTGCAGGGTGTGGGTCACGGCAGATGGAAGCACGCTGAGCTTCTTGGGGAAGGAAATTGGATTGGCAACCATCTGTAATGAAGTGGCGCTCGGATTTGTTGCCCACTGCTGCAGTAGTAATGGGGAAGTACCCTTATCAAGGCTGTCTGGAGTTGGGTTATGTGGTCTAACTGGTTGGTTGTGTGAAATTTTAATGGGACACAGTGCTGCTTGCTTGGCACTGCAGCACAGTGGACAGGGAGAGATCCTGTTTATGCCATAGCATGTTGACTCCTGGATGCTAGGACACTGGAGGACTGGGCAGGAATGTGTGTGGAATCATGTGGAGCCATCAGCACAAGAAGGACATTGACCTGTTGGAGTGGGTCCAGGGAGGCCACAGAAATAATCCAAGGTCTAGAAGCCCTCTGCTGTGAGGACAGGCTGAGAGAGTTGGGGATGTTCAGCCTGGAGAAGAGAATGCTCCAGAGAGACATTCTTGTGATCTTTCAGTACTTAGAGGCTGTTAAGAAAGATGGGGACTGCTGTGACAGGACAAAGGGTGATGGTATGAAACTGAAAGAGGGAAATTTAGCCTGGATACAAGGAAGACATTTTTTTACACTGAGAGTGGTGAGACACTGGCCCAGGTTTCCCAGAGAGGTGGTAGATGCCCCAGCCCTGGAACTATTCCAGATGAGGTTGGATGGGACTGAGCAACCTGATCTAGTTGCAAGTGTCCCTGCTGACTGCAGGAGGGTTGGACTAGATGCTCTTTAAAGGTCTCTTTCAGTCCAAACCATTCTGTGATTCTATGTGTGCTTGAGCTGGTCCCGAGCAAACAGCATGTGCCTTTTTACGTTTCTGCTGGCATGTGCTGTTGCAGTAGTATGTGGTCCAGGATGAGGTGTAGTGAGATCAGGCTCAGCAGAGCTCTAGGCAGCCTCATCTAGTTGAGGAAGCCCCTGCTGACTGCAGAAGGGTTGGACTAGATGACCTTTGGAGGTCCCTTCCAACACAGACCATTCTGTGAGTCTGTGATGGGGCTGGATGAGGCTAGGGGAAGAAGTACCAGTGCTTTTCAGAGGAGGTGCAGGAGGACTCTCTGGTGTTAGGCTACTGTATGAAGTGGCTAATTCCAGACTGAGGCCCATACTCAGTGACTCAGCCCACCTCTATACTGGGCTACCTTTACCAGTAGCTCTCAGTTCCCACCTTGCACCTGGCTTTCTGCCAGACCTTGGGATGGAAGAGCACAGGGATTAATGGAACTGGTTCCTCCTGCTGGAGGAGAGGGGGCTGTGAGAACTGGAGGCAGCACAGAGCTTTATTTCTTCCCCTGCAAAATGATCCTGATGAGACAACCAGGCAGGAAGAGCATGCCCATCTGCTCCAAAGATGGCTGCTGTCCCCAAATCCTCCCTGTATTAGAGGTCCTGCATGTGTGCTCCCTGCATCCCCTGACCTCTTCTACTGAAAAACCTCTCTCCGTTCTACTATACATTCTCTTAGAATGATTTTTTTTTTTAATTCTCAGGCTGGATGTTTTCCAAGTAAAAGATTTATTTGTAAGATGTTTATCCTCTCCTGAAGAAAGCCTCCAAACAGCACAGATGTGAGGCTAAACATAACCCTCCTTGTTACTGTCACCTCTCCTCAGCATGTGCCTGGGTGATCTGGTGTCATCTTCGCTTCTAAGTGTTGTTTCACAGCTCAGTTGTAACTTGCTGCTGGGGCATGCAACACAGTGCAGCCTGCCAAGGAGAGCAGGGTTGCTGGCTGGGGGAGCATGTGGCTGGAGCTCAAGGTGGCAGCTCAAGGTGGGGACCTCAGCTCTTTCAGCAGTGTGGTGGCATAGGTTGTGTAATGGAGCCAGGCTCTGCTAGTAGCGTGGTTTAAGTGAAAACTTGTTGTTTACAGAAAAAAACCCAACTTTTTGCCTTTCTGTCCCAACTTCTACACAGCCTCTCTTAAGGGGAGAAACGTGTGCTTACCTGCTCTTTCCTCCACACAACAGCTGCCTCATCACCAGTGGGGATCGCATCAATGGGGATCTGATCAATGCTGATCAAAATCTAAAAGGTGGGGATCAAGAAGTTGGGGCCAAACTCTTTTTGGTGGTGCCCAGCAACAGAACAAGGGGAAAAGGGCACAAATTGCAACCCAAGAGGTTCCATCTGAACATGAGGAAAAACTTATTTGCTGTGAGGATGCTGGAGCCCTGGAGCAGGCTTCCCAGAGAGGTTGTGGAGTCTCCATCTCTGGAGAGATTCCAAACCCACCTGGACATTGTGATCTTGGGCAGTCTGTTGTGGGTGACCCTGCTTAGCAGGGGTTTGTACTAGGTGATCTCCAAAGGTCCCTCCCAACCCCCACCTAGGATTCTGTGACTGCTTGCTTCCCTAAAGACAATGTGCATAGTGGGAACCAGCCCTTGGATTGCCTGGTTGATCACTGCACAAAGATGCATGGAAATGACTTACTCTCCCTCTTGTGAAAGTCTGAGTCTGATCTGCTCAAACAGGAATCCTTTTGAAAGGCTCCTGCATGCTTCCTGCCCATCTATGTAGCAGAGGCAGGTTGTGAGAGACTTACTTGATTTTCTTTTTTCCCTGGTTAAAGAAGACAGACTTAATTGAACCAGGGACAAGTTGCTTTTCGTTGTGTCACTTAATGGTCTTGTGGCTGTTTGAAGATGGGTCTGAAAGGCCTGTGGTGCTGTGGAGCTCCTACGGCCGCACTGTGCTGGGCAGTGTGTGTCTGTGATTCCTGGAGCAGAGCAGGAGAGAGGAAAGAAGGTACCATGTGCCTCCCAGAGAGACAAGGTATTTGTCACATAGCTGTCACCAACCACTCTTCAAAGCAAACTTGGTCTGCCAGACTACCTGCTGCCTTCCCTCTTTAATGTGCAGTAGCATGAATTGCCTTTGTCCCTCTGGCTTTGATGGTAACCTCTGCTTGTTCCAATCCTTTCTGAGGATACATCATGTGTTCCACTGTGAGAAGGACAAGAGTCAGACCTTGACCTTGATGCTTCACAGTTGCCACCTTTGCCACGCACGTCTGAGTCCCTGTCAATAGCTGATCCAGACAACTGCTGCACTCAGCTGATAAACTCAGTCCTTCAGCAGAAAAGAAGTTCATTGTTTGGGCACAAACTGTCTCCCTGCATGAGAAATGTCCTGAAAAAAAATGTGTACCTGAGAGAAAAATGGGCCCCTGCCACCTGAAAGACTTTGCTGTGGAATTGTGTTTTGCCATTCTCATCTTTACAGTTGCTGTGCCTGGGAAAGAGGGGAGAGGCTGGAAAACTTCTAACAGGCAGTACTGTGGGGTACAGCTCAAACAGGAGGGGATGGTCCCATCATCCAACTGGCTCCCCAAAGGGCAGTGCTTAACCCCCATTTGTCCTGACCATAAGGAACATGTTCAACTCTGAAGTGCCAGGACACAGCTCCACTCTGTATCTTGCAAGCTTTAAAACATACTTGGGGGTTCTGCTTCCTGGGGGTCCTGGATGGATCTCAGGTTAGGAGTGGGATCCATGTTCCTCATGATAAAACCTGGAGATCTCAGCTTGGCTTACCAACCCTGACAGCTGGCAGGGTCAGGGTATCTTGCCTGTGTGCGGTGGAACAGAGCTGCCTCTGCCTGTACAGAACTGCTGTAAGAAGAGAGACCTCTGTTTTGTTTCTGAGTTAGCCCTGTTCTTTGTATTTGGGCAAGGAGGACATGGGCTGAAGATACACAGAGTTCATGACAGAGCTGTCAGTTGCAAGCCTGACCAGAACATCTTGCAAGGAAGGGAATGTTGGCTTTCAAATGAGCTGTGGTGGCATGAAGGAAAAATGCCCAGCTGGTTTCAATAGCTGCCTTAAGGGAAGTCCCTTTGTTCATTTAGTCTTTGTTTCAAGTGGTCTGAGGAGGTGAAATTGTCCTGCTTCATCTGGGTCTAAGCTGGGTGCTGATAATCAAAGCACTGTTTTTCCCTGCCAGCCCCATCTACCAAGCCAGAAATAGCCTGACAGAGTAAGCTCACCATAGCAGCATTTCTCATTCAAAAGTTAATAAACTTTGAAATTGGATTTTAATCAGCTAATCTTTGATCCTAGGCACTAGAGCTTGATAGGAAGGTCCAATTTCTTTCTTCTGTGCTATCTTTTTCTGGCCCACTCTAGCAAAATAAGAGCGGGGAAATGTTTTATCACTTGAGCACTTACGTGTTTTAGGGTTTGTGTTGCACCTGCTCTTTTGATCTGATCAGTCCCATGGGTGGATGGAGAAACTGATTCCTGCTGGACACCTCTTCTTCCAAGGCTGAAGCACTTAAAGTTTTTTAACAGCTCCTTTGGGGAAAGCACTGGATCTGTTTGAATCCAAACCTTTAGTAAGAAATCATATGAAGTGGGACAACAAATAGATGATGGGCTGTGCCCCTAACCATAGGATCCTAGAATGGTTTGAGTTGGAAGGGACCTTAAAGATCATCTTGTTCCAACACTCCCTGCCATGGGCAGGGACACCTTCCACTAGACCTGGTTGCTCAAGGCCTTGTCCAACCTGGCCTTGAACACCTCTATGTTCCTCCTATTCCCAGCATCAAAATAGGGTGCTATGAATCCTGCATCTGACGGAGACACAAAATAGTTGTGTGGAGGGACCTCTGAAGATCACCCAGTCCAACCTGCCTGCTCAAAGCAGGCTTAGCTGAAGCAGGCTGCCCAGGACCACTTCCAATCTGCACCTGAATGCCTCCAGGGATGAGTGCCTCTCTGGTCAACTTATTAAGGTGTTAGAATACCCTTACAGGTCTTGTGTTTAAATGGAATTTCTTGTATTTCAATTTATGCCTCTTACCACTGAGAAGAGCTCCCTCCCATGAGTTATTTATGCATGTGGATAAGATCCCCCTGAGCCTTGTCATCTTTGGACTAAACGGTCCCAGCTCTCTCAGCCTCTCCTTATGTGTTGGATCCTCCAAGGCCTTAATCATCTATAGCTGGACTTTGGGGTTGTGAAGCTACACCTCCATTCAAGGGCTGGGTTCAGTTCAGGCCTTTCCAACTCATTATTCAGCCTCCCCATCAATCTGAGCAAACACTCCTGTCTTGGTTTATTCTCCAAAGACTTTTCTCTTGATCAGATGGCGCAGAGGCTGACTTTATTTTTTTAAAGCTATATTTAGATGCTGGTGCACAGGCACCAGTTTCCTGCAGATATTCTGGCTTAGCGAGCTCCCCAAGGACCAAGCAGTTCCTCCCTGCACTTTTGTAATGGTCAAATGAAATGGGAAAGGTTTCTTCTAGCAGCAGAGCAACCACACCGAAGCACTGCGCTGCCTGCTTGCTGTACTCATGTTGTCTTGAGAGCAGTCCAAGGCTCTCCACTGCATCTCCAACTTCTCCACTGCATCTCAAGGACTGGGTGCAGTTTTGGGCCCCCCCACCCCCATACCTCCCCGACTACCCGCGCAACTCACGACATCTGACCCCCGGTGCCTCCGCCCGTGCTAGGTATCCCGCGGACGCCAATCCTATCCCCCCAATCCATGCCCGCGTGCGAGGGGCAGCGCTGTCCCACCCAGACTGGGACCGGAGCCCCCCACCCAGACCACGCCCGCCCCCCCAGCCCCCCGCCCTCCCCCCCCCCCCACACCCCACCCAGGAACGCGTTGCCAAGGTCGACCCGCCCGCTACGGGCGCCTCCCCCTCGCCTGCCCCCCCCCCCCCCCCCCCCCCCCCCCCCCCCCCCCCCCCCCCCCCCCCCCCCCCCCCCCCCCCCCCACCCCCCCCCCCCCCACCCCCCCACCCCCCCCCCCCCCCCCACCACCCCCCCCCCCAACCCCCCCCGCGCCCCTCAAAGGCGCCCACCCCCCTGCCCCCTTTCCCTGGGCGTACCCCCCCCCCCAACTCCCCCCGCGGCCCCCCCCCGGCCCCCGTCCCCCCGCGCCGTGGAGCGCCCACGCCCCCCCGACGCAACGCCGCTGCCGATCTTTCTTCCACGCCCCCCCCGGACCCCCGCCCGTCACCCCATCCGCCCATACCCCCTTCCGGCCCCCCCCCCCCCGTCGCCTCCCCTTACGGGAATTGCCGCTCCCCCCAGCCCTCCGGCCCCAACACAGGCCGCACGGCGGGCCCGCTGGAGTCCACCCCCATCCCCTGCCCCGACGGCCGCTCCCCCCGGCCATCGGAGACCCGCTCCCAGCAACCTGAGTAGGTCTCCCGGCACGACAGGGCCTCCGTGTTTGTCTAATGCGCCCCCCCCGTCCACAGCCCCGCCCCCCCACCCGGCTCTGCCAACGGTCTGTCTAAGGAGCACCTCTTTCCCTGACATCTCAGCACCCTGGCTGCTGGGAGAGTGGGACAAAGGCTCTGGTACAGCCTTGCAGGGGTGGGTTGGCTTTGATAGTGTGCTGGTGCTGGGCAAGCCAGTGGTGCTGTCTGTGAGCACACAGAACAGTCCCTGCCTGTCTTTGCACTCCTGCACTTCTGCTAGCTGTTAAAGAGGATGTTGCATTTCCCTTGCCCTGGGCTATGAACAACCAGCTAGACATTTGTCATCTTTCCTCTGTGGAAGGACGAGGGAGGGAGTGGAGTCATCCTTCCAAACACACTTTACAAGGCAGAATATCTCTACCCAGTATAAAACTGCTGTAATGGCCAGCTCTGACCGTTTCCAGTGCTTTTCAAGGGAGTTAAGCCCTGTGATGGTACTTGCCAGGAATATGAACTGTAGAATGTTAGCTTCAGGGGGCTGTCCAGCCTGTGCTAGGTTAACAGGTAGCTTGAAGGGAAGCTGATCTACTGGACAGGATTTAACTGGCCCTGTGGAAAACAGCCTGCTTAGGGTGAGCCAGCTTCCTTCAGAGGTGATGCTTCCAGCCAGTCACAGCCACGTGATAAATTAAAAGTGATGTTAATCTAGCAAACCCCAGGCCAACACAGTTAGTAGAGCTGATGGTACCAAGCTATGAAGAGGAAGGAAGTTAGCCTGGTTACCATTCTCTAAGGGCTCTGGATCTTGCAGAACCACTCTCCAAACCTCCTCAAGCTGCAGTTGGATTTCAGCTGGGCTGATCTTCAAAGGGAGCCCAGAGTAGGTTTGATGCCCCACAGAATGACAGGCAGGGTCTCAGAAGTCCTTCCTAGGGCACACTCAAAATATAAAGGTCTTACACAGCCTTGTGGTGAGAAGAAGATGCTTTTGCATGAGGCAGTCTGCAGAGCTGTTCTCAGGTTTCCACTTCATTTGTTTTTTTCCTGGCTAGGCCTAGTTTTCTGCTTTTTAACTTCAGATGGAAACCCCTTGGCAAACATCGGTCCTTTCTTGTATTACCAAAGACCAAAAGGAGTGTTGCTCTTGTGGCATTTGGTGCTCAATTATTCAGGAAGGCTTTTTGGAGAAAAGCTACCCAGTGCCATAAGAGAGCAGCAAAAAGTCTGGTGTGGCTGATCAGCATCGCACCACACAACTTGTCCTCCAGGCTTGCGAAAAGTGTGAATGAGCTGCCAACAGCTGTGGTGGTGGGTGTGAAGGCCAGATCCCACTGCCCCCTTTGGGATGCTGTAAATGTTGCTTTAACCTGCTTGGGGCTTTCCATCACCATGCTTTAGGGCCTGGTTTCTGACAGGGCTCTGCATCTCCCAGCTTGTGTCCAGCTTTCTCACCCATTTGACCCCACCAGTGATGGCTGAGCATGGTGTCAGGTTTGGACACTTCTCCATGTGCTGTGGCACTTGTCTGCTTGGGTGAAGAGAACAGGCCTAGCTCAAAATAACTAGGAGAGAGCACCTCTTCTCCAGATGCTCTTCCTTGTTACTGCCAGCTGTGAAAGAAGTAGAATCACTGGAGATGCTTCTTGCTGGATATGTGCATGTAGAAGAGACTCTGGTTATAGGAGAAGCTGTGGAGTTCACCTGGCCTAGCTGCCCTCTTTAATCAATGTACAGATATGGTGTAAAACCAGAGAGGTGCTATTTCATATCTGCCATTATGAAAAGCAAGGTGATGCAGGAGCTTGCTGACACAAAGAGCTGTTCTCTTGTGGAGACCAACCCAAGTTAGAACCAGCTGGTGACCACAGTCCTGTTTTGCTACAAATTCCAAGGGTTCGAAGGTTTTCAGGTGGTGTTTGGATGGAAAGGCTTCATATCCAGTGAGCTGGTTTCTGGTTTGTTGTTTTTTGTTGGAAGAGGTGAAAAAAAGGGCAGAGAGAGGTCATGGAAGTTAGAAGTCACCAAGTCTGAGACATGAGGTTAGAATACAGGAGACCAAATTCTGAGTCCCTGCTCTGTTTGACTGGGAGCAAACTTTAGCTTTTTCTCCCTGTTCACAGCCCAGGCAACCTCTGATTTGTGCTGTTGGTCCCCTAATCTTCCTTACCTGCTTTTTGTGGCTGCATCTCCCTGAAGAAGGTTGACACTTCTAGCTGTCTTTTTTGTGGTTGTGTTGTGTTGTGACAGGTTTGGATGTGGTTGTGGGAGCTAGTAGGAGGATGCTATAGAAATGCTGTATGCTGTGATTGGGCAGGGGGGAAGATGAGGGGTGGAAAGCTACTGGAAAAACCACTGCTCCATGGAGAGAGGAGAGTGTTTCCCCAGAGCTGGTGCTCAATGTGCTCACAGAAGTCAGTCTGTTCTTTGCTGTGGTTTTAGGGTGAGTCCCAGGGGTCCAGCTGTGGGGAACCACTTGAAAGATCTGACTGTGCTTAGAAGTTTGGACTGAGGACCCATTTTTTTTTTTTCCTCCCCCCAGTTCTTTGTTTCCTTTACATGAGTGTGGATTTGATTGCCTGGTCCTTCTCCTTAATGATACATACTTGTGTGGGCATGGTGGTTCCCAGCTCCTCCATGGATATGCAGCTACATTAAGGGGATGATGTAGTCCAGCTTTATATTATATCACAGTCTTGCTCTTGCCAACACAACCCTTACAGGGCATCACTTATAGAATTCTAGAATGGTTTGGGTTGGAAGGGACCTTAAAACCTCCTGTCATGGGCAGAGACACCTTCTACTAGACCAGGTTGCTCAAGGTCTCATCCAACTAGGCTTTGAACATTTAGATACCTGTATTGGTCAGGAACTGGATGAGCAATGGAATTGAATTCTCTGCCCTCCACCCAGTCCCAGCACAGAGTGTCACCACTGGCCCAAAGCACATGTCTCATCCCTAGTGAAGGACCTAGCTGCATCAGAAGGAAACCCTGCCCAGGTGACAATCCCCAGGGCCTGCTTACAGGTACCAGAGCTGCGGGGGCTGCAGACTCACTTAAATTCCAACAGCGAGCTTGTTGGTGCCAAATCCCATTTGCATCACTGTGAAAAATGGTAAAATCATCTTTAGGTGTTCACTAAAATCCTCTAAATTTTGCAGAACATGAGGCATGAGTCAGGCATTGAAACCAGCATCCAAAGGAAGGGAGGGTGTGGGGAGAGGCAGCAGGAGTGCTTATGAAATATTTTGTTTCACTGGCAAGAGGACAAGAAATAATTGGGCCCTAAATCAAGGAAATGGGAGAAAAGGAACAGCAAATCAAGGGAAATGGTGGAAAATTAGGAGTTAGAGTAGAGAAATGTGTACACATGATCGTGGTGGTTCTGGCAGAGGTATATGCCCATAAATCTTGTCTTAACCTTTTCCCTGCTGCTTTAAGGACAACAGTGTCAGGTTTGCTGACCCTACCCAGCTTTTCTAGTGACTGCTGGATTTAGTGTCAACTTACTTAACACTGGGCATCCACCAAGTGGCTTGAAGCCTCTTCAGAGCTGGGCAGGGAGCTCTCAGGTTGCCTGAACTCCCTGGGGCAGCCTGGAGACTGTTCACCACTGAAAAGTAGTCCATCATGCAGACCCATCCTGTGCCTCAGGGAGGGTTGGGTAGATGGGTTGAGCTGCAGATGACTCTCCTCTAGGGCTGTAGCCTATGGGTGTGAATACCTCAGGATTCGTGTCAGCAGGAATGGCTGGTGTGGTCTGCTGCTTGTACCCTGCAAATTAGTGCAAATCTCAATTTTTAGAAAGTGAGGAGTACCTTAAACAGCTCAGGGAGAACATCATGATCATGCCTGACTCTTACTGCAGGCCAGGACTGACTGCAATTGCAGCTGCATCCCTGACAGGACCCACTAGTATAGTTTAAGAACTGTTTTCCTTCTTGAAACCTAGAAGAACAAGGTGACTAGCAGGAATACTGAAGTGATTCTTTCCCTCTACCCCACCCTCTGCTCTTATGAGACCCCCACTTGGAGTACTGTGTCCAGTTCTGGTGCCCCCAGCACAAGAAGGACATGGAACTGTTGGAGCAGTTCCAGAGGAGGGCCATGAAGATGATCTGGGGGCTGGAGCACCTCTCCTGTATGGACAGGCTGAGAGAACTGGGTCTATTCAACCTGGATTTGAGGAGGCTCTGGGGAGACCTTAGAGCAGCTTGCCAAGTACCTGAAGGGGACCTACAAGAAAGCTGGAGAGGGTCTTTTTACAAGGGCTTGTTGTGGTAGGATGAGGGGGAATGGATTGAAGCTTGAGGAGGGCAGATTTAGACTGGAGATTAGAAAGACATTTTTTACAGTGAGGGTGGTGAGACACTGGAACAAGTTGCCCAGGGAGGTCATGGATGCCCCCTCCCTGAAAGTGTTCAAGGCCAGGTTGGACAGGGCCTTGAGCAGCCTGGGCTAGCGGAAGGTGTCGCTACCCATGATGGGGTGGTTGGAACTAGATGATCCTTAAGGTCCCTTTCAACCCAAACCATTCTATGAATCTATGATGATGCTATGACCTACTTTGCATGGAGAGACCTACCTTGCATGATCTCTCCTGCATGGAGACCTAAGCGTGATCACCCTTTCCCTTCACAGGGTGTCCCAGCAAGCTCTTACAGCTGCTAACCTGCTATTAAAAAAATGAAGTAATAAAACCTCTTTTATGCCTTGCCAAAGAACCCTGGCTTATTTTTTCTGATAAAAATAAAATGAAATATTAAAAGAAAGCTTTCCCTGTTTGCTTTCTCCCAGCCCTCCCTCCCACAGCACAGTGCTCATTAACTCCCCCAACGCTCGACTCAGACGTGGCCTCTGGTTAAAAACAGCAACCACCCTCATGCCTCGCCTGGTTCCCAGGAGCTGGCAGCCAGACAATAACACCGTGGCATCATCTTCATCAGAAGATGTCAGCCCCTCTGTGAAATTTCAGTAACTCAAACTTGGAGTCAATTAAATGAAAACTCAAGAATGCTGGATAAAGAAGCAAAAAGAGGAAAGCTGCTGTTTGAGAGAGGCTGCTGAAGAAGCTGCCTCTCTGCTTGTCCCTCCTGGGGGCTGGTTTGGACAGGCAGGAGTTTCTGCTCCTGGGGTTGCGGGTGGTGTGAGTTGTTTTGCTGCATTTTTTCCCCCCCTCCCTCTTTGTTTGTAAAATCAGCATAGCCTTTTTGAGGGTGAAAGTACTCAGCAAGAGCGAGGTGTTAAATTATTCTGTTGGAAACAAAAGTCTCAGCTGATCCTTGTTTTAAAATAGCCAGTCTAGGCCATGTGGTTGCCTGTGGTTTGAGGAGCTCTATTAAGTAGATAAAAACATTGTTTCCCTTATGCTTGATGTCTAAATGTATCGGGGGCTTCCAGAAATGTCCAACATAATCCTTTAATGTGATCTGATTTGGGTGTTGGTCCATCCTAGTGGGAATCTGGTGTCAGCCCACCCCTGGCTGCCCTAGGATGGCAAACCTTATCTCAGCACTTAAGGACTGAGGCAGTGCTGTGAGTTTGTGTCAAGGTGATGCTGCTGATCCCAAATTACCCCCAGAAATGGCTGTGTGCTCAGGGCGAGGCTTCCCTGTGGCACCTCATGGGATGTGCCTGTAAGGGAGGAAAGCTGTCACATGTTGTTTCGGTGTGGGAAGACTTGCATCCTCTTTGAGCACTTGGGATGAGGCTCCTGATCTACCTGAAGGGAGCTCCTTCATCTTCATCTGTCAGGGGAAGCTTTGTCTGGTGTTATGTGGCACTGGGACTCAGTGCTTAATATTATCCTGGATCCCCTTTCAGGTTGCACCAGGGGGAGGTTTAGGCTGAATATTAGAAGAAAATTCTTCACTGAAAGGGTTCTCAAACACTGGAACAACCTCCCCTGGGAGGTGGTTGAATCCCCACCCCTGGAGCTGTTTAAAAGACAGATGTGGGGCTGAGGGACCTGTTTTAGCACCAGCCTTGGTAGAGTTAGATAATGTTTGGATCTGGTAATCTTAAAGGTCTTTTCTAATCAAAACAATTATATGATTCTAAGGTCTGTACACCAGTCTTTTTTTTAGCCATCATAGCTCCTAAGACTGCAGCAGAGCTAACACTGGTGCCAGCAGCAACTGAGGATATCAGAAGCTGTCTGAGGCCATTATGGCGGAATTCAAGTCCTGGCTGCCTATGCTGTGTCATAACAGTTCCTGACTGAAGGCATGTTCAGGAGATGTGAGGCAAAACTTCGTTGTTTTCTGCCTTTGTAAACATGGAAGCTGCTGGAAGCTGCTGTTGTGTGGGATGTGTGTCCAAGGCGTACCAGCATAGCTTTTTCTGCCTGTTTTTCCGTCACCTCAGTCCCTGCTTGTTTGCTGCTGTTGTGCCTGTATTTTCTTTCCTTTTTTTTTTCCTCCTCTCCTTCTCCCTACTTCATTTCTAGCATAAAAAAAAGTTATTTAGTCCGTGAGTGCGTGGGAGCTTATTGTGCACAGGGAGCTGCAGCACAAAGGATTCCAGAGACAATCTTGTTTCCTCTCAGCAGTGCAAGCCACCCGGCCAGATGATTCAGAAACACAACATCTGCGAGTCTTAAAAGGAGTTATGCTCTGTTTGACTGCAGCTTAAAGCAGAGGGGGGACGGGGGAGGGAGCGGCCGTTCAGGAGCCTGGTGGGTTTTATCAGACCACTCGTGGTCCTGTGGAACAGCTGCAGCCCAGCCTGTGCTGATATGTTGCTGGATGCCTGTGTTTGAGCTGGGGCTTCAGTTTGCAGCTGGTCTGTAGATTAGGCATGGGTAGATGGCTCCCCAGGTAGGCTCCTACTTTAGCACCAGAACGGCTGCCCTGGTGTTATGTCAGCACTAGCTAGTCCTGATGTTTAGCAGGGCTCAGAAATCTGGATGCAGAGCTCCCTAATGAAGTGTTTCTGCTTTCCCTCAGCGCCAGCTGTGAATGGCTCTGTGCTGTAAGGACAGACCTGCTTCCGTGGTAGCAGCCTCAGGTCTTCCAGTGCTCCCACTGACCAGAGAAGTGTTATGCAGGCCTCTTAATATTGCCTCTGTGGGGAGCCTGGGAGGTGTGTTGCTAGCCCAGGCACATGGTGGCTGTCAGGGGTCAGAAGCATGTGAGGTGAGTTCAGGTGGGTCCCTACATTTCCCAGTGCTGTTCCAAGTAAGGTTGTTGGAATGCAGTCTTGATGCTTGGCATTCTCTGGCCTCTGTAGCAGGGATGGGAGAAGCTCTGAGCTTGGGTTCAGCAGAACAGTTTGGTTGGTGGTGTGTCTGAGAAGTTTGCTCTCCAGCTCAGTGCAAGCTCTGGTCCAGCTGGTGTATAATGGGCCATTTCTGATCAGTGAAATCCCTTTCAGATCCCATCTCTGAATCTGCACAAAGGGAAGGGCTGCTCCACCCTATGAGCTGTTCCCTCCAATCTTCTGAGACAAAGCATTTCCATGGATCAACCTCCTAGCTGAGGTGTGTTCTGTGATATGGCAGGATTTTGGTGACCTCTTCCATCTCTCCTTGGGTGCTGTTGAAGTGCAGCACTGACTGTGCCACCTGGGAGAAGAGGAGGTGTTCAAGGAAGTGGCAGGGACAAGGAGCTTTAAAAAAACCTTATGATTGCAGAGTGATGTTTCTTTTAACCTTTCAAGTCTCTGCTTTGCTTCTTCTCAAAGCCTCCTGCTTTGATTTCCGTTCACAGTTGTCATTCTGGCAGCCCCTGGAAGAAAAGAGACATGTGTGAGGGTTAAAGAACAGCTGCAGGAACATAATTAATGCTTTGCAACAGCTCTGAAGGCCTTTAGCACCTTGCCGTGACCCAGCCTGTAACATCTGTGCGTTGGCAGTAGCCAAGCTGTAAAACTTCCCTCCTCCAAGTCCTGTGCAAAGCAACTGTCGCCTGCCCGAGGCATGCAATCAGGGCAAAAACCTAACAAATCAGTACAAAAAGCAAGCTGCAGCCCAGATGGCAGGTCCTTGGGTGCTGGGAGTGGCTGTGGTAAGGGGCTTCCAGCTGCTGATCCTTGTTGGTGGCCAAGGAGGGAGGTGGAAAACCGCCGCTCTTGCAGAGATTTCATGGGCGAAATAGGATATTTGCAAATCTGAGTGTAACATCAGCCCCTTTGCTTGCTTGTATTCCTACCCATGGAATGGATCTGGGCAGAAGCCAGTGCCCAAACCCTGCCCAGAGCTGTCAGAATGATTGTCTGCACAGCTGTCACCTCCCCCAAGGGATGCTGAATGTGCCCCCATTTGGATCGTGTTTTATCAAGGTCTGTCTTTTGCAGTACTTTTCCCTTTATGTGGCTAAAGGGCACCTTCAGGGCTTGCCACCCTCATTTTTATGTGAGCTGTAACTCAGCATAAAGACGACATAAGTGACTCCAATTCCCAGGAGCTCCAGGTTGCGTGTTCCTTTCAGTCCCAGAACACAAGTCACAGCTGGAGCTACCTTGGTGACCAAAGAGAAGATGAACAAAACCACTCTGTTTTTGAAGACTAACTTTTTTTTCTTTCTTCTTCCACATCTCCATTTTCCTCCCTCTTTCACTGCAGCCAACCCTGCTGAGTTTCCAGCCTTTCAAAGCCTATCGTATCCAGCTGGACAAGAGTGAGCTTGCCAAGGGGAAGTGTTTGTCCTCTGCTCTTTTTGGTTTTCTGAGAGGCCTGTGAAGGTAATGAATGCAAAGCAGCCCTGACCTTCACCTGGCTAGAGTTCCTAGCTGTTACTGTGTTATTACAGCATCTCTGCCTGATAGAAATTCAGTTTGGTTTCTCATACCTGGAAATTTTATAGGACAAATGGGTCTCGTTTCTGATTCTAGTCTCCCTTTGGTGGACCAGACTGTCTGCTACCTGGGAGAGGTTTGTGCATCTGAAAGGCTGGAAGGAAGCATCACATTTCTCTGCTTCCTATTAACATTGTGCCAGAGACACTAATCCAGCATTTGAATTTCAGCCAGGTAGCTGGAAGGGACTGTATCTTGACACCTTCCTCTGACGGACTATCCAGCACTGCTTCTCTTCACGCCTTCCTGTGCTTCTCTTGCCTTTGGGCAGGAGGGAGGTGTTGCTGGAGAGAAGAACTTTCTTGAAAGAAATCTCTTGCTTCACAAGTCAGAGGAGGATGTTATGCTGCATCTCTGATGAAATTTCTTCCCTTCAGAAGAAAATGTGGTTGGGTTTGCAATTGGTTCCCTCCTGGTAATAAAAAAACATGGAGTTACTTTAGGGACAGCAGCTGGAGAGTTAGGGCTGAGTAATGGTATATTATTGCAGCTCATATCTTTGTATATGCAGCTTAAACAATGCATGAGCCACAACATCCCTGCAGTCTTAGTGAGCCCTGCAAGTTGTGTGGCCTTCCTAGGGCACCTCTGGAGATGGATCTCTGGTTTTGTAGCATGGTGTATGTTTGTGTCTTACCTCCACATGCTTACATGCTGCTTTCCTTGGTGAAGAGGTACACAAATTGCTGCCTCACTGAGATGCAGTTTGGCTTAGATTTCTGCGGCTGAACTATTTTTCTTTTAGTTGGCACTTACAAGGAGGTATTGGTTACTTTTTTTTCTTTTTAAGTTTCTTTAGGTGGTAGAGCCTTAGGGTCCTGTTTCATGACCATCTCTTCTTGATGGATGCTATGCAGTCACTTCTTCCTCATCCTACAAGCAGGTTTCTTTTTTGTTTTAAGAGGGCTGGAGGAAACAGTGAAGTGTTATTTTAGTTTGGGAATTGTGGCTGAAATAGTGCCTTGGTCTGATGGTCTGTCCAGTATCATGCACATCCAAGCTGTGCTGGTTGGAAAATGCTAAGCAAGTTGCTGCAGGGTGCATGAAGTTGAAAAGAAGAGAGCATAATGATGGGGAACTGAAAGCTTGAGTGACTCTAAAGGTCTGGTATCAACAGCCAGGCGTGTAGAGCCCTTTGGGCTCTGCAGCCATGACGGAGCTGAAGAGGAAGAGAACAGGACCAGGTACATCACCAACACTTGCTTTGTCACCAGGGATCCCCGTAGCACTTTATCTAGAGGTAATCTCTTCATGCAGAGAGAAAGAAGCTGGTCATCTTACCCCACTGGCTCTCCACAGGAGTCCGCTGAGCTGGTGGAAGCTGTTGGAGAGCAGGTTTGTTGCAGCAGTGGGCTGAGGACCAAAGCAGACCTGTTTTCCAGCTCTGGGCAAATGCCTGTGCCTGATGACTGCAAGTGCAGTGGGAGGTTGTAGATATGTGCTGGTGGCTAGCTGTGCTGTCTGGGCTGCAGCCCACTGTACCATGGGGCTGCTGCACCAGTGATTCTTTCTGCAAGCCATGCTGGGCACAGAAAAGCCTTTGGATCATGGTAGAGGGTCCAGTGTCTGAACCACCGGAGCAGCCACTGAAGCATGTGCATAGAAGAGACCTGGTACCCTGATGAGCTGAGGGGATGATGAAAGGAATGGCCAGGCCTGCAGCATCTCTTTTCCAGGTGTGTGCTTTGCAGAGCGCCACTCTTTCCTTGTGTGTGGGTCAAGCTCTTCTCACAAATGCATGGCTCTTCCTGCCTGAGATTTTCTCCATGGCAAGCAAGGACAAGACAGTGCAACTAGAGAAGGAAGCTCTGAAGGAGGGATGCTAGTCTGGAGATATAGTACACGAGCCACCTGGGACTCCTTGCTTCCAGCTGCCTGCAGAGCATGGTGCCCACCCTCCTTTGGCTGCTTGGGACAGGAGGGAGCAGCACCCAGCCAAAGCCGTTTGCACTACATATACCGCTGCAGGTGGCCTGGGAGCACAGGAGGTCCACAGCCAGCCAGACTGGGGCTGCAGCATCTGAACAAGGAAGGGTCTTGGGCAAGGGAAAAAATGGGCTGCAGGAGAAAAAAGGGTGGTGGATTAATAAGTTGGACAAATTGGATTGCCATGGCTCCCATTCGTGGTCTTATCTCCTCAACTCCAAGGCAGTGATTTCTGAAAGAAAGCGAATGCCAAGCCTGCATGTGGAACACAGACAAAATCCCAAGTGTTGTGTTCAGGAGCTGCTCTTTTCTCCTCAGAATATGCTTTCTCTTTGTGCAAATGCATTTGCTCTGCTCAAATCCCCTTAAAGTTATTTTGTGGTGAAGGCCCTTGAATACTAGTGTTTGGAGGAGAACACATGTCATGTTTGCACCAGAATTTCTGCTCCTATGAGTGGTTTTATCCCCCATGTTTCCACAGCCAGTTCTCCTGAAGCAAGGAAGCATTACATTCCTCTCCTTTGCTTGCTGTTAATGGGGCTCCTAGAGGCACTGAGCTCCTGTGGTTCCCACTGATGTGAGCAGGGCGAAGCAACACTGAAAATTAGATGAGAGAGCTTTCCAGCCCTCTGTGTGCTTCCTTGCTATTCCAGTGCATCCTGCGAGGCCCCAGGTGTGAGACCTGATGTATGTGCCAGGTGCTGGCTTGTCTTAGGACCTCTTGTCTGCATTATAGCCCTACGTGGTGGAGTACTCAAACCAGTGAGTTGCTGATCAGGACCTGACCTGAGTGCTATTGCTTTTGGGTGGTGGTCATCTCCCTTTGATTGCTGAGCATAAATCTCTCAGGGTTACAGGCAGAGATAAACACATCAGTGAGAGCCTGGCTGTGGAGTCAGAGTGAGTGTCTGAGGCATTGCTGGTGTGTTGGTTCACAGTCCTGTTGATGTGGCAGGGTGCAGAGGGCTGGTTAATCAAAGTGGAGAAATGAGGTGCCACCTGGCCGTTTTTCAGTTGTCACCTGGTGGTCAGACAGAGCAGCTGCTCCGACAGCCCCCAGCACTCAGACAGTGGTGTTTGACAGCGAATTAAATAGCAGGACCATGTTCTCTGTTCCTTTGCTCTTACAAGTTGGGACTGAGTCCTCCAAACCACCATTTACCTGCATGTGGGGGGAAGCAAAACCAGGGGTGTAAAATAAAATGAATCAGATCGGTCAAATAATTTAATTCTTAAATCTTGTCTCCCTTGGACTAACCTCCTCCAATCCAGTCTTTGCTCAGGTCAACTGCTTTTAATTAGCTAGCTTCATTGATCAGGGCAGGTGTGGGAGTTGGAGGGTTGCTGTCCAGGTCTTTTTAATTAGGGGCTTTTCTTTCTTGCAGAAGAGTTGGTATTGTCCAGAGAGGAACCTGGCAAGAAGACCCTGGAATTGTTTGAAGGAGTCTGACCTGTGATCACCTTTACTGCATCTCTCCTGGCAGTGTCAGGGGTTGGCTAATTTTCAAGTGGAGAAAGGAGAGAAGAAGAAAGAGAGAATTAGCTTGAAAACAGGTTCTGTCAATGCTGGGAACTACTGTGTGGCTATAGCTGTAGGCAGGGGTGTGTGAGTGGTTTTCATCCTTCCTGGGCAAGTCACAAACCCCAAGCATCTTTGCAAGCATCACCAGCCTCCCCAGCTCAGGAGGATGCTCTTCTCCAGTCTGCTTTGTCAAATAGGGCTGCCCAGCCACAGGAGCCCCCCATTGGCTTGAATACTGGGTTTGATTTTGGGGCACTGAATGACATTGAGGTCCTGGAGTGGATCCAGAGAAGGGCAACAAAGCTGCTGAAGGGTGTGGAGAAAAGGTCTTATGAGGAGTGGCTGAGGGACCTAGTTTTGTTTAGTTTGGAGAAGAGGAGGCTGAGGGGAGGCCTCATTGTTCTCTGCAGCTTTCAGAGTGGAGGTTGTGGAGAGCTGGGTGTTGGTCTCTTCTTGCTAGAAGCAAGAGAGAGGAAATGGCTACAAGTTGCACCAGGGGAGGTTTAGGTTGGATATTAGAAGAAACTTCTTGTCTGAAAGGAACCCTGGAACCACCCCAGGGAGGTGGTTGAATCCCCATCTCTGGAGGTGTTTGAAGTCACAGAGATGTGGTGCTAAGGGACATGGTTTAGTGCCAGGATTGATAGAGTTAGATAATGATTAGGCTTGGTAATCTTAAAGGTCTTTTCCAACCCAAATGATTCTATGATTCTACAAGGAGTACTTTTGTGAGAAGGAGAGGAATCAGTACCTGCTCCCTGTCTTGGGGAGGGATTCCCTGCAGTCTAACAAGGTAGAGGTTCCTACCAGAGCTATCCAGCCTTTTAGAGTGGCTCTCTGGCAAGCCAATACTAGGAGATGGGTCTCACAATGTTGCTATGCCTTTGGGCAGGGGTGGAGGTGGTACTGACTGGTTTTTCAGATGGTGTTCCCTTAGGAAACAAGGCTATAAAAATGCACCCCTAGAGTCTTGCACATTCATTCTTCCTCCCTGTAAATGGAAACCAACTCTATACATGGTACTTGTCCTTCTTTACTCTGGTGAGACACTGGAACAGGTTGCCCAGGGAGGTTGTGGATGTTCCCTCCCTGGAGGTGCTCAACGCCAGGTCAGACAAGACCTTGAGCAACCTGGTCTAGTGGAAGGTGTCCCTGCCCATAGCAGGGGGGGTTGGAACTAGATGATCTTTGAGGTCCCTTCCAACACAAATGATTCAGTGATTGTGTGATCACCAGAAGTGTGGTTGCACACACAAAGGATGTGGATGCATCAGCGTCTCTTGACTCTACCAGGTCACCTCGTGGTGGGGTTTGTCCTGCCTTTGAGAAGAGTTCTGGCACTGTTAGTGGGTTGTGTGATGACCTGTAGAAGCAAATCTATAGGCTGTCGTTACGTGGTCACTGGGTGATTGCTCTCTCTGCCTCCAGGCCTCTCGCAAGTCATACTTAAGGAAAAATACATCTGATTAATTAATTAGCACAAATTTGTTATTTTATGCGTTTGATCAACTAAGCCATGAAAATTCTGAAATGCAGTTAAATCAAATAGCAAGGAAGTGGCTTTGTATCAAACTATTGAATTAATATAATTACCTTATTGATTAAATCATCAAATAAACCTACAGCTCCTTTATCTGTTTTACTTGGCCATTTGGGAAGGCAACTGCCTTGTTCAGCTCTCAGGCCCTGAAGCACCCATCTCAATGCCCACACTGCCTTAATATTCCAGTCAGAGAGCTGATCCTGTGGAGGTGGGCTCTGGGTGAGTCTCCTGTGGAGAGCAAGGCTCTGATGTCCATTATAGCTATCAGCCAAAATTACATATATTTGGGTAAGAGGTGATCTCTCGCATACCCACGCCATTGTGAATCACCAGGCCTGAGCTGGCGTTACACAGCTGCTTGTGTTTCAAATTGCAGAAGGAAAATGCTTGTGAGTCATGACTCTTCAGGGTTAAACATACCACAGGAACATGGGCACGTGCTGATCTACAGCAAGGGCTGCTTTTGGGAGGTAGAGAGGTGCTCATGAAATGTCTTCTCCAAGAACCCTATTGAGTGGCTCTTTCCTTGTAATGGGCTTCCTATTCTTGCATCTGGAAGGTGAAGTAAGTGAAAAGTTTTTAAAATATGTAATATTAAGGTAAATTCCACCTCCACATGAGGAAAAACTTCTTTACTGTATGGGTGGCAGAGCACTGGAGCAGGCTGCCCAGAGAGGTTGTGAACTGTCCTTCTCTGGAGACTTTCAAAACCTGTCTGGATGTGTCCCTGTGTGACCTGCCCTAGGTGATTCTGCTTTGGCAGGGTGGTTGAGCTCAATGATCTTCAGAGGTCCCTTCCAACACCCACCCTTCTATGATTCTGTGATAGGTATTGGTATTAATAAATACTAACATGGGCTGGCTTAGGGAGCCCTCCCCAGAGGACTGATGTTCTTCTGCAAGTAATTTTAACCAGGGGTTTTAGTTGCTCAGCTATTTAATGTATCAGACCAGAGGGCTGGCTGGAAGTTGCTTTCTTAGAGCTGTCAATTATGAGACCCTGCCAATGGCCCTGGCTTTTGGTAGCTTGCCAAAAGAGGGAGAGGAAGCAGCTATGTCAAAAATGAGGTATGTAAGGTAGAGCCTAGCAGCTGCAATGTGAAGCTGTAAAATGTGGGCTTGACTTTAAATCAGCATCTGCTTCCCATTGGAGTAATCCAGATCTTTAACCAGGCAGCTAGCCAAGAGCTGGGTGTGATTAGTTGGAGCCATTATGATCTGTGAGTCCACCTCTATTGACCCTACAGAACTTCCAGCTTGAAAACATTAAGAACTTGCCACAATTTGGTGCTAAAACTGTCAGGGTGCCCACAAAAAGTTTTCTCCTCTCTAGGCAGGTGCAAGAGACAGTTGCTGTCTGGGCAAGCAGATGTTTAACTTGGTTTTAAGCTTTGAAGCCATGTGACCAAGAAGGCCAATGGCATCCTGGGATGCATTAGGAGGAGTGTGGCTGACAGGTCAAGGGACATTATGCTCCTGCTCTACTGTGCCCTGGGGAGGCCACCTCAGGAGTACTGGGTCCACTTTGGGGCTCCCCAGTTCAAGACAGGCAAAGAACTACTGGAGGGAGTCCAGTGAAGAGGCACTAAGATGCTGATGGGACTGGAACCTTATGAGGAAAGGCTGAGAGACCTGGGGCTGTTTAGCCTGGAGAAGGAAACTGAGGGGAAATCTCACTAATGCTTAGAAATATCTAAGGGACAAGGACTTTTCTCAGTGGGGGCCCATGACAGGACAAGGGGTGACAGGCCCAAACTGGAACACAGGAGGTTCCACGTAAACATAAGGGAAAAAATATAATCTTCACTTTGAGGGTGGCAGAGCACTGGAACAATCTGCCCAATGAGGTTGTGGAGTCTCTCATCTCTGGAGGCTTTTAAAACCCATCTGGATGTGTTCCTGTGTGATTTGCTCTAGGTGATCCTGCTGTAGAAGGGTGTTTGGACTAGGGGATCTCCAGAGGTCCTTTCCAACCCCTACCATTCTATGATTCTGAGCTCACCCAAGAAGTCAGGGAAAAAGCTTGGGGCTTTTGAGAACATTCCAGTTTCATATTCTGTTTGCTAAGGCAAACCTCAGCCCCTCTGGTGGGTCCTGCAGCCACCTCCCTGCTGGCTTGTTGCTGATAAGTGATGCAATTTCAGCCTTATCATTCCAGCTGACAGAGGCAAGGATGACTCATCCCCAGCACTGTGGCTGGGGTGTGAGGTTAGCTTCCAATTGTGCTGTGAGAACAAGCAGGATGGGTTCAGGAGGAGGGGCTGTATTGTTCCTTCCAGCTCAGGGCTGCTGTCTTGTGGATCAGACACCAACCACCATTGCTGCTCTCTCTGAATTCTCACTCCTAACATAACTCAGTGGGGGAGAAGGCACAATCCAGGTTTGGCTTTGTGCTGTGCTCAAACTTCTCCATGGTTTCTTCTTCTTCAGGAAGCAGCCACTCCGCAGGCGAGGCGTGAAATGCATTGCCTGAACAAATTGAAAGAGACTGTTTGGCAGGGGAGGAATTCGAATAACCTTGTGCTTTTGTCAGTTTTTGGGGGGGGGGGAGGTTTCCAGCCTTCCTTGGATGCAGATTTCCCAGGGGTGATGCTTTTCGTCATGCATGTGGTTTTTTGCTTTTGGCAAGCTACCCTTGGCACTGTGTATCGTTTGAGATGAAAAGCTGGAGTGAAGCATGTTCTTGACACTTTGGAAAGCAGCTGCATCATCAGATTCACCTTGAAATGCTGGCAGACAGCTTTGTGGGGACCAGCATCCATGTCACCCTGTATTGCTGGGGCTGCTGCTTTGGCTGCAGTCTCCAGAGATAAGACCATGGCCTTCCATCCTGTTGAACAGTAGCAGTTGGCTCAGGATAGAAAGGAGAAAGAGTTTGATTCTAGCCTCAATTTCTGGAAGTCTGGTTCAGCATTTGAGATTGTACACTGTGCTGATGTCCCCTGTGTGACATGCCAGACATACTTGAGCTGTCTTTGAGCAGCACCATTTCTCCTGGAGAGCTGTTGTGGTCACCTGTTGGTGTCAGCTGGTGTGACCTTTTTTTCTATCAGGATTTCCTGTCCTCTAATGTTGTGATATGCTAGACACCTCCTTGGGCCCTTCATGAGGAGATACTTTCAAGTGGAGTGCCGTATTTGTAGGGACTTGGGGTAGGTGGATGGGAATGGCTGAAGAAACATCTTGTGAAAATATGTGTAGGTCAGGCACTGTCAGAGCATCCTTGGCCTGCACAACTGGTATTAAGATCAATGTTTCTGGCTCTGTACCAAAAAAGTGCTGATGGGTTGTTTCTTCCAAGCCTCTGCAGGGTGAGCAGGACCTTTCTGCTGGAGAAGGTCTCTCTGTAGCAGATGTATGTCACTGCTGGTGCCTGGTATGGTCTACACAGTCAGGCTGGTGCCAGCTCTCTGATTTATAACCCTAATAGTGCTCCAGTACTCATGCTGCAGTGTTGTGGACCTTGCTGGTCCTTTGTGGGACCTCCTCCCTATCTCCTCTGGTACCTGCCTTGATGTTTATGTAGAAGGGTGCTGCTCCTGTAGATTAGCATAAGGTCAGATGCCTCCTCCTCTTCCTCCTCCTCCTCCTCACCTGCAATGTGCCCAAACTGTGCATCTGACAGGTTGATCTGCCCCAGGAAGACCTTCTGTCTGTTCCCTACTGAACATCAAAATCCTTCCCTTTTTGGTCACAAGGCATGAGACAGGGGAAAGCTCTAAGCACTGGACTGTGCTGGTGCTCAAGCACTGCTGGGCTGTGAGAGCTGCAGGCAGGAAGGTGCCTCAGGGTGCTTCATGCCTTGACTTTCCCTGCACGTCCAAGTGTGGCAGCTCAGGAGGATGTAACAGAACTTTTCTTCTCTTTCTCTTCTGAAAGTAGATGCTCCAGCCCAGCATCTGGTGTCAGTCCTGGCAGTGCTTGTGGTATTGTGCATGGAAGAGGCTCTGAACTGCTTCAGTCCTGCAGCATCTCCCTTCTCCATCCCTTCCTAATTCTCCTTGTGTCCCTATGTGGCCATGGCGACTGAGGACGTTGAGAATGGACTGCTCTTTCTGGTGGCAGAACAACAATCTGTGCTTAGGTCAGCTGTAACTTAATCGAGTGGCACAAAGGATTGAGTGCACTTTGCAGATGGAAATTGCCTTGGGCTGGACAAAAGCAATGTGCTCGCTCTTCCCTTTCTCTCCCCTTGCGCCTTCCAAAGTCCCTGGCTGGGATTTTTTCCCCTGTCCTCCCTCTATGGCACACAACTCAGAGGTACTTTGCATCTTTGTGTGTCTCAAGAAGCCTTGTAATGCTTTCCCTAGCAGTGATGAATTCAGTGTGTGAAGCCCAAACCCATGATTTCCCTTAGGGTCCGCTGCAATAATAATTTCTGTAAATAAAGGCTGGAATCAGGATCTCTGCTGTGAGAGGATTTTGTTTGTGCAAGGGCTGGTAGCCACGTCCCCCTGATGCTGCCCTGGAATAGGGCTGTGGGTTGTGGCACAGCTTTGCTAGGGGCTGGAGGGAGCCAGGCTGGCACAGGGCACACTTGCAGGAGTAGAACTCCCATTTGGGATGTGCTGGGAAGTTTTTCAGGCTGTGAACACAAAGCTGGTGGGCACCTGTCTCTCAAATCGCTGAATCTTGCCAGGCTGGAAAAATGCTTGGTTGGTATTCCTGGCAGGGCTCTCTGGCCAAGGTAAAGCCCCCACTCCCTGTGGGGTGCCAAAGCCTGCAAGCTTTGGAGGAGCAGGAAGAGGCTGAAAGGATGAGATCTGAAGCATCTGGAGCATGCTCCTGCTGCTGTAACAGCATTGATCTGCACAGAGAAACGCTGCAACCTCTTCATTAATCTCTGGGCTCACAGAACTTTGGATTTTCTGTGCGGCTGCTGCAGTGACCCCCACCTGAAGCCGCTGCCTTCTTGCGAAGCTCATGCCTATAAAATATCTGCTGCTGCTGAGAGAGCAGTTTGGCAGCCTCCTGGAATGAAGGGTGCAAGGAACCAGCATGCTTCCCTACGCCTGCTCAGGAGAGAAGTGGGTGCAGAGGCATCTGCAGTCGCAAGCCTTTGGGGCTGTTACATTTTCTTCTCACCTCTTCTTGCTCTAGCAGCACGGAGCACGGAGTGGAAGCACGCACGTGTTAGCGCCTTCACGCTGCTACCTCGGCTGGGTGCAATCACTCTGCCTTGGCTGGTGAATGGGTGCTGAGGGAAACCTTTCTTCAGCAGGAGGGAACAGTCCTTGTGCTGGAAGTGATGGGGATTGTGGTGTCTGGGCTGCTGCAGAACATCAGTGCTGCAGAATCCTGAGCAGTTGTGGGTGAATGCAACATGTTTGGAACAGACACAGCTCCATCACATTAAGATTTCAGGTCTTGCACTGGCTGTGTCTCATACCAAAAGGAGCATTCTGAATTGCTCCTGCACCCATCTTAGGTAGGCTTAGTACCACCTAGTGAAGAGAATCATAGCACCACAGAATGATTTGGTTAGAAGGGACCTTAAAGACCATCTAGTTCCAACTCCCCTGCCATGTGCAGGGGCACCTTTCACTAGACCAGGTTGCTTAAGGCCCCATGCAACCTGGCCTTGAACACCTTCAGAGAGGGTTGAAGAAGAGGACAAGAGAAGCCTAACCATTTCTATGCTATGGCGGTGGGAGGCTTTTCCCCAGGCAATTGTGATGGCAAAGGGCTGGTGCTGCATTCGCTGTCAGCAGCAGCGAGTCGTGTTCACAAAAATAACCAAGTGCCAAAGCCATTTGTCACCACTGCTCTGTGAAAGGTGTGGTGGCACTTCTCATCCCCTCCCTGGTGGCAGGAGCAAGGCTTAGAGTTAGCTCTGATGAAGCCCATGCACCGTTTGCAGTGTAATTAGCACCACAAGTCTTGTTAATTGCTGAGGGTTGATGTTTTTGTTGGCTTTTTTCCCCCCCTCTTCCCTCTCCTGTTTTCCAGCACAAAAATGTCTCTAGTTATCTTGGGTTATCATCACGGTAGACAGCGTGCTAAGCCTGGATGCTCCTTCTGAGGGCTGGTGTCAGGAATAATTACTGCCACAGTAAGTTGATCAGCCCTTCGTTATTAGCTGCTGTTGTTGTTACCCGACATTGATTAGTAATTTGTAGCTGCCAGTGCTTTCCTCTCTGCCCTCAAAGCCGAGTGTTTGCTGGTGCTGTGGTGCTGCTCTGCCAAGGACAAATGAACATCACCCCCTTTTGCCACCCCTTCCAGTGCTTCCCTCTCTGCCACTTGGGTTTGTGCCTGGGAGAGCAGCACCAGCCCTGGCTGAACACTGGTTTTGCATCTGAAAACCACTGAGGGTCCCAGCTGGACATTGGATGGAAAATCTTCTGGTGAGTGATCCAGTGGTGGGACAATGTAATTTCAGGTTGAGTTCCTCATAGTGATGCCCTCAATCCTCCAGTCATCCTAGGGCCCTGCCAGGTACAGAGGGCACCAGAGATGCTACCATAAATATTAACTGGTTCCAGAGTGGTTGGTTATGTTTGCAGGTGGCTGCTGACATGTGTTTGTGTCTGGGATGGTGAGCAGTGGTGAAGGTGAGATTTGAAAGGGAAGAAGGAGAAAATGCAGCTCTAGAGCCAATCCTGGTATGAGATATTTGGCTTTGTTTTAGAATAAGCCATTTAGTAACCTCAAAACTGTAAATGCTGCAAGCAGGGATGCTTCCCAGCTATGACCTGGAACAGCTAGGGGTCCTTCCTCTGCAGGTCCACCTTGTTCCACGGTGCTGACTCCCTCTGTGCTCTCCTTGCAGCTGAGTCTGTCTCTTATGTGTTCCCCTCTGGCTCCATCACCCATGTGCCATCACTTGTTTGTCTAATCTGTGATCTGATCTGTGGGCCATCTGTGACTGTCAAAGAGGGGTCAGAGAGCACAAGGCAGGTTTTGTAACCCTCTGTGAGGGTGAGGAAGGAAGTTTGGAAAAGAGATGTTGGGAGACAAGGGCTTTCTGTGTGATCTGCATCCTGGCTGTGCCTCTTGTGCTAGTGTGTTGCTGGCTCTTACGTTGTCTCAGGATCTCTGAGTGATTTGGGTTGTCCATCATGGTCTCTTGGAGAGCAGCATCCCAAGAGCTTGTCCTCCTCTGTGCCAGCAGTAATCTACCCAGGGCAAGCCTACCCTTGCTGGCAGGTTAAGGATGTGTCATCTCTCCCATGTGGAGGTCTTGAGCTGCCCCAAGTGCAGACCAGTCTCCACAGTCCATGCCTCAGCACAGACCAGTCTCCCCAGCTGTCTCAATGAGCTGTGCCCCAGTGGTGGGAGGCAGCACCTGCAATCGCTGCTGTATGTAAATGTGGGTCTGACACAGCAGGCATAAATCCTGCCTGGGCAGCCAGAGGCGGCAGGGAACTCACCTCCCCTAACCCCGACTCTTGACTAGCGTCCCTGTGATGCCGAGGGGGTGGCAAGGGGCAAAGCTTGATGTCACTTCTTGGCACTCACCGAGGACGTTATTCAAAGGGATGGGTGACCTCTCCTGGTGCTCAGAGTGCTGCTGGGGACCTCCAGCCCCATGTCTGCAGCAAATCAAATGATGTGCTGCGAGAGAGGAGGGTTGGGACTCAGGCATCCATCATCAACCTGCTGACTGTGGAGTAGAGAGGGAAGAAGCTGCCAGGATGCTTCCCCCTTGGTTGGTGCTCAGAGGCACTGGTGGCTTTAATCCTGGGGTGGCTTCTTACTCATCCATTAAGCCAGTACTAACTGCGGCTCCCTGTGGAAGCACCTTAATGGCTGCCTGGCCTGGCCCTAATTAAGTCTGAGGAGCAGCTTCTTTCCAAAGCCTCTGTTCAAATGTTTTTCTAGTCTTTCACCTTCCCAGATGAGATTTATGGCGCTCAGGATGGACATTTTTTTTCCTACTCCTTTAGTTGTTCAAGTGATTCACCAGTTTAAAAATCTGAGAGGACAGCGGGACACCCAACCAGACTTTTTTTTTCCAATCAACACATCCAGGGGATTTTATTATCTTTTCTCTTCTTCCCCAGACAGCTCAAGCTCAGAGGTAGCTCAGGTAGAAAGCTGCAAACTGCAGAAATTAATCTTTGCTGACAAAAGCTTCCCAACTAAGCACTGGTCTGGATTTGAGGACGTGCCTGAAGTTGCAGTTTGTCAAAAGAGCAAATCCAGGTGAGCTTGAAAAGGTGGAGGCTGCACCAGGATGTGTCCTACTGCTGTGGCAGTGGATGACCGTGGGTCAGAGTTGAGGGTGTCTAGGCCATTATCTGGATGTGACAATATGTTTAGTGGCACAACCCTGGCTATTGCAGGGAACTTTGGAGGGTGAAGCCAGAAGCTAAAATGCCAGCCTGCAAAGATCTGCATCTTGCTTGCAGGCTTCTCTGTAGGGTTGAGAAGTTTCTTCAGCTTGGAGGCAGCATGCTCCAGCTGCTGTTCTTCACTGGTGCAAGCCAGTTTACAACCACAGCCTCAGTTTACTCCAGTGTCACCTTGGAATGGGCTGCTATGGTCACAGAAAATATTCCCTGGTTCGCATCTCTCCAAGGGGCTTGCTTGAGGGCAAGACAAGCCTTCAAACACAGCAAAGCAAGAGTAACTGTTTCCTAAGCTCTGGCTCAGTGTTACGACATCGCTTGAGGTGCTTTATCCAGCGCTGATTAAAATCTCTTGGAGCCTGGCCTATGCTGCATTCCTCAGGTCCCCTGTCCAGCACTCTTCTTCCTTACAGGGGCCTGAGGAGGGTGGAAATTCCTCCCAAGTTTTCCCACACCCTTCCACGAAGAAAGGAAGGGACCTCTAGATGGCAATGTTTCTGTTCAGGAGGCCAGGGACTGCTGCTCAGGCAAGCTGTTCTGTTTTCTTTCATGCAGAGCTTTGGAGAAGCTCTGAGATTTATGCTGGGCTGAAGTGGACAGCTTAGCACCCCGCTGCCTCTTATCGCTTCCTCAGTGAGAGTGACTTGGATTTTGTGACCTCAGGGGACCAGGGGTTTTAGCAGGCTGGGCAGTAGTTTTCTGGCTGTCTTTCCTTCCATGTAATGAAATTGGCTCAGGTTTGAGAGCTCATCCAGCTACCCATCAGTTGAGGAGGTACCAGGATTTTTGGAGAGAATGGGAGTCCCTTGGTGTGCCTGGGAGCTGCTGGTAAAGGGCTTGGAGTTAGTGATGCTCACTTGGACCTGCACCTAGCTCTGCTTGGCTCCTGAGTGATGGGGATGCTGGGCTGAATACCCTCTACCTTTCCCATGGCCCCTGATATGACTCTAGATGCAGACCACATCTCAGAGGTCTGTAATTATCATCTCTCCTGGATACCAACGCCACAAGTACTTTGTCCGTCACTATCAAGGGGGAGAGGCTGGAGGAAGGCTCTGCCTTCCAGAAGGCTCCTGACCCTCACAGACAGCATTAGTTTAAACAAAATCATTTTACCTCATACTGCAGGACCCTCCAAAAGCAGTCTGGATGGTGGTCTGTCTAAGGAGTCAGTTGTTTAAGTGTGGCCTCTCCCTGGAGTCCCTGCAGCTCCTAGGAGGACTGAGCTCACATGGCTTCTCCTGACCATGTTATTGTGGATTCAACCCACCTGCAGTGAAGAGAAGGAGAGGAAGACTCACAGAGCTGGGGATGTCTTCGTGCCTGTGGGCACTCTGAAATGCAGTGCATGTAGGCTGAAATCCTGTAACTCTTCCATCCTCATGGGAGCTGGCAAGAAAATACAGTCCCTTGTCAAGGTGCCTAGAGGAACTGAGTAGGGTGGAAAGCAAGCACCATGTTTAGCAAGGGTCTTACTGCGAGATGGAGTGACCAGTTAGTATGTGATTTGGCTCCTTGGAGTTTTATGAATCCAAGAATACCAATCATGGGAGGACTATATCTTGTCTGGCATGGTGGTAACAACTGACCTGGGATGCTGGGCTTCCTCCACTCAGTATGAAACACTGTCACACAGAGCCCTCAATGATTCCTTTGGTGGAGTAAGCTCAAACCACTTCTAATGATGGAGCACTGGAACAAGATGCCCAGAGAGGTTGTTAGGTCTCTCAGGAGAGATTCCAAACCCACCTGGACGTTCTAATCCTGGGCAACCAGCTGTGGGTGACCCCACATTGCAGGATAGTTGGAAGGGACCTCTGGAGATCATCTAGTCCAACCCCTATCAGTCCGTGATTCCCTCTCTCCCCTGCCTGCCTGGTCTGGCTCTTCTAGCCATGGCCTCTCACCTGAATTGCTCATGCTGTGCTTTAACAGTGCTGTGGAATGGTTTTAACAATGTTGGTATCACGGAGCGTGGAGGAGATAATGGTGCCAGGGGCTGCACGAGATATCGATTGATTCCCGGCTCTGCCACAGCAAAGGAGAGATCTTTCCTGTTTCCCTCTGCATAAAACGGAGCCAATGATCCTTTTTTTGCCTCCTTGATTTGATGCCAAAGAGGAGAGGCTGGCTCCTCCTTGGTGTGGACAGCAGTCTCTTTGGAGCTGGCATGCTCATGCCTAGGCTCTCCCATCCACCAGGAGACCTTGAACCCTGGCTGAAGGGGCATGTGGCAGCAGGGATGGGGTGACCGCCTCCCAGCCTCTCCGTGCACTTAAGGCCATGTAAGAGCTCAGCCTCATCTCCAGCTTCTGCAGCAGCCTTCTCTGTGAGTCCTGCACCTGCAGCCCTGGGAAGGCAGCTCCAGCCGTGCTGCAGCGGGCATGGACAATTGATTAGAAGCGGTCGTAGATTACCTGGAGCAATGCTATTAAATTTAATACAGTTCTCCACTGGCTCTTGGGGCACAGCCTTGGGTTGTGTAACTGGCATCTTGTTGCAGAAGCATTTTGGGGACATTGCTAGGGGAGTGAGGCAAAGAGATTCAGCTGGAAAGCCGGAGAAGATGAGTTTCTGTTGAGATTTATTTCCTGCCCAATAATTGCCCAGAAAAGCTGTGTAAACCTTCTCTGTTTGTGGAACAAATACTGCAAGAGTTACTGCTCTGACCTTTTTTTTCTTTTCCACTGGACAATTGTCTGCACCCTTGCTATTCAGAAGCCTTGATATGCCTCTGGCAGATTTATGCTGTTGAAACCCACCTCTTATTGCCTCAGAGTTGATTGCAAGAAGGGAAACTTGTTGGCTGAAAAATAAACTTGCTGCCACGCACCCTGCATGCCAAGGTAGGGTTGAAGTTTAAGAGAACAGTTTGGAGCACTGACCTCTTTTCCTTGTCCTCTGTCACTCTGTCACCTGGGTGATCTGAACAGGATCACCACTGGATTTAGGCAGGAGTGAGATGCCTTATGGCCAAAGTGAGCTGTGATGAAGCCAGGCATGGCAGCAAGCGGTGCTCTCAGCGCCTCTCGAGGGAAGGGCTCTTCTGTGTGCGTGTCCTGCCCTGGCTTAACAAAAGCTTGTGGCAAATCCTCATGTGAGCACTCATATTGATTGGGTGGCTGCTAAATTTGGGAGTAAATCTACCTTCCTAGGCAACCATAGTAAATCAGGTGAAGCTTGTCCAGCAAGGGTTTGGAGTTCATCGCAAAATGCACTTAGTTTGTGTGTGGTTCAGAACTTGTCCATGCTGAAGAGGAGCTGGCACTAAAGCTCTCTGGAACAAACCTCTGAATTGAAATCCTGTCCTGGGTGAAATCCCAGTGATTTGTTAGAGCTTTGGAGGGTCTTCATCACTCTGTGAGCCTCTGATAAGTGGCCTTTTTCCTTCTGTATCAACACAGAGCTGATAAACCAACAGGGTTGTATAGCATCCAGGCAGCCTGGAGAGGCTGTATGAAGAAGGCCACTTGGAGTTGTTGGATGCTGCACAGGAGCAGATGCCACGTGCAGACCCAGCTGGAGCTCCCCATACTTGTTGGGTGACTGTGTGGTCCCTACATTTTCTGCACACCATTGCTACTGTGACTGTTTGGAGCTTGCCCCCATCTCCACCCTGCCAGCTCGCTGCCAGAAGACAGCCCTGCCTGAGCACTGATGGTTCTGCCTCTAAGTTTTATTCTTGGTAAAGCAGGAGCTGTGGTAGCTGGTAAATGTCAGTCCTCATTAGGAAATATTTCTCGTGGGTGTGTTTCTCCTCGCATACAGACCTGTTGGAGGCTGCTGGTATGAAATCAAGCATCTGAGTGGAGAATCAGGCCCATATGTGTGTATATATGTAGGTATGCATGCGAGCACTTCCTCCTGCAGGTGACAGGAGAGCAGAGGGTGTGGGTTTCAAGCCATGTGAGTGTGTGTGGGCAGCTCTGCTGATGCTGTTTGTCAGCTGGAATCCCAGCACAGGGCTCTGCGGCATCAGCCGCGGCTTCCTTTTTGCCTTCTGTCACATTTGGAGGGAGGGAAGATGTAGCTGAGTCTTGCAATAGTAGGTCAAAACACACTGCAGCACTAAAGATCAGAGCAAAAGCTTTCTTGTACAAACACATGGGTTTATTCATCCTGTTATTTTCTTTATCAAATGCTTACTTGCCTTTACAGAGCAGCTTTCAGCCCCAGGGAGAGCAAGAATCTCACTGGAAGGGAAGCTGGGCTAGTGAATGGACTGGGTCCCAGTTATGGAAGGTGGGTGACAAACTTTTATTCCTGGCTCTGCTCTGGCTCCTTATCATCCAGATCTCTGTGAAGACCTTAAGAAATGAAGAGCAGGGGTTGTTGTTCTGTGGGTATGCAGCACATAGTGTGGTGGCATCCCCATGAAAATGCTAGTCAGGGTAATCCTGTTTTGAACAAGAGTTGTTATGCTGCTGAAGTGCAGCTCTTTCTGGGTGGATAGCAGTCTGGTCAGGGTATAGCCTGGTTAGGGTGCTGGAGCAAGCTCTTTTCTCCAGACAAAGCCCTGCCTGGGATTCTTCAACGTCCAGACATGCAGACAGCTTATTTTTAAGGTCTCATTTGAAAGATGTCAGCTCCCCCTCCCTACTCTTCCCTAGGCAGCGAGAGCAGAAAACTAAATTTATCTGCATTGGGACAGAGAGAGCTGGAGTAAACCAGCCAGGCACTGCTCCAGTAGAACAACTGGCACAGAGCTGTCTGCCTGTCCGAGTCTGAGATGCTTGGGGGGCTGCTGATGCTGGGGTGGCAGTGACAGCTTCACAGAGTTTTCCATTCCAGCCCCTGGGTTTTAGAATTTGCTGGAAAGTTTGCCTTGTCGGGATGATGTTTTATCTCACTCAGTCTCTGGGTTGATTTATTTTCTTATACATGAGGCAAAGTGGTCCTTCTGTTTTCTGTGAGAAAGATGATGAGCTCCACATCCTGCCTTCCTTCCCAAGACCTGTGAGGACCCCAGTGTGGAAATGGTGCTGGAGAAGAGGATGAAGCACAGCTTGCAAAGAGCCCTTGCTGCTCAGGGACTCTTGAATATCCTGTAGGTAGTACATAGGGATGTGAACTGTGAAGGACTCAAATATTTCCAGTCTGAGCATAGCTGCTGCTCACAGCTCCATTTGTAAGGTGGTTATTGACTGATGGGTATGGGTGGAACGGGTGTGTGCCACACTGACTGGTGTGTAACTGAATTAAAGAGACTCTTCAGCCCCTTCCTGGAGCTGTCAGGAGGATGTATTGTGTCTGGGGCACAGGCAGGTGAGGGTGGGGTGGGAAATGTTTTCCTTTTTTGCCTTCTTCTAAAGCTGGAGCATCCATCTCTGTCAGGCTGCTGCTAATGGGTTAGTTAAACAGCATCTCCTTACTGGAAACTCTTTTCAGTCCAATTACGATCTTGCAACATGTCAGTTGTGACAATAAAAGTGAATTAAGTCTCATTTCTCCTTTTTTATGATGTTTATTAGAAGATGGGAATGCTCATTTAGAGAAGCTAATCATGGTTATTTATTTGCCAGTGGTACCAAGAATCTCCTGCTCAAGCTGGGACCTGTTGTACCAGATGCTGCATGCAGTCATGGAAGGAATGGGAGCCCTGGAGAAGAGATTTGACCACGTGGGAAGAGCCCAGGTGAGGAAGGCAGACTCCCATGGCTATTCAACCCCCATGCAGGACTTGCTACTGCTGCTTGGAGATGCTGTAAGAGTCATTGAAGTCGGTGGAGGTCAATCTCCACCATGCTGCTCAGCACAGATTGCTCTGAGCAGCAGCAGTGTCTGTCCCCTGATCACTTGTCTTTGTGCAATACTTCTGTCTTCAGGGCTATGAGGATGACTAGGGAACTGGAACATCTCTCTTATGAGAGTCTTTGGGCTGTTTAGTCTGGAGAAGACAGGACTAAGAGGTGATATTATTAGTGTTAATAAACATTTGAAGGGTGATTGCGTGTCATGAAGATAGTGATGGTCTTTTTAAAATGTCCCGTGATAGGACAAGGGGCAATGGATACAAATTGAAACTCAAGAAATTACAACTCAACATGAGGAAAAACTTTGCTGTAAGGGTGACAGAGCCCTGGAACAGGCTGCACAGAGAAGTTGTGGAGTCTCCTTCTCTGGAGACTTTCAAAACCTGCCTGGATGCATTCCTGTATGATGTGCCCTAGGTGATCCTGCTTTGGCAGGAGGGTTGGACTCGATCTCTGGAGGTCTCTTCCAACCCCTGACATTCTATGATTCATCAGCTGGTCCTGGAATTGATGGGGAGCATGTGTTGGGGAGACAGCTGGGTAGGCACATTGCCGGGCAGTATAAACCTCTTTTCTAGAGGAAACAAGGGCTTAAGTGAAAAGTGAAAGCTCTAACTGTGCAGTACAGCTTGACAGAAAGGGTAAATTGTGGTGAGAGGAGTATCTGACAGGCCTGTGGGTCCTTTCTGCTTCACATGGCCTCTATTCCTCACCCCCAGGCCTTTGTTTGCAGGCACAGAGCAGAATGCTTAATTCATCTCCTTTCTCAAGCTGTTTTGATTCAATGACTTGGCCAAGACTTAAAGCAAGCTCTTCCAGGGACTCGGGCTGCTAGTCAAGAAGCTTTCCAGCACATCTAACTGGGCAAAAGAGTTATTATTTTATTTCCACAGGGAACCCAGGCAGGGGGATGCAAGAGAAAAGCCCTGTAGGAAGGTTCAGTGCACCAGCTTGTTTTCAAGGAGAGTTCAGTTTTATGCTTCTCAAAACCAGTTAACTCCGTTGTTAAGCAATAAGCTTAAAGGACGCAGCAACCAGGAGCAGAATTCTGTCCAAGGATGCAGAGACACAGGAACCGAGAAGCAGGCCAGGAAGGAGAAAGCTGAGTGCCAAAGTGCTGATTTCCCCCACCCTGTGTCTGTCCTGCAGAGGGCCAAACCCAGAGTCAACCCTCAGTGCTTCTCCCTGAGGGAGACCCCGTGCCACCGCTGGGCATGGGTCTGGGCCCCTTTGGTGCGGGGTTTGCTGGGGTTGCGTGAGGAGGAACATGCCACAGCAGATTTCCATGTCTGTAAAGGGGAAGTGTTGAGGACAGCAAAACAAAGTGTCCAGTGGGTCACTGCCAACCCATGCTGGGATCAGTTGTGACTGAGCTGTTGGCTTCTGAGCCCCATCCTTAGCCCATGTTTTGGACTTTCAGGTATCTGGCTTTCAGCCTGTGCTCTTGTCTGTGTCAGGGCTTTTTTGCTTTGTGCTGTTGATGATGCTTGTGAGTGCTGTCCAAACTCCGGATCCACCCTTGGCTCTAGCCTTGCACATGTATGGGTTTGGGTTGCCTGTGAAGGTTCTCATGCAGAGGGCAGAAGCAGGAGGCTTTGAAGTTCATAGTGGAGGTGAGAATGGAGAAAGCTGGGGTAGGTAAGGTGGCAGCACGATGTGCTGACTGGCTCCCTGACTCTCACAGCACAATTGCCAGGCTGGGGTGATCCAGCAGAACCCACTCCACTTGTGGAACTGAGACCTCCAGGCTGGACTTCTGCTTCCTGCCACACGTGTACAACACATTGGGGCTCTTCTCTGTCCATCAACCCACCCTCCCATGTTGCAGTGAGCTGAGTCTCTGCCTGTATCAGAGGGAAAGGATCGTTCTTCTTTCAGTCCTGCAGCTGTTAGTGTTTTGAAGTTAAGAAAACATTTAAATGATTTTTAAAAAAACAACCAACCCATCCTTATTTATCAAGGGAGCTTCTAATGAGCAGAAGGGGAGGGAGAACAGACAGAGGAAGGGCTGCAGAGACTAGCAGCCTGGCAGAGTGCTTGTCATCTTGACAACACAATAAGTTTCAAACTGGGCTCACTCTTGACGTTTGCCTGAAGGTATATTTAACTAGTACAGGAGACACTGGAGCAGAAGTGTGCACCTTTGAGCCCAGGGAAGCCTCAGTGGGGGTTAGGTGGCTTTTGGAAGGGGGAAGATGAGCTCCAAATGGAAAATGTGCTTCCCTCCATCCCTCCCTGTCTGTGTGTAGCCAGACTGAAAGGCTGTGCTCCCAGCTTGCTGGAGAGGATGCTAATGAAGCGTGAACCGGCTGTGCTCAGTGGCGGCTCCTGTGCTATCTGCCACCAGCCTGCCTGCTTCTTCCTTTCATTCTTCCCGTATTTGCATGTTGTGTTTGAGGAATGGAAATGTGGGCTGCTCTTTGAAGCAGGAGGGATGGAAAGCAAGCTGATAGGAGGGGAGCTCTAATTCTTCTTTTCTGGGACTAGGCTAAATTGTGAGAGGGATGCACAAGGCATCTGAGGTCTTCGGGACCTTGGGGCTAACTGATCCTCAGGATCTTGAGGCTGACTGGAGAATGTGGGTTTTGCAGGTTCAGTGGGGTTCAAAGAAGGGGTCTTTGAATGGCTCCTGAATCTGCCCAAAAATCCTTACTGTTTTTTTTTTTGGTTGGTTGTTTTCCAGTCCCTGTCCACAGGCCCTGACTTGGGGTGCTCTGTGCTCCAGGGCTGCTGCTGCTCTTTACAGGATCCTTAGTCCCCATCTCTTTTCAATCCAGAGCTTCCAAAAATACACCTCCCATTTCCCTCAACCCCCTTCCAGCTCTCACTGCTGGAGCAAGACCTGCTCCATCTCTCCTTGTCCAGGTACCCCAGCTCTTCTCCCCCACAGCCCTGGGCACTTACCTCCCTTTCTTTGTCTGACTCTCAGTATTTCAGCCAAACCCTTGCTCACTTCTGTCCCTACACCCTGTGCTCTGGTGTAATGAGAAACTAGTCCAATCTAGAAATTCCTGTTCACAATGAAGACAGAGGAGTCTTGTAAAACTTGATTTGAATGAAGGGAGAATCCACAGGACAGTTCTCTGTGGGGTCTCTCAAACTGCTGGAAGGCACAATTTCCCTTTTACCTTAAATTCCCAGGCACAAATTTCCCTCTCCCTTTCCCCATTGGCTAAGGCACTCAGGATTTGCAGTCTTCCCAACACGCCTACTCCATGTACCCCTTCACATGTAACCCCTCTGCATCATACATAGTATGTTCATTTAAATTAGCTTCTTCACTTCTCTGGGTGGAGAAGTTAATATTCAGTAGTCTATTAAGCCTGTGCTCTATCCTAAAAGTTCCAGAGTGTTCAGGCTGTGTTCAGTGTCTATTGTCTTCAGACAGCCCCCCACTGATTTACAGCAAGACCCCTGATAAGGACCTTAGCAGAGGCTATTTGTGATTTACATACACATAGATAAGGTGAACTGTATGGTTCGTTCTTTGTTATTTCAACTCCCTCTTAGCCAATTCTTCCTTTATAAAGGCACTACCCACTTCAATCCTATCACTGGGAATTGAGAAACTGAGATATGAACTGTCTGAGATGGTGCTTACAGGCCACAAGCTGGTGTTGCATCTGCATTATGTGCACACAGAAGTGGAAGGCATCATCTTCCCAAACTCCCCAGCTACCAAAATAGCCCAGGCAGTCACAGGAGAGCAGGATTCTTCATATCTCATCCTGTGTCATGAGAAGCTTCTGTGACAGAGCCTAAGGCTGAGGCATTGACACTGGGTACTGCTGAAAATGGATGTGTTTGGGTTTTTTATGGTGAGTGACTTCTTGGCATTTCTGAGAAGCAAACTCCCAGCTAGGAGGCAGAATGAGCTGGATGGAGGTCATGTGATGAGCCAGAGCATCTGCTGCCTTGGAGGGGTCTGAACTGTCCTCCTGTTGCTGTCATCACATCCTCGGGCCTCTCACTGCAGGTCACCTGTGTGAAAAGAAACATCTAGAAAAATCTGTGTTTGCATTGGCCCTGCAGAACAAAGCTACCTTCCAACACCAGTAATAACAGGAGGAGGCTGAAATACAGAGTTAGAAGATGTAGTGGGAGCACTGACAGGAGCCTTGCCTGGAAATGGGTATCCATGGCAGGATGGGGCATGGCTAAAATCAGAGATGTTAGTCCACGCTTGTCTCTTGCAGCAGTATGGTTTTATCTTCCTTTCCAGACTGGCTTTAAGATATGGGGAAGTGTTGACATTCTTCCCAAAGGAGAGATTTGCTGAGGTCCTTAGCTGGTACAAATCAATCAAGCTCTAGCTCACAAAGCACCCTATGGGGACACAACTTTGAGGGAACCTTCCCTCTGAAGCTTGATGCGATTTCCTTCTCTTCCAGCTGCACATTTGCCTCTTTTCATCATGAAAATAAAAGCTGTGACAAACCTAGTGCAGACCAGGAGCTTGTCCCCACCTCCCTTATTCCAACCTTCATGCCCTCTATCAGAAAACCAGGAGTCATTACCTCTTAGCTCCACCAGCCTTGTAGATTGGGTTTTTGAGTTTGTTTTTTTTTTTTTTTTGGGGGGGGGTGTGTTTTTTTTTCCTCCACCCCAACTGGGGTGAAGAAGCAAGAAAGCAAATGGGAATAAATACCTCCAGCCATAAAAGTGAAATAAATCAATACTTCTTCTCTGAAGCCAGAGACGCTTAATAGGCAAGGATCACTGCCAGATTGTAAAAATGTGTTTAGTGTGTGGCTGGAGCAGGTTTAACCCTTGGACATAAACAGCTGAGCAGCTTCTGTCACCTCTGAATTAAATAACTTTAACTATGGAGGACTGTGATTAATAGAGGTGCCTCTGGTTAGGATGCACCAGGTAGTTTGTGCCTGTGGATCAGCTGGGCAGGGAGAGGTTTTTGCCAGGTCAGTTCTGCAGACACAGAGGTGCTTTAGTTGTTTGGGTTTTTTTTTTGTGGTGTGGGTTTTTTTTTTTTTTTTTTGTGAAGGGACAGCTCTACATCATAGAGTGGTTTGGGTTAGAAGGGTTAGAACGACCCTTAAAGATCTAGTTCTAATTATCCCATCATGGGCAGGGACACCTTCCACTAGAACAAGTTGCTCAAGGTCTTGTCCAGCCTGGCCTTGAACATCTCCAGGCAGGGGACATCCACAACGTCCCTGGGCAACCTGTTCCAGTGTTTCACCACCCTCACTGTAAAGAGTTTCTTTCTAATCTCTAAAGTCTAAACCTCCTCTCTTCCAGCTTCAATCCATTCCCTCTTGTCCTATCAAAACAAGCCTTTGTAAAAAGTCCCCCCCCAGCTTTCTGGTAGGGCAGCTCCTGGGTGCTGGGCTGAGCAGGTGGCACTTTAGCTATCCTTCCCAGGAGTCAAGAACCTTTCCAGCTCTCCACCCTGCCTTTCTATGGTGGGAATGCTGAGGGGCAAAGCTGGCATGAGGCAACCCCCTCTAAACCAACTTGGTATTGCCCATGATGGAGAATAGCTGAGGGAAATTCATGCCCCAGATACCTGGGGCTCTCTCAGCATGCAGGTGAGGCTGCCTGAGTGTCAGCATGCTGAGAGAAATACAACTGCCCTAGAGGGACAATCTGTTTCAAGGGGCATTTGGGGAAGCTTAGTCTGTTCGGTTTTGTATTTTTATTTTTTTATTTTTTTTTTTTTAGTGGGCTACTGTCCTCCAAACCCTGGAGAGAGTTTGGTTCATCTACCCAGCTCTCCAGCATGTGTTTCTTCTCTTTGCCTGGCCAACAGAGCTGGAGGGCAGAGTAAATCGTGGAATCACAAAGTCTTTTAGGTTGTAAAAGTTCTTTAAGGTCAGAGAATCCCACCATTAACCAAGAACTGCCAGGTCACCACTAAACATGTCAGCATCACATCTACATATCTTTTAAAGCTCTCCAGAGATGGGAACTCCACCACTTCTCTGGGCAACCTGTTCCAGGGTTTGACAACTCTTTTGGTGAAGAATTTTTTCATAATATCCAACCTAAGCCTCCCCTGGTGCAACTTGAGGTCATTTCCTCTTGTCCTATTGCTTGTTACCTCTGTGTCTCAAAGCTGGGGTGAGGGAGGGCTGGGACTCTGGTCCCAATCTCTAGGGTTTTTAAAGGTTTTTTTTTGTTTGTTTGTTTGTTTGTTTGTTTTCCTTCCAGGAGAGCCTATCCTGAGACCTTCATAACTTTCTGGTCAGCATTTTCTTTAAAGCATATGATGTACCAGCATGATGAAATGCATGCAGGGTTGGAGCAACAGAGATTGTAGGAAGTCTCTGTAAGGTGTTCCTGGTGGGCTGGGTGAAGTGTTAGTATTGCTGTCAGCTAGTTTGGTGAGGCCACATCAGGAATAATGGGGATGCTCTGATTACTCTTTCTTGAAGGCCAATGAAGTCAAATGGGAGCAGGTGTAAATGAGCCCACAGAGAAATCTGGAGGCTTGAAGATCCCATCACACCTAGTTTGGCTTCACAAAATCAAGGTGATGAGCTGCATGTATATCCAAGCAGAAGTAATCAGCAGGGAGAACAACTATTTAGACTAGGCAAATGTTGGCACAGGCACAGGTAGTTATGGGCTGACCATGAACTTGGGAGGCTGTTGACAAGCAGAAGGCTCCTGCAGAGCAGGAGGTGCTGATCCCTTCCAGTGATTGTGGAGCAGGGAAGCACTGGGACTGGTTTGAAGTGCAGCTGAGCAGAAGGGATTATTTGACCTAACCCCAGCACTGCTCAGAGGCTGGATGTGGGGCATGGGGTTTCTTGCTAGCCTTATCTATGATAGTCTCTGTTTTGTTTGGGCTAGGAGCTAAAAGATAGACAAGATATTTCAGAGGATTAGGGTTGGTTTCCTACAAAGCCTTCCTGCACCTCTATGAGCTTCTTGTCCTCTCTGCGCACAGACTGAGGTTCTATTAAGTGCTACCTGGCACACAAATGTTTTCCTGAACCACAGCAGAAGTCTTTTGCTGAGAAGAGCCACATGACAGAGGCTTAACTTTGTATTTAGGAACTGAAGGCATCTAGCACAGCTCTTACAAAGCCAACTGGTTTCCATGTGAAAGGAAGGCAGGTTGTACTGGGAAAGGTCATCCTGCTGTGAGGCCAGGCTGAGAGAGTTGGGGTTGTTCAGCCTGGAGAGGAGAAAGCTCTGAAGAGACCTTATTGCAAGGCATTCAGTACTTAAAGGCAGCCTATAGGAAAGACTGGGACAGAATTTTTAGCAGAGCCTGTTGTGACAGGATGAAGGGTGATGGGTTTAAACTAAAAAAAGGGAGATTTGGACTAGAGAGAAGGGAGAATTTTTTACACTGAGAGTGGTGGAACCTGGCCCAGGTTGCCCAGAGAGGTGGTAGATACCCCATCCTTGGGAACATTCCAGCTGAAGTTGGATGAGGCTGTGAGCAACCTGATCCCTGCAGGGAGGTTGAACTAGATAACCTTTAAAAGGTCCCTTCCAACCCAAACAGTTCTATGATTCCTTGTGCCCTTCTCCACCTCCAAACATGAAAGGAAATACTCTTGGTGCTACCTGGAGAGCTGTCTCTAAAATCCAGGCCATTGAAGAGCTGGTAAATTGCTTTTCTGCCCAAGGCAAGTAAAGTGCTGCCAGTAGGGTAATCAATCTCCTTGGGAGCTCCCTGAGCTGAAGGAGATGGCCCTGACTTTATGGAGTGTGTGGTGTCTCCCCTGTAATGGCCACAAGTTCCTCTCCCAGGCAGGGGCACGCAACAGCTCACCCGTGGGATGGAAAGTGTGTGTGCCTCTGTTTAAGGGTGGTAAAATGCTTTGTGGAGCAAAGCTCCAGCCATTGCACTTGCCAACAGGAGGGCTCCCAGCACTTCAGCTTCCTTGGCATAAAATCATAGCAGCAGGTGAATTGTGGGGAAATAAACCTCACCAAACCACAGAGGACAGAATCATAGAATAGAATCATTTTGGTTGGAAAAGACCTTTAAGATCATTGAGTACAACCATTATCTAACTCTGCTAAGTCTGGTGCTAAACCATGAATCAGCTCATGGCCATGTGCAGGGGATGAGGAATATTTCCATGATGTTTCACCCTCTCTTGTGGGTACCAAATCATTGCAGGTAGCTTTTCAGTTTACTGCAGCTCAATCCAGCAAGGGGTCCTTGGTGATGAATTCTAACATGGGAGAGAGGCCAACTCTTTGATCTCACAAGGTGATGTTACTCTTGTGTCTCCTGAAATAGTAAGAAGAGGCACTGGCTCCTTTTTTGAGGTGCCCTTTTGCTTCCTCCCTGGATTTTCTGATGCTGTGTCTGAAGGCACTTAGGTCTGGGGGGAAGGATGCTCCCTGATGTCATCAGTGTTGGGCAGGGTAGGCTCTGGCTTGACGGCTCCCCCTGAGGTCAGGAGCCATCACCCAGGCTGGGATTTCTCCAGAGGCTGGGAAGTAGCTGCCAGGTAGGATCTGGGATGGGGGGAGGGCAAGATTTCGTTCCTTTGAGTGTCTGAGGGTGGATTAAGTGGAGCGTTCCTTGTTAGCTAATTGAAACAGTCAAAATGTCAAATGAGGCATTTCAATAATAGCAATGTTCGGAGCTTTAGCGTTTTATTTCTTTCCCTCTTTTGTGTTGTGCCTTCCAGACATGGGGACCTAAGTCCTTGTGTCTACAGAAACCCTCTTCAAGAGGGGCTTTGGGGGGTGGGGGTGGGGGTGGGGGGGTGGGGCAAAGATAGAAGCTGTTTTAATCCTCTCCAATTCCACGTTATTGTGTTTCAGCAAATATTTTGCAAAAGGATTTTCGAGCTGAACTTCAAACAGGCAAAGGCTTCACTCCAGTGACTCGGAAAGCTTTGCAAATTTAGAAAAGAAAATCAAGATTGTTTTAGCTGACATTTAAACCTCTTCTCTTCTCTTTTCCCAGCCTGTCAGAAAGCTTCATACACTTCGGGTCAGACGCTCTTTCCCTGAAGAAGAAAAGGATATTTATAGCCCGGTAGGACTGTAATGGGGAAATCTCCAGGCTGCAGTACCTGTCAGATGAGGTTACTTATGACCCCAATAGTAACAACCAACCTGGAGCCTACTACAGGAAGCATAAAGGTGAGGGTCTAGCCCTAGGGGTTCTAGCCCAGGTAATTGGGCCTGATTCCTTGAGGGTGAAGATGAGCTTGTCTGGAGTGTGGTATTTCTTGGCAAATATTTCCTTTATAGCTCTCTGTTCTTGTGTTGCTCTGCTGAATCTTGGGGAGTGCTTATAGAGAGAGATCTTGAAGTACGGTCTGAATCATTCCTGCCCCATGGGAAGGTAGGGAAGGGGTTAACTAGAGATGCCAAACCCAAAGCAAAATAGCTTATCACAGGGAGAGGCTGTGGCTTGTTTTCCCTGATTGGTGAGTAGCTCCTCAGAGGCTGATGGAGCATCTGGCTGTGGGTCTGGGTTCTTCCTTGCTCCCTCTCAGACAGGGCTGATGATGGGCCAGCAATGCTGAGCAGCTGTCTGGGCTGTGGTTGGAGCAGTTTACTTCCAGGGATTAGAGGGATTGGGGTTTCTTAAGGTAAAGACAGCTTGCAAAGAAAAAAGCAGCATGTCTGGGGACAGACGAACTCTGCTGCAACCTGCTTTCACCCACAGCTTGTTCTACACAAAGTTTTTGTCTGCATGTCACCTCTGATCCACCACCGGTTTGGGAGCAGGGGGAGGGGTTGAGCCTTCTGCTGCAGCCCATGGGGAGCTCACCATGTGGGCCTGGGGCTGGGCAGTGGGGTTGAAGTTGTCTTATGTGGCTGATGGGGCTGACCAGGAGGTTTTGGCATAAGCATGTCTGTAACCCAAGCCCTGGGGCTTGCTCTGAGGCTTCAGATATGACACTGAGGAGACTTTGATGTAACACAAGGTAGCTGCAAGCTGGATGGCAGTTGGTGTCAGGCTAATGTAGTCCTGGAGCTGTCGTTTCTGTGTGGCACTGGCTCACTGGACTATAGTGTGGAAATCTCTGATGAGCTTAATCTAGGCCTGGGAGCATCTCCCATGGCATAGATCCATGCCTTCTCCTTCTGGCTGGCGTGGGCTGATCTCTTTTTCTGTTTTTGCATGTCTCCCTAGATTTTAAGGGGAAGAAATCCAACTGTAGTGCCTGGAGGTGGAGCCATGAGGTCTGGCTAAGAGTCCTAGTTTAACCATAAGGGAGCAGGGACCCATTCCTCATGGAATGGGGGTGTAGGTACCACACGGAGTGTGTGGGGTGCTGCAGCCACACTTTTCTTCCAGGAAGACCTCCTGGGGTGAAGGAATAACAGAACTCCTCTTATAGACCACATGGAGGTGAGACCCAGAAAGATCTTCCCTGAAGACTGTGGGTGACTCTTGGCTGGTGTTGCACCTTGGAGCTCTGTAGAAGCAGAAGAGTCCAGGGCAGTCTTTCACTTCTGCAGGCTGATATTTGGTGGACATTGAGCTTGCTCTGGCTGTGCTGCTGGCACTGCTGCCATATCCCTTCAGATACCAGCTCCAGCTGTGCTGTCCTAGAGCCAAGCTGCCCAGGTTTTCATGATCCTCAGAAGGGAAAGCAATAAATCTTACGCATGGAGAGCTCTCCACCATGGTTTTCTTGCCATCTGCCCACCCTGGTGGATGTTAACAAGCTAGTAGATCTAGACCTGCTGTGCCTTGATAGAAAGATTTATTTTTAGCACCTTGATATTTAAAATGATCTGTTATAATTTCATGCTTAAATAACACTAAATAATGTTCCCTGTTTGCACAGCGTAATTGGAAGAGTCAAATAAACCAAACAAACCAGCTATGACTGAGCTTACTTAGTATTTCCAAACTGAAACAAACAGAAAAAAAAAACCCAAACAACCCCCAAAACCCCAACAACTCAAGGGCTTGGCCATTTTAACACTTTTGGGGGTATTTTCTGGTTGGCATTCCATTTTGTCATTTTCAGAGGCCAAGAAACACAAGAGCTTTAAAGAGCCATTGGCTTCTTGTCAAGCAAAACTCAGTTGGTCTTAGATTGTTTAAAAAAAAAAAGGGAAAAAAGTGAACTTATTATTTGTTTTTTAGGAACTGGCAGGGCTAATGACTCTGGAAGTGCCATGGGATTTTATGTGAGTGCAGAAAAGACTGAAAATATTCAGCAAGTTCATTTAGACTCCTTTAATGCTTCTCAAATCCTCAGGCTTCTTTATTGCTGCTTGGTGTCGATTTGACACCGCTTGATTTCACTGTTGCATTTTGCTGTGATGGCATTGCTGTGCTTAATGCGGAGTGGGTCCTGCCCTGATCGTGTCTGCAGTGTCCCATGCCATCTGTGTGGGCTTTTAGGTGGCTATGTTGAAGCCTCTGGTTTCAGATGGCTCTATTTTGGGACAGGAAGTTCAGGCCAAGCTGATGTTATCTATGTGCAAAGCCACAGGCGTATCATTTGAGCGAAGAGCTTTTGTGATTAGTCATGAATGTGCTGTGTTCCCTTCTGGAAAGCTGCCATCAGAGAGGGAATATAGCCTGGGCTTTTGAAGCTGCTGCACGTCAGCTCATCAGTGTGTCTCTAGCTGGATGGATCCCTCCCTTTAGAAGGGTGAGAGCAACTTTTCCATCAATGTCCCCATGCTTAGATGCCCCATGGATCAATGTTCCTGCAGGTAATGGAGAAATCTCCAGGCTGCAGTACCTGTCAGATGAAGTTACTTATAGCCCCAATAGTAAGAGCCAACTTGGAACCCACTAGAGGAAGGAAAAAGGTGGGGATCTAGCCCTGGGACACAGTGAGGTTCTAGCCCAGGTAATTGGGCCTGATTCCTTGAGGATGAAGATAAGCTTGTCTTGAGCATGGGGTTTGCTGCGCTATGATGGTGCTGAGACCCCTTAGCAACACTACGCCTTGCCCTCAGTTCTTCCCTTTCCCTCCAATGCCCTGTCCTCCTTCCTGTTGGGGGCGGGCAGCTAGCTGACTTCTCCCCAGTGCCTCCCCTCCTTCCGTGCTGACAAAATCCTCTCCACCTTCCCCTCCTTCTGCTCCCCCCTCCACCCCTCAGCTCTGCACACGCCTGGGCTCTGTTTGTGTGCCCACATTAGCATTTCTGCTGACTGCAAGGATCGGTTTAATTTCATGGGTGTCATTTCCTTCAAGAAATCTCTCTCTGAGCAGCAGCCCGACGAATGCCTGATAAAACATATTTTCCTACGGTAATGATTTTATGGACTCATAAGTCATGAATTTATTATGATCTCAGCCCCTGCTGCTGATTGCTGTAAAATGCAAAGTAATTAACAGCGAGCGGTAGCAGCTATTCCCACCTGGTAGCGTGTTCTTGGGTACGCTGATGGCTTTGATTAAAGTAATGGCTAAAGTGTACAGCCCTGGCTGTAAAATATTAGCATGATTAATGCAGTATCCTAAATAAGAAACAAAACTAATGGGCATGGTTTAAGGAATTAAATATATATACATACCTACATACATACATATATATATATATTCCTCTCCCTCCCTCTAGCTATTGTTCTGGCTCATTTGTTCTTTCTTTTCTGTTAAATAATGTATGGGCTGGTGGACCAGGGAGCAGGCAGGAGATGCATATTGCAGTTTCATAACATCTTAAGTGCTTGTGTTAATTTTTCACTCCTCCCTTCCTTTTCTCCTCAACCTGCCATCTCCCATCGGATAGGGCAGGAAAGATAATCAAGTTTCCTGAACTTGGCCTGAAGTCAGATGTGATTTGATTTGGATTGCAGACAGCCTGAGGAAGCCAGCTTGAAGGCGACTTGCAGAGTTGGACTTGGGTTTTTGGCCTCACAGAAGAGTAACCCTGATGCTGTGTTGGCATTCCCATGGCTGGGAGACATCTCTGCTCTGCCTCAGCAGCCTGGAGCCCCCTAAGTTTTGTTTTTTTGCACATGAAGAAAAACCATGTCTGTCCAGAGGCTGCAGTGTTTCTGCTGAGGAAAGAATGCTTTTTCTTCGCTTTTTCTTCGCTTTTTCTGAACAGCTTAAAGAAACCCAGTGCCTGGATTTGAGTGAAAAATTAGTGAAAATAGGACTGGAGATAAAATAACCCATGTCAGATTTCTCCCCGCCCTCCTTTCCCAAAACCATGATGAATTTGATTTCTGGCATTTTCAGTGGATAAGATCAGAAATTACTTGGTTTGGAGGATGAGAACAAAATATAAAATAGTTTTGGGGTTTTTTTTTGTTTGTGTTTTGGTATTCAACACCTAGAAACATTTATTTGGCAATGGAGAAAGGAGAAAATAACCTGATTTTAAAAAAGGAAGGGAAAAAACAAAAAGGCTTTTTTGACCTGCACATTTTGATCAGTTCTTGTGATTTCTAAAGGTGCATAAACCAGTGTCATCTAATTCCCTCTGATCTGCCTCTAACTTTTCAGGTGTATTGATCTGCTCTAGTTTATGAAGCTACCAACTATTGGAAAGCAGAGTTTATAAATAACTACAGAGGAATAGGCTTCCCATATCGCAGCAGCTGCAGCTGCACTGCTTTTGTTTATCCTCGACACATTTTTTTGGAGGGGAACTTTTCTTAACCAGGAGATTGCGAGAAGGAGCTCAGCATGCCAGTGTCACCAAGAGTTGTGTTCTATTGTCCTGTGCAAATGGTGTTTACTCCCTCTTGGGATGGAGAGGTTTCTGGGTTTGTTTTTGTAGATAAGATATAAATTCAGAAGTATCTCCACTGGTAAATACCAGTAGCCTCAAGCTCCAGAAGATGTCTTGTTGCTCCCTCCAGTAATTTAATGTAGTATCCTTCCAGCAACCTCCTGAAAGTACAACAAGAACAATTTTGTTCATCTTTCAGTACCTGGAATGGTTGTGGCAAGGGGATGCTGCACTCTGTCAATAATTACACATGGCAGCCAGCTCTCACCCCACGTTGGCATGGGTTTTAGATGTCTCACCCATGTTCAGTAGCGGTCAAAACAGGAGGGTTACCAAGAGGGTGAGAAAGGAGCTCTCTCTAAAATTGCCATAACTGGAGTTGTGAACATATTCTCTTGGGAAAGGTGTGGGGAACCTCCAAAAGATACAGACTCTGCTTGGAGGTACAGGGAGAGATTAACTAGGTTGAGATTCACAGATGTGTCAGCTGAGTAAAGAGGAAGCTGGGGGAGGGGTATTGTTGAGCTATGTACAGTCCAGAGTTGAGTAGAAGTGGCACAGTTGGTTGTTTGCAGTGTCTTGTGATTCAAGTTCTGAAGGTTACCTGGTAAACTCATTAAGCAGAGGGCTTTAAGAAAATGAAGGACAGTCCATTTTCCTGAAGTACGTAATTACATCTGTGTCTCATCCCCGTGTGCTGCTGTGGAGTCCAAAAGAGGAGAACAGATGTGCAGCAGGACTGCATTGTCATGGAAGGCAGATCCTTGGGAATGCTGAATGTAGCCAAAAGGTTTGCAGCAAGAAGAGGGTCATAGACACCTGTCATTAATTTGCTTCCTCCCTTCTCTTCTCAGCAAGGCTGTGTTCGTGTTCTTATGCCTGCTATGTTCTCTTGAAACAGGGGCTCATGGGCTGAGCACTGGAGGATGTAGCTGCTGTAGTTTGACAGCACCTTCTTTCCTCAGGAGTGGGTCTTCCCAGAGTAGTCTCCTATTATGTGAGACCTTATGTGCTGGTTGAGAGACCACAAGGCAGATGATGATGCAGGGCAACATAGAATCATAAAAGCATAGAATGTTAGGGGCTGGAAGGGACCTCTGTAATCCAAGTCCCCTGTAGAAGCAGGATTACCTCGGGCAGGTTACACAGGAATGCATCCAGACAGGTCTTGAAAGTCTTCAGAAAAGGAGACTCCACAACCTCTGTGAGCAGCCTGGGCCAGTGCTCCATCACCCTTACAGTAAAAAAGTTTCTCCCTTGTGTTGAGCTGGAACTTCTTGTGTTCCAGTTTGTATCCATTGCCCCTTGTCCTATCACAGGACACCACTGAAAAGAGACTGTCCCCTTCTTCTTGACACCACCCTTCAGATATTTATAAACATTAATAAGAGCTCCTTTCAGCTTCTCACCAGAAACATCTGCCCTCAGAGAGATGGAGGATACCATAATCCCTTGAGGCTGAGGCTTGGTGGTGGCCCAGAGAGGTAAGAGCCAAAGGTGCAAATCTCATGCCATCTGTGAGACACGACAGTGCCACAGCAAACGCTGGTGTGTGAGGATGGTGTGTGCTGGCTGTGTGAGGGAAGGAAGGTCCTTTTCATCTCCTGTTGAGGTAGTGTTTGAGTCAATTGCTGCAGCCAGGCAGCATGGCTGCAGGGTCAGATCTGGGAGGCTTTCTCAGCAGTGCACACATGTTAATGATGGTTGAGGAGGAGTTCCTGTGGGGAACCTGGGAGGTAAGCAGCTCTGCAGATCAGCCCATTAGGATTTTTAAAAGAACCCCTCCGTTCTGTAGGAACTGCTTCGGCCTTTGGAGATGTGCCAGAACCGTATCCCAGGCTGTACTGCATCTGCTTCTCCTATTAGATCACCCCCCCCCCCCACTCTCCCTTTATCCACCTCTTTCCTTCCCTCCTGGCTAGAGCTTTCTGTTGCCATTCTATCCAAAGCAGACTTTACTTACTGCCTTTTGTGCTTCTCTTCCCTGGATCTTTGCAGAAGGATAAGTTGATAGGTTGGCATCTGTATTGTTTTGGGTTTTTTGGTTTTGGGTTTTTTTTTTGTCCTCCTTTTGGAGCTAATCACCCTGCTGAAATTGAGCTGTTATGCGGTTGGCAGTGGTTGGATGGAGCCTGAATGTGTGTGCTCCAGCACATACCCAGATTCTTGCATCAACAGAAATGAGCTCAGACAGCCACAAAGCAGAGGAGATACAGCACGGCCTTGGTTAAAACACATTCGTGTGGAAGTGTGAGAAACCTGAACAAAAACTGACTGTCTCCTCTTTGGAGGTGGGTGAAAAAAGAAGCTATTGGGCTTGATGGTGTGGGGGGGGGATACAGCATTTCCCCACCTCCTCCCCTCTGCCATCCCTGCACCAGGCAGAGGAGATTGTGCTTGGTGAGGAGGGTTTGTAGCTGTCGTGAGTCAGTCAGAGTGTCAGGGTAAATCAAGCCTGACGTTTGGAACATCTTCCCCACACAAAGCAGGGGGGCAGGGGGGAGCGGAGGAAGCAGTTGTAATTTTATGTCTATATCGTGCTTGACTAATCAAGGTGAGCAAGAGACATGCCAGCCAGGGGAGGTTTTCCTCTTGTTAGCTTAATCGTTTCTTTGCTTTGGCTTTCCCCTTCCTTTCCTGGACTGCTACAGCAATCTCTTCTGTGGAGGAAGAAAGATCCAGCTGATCAGTGCTAGAGGCTTGGAGACAAATGGTTCTTGTTCGTCCAGACTGTTTCTTATAGCATGTCCCTAATCAGGTAAGTGACAGCTCATGGGAAGACCTGTTTTGTCAGAGGTTTGACTGCCTTTGGCCCTGTCTCCTCACTCACTCCCCTCCTTTCAGACCTAAAAATCTACTAATAGCCCTGAGATGGCAGTGCTGTGGTATGCCATATCCTCTCCTGGTACCCTCCTACCCATTGCTCGGGTTGGACAGGCCTCCTTGAGCTGTGGAGAGAAGGAATAACAGCATCATGAGGGGAAGCTAATTCCAGGGGATTTCCAGCAGCAGCATGGCTAAGGAGAGTTGTACTTGGTATACTTCCTCTCGCCTCAGGCTTCTGCTGTTGCGAAACCTCCCTGTGCCTTTTGCCTTGCTGCCAGTGCTGCCTGCCTCTTCTTGTCCCAGGTAGGCTAATTCTCTCTGGGGAGTAAGCAGAGGCAAAATAAATACATAAATGGCCTTCCAGTACCTGAAAGGGACCTATGAGAAAGCTGGAGAGGGACTTTTTACAAGAACTCATAGTGACAGGATGAGAGGGAATGGATTGAAACTTGAGGAGGGCAGATTTAGACTGGAGATTAGAAAGAAATTCTTTATGGTGAGGGTGGTGAGATACTGGAACAGGTTGCCCTGGGAGGTTGTGGATGCCCCCTCCCTGGAAGTGTTCAAGGCCAGGTTGGACAGGGCCTTGAGCAGCCTGGGCTAGCGGAAGGTGTCCCTGCCTTTGGTGGGGGGATTGGTACTAGATGATCTTTAAGGTTGCTTTGGACCTAAACCATTATAGGATTCTATGGTTCTATGAAATAGGTCCTTGTTCCTCACCCTTCCTATGCCACAGTCCAGAGCAGTGTTGTAATATCAAGAGCAGCCTGGATTGAATATTGGGACTAGCATGGTGTTCTATTTTCTGCTAGAAGCAAAAATCCAGTAGACTAGGGTACCTCCTGGCAGTGGAAAAGCTTGTGCCTCAGGTAAGAAGCCTGGCAGCTTCACTGCTGTCTTCCAGACCAAGGCGTGAGGTGACCCAAAAGTGGACGAGGTGGAGCTTGCACAGGCCTGAAGTGGAGCTGTAGAGCAGCACTCAGAGCTGCACACTGGTCCATGTGCCATCAAGGCAGGGCAGCAGCATTAAAATTCCCTGCATGCACACAAGTGGGCTAAGTCATCAGCAGAGGGCAAGGAGCCTCTCTGAGCTCCTTGGGCTCGTGCTGATTTACACCAGTTGGGGAACAGGGCCAAATCTGTCTCATTCAATGAATGATCATTCAATTTTTCTCTCTGCTATCAAGCCCTTAAACAAAAGCCAATTGAAATCAATGGGAGACTTTCATCATTTTCAGGGTTATAGGCCTAAAAAAGATTGGCTGCTTGGGGAAAAAGCAGGCAGGGGAAGAGCAAGGAAAGAAGGAATAAATGCTGCTGTAACATCGTGGCTTACAACGTAAACAGATGCGAGTGAGAAATGCTTTAGTTGTGACTCTCCAGCAGCCACAGCTCAGTAAAGCTGTACAAGGCAATCTATGTGTTGAAGAGCATCCTGTGTTATCTACAGCTGCTCCACTGGTGCAAAGGGAGCCTGTCCTTCTGTGAATCCTTCCGCTGCATGTCCTCTTTTTGTATGTGGTTAAGTTCTCTGCTCTTCCATTGTGGTTAGGGTTCTTATTAATGGTAAGCACATAGTCCACGGGATCACAGAATCACAGAATGGTAGGGGTTGGCAGGGACCTCTGGAGATCATTGAGTCTAATTCCACTTCCAAGGCAGATTCACCTGAAGGAGATCGTACAGGAATACACCCACATGCGGTTTGAATTTCTCCACCATTTTCCTGAGCTGTTCCTCACAGAGATGCAGGAAGAAGCTGCTCACAGAGATGCAAGAAGCAGCACTGCCTTCTGCTCCTGGAAGCCAGCAGGATTTTTTTTTTTTTCTGCAGTATCTGAAAGAGAGGGAGGTTAATATCTTGTCCAGCCTCTGGCTGTATTTTGATAAAATCCTTTGTCCAATGACTGCATAGTATTTTGCAAGTGTGGCAGGGTAAATCCCCTTCAGACAGGTATTATCTGGCCTATTTTTCCAGCTGAGAATTCACAGCCTTCAGAGTCATCTGGGTGATGGTGCTGCCCTCACCTTGCCATCTCCTCGGCTGAACGAATCTGTCAGGATGGGTCCTTTCAAATCCAGCCCCAGTTTGAACACAGCCCTCCAGTATGGCTGGGTAGAGTTAGATCCTCCCTTCCTCAGCTTCCCCATCCATATAACAGGTATGACAATCATCCTTTTCCCCTGGGTAAACATTTCATTATGCTGTGCTGCCGAAGTACCTCGGAGGGGAGAAGACCTCGAGATAAGTCTGCATTCTCATTTTGGCTACGTCTGTCTGCGTGTTTTCTGCTTTAACTGCCATTCTCTTGCTTTGCCTGCTCATTAGTTCTGCCTGAGTGCAGGACCTCTCCCAAAAATGCAGTGTTGGCAGCAGGCATGAATTCTTAACGACTCCTGTCTCTAATGACAGAATCCAGGGCCAGGCAGCCGTTCTGCTTGCTGAGGGAAGGAGAGGCAAGACTCAGACTGAAGCTCGCTGATGCTTCCTCTCGTCATGGGGTGAGTTTGCAAAATCACAGAAGGATCTGCAAAGTATGCTCAGGTGTTGGCCTGCTTCTTGTGCTGCAAGGAGAATTGCTTGGCATGACAGATGGCAAGAGCTGCCTCTTGGTCTGTGGAAAGTGTTGAAGTTGTTTTTAAAGCTCACTCTGGCCTCTCTCTACTCTTCTGCCCAAGACATCACCGACAGACTGTGACTTTTGAGCCAAAACTGGAAATCCCCAGCCTAACTTCCCCAGTGCCCTGTTGTGCTGCCCAATTTAATGCAGAGGGAAAATATTCAACTGGTAAAAAAAATCCAAACAAAGAAACACAGCAAATTAATTTGAATTTTTAAATAATAAATGTAAAAGAAATTAAATGAAATAAACAATTTAAAAATTGTTTCTCCCTTGACAGGGAGAAAACTGCCAAGGGTTCCATTCTGCTGAGAACTTCTCCTAGTGGAAAGCTTAAAACTTTCAGTAATGTTTTTGTTGTCTTTTGTTTCTATTCTGTACTTGCATTTGAAGATTCCTTGCCTTTTTGCAAATGCACTTTTTAACATATTAGCTTTTCATTTCACATACTCTGTTTTCTTTAAAAAAGAAGGAAGTCTTGGCACATTAGAAAAGGTGGGAAGGGAAAGGCAAGTGAATCCTGCCGGGGTGCCATTCTTTCTGTTTCATTTAATGGTAGGTGTAGGAAGAAGGAAAAAAAACATTCAGAAGCTTGACAGTTCTTTGAATTTTGACAGACTGTTAAAAGCCAAACCATAGAAAATGACAATTTTTGGTGGTGAAATCCTGAATTTTCAGTTTGGTGGATTCCTGCTGCAATGTCATTTGGGGGAATTGTTTTATTTCTGATGGAATCTCAGTAGGCACTAAGAAAATGTTAAGTCAGTTCTGGGCTGTCCACTCCCTCTTAGAGCCCTGGTTAATTCTTTCCATTTGTCCTTGTTTCTCCTTTCTACCTTCATCCTTCCTGCTGTCTTTTTCTCTCTCCTTGTTCTCTTATTTCACTAAAATTGACACCACCAAGGCAGTTAAAATGGCTGAGAGACATTTCCTTCCTGGACGGACCAGTTGGGATTGAGATCTTTGTGATTCCCAGGTCTTTTGTTTTCTGTTGGGCAAGTTGTCTCCATTTCACATGTTCTTGTTGCAAAGTTTTCATTGTTTATCTCAAGGAACCTCCCTCTGCTGCTTATATATGGAAAAGACATATTCTGGCACTGGGATATTCCATGTGCCCCATGGAGATTGGCCAGTTAGGTTGGATCTCTGCTTGTGTTGACTGGAGACTCACCCTGGCTTTGCAGTAACTGACGTTTAACTTCCTTGCTAGCTTTCTGTACCTCTGTAGCTCAGACCAGTTAAATACACAAGTAAATAGAGTGGTGAAAGCCATTTGGGGACTCTTCAGCACCAGAAGTTGATCTTTGATGTAGAGGAAAGGAAACAGCTGAGAGGTGTCCTGGCCAGAGGTATCCTGGGCTTTGCTTTCTATACCAGTCCCATCTGTTTCCACAGGCCCTGGGGAATGGACTGGTGTTCGGCTTAGTTCTGATAGGCACCAGTGTTCTGCACCTCTGCTGCTGTTCTTGGCAGAGTAGTCTGAAAATAAAGGATCTCAGGAGTGTGGAGCTCTCTTCAGAGCCTTGGAGGAGCTTCTTTTGCATGAAGCCTGTGACACAACCTAGAGATGTGGCCTACCTGTCCCTGGATCAGAATGGTCTGCAGAGGACTGGAGCCACCACTTTTTGTGGCACCTGGTGTTCTAGACCATGGCTGAGGAATGTGATGCCTGGCCGTGGTCTGTTGGAGCCAGAGACTGGTTTTGGCCACATGTCACCCAGATGCGTGAGGCATGGCTGTAGCTCCTAGTGAGGCTTCCAGATCTACCTCAGTCCAGAAACCTCATGGCTCTTTTAGGCACAGGCTGAAGTTTGCTTAGACCAACTCCATTCTGTGTCTAGTAAGTGTCAAGCTGACCCATCTATTCAGCAGCACAGAGGAACATCTGCTGAGAGAAGGACAAGAAGACAGAAGGCTTAGACAAGGCACTCAGCTGGCTGAAATATTTGAAATCATACTGGAAGTGGCTGGGGTTTGGCAGTGCATCCCTGACATGAGCCACAGGTCCAACCCTGGGATGAAACATCCAGTATCAGTTTGTAATGAGGTCTTTGGGGCTCTCTGCTCCATGTCTTGCTGGCAGGCAGTTCCCTTCTTGTCTGTGTACTCGCAGCCCTGCAAGAAGGCTTGTTGATTCCACATTCCACTTGTTCTTGAGCTTTTGAAATCTTGCTGTAATTATTCAGGAGCTGTGATTGGAGCCTACGCTCAGAAACACCATTTGCATCCAGGGAGGATCTGATTATAATTGTCAAAGGGAAGTTTGTTTGAGGCAGATTCTCTGTCAGCTTGAAATTTCTTGATGATGCTCTTTGGGCAGAACTGTGCAGGAGCAAGGTCCAGAGAAGGGTAATGAAAGGGACTTGAGGTATCAGGCTTGGATATGGAAATGACTTTTCCTTTAGAGAAGATGAACGGGGAAGAACTGCTTAGCTGGAGGAAGAGCAGAGTGGTGCAAACTAGAACTACCCGACTGATCTTCAGAGTACCACTGTCTTCTCCAGCCTGAAAACTTGAGAAAGATGCATGTTTTGTTCAGGAGGGTTGATTTAAACCACCCATTTTAATCATGACTTAAATCAACAAGCAGGAAATCTTGATTTAAAAAGCACGTTTTAATCTGGTGTTTTAAAGTTCATTCCCTAATGAAACACCGTTGCTCATTGGCTGGCATAATTTGGTCCTATTTTTGGCAAAGCAGAAGGGGACGTGACTCCCATGCATATTTATTGACATGACTGTCTGGCTTAACACAGATCTCTTCTGATGTGGAAACTTTGCACCTCTTTATGATGCCGGAGAGACAGAAAACATGTAGTTTCTGATTTCACAGAATCAGTAAGGTTGGAAAAGACCTCAAGGATCATCAAAGTCCAACATGTCACCCAAGACCTCATGACTACTAAACCGTGTCACCAAGACACAGCTTTCTTTTTTATTCTCCCCCCCTTGTCTCAAGCTGTACGAGGACAGGAATTAAAAAGCAATTTAAAACGCATGCAGAAAGCATTCTGCAAGTTTGCTGGTGGTGGTATCACAGAGCAGAGGGCTGGAACGAGCCTCTGCAGATAATCTATGCCATATGTTGGCTTTGAGGAGAGATCAATTACACCTTTCCCCTCCACACAGGTGTTTGTTTAACCTTTCTGTTGATGTCTCCAGTGAAAAATTCTGCAGCTTCCCTGGTTTCTGTTCTGAGAAAGTTTTTTGTTGGTTTGGGGTGTTTTTTGTTGGGTTTTTTTAAATCTCTAAACTTAAGCTCTCTTTGCTCTGAGTTAAATTATTTCTTCTCCTGACACTGTGAACACAGAGAACAATCGACTGCTGTCTTAATAACCTGCTAGCTACTGGAAGATTGTTATGCTTCTATGCCTTAGTCTTCTCTCTCTTTTTTCTTTTCTTTCTTCTTTTTTTGTCTTGGGCTGAATGAACCTAGTTCATTTAACCTTTCTATGCCAGTTCTTCTTCCTAAAGCTGTGATGGGCTTATTTCTTCTCCTCCAGTCTACCTCCTGCTTTTTCATCTCATTTTGCATCTGCAATGGATGCTTCAAAAGGAGAAATCTCTTGCCACAACGTGTAAGCAAACTGTGGAACTCATTGCTACAGGATGCTGAAGGTTAAATGGGTTTTGAAAGTGTTTTAAACAAAGTAATGAAAGATGTTCCTGAGCTGTGGGTTCCTGGAAGTACTAGTGAGATTGGAATATATGAAATGCAGAGAGAGGAGGGGTGAAATGCATTGGTTTCTCTGCTGATTTCAGGGTACCACTAGCCCTGTGAGGGGTGACATTGTCACATATGCATTGTGCTGCACCTATGCCATGCTGTTATGGTGGACCAGGAATCTATCACACTGCTCTGTTCAGAGAAGTGTTGAGATGTGCCTGTGTCTTCCTTCCCAGAAGTCATCTTTCCAGCTTCTGCCCTCCAACTAGCTGTGAAAACAGGGGTTCCTCTGACTGCAGCACCTTGGGAGTCAGAGCCTCAGAAAAGCTGGGTGGCAGCAGGATGTATGTGAGTTTGCTGGGATGTGTGTGTTAACCAGAGGTTGTTGGAGTAATGTTCTCCTCTATCCTGTAGCATATCCTATTCTGCTCTGCTCTTGTGAGACCTTGTCTGGAGTACTGCATCCAGCTGTGGAGCTCCCAACACAAGAGGGACATGGATCTGTTGGAGAGGGTCTAGAGGAGGGTCACAAAGATGATCAGAGGGCTGGAGCACTTCTCCCACAAGGATGGGCCAAGGAAGTTTGGTCTCTGCAACCTGGAGAAAACTCCAGGAAGACCTTATAGCAGCCTTCCAGCACCTGAAGGGGGCTACACAAGAGCTAAGAAAGGACTATTTATAAGGCCTTGTGTTGACAGGACAAGGGACAATGGTTTTAAACCAGAGCAGGATGGATTTAGATTGGACTTCAGGAAGAAGGTCTTTACTGCAAGGCTGAATAGGTTGGAATAGGTTGCCCAGAGACATTATAGAGGCTCCAACCCTGGAAGTGTTGAAAGCCAAGTTGGATGGGGTAACCTGGTCTAGTAGGAGGTGTCCCTGCCCATGGCAGGGGAGTTGGAACTAGAGGACCTTTAAGGTCCCTTCCAACTGAAGGCATTCTATGCAAGTAAGAGTGTGGGGTGGTGATGGTAACTGTAGCACAATGGTGGTTAATGCTGTCCCAGGCAGGGCTGTGCTGGAGCTGCAAACAGCCTCTGGGAAACAAAATCTCTCTCTTCCCCAGAACGTACTGGATTTGACAGCTCTCCTTTTATCTGCTCAGAAAGTGCTGAAGTGTTCCTAGCTGCTCTTCAAAAGCAATTCTGCACTGCCCAGAGGGGGCTGTAACTCATGTAGGGAGCCAGGAGAAAATGATGCTTCTCTTCTCAGCACAAGTGTGTAAACCACTTAACTTCTGGCTTCAGCTCCTGAGTGAGATTTCAATGTAAGGATGGGAGTGTGGTTGTGACGACTCTGTGGGTCACCAATGAGGTACAAGTAAACTGGGAAGCCATCACTTGTGGAAAGGTGAGGTCTGAGGAGAGCACTGCTTAACCCTCTATCCTGTTCAATATCTTTATTGATGGTCTGGATGAGGGGATTGAGTCCATCATCAGTAAATTTGCAGATGACACCAAGCTGGGAGCAGGTGTTGATCTGTTAGAAGGTAGAAGGGCTCTGCAGAGGGACCTTGACAGGCTGGACAGATGGGCAGAGTCCAACAGGATGGCATTCAACAAGTCCAAGTGCCGGGTGCTGCACTTTGGCCACAACAACCCCATGCAGAGCTACAGGCTGGGGTCAGAGTGGCTGAGAGCAGCCAGGTGGAAAGGGACCTGGGGGTGCTGGTTGACAGCCGCCTGAACATGAGCCAGCAGTGTGCCCAGGTGGCCAAGAGAGCCAATGGCATCCTGGACTGCATCAGGAATAGTGTGGCCAGCAGGAGCAGGGAGGTCATTGTACCCCTGTACACAGCACTGGTTAGGCCACACCTTGAGTACTGTGTCCAGTTCTGGGCCCCTCAGTTTAGGAAAGATGTTGAATTGCTGGAGCATGTCCAGAGAAGGGCAACGAGGCTGGGGAGAGGCCTTGAGCACAAGCCCTATGAGGAGAGGCTGAGGGAGCTGGAACTGTTTAGCCTGGAGAAGAGGAGGCTCAGGGGAGACCTCATTGCAGTCTACAACTACCTGAAGGGAGGTTGTAGCCAGGAGGGGGTTGGTCTCTTCTCCCAGGTAACCAGCACCAGAACAAGAGGACACAGTCTCAAGCTGCACCAGGGGAGGTTTAGGCTGGAGGTGAGGAGAAAGTTCTTCACAGAGAGAGTGGTTGGCCATTGGAATGTGCTGCCCAGGGAGGTGGTGGAGTCACCATCCCTGGAGGTGTTCAAGAGGGGATTGGACATGGCACTTGGTGCCATGGTTTAGATAGTCATGAGGTTTAGGGTGACAGGTTGGACTCGATGATCTTTGAGGTCTCTTCCAACCTTCCTGATTCTATGATTCTATGATTTTCAGGGGTGATCAGAAAGGTAATTACAGTGGTTGGCTTGCCTGTTTGCTGAGACCTCATGATGCTCTGTGATTTTGAAGGTCTCTAGAAAAAGCAGTTCCTCTTTGCTCTTATCCATTCTTGGGCTTCCAAATGCCTTTTTGCTTTTCAGTTCACCTTGTGGAAGGGAGCATTCTCCAGAAAGACCCTGCCTAGGTTTAACTCTGCTGAGGCCTCCAAGTGCAGCATGGGTGGGGTAAGTCTACCCTTCCTTGGGTTGACAATGAGGCCACTTCAGCATCTCTGGGGAAAGCTGGGCTGTGGCTGATGGTGGTCAGAAGATGGGCAAAGCAAAAAGCTGCTTTTCACCTCTAGAGTGATGCTCCCAAGAGGATGATGGATCCAGAAGGGACTCATCCCTTGCACCTCTTGAAAAATCTTTGCATTAAATGATGTCTTTGTCTCAAGAAATAATAAAGCTGGGCAGCTTGCAAGCTGTGGGCTTCTCCTCGCCTTCTCCCTGGTGTTCTCGTGCTTGGCAGTGTCTTTGCTTCTGCTGAAGGAGTGTGGATTTGTTTTTATCTCTTGCTGCTGTGTGAAAGCAGAGACCATGCAGAGAAAGGTTTGCATTTTGCAGGTATGCAGGGGGTGGGCACCAAAACCTGCTCCTCTTCTTTGGTCTTGGGTGATGAAGGTGATCAGAGCTTTTTATATATAGACCTTTATCTGTTGGCAGCTTAATTAACTAATGGTCCCAGAAAGCTCTTGCAGAACAAGTGATTTTTATCCACTTCAGTATTGTTATCTCTGTCCTACTGTCACCCAGGCGGCTGCACTGCCAGTTCTTGGGTGATGTGAGCTGGACATGGCTTCCTTTCCCAACCTTGGTTTTTATCCACAGGGTTTTGGCTTAGAGATTTAGCTTAGAGAGAAAATAAAATCCTCTCTGTCTGCAGCTGTGTGGGGAAACACGTGGCTGCAGCTGTAACAGCCTTAGAGTATGAACGGCACAGGGCACGGAAAACATGACCAGCATTGTTTCATTGCTGCCTTGCCTCACTGTTCCTGCTCCACACCTGACCCGAGGACACACGTGAGAGCAATACAAAACGTTCAGCCTCTCGTCATGTTGTGTCTTCTTTTTGCCTCTGGCTTGATCCTAGGTCTTTTGGTTGCTAGTTCTTGCAATTTTACTGGTAGCCCTCCTGGTGCTACATGTCATGTTGAACTCCTGTGTCGTGGAAGCATGTGACAGAAATAATCACAGCCCGTATTTTAATAAACCTTAATTCCCCTGTCTCCATAAAAATATCTCTGCAAGAAGACATAGTTGAGCCCTCAGGCCTAGGTGTGAGAAGGTAGAGGGAAGATCTAGCCCCAGTGCATGTGTGTGTGTTTAAGCACTTTGCCAGTGCAGGGATGTGGACTCCTGGGAGTCGCTGGATTCACCAAGATTGCTGCAGTGAAGCTTGCTGGGATGAACTGGAGTTTGAAGAGAATTGGAGATGGCTGTGAAAAAACTGAGTCCTCCTCCAGCTTTGTATTAGGGTTGGATGTGCAAAGGGTAGAAGTTGTTCATAATGGCAACTAGGGCCAGAGCTAACAGCTTAAAACTTAATGCAAGTCCTCCCCCTTCCCATCCCTTCAGCTTTCCCAGACACCTGCTCACTCTCCTTCCTTCAACCCACCCAGCAGAGAGCCCACCATTAACCCAGTTGCTCATCAGCCTGGCCAGTTAAGCACATCCACCTCTGGTGCCTCTGTCTCCATGCCCTTTCTACAGCATCCAGGATTCTAGAGGCCTCATGGCAGACTCCTTTCTAGAGCTACGGGCAGTTGGGTTGGCCTCTCCTGCAGGTGGTGCCCTGTAGCAGAGGGAGCTACCCTCTGCCTCCACAGACTCTATGACAATCAAAGTTGACTTTGTCCTGTATGCTGACTTCAGTGTGTCCTTCTGGGTTGCTGGTGGTCAGGGGGACAATGTTGCTTTGTTTGGAACCCAGAGTCATTAAGTCAAGCAATTTGACTTATTTTATGGCTGGGTGAGGGAGCCCGAGAAATGTAATGGGCTGCTCTCATGGGCAACAGCTCATGCTTGATATTTATAGAGAAACAGTGCTTTGAAAAGGCCCCAGTTTTGAGCCTCTCCTGCTGTTCTCTAGCAGGGCTGAGCCTTGCTGTTAATAAGGGAAATGCAGACATCACTTCACAGTAAAGGCAAAAAATAAACCCCCTTTTGCTTTCCTTCCCATCTTGTCAGGAGCACCCTGCTGTTCCTCTCTGCTTTCTTCATCTCACAAAGGGAGCAGATTCTCTCTCTCTGTTGTGCTCCTCACTGGAGAGCTGGTTGCTGAGCATGTCCATGCAGCCATACTGTATCCCTTCAGCTGCCTTTCAGCAGCAAGCAGAAGGAAAAGTGCAGGGGGTTGGGAGATAGAGAGGAGTTTGGAAGACCTGGAGTTAAGTCTCCTTTGTGCTTTGGATTTACTGTATAGCCTTGGCAAAACCACTTCTGTGCATCTACTCTCTACCTGTAAGTGTAGCCTCTGTCTGCACCAGTGTGGTCTGGTCGACTTTTTTTTGCATTAAATGATAGTCATGTGTCACTTTTAACCACATTCTACCCAGGGAGGAAAATATGCGGGTGTTGAAACAAGGGTCGCTTTGAAGCTGAGCCTCAGAGGGTTGTGTTTCTCAGGTGCTTTCAGTACCATGACCTGTGCTTTATGTTCCAAGGCTGCAAATACTGCAAAGGGCTATTCTGAGCCCTGCCAGCTTTAATTGAGATCCAGGCTCCTACAACTCCTTGCAAAATAAGCCTGACACCCTGCACTGTGCTGTTTCTTAAGCTTTTTGGCTGTGTTTTGGATAAATGTCTCTGGTCTGAGGTGTGTGAAATCTCTGTCACCAAAAGCAGCTGTTGGTGCTCTGGCACTGCAGGGCTTGTTGGGGGTGTGTGTGTCAGAATTCTGCTTTTGCGTTCTCCTTTTGAAAATCACTGGCCATGCCAGGATCTCCAATGAGAAAATGCTGGGATAATAACTTGGAGGGACACTCTGTGGTGAACTCACAGGAAAATCTGTTTCCCAAGTCTCCTTCTGTCTGCAGAGGGGCTATTAGGAGATTCATTTATTCTGCTTGAAGCCCACAGGTTTATAAACATGGGCTTTTCTTCAGCTGAGTTGGAGGGAACAGCTTCTATTTGATTTCCTTTGGGACCAGAGCTGGCTGTCTCTATTCCTCAGCTCAGGACTGTAGCAGTGGGGAGAAGAGGGGAGGGTGGAAAACCAGAAGAGCACCAAGAGCCTCTTGGTTTTCTGGACTAGGAAAACCTGCATAGCAGTGAGGATGGGAAGCAAATCTTGTGGTTACACACCCAGTAAAACTCATGCTGCTGCTAGAGGATTAGCCCCTTTACAGCTCTTGCTGCAGCATCCCTGCTGTAGGTGGATGGAGGAGGAAGAGAGTGAGGACATGATTTCACTCTTAGACTTGGGCTGAACTAGCTGGCTTTGGAAAGTGGGGGCTCTCCCTGGGCTGGTGCAGCACTCAGAAAAACACCCTGGCATTTCTGGGGCCTCCAAATGTCACCAGCATGTTGAAGATGGCTTTGGGCTCATGGCTGAGAGATGCTGTCACAAGGAAAGCCACAGTGTCTGAGAGTTTGCAGAGCTCATTGCAGAACTGAGGCCAGAGAGAATGGGTGGATTGGCTTCTCTTTCCAGTTCATTTTTTCTGTGCCATACTCAGGAAGATTCAAATGCTTCTGAGACCTGTTCAGATCTAATGCTCCTTGGTCACTCTGTAGCTGGTGGGGTCACTTTCACCTTGCAGAATGGATAAGAAAAGCTTTTCACTGAAGCTCCTCTCCTTCCTGCACAGGGATCTAAGGACTGTGCTCCTTGGCTTGTGAGACAGAATGACTGTAGGTGCTGTGAGAGAGCATGAAATCATCCCTGTAAAGCTGTCCAGAAAGCCTTGAATTCAGGTAAAAGCCTGATGTTTATAGGAACATAAAAGGAACCATGGAAACTAAATATGGGTCAGAGTCCCCTCAAAGTAGACAAATCAGTTCTCTGTCTTCCAATTTCAAGCCTGCCTTGGATCTTAGGGTCTGAAGGAGTCTTCAGAGTCCATGAGGAAGGTGTTTTCTGGGGAAGGCAGCAGGCAAAAGACCTCCTTTAGATGCCTGTTCCATGAAGGTCACATGTCCTCAGTCTTACGTGAGATGTTGCTGGCTGTGGTGCTCCTCTTGAGCCCCAGGGGAGGTCAGGTACCTGGAGAGGAACAAGGAGCTTTACACGCACTGTTGACATGGAACTTAAACTTTGCTTCCCTCTGCTCCCTTATCTACAGGATTACTCTGTGTGGCTCTGCATGCCCTCCTGGTCCCTTAGCAAGGATTCAGCTGCTCTGCAGTCCTCAGCTTCATCACAGGGAAACTTCACCTAGCTGCTGCCAGCATGCTTTTGGCGACCCTGGGTGTCCTGTCAGCTGTTACAGGCCATTAAAGGATTTGTTTCTGGGTGTATGAAAAGGCTTAATTCAATTCTCATTCTCTCCTGGCATTCCTCGGAGGTGAGTGCGTCCCCTTGCCATGAAGCCTCCAGTGCTGCTAATTGACTTGAAAGTAGCTCGTGTCTCCTTGGAAATGTCACCCAGCCCTTTTCAAGTGCAATTCCAGGCAATCAGGATCAATATGTTTCTTTAGCTAAGGGTATTAGCACATGACTGACAGCCCTGTGGCATTAGCTTATTCATATGGACTTCCAGATGCTCATTTTTCTTCCCTGGCTCAGCTCTGGTCCCAGGAAGCGGGGACAGAGCTTGGAGTGGAGCCAGTGCCTGAGCTGCAGCTGATCCCAGAGCAGTGGTGGGTATGGTACTGTCCCTCCCACACCCAGCCCAAATCTATAGGGTGCTCTTGTGCTCTGTCTCACAAGTGAAATCAAACTGCGCCACCCCATCCACTTGTTCCTTGCGTGGTGGCCTCGAGATGTTTCAGGAAGGCAGGGACTGGATTTTGCTGCCTGTGTTAATCAGCACAGAGCTTCGTTTGATAGCAGAAAAGGTGTCAGCATCTTCTGGCAGTACCTTTGCACTGAGAATGCTGCCAGTGTCATTATCTCTCCTCAGCTCCCTGCTCCCTCATGCTCCTGGGGTGGCTGTGGTCTGCAGCAGAGGACTTCACAGAATGTTAGGGGTTGGAAGTGGCCTCTGGAGATCATCCAGTCCAACCCCCCCTGCCAGAGCAGGATCACCTAGAGCAGGTCACACAGAAATGCATCCGGGTGGGTTTCGGATGTCTCCAGAGAAGGAAACAACCTCTCTGGGCAGCCTGCTCCAGTGCTCTGGTGCTCTCACAGTGAAAAAAAAAAAATTCCTTGTGTTTCCAAGGAAAACCTTCTATTAGCTTTCCTCATCAGTTGGTGATGCTGAGGTGGTCTTGGTGCCCAAAATGTGGGGGTTTTGTTACATCCTTCAGCAAATCTAAATTCTTCTGCTTTCTTGCCTCAGAAATGTTTGTGAATTTATTTTCCCAACAGCCCTGAGAGGAAAGGGAGTGCTGCTCTCTTTTCTTAGAGGTAGGAGGGGAAAAGAACTGGAAAACAAATTTAGAGGAGCATACAAAAGCACTTGAGGCAGTGCTTCTGTGAGTGAATTCAATCGGGGCCCAGGCGCCCTCTGCTTTTGTTGCCTCTCTAATAAGGCTGGCACAGCTGATGCACCTGCACTGCTCCTCAGGAGAGACCTCACTTCTATTTTGTACCTCAGCTGTCCCTCTTTCCTTGGGAAGAGAAGAAACCTTGCCTTGCCCCCCCTATTTGGGAAACACTGGCTCAAGGGATTTAGGAGCAACAGTTGAGAAGCAGATTAAAGAATGTTTCAACTTTTCAAAGGAAGAAACTAAGATGCTAAGAGACAAAAAGCCATGTTCTAAGCAAGATGATGTTTCTCAAACAATTCTTCTGGGTGCCTGCCACCCTACTTTGCAGCTAGCTCTGAGAAGAGCTGCTCTCTGGCATCAGTACATGTTAGAGCTGCAGGGCAAAATCCTCAGGCTAGCTCCCAAGTGGCAAACATTAACATAGGAGAGGAATGAGGTGTGCCACACTGTTGCACTGGGAAAACTCAGAGGGCTTCTCTGCCATGCTGTGAATGTCTCTCCCTTGCAGAGGTGGTGAAGGCATGTCATCTGCTGCCACCTGGGATTTGTAACTGAGGCAGAGGTGGGGAATCTGTATCAGGGATCTTCTGACAGCACATTCCCAGAAGATACATCAAGAGATAACCAAGAAAGCCTGGAAGTTTTAATCTGTGAGGCTGGTTGGGTACCTGCAGGTGCCTCTGAGTTTCGTGTCCTCTGAGATGAGTCAGGAAGGAGTTAACGTTTGTGCCCTGCGAGCCAGCCAGAAGTGCATCAGAAACTCCAGCAATCAGAGGCAAGCAACAATTATTAACGCCTCAGCATTTAATGTGGCAGATCACTTACGCCCCCAGTTATAGTGTGTGTTCAATTCCAGAGTGCTTGGAGTTGTCACTCAGCAGGTCCATAGATCATGGTGACCTTAGCATCACGTCCAGGGGCTTAGCTCCATCCAGGATAACGAACATCTCCCACTGGTTTCTTCCCATCATTCATCTGCGATCCAGAAGTTCATCATGCAAATGACAAACAGTGTTAATTTTCTGCAAATAATTCCTCCAGATGTCCACGGCATTCCAGCACTCCTTGCCCAGAACAGTAAAATATGTTTGTCTTCCTCCCTATAATTCATCACCAGACACACAAATCTCCTCAAACTCTCTATAAACAAAGGAGAAGGCAGAACGCAGAAGATAAAAGTTCACTGCAGATGTGTCTCACAATCTCTCCGTGGTGCACGCTGGGAAAGGAGTGGTGGAAGAGGTCAAGAAGTTCCTTCTCAGGTGAGCTGACTTTGACCGCGTTTTTGTCTGGGAAATACAGTGAATGAGACGGTCTGAGACAAGCCTCACTCAAACACAAGACAGCATGAGAGGAGAAACTCAGGGAGGAATATTTCTGGGTGGAAAACGTAGGTCTGGCACGCAGGAATGGCTGGATCTGGAGTGAAACCTGCTGCAAACCTTGTCTGCGTCACGAGGGGACTCTCCGTCAGATGGCTAGGCTTTAGCTTGGATCTCTATCAAGCTCTGTTTTCCTTTGAGTAGCGAGGCAAAGAGGCAGAATTTGGTTTCTCCAAGCATCTTCACTCCCTGAACTCCAGATCCAGCCAAAAACGTGTGAAGAACTCAAATCCAAGGAGGCTTGGGCTGTGAAGCACAAGAAGAAGTTTTGCCTTGGACGAATTTGAAGATAGGATGCAGAAATTGGATTCAGCCAATGTATCTGCAATAGGGCAGGCCCATGATCACAGAATCACAGGACATTAGAGGTTCGAAAGGACCTCCAGAGATCATCCAGTCCAACCCCCCTGCCAAAGCAGGATCACCTAGGGTGGTCTGCACAGGAATGCATTCAGGCGGGTTTTGAGTGTCTCCAGAGAAGAAGACATTCAACCTCTCTGGGCAGCCTGTTCCAGTGCTCTGTCACCCTCACCCTAAAGAAATTTCTTCTCGTGGTGTGGTGAAATCTTCTATGTTCAACTTTGTGGCAGCCAACAAAATGGAGGTAAGCAGGCGGCCAGGACAAAATTCTGAGGATGGCACAGATTCTGGGCTCCTGTCCATGTTCCAAGGAAAGTAAAGTTCTGGACAGTTTAGGGGCACCCAGATTTACCTCAGGTTTGAAGTGCTTCTGCACTTGTGATTGGTTTGTTTGAATATATAAATCTGTTTAATTTGGATTAATTTGGTTGGATATGTACAAAGAGATGTATTGTTGTATTTGGTTGGATATGGGCAAAACCATGGACATCTCCAAACTCTTTCTTCTCTGGCTGCTGAGAGCACCCAACCACCTGCTCCTATGCTGGCATCTGTGAAGCATCAGCTAGACACTGTCACTAGACAGTGCTAGAGTCAGCCTGGGGGCTCAGTCCTGAGTTACAGCATGGAAATGGAAAGACAAGACTGCCTCAGCACAGATGAACTAAGGAACCACCAGCTCAGAACAAGGCTTGCACGCGCAGGAGGAGAAAGCACAGGAGCTCCTGGAAGGACATGAGGAAGCCTCTCTTGCTGATGGCACAGCTGAGCAGTGTGTGGTGAATGAGTCACTTAAAACATCTTTGAAGGCTCTTGGAGCATCCTCCTGAGCTTAGCAGGGCTTTGCTATCATAGGTGGGTGTTGCTGCTTTGCTGCTCTTGACCTGTTCCCCACAACCCTAACAGGCCCAGCTTTGCAGTGGCTTCTTCCTCTCCATTATCCCAACTCCTGCCAACCCCCTTACACCCGCTCCCTCCCCGGCTGGCCTTTTCACACTGGAAGGGTTTTGAAAGGTCCCTCTAAGCAGCAGCTGCTGTATGGCTTTTTGTTCCTTTGGTGTTTTTTATGATGAGCTGGAAATTAATTTCTTTTTCAGTGGCATTGGACTATCTGTTCCCCACGTCACGGTGCAGAATGAGCTCGTAACTCTCTTGACTGCCTCATGGCTGAGTTATGGGGTCTTCTGTACTGTAGCCCAAAGGGTTTAATTTAACTGGGGATGTTTTGAAGGAAGCAACGAAGATATGACAACTGTTCAGTGCTTTTGCTGTCTGTGCACTTGGAAAGTTTTCACTGAAAGGTTCCTTCTTTTAAGTTCAACTTAAAGTTTCCTGTCCTTTCCACAGGTGAGGAAGGGTGGAGGTTGCTTTCTCCCTCCTCCCCCTTTTCTTCTTGTTTGTCTGAACACTGCAACCATGTCTCCATCTTCCCTAGACCTGAGCATCACAAATGCTTTCCATCTCTCCTTGCCAACCATCTCCTATAGATTTCCAGTCACTGTTGTCTGTCTGCTTTGGACTGTCTCCAATCATTCATACTGTCTGGGAGATCAGCATCCCAAACTGGACAACACGTTCCAGCTGTGATCTTAGCAGAAGGCATGTGAGGATGTTGTGCACCGCTTACACATGACAACCTTTTTGTGCTCCGCTCCTGGTTGCCCTTGGCGTGATCTTGAACCTGTATTGGGGCAAGTGGGGTGAATTGTTTCAGTTAATGTCTAGGCCACCTGTTGTTGTCTCCTTGTCACTACACGCAGACACTAATAAGGCCATCTGTTGTAGGAACCTGTGTCTCCAGTCAGGGATGCTTGGATGAGCTAATACGAAAGGACAAAAGATGTGCTCTGCTCACAGGAGCTGAAGCTTGCTAGACCCCCTGCAGATGCTCCTCCAGTTAGGCTCCTTCATGAGGCTATTTACAGGGTGGTTTAACATGCCAATTAATATGCAACCTGTGTTGAGTCCCACCTTAGCTGATTTGCTGTAGCTTTCCCAGGTGTCTGTGTGCAGCTGGATCAGTGCCACGTGGCATTGGGAGTAGGTTTAGACTGGATCTTATGAAGAAGCTCTTCAGTACAAAGGTGGTGGGACTGTGGAACAGGCTTCCCTGCCCGGGGAGGTTGTGGATGCCCTGGGGGCATTCAAGGCCAGGCTGAATGAGGCTTTGAGCAGCTGAGTTGAGAGGTGTCGCTGCCCATGGCAGGGATATCGGAGTAGATGATCTGTAAGGTCCCCTCCAACCTAGGCTGTTCAACGATTCTATGAAATCCCTTGTGTTTCTCACAAGCTTACCCCAAATAGGGAAGCAAACCAGTGCATTGTGGATTGTCTTGCCTTTACTGGAGTGTTTTAGGCTCCCATCTGTTTTTTGACTTGACTTGGACACTGTCTGCAGTCCAAATACTGACAAGTTCTGTGGGACAGCCCCCGTCACCTCCAACTTGTCTGCTAGAGTCAGGCGATTAGACGAACCTCTTTCATCTAAGTGCTTTTTTATCTTTCTGATCTGCAGAGGGAAGCTGGCAGATATCATCTTTAAAGGTAAGAAAAATGGAGCCAGCGTTTTGTGTTCCAGAGATCTCATTATTTTCCAACTAATATGCTGATTTTGGATGCTGGGGTTTGGCAGCGACACGAGGGTCATTGCTGAACAAAGCAGAAGCAGGTCCGTCTTGGAGAAGCCCAGCTGGGGAAAAGATGCATTTTCTGCGGGTAGAGAATATGAATTCTCTGGGTCATGCCAAGAAGTGAGGCACTGTGGGTAATTTCCCTTCAGCTCTGACTTGTTGGTAGCTTTCACAAGAGGAAAAAGTGTGGTTTAAGAAGTTACTTGCTACTGATCTGTCCAGAACGCTTTTCCCAGGCTGGATTTGGGGAGGGATTATCTCAGATTTTCATTTAGTTCTGAAATCCAGGGTATTGGTTTTATAAACTAAAACCCCTTCACAGCAGGTTGCTTGTTCTCTCTTGTTGTTTCAGCTCGATGCCTAGGAAGGAATTTAAATTTTCTGAACGGATGGGGCCTGTGCCTCACTGGGGTGAATCGACATCGTTCAAATATTTAAAGGCAGATGCATCAATACTGGCAGCTGAGGATCTGCCTTACTTTGATTAAAATCTGATCAAGATTACTCAGCCTTACCAAGAGACTTGGATTACCAGTCTATAAAAAGAAGAGTAGGAGAGGAGAGAGGACATGAAATATAAAAATAATCCAATGAAGGACGTGAAGCTAAACTCGTTGCAAATTGAACCATAATGAAAACATCCTCCTTAAGCAGGTGGAGGGCAGCAGGGCTTGCAGGTGAATGCTGGGCTGGGAGCTGGGACTGAGGTAGAAATATTGTCCTTGGGTTTCTCGTGGCCATGGCCTCATCTTTTAAAGGCAGATTTTATTTTATTTTACTCTATCTTTTTCAAAGGACAACCTTGCTCATTAGAAAACCCCTCCAGGGAGTGTTGCAGGAGGAGATGTGGGTGACAAATCCTTCGGAAAATCCTTGCCTCTGCTTCCTCAGGAGACCTGGGCTAGTGCCAAATCTCACTAGCAAAGGAGGTGATTGAAGCTGAGGAACAGAAAAGCAACTCCTAATGATTTCAGAAAGTAAAACGTGTGTTTGTCTTTAGGGTTTCTTCGGAGGGTTGAACTTCACCTCTCCGTTCTTCCACTGCAGCATTTTTCTTCCCCTCCCTGGTTTTTCATTCCTTTTAAAATGTGAAACTTATTTAGGGGATGTTATTATGCTGTGTGATTGGGCTTGATGGACAGTGACTGATAAGGGATCCTGCATCAAGACCTTTGCTTGCTGGGTGGTCAGCAGTGGTGGCCTTTTCATGAGTCTGTCAAACTGCTTGGCACGTGTCTAGCTTTCCCAAGATTTCTTATGGTCCTGTGAAGTAGTGGTGTACTTACTGCTAGGGCAGGCAACACTGAGTCCTAAGCTGGGTGGCCTTTGAAGACCTCCCAAATCTGTGCAGATATGTCTTTCCTATTTATGGAGCACACCAACTCAATAGGCTTGTTCGGATGGGAAGCAAGGCACTCGCTTACCTCTGTTGAAGACATGCAGAAGGAGATCTTCTGTGGGGGACTTGTGTAGGACTTGGGACTAGAGTGACCTTTTGTATCCAAGATGTGCAATGGTGAGCAAGAAGGCTAGCTGGTCTGGGAGTGAGTCTAGGCTGGTTGGAAGATGCTTTGACTACGTCAGAGGACTCTGGAAGCCTGAAGAGTGAGGCTTTGAAAATACTGGTGACATAAACTGATGCATTTAAGATTGCTGGAGGAAAGCTGAGGGGGTGGCTTCTGGGCAATTATATACATGGATAGGCAGTGATACTGCCTGAATGCCCCAGCAGTGATGCCAGTCTGTCCAGTGTTCTTCAGTCAGAATGTGGGTCAGCTGAGGACATGATGATGTTTTAATAAGTATTTGTTAGCAAGTGCTTTCCCTTGCCCCCACTTCCCCCCGGTGTTGTTGATTTTCCTCTCAGTAACATATGTGTGTTCAGCTTCTGTTGCTCTGTGTCATGCTCTGTTACTCCCTCTTACAGCCACAGAGCAGAGGGAACACTACCAAGGGTTTTTTCTGGGAATTTGCTCTGGTGCTGCTACTTCCCTGGGATCACTGAGCCTATGTGGTCTGTCTGCAGGGGGAATAAAATGCTCAGCTGCCAGCTTTGGAATAGACTAACAGAGAGCACGGCATGGAAAAACTCCTCCTTCTCTGTGGGCAGATGCCCACATACGTATCATTACAGTAGATTTTGGTGGATGACTTTTGAGGAGAGAAAGGTTAGTAGACAATAAACATGACCTTCATGCCCCATTTTAAAATACATGAGACTCTGCTTAAGGCAGCTGCAGAATAAAGGTGCTTTCCACCCCGGTCCTTTCCAGGTGCAAAACCAGAGGCTGCAAGTGGCTGTGATACCTCCCAGATGGGCAGCACTCTCTATGAGATGACAGAATCTCAGGCAGGATCCCAGCATGATGAGGGTGGGAAAGGGATCTCTGGAGATCATTTAGTTTATTCTCCTTTCTAAAGCAGGGCAACCCGCAGCAGGTTGTCCAGGATTACAGTGTCCAGGTGTGTTTCGAATCTCTCCAGAGAAGGAGACTCCACAACCTCTCTGGGCAGCCTGCTCCAGGACTCTAGTATCCTCCCAGGGAATGAGTTTTTCCTCATGTTTATGTGGAATCTCCTGGGTTCCAGTTTGTGCCCATTGCCACTTGTCCTGTCACTGTCCTGTCACCAAGAGTCTGGCCCTATCCTCTTGGCACTTGCCCTTTAGCTATTGATCAGCACTGGTCAGATCCCCTCTCAGTCTGCTCTTTTCCATGCTAAACAGTCCCAGGTCTCTCAGCCTTTTCTCCTCACAGAGATACTCCAGCATCTTTGTATTTTCACTCAGGCTGGCTGTGAAATGCTGTTTGAAAACACAGTTAATTGAATGCACTGGAGAAGACATTTGTAAAAGATCTACTTTCTTCCTGGAGACAGGATGATACCTACCTGGACTGAACTGCTGCAGGGAAGGTGAGACGTGGTGCTCGCTGCGGCTGGCTGGGCTCTTCATCCCTTAGTGTGGGGATGAATTCCTGATGACTCAGAAGGGAGCTCTGCTGCCCCTCAGCTATTTGCAGATCTGAAGATCAGTGGTACTGCGGTTATGAACCAGAGTTCTGAGCATTGCACTCAGCAGAGCTGGGACCAAAAGCCACCTCAGTCTCCAAGTGCTTTATAAAAAAAAAAAAAAAAAGAAAAAACAGATGAGGGTTCCCAAGTGTCAGGTTTGCATGGGGCACTTGAAGGCAAGTGCCAGAAAAATAAGGTGGATGCTAGATATGGGATTCTTGCTTACCTCAGTTTCTTTAAGGCCATGGGAGGGAGCAGGCAGAGTTAAAACTCTGAAGCCTCTTTCTGAACCCTCTGAAGTAGATTAGGAATGGGAGATGAATGTTATGCAAAAGCAGGGGCTTGACTACTGCAGGAGCTGCTGATACTGAGTATCCTTATGCTTTCTTATTCTTTCCTGGTCTGGAGTCTTCTGTCAACTGTTTTTGTACAGAGAGCCTGAGGAGTGCTTGATGGGAAAGCCCCTTGTGGGACATGCTTGCCAGCCTTCTCTACCAGGTGACAGCAACTGCAGATCTCTAGGGCACTGGAGGGGGCCAGAATTACTCAGGCACAGGACTGGTAAGCAGTGGTCACGTAGTATCACAGCATGATTTGGGTTGGGAAGGACGTTAAAGATCATCTAGTTTCAACCTCCCATCCATGGGCAGGGACACCTTCCACTAGACTTCCACTCATCCAACCTGACCTTGAACACCTCAGGTTCAAGGTGTTGGGGAAGGGGCTTCCACAACCTCCCTGGGCAACCTGTTGCAGTATCTCACCACCCTCACTGTAAAGAATTTCTTTCTACTCTGAAGTCTAAATGTACCTTGTCCATCTTAAGTCCATTCCCTCTTGTCCTTTGTAAAAAGTACTTGTATAGCTGCATGACCTGCAGCACAGGTTGCAGAGCCTGTGTGCTCACTCAAGGTGTTCAGCCTCACCTCTGGCAACATTATGTATCTTCAGGCCATGATCTGAGCTCCTGGGCTGTGCATGACCCTGTGTTCTGTCTGGCTTTCCTCTTACTGAGATCTCTAAGAGTTGGACAGGTCAGCTGTCCACCCCAGCTGTAAACCCTTGCCTTCTCACTTCTCATTTGCTTCCCTGAGAAAATGGTGTTAATGTGTTTTGGGCTCCTTTTCCCCCACCTCTAATCACTTTCTAGCCTGATTGTGATTACAGATCTTCATGCCAGAAATCTCAAAGATAACAAGTTTCCACCATCTTGATATAAATAGATGGCCAGGGAGAAGCCAGCCCCTCTCTGCCAAGGGAGTTCAATTCTTATCAGTCCAAGAGCATCTGTATGAAAGAGAACGAGGAAGAGAGAGATATTATGAATGCCTGTGGAGAAACCTGCTCTTAGAGCTGATCTCCTGCTGCATTCTGGAGAATCCTCCCATGATATGTAACTCCGTGGGAGACAGAATCATTGCTGGCCCTGCTGTAGGCTGAGCACTGTGAGACTTTCTGTTGCTTGCTTTCACCACAGCAACTAGAAGCAACTGCTTCAGATGTGTGTGGTGTTGGTGGCCCAACTCAGAGCAGAGAGCTCAGGGACAGGAGCCTGGCACTGGAGCAAAGGGTGGCAGCCCGCTTCCCAAGGGGAATGAAGCTATCTTGATGACAGGGCATCTTTCCTTTGTATCAGCACTTGACTTCCCTGGGTAATAGGAACTGTTTCTAGGGTGGTCTTCTGGCTCATCACCCAGCTCCTTCCCTGCCCTTCTGCAGAAAGTTGTTTAATCAAGGGTGTATCAAAGCCCATCTGTCTACACTGGTGTCAACAACGTTGCTTCAGGGACATTTTAAACAATTTTCTTTCCAGACTCTGTAATGGATTTCATTGCTGAGGAAAAGGAGAGCAGGGCAGCAAAGGTATTTTAATTACATCTGATTGTGGCATCTTTGCAGGCTTGCCCTGTCAGTTGTTCTGGCACAGTGCCGTTTAGAGTACACCTCTGCCAGCACAGGTTTAGTGATCACAGAGGAAAATGCTGCTGTTTCACTCCTGACATCATCTTGGGGCTTCTCTCTCTTTTCTATCTACCCTACTTTTGTGGCATCAGTTTCTTCCACACCAGAGGATTTCAATCTTTCCATATCATGCCACTTAGAAGTAATAAAACCCACAGTTGCCTGCCCTGTTGTGTAGGCATCATACCAAGGCAGAGCTTTGCTTACTCTTAAGAGAGTCTGCCTTACTGCAAGGGAAATGTCCCTTTGAACCCTTCCCTTAGCTCACATCTTGGTTTCACAGCCTGTCAACCTAAAAAGGGCTTCTCTTTCAGTCAAACAGGAGAAGATTGAAACACTGTCTCCTGCAGGAGTATATGGGGGTGGAAGGAGGGAATGAGACAGGGAAAGCTGCTGCTCTCACTGTGCTGAAACACCATGATCAGACCCATGGGGCTGGATCAGGGTGTGGAGTAGGTCCTGGGACAGACAGGAGTGTGGCAGGTGCAATAAACCACATTTTTGGAAGCTCCTGCTTACCAAAGAAGAGGAGCTCCAGCTGGGTGTGTGTTGAAATGCCAGCAACTGTCGTGTCTTTACATGGCTGGGGGTGTATATTCACTAGGGCTCAGGGCTTGTGGTACCTCCAGTGTTGCCCACATGTTTCATAGAATGATTTGGGGTAGAAGGGGACCTTAAAGATCATCTAGTTCCAACCCCACAGCCATGGGCAGGGACACCTTCCACAAGATCGGGTTGCTCAAGGCCTCATCCAACACTTCCAGGGAAGGGGCATTCACAACCTTTCTGGGCAACCAGTTCCAGTGTCTCATCACCCTCACTATAAAGACTTTCTTTCTAATCTCCAGTCTAAATCTGCCCTGCTCAAGCTTCAATCCATTCCTTCTTGTCTTATCACAATAAGCCCTTTTAAAAAGTCCCTTTGCAGCCTTTTTGCAGACCCCCTTCAGATACTGGAAGGCTGCTATCTGGTCTCCCTGGAGCATTCTCTTCTCCAGGCTGAGCATCCTGGATTATCAGCAGGTAGCAGCTCCCAGTGCACGTACCCTGACCTGCCTTTTCAAAGTGTTTAGCACACAAAAGGCAGAAAGTGTTTGAGTCTAACCTGGGATTTGGAGAAAGGGAGAGTTTGAGGAGGAGGAGGAGAAGGGCAGAGTTAAGGTAATTTTTCTTGTGTGACTGCTAATTCACCTTTGCATTTGTGCCAAAGCTTTTGATTCTGATTTAAGAAGAAACTTAATCCTCAATATCCACAATTTTTCAGTGCTGGGATGTGTTTGTGTTCCTAACAAGACTAGTCTGTGTCATTTCCCCTTCTTAATAGATATGACCTGAGCTGCAGATTAGAGAAGTGTTTTGTTTGTGATTCCTTGGTGCACTCTACACTTGATGCATTGTCTTCTTACAGACACAGGGCAAACTCTGCTCCTCCTTCTGGCCTGGGTTGCAATGATGGATTAAGTAGGTAGGTAATAGAGTGGTAATGAGGTAACCACTGACATCGAGCATTAACGTGGGAATAAATGAAGTTACCAGCCAGAACTAATGGTCTGAACTATCACTGGGTTGTAATTAATGAATGTGGTGGCTGAGAATTACAAGGATATTTTAGGATGCTGCTTGCATGCTGCTTTGGGTTTTATGGCTTGGTTGGAGAGAAATCAATTAATGCCAAGAATTTAAGGAATGGGCAGAAGCTGTTTGTTGTCAGTTTGCATAGTGCCCCCTTTGTGGAAGAGGCTAGACTGGCATGTGTGGAGTACCTGCCTTTACTTCGGAGGGTGAAAGAAGGTAGGATGCTGGTGGCCTTTGACTCTGGATCACTCAGTCTTTAATGCTTAGTGGAGGCATTAGAAAGCGTCTTGGAGGTCTTGTTTCTTCTTTTTTATTAGGGCAGAGTAGCAGAGGTCTTGGTGGAAACAGTGCATTTGAACTGAACCCATGCAGCAGGCTCACAAATTGGCTTCTATGCAGAAGAGATTGCCAGTGATGGAGGTTCTCCAGTCAGGACCTCTGAACTGAGCAATGACAAGCTGCCCTGTTTTACCCCATGAAAACAGGACATAGAATCCTAGGATGCTTTATATTGGAAGGGACCTTTAAAGGTTATCTAGCCCAACCCCCCTGCAGTCAGGTTGCTCAGAGCTCTGTCCAAACTAACCTGGATGTTTCCAGGGATGGAGCATCTGTGCCAGTGTTTCACCATCCTCAGTGTCAGAAATTTCTTCCTTATCTCTAGTCTAAATGTCCATCTTTTAGTTTCAAACCATCACCCCTTGTCCTGTTGCAGAAGGCCCTGCACAAAAGATTGTCCCCATCTTTCTTGTAGGACACCTTTAAATACTGAAAGGCCACAATAAGGTCTCCCTGGAACCTTCTCTTCTCCAGGCTGAACAACTCTAACTCTCTCAGCCTGTCCTCACAGCAGAAGGGTTCCGGCCCTTGGATCCTTGTTGTGGCCTCCTCTGAACCCACTCCAACAGGTTAATGTCTTTCTTGTCCTGAGACAGCTAATTCCTTTTTCAGATCTTTTCCTTGAGCAGTGTGCCCATGCTCAAGGGGCTTGGAGGGGTCTGGAGAGCTGTCTTTCCTCACATAGCTTACTAGGCATGTGACCCTGCTAAACACTTCTCAGATGTGTGAAAAACACTTCTGAGGTGGTTGCTAGGCTCTTGCAGAGAGCACAGCAGAGCAGGCAAAATTCTTCATGTTAATTAGTAGGAATACTCCAACCATCTCACTACTGCCTCCCTCATCTTTCCATGGCAACACTCTGCAGCAGCCCAGGTGCTGGTGGTTGGTGATAGAGGGAGGTTTTGAGCCCTCTGTCTTCCAAATTGCCCCTCAGAGCATGGAGGGAACATCTGTACTTTTAAACTATGGGCATCATGTGCTACATTAAATAGTTTCCCTTGGTGTAACCATATTCCCTTTTTATGCTCTCAGAGACAGAAAAGTTTGGATACAAGCCCAAATTGAACCCTTGCATTTCTTTGGTGGGAAGAGCTCTTGCCCTGTTGTGTTTTGGTTTCAGTTTTTAACTGGGAGAAAGAGGTGCTGAAAACTTTCTCCTGAGTATTTTGTTCTCTTTTTTCCTATGTCTTGAGCCATCAGCACCTTTCTGTGAGCTGGAGAGAGGGACCACAGCTCACAGCATCTGGTGAGCAAAGGAATGGACAATCCTCTTCTCTCCTCCAGCGCACAGCTTGGATGGAGCTGAGATGTCTCCTTCAGGATGTCAGGATGGTGGCTGGAAGAAGCTGGAGATGAGAAAAGGGAGGGCGGACAGGAAAGAGAAAGCTGAGGCATTCCATCATCCTCACCTCTGCTCCCTTCTGTGAGTAAAGGTGTGTGGGACACAAGGGACAAATAGGGACACTGCCTGTTGGGTGGTGTCAACAGCCAGCATGAGCAGAGATGGGCATCACAGAGCAGAGGGTTGGTGTGGAGGACAAAATGTCCTCTCTTCCTGTTTCTCAGTGCATGTTCTAACACTAGTTAGTCTTGTTTTCAAGACTTGTTTTGCAGTCATTTTTAATGATTCCAAGAGAAGAATGAGGCTTAGATGGCTGGTGACAACCCAGGCCAAAGCTGCCCTGATGTGGGGAGGTTGCTGCTTTGCTTGGAAGCTCAGTATTTCCCTTCCATGTTGTCCAGTTCTGGGCTTCCCAGCTCAAGAGGGACAGGAAACTACTGGGGAGAGTCTAACAAAAGGCCACAAAGATGACAGAATCACTGAAACATCTCTCTTACAAGGAGAGGCTGAGAGACCTGGAGGTCTTTAGCATGGAAAAGGCTGAGAGGGGATCATATAGATGTGTATAAATATCTGAAGGGTGGAGGTTATGAGGATGGGACTGGGCTGTTTCCAGTGGAGGCCAATGATAGGACAAAGGACAACAGGTACAAACTAGAATGGGAGGCTTCACTTGACCTGAAGGAAAGACTTTGAGAGTGACAGAGCACTGGACTGGGCTACCCAGAGATGTTGTGGAGTCTCTTTCTCTGCAGACTTTCAAAACCCAGCTGGATGTGTTCCTGTGCAACCTGATTTAGGCGTCCCTGCATTAGCAAGGGTGTTGGACTAGATCATCTCCAGAGGTCTCTTCCAACCCCTACTATTCTGTGATTCTGTGAACAGGAGGAAGAAATACCCGCCTGCTGGGACCAGCACAAGCCAAGACCCAAACTAAACAAAGAGCAATATTCATGGATGTGTAAGTCCTCCTCTCCCAGCCTTGGAAGTTTATTGCCCTCAACAAAGTACACAGTATTGTTGTCACCCCTGAGGAGCCCAGGCAGGCTGTTATGTGACAAGGGAAAATTACCCAGGCTGTTCTCCAGAAGGTAAGTGAGCAGGAATTTTCCTCTGACGAGTTCAGGACAAAGTTAATGTAGGGAAAGCCATTAAAATTAATGCTGGTAAACAAGGAGAGAAAACCAGCAGGGTTGTAACAGAATTGGGACCAGATTGGGTTTCCCAGCTGTCGTGCTGCGTGCTGTCTTAAAGGCAGCAGGCGGTGAGAGGGAGTAAGCTAAGCTCAGAAAGTTCTTGTTGGAGGAGCTCTGAGCTTGGGATTGGGGGCATCTGGGCTCCAGCAGCACCAGCTTTTTGGTCCAGTACTTTGATCCACTTGGGAGACTTGCAAAACCTACATGGCCACATTCTTGTGCAACCTGATCTAGGTGACCCTGCTTTAGCAGGGGGTTGGACTAGATGATCTCCAGATGTTCCTTCCAGCCACCATCATGCTGTGATTCTGTAGGCCCACCCTATATTTTTCTGGAAAACAGAGATGCTGTTTTGTTTGATGGTCATTACATCTTATATCTGTCCATGTGATGGTTATCTAGTGTCCTCCAGAACCTGCCCTCAAAATCCAGGAGATGCTCTAGGGCTCTGGGAAGGTGTCCACATATGGTTGTGTGAGCGTATCTGGGAACAGATCTCAGGCTGCTGGGGCAGTGACTCTCTCCAAGAAGCTGATCCTGAGTTTAGCAAGGGGACATGGTGGTTCCCCTCTCTGTTTCCTCTGCTCCAGTGTGGAGGAGAGCATGCTTAGACTAGGCAGAGCGAGGGTTACTGGGAGTGAGGGTCCACTGTACTGGCAGGAAGGTTCAAGTTTGCTGTCTTGTCTTATATTGATGCTGAATACAAGCTAAATGGGGCCCAGAGCATTCCAGCAAGGAAAACACCTGTGCCCAGGTGTTGGGTGTTGCTGCACTCCTCTGGGAAAACAGCTTTTTCCAACCCCTCAGTGTGCTAACAAAAACTTGCCATCTTCTCCAAAACCCCTGGCATCAGATTGTCACTTGAGCTTAATGCTTTAGAATAGGTCACATCAACGGCAACCAAGCCCAATTTCTAGCCCCAGAACTGAAGTGCTGGCCTGTATTTTCAAGTGCCCACTGATTTGATGGTTGTGGTGAGAAGGAACAGGTATAAAAGCAGTCAGCCACTGTCTTGCACTGCTTGGAAGACTTGGATAATGTGTTTGAAAAGACAGAGGCAAGAGTCTCATCTCTGAGTGCAGACATCTTCAGCACAGACAAACAACAGAGATACCAATAGCCATAGAAAACTCTCCAGTCCTCCAGTCAGTGCAAATAGCAGCGGAAGGATCCTTCTGTTCCTCAAGGGGCATCATACACCTTGAGATGTGATAGGGAAGATCCCCTATCTTTTGTTTGCTCAGGTTTCAACGACTTTGATGGCCCCATTCTGGACGGTCACGTTTTGCAGGAAGGATTGGGTTCTGCTTCATGCAGCAACTTGCAGAGTGAAGTGAAGCTGCTGAGATAAAGTGCTGCAATATCTCCAGCCAAGTGCAACCAACTGAAGCTGGATGCCTGAAGTCATCCCCATGAAAGAGATGAAGAAAAGGGTAGGAAGGTCAAGACTGACACTGGAATGGAAAGCAGCATGGAGAGAGGCCTAACACACAAGTCTTCTTTTGGAGCCTTCATCCCTGGGGCAATCCACAGACTACCTCTGTGAGGAGGTATCAACCCCTTTTCTCCAGTCAAACTGCCAGCAGCTTACTGTCTCAGAGGTGCTGGAGGTGAGGTGGGCAGTGGTGGACAGCTTTCCTTTGTTTTTCAGGAGACATCACCAAAGAATCAGGGTGACAGGATTCTGTGTGCAGAAGTGACTGTGTGAGATACAGTTTCATTTTGATTATTTGAAAACCCAAACTGTTCATGGGTTTTAAAATTCATGGCCCCTCCGGGTTGCTTTGCTTTGTTTTGTTTCTTATTCCTTCTCCCTTATTCCTCAGAGGGAACCATCCAAACCTACACAGTGTGTCATTTCTTGAGGAAAAGCAATCTCTTTCTAGTCCAACCTAGGCTGAAGATGCTCCTGGTAATTAATTTGTCTGAGAAATTGAGCAAAAAAACAAAGTTGAGACGGAACAGAAACCAAGCTGGTTCAGGGAGAGTTTGAAGACCCACTTGAGTTGGGGTATTGTTGCAAAAACTTTTCACTGGAAAAAGATTTTTCTAAGTTTTTTGGGGGGAGACTTGGGCTCCGGACATTCTTCTGTTGCAGCTTCTTGTGTGGTACCAAGATCTGGAGCCTGGCCATTCCCAGTCCCAGCTTCCCATGCCTGCTTCATTGCAGAGCTGTGCCACCTCTCACTGAGTCCTAAATCTTGAACTCTTTGCTCTCTCTGTCATCACTGGTGCAGGGTGGAATGGAGGTGATGTCATCTTTGCCTTAGCTATACTTTCTATTTGAAGTTTTCCCAGAGAATGAGGATCAAATGGGTGCACAACTGTGTCTTGAGTGCAGCAGGGACCTCCTGCTATCACACAGTGAACTGTCCAGGTTCTGCATTCATTGTTACAGTCTGCTCAAGCTCTTCACCACCAAGAACCTTTCTGTGAGGTTTCTCAACATCCAGCAAGGTTCAGAATCAGGCATCAGGAAGGCAGATTCAGTGGTAGTAACCACCACAAAATCCCATGAAGAATTTCTCCCTTTAACCTTTCATTCCCTCACCTATAATCCAAGTATGTTTTAATGGTGTGCTCTTTGAGACATGGCTTTCTGTTCCCTCATGCAGCAAGGGGTTGTGGAAAACCACCAAGCAGTGACTGAAATCAGGTGAGCTGATCTGTCACATCCCAAGCGTAACCCCGGCTGCTGGGGATTGTTCTTGCCAGCTTCATGGGATGTCCCAGAGCTAGCTCAATTGAAGGCAAGGTGCATTATGGAAACAGGACTGTGCTGGAGAGGCTTGGGCAGTGGGGATGCTTCACGTGGGAGGGGAATGGTGACGAGTACCTGTGTGTCTGAAAATACAGCAAGAAGTGGAGTGGGTAGAGGAGACCACCTACTTGGTGTTGCTGACTGCTCTGCAACCTGCCAGCTCTGCTGCCTGGCGCTGGCCAGATCCACAGTGTAACTGCTCAGCTCCAGTCCTTGCCTCCTCTGTGCCCCCCACATGCTGCTTCTCCTATAAATAGCCTGGTGGGAAGCGGAGCACAGAGCCACTAGTGCAGATGGCCCCTGGTTCCACGTGCAGCCACGTATGAGATCCCAGACAGGGGCTGTCAATTCCTGCCCTCGAGCCACCCGTGAAACCTCATTAAAAATGGTGTCCTCTTCCTTCACCCCCAGCACCCCCTCCCTTCCCATTCCAACTTGCCTGCATTCAAGCACCCTTATTAAACATGCACTTCTAAGCAAGGAGAGCTGACTTTCCCTTAATTGAGGCATAATAATTAGAGCATTAACACATTAGGAGGGTGAGACAGCATGTTTAGCTTTTGTGATTAATTATCTGAGGATTGTAATAAGTTGTTAAGACATTAATTACTCTGGCATGTTTATTGCTCTTTATTGCAGAACAGACACTTGGTAGCAGCAAGTGCGTCTGGAAGTACAGAGAGAAGTGGGCTGGAGGGAGAAGACCTGTTGGTGGGGACAGGCTGGGGACATCCTTCTGGGTGGACTTTGGTGCTCCAATAGGTTTGTTTTTCACACAGAATCACAGGGGTTGGAAAGGACCTCTGGAGATCACCTAGTCCAACCCCCCTGCCAGAGCAGGATCACTGAGGCTGCACCTAGGGTTGCACTGGACAGCGTCCAGGCAGGTTTGGAATGACTCCAGAGACAGACTCCACAATCTCTGGGCATCCTGGTCCCGTGTTCTCCTGCCTTCCAAGTAAGGAAGTTCCACCTCATGTTTAGACGGAACTCCCTATGGTCAAATTTGTGCCTGTTGTGTCTTGTCACCACTGATTCTCTTTCATCTTCAGGAGGTCAGAGGAGGAGAGAAATAGTATCTGAGTCCCTTAGGACAATCTAGAACTTGGAAGGCCCTTTCTGCTGTTTTCATCTGGATTTGTCTCCTCTTCCTGATGGTTTGAGCTCCCTCTCATTTAGATCTGTGTTTCCAATGCTGGTCAGTTTCTGTCTAGATCCTAACCAAGGGGTTTGGCTGTACTAAAGACAGCCTAAAGTTCAGAGAGTCAGCAAGGAATGAATAAGGACTCCAATGCCCTCTCTCACCCCTCTGTTGGCTGAATTTTCTCCTGGATAATTGGGAAGTAAGTTAGGGAAATGTGTTGCTTCAGCAGCATGAGAGGTGTGAACTACCATGGCCTGCTCTTCACACAACAAGCTGCTCTGTGGCCCATAGACAACTCCATACTGGTTGGTCAGATTGGGTCTAATGGCAAAGGTAAGACCTGGAGGATGAGTAGGTCTTGTATGCTCCTTAAACTCTGATCAGAAGAGGCAGCCAGATCAGCAGAGAGACGTGGAGAGCCTGTTCCCAGATCTTCCTATGAAATAGGCACAATTCCAGATCCTCCCCACCTCACCCTTCCTCTGCAGTTACCTGAAGTGGGGAGAGCGCAGGAGGTACGGTGGCAGCCCCAACCACCATCACGGATAAAGAGGTTTGGGAGGCTGATGGAAGACAAGAAGGTGGGAGTCTATGGGTGTGGTCTATTGGTACAGATCTCCTTGAGGACCCTGGGACCTGATGTTTCTATTTTCTAGGCTGTTTCTGTGTCCTCATGTTATTGCAACACATGCTTGTGTCTTGGGGCAATGTCTGATGGATGCAAGGGGCAGGAAGTTAGAGTTAAAACCTGTGATGGTTCTGGCCACTCTTTGTCCCCTCAGGACTGACCAAGTGGTCTCTTTGCCTGTGGCTTCCACAAGCTCAAGCCAGTGTCACTGTCACTCAGTTGTCTCAGTGGCTGGGGAGGAAAAATCCTTTCCGTATGTACAAGCTGGGATCTGTCTTGTGTCAGCTGAATGCTCTCCATTGCCTTCAGGTCCTCCTGCCTGCCTTTCACTAGCCCACCTTGGATTTGGCATTCACTGTCAGGTACCTGCTTTCTGCCTTCATGGGATGGAAAGTATCAGCCTGCCATTCCCCACACAGCTCCTAGGGATGAAGCAGGTCATGACTTAAGTGTTGTGTCATCAAAAAGATTATTTCCTCTAGGTGTGTGCAAGAAGACAATGGCACCGACCTGTCATCCTGGCGTGGCATGGCATTAGTGACTTCCCTTTGCAGGTAATAAGCAGCAAATGTACACATTTTGGGGGAGCTCTGGATTATTATTATTATTATTTTTCCTTTTAGGAGCGCTGTCTTCCTAGACCAGACTTAATTAGTAGAGCTCATTATTTCCTCAAATGTAAGTTGATTTCCATTGAATGTGAATTGTTCAGTGGATGGGGAGCAGCAGAGCGGTGCTGCAATATTCATATTGTTTTAATTGCAACATTAACATTTCATGCCGCTCTTGGCACGCTTTCAGGTACAGCCCTTCAGCTCAATGCAAGGCTGTGAAAGGTTGGATCAGAACAATTAGGATAGAGTGACTGTATTTCTGGGTTTTTTTTTGTTTGTGGGTTTTTTGTTGTTGTTGGTTTTTTTTTTTTTAATGAATACAAGCCTGGATTCAAACCCCACCACTGCTTTTGTTGGGCAGAACAGGGAGTCGAGCACCCCTGAAGTGTAAATCCTTTTTTGGAATAAAGGATGTGCTGTAGTGCATGTTTAAATTCTCTTTTTGCAGAGCTAAAAGCCTGTAGGTACAAGAGATACGTGATCCTCCGGGATGATGGCACCTCCTGGGACTTGACCTTTGTCAGGGAAATCAGAGAAGTCCCAAAATGTGTCTGGCCAGCTGGGCCATCATCATACATGAGCTGGGGACCAAATGGTTATTTTCTGCTTCTTAGTCATTTTCAAGGCTCTGGGATGCCTGAGCCTGGAAGAGGCACTGTAAACAGATAATGACTGGGTCAGTGCAGATCCTAAGTGAGCACAGGGATTGCCATGCTCTGTCCCTAAAGCTCCTGTCACCTTTGCTGCCTTGTCATGTCCCATATGCTTGCCACTTACTGTTCCTGTATCAGAAAGTGGTGATGAGTGGGAGTTCCCAGTGTCAGGAATATGTGATTTGTGTCAAAAGGTGTCAAATTTGTGTCAAATGCATCTCCTGGTTCCATTCTGGAATGGCCTAATGAGGGTCTTTTAATCACAGAATCATAGCATTGTTTTGGTTGGAAGAGACCTTTAAGATGACTGAGTCCAACTATTAACCCAGCACTGCCAGACCATCACTAACACAGGTCCCTCGGCACCACATCTATGCGGTTTTTAAATCCTTCTAGGGATGAGGACTCCACCACTGCCAGGGCAGCCTTGTCTAGGGCTTGACAAACAGTTTGGGGAAGAAATGGTTCCTAATGTCCAATCTAAACCTCCCCTAGCACAACTTGAGGCTGTTTCCTCTTGTCCTGTGTTTTGTGACTTGAGAGAAGACACCATCCTCCAACTTGCTCCAGGCTTCATTCAGGGAGCTGTAGAGAGTGGGAAAGTCTCACCTCAGCCTCCTTTTCTCCAGGCTAAACAACCTCAGTTTTCTCAGCCACTCCTCATAAGACTCTTCAACAACTCCAGACCCTTTACCAGCTTTGTTGCCCTTTTCTGGACACACTCCAGCACCTCAATGTCCTTCTCGTAGTGAGGGGCCCAAAGCTGAACCCAGCATTCAGGGTGCAGCCTCACCAGTGATGAGTACAGGGGCACAATCACTGCCCTACTCCTTCTGGCCATGCTGTTGCTGATCCAGGCCAGGATGCCATTGATCTTCTTGCCTACCTGAGCATACTGCTGGGTCACTAGAACTGGGTCATTGTAAGGAGGTGAGCAAGGAAGGCCAGCTAGCAGCTCTAGTCAATGGCTTCTTGGTGCTGATCTCCAAAGATTGTATCTCATTGTGCAACATGCAAACTGTTTAATTGACTCTAAGGAGAACCAAGAGGCTGTTGTGACCCCTTCAGCCTTTGGGAAGAAGAAGTAGGGTCACTTGGCTCCCTTTATCCTGCCAGGGGAAGGCTGAGCTTTGCACCCTTGCTGCTGCTGCCTGCCAGCTCTCTGCTGGCACTGGCTTGCAGAGCTGTATTGAGGCTGGGGAGTGAGTCTGGTCTGCAGCAAGGACCTGTGTGCAGAGAAAGAGGCTCCCTCTCACAGTCACAAGTATCACTGTTCAGTCAACCTGCTAATGGGTGGCTTGATGTGTAAGAGGTCCTGCCATGAGCTTCCTGGGTGGCTACTGGGACTCTGGGCTGCCCTCCTGGCATTTACTGCATCATCCACAGGCTGCTACCTCTTGATGGAAGGTGAAACCTCTGTCCATGTGGTGGAGAGGCACTGGGAGGGCTGTGGGGTGAGGGAGCTGCTCTGCTCATCATCCCTTGGAGCTGGGCATACTTTTTCCATTTCAGGAAGCATCTAAACTCATTTATACACTGGAATTGCAGCAGAACTTTGGTTTGGTCACTGGAAGAATGACAAGGGGAGAGAACACAGTCCCTTTCCAGAAGTTTTCCAACATGCCATCTTTGCTGCCTGGATCTTCTATCAGCCAAGCATGCTCAAAAGCTTCTCCCATTAGTACTGCATGCAGCGGGATCCATGAAGTCTCATCTCCTGTGGATATGAAGCTTGGATTTGGATTCTCTGGTGTCTAGTAAGCTGCTTGTGCTGAATGGAGCATCTCCCCTTACCAGAATATTTATAGTGTCTCTCTTTTCTCCCATGCAGATTGCCTGATGTCTAATAAGGGATGATACACTACAGGTTGGGAGGTGCTGATAATGTCTCTCCTCTGTTTGACAGTCTGCTCCCATGAAATTTATATTCTCTGACTGTCTCCAAGCCCTCTGTCTCTGTCAGATCAGGTTGAAATCTGTTCACCGTGTCAGAAGTTGCTGGAGAGTGGGCAGAGGACAGCCTGGTGTGGTGGGACTGCATATGCTCTGCCCTTCTGAGGGGATTAGGCTGAAAGTGTGCTCAGCTCTGGTTCCTGCAGATCTGTGGGTGGGGCAGCTGTGGCTCACATCGCCAAACTGCAAGCCTGGGAAAGCGAGCTGCTTGTGTGGGAGGAAGACAATGAGCTCAGAGACTACCCATGAGAAGTGCTTTCTGGCCCCAGTGGTCCTGCACAGGCTGCCATGCTGCAGGCTTTTCAGGCATGTTGGAGCTGCCTGGAGTGATGAACCCAAGTGCAGAGCCTGGCCTCTGGTGGAGAACAGCCCCCGAGGACAATAAACCAGCAAGCCCGGAGCTCCTGGCTGGTGTGAAGAAGTGCCCAGCCAGAGGATAACGAATGCCACAGCAGGAGACAGAGCATTTCTCTGAGCCCATTATCCTCTTTATCACCCTGCTAACAAGCCCCAGAGTGACTTCAGAGTGACTTCTCTGGAGCAGCCCCATCCCTCACCTCTGGTGATGGTTGGGTGCTGGGGCTCAAGAAAACATCTTGTGGCAGGAGTGCTCAGTGGGAAACCACAGACTACACCCCCCTAAATAACAGCACTGGGGGTGTGTGGTGGTTCTGGCTTTGCTGGCACAGAGATCATGCCCTGCTTTGGTCCATTTGTGGTGCCACCTGAGAGATCTGGGTGTAAAAGCCAAGCATCCATCTTTTTCAAAGTACTTTGGGGCAGCAAGGGCCCTGCAGCACCCTCACGAGAATGGCTCCAGCCTATCTCCCACCTTGTCTGAGCTTTAAGATTTATAAGATTTATTCAAGAGCCAATAGGAATTTGGGGCCGCGGGCAGGGAGGTGAGTTTGTTCTGCTTCACTTGCAGCACAGCTGAGTCTGTGCATGAGCCTTGTGTGAGGAGGAGAGGGCAGGAGTGATGTGCTCTTCCTAAGAGCTAATAAAAGCTAATTCATCCCTTTGCTCCAAGACAGTAGGAAGCATTAGCAGCTGGCTGAGTGCCTCCTCCACTGCGGCAGTGCGGGGTGCCTCCGCCTCCCCCCTGGCTGGGAGCAAAGCTTGTCCTCCCGTGGAGAGGAAGGCATCTCTGTCAGCTGTGCTGGCTGCCACTGCATCAATAGGCAGCCTGTGGTGCTGTCTGGAGCTGGTATTCCTCCTGGGAAATAAAAACAGCCACATCACCTTGGCAGGTGGGTCTGTGAATGAGGATGGACATCCCATGGGCAATTTCCCATGGAAACATAGAATGGTAGGGGATGGCAGGGACCTCCAGAGATCGAGTCCAACCCCCACTGCCAAAGCAGGATCTCCTAGGGCAGGTCACACAAGACACATCCAGACAGGTCTTGAAAGCCTCTTGAGAAGGAGACTCCACAACCTCTCTGGGCAGCCTGGTCCAGTGATCCCTGGTGACACCCTTACAGTAAAGAAGTTTGTCCTCGTGTTGAGGTGGAACTTCCTGTGTTCCACTTTGTGTCTATTGTCCTTCATCCTATCACAGGCCACCACTGCAAACGGACTGTCCGCTTCTCCTTGACACCCACCCTTCAGATATTTGTAAACACTGATCAAATCCCCTCTCAGTCTTCTGTCCTCCAGGCTAAACAGCCCCGGATTTCTCAGCTATGCTGAGCTTCAACTCCAAACAAGCACCCCAGGGCTCTGACCACAACTCATGGGAGCAGTGAAAAGCACCATCCCTGATTTGACTGGGCTCCAGGACACCCCCAAAAGGGCTATTTAGTGCCCAACTAGGTGACCAAATAGGTTGGAATACCTTCAACAAGCACCTTGTGTGCTCATCTGTGCACAGCACATGGTGCGCCACCCTGTGTGCTCACCTACCAGAATGTCTGAGCACAGCGGGTGAACGTTAAGTAAAGCTAATTGCCAGTAATTGGAAGGGTTTTCTTTTTTCTCCTGTCTGTTATTTTAATTTCTCATTCTCTTCCAGGCTTAGCTGTTGAAGGATGCATTTTGTCTGTTCCATAGTATGAATCTTGCTGCCAGTGGCAGGCAGGGCTGGGGAGACATAGGGAGGTGGGGAGGAGGAGAAGGGAAATCAAACAGCAGAGGCTCTGTTGTGTTTGAGTATCCTTTAAAATACTGATGGTTTTGGGGGGCAAAAAAGGAGGAGAAAACCTGCAAAGCCTTGCAGGTGTAGGGTAGAGAGAGTGCCATACTGTGTAACCAGCCAGGTCAGAAAAAGCAGGAGAGCAACAGTCGGTGGGGATGGTCTGGAGCGTGTTTGCAGAGCTGTCTGCTCAGCTTTGGAGCAGAGGAGGAAGATTGGTGTGTCATGAAGCCAAGTGTCTCTTCAACTGTGAGCAGCACATCAACCAGAGGATTGCAATCCTCGTTTGTTTCTTTTCTCCCCTCTCTATTCTTTATCAGTAGGTCTCAAAGCATTTTAAAAGAGAGCTGACACTGCAGATTGGGAAACTTTGCAGCTTGAGGCTTCAGACACAAACTCAAAGCCAGGCAGAGGAGCCAAGGAGCTGAGCTGCCATCCTGTGCTCTTCTCCCTAGCCCCAAAGCCTCTCCCTGGAGAATATTCAAGGGCAGGTTGGATGAGGCCTTGAGCAAACTGGTCTAGTGGAAGGTGTCCCTGCCCTAGTGGCACTGCGGTGGAACTAGATGATCCCTTCCAACATAAACCAATCTATGAAATATCTGCACTGCTAACCTTGGCCTTTCTCCCAGGCCTCTGCACTGACCACACTGATAATGGGGAACTTGTTGGAGGCCGACTATGTCCCACAGGGTGGCTCCAGCACATGTTGCCTCCTCTGGCCACGTGTGATCAGTTGGACTGCCTCTTGGAGGGGTGCACTCTGGCATGTGACAAGGCCCTTCAAAGTGGGGTTGAATTTATAGGGATGTGCTCTGGTGCCAGTCCATGAGGCCCTTCTTCCTGTCCTGATCTTTCTCTGCATTACAGGAGGATTTCACTTCTAATCTGGAAACATCTGGCACTGCTGCTCCTTTCGCCAGCACCATGAAGTGTCGAGGTGAAAAGAAACACAATGCATCACCTTCTTCATGGGCTGCCATTCAGCCAAGAATGACAGAGATTAGCCTTCAATCACAGCAGGGCTAGAGCTGATGGAAACCTTCCTGAGGACATGCTGGAGAAACATTTTCATTAGCAGAGGAGAGGGTGACAGAGATGAAATGCCCCTTCACCTCGCCCGCCCAGCATTAACAGGACAAGGAGATGCTAACTGAGGAGCTGGCACCAGCTGCAGCACTTCCAGTGCTGTCTGCTTCCAGATGTGAGCAGAAGCTGTGACACTGCAAAGCAGCACTTTTATAGCCTGGTGGTAGTGACTTTGGTTTTCCTCCTGCCAATACTTGCTGCTGGAAGCAGTCTGGCTCTCTCTATGCTGTCGAATGAATGGAGGAAGTGGGTGCTAGATTGAGCCACCTAACCAAATGGGCCAGAAAAAGATATCGTTGGGTGATAAGGTCCAGGAGGTATCATGGGTTCTGCCTGCTGCATCACATTTTGCTCATTTAACAGGACTGCCTTTGTGGAGGCTTTCTCTGTTCCATGGAAAGCTGTTTCCACAGTGAACTGCTGCAGGCATCCTCATCTCATAGTTTGCATTCCCCCAGGGCAGTTGAGAAGCCCCAGATTCACTTCTGCTACTGATGTCTCCCTTGTGCTGGAGAAGCATGCCCTGTGCCCCAGCTGGGCACCTGGCACAGACCTGTCTGTCTGGGTTACTGGGAATTAACCAGCAGGATCCCTGCCTGCGGCTGGCAAGCTCCTGACAAAGACAGGCTCTGTCTCTTTCACTCCCAGCTGAAGGATGACTTGTCTGATCCTATCTTGCAGGTTGGAGGGAAATAATTTTCTGTGGCAAGTTCTTTTTTTTTTTTTTCGGGGGGTGGGGGTGTAGAAAAATAAAATGAAAAACAAACCCAGTAGAAACTCTGGCCACTGTGGATATTTTTAGCACTTTGCAAAGGAGTTTTAACATCTCTTTTTCTTTCTCTTTCTCTCTCCCTGTCTGTTATTTCTTCAGCTTCCTGAAGACCATTGTCTCCTTGGGGCTGCCTGCCATGGTGTTAACATCACATCTCTGTGGTGAAGGTAAGATGGTGCTCAGCACTTCCTAGGACTTCATCTTGCAGGGAGCCTCATCTCCTCTCCTTGCTCTCCTGATGCCCACAACATGCACAGCCCTCTGTGAAGAGGCTCCTGTTTGGGAGAGTGATGACCTCAGAGATGTTCATGTCTTCTGGGATGGGTTTTTGTCAGGAATCTGATCTGAGCTTCCCGAGAGGGAGGTGTTATAGCCTGGTAGCTAGAGCATTAGTTTAGGACACAATATCAGGTAGGTTCTGAGTTTGGAGCATTTTCACTTTAAGGTAACTTTCACTTCCCCCTCCTCCCTTTCAGAACTGGAGTAACCAAAATTAGAGGAAAAACTGGCTCCTGAGCCCTTTTTCCTCCTGTACCCATCACTTGCCTTGTTTTCCTTTTCTCCTACAGTCTCAGCTGGCAGAGTTTCAGTGCTGGCCTATTGAAAAGAAAAGCACGTGCTGGCTTATGGAAAAAGAGACCTGAGACAGGATAAATCTGGAGGCAATGAGATCAGGGGAGGGGGGGGGAGGCAAGTCAGCTGCTCTGACACTTTTATTGTGGAGCCAGGCTGCTTGGGAATGAATCTTTCTCAAAGCTCGTGTTGGTGGATGACATTTCTAACAGGCCCTGGCAGTAACCTTCACCAAGCCTCACTGCCCAGCCCTGGGCTGTGCCTGTTCCTGGGGCAAGGGGAACGAAGGTCATCTGCAAATGCCACAGGCATCAGGGCTTGATGGTGCTTGATGTACCCCTGATGAGTTTGAAAGCACCAGAAGCTCTTCAGGCTTTGGTGGTTTCAGCTTGTGGAAGCATGTGTTGTTTTGCAAGGGAGGTGTTGGCTTCTGTGTGTGTTTCTCATTTCAAAGAAACGAAGAGGAGTCAACAGAGACCAAAAGAAATTCTCCCTGGAGTTGCCCAGAAGAATGGATAACTGCAAGGAAAGATGAGTCCACGGCTCTGGAAAAGGAAGATTATTTGCTTGGTATCCTAGTGATGAGGTGCTCGCTGTGCTTCACGCAGAGCCTGGAAGCCAGGGGAGAGTTCAGGTTACAAAGAGGGCTGGACAGGGTTTGCTGCCCTCTCCCCTCCTTTCCTGTATCACTGTCACCTTAGATTTGCCATCAAGAGGGTGATGTTATGGCTGGCAGTGACAACAGCAGAATGCCACTGGCAGAGGTGAAATCTTCCCCTCCATGAGGGGACTTCTTCCTTTCCCATCCCCTTAGCATACATCAAGGGCTGCTGTCTCCCTGTGCCAGGTGGGACATGCATAGGTGCTGCCTGAGGGACAGTGTGCACCGTGCTGAGCGTCCCTTCTCTGACCTGTCACTGATGCTGCATTGCTGCATGGTGACATGTGTCAGAGGGTAAATCCTTGTCACTGTCTGAGACAAATCAAGGCCATTGGGAGCTGCTGTGTTTACCATTGTGGAGAGCATTGCATGGAGCCCTCCTTTGGCGTGCTGGCAACCTTGTACCAGTAGGAGATCTGTGAGGTGTGTCCCTTCAGAGCCTTTGGGGCCAGCCCTAACCTAAGTCAGGGTCTGTGGAGCAGACAAATATGTTTGAGGTCATAGAATGGTAGGGGTTGGAAGGAATCTCTGAAGACTTGAGTCCAACCGGCCTGTCAAATCAGCATCACCTAGAGCAGGTCATACAGGAATACAGGAGGGTCTTGAAAGTCTCCAGAGAAGAAGGCTCCACAACCTCTCTGGGCAGCCTGGGCCAGTGCTCCATCACCCTTACAGTAAAGAAGATTCTCCTCATGTCGAGGTGGAACTTCCTGTGTTCCAGTTTGTATCCATTGCCCCTTGTCCTATCACAGGACACCACTGAGAAGTGACTGGCCCCTTCTTCTTGACACCCACTCTTCAGATATTTATAAACATTAATAAGATCTCCAAAACAGCAGCTGGAGCAGAGCTGTTTTTTTGAAAAGTGTTTATGGCTGATGTTCTCTTCAGGCTGTCTCTCACCTTCCCTAAACAGGAGCTAATCTCATAGAGGAGTGCCTGTGCCCACACTGCTCCAGCAGCCCTTCTGCCAGCCTTCTCTCTTTGAGGGCCAGTTCAGCAAAGCCTTAGTGCTGTTCTGGGTCCAGGTTTTGTTTTCCAACTGATAACAGAGAAGACAATGAAGGTAGCTGCCAGGCCACACTAGAAATCGGAGATAGGTGATGGACCTCTTTCTGCACTTAAAGATTAAAGAGTTTAATCTCTGGTTCTCTTTTAGCCCTGATCCTCTTTTGCATCTTTTCCAGCTGATGCCTGAGTCTGTCTTTGTTTTATTTTGTTATTGTTTGGGGTTTTTTTTTTTGCCCTTTTCCCCCTCAGCTTATGAAAAATGGCTTTGCCATCTGCATCTGTCAGGAGTCCACCGAGCGGGGCGCACGGCTCAGTGAATATACAAATGTGTGGTTGGATGGTGGCCCCCTCTGACAGGCCGGAGATGAATACCAAGCGTGCAGGGAGAAGAGCCTGTTCCCTCCTTCCGCTGCTGCTGCCTCTGATGGTTGTTTTTCTTATCCCAAGGAGGTGTGAGCATCGCCTTTGGGAGCAGTGCTTCCTTCTGCTCCTGTTCTGCCTTGCCAAGGTTCAGTTCTCTGCCATCCATCATCAGATGAGTCCTCTCCTCGCTCCCACATCTCAGCTGCTGATGGGAGTTCTGGGGAAGGGGTAACTGGTTTACCCAGCTTTTTCCCCACCATCTTTTTCCCCTCTCCCTTTTGCGTTGCACCTCCTAGGACCATTACAAGACAATTACAAGTCAAACTGGGGCTCAAAAACACTTGCATTTGCTTGCTTCTCAGGTACATTTGAAGTGAGGTAAGGATGAGATAGAGAGGAGGGTATTGTTGGACCTTACCCAAAATTACTTAAATTACAATTTTGACTGGAAGTTTTCAGCAGTGTTGTGCAGGACTCCATGTAAGATGTGCTGAAAGCACCCAAGTGCTCCTGCACATCTTGGCCTCACTGTCTCCTTTCCCTGCTGTAGGTGACCAGCACTTTGGGGCTCTGCAAGGAAGAACACACCAGCTATGAGATCCTTAGTTTCCTTTAATTTGCAGGGTCACCCAGGTACCCAAAGAGAAGTGACAGCCTGCCTTGATATCCATGGATTTGCTCACCTCCTCAGAACCATAGGATCACAGAATCACTTTGGTTGGGTCATGAAGTCCAACCATTATCTAACTCTGTCAAGTGTGGTGCCAAACATAGCTTACAATGTCCCTCAGCACCACTTCCCTGTGTCTTTCAAACACCTCCAGGGATGGGAATTCGACCATCTCCCTGGAGAGCCTGTGATTCTGTGATTCTAGTGTCTGAGAACCCATTCCATGAAGAACTTTCTTCTGATATCCAACCTAAACCTCCCCTCGTGCAACTTGAGACCATTTTCTCTTGTCTTGTTACTAGGGAGAAGAGACCAGCCCCCGCCTCTTGGTTTCCTGCAGTCCTGCACCTGAATTGCTTCCCTGGCCTCAATCTACTAAGAAGCTTTCAGCCAGGTGGACTCAGGAGCAGGCAGGCAGAAAATGAAATGAGTCTCTCCATGCTCTTGCCACAGCTATCTGGTCAAGGCGGGGAAGTTTCTGGGAGGGCAGACCCCTGCTTTGGCAGGAGGAGAGAGCAGGCAGCTTGAGCTGAGCTGGTTTTTGACAAGCAGATGGATGTTCAGTGGGGGCCCAGGAAAACCCTCTCACTTCAGGCTAGCTGTGAGCCCTCCAAACCAAAGCATTGTGCTGACATGAAGGAAAGCATCACTCCACTTGATGCTCAGCCTGAATTACCTCTTCAGGACGCAGCCACCATCCCCTCCTGCCACCAGCTCCTGGGAGGAACCAGCTGCTTGCTTGCAACCAAGCAAGGATGCAGCAGGAGCTGGGGAACAGCGAGGAGAGAGGAAGGAGAGCTATGGCAGATTCCTCTGGTGTCTCCACACCGCGGGGCTCTTGGCGAGCAAACGCTCATCTGCTTTGAAAGCTCTTAGTGCTCCTGCAGGTGGGAGCCAATTTGTCTGCTTTCCTGCTCAGGTGCCATCTGGTTGCAGGATTGCCTGTGTGGTGGATGAGTGTGACAGTGGCGATGGCGAAGGGAGGGGGCTGCTGAGGTGGGAGAGATGGGTCTAAAACTTTCCTTGAGTAACTTCTGGCTGGGGTTGCTCCCCCTCCCCTGCATCACAGCAGGGAATTCACAGCCTGTCATCTGCTGTCCCTGGAGCATGAGGAGGGAGCCCAGGCACCACTAATAGCAAGCTATCATTTTAATGCTGATTTCCTACCAGGAGCTCAGGCTGGGGAAGGCTCAGCTTGGGTGGAGGGAAGCCTTTAGCAGATGGAGAGGGGGGAGGTCTGTGGGGCTTGTTCTGCACTCTGAGAAGGGACTTCCAGAGAGCAGATGATTAACCACCTCTGGGAAAACTGGTGGCAGGACCTAGGGTCAGTCTCTGGTGGGTGTGGGAGAGAGGGAGAGGGATGCTTTCTTCCCAGTGATTTTCCTGTAATGGATTTCTTAAGTGCTTCAGGCTTTGGGTTGAATTGTGGATATTAAGAAAAATTTCTTCACTGAAAGGGTTATCAAGCTTTGGAACAGGCTGTCCAGGGACATGGTGGAGCCACCATCCGTGGAAGTGGTTAAAAGATCCATGGGTGTGGTGCTTAGGGAAATGGTTAAGTGGTAGTGGTTTAGCAGAAGTGGTGGGATTGCGAGCTCTAGGTGAGCAGCTGGACTTGGTGATCTCAAAGGTCTCTTCCAACCTCAACCATTCTATGATTCTATGAGTTTGGTGTTAGTTGCTTGTTGTCAGCCCTTTGTGAGTTGTGACCTAGAAGATGCTCAGAGCACTGGCAGGGGTGCAGCTGGTGGCATGGTTATCTTTTTAATAAAGGAGCCAAGCAGGACTGGGTTTAGCTACTGCCTTTTTGTGAGGAGCTCCCCTGGACATCCATGCTGGACAATGGGCTTCAAAGCAGAGACATTGTAAAGCTGCTCTTGAGATACCCAAGAGCAAAAAGAAACTTCCCCTTTGCCATGGGAACCAGCTCAGCTGCCCCAGGCTGGAGAGTGGCTGAGTTTGGAGTTGTGACAGAAACAGAACCATTTTCCTGTCCTTTCCAGAGGTGGGAGTTCCCCCATCCAACCTCTTGGTCAGTCTTCTCTAGCCATGCTTGCTAAGATCCTGTGCTGCTCCCCAGGCTGGTGTAGTTGCCTGGGAGCTGCTGGGCACTTTCAAGAGAGGTGACTGAATGCATTAGGAGTGTAGGGCTTGTTGGGGATTGTGTTGGCAGCAGTCAGAGAGGTTTCTAGACCTGCTTGGAAACTTTGGGACTAAAGGCACGTGAACTCGGATGCCATGCTTGGCTAACAAGAAACTGGTTGCCTACTACTGAGGGACAGCCTTGTTTTAAGGTAATGACCCAGTAATCTCCTGGCCTGTGGTGTGACATCTGTGAGACCACCAGCCTGTGCTGACCAAGGCCATTGGCTTCATCCATTCATATGGAAGCACAGAATCATTAAAGTTGGAAAAGAACTCCAAGATCATAGAGTCCAACTGTTAAGCTAACACCACCAAGTTCACCACTAAACCATGTCTCTAAGCACCACATCTATGTGTTTTTTGAGCACTTGCAGGGACAATGATTCCACCACTTCCCTGGGCAGCCTGTTCCAATGCTCAACCACTCTTTCGGTGAAGAAATGTTTTCCTAAACTCCAACCTAAATCTCCCCTGGTGAAACCTGAGGCTCTTTCTTCTCATCCTGTCACTTGTTATGTGGGAGAAGAGACCAACTCCCATCTTGCTCCAGCCTCCTTTCAGGGAGTTGTAGATAGCCAGGAGGTCTCTCCTCAGGCTCTTCTTCTCCAGGCTGAACAACCCCAGTTCATCTCAGCTGCTCCTCAGAAGATTTGCACTTTAGACCCTTCACCAGGTACAGTGACCTACATGGATTTTTTTAAAAACCATTTCAAGAACATTTAAAAACTCTCTTGACATCTAGCAGAAGGACAATGGAGGGACAATCTCCTGAGGTTCAATATGGCAAAGTGCAAGGTCCTGCACCTGGGTCAGGGCAACCCTTGATACCAAACCAAGCTGAGGGATGATGTAATTGAGAGCAGTCCTGCAGAAAATGACCTGGGGGGTACTGGTGGGTGAGAAGCTGGACATGAGCCAACCATGTGCACTTGCAGCCCAGAAGGCAAATCACATCCTGGACTGTGTCCACAGAAGCATGGCCAGCAGGTGGGGAGAGGTGATTCTGCTACTCTACTCTCGTGAGACCTCACCTGGAGTACTGTGTCCAGCTCTGGAGCCCTCAACTCAAGGGAAGTATGGATGTGCTGCAGCGGGTCCAGAGGAGGGCCACAAAGATGATCAGAGGGCTGGAGTACCTCCCCTGTGAAGACAGGCTGAAAGAATTGGGGCTATTCAGCCTAGTGAGCAGAAGACTCTGGGGGGACCTACAGGAAAACTGGGGTGAGACTACTTAGAAGGGCTTATGTTGATAGGACAAGGAGCAATAGATTGAAATTGGAGCAGAGGAGATTTAGGTTGGACATAAGGGGCAAATTCTTCACAAAGATAATGGTGAAATACTCAAACAGGATGCCCAGGGATGTGGTGGATGCCCCATCCCTGGAGACATTCAAAATCAGACTTGGTGTGGCCCTGGGAAGCTTGATCTAGTTGGAGGTGTCCTTGCTGACTGCAGGAGGGGTTGGACAGGATGACCTTTGAGGGTCCCTTCCAACCTAATGCAGTCTGTGAATCTGTGATAAAAGCAGCTGTGGTAGAGGGAAGCAAACCCAGCAACTGGTTAAATGGCAAAGGGACACGAGGGCAGGAGGAGCTCATCCTACCAGGAGAAGCCCATCCTGCCAGGCAAACATTAGAAGGCTACATTAGCAGAGCAGCATTGCTCACTGTGGTTACCAGCTCTCAGATCCGCCCCGGGGTGGAGCATGACTCAGTGGTTTTTAGGGAGCTATTTCTGTCAGAAAAAAATGACTCCTTTGCTAGAGACTCTTCCCTGCCTTGGGCGAGGAGAGAAAGAAGAAAAAGGAAAGGGCTACATTTTCCTAGCTGAGGAGAATCAAACAAAGTTTCCCTCAAGATTTCCTCAAGAGCGAGGAAATCAACACCTTACATATTCCCAAGAATAATACAATCAAGTGGTTGAGGGGGGATAAAAAACCAGAGAAATCAAATAGCCTTGCTGCTCCCAGCCCAGCACGCAGAGTAATGAGCCTTAGGAGCTCCCAGGAGAGATGCCTGTGTGCAGGAGATGGGCACAACAAGTGTCTCGCATGGGCCTCTATCTGAAGCCATCTCTCTCTAATTTTCTACATCAGTGAGAACACAGCATGGTGCCATCAATCAGAGTCAAGCTCCCCTCAGAAAGCCATCTCCTGCCTCGCCCTACTGCGGCCTCCCCCTCCGCTTCTGCCTCTGGCTGGGGACTGCAGGTGGCCTGGCCAGCAGTGCCCGCTGGCACCTTCTCTCCCACGGGGTTTGTTCTTCGTTGAGTTCGAGCCTGCCTGCGTGTCTGCCTTTCTCCTTCCTCCACTGCTGACACCTGTTCTTCACCAGTGCTTTATTTCCAGACTGTCTCTCCCCTTCCTGGAGTCAGAAGGGCCAAGTGTTCCTTTTATCCCCAATGAGGAGAAGGTAAGGATCTGCTTGTCCTGGGATAAACCCCCTGTGTGCTGCCTGGAGGAAGTTCTGGTGCCTGTACTGCTCATTCTGGGAATGGGGATGTTGGGCTCTTTACAAAGGCATGGAGTGACAGGACAAGGGGTAATGGCTTCAGACTGGAAGAAGTTTGATTTAGATTAGATATGAGGAAGAAACTCTTCCCCGTGAGGGTGGTGAGGCACTGGAACAGGTTGCCCAGAGAAATTGTGGAGGCTGCAAGCCTGGAAGTGTTCAAAACCAGGCTGGTTGGGGACTTGGGCAACCTGGTCTAGTAGGAGGTGTCCCTGCCCATGGCAGAGGGGTTGGAACCAGATGATCTTTAAAGTCCATTCCAACCCAAGCCGTTCTATGATTTGATGACTTTACGGCTGCCCTGAGGATGCACCTGCAGTAGTGGCCATCAGGCCATGTTCTGGGGATTGCTGGTGCCTGGGCTGTCTCTTTCATCCCAGACCCAGCTCTGGGCATAGAGCAGTTAAAGGAAGCATCTTTCAAGCTGGACTGGTGGTATGATGTAGCACCTCTTGGTCTCCCATTTTCTCCCTTTGTGAAATCCTCTGCTCCTTTCCAGCCCTGGCTGTGTTTCCATGAGACCCAGGGGCATCTCTTTGGCAGGAGCACTGGTGGTGGGTCTCCTCCTGAGGAGAACCAGACCTTGCATACTCCTAAGCTGCCCAGAAGGCTGGTGAGACATGGATCTGTGGTTGTGACTCTTTCTAGTAGTGTGGACGCAGCTGGTGTGTTTGATGGCACTTGCTTCTTCATCTCTCTCATGTTGCTGGACTGGGTGCTCTTGCTCAGTTGTGATGACCCTTGGACCTCTCAGAACCTGGCTGATGGCAGCTGTCATGATGCAGAATTTCCTATTTCTGACTCCATGGGCTTCAGCACCAGCTAGAACCAAGGACCATGCTTGTGGCACAGCTCTAGACAGAAGCATCTTCTGAATAAACCCATTGCCACCTGACTCTCAGCCTCTCATGCTGTCTTCTGTGAGCTGCCTAGGATCCTTGAACTCTCAGACATGATGTCCTGCACGTACCAAGCCTGCTCCAGCTGCTGCTGACCTCCATAGCAGCTGCTTTGTTTACCTCCCAAATGCCTGCCCTTTTTGGAAGGAGCTATAATTCATCCTGGTGGATACAGTGCTCACAGACACCTGAAGCAAGAAAATGTGCCATTAAACCACATTCTAGGCTGCTCTCTGGCCTAGGATTGCTGATCTGCTGAAGATGTAGAACAGGGAGGACAAAGGGGATGAGGCTGAGATGGGGAATAATTACCTAGGAGGGTAAAAGGGGTTGGCTGGGTTGGGAACTGCTGGGAGCTGGCACGCAGGTGCAGACCAGTGGCAGGCACCAGGGTGGAGGGATGAAAGATGGATTTTTAAAAGCATCTGCTCTCCTCTCTTCCTCTTCTTTATAACCTGTTTTTATAGAGACTGCATGAGGAACACATTTTTTTATTAGCAGCTTGGGAGTGGAGAGTAATAAAGATTAATTTTTTAAATAATTCCTTGCATTATCTTTTAATTTCCTGTGGCAGGGTTTGACTTTTAAATCTGCAAATGGAGCTGACGGCAAACGTGCTCCTCAGCTTGGAAGTGGCAGCCAAAGGAGCTGAGGGACTTGGTGAAGGTGGGAGAGGACCCAAAGTTGAGCCTGGAGTCCCAGCCTCTCCTGTTCCCTGGCCAAAATCATCTGTTCAGGTGTGTAGCATTGGGCTGTATCTCAACCCCAGGAAAACTTACAGAAACACAGACTAGTTTGGGTTGGAAAGGACCTTTAAAGATCATCTAGTCCTACCTCCTCCAGTGAGAAGGGACATCTGCAACTGGAGCATGTTGTCCAAAGGCCTGTCTAACCTGACTTGGAATGGTTCCAGGGATGGGGCATCTACTACCTCTCTGGGCAACCAGGCACATGTGTTTCACCACCCTCACCATAAAAGATTTCTTCCTTCTCTCCAGTCTAAATTGCCCAATTTTAGTTTCAAACCATCACCCTTTGTCCTGTCACAACTAAAAAGTCTGTCTCCAGTTTTCTTAGAGGCTTGTGGCAGTTTAGGCTGGGTGCCCCCTGCCACTGCTGCATGAGATACACCTCTGGTGTCCTGGGTGCCCACCCACAGGGGTGGACACAGGAAACGACATATTTCTACCCATAAGTCCTGCGCCCTATAAAGCCATTGGCAGAGTCATTCTCTTCCTCTTTCTTCCCTCTCTGCTCCCATGGGAGATGTCCTCTCTTATCAGGTAATGCCGGGGGAGTATCCTCAAGGCCTCTTAGGCCTGTCTAGGCCTAATGCCAGGAGGAGAATGGAGGGGGGGCAGTCTCAGACCTGGCCAGCCTGAGACTTGCCTAGCAGCGGGAGGGGGAAGAAAGAGCCCTGGGGGGTTTGGGTTTACCCTCAGGTGGGAAGAAGGGAAGGATTGGGAAGCTTTGGGAATTCTGTGAGGGGTTCTGTACGCTTTGGGATACTCTTTGCCACTATGCTTTGTAGTTTGTAGTTCTCTGTAGCTTCACCAATTGCTTTTCCATTTAAACTTTCCATCACTCTCCAATCCGTTTGTGTGAGTCTCGTTCTTTTGTCCCTTTCGGGGCGAGAAAGGATCTGTCTGGCCCCAAACCAGCACAAGGCTCCTTTAACTACTGAAAGGCTACGAGAAGGTCTCCCTGGAACCTTCTCTTCTTCAGGCTGAACAACAGCACCTCTCAGCTTGGTCTCACAGCACAGGGTTCCAGCCTTCAGAACATTGTTGTGGCCTCCTCTGGCCCTGCTCCAATGGGTCTATGTCTTGGAGCTATGAACAAATTCAGCTTGGGGAGATCTATTCCATACTGCAGCTCCTTGTGTCTGTTCTACTTCCTCCCATTGATGGTAATGATGAACCTCCCCTGAGGAGGAAAGGAAATCTGATGGCTTTGCTGTGCTGGCTGTGGGTGATAGATCTTTTCTGGCCTCCACCAAGGACAGTGTGTGCTGCAGGGACCTGTGCTGAGCTGTGCAGAATGGTGTGCATGGGGGTTGTCCAGAGTAGCTGGCATCCTCAGTGTTCCTGCTGGTACTTGAGGAAGGTGGTTGCAGAACTGGGTAGGTGGAGATATTAGGAAACAGCTGAAGGAGAGGGGGTGAGGTGAGAGAAAGAAGTGACAATGGGCATCTAGTAGAAGAAGGCTCTCCTTTCACCCTACATCCACACTTTCCATCCCAGCCTCCATGAGCACAGACCACTGGGCTTTAAGCTTCCTGTAAGACTAGCTTACGATGGAGCTGGACTCCCTTTGCTGGCTTGGAGGAGCTCTCACGTGCCCTGTACATGTACCCATATCCAGGGTGGCAGTGAAGCTGGGCAGAAGAAATGCCCAGCATGCAGAGATCCCAGATCCAGTGGTTTTGACCACTGGCCTTCTTTTCATAGCTTCTTCTTCATTGTGTGGCCTTGCTGGCTGCTCAAGTTTGCTCTGAATTTCTGATCTCTCTGTATAGCAAGTGGTGGAGGCAGAGAGCAGCCATTATGTGTGGATAGGAGCATTTTGGCTCACGCAGGCATGAAAGCAGCTGTAGCTCCAGTGCCTGCTTTTGGAGGCAGAGGGGAAGCTGAGTGAAGAGGGAAGCACAGTGGGAGTGTCAATCATGTCCTGAAAAAGCATTTTACTGGATTACCCTGGCCCTGTGTTAGGACCAGGATGAGGGTTTATGGAGATGCCTGGAGATGAGGAAGAGCCAAATTGTACATGGGGAGTGCTCTGCCCCAGACAGCTCCTGGTTCCCTCTGACAGATGCCATCTGGAGCAAGCTTTTTGCATGCCTGAGGGCCTGTGGCCCTTTGATGGTCCTGTGTTCTTCCTCCTCAGAGTGCTTTGCTGCATGGTTAGAAGGATCATCTCTGCATTGCAGCAGAGGGGCTTTAGACTCAACCCCGCCTTACTGCTCCTCCCACATCTTTACTTGCTCCTGGGAAGAGGAGAAGCACACCTTGGCCCATCCCCAGGAGTGAAGGTTGGTTGCCCCATGCCAGGTCATCTGTGTTTGTTGGCAGCTTGCTGGGCAAAGCTGTCTCTGATGTGGTCTGGGTTTGTGGGCACTGTGCAGGAGGATGTGGGTTGGTCTGCTTTTGGAGGCTGTGCGACTGCCTGGCACCAGGCATCCTGCTTGCAGCAATAAATGTGGTTTGGGTTCTGGTTTTGTACTTTGGCAGGAGGCTGAGGTCTCATCCTGCTGGCCAGGTTTCATCTGACTGGATCCTCTGGTATCCAAGGGAGTGACAAAAAAATGGTGCACATGTCTCATGCATGTTCTGGGTGGAAAACACATTCCTTTGTATTCTTTTATTCAAGTCTTGGGCAAGAAAGCACTCTGCCCTCTGCCAGCAGAAGAAGACAGAAGTGCCTTATGGATGCTTCTTATCTGTAGGCTCTTTTCCTGAAGCAAGCCTGCAAGCAGACTGGGGAGGGACTTTTTACAAGGGCTTGTTGTGGTAGGATGAGGGGCAATGGCTTAATCTGGAAGAGGGAAGATTTAGACTGGAGATGAGGAAGAAATTCTTTACAGTGTGGGTGGTGAGATACCAAACAGGTTGCTAAGGGAAGCTGTGGATGCCCCCTCTCTGGAAGTGTTCAAGGCCAGGTTGGGCAGGTCCTTGAGCAACATGGTCCTAGTATTCCTGCCTATGGCAGGGGCATTGGAATTAGGTGATCTTTTCCAACCCAAACCATTCTATGATGTGATGATCTCAGGAGGGAAAACGAGACACAGAGAAGTGGCTTGATGCCTGTAGCATCAGCACCTCTGTCTCATACACAGCCATCCCTCTGTGTACAGCTCCAACCCCTGTGTCCCTCCATGCTAGGAGTAACTACAGTTTTGAGTTGTGTTTTTCAGACAAAAGAAGCATCATTTGCTCAAGTTGCTGGGTGTCAGGAGAACTTTGGGGGTGAGGGGAAAAGCTCCTGATTATCAGTGTGAGAATGCTCAGAGGGCTGGCAGACCTGTCATGTTGAGGAAAGGCTGAGAGAGCTGGGTTTGTTCAGCCTTGAGAAAAGAAGGCTTAGGGGAGACCTGAGGAGGACGGAGACTCCCTTTTTACAAGGAGTCCCCTGGAAAAGAAAAGGGCAATGGGTGCAAGTTACTGCTGGGGAGATTCCAGATGGAATCCAGAAGAAAATGTTTTACCATGAGACCAGTTAGAGATTGGAATCATCTCCTGAGGGAAGCTGTAGATTCCCATACATTGGGAATTTTTAAGACTCAGCTTGACAGGTGCTGGACCATCTCATTTCAACTGTTCTAGAAAGATCACCCAGAAAGGTTGGACCAGATGATCCTTGGGGTCCCTTCCAACCTGGCATTCTGTGGTCTGCTCATGAGCAGAAACCTCCTCTGTTATGCTGGGGGGCTCTTTTATTTCCTTCTGGAGACACAGAGAGAAAAAGGGGAATAAAAAGCAGCAGGGAGAGAGCTGTTAAAAAGCTTAAAGCTGTCACAAGGCATTGGTTGGTTTATGTGCAGTGAAGTATACAAACAAGTTTTCAGCCTGTTGGTTGGAGCTGAGGAACAGGGCTGGTGGGGGTGTTTTTGTGTGTGATAAATATGTTTTATGGGTCTTTTATGGGATTTTTTTAAAATGGCTGTCCCAGTAAATTATTTACCAGGGTAATAAAAGATCGAGGAAATTGTTCCAACCATATCGCTAAGCATCTAAATCCCAAACTTTTGCTGGGGTGGGAGGGCCCTCTGAATTCCAGGGGCCAAATGAAAGATGGTCCAGGTGTGGTGTTTGTCTGCTGCCTTCTGCTGGAAGGCAGGTCCCCAGCCAGCCCCAGCACTCAGCATGTCTCCAGGTGGTCCCAGGGGTTTGACGCCAGCTTTCAGCCCCTCAGTATCTCCTGCTGGAGATGGATAGCATTTCCATCCACTGCTGGCTGCAAATCTCATGATAGCCTCTGACTCCTTAAGTTCCCAAAAGGTCTCAGAAGCATAATGGTCCTTCCTGGTGTGAAATGGGAGGTAGAAATCACTTAGAAAGTGGCAAGGAGTTTGAAGAACAGCCTTAGTCCTTGCAGTACAGGCTGGAGAGGCTGCCACGTAGTCCTGCAGATAACGAGGACCTTCTCCCACCCCAGATGTCTGGATGGGTACGTTTCTCCTTGCTTGGTATCCACCACTGCATGAGGGAAGGGCCATGTTTTGCTTGCTGCTGGCCCAGTCTCCATGGCAGACAAGCTCAAAATAGCCTTTGTGGAGGTGAAACAAGAATTTATGGCGTTGCAGCCACACAGTCTATAAATACATCTTTTGGGGCACTGGACCAGGCTTTAAGGAATTAATTCTCCCTCTCTGCTCTTCCCAAGGGGACAGAGGAAGGAGAGTGCTAGGGGGTCCTACCAAGGGTCCCCACCTCAGGGTAGGGCAAATACTTTGGCTGCATCCCAGATTTTCTGTGTTAAGTGCAATTAGATTTAAATCCTGGTAGGGGTGAAAAGACATCCAGCTGTTAACTTGGTGGCTTTTGCAAGGACTCTGGTGGAGAAAGATGCAGCCTGCAGTGGTAAGATGGTCATAAATAGACTTAGATGGGATTTTAGAAGTAATTTCTGAGGCTTGAAAGAGATCCTTCTGGAGTGGCCTTCAAAAGGGTTGGTGGGTGGGAAGGGACAGCCTCTGTTTCAAGACAGCTCTCAATATTCATGGGAAGGAGCTCATTCATTCAGAGCTTTTCTGGAGGGAGAGGCCTCAGGTATCTGATGTGTGGATTGAGATTGGATTGATCTTCGTTCCTGCTGGTTTTAGCTTCTGCTAATCCCATCCCTCAGGGTGTCTGCTTTCCTCTGTGGGGTCCAGGAAAGGGAATCCTCACCTCCATTGCTGTCTGATTTGGCTCCTGGGTTTGGTGATGGGTCTTTTCTCTTTGAGGTGGTGGTGAGTGGCCATTGCTGGAAACATATCTGGGGATAGGGAGCAATTTTTCTGGTCAGCTAGTAGGAGACACAGGAATTTATTTGGCATCCTTGTGATGCCTGTAGGCTTCCTCAGGTCTTACCATTTTCTGAAATCATTCCTCTGCTGTTACAAGGACCTACAAATTCATGGAGCTGCTGATCTTCCTTATTTCCTTTCCATGCCATGTTTTAGCAGTGGCCTTTGGGCTCTCCTTGGGCTGGTCCTGAAGCCTGGGCCATGGCCATATCTTCACACCCTTTGATCTAACAGCAACACTGGGAAGGAGACCCTGGGTGGCTCCTGGATGTCCTGAGCCTCCTGAGCTGTCCTAAGCCTGGGGAGAGGGCAGGCACTGGAAAGGGTGCTTGATCCTCTAATCTGGGAGCTGGAACAGCCCCATAGCATCCCTTTCATAGTCTGGTGGCTGCCAAAGTTTCAGGCTTTGTTGGCTGCACCCTAGAGAACATCAGTGCTGGTGCCCACTTCTGTGGCACATCCCTGGTGAGTGGGCTAAGCCAGGCTGAGGGATCACAGCCTGTGAATCAGTAAGGCTCTAGCCTGGGAAGGCTTTAAACTGGAGCTGTGTGTTTTGATGGGTGGTGCTTGCTGGGGACATGGCTGTGTGGTTTGGCTTTTAGAGGCTGACACCTGGGGACTAGGTTTCAGGGCAGGTTTTCCATTGCAAGGAGCAGAGGCTGGTACAGCATCTGATGTTTGGCCTTACAGAAAAAGGGGCACATCACCCCGTGTCCCTCTTGTTAATTGCAAACATCCTGCCAGCGTGGAAATGGATGCTGCAAATTTAAACGAGGACCGAGGGAGCAGGGGGCAGGTGTAAGAAGCCCAGATGATGCGTGTAGGCCAGGCTTAGCTTCTGCTCCTGCTCACTCCAGGCTATGCAGCACAGCTCCACAGTCTTCGGTGGCATTTCCTCCTGGCTCGCCTCCTCGTGCTGGGAATTGGACTGCACGTAATTGAAAAGGATGGGGTGTCTGCCAGCAGTCTGTGAGCCACAGTCCCCTTGGCAGCTCCAGCTTGTTGGTGGAGGACAGGGGAGACAAGCTGGGGCAGACACCTGCGATGGGGGAAGGTGAGCAGCCTCAGCACTGTGGGGATCCCAAATCCATCTCCATCTGAAGCTCCCTGGATGCAGCTCCCCGTTGCGCAGGGGCTGTCTGTGCCCAGAGGGGAAACAATGTCTCCAGCTGCTGTTGCATGAGCAATAATTTGCTCTTGTTTGTGATTTTCCCCTTCCTGGCAGCAGGACAGCCATGCGAGTAACCCTCCTCTGAGAAGCTTTCTGAACCAAAGACTTGATCTTGAAAAGCCTCCTGTGATCTGGCCAGCTGTCGCTGACCCTGAGCTTTGCACCGCCACGTCTCCTGCGCCTGAGCATCAGCCAGCAGAAGCGGAGGGAGGTCCAAGGCTGTGGGGGTCTGCAGGGTGCGGCTGGCTAACGAGAGCTCTGGCACCGCCAGCCTTGGGCTGAGGCCACTGATCAAGGCACGAGGGCGGTGTAAATCCAGCACCTACAAAGATGCAGGGAACAAAGCCTTTCAAAGAGCTTGGTTTCTGCGAGGCGCAGGGAGCCTGCAACCGCCAGTTCTATGTTCGGGGCATGGTTAAAAGGCAGCTTTCTAACCCCACACTAATTGTGTGGTGCTCAGCCCAGGAGGTGATGTTTGCTGGGCATGGTGCTGGCTAATGAGGGCTGCATCGCATAAAGGTGTCTTGAAACCAAGCTTTGCTTTCAAGCGTGCGTGGTCCCTCCCTTAGCTGCTAATGACAGGAATGTCCCTGCTGCTGAATCAAGGCTGGCATGCCAGCACTAGGAGATCCTCTTAGAATCACAGGGTTGTAAATGTTGGAAAAGACTTCTGTGATCATCAAGTCCAACCATCAACCAAACACTACCATGCCCACTAAACCATGTCCTGAAATGCACCAAGTGTTTTACTGTTTCTGGAACACCTCCCAGGATGGTGACTCTACCACCTCCCTGGGCAGCCTGTTCCAACACCTGACCACTCTTTCAGTAAAGAAATTTTTCCCAATATCCAACCAGGAGAGGCAGCCATGTGAGCGGGAGGTGAAAGAAAATCCAGTGGTGATGAAATTAATTTGTTTTCTCTTCTAGTTATAGGAGGGATTGAGCTGGAAATGATTGGACATTGCCCGAGTTCCAGCCTGGCTATGGTCACTGGACAAGGTGGCCTCCTTCATAGCATACAGCTTCTTAAAAAAAGAAAGGGGGTGGTTTGGGCTGTGAATTGGGGGTTTTGTTGGCATTTTCTGGAAGGACAAGTTCTAGAGGGTGGGCGGTTTCAGGCAGCACAACAGTTTTCTGTGTGTTGGCCAATTCAGTGGGAGATGGAACATCTCCTCCCCAGCATTGCTGACTGCTGTCACGCTCCCAGGGCAACTGTTTCTGAGTGACTTCAGCCTGCCCTGCTGGTGTCCAGACCCTCTGGCTTGTGTTGAAACCTTGTGTGTCTCAAAGGGGCTGGAAGGAGGAGCAGTTATAGGGGGAAATGCTTCCTCTAGGAAGCAAAATAAAAGAGAGTAAGGTGGTGGCTGGACACAGTAAATAAGACAGTTTAATGTGTCCCTCCCATCAGCAAATTCAGCAGGGAGCAAGGATGGGGTTTATGAATAAAACTGGTTTGTGTTTCTCCGGGTCAGTCACCTGTCCAGGTCACTGCAGTGAAGTTATTTACATCTCAGAGGGCACCAAAAAGAAAGAAGAAAAATCCCATCTGTGCCACTCAAAACACCTCGGTTCACTGGGGCTGTGGTCCAGAAAGGCACTTAAGCATCCATGAATGCCTGCCCAGGCAACAATGTGTGGCATCCCTGCCTGGGGCAGGTCAGCAGGTGCTTTGCTGGTGGTGTTGGGAGCCAGGTGTCACGGCGAGGAGCCAGGGAGGACCTTGTTCTTGAGCCCTGCCTCTGCATCGTCCTCATGAGATACTCTGTGAGGTAGCTCCTCTTGGCAATTCCAGATTTGATCATGGCTGAGCCTGGGCTGGGAAGTTACTACATTTTTGTTTTGGCTCCTTAACTGAGTGACCCTGCCTGGGAGAAGTTGAAACCTTCCTGGAAATGAGGACTTATTCTTTCCTACTGGGGTGACTGGAGGCCTGTTCCTGGAGGACATCAGACAAACAGGTGCTTTGGGATCACCAGGGTGTAAAAGCAAAGTCACAGCCCTGGCTTCAGGCTGGTCTTGCTTTCATGGCTGCATCTAGAGACTTTTGAAACCTGTCTGGACATGATCCTGTGTGGCCTGCCCTAGGTTATCCTGCTTTGGTGGAGGGGTTAGAGTCAATGATCCCCAGAGATCATAGAATCATTAAGGTTGGAAAAGACCTCTAAGATCATCAAGTCCAGCCTTCTACCCAGCATCTCCATGACCATTAGGCCATGTCCCAAAGTGTCACATCTACTTTTTTTTTTAACACCTCCAGGGATGGTGAGTCCACCACCTCTATGGACAGTCTGTTCCATTGCCTCACCACTCTTTCAGTAAAGAAATTCTTCTCTCCCTTCCAATCCCCACCATTCTGTGATTCTATGCAGTCTTGCATCTGGACCCATGGAGACCTCAAGGCCAGCTGCCAGCACTGGTGTTGCTCTGAGACTTGCACAAGGCTCTCCTGGGAGCAACAGATCCCTCTCTTGATGTTCTTCTCCAGAAATGCCTGTGGCAGCAGGAGGAGGGAGCTAGGCTGGGCTTCTCCTCTGGCTCAGAGGACTCTTACAAAGAGCAGAAGAATGGTTAGCAGCCCCACAGCTGAGACCAGAACTGCACCAAGCATGGTTGCCACCATTACAAGGTGATGCTGGTCTGCTGCAACAGGGTGCAGGGCTGAGGACTGCTGAGGCCACCACTGTGGAGACAGAGGAGCTGCCACCTGGGGCGGCTGCAGGAGCGTCACGGGGTGAGAGCGTGCAGCTGTGCATTTGCTGTTTTACAAACCTTGGCTGGGTCATTAAGAGAGGAAGGAAATAAAAAAGCAAAGGCTCCAAATGGATCCCGCAGGGACTCCCTGCAGCAATTAGCTTTAGACTTGCAAACATATTTCCAATCTTTACTGCCTGTTCTCTGGGTTTGAAATAATTTTCTACCCAATAAACCTTAGTAGCCCCCAAACATAATTTTAGTGGTTCATTAATTAACGACAAGGCGACCCGGTGGCTCAAACGCTGAGCAAAGCCCAATGCATATATTAGGTAGTGAGGCTGTCTTCCTGAGGAGCTCACCAGGGCAGTGCATGGATGCAGCTGCTTTATATAGGACATTACCTAAGACCTGCCTTGGCCAGAGTGGAGAGTAGTCTGGGTCCTTGGTTGCTGACAGGCGTCTTCTGCACAGAATCATTTTGGCTGGAAAAGACTTTTAACAGTTTTGAGTCCAGCCATTAAGCCAGCACTAACACATGTCTCTGAGCACCACATCAACATGGCTTTGAAATCCCTGCAGGCATGGGGACAGCACCACTGCCCTGGGCAGTGTTTCGGGGAAGACATTTTTTTGCAACGTCAAACCTAAACCTCACCTGGTTCAGTCTGAGGTAGTTTCCTCTTCTCCTATCATTTGTTGTTTGGGGAAGAGACCAACCCCTACCTCACTCTAACCTCCTTTCAGGGAGTGGTGGAGAGTGAGGTCTCCCATCAGCCTTCTTTTCTCCAGGCTGAACAACCCCAGCCAGTTGCTCCTCATAAGCCTTGTGCTCTGGACCCCTCACCAGGGGTTTGGATAACCAGGGCCCTCACTATGGCATCAGATGGGCATGCTGGGATCTGAGATCTTTCTCCTGGGATCTTTCTCCTCCAGAGCTCTTGTCTTTAATTCACACATTCACAGATTGCATCAGGTTGGAAGGGAGCCTCAAAGGTCATCTTGTCCAACCCCTCTGCAGTCAGCAGGGACACTTCCAACTAGATCAGTCTGTGCAGAGTCACATCAAGTCAAATCTGATCTTGAATGTCTCCAGGGATGGGGCCTCAACAACGTTCCTGTTTCAGTATTTTGCTACTCCTATAGTAAAGAACTTCCTCATAATGTCCAACCTAAATCTACTCTGCTCCATTTTCAAACCAATGTCCCTTGTCCTATCACTACAAGCCCTTCTAAACAGTCCTTCCCCAGCCTTCCTGTAGGTCCCTGTCAGATATTGAAATACAGCTATAAGTTTCCCCTGAAGCCTTCTCTTCTCCAGGCTGAACAGCCCCAGTTCTTTCAGCCTGTCTCCACAAGAGGTGCTCCAGCCTGCTGATCATCTTTGTGGCCCTACTATGGACCCGAGTCTGGAAGATCTGTCTCTCTTGTGTTGGGAGGCCTATAGCTGGACACGGTACTCCAGGTGAGGTCTTACCAGAGCAGAGCAGAGTGGAAGAATCTCCTCTCTCAGTCTGATCACCACTTAGTCCTTCATAAAGAATCATTTTGGGTATCTGTTAAGCTTAGGAGGATCTCTAAACCTGAAAAAAAAACCCAAACAAACAAGCCACCAAACAACAACCACTTAAGATTGCTGGTGTGTTTCAGCAGGGAGTTTTAGGGGTCAGACATATGCAGTACATCTCTTGAGCTGTTGTGCAGTTTCCCATCTTCCCTTTGCTTTGATTTATGTCCCTGTGGGTGCATTAGACAGCAAAGCTAGGTGACAGTCCCTGGGGACTCCTTACTCACAGCTCCCTTGGTGATGATTTACCCTGGAGGGAAGAACAGGCCTTGAGGTGCTTGGTTGCTTCTGGGGTGCAAAGTAATCAGTCAGAGCCAGAGAAGGCTCCTGGGCTGGGGGAGGCATCAGGACCAGGAGGAATATGGACTCACCATGCCTTGCAGAGCTGATGCACATAGAGCTGGGCTCCCCTGTGCCCAGTTAACCCAGTCACAGGTCCCTCTGGAACTCACTTCCATCTAGTGCGTGGGCAAGGGTGGAGGAAATGTTGCCAAGGAAGTTGGATCTGCCTCTCATGGGGCTTTACCCAGGCCTGGTGGAGAACGATGCACTAATGTGATGCCTTCCTCAGGTCTCAGCTAGCCACCTAGTAACTGGCAGTGACCACAAGGGTGGGGACCCTGCTGATGGTGGCATCATCGAGGCCTTGGTGGAAGCACGCAGAGCACTGCTCCAGTACCGCCCTGCCTCCTCCTGTGAGGTAAGCTGGTAATCTCCTGCTTAACCATGACGGGCTGCTGCTGCTCACTGGGTGTTCAGCTGTGGTGGGCTCATCCTGCTTTGTCTGTTGCATGTGGAATATCCCATGTAAAGCTATGCAAAGCTGCAAAGCCACCCTAATCCTTCCCAAAGCCACCCTGCCCTTCTGTGTCAGTATCACATTAGTTGTCACGCTTATTAAACTTGCTCAGTGCAAGTTTCACTCCCAGCTGCTGCTGACAGTCCTGAAATGCCATCAAGGTAATAATTACACCATGCTGTCCTTTATGCAGAGTTTGGGTAACTGTTCACACCAGCTATTTAAGTGATAGTGAGTGCAAGGGAGGAGTTGGGGCATAGTGGGTGGTGTGAGCTCTGCTGGGCAATGTGCTGGGTGTGGCAGACCCACGCTGGCTCCTCAGAGAGTTTTGTCACTGCTTTTTGCTCTTATGCTAGTCCTTGTCAGAACAGGGCTTGAGGAGGGATATTAAAAAGAAATTCTTTACACTGAGGGTGGTGAGGCACTGCAACAGGTTGCCCAGGGAGGTCGTGGAAGCCCCCTCCATGGAGGTGTTCAAGACCAGGTTGGATGAGGCCTTGAGCAACCTGGTCTAGCAGAAGGTGTCCCTGCCCATGGCAGGTGGCTTGGAGCTAGATGATCTTTAAGGTTCCTTCCAACTCAAACCATTCTATGAATCTATGAACACTGTTCCCAAGCAACCTCAGAGCTCCTCCAGCTTCTCCACTAGGATGGTCTGAAAGAAGAAGAGAAGGCATAGGGCTGTGTGGAGGTGGGACCTGGGACACCTTTCTGGCACCTGCTTTCTGGTGGAGGACCCTCCTAGCCATATGTGAATTGGTGCCTTTTTCTGGGGCTGGATGATGGGTGGGAGGTGCTCTGTCCCTCCCTTGCCCTTCTGGGTGGTCTCCATGTCTTGGAGACAGAGACGGTGCTGTTTAATACCTTCATAAAGCACTTTGAGTTCTGCTGGCAAATTGAGTGATGAAAACTTCATGCTTAGAGAAGAAAGGGAAGTGAAGTCTTTGCAATGAGACTGCTGTGGCTCACTCTTCATATCCATGGTATTGTTGGATCTGGGTGCTTCTGGTTTGCCTCATCTAGGAGAAACAGCTGACTGGCCAAACCCCTGGACTGAAGGTAAGGGACAGAACCATGGATGTCACTTTGCTCCTGGCTCCTCCACTCAAATGTAAGGCTGGACTAACTTTGGGTGTTTCTATGAAGCTCATGTGCTGTGTGGAGCTCACTCCTATCAGCTCTGCTTCACTCTTTGGAGGAGGGAAAAGTTGGCATTTTAAAGTTCAGCAAAATTGTGATGAGTGGTGGTTATTTTATGAGTCAAGTGAACTCTGTTTATCCTCCAGTCAGATGTAAGCCTGCTGCCTATTGCTCATCCCACCCCACTCTGCCACAAGCCCTGCTGAGAAGATCTCTTTATCTGTAAGCCCTGTGAGCCTAGAAGGTATTGCTTCCTGGGTTATAACTGGATTTAGCAGAGATGAAAGCTTCCCCTCACTTTGCTGGTATCGAGTGAGAGCAGAGCACAACCTGACATCCTGGTCCAACAGGATTTGTAAGGCTAAAGGCTCCAAAGACTTGTTGAGGTGTCTCCCTAGACTGCAATGGTCCTTTACTTCTAGGCAAGAAATCCATTCAGATGTCACATGAAATGGGATTGCTCTGAGGGACTTTGGTTGCCAGCTCAAGCTGGAGCAGAAGGCATCCTGGTTTGGCATCAGTGAGATACCATGGAGTTTCCTAGGGCTGCTGGGTAGCTTGGAGAGGGATCCCACCTCTCCTGAAGACTCCTGGAGGGGAGGCAGCTGTGTGGTAGCACCTGGTGCAATGAAGATGAGATTGGGACTCTTGATTGTTAAGAGTGAGCCCCAGGAGGACATGGCAACCCAACCTGGCTGTACTCCTCCTTACAAAAATGGGATTTTAGTCTTCTCCAAGAAGCCATGATGATTTGTTTAGACTAGTGTTTTCCACTAAGGCTGGTTCTTGCTCCTGTGCTGTCTTGGAGATGATATCAAAGTGTGAACATGATCCCATGAAGTCAATAAGGATCATTGTGTCTGTGCAGAGAAGTGGATCAGGAAATGAGACACTGGCTAGGGGGTTTATTGCCCTCCTCGAAAGTCAGCAGAGTTCCCTATGGCTCTGGGATGAGGTAGCATGAAGTGCTGCATGCCCATTAGCTGGTATGAGTCTCTCCAGATCTCTTGGATGGCCACCAAAATCATGTAGGGAGCAGTAAGTCTACCTTTCATGTCCCCAGATGAGCAATACTAAGGTGCAGTGGATAAGGATCTCTAACCTCATTGTCAAGGTCAGGTGGCAATGGTGACACGTGTACCTAGGAACCTCTAGGTAGACCCCAGGTCAGCTGAAAGAATTAGGTATGGGGGCTTCATGGTTTTGATAATGTGTTCTGCTGCCTCTAAGGCTGAACCACTGTCTGAAGATGATTATGTATGGTGATATATAATTCATACATATATCCAGATATCAATCCCATACCTGTGCAAGAAAGCTGGGAGAGGGAGTTTTACAAGGGTTTGTTGTGATAGGACAAAAGGGGCGATGGCTTTAAGTTGGAAGAGGGGAGATTTAGACTGGATTTTGGGAAGACATTCTTTACAGTGAGGATGGTGAGACACTGGAACAGGTTGCCCAGGGAAGTGATGGATGCCCTCTCTATCTAGAGGTGTTCAAGGCCAGGCTAGGCCTTGAACAGGGCTTTGAGTAACCTCATCTAGTGGAAGATGTCCCTGACATGGCAGGGAATTGGAACTAGATAATCTTTAAGGTTCCTTCCAACCCAAACCATTCTATGATTCTGTGATGTGGAGGTAAACAGATGAACATGCTGTGTCCCCAGGCTCTGGTGTTGGACATCCCATCCTCTGCCTTCAGCTTCCAGCCACCCTGAGCCTCCAGAGAGCAAGCTGCTGGCAGATATCTGCCATCAGTCATGGGTGGAGAGTGATCAGCTGGGTTAGAAAGGCACTGATGTAAATTTAATCCTTCCTTTTCTCTCTCTGCTAGCAGCCCTGTATTTTCAGGAAGAAAGAGAATGGGAAACAACTTTTTTAATGAAGTAGGGCATTTAAATTCTCTTTATATTTAGTCCTATCTGGAGCTCTTTACCCAAATGAAGCAGAAAGCATTTACAGCTGTATTCTCCATCGTGCCGACCGAGGAATAGATTCATTTGCACTAACAGGGTGAGCAATGAAGTGGAAAATAAGCTCCCAGAATTGCTCTCTCTATGAAATGGTCTCAGTGACTTAGGAAAAGGCCATTTGGGTTCCACTGACCAGTCACTTTGGTTGTGATCAAAATTAATTTGGTCAAACACCTGAGCTGTGGCAGAGCAGAAGCTTGGCCCTGAGATAGCTCTGCTCAGGACAAATCTTTGGGCTACCTCCACTACTGCAGCTCCCACTGCTCCTGCTCTGACTTTTCTTGCCCAGGAGACCTGCCAGAGACCTCATTGCCTCCAAGGGGTGGCCATCTGAGGTGGCATATGGAAGCCCAGCAGCTGATGCCTCATGACATCTCACAAGAAGGGACAATACCAGCATCACAGAATCATAGACTCACAGAATGTCAGGGGTTGGAAGGGACTTTGAAAGATCATCCAGGCCAACCTCCCTGCCAGAGCAGGATCACCTAGAGTAGGTCACACAGCAGCACATTCAGGTGGGTTTTAAATGTTGCCAGAGACAGAGACTCCACAACTTTTCTGGGCAGCTTGTTCCAGCATTTTGTCACCCTCATAGTGAGAAAGTTGCTGGCCCATAGTTGTTGGCAGCATCACTGCCCATGGCCACCACACACAAGCTAGACACTCAGAATTCTCCACAAGCAGAAGAGTTGGAAACAGGTTGCTCCTTCCTCCTGCAGCGACCTGAGGAGGATGTGAGCAGAGTGTTAAGCAGGTACCAACCAAGCACCAGGGGAGAGTTCTGCTAATCCTTTGTGATGTCTAGTCCAGCTTCATTGGCACAAGCAACAATTGCTACTGGGAGTGCAATTAATAATTAAGGAAGCAGTGCTGGAGGGTGTCAGCAGGAATCCACAGGGCCTGGCACCTCGTATGCCAGAACATCTCCCTCTGCCTGCACAGGAGCAGGCAGTGCCAGGCAGGATGCTGCCCATCTCTGCCCTGATCCATACTCAGCCAGATGCAGATTCATGCCTCGATGAAATAACTTGCTGGTGGGATTTCCCCAGCTGCTTGCCAGTGGGGCTGTGGATAGTGGAACAGTGACCACTGAGATCTGTGTGTAGCCCCCAGCTAGGATTGCAGTGGTGCTTCCCAGCTCCATCAGTCCCTGCTGAAGATGTTCTGTGAGTGGTTTTCATCCTTGCTGTGTGGAAATAGTTCAGCAGTGCTTCTCTGCAGCATCAAAGACTTGGGAGTTTCCCCATCCAGGGCCTGGCAGAGCCACCACAGGGCTGATCAGGGTGGATAAGAAATTATAGAATCATAAAATCACTGAATTGTATCAGCTGGAAAAGACCTCTAAGATGATCAAGGCCAACTGTCAACCAGATAACACCATGGCCATCAAACCATATCCCAGAGTGCCATGTCCACACGTTTCTTGAACACCTCCATGGATAGTGACTCTACCATGTCTCTGGGCAGCCTGTTCCAATGCTTGACCACTCAGACAAGATATTTTTCCTAATATCCAACCTAAACCTCCCCTAGCACAGTTTCAGGCCATTTCCTCTCATTCTCTCACCTGACACTAGAGAGAAGAGAATGACCCCCACCTCACTCCAACCTCCTTTCAGGGAGCTGTAGAGGGCAATCAGTTCTCCCCTCAGCCTCCTTTTCTCCAGACTAAGCAACCCCAGGGCTGTCAGTTGGGACACAAGGTCACTTACAAGACTTGTTCTCTAGACACTTCATGAGGTTCATTGCCCTTCTCTGGACCTGCTCCAGCACATTAATGTCTTTCTTGTAATGAGAGGCCCAAAACTGAACCCAGTACTCAAGGTGTGGCCTCACCAGTGCTGAGCACAGGGAGATGATCACTTCCCTACTCCTGCTTGCCACATTATTGCTGATACATGCCAGGATGCTGTTGACCTCCTTGGCCACCTGAGCACACTGCTAGCTCATGTTCAGAGGGTTGTCAATGTCCTGTCCCTGCAAAGGAGGGAGCTCTCTCTGACTTTGGGCAGCACGTCCCCCAACTGGGGATGATGGCATGCAGCAGAGCCATCCCAGTCCTGGCTGGCAGCAAGCAGCACCCTGATGCATTCCAGCATCTTGCTGAGATGTCCTTCTGGCTTGCTGCAGACTTGGGACCTCCCACTGCGTCCTCATTCTGGGCTCAGCCAGCATCACTTTAGCTTGCAGCTTTGGCTGCTGCTTCTGATGACTTGCAGCCCTCTTCAAGCTGGCTTTTAATTTTAATTACTATTTTGCCTCTGAAGATGGGCTGCTTTGCTGGTGGGGTTTTTGTTTGGTTTGGCATTTTGTTTGGTTTGGTTTTTTCATTCTTTTTTCCTTTTCCATTTGAAAGAGTTTAAGCTTGCTGAGAAATCACTTGAGCTTTTAGGAAGGTGCAGAGCCTTTTCCCTGGGTAGCAAAGTGTTGATTTCCTCCCACAGGGCTGAGCGATGGTGATTCCCTTATTAAACTGCACTTAGAGGCAGTGACTGTCAGGCAGGGATGGAGAGCTTCTCCGATAAGTTGGAGCTATTCATTATTAAATTATCTTCATTCACTTGAACATCTCATTTTCATTGAATTAGATAAAAAGTGCTCAGAGGCAGCTGCTGCAGCTGCTTGGAGGCTGCCAGGAGCAGCGTGCAAATGTCATTGCTGGCTTTTCCAATCTTGCATCAGCTGTATGTGACCCTTTCCACGGATGGATGGATCTCATGGCTGGTGTAAGTCTCCTGGAGGTAGCTGAGGAGTTGCACCAGCTCATGGCCCAACCTTGAGCATCTTGACTCAACCATCTCTGACAGCTGGAGCTAGCAGAGATTGTTTCCACCAGGGAATAAGGTAGTGTGACCCCAGCTGGCTTGGAAGGGGTAACCAAGGTGAGTGTCCCCAGTAACTGGGGGCTGGTGTAACTGCTGATGGGGACAGCCCCAGTATTTCATAGAATCATAGAACTCTTTTGGTTGGAAAAGACCTCTAAGACCATTGAGTCCAACCATCAACCTAACACCACCATGGCCATGAAACTGTGTCCTGAAGTGCCATGTCCACACAATTCTTTCAAAGCAAAGCTGGTGAAGGGTCTGGAGAACAGGTCTGGTGAGGAGCAGCTGAGGGAAATGGGGTTGCTCAGCCTGGAGAAAAGGAGGCTGAAGGGAGGTCTTCCTGCACTCTACAACTCCCTGAAAGGAGGTTGAAGGCAGATGGGGGCTGATTTTTTCTCCCAAAGAACAAGTGATAGGACAAGAGGAAATGGCCTCAAGTTGCACCAGGAGTGGTTTAGGTTGGATATTAGGAAATTTTTTTCCCTGACAGGTTTGTCAAACTCTGGAACAGGCTGCCCAGGGCAGTGGTGGAGTCCCTGTCCCTGGAGCAATTTAGTAACCATGTAGATGTGGTGCCAAGGGGCATGGCTTAGTGGTGGCCTTGGCAGCATCGCATTGACAACGTAACTCGATCTTCAAGGTCTTTTCCAACCCAAATGATCCTGTAAGAGGCTACCTTTTGGTTGTGTGGTTGCCTTACCAGCAGCAACAACCCTGTCCTTTGTCTGCCACCCAAAGAAGAGCTTTCTCCTCCTGCCACCATCCCTTCCCCACCTTTACCACTTCTATTGCTCCCTTTCTGAAGCAACCTGTACTGGGCAGTCTCAAGCTGGGTATAAGGGCACGACTCACACTTAAAAATGAAGCCAGCCAGACTCTGGATGCTTTTGAGAAACACCAGCAATGGCATCTGCTCCTGGCCAGCATGTCCTTGTGGATAGGTTTGCCCCTACTCCCACTGCCCCTCCCAGCCTGGGCAGTAGTGTGTCCCACCACCAGGGCTGCCACCAGGCCCATCTTTAGCCTTCATTTGTGGATGAGCTGCTCTGAGTCCTGGTGGTGGTTTTTGTGGGAGGATGCTGTCTGGCTGCCCGGTCTCTCCACTTTTGCCTTGGCATGAGTAGCTGGCACCCAGCCCCATTGCTCAGCACTGAGCCAGGGCCCTGCTGTCAGGGCTTGCCAGCCTGCAGCTCTTCAAGGGGTTTTGTGGAGCTTGGGCTGGTTTAAAGCTTCCCTCTAGGAATAGGAGGCTTTTGTCTTGAGGTGAGAGACCTTGGACACGGCACGCTGTGCCCAGGCATCATTGATCTCTGTCCCAGTCGCATGTAAAGCTGCATCTTTCCCTGGGAGAACTCAGAAGTAGGACACCTGGCTGCTGGTGATCCCAAACATTTCAGGAGCAGGCAGCGTCCCTCTTGCCTGTGGCATTCCACAAGGCCACTGGTCGTTGAAAATCCCTTTGCTTCACTGCCCTGGGTGCCGTCAAGTCCTTTGCATCTCCTCCCCGCAGCTACCATCTTGTTCCCGGCGAGGAACCGCCGGCCCCTTGGACCAGCTCCTCAACAACTGTTTCTTTTCCTCGCCAGTAAATCTCGCCTGAAGAAGCTGCTTTGATCAATGCACTTGGATTTCAGCCTTCAGCCTTGATCAAGGCAGGAGGAGGGAGCAGAGCGAAGTACTCACAGGCTCTTTGGGGACGGTCTAGAAAAAGAAGCTTCTTCTCCAAGAAAAACCTGCTTCAAAGTAAGAGGCGGTGCTGTCAGAATAAGAGTGAACCAGGTAGGCAGAGGAGGAGGAGGGGGAAGACTGCTGGGCTCCCAGGGCCCCAAATGGGCTGGGCCAGATGTCAGTCCAATGAGGATGGTGATGGTGGTGTTGCTGTGGGGCTGGAGGTTCTGCTGGGTGAGGGCAGGAAACTATAGATTCTGTGAGGCAGGATAGGGAGGGGGAACCTACACCCCTCTCTATGTTTAATTCTACTCCAAACCTGATTTTCTCTGTGCATTAGTTTTTTTGTTCTCCCAGCTTTCCCAGCCCTGGGAATCTGAGTTGCTTCCTTGGGTCAATGATTTCATCTGTGTCTTTAACTGGTGGGGGTGGTGGGTGTTATAGACCTGAGGATGATTCTGGGACAGGAGCAGGAGGAGAAAGAGCATTCATCCCCCTCCTTGCCAGCCATGGTCCTGCCATTTCAGCCATAAGCTCTTTGTGTTGGAGGGATGCAGACACTGCTCGAGGTTGTATCAGAGCTTTTGGTTAATGGTAATTAATGGCCAGGAGGAGACTTCCAGTGGCTCAATGTCCTTGTTTCCCTGACCAGTGCATGGAGGAATGCTGAGTTGAACACAAGCCCTTCCTCTGTGGGTTGCATTACCTGGGAGGGAGCAAAGGACTGAACAAGATGCAGAAGATGGTGGGGGGAAGCTCTGGCCAGAAATTGCCCTCCAGCACCGATCTTCCTTTTCCTTCTCTGTTCCTGCTCCCTCTTCTTTTGCTGTTGCCTTCGGCATGCACACACACACCTTTATGCACACACACACACCTCTCACCTTTCCTCTCAGCCACAGATGGCAAGCAGGAGAACCAGCCAGCCAGATGTGTTCTTCATGGCTCCCAAGCCAGGCATAACTAAACATTTACATTTATTACCAATTAGATGGGAAGCAGACTGTACTTTTATGTACTTACGTCTCTGGATATGGTTTGCTTTGTGACTGACCTTACTTCTCCCCCCAGCAACCAAATATCTCTGGGTTAGGAGCAAATCTCTGGAAAGCACCCATGGCACCAGATCCCATCCCAGCTTTTCATCTTCCTGGCACTGGATCCCTTCCCCATCCCATCTTCCTATGATTAGGAGATAATTTGGATGCTGCAGCAGGTCCTGATGCTCAGTGGGCGCTGGGGGCTGCAGAAAGCCTGTGCAGAGGTTTGCTCCAGGAGGGAGCACCTGATTGTCACTTCCCTTGGGGTGGGGACTGGGGGATTGCCACAGTGCCCAGCCTCCATCAGGAGCCATGTCCATTAACCCCACGTATGGATTTGTGCACAGCACAGCTGTCAATTTATGACTTGCGAGTGCCCGGAGCCCACAGCTCCTGAGCCAACATCACAGCAGCTTTTTAACGATGTTGAAGCCAACAGCAAAATGCAAACAAATCCATAACCGGACTTGGGGCCTCACTGAAAGCAGAAGGGGTGGAATAAAAAGTGTGTGGTGGTGATGATGCCCCATGCATAGTCACTGAAGGCCTGATGTCATAATGAAGACTGGAACATAGAATCACAGAACAGTAGGGGTTAGAAGGGACCTCTGGAGATCATCTAGTCCAGCACCCCTGCCAGAGTAGGTTCATCTAAAGCAGGTTGCACAGGATGGTGTCCAGGTGGGGATCCTGTCCAGCAATGGTCCAGCCCTAAGGTGGTCACCACAACACAGAGCTTGATCATCTCTGTGAGGCTGACAGCTTAACCATGGCTGGTTCCAGCTGCAGGAGCTCAGGATAAGGTTTCCATGTGACTAGCTAGCCTTGGACAGGCTGATAGACTGACAGTCATGTAGGGATGAGAACTTCATGGTTCTTTGGGGATACTGGGTTTGCTGTAGGGCCATTGGATCACAGTCCTGCCTTGGGGAAATGGTTAAACTGCAAAGAAAAAGGTCTCAGGCTCACAAGAGAGGAAGTTTGTGGTAACATCAGGGCATGCTGAACAACAGCATTCTTTAAGTGAGGTTGTTCCACATCCACCTTGATACTGGGAACGTGCCCACCCCACAGCAGCCCAACTGGGCTGCAGAATGCTGCCCACACCTCTTCTGTCCTCCTGCCAGCTCCCAGCAGGTACCACAGCAATCGATCCAAGCTGCAACATCCTCATTCCTTCCTCGCTCCTGCTTTATTCCCAGAGGATGCCCTGAACCCTCCGGCAATTGTGTCTGAAGCTCACTTCTGGCTACGCTGCCTGGATCCCTGCGCCCACCTCCACCGTTGCTCAGGCAACAACCTCTGGGTTGGATGCTGGGTTTTGTTTCTCTCTTCTCCCCAGGATGCTGCTGCTGGGGAAGCAGCCCAGGCATGGCAGGAAAGCCACAGGTGATGCCATGCAGTGGCTGAATGCTTCCCTCTGGGAATGCCAGGGGGTTTATCCCATCCTAGGGGGGCTTTAGAAATGCAGTATTTTTATAAGCAGCCTGTTAAACTGTTCAAACAGGTGATTAAGAGGAGGATGACGGTGTGGCGTGGGGTGGCTGCTGATGCAAGTCAAAGCAAGGTGAGGATGGGTTTCCCACCTGAGCAAGCAGAACTGTGGCCAAAGGGCTGAGGCTGGCTCTGTGAGGCCACGAGAGGTGATTCTCCCTCTTTACTCTGCTCTGGTAAGGCCCCACCTGGAGTACTGTGTCCAGCTCTGGAGCCCCCAACACAAGAACATGGGACTGTGGGAGAGGGTCCAGAGGAGGCTACAAAGATGATCAGGGAGTTGTACCAGTTCTCCTGTAAGGATGGAATTGGGGGTGTTCAGCATGGAGAAGAGGAAGCTCTGGGGAGACCTTATAGTAGCCTCCCAGTACCTGAAGGGGGTCTACAGGAAAGCTAGGAAGGGACTTTTTACAAAGGTTTGTGCTGATAGGATAAGGGGAAATGGTTTTAAACTAGAGCAGGGTAGATTCAGATTGGACATTAGGAGGAAGCTCTTCACTGTGAGGGTGGTGAGACACTGGAACAGGTTGCCCAGAGAAGTTGTGGACACTTCATACCTGGAATTGCTTAAGACCAGGCTGGATGAGGCTTTGAGACTCATCTAGTGGGATGTGTCCCTGCCCATGGCAAAGGAGTTGGAAGTAAATGATCTTTAAGGTGCCTTCCACCTCAAGCCATTTTGTGATTCTAAGATAAGGAATAAAACAAGCTGAGAGGCTGAAGCAGTCAGATACAAAGGGCTGAAGTGTTTTCACAAAGCTGGATAATGGAAGGCACCAACTCTGCAGTAGAAATGGTCCAACCCAACCTCAGTGCATGGCTGGCTTGTCATTTGTGCCCATCTCATGGTGGGCAGCATCCTGCCTTCATTCAGACAGGAGGCCCCAGGGACAGACAGGACCAAGCTGCCACAAGCCTTGGCCCACCAGTCTTTGGTCCCTTCTAAAACAGAGCCAAGAACAGGGTTGGAGAGGAGCAAGATGGGAGATGCAGCATCTGCAGTCTCATGCACAGATTTGTCCCATTCTCCTGTTAACCAACAAACACTGGTGATGGTTTAGCCAAAGACCTGGATTTAAGATCAAAAAATAATATTTTTTTTCCTCCCTTCTCCCTTAACTTTTCTGGAGAGTGACAGGGTAGGAGCTCTTGGCAGCTGGAATGTGAAATGCTTTTCCACATGGTCTCTTGATTATTAATGGAATTTAGTACTTGACAAAGTAGAAATTAGGAGATAAAAGCTATTAGAAACTAATTTGGGTAATCACTGACTCTGTTCCCTGTAGAGGCTTTCTGAGAGCACTGCTCCCAACACCACTGCCAAGGCTCAAGAGAAAAGGAAATCTCTTTTTAACTGAGTTTCATAGGGTTTAGGGGAGAACCCCCTGATTTACAGCTGAGGAGGAGACGGCTTGGATAGTGCAGGTGTGATCCGAATATCCCTCTCCTCCCAGCAGCCTCCTGGGATTTATGGCATTTCACATCCTGGACACTATTTGGGGTGGTTTATATGCCCTGTGTTTTTTACTGTTATGTCGGTGTAACAACCATAGAAACTAGCTTGGAAAAACAATGTGGGAGATAAATCCTTAGTGGCATGGCCTTGCCTAGTGATGAAATGGGCTACAGGTGGAGAAATAGGTCCCCAAGACCCTTTTCTCCTTCAATTCCCATCTCCCTGAGTGGATCAATAATGCCAGGGGCAAGGATTGGGAGAGAAACCATCATGGGGAATCATATTAAAGTAAAAGCTGGAAGGTGGCAACGATGTCCTAACCACTGCTGCTTTTGGAGCTGGGAGGGTTTGTGGATCCTCATATGGAGCAGAGGCTTCCTGTGGACTGGGACAGCACTTGTAAAGGTAATTTGGCTGATCTTTCTCCTTCTGTCTTTTTGTCCAGCCACGCTCTGCTCCTGGAATGCAGAAGCTAAAGGGTTGTCTCACAGCTTTGACTGGGGCTTTTTTTTTTTCTCAGAGCTTTGCCCTTAAGGAAGATCCCTCCAAAACTCACTGAACATCTCAATCTTCAGTACAAGAGCAGAGCCAAGAAGTCCCCTGGGAGCACTGTCCAGGGGTTGTTTGAGGTCCAGCTTGATGAGGTAAGTACTCCAGCTGAGCTCCTGGCTGTGAATCAGTGGTGGCCCTAGCCCTACTGATTTACACCAGCTGTGGTGGCACCATGGGGCAGGGCACCCATGTTTAATGGACAAGGGTTTCACAGTCAGCAGGAGCAGCTCCCAGCCCTGAGATCAGGAAGGAGAAAGTGTTTTGCATCAGTGTTCCTAGTCCCTTGTGAGTTCCTCTGCTTGTAGAATGGGGTGCTGTGAAGACCTGTAATTTGATGGTGTCTGAAGAGGCCTTCAGGTTCTCCTTCAGAGCTGGGAGTAGCTGGTGGGGGGCACTCAAGGAGGTGAAGGGCTAGGGCAGGTGGGTTTGGGTGGATGTTAATGGATGGCTGAAGTTATGCTTCTCCATTTTGCATAAGGAAGGTGGGGAGGGAAGAAGGGGGCTGAGCTACTGTTCCCAAGGTCCCCACCAGCTTGAGCCATCCCAAGTTCTCAGTAATGGGCACACTGGAAGGTGGTTGGGACCTTCCCCTTGTGCCTGGGCTGGCAGTAACCTCCTCAAGCCTGTTCCTCTCAGCCTTCACTGCCATCTTCAGAGGTGTCAGCAGGAGGCTGAGGAGGAAGGAGTAAGAAGCTGAAGTCGTCACTGCTTCAAGAGCCTGTTAATTGTTCCCTAAGAAGTGGCCATTTACTGCAGGCCCTGTAAAGCCTCTCTGGAGAGGGAACTGCAGGGAGCACAGCATGGGAGGATGAGAGCCCTCAATGGCTTTGAAAGAGACAGCAGAGAGATGGAGCAGAGAGGAAAAACCCAGCCCACCATCAGTGAAGGGGAAAAAATAGATCGAAAGAGAGAGAAACTGAAAATGTGCTGAAGCAGCTGATGACAACCCAAACAGTAGGAGAAGGCTCCTTCCTGCCAATTAACGAGGCTCTGGTGCTAATTTGCCACCTTGACTGTACTTCTGAGCTTGTCAGGAGAAGCAGGGGGGGCGGGAAAGGACCAGGCTAAAAAATAGATGACGAGGTTTCAACTTGCCTTGTGGCTATGCAGATATTCCTGGGCTTTGGAGAGACCAGGGAAACAAGGGGGGGCAGTGGCTGACACCCACCCACCCACGAGCCTAGAGTGAAAAGAGGATGATCAAAAGTCTCCATGGTCTTGTGTTGGCAGGCAGCTCCAGGCCACAGCACTACCCATCCTGGAATTCCTGGTTTCCCTGGGATTGCATTGCACAGTCTACTTAGTTCATTGGGAGAGTAAAAAGGAACCCACATGTGGCCAGGAGACTCTCTGCTCTGGTGCTGGAGCAGCCTCATGTTAGGGCCAGGAGGTCCACAAGCAGCTTGCCTCCCCCAGAAACACTGATCAACAACAAACCAGTTCTGTTGGCAGCTGCCTCCTGGTTCTGTGTGGCTAAGGAAGCTGGAGGAGCCCTGAGCGAAATGCTGGGCATGAAGCCTCCTGCCAAGTGAAATGTCTGATTTCCATGTCCTGCAGCCTGAACTAGGAAGGCTGAGGAGATGAATTTCAAGTGGTATCTGCACGTGTGTGCTGCTTGCATGTAAAAAAACAGGGTATCTACCAGCAAAGCTGTTTTCTGGAGCCTCTCAGCCTTCCCTACTTCCCCTGTGCATCCCTTACTCTTCTCCCAGGTTGATACACTGCCAGCTGTGAGCTAGGAGTGGGGAAGATGAGACAGGATGGAGCAGGGATGCAGGCTTAGCCTACAGCTTCTTTCCATCCAGCCTGATGTAAAAATGTTTTTGGCCATGAGGCTGAAGACACTCTCTTTACTCTGCTCTGCTCTGGTAAGAGCTTACCTGGAGTACTATGTCCAGCTCTGGAGCCCAGAACACAAGAAGGACATGGACCTGATAGAGAGGGTCCAGAACAGGGCAACAAAAATAATCAGAGAGCTGGAGCACCTCTTCTACAAAGACAGGCTGAGAGAGTTGGAGTTGCTCAACCTGGGGAGGGACTACAAAAAGCTGGAGAGAAACAGATTTAAACAGGAAGGCATTAGGATGTTAGGAAGAAATTCTTTATAGTGAGGGTGGTGAGACACTGGAACAGGTTGCCCAGCAAGGTTGTGGAAGCCCCCTGCCTGGAGGTGTTCAGGGCCAGGTTGGATGAGGCCTTGAGCAAGCTGCTCTAGTGGAAGGTGTCCCTGCCAATGCCCAGGGGGTTGGAGCTAGATGATCTTTAAGGCCCCTCTGACCCAAACCATTCTATGTGTTTGGACTGCTTACAAGGCATGTAGCAACAAGGCAAGAGGCAATGGTTTGAAAAAAGAGCAGAGTAAATTTAGATTGGAAAAATTTGATGAGAGCCAACAATGGCAAGTGTAGAGTCTTGCATCTGAGAAGGAACAACGCTATGGAGCAGTATAGGTTGGTGACTAACTTGTTGGAGAGCAGTGCAGAGGAGAGGAACCTGGGGGTCCTGATGGACAGAAGGATGCCCATGAGTTAGCAATGTGCTCTTCTGGCCAAGAAGGCAGATGGTATCCTGGAGTGTATTAGAAGAGGTGTGGTGAGTAGGTGGAGAGAGGTTCTCCTCCCCCTCTACTCTGCCCTGGTGAGGCCACATCTCGAATATTGTGTCCAGTTCTGGGCCACTCAGTTCAAGAAGGACCTCAAGGAACTGCTTGAAAGAGTCCAGCACAGAGCCACAAAGATGATGAAGGGAATGGAACATTTCCCTTATGATGAAAGTCTGAGGGAGCTGGGTCTCCTTAGCTTGGAGAAGAGGAGACTGAGGGGTGACCCCATTCATGTTTATAAAGATGGGAAAGAAGAGTGTCAGGAGGATGGAGCCAGGCTCTGCTCAGTGATGTTCAGTGATAGGTCAAAGGGCAATGGGTGCAAGCTGGAGCAGAGGAGGTTCCATGTGAACATAAGGAAAAACTTTCTCACTGTGAGAGTTACAGAACACTGGAACAGGCTGCCCAGAGAGGTGGAGTCATCTTCTCTGGAGACATTGAAAACCTGCCTGGATGTGTTTCTGTGTGACCTACTCTAGGTGATCCTGCTCTGGCAGGGATTTTGGACTGGGTGATCTTTCAAGGTCCCTTCCAAACCCTAACATTCTGTGAGATTCTGTGATACTATAAAGATGGTGGAACATTGGAACAGGTTGCCCAGAGAAATTATGGAGGCCCCATCCCTGGAGACATTCACTGCAGGGGGGATGGGCTAGATAACCTCTAGAGGTTCCTTCTAAGTCAGTGGATTCTATGATTCTACCTCACAGCACACAGGGCTGGAGGCTCAGCTGGTATTATGGAAAAGGGATCAGAAGACAGGAGGAGGAAAGGAGAGGAGGTTAGACAGCTGGAGTTTGGAACTGTTCATTGTGGGTGTAGCTGATCACAGCCCACCACTAGCTGTCTTGAGGCCAGGAGATGGAGGTGGGACAACCATATGATGTTTGATGGTTGGACTCAATGATCTTAGAAGTCTTTTCCAACTGAAATGATTCTGTAATTCTGTGATGAGGACAATAAGTGATGTGACTGCCCAGAAAGATGTGTAGCAGAAGCCCTGCTTGCTGAGGAGTCCTCCAGCCTTCCTTCCTCAATCCTGGGCAGATCACCTCCTTAACCCCAGGCAGATGTCTGCTGGCTTCTCCTGAGGAGCTGCAATGATGGCTTTGACTTCTCATTTCCTCCTGGTGTATTTAATTGCCTGATTTAGGGTTTTTTGGTTGGTTGGTTGGTTGGGGTTTTGTTGTTGTTTATGATAGGGTTTTTGGTGTTTTGTTGTTGTTTGATTGGGTTTATTTGCTCTTCTGGGGGTTTTGTTTGTTTTTTGTTTGGTGTTTTGTTTTGGGTTTTTTTTTCCTTTAGGACTAGGAGGCAGGGGAGGAGATGTGGGCAAAGGAAGACAAGATGTACGGAGTCTAGAAGTCCAGGTGACAGATTGAGGGATGCTCTAACCACAATAGCCAGCCTGATGGATTGACAGGGAATATAAATAGCAAGCATGGTTTATCTACCCCCACTTTATTTTCCTCTTGCCTATCTCTTTATCTCTCCTGGTGTTATTTTCCTCCTGCTTATCTCTTTATCTGTCCAACCCTAGGATGGAAGAGATCAGGGAACAGGCAGGTGACAGAAGCAAGATGGATGAGTTTGGGTTACCTCTGCTTTTGCAGTTTTGCCAGCTGGGGAGGATTAGGAATTGGGCTCAGCTCTGCAACTGATACATTTGGGTTTCTCCTCCTCTCTCCTTATCCCTGCATCCTGCCCATCCCATCTGCCTGCTGTTGTGGGATGCTCTGGGTCAGAAGGTTTGCTCCTTCCTCTCTCAAGCCTGTCCTCAGCCAAGAAATTAGGGCAGTCGCCGAGTCAGTGAGCTCTGCCTGGCTGGTACCCAGTGCTTTCACCGGGCAGCACCGTGGGCAGCACTGCTGCTTGGTGTTCCAGTCAGGCAGTGAGCGCAGCGGGGGCAACAGGAAGCAGGGAGGGGAGCCTGGCTCCCCCGAGCCGGCAGCTCCCAGCTGACTTGTCCCCACTGCCCGGCTCTGCACTTCAGCTTGCTTCTCTCTAGTATCAGGTGATAGAATGAGAGGAAATGCTTGACTTGATTGTGCCAGAGGAGGTTCAGGTTGGATATTAGGAACAACTTCTTCACTGAAAGAATGGTCAGGCATTGGAACAGGCTGCCCAGGGTGGTAGGTTTTGGAATCACCATCCCTAGAGGTGTCCAAGAAACATTTGGATGTGGCAGTTCAGGACATGGTTTAATGGCCATGGTGGTCTTAGGTTAAAGGTTGGATTCCATGATCTTGGAGATTTCTTCCAATCAAAACAATTTTATGTTTCTATGATTCTATATGAAGTATCCCCAGCAGTAGGACTGCTGGAGATGCTGGCCTTGGTGAAACCTAATGGCTCTTGCTGCCTGCACTGGGTGTAGCAGAGGGAAGTGTTCAGGATGTGTTGTACCTGATAAGGAATCCTTTCTAAGAGGGTGATGAATAAGAAGGCCTTGAGGATGTCAATAAAGATGCCAGAAGGATGGAGCAACTTATGTATATGGACAATAGAAGCAATAGAAGCTTGAGATGACTGCCAGACCTGTCCATACAATTGTAACTGGCTGCAAAAGGTGGTTGGGGGTCAGATGTCTCCCATCTCTGACCCTATCAGAGCTAAGAGTCATCAAGGGAAGCTCCTGAGGGCCATGCCTGACATGCAGTACTGCTCAGCCTGCGGCATGGTGGATGTTTACATGGGACCGGGAGGAGGTTAGAGGGATGGATCCTTCCCACCAGCCTGGGAATCATCTGCTCCAGGCACTTTGCTAGGAGCAAAGAAGAGAGCCAGGGAGAGCAGGCAGGAGCTGCCGGCTCCAGGTGTAAGCAGGAGCTCTCCCTGCCTCCAGGCATGTCTGATGGTCTTAATGGGCCACCTCCGAGCCCTGTCCTTCTGAGTTAATGAAGACATGGACAGGCGACAGATGGCCAGCCCGTGTGGTGGCATCTCTGCTCCTCAGAAGGCTCGGCTAAAATCCAGAGAGCAGGATGGCGAGCGGACACGGAGGGGACACAGCAGCCGGGCATGCACCGGAGCCTCCTCACCCTCTCCTTCTCCCACACAGCAAGGGAAAAGCCAGGGCCAGAGATGACAGTAAATGCTTGTTTCTTTTTTTTTTTTTTTTTTTTTTTTTTTAATCTCAGTTGGTTCTGGTTGTTCTTTTGCTCAAAAAAAGGCATTTTTTAAAAAATATATTAAACAGATACATTATACTAAGATGTCTCTTGGCTGGAGCCACCAACAGCAAATTACACTCCCCAAATAAATAGGTTTAAAAAAACCCCTCCCAAACAAAACAAATAAATAAATACATAAATAACACTTTCCCCCCCTCCCTTTTTCTTTCTTTCTTTCACTTTAGATTTTTTTTTTTCCTGTAAGAATTGCAACCCAGAGGTGTCTGCCAGTGTCTGTGCTGGCAGCATCTAAGGGGCAGATGCCAGGTCCTTCACACACGGAGGGTGACGATGCCTTGGTACCGCAGTAGGTGTAAGATGCTTGTGGAGAGGCCTCAAGGAAGATCTGCCAGGTCTTAGGAGCCTGTGGTGTGATCCATCCTCCCCATGCCATGTGAGAGGGCAGGGCAGGAGGGATCATGGAGTATGTGAAAGAGAAGGCGTTGGTAGAAACCTGTCTTAAAAAGACTACAAAAGTTGGGGCACCAAGGAAGCTGCTGCTGGAGGAACCTTGTGGTTGCTTGGGCATCAGCTCCAGTAGTACCAGCAGCTGCCTCTGGATGAACCACGTTCTCCTCGGCCATCGGCATGTCCCCCCAGCCACTAACAAGGTGGCCTTGGTGGCATCATCCCTGTGCTTGGAGCCAGTATGCACTGCATGAGCCATCCCTCCTCCATAGTCCTGCTGGTGGCCTCCAACTGCTCGAGCCCTACATCTCTTTGGCCAGTCGCTGGGTGTACCATGGAAGCACGCGGTTGGCACTAAGGTAAGGCCTTGATTTAGCTTTTTAGGGTGGTTATTTCCCCTTCCTCACCCCAGGGAGTCCTTTCTCCCAGCCCCCTTGCTCTGCTGTCTGAGCAGCCCCAGCTGTTAGCTGCACAGCTTGCCTGTCTCTTGCTCTACCGCGTTGGGCAGCTTGGCGTTGAAGGCCCTCAAGGAGGACTGGATCCTCGCCACCTCATTGTTGGCCAGCTTGAGCCTGTGGCGGAGCAAGCAAGTGAAGAGGTCGAGGCGGATTTTGCCAGGGGGTGACAACCTGTTCACCCGGTCCCTGATCTCCAAGAGCTGGAGCATGGCTGAGTCCTGGGAGCCTTGGGTATAGGGATAGTCCAGCTGAAGGATCAGGTCACGAATAGCGTCCGGTTCAAAGGGTAAGCTGTAGCCAAAGACTTGCAAGCTGTTTATTTTCATGTACCCCAGGTTCTTGGAAGGATCTGACATCTCCAAGGGTTCATAATAGATTGTCTCATTGGAACTGTCATCTAGAGACTTGATGCGGCTCCGCAAGTAGACGTGAACTGTTTCAAAGAAGGTCTTCCACTTGTTGCCCAAGGTGAGTGTCCAGTTTTGGCACTGGGCAGAGGCATCTACGTTAGTCCTTTCCCAGTCTGGAAAGCTGCCCTCGTTGACAGGCATGAACCAGCTCTCCGAGTGGCTTCCCCCAAAGGGGTTGACGTAGATGGCCATGACGGGCTCCAGTGTGCTGTTCTTGGTGAGGCAGATCTGCAGAGAGAGGGCCAACATCACGTGAACCAACCCGGGCTTGTACTTGTTGCTCTTCAGGGTCAAGAGCATGCGTTTCCTCCAGGAGGGGTCAAACCAGCTCCCCAGGCGCATGTCATTGCTGATGAAGATGGAGTGCACCTCGATGCGGCTGTCCCGTTTCTGCAGGAGGTATTTGAGCTCCAAGTCCTGCAGGTCTGTCTCCAGCCCCAGGTAGTGCTCCAGCGAGTCAGCCACTTCAGGGCGGCAGAAGCCCTGGGTGAGCACGTAGCCGTGGTTGCAGGTCCCGCAGCGGGTGCTGTTGTCCTCGGCACAGCTGGCACAGGCTGGGCCCTCGCCCAAGGCACATGGAATGGACCCCTGGCAGGAGGGCTGGTCGGAGGGACAGGTGCAACTGTGGCTTTCCTCCAGGAAGGTCCCAGGCACGGTGGTCTCGCTGCAGTACAGGAGTGACTGTGCACGGCTCCACCAGTAAGGGAGGGACCTTGATGAGAAGAGACGTGGGAGGAAAGATTCCTCCACTTTTTTCCTGGTCTTTCACCTGCTTTTGGCCTCCATTCTTTTACAGGCCTCCTTACTCCCTTTTGGCCCCCCATGCCCTTCAGGCCTCCCACTCTATTTGGACCTTCACTTTCTCCCAGTCTCCCACCCACTTTTGGCCTTCACTTTTTTGCCAGCCTCCCACCTACTTCTGGCCCCCCACTTCCTTTATCAGGCTCCCAGTCCCTTTGGACCTTCACTTTTTCTCCAGGTTCCAATCCCCTTTTGCCCTCCCATGCCTTTTGGGCCTTCACTTTTCTACAGGCATCCCAACACCTTTTGTCCTCACACTCCCTTTTGGATGTTCACTTTTTTATAGGCCTCCCACCCACCTTCCCAGTCTCCCACCCTCTTTTGGCCTCCTACCCACTTTGTGCCTCCACTTTCCCCAGCTTTCCACTCTTCTTTTGGCCTCTCCCTGCCTTTCCCAGCCTCCCAACCCAGTCACTTTATTCCTGGCCTCCCACTCTGTTCTGGTCTCCCACCCTGTTTGGGCATCCATTTTTTCCCCAGCCTCCCACTTTCTTTAAGCCTTGGGGCATGACCATCTTTACCAAGGGATGGATGAGCTGTCCACCTTGTGTTCATTTTTCTGCACTGCTTGGGGGGGAACTGGTGAACCCCACGTTTCATTTTTCCCCATTACATAGTTGCAGATGTCCCTGCTGACTGGAGGGGGGTTGGACCAGATGACCTTTAAAGGTCCAAACCAAAGCAGTCTATGATTTTCCATTTCCAGGCTTAGACCCAACCTCTCACGGCCACATCCTAGTGTGACGCAGCTGCCCCGGCTGCCAGCTCATCCCTGCAGCAGGGTGGGAGCTCCTCCAGTCACAGCCACAGAGGGATGGCCATGGGTCTGAGCCGTGTCCCTGGTGTGGGGTGGGATGCTGTGACACCCTACCTCTCCTTTGGCAGTTTGAAGCGGGGCTGGCGATAGCAGCGCTTGCTGAGGTTGAAGAGCCGCCGGATGAGCCGGTGGGTTTTCCTGGAGAGCAGCTTCAGGCTGGTGCCCAGCTGCTGGTAGCGATGCTGAACATCCAGGTCCATGGCCCAGAAGTGGGAGATGGCTGTCTTGTTCAGGAAACGATCCACAGGGAGCCTCTTCACCAAGGCCTGAAACTCCTCTATGGGTGGATAGAGATGGAGTCATGAATGGATAGAGATGTGAAGGTAGGTCCAAAGCAACCTCCCTCTGCCCATGCTGTCAGGTCCTCATGGTGAGATGCCCACCGTGGAGCCCCCCCAACCCAGCCTGGGCTGCTCCCAAAGGAAGAGTTGCAGGGTAGGAGATGCTGGGTGGGATCTCCCCAGCCTCACCTGACTCTTCGAACTGGCTGTGGTGGCTTTCCCAGGCTCGCCGGAGCTGGGCCAGGCTGTTCTCCAGCGCCTGGATGTCGGCCTCAGGGCAATTGCAGCGGGGGAAGGCAGGCTGGCACTGGCAGCGGCAGTCGCTCCGGCGGCACACCAGCTCCCCGGTCGAGCTGCAGGCGATGTAGCTGAGGGCGGCCGCCACGAACCTCTCTCGTAGGTAGGATGGGAGCACTGTCTGCAGCCCTGCGAGCGGGGAGGCAACCACAAAAGTGTAAGGGCATGTATGGAGCCCCTCAGAAACATCCCCTGGGGAGGAAGGAGTGAGCCTTCTCCAGGCTCCCACCCCCTCGTGATTATCATCTCAATTTGCTGTGGAGCCGCTTGTCTGGGCTCTGCATCGATCCTGGCTCCTTTTGGCAGCCAAGCAACAAACCTCATCCTGCCCAGTTTTGATTATTTTCATCCCCTCTTCCTCCTCAGCCCTTAAATTAAAAGCAGCATCTTGAGCTAGCATCCTCCCCTGCATGCCCAGCAGCATCTCATGGTGGCACTTGGCCACCACCATGTCCCCACCAGCCCTGTCCTACCTTGGAGCTGTACTTTGTTCTCGGGGCTTTGCACCAGGACGGAGCTCACCGAGTCCAGGTTGTCATAGTTGCTGCAGCCGAGTGGCCCTGTCCGTGTTTCGGTCACCTAAGTGGGGTGGGACCCGCAGGTGGTCAGGGTGCTGCTCCACCAATAGTGCTGCAGATAGCCCCTGGCCAGGCTTGCTGTGCCTTGTTCCCCGGAGCAAGATCACACTTGGAGGGGAGAACTAATTGCTTGCTAATTGGCTTGTTGACAGGCAGCCTGCAGCCCTCTGAAAAATGGGCGGTCGTTAGCGTGCCCAATTTCCCATAAATAATGCAGTTGTGCTGACTTCCATTGAGTCCTTTTGGTTGGAAAAAACCTTTAAGATCAATGAGTCCAACCACTATCTAACTTTACCAAGGCTGGTGCTAAACCATGTCTCTCAGCACCATATCTCTGCATCTTTTGAACACCTCCCTTTCAGTGGAGAAGTTTCTTCTAAAAATCCAACCTAAACCCCCCGTGGTGCAGCTTGAGGCTATTTATTCCTGTCTTATCACTTGGTACCAGGGAGAAAAGACCAACCCCCACCTCACTTCAACCTCCTTTCAGGGAGTTGTAGAAAGCCAGAAGGTCTTCCCTCAGCCTCCTTTTCTCCAGACTAAACAGTCCCACTTCCCTCAGCTGCTCCTCACAAGACCTGTTCTCCAGACCCTATAGCAGCTTTGTTGTCCTTTTCTGTTGGACCAAGTCCAGCGCCTCAACATGCTTCTTGTAATGAGGGGCTTGAAACTGAACCCAGTACTCCAGGTGTGGCCTCATCAGCGTGAAGTACAAGGGGACAATCACTGCTATGGTTCCGCTGGCCACACCATTGCTGCCACTATGCTGTTGGCCTTGTGCCCTACCTGGGCACATGCTGGCTCACGCTCAACCACCTGCTGAACTTTGCCTGTTGTTCTACTCCTATCTCCCCTCCCCAGGGTGTGATGCTCCTTTAGGGTCTCAGCCAGCTTTGGGAGACTGTTGGCAAGGCCTGTGGCCCCCATCCCACCATGCTCCCTCTACCTGTTGCCTACCTTGATGGCAGCTGTGGCGATCTGGATGTGGTGGAGCCGGCGCAGTGTGCTCTCCCGGTCAATGAAGTAGGAGGCTGCCAGCTGGTGCAGGGTCTCCAGCGAGACCCCTGAGCTGTTCCCAGTGCCCCCTGCTGACTCTGCCCTCCGGCTCAGTTTGCGCTTGTCCACAAAGATGGTCAGGGACTCTTCTCCTGGGGGAACAAAAACTCTTTTAGGGGGCTGCTGGGCTCCCCCCATTTCCCTTTTCAGCCAGATTTCTCCTGTGGTGCTTGTTGCCCACCCTCCCTCCTCTGCACTCTGCCTCGTGCAAGGAAAGTGAGCAGGGAGCAAGCAGCCACCGGCACTCACCTCCCAGCGTGGCGGCGAGCAAGAAATGGGTCCCATACTTCTTGATGATGCTGTCAGTGATCTGCTGGGGGCTGGGCCGGCGTCCCAGCAGACGGATGTTGCGGATGAATTCGGGGGCCAGGGGAAGGGGCAGGCTGAAGAAGTCTTTCCTCTCCAAGGCCAAATTATTCACCTTCCAGCGAGCAAACTCTCTGTAGCAGAAGAGGATGATAGGGAGGGGTTTCAAGCTGATCCAGCCATGCCACATGCATGATGTCCCCAAAGGCCACCTCCAGGCAGGGGATCAGTAGGCAGCAAGACTCCCATTGGGACCATCCTGACCTCCCTGCTGCCACAGCGGAGGTGAAGGACCCTCTGCCAGCTATAGATCCAGCCAAGATGAAAGCATGGATCCTCCCTAAAAGCCATCAATGGTGATAATGAGCTACAAGCAGCGGAGATGCCTGATATTGATTAATCAGGCACCTCCGGCAGGCTTTAATCACATCCCAGGGCAGAGCCAGAGCCTTATCCAGCCCCCTGGGCTGGATCTTCTATCCTTATCCCTATGGATGTGGGTAAAAATCTAACATCTGGAGGTTTCATGGTTTTAAGCATCTACAGTGTTTTGTAGGAAGCTGGAGGTGCTGAGATATGGTGAGATTGGTGGTGGGTCCCCACATAGCTCTAGGGCTGCAAGTGATGCCAGGGGGTGACTGGTGGGGACCCATGAACCTCTCACTGCCTCAAGCAGCCACTGGCCCCGTAAACAACTGGCTGATTTCAGCCTAATTGTTGGCATTTTGCTCTAATTAAAACCACTCAGACAGTTTAATTAGAGCTGGTTGGGAGGGGAGGGGAGGGAGCAGGAAAGGGGGGGAGGGACGGGTGCAAAGCATTCAAGTGGCTTGACAGATGCTGGGTTGCTTCCTATTATGAATTTTGGGACAAGAAAGTGGGATGTTTGGGCTAGGACTGGAGATAATAGCGAGGAAGAGTGGGATGCTGCATCTCCTAGGGTGCTGGGATGTGTGGGACTGGGGAACCAATAGCCCTGCACTGGAGTAGACCCATCCCATCCTTGCAGGCAAAGCAAGCCCAGAAAGTGCTAGCACATTCTCCACCTTCTAAGCGGTACAGACCAGCAGTTGTTCCTCTGGCTGCTCCTTCCTGTCCCACCACCGTCACCAGCAGCATCTCCAGAGGACATAAGTCCCTTGGCAGGGCAGCATAGGAAGAGGGTGTGTGGGGAGAGGAGCTCTCTGCTGGTGCCTGGCTACGTAACAAGGCACCCACATCAGCTCCCCAGGAAGGCAGCAACCGGGCTCTCCTCCACTGCTGGAAACCCCTGGGACTTGGTACCAGTGAGGAGAGGAAGGGAAAAGGGCTCATTAGCAGGAGGTGACAGCCCCAGTTAGCCTCAGGAAGTGGTGGAGTTGGCTTCCCACACTGGCTGTCATGGGTGGCCCTTTGCTGGGGTTAGTGGAGCCTGCTGCTGCTGCTGCTGAGTCTGTTTCTCCACTGGCAAGAAACCCCTCCAGCATCAGCCTCCATCCATGTAGCATCCCACTGCTGCAGTCTATGGGATGATGGCATTAGGGACATGCCAGGAGGTCAGTTAGGGTGGCTTTTGGCAGTCCACAGCAGCATCCCAGCCCCAGCTGGCTGGCAGTCCAGGCAGGAGCAGTAATTTGGCACAGGGATGTCTTTGTGCAGGGCAAAGGACAAAGGTACATCCCTCTGCCTCCCACCCTGAGGGCTGATCCCATCTCAACCTGCAGAGCACTCCCAGCTCAGGGCGAATGCTGCCTGGAGCCCATCCCAGCCAAGCCCTGAGCATCCTGGAGGGGGTGTTTTTATATTCCCTGGGAAAGCAGCATCTCACACCCACCCACCATCATCCTCCTCCCACACACAGGGGTTTACTTCTGCAGATTAAAGTCAGTCTGCCTCCATGCCACCCCACCCTCCCAAGTCCCCCAAACCACAGCTTCGTCCTGGGATGCCCGCAGCCTCTCACCTGTAGATCCTGTACCTGGTGGTGAAACCTTGCCGGTAGCGCTCCATGAAGTCCACGTACTCCTGGGCTCGGTAGAACGGTCCCCGGTCGGTTAGGAGCCAGTCGAGGGGTGCTCGGCCGGCAGAAGAGGAGGATGAGGAGGAGGAGGAAGGGGTTGCGGGAGCAGCATGCTGCTGGGGCACGGTGCCACCCGCCCCACTGGCCACCCCCCAGCGACAGCATGCACTCAGGGCCAGGAGGGCCAGCGGCCACGGGAGCATCGGCGGGGGCCCGTCAGTGCGCGGGAGGTCCTGCCGCCCCATCCTGCTGCTGCCCGACCAGCTGCTTCATTCTCTTGCCCCACGGCGATCCTCCGGGACAGCCCTGACCTGCAACAGCACCGCGCGAGGCAAGGAGCCTGTGAGGTCCCTGGCATGGGATGGCCACACTGGGCAAGGTTCCAGGTGGGGCCACTTTGCTAATTATAAACCAGGTGCAATCACAAGCTAAGGGAAGGTGGAGTTTGCTCTGAGGATGCTGCTGACAAGGGGAAAGCCATGCTCTGGGGAGAGCTACAGACTGGGAGGTAAGAGCTTATGGGGTTGGGGGTCCTGGCTGCTACTGCAGCTGCACTTACTTCTTTACCACCTTCAGCGTAAAAAAATTTCTCACTACCAGTGAAACACTGGCCTAGGTTGCCCAGAAAGGTGGTAGATGCCCCATCCCTGGAACCATTCCAGGTCAGGTTGGATGGTGCTCTGAACAACCTGCTCTAGCTGCAGATGTCCCTGCTGACTGCAGGAGAGTTGGACTAGATGACCTTTCAAGGTCCCTTCCAACGCAAACCAGTCTATGATTCTAAACAGAAGCCTGGCAGGTGCCTGTTTGAGAATTATCTGGCTTTTTTCTCTATGCTTTCTCTGCCATACATCAGCCTGAAGAGCCAAGCTTGCTGCTTGGTGCCTACGTGGTGGAGATGGTGTCTACCTCTTCACCCTGCAATTTGGGGACACCCATCATGAGCATGTCCATCTTGTTTTAGAGGGGCTAAAAACAATGAGCATAGGGAACTGGAAAAAATTAGGATCTCCAGGTATGAGCTAAGCTACATGTGGTTGACGTTAGACTTTCCTTTGCATCCTGCTGATGGCTGAGATGATGGATGGATGCTGACCCCACGGTTGGCTGGGCTGATTGTGATGGTGTTTTGATTGTAATTGGCATTTATCTTAAGCCAAGACCTTCCTGTGGCAGTATCTGCAGGAGTAAAGATGGAGCTTTTCTGGGAGTAGCAGACCCAGGACCAGAGCCTGAATTTGCAAGTGAAGGTGGGAAATGGGGAGCTGCAAGGTCAGGCAGAGCCAGGGTGAGGCAAGGTGTCCTGCCAGGTTGTTTACCTAAAAATAGGAAGCCCATCAATGCTCTGCTTCCAGTGGAGGGGATTTTTATTCTGGGAAGGTGGCCAGCAGGAGCCTGGAGCCCAAATGCTCCCTGCTGCTGAGCAGATACCAGCCCCACATTCTCCCAAAAAGGGCTTTGCCAGATGAATCATTGTGCTTTAACGTGTATTATATATGTGTATATATATATATATACATATATTTCTTTTAATGTCTTTTCCCTCCCTCTCTTCTATTTTTAAACCCCAAAGGGTGCTCTTGGATTACACTTTCTCAGCTTCTCGCTCAGCCCTCGAGGCTGGGGCTCTGTTAATTTTAAACAAAAGCTGAGATTTTCGCATCACCAGCTCGAGGATGCCAGGGCAGTGGGGCGGGCAGGAGCATCTGGCAGGGCTTTTTGTGTCCTCCACACATTATATTTCTATGTGTCACCCTAGTTTCTCCCAGCTTTGCAAGCAGCCATATAACAACCTGGTTGTTGCTTCCTACTCCTGGTGTACACATGGCTAGTGTGGCCAGCAGGACTGACTAGGGCAATGATTGTCCCTTTGTGCTCAGCACAGGTGAGGCTGCACCTCAAATAGTGGGTTCAGTTTTGGGGTCCTCATTACAAGAAAGACACTGAGGTGCTGAAGCAGGTCCAGAGAAGAACAATAAGGCTGGTGACTGGTCTGGAGAAAAGTATTAGGAGGAGCAGCTGAGGGAACTGAGCATGTTTAACATGGAGAGGAGAAGGCTGATGGGAGACCTTCTCATTCTCTATAACACCCTGGAAGGAGGTTGGAGGGGGATGGGGCGGGGGGGGGGGGGGGAGGGGAGGCGGGTTGGTCTCTTCTACCAAGTAACAAGTGATAGGACAAGAGGAAACATCCTTGAATTGCCCCTTGAGAGCTTTACTGAAAGGGTGGTCAGGCGTTGGAACAGGCTGCCCAGGGAGGTGGTGGAGCCCCATCCCTAAAGGGATTTAAAAGCCATATAGATGTTGTACTGAGGGACATGGTTTAGTGGTGGACTTGGCAGTGCTGGGTTAACAGTTGGACTTGATGATCTTAAAGGCCTCTTCCAACCAAAATGATTCCATGATTCTGTAAGTCTAAAAGTGAGGTGGCCTGGGGACCAAAGGAGCTTGCAAGACTCAGGATTAAACCCTCCTGGTCCCCCATTACACTGCAGCTGCACTGCACAGAGTAGTTCAGAGAGCTGTGACAAACTACCATGGCCAGGAAGACTGGTGGGAGCAAAGGCCTGGCAGCAAACCCTATGGATGGTTTAGATACTGACCATGGGCTAAATCCTCCATGACTTGGTCCCACTCCTGTATAACAGGAAGGACAGCAGCACTCCAGTTCTCACCTGAGGAGAAAGAACTCCTTGAACAGCATCTTTCTAATCCCTGCTCATGGAAATGCACTGCTTGTGGCATTAAAAATGCCTGTGCCAGCAAAACACCTTGTTTAAATAGCTGGTGTGCTAGGAAGCCTGCCTGTTGTTCCACAAACAAGCTTGGCACAGCTGATGTCCTTGTTTTCTGTTATCATCTGTGGCTTTTAGGTGGCTCCTGTCCCCTCCAACAGAGGTGGGGCTGAGCTTCTCTCCCCTCTCCCAGGTCTGTGAAGCCAAGAGGCTGCTTTTACATGAATTGTGGGAGAGACTGGTCTCATCCATCACTCCTTCACACCATGACAGGCTAGTATGGGTGGTCTCACACTAGTCTCCCTGCTGCTCTCCCCAAGCTTTTCCTATTGTAAATGAGGAGGACATGGGAGCATCCTTCCTTTGATTCAAAGGACAGAGGGGACTTCTGGTGGGCAATCAGGCACAGAGCACTGCCTCTTTCAGCAAACCTGGGTGCTAACAGCTTCCCATCAGCCCCTTGCCACCAGAGGTGATACCCCCATGTGCCTTCTTTGAGAGGGGATCTCTGTGCTATCCTTCCCCTCTCCCACCTCTCCTTCCAGCACTGCAGCTCAAGGTAGGTTTATTTTCTGGGTGACCATCATGGGGACAGATATTGGGGATAGAGCCACCCTGGGCCACCTTTTCCCTTAGGCTGTGCTCTCCAGACCAGCTATAAACCATGTGAGCTTGCATTGCTGTCTTCCCTGAGGAGCTTATTCTGAGATCCACAGCTGAACATGAGATGTTTCCTTGTGGCCATTTCATGCTTTACTAGAGAGCAATAAAAATAATCAGAATTAGGTATTTCCAGCACTTGGCTGGTACAAATCCAGTAAAGGTCTCTTCCTGGTGTGCAGAGTCCCTTAAAGCAGCAAAGTTTCCAAGCCTCACTAAATGAGCTCTTATTTACATCTGCCTCTTATTTACACCACAATGCTGGCACCTCTGAGGCAGGCCCTTGCTTAGGGACAGGCACTGACGCACACCAGCATCCTTGCCAACAGAAACGTGAAGCTTCAAATCAGGCAGGAACGGACAAGCCACCATGGGAAGGAAAACCTGCGCCCGGTCTGGGCGAAGTTACGTAGTGAGCATATCCCTGAGGGGCAGCTCTCCTGCACCATCGTTAGCTGGGCTAATTTATTTGCTCATACAAGTCAGGGGTTATGTGAAATAAGTACACGCAGAAATTGCTATAGTTCCATAGGAGATCTACATAGCTGGTTGTGGGGGGCTTCTGCCCCTGCTCTGCAGGGCTGGAGACAATGCTTATCGAGGTGGACCTCTACACCAGCATCCTCCTGGGTTGTCAAGGAGAGCAAAGCTCTTTGGAAACAAGTAGCTCCCTTGACCTTACTACTGAAGCTGGAAATAAATTCCTAATCACTTTTCCTTGATCCAGAAGAATGAAGAGTTGATGAGAAGCATCTGACTGCTCTTTTTTTGTTGTTGTTTTGATTTAGGATTTTGCATCACACAAGTTGGAAAACTTCCAGCTTGTTAATTATTTTATTTTTTTTCTCTCCCCCTTCTATAAAAACCTTAAAGCAGAGTGCCAGTGCAAATATTCCTGGCACACTTTCCCAGGACCACAGCTTCCTTCCTGATCTTGCTGCAGCCCTGCCTGCAGAACACCCTAGTGTCCTCCCAGTGATGGCTGTCACACAGTCCAGACTGTCACTCCTCACAAGCTGCATCTTGAAAATGGCTTGTTGCAATCTCTAGAGCCCTTCCTTCCACCCTTGAGATGACAATGTGGTTGCTTCTCCTGTTGGTTTACTCATCCAAAAGGGCTTGAGACAGTGAGACAAGGTGGCATGAGGTGCAGAGAAGCTCAAGTGCCCAGCAAGCAGCTCAAGCCTTTCTCCGCTGCCCTTGGATGGCGACACTGACAGCGACAGCAGCCACATCCTGCAGAGTTATGCAGAAGTCCTGCTTGCTTCCATGCCGATGGCATCTCTGGAGCCACACGATCCACCCCTAATCAGACCAAGTTTGATAATTAAGATGTTAGCTAATTGTCAGGGACATTAACATTGATTTTTGCCCTTTCATGCTGCAGGAGCGGATCTAGAGATACATAAACCGGGAAGCATGTGCTGGAGAGAGGCTGTGGTGGCATTTATTGGGTGCTGTGTGGAAGCACAGGACTTCTGATGGACTGCGGCACTACCGAGCTGATGGCTATGCCAGGCAGAGCAGTACCTGTTGGTGACAGAGCTGTGGGACATGCCCAGCCACAGGGGCCATTACTTGGGGCAGAGCAGGAGGAAAGGTGCATCCATGCAGGAGCAAAGAGCCACAGAGACAGGTCTCCAGCTCCCTGCAGATGCCTTTTAGCAGGAATGAACATCAAACCTAGCGACTGAGTCACCTTCTCATTAAACGTGGGAAAGCTTTATCAAATTAAGACCACTTAAGAGAGTCTGGGCTAAGTGCAGTTTAGTTTCTGAAGTGGATTGACTCAGCCAAGCTATGCCTGTGTGAATTCATCCTGCTCTGCTGCTTCCACCCCTTGGGACAGACCATCACAAAGTGCTCAATCCTGCCAGCATGTTCAGCCCCTGATCTGGAGCCACCAACCTCACTTGGGACTTTGTGGGACCCATCTCCTTTGCACCCAGACTTGCCTCTCCCTGCCAGCTCACTCTGTGGTGGTTTGCAATAAGCTGTGGCCACCGGACTTGCATCCACACACCACCTAAGGAAGTGCCAGGGCCTCACTGATCCGCTGGGGTAATTAAGAAGTGAGCCAGGCACCACTGGAATGACAGCAGCATGGTAAACGCTGGCAAAGTGGGCACAGTGGGGTGCTGGCAGCCACCTGGCACCTGGCCTGCAGAGATGCAGCTCTAGGCAGTGAGCACAGGGACAGCCACCTCAGAGCCTGCCAGCCCTGCCCAAACAGTGATGGTAAAGAGCATGATGGTGGCCACAAGCTGATTCTCACTGAGCTCCTGCAAACCAAGCCCCCATAGCCTATTCAGTTCAGACTTTAAGTCACTGCCTTTACCCCTCCAACTCATGAAACTGGTTTGAAAACCTGCAGGACTTGATGAAACAGGTTCCTTTTATTAGCTTTTCTTCACATCCTTAAAAGCAAGGCACTCAAAGATGATAGTAAGGGAAAAGAGCAGAAAATCCCAGGATTCGGGGAGCTGAGGATTTGCATAAGACATCAAATGAGCTGAACGAAGCCTGGGCTGCCATCGGGGGAGAGAGCAGCTGTGTGCAGCATGTCACACTGGTGCCATGTGTTCTGCCCTCTGGCTTTGCCCACCCGAGACTTTCACACCCACAGGCAGAAAGCCTCTTAAAAGAGCTATGTACGGAACACAACTTCACCCAGCACAGCAACAGCAGCTGCACCAGCTTCCCCTGCCTTGTGCTGAGCTCTCAGCCTGAAGCATCCCTGTGGATGGGTCTCTGGGGCCCCAAAGCATTCCAGCACACAAGAGCTGGGGAGAAGCATCCCAGCACATGAGATGGTGAAGAGCATCCCTGCAGTCCCAAGGTGGTTCCTTCTTACCCCTGTGACAGACCCCACAAGCAAAATACCAGCTTTATGCAGGAGCTGGAGGTAGCTCAAGGTGAGAACTGCTCCCTCCTATGCCTTCACAGAGGTGACAAGTGTCACGTGTGGGCAGTGATACACGGCAGTAACTCAGCATTAGCAGCACAGGGTAAATAAGGTGGTAGGTAGGTGGATGGTGTTGGGCATATAGGGAAGAGATTTGGGGTGTCAGACTGGGGTCATCACACTTCCTAGATCCCTGCTGCTCCCCATGTCCCAAAACTGTCACTGAACCCTCCACAAAAGCAAAGCTCTGCTTGGAAAAAAGTGGAGGGGGCTCCTTGTAACATCTTCGGGGCTGGCAGGGACCCTCCTGGCTGCTGACAGAGAGGGGACACTGACACCTGCCGGCAGGTCGCCCCCAGCCCCGCAGCACCTGGGCTCACCCTGCTCGGCCCCGGGCCCGCAGCGAGGGGCAGTCCTCGTATCCGGTAGACCGGCTCTAGCGCAACCCCGGAGGACAGGGACATGCAGGTTCCCCGAAGAAGGGGCAGCGGAGGGGACTTCCCTGTGCTGAGAGCTGGTGCTCTCGAGTGCGGGGTTTTAAAGATCCAGAGTTTTGTTTCCTACAGAGAGAAGATGAATTGTTTAGCGGAGGAAATTGTGCCCTACCGGCGGGGAGAACTCCCGAGGTGGGGAAACATCTTCTGACAGGTCACCCGCTCCTCGCCTTGCTTCGGCGGGAGAGCTGGTGGCAGCGGAGAGGGGGACAGGAGACCTCTTTCTCCTGTTGATCTCCAGATGCCCGATAGCAAAGTGGGTGTTGGAGAATTTCTGGGGACATCTACCCCAGTCCCTGTGGTCCCGGGCCATCGCACACCGGCACCTCCCGCTGAGCACCGACGGCTGCACAGGCAGAAGCACGTTCCCAGTCCCTCCGCTATCTTGTTTATCCCCGCAACCCGCCAGCACCTGGTTTCACCGGGCTCGTCGCAGCCCCTCCACGGACCTGCCAAGCACCCGGGGTGGCTCCCAGGCGGTAAAGGCTCGTTGCTTTCCTCCACTCCCCGTCCTCGCCGAGAAGGCTGCGACACGAGCCCGGTGCAAGGAGGCAACTTGACCAAGGTCACAGAGAGAGCCGGCGCCGGCCGAGCTGCGTCTTCACAGTCGCGCACGGCGGTACCGGAGATCTCCGCCGTGCGCGGCCGCGGTTCCCCCCACATCGCTCCTTCTTCTTCCCTCTACTCCATCTCACCCACCCACTGAGCTCCCCACCGCCACTCCCGGACCCCGCAGGCTTACCCTAGGCTCAACACCGGCGAAGCACCGACCACCTCTCTGCCCCGTCCCGCGTCCCTCTCCGCTTCACCTCAACGGCCCCGGGCCCTGGCCCCATCGCCGCCGCCTCCCGGCCGTCCCGCACCGCCCCATCGCTGGACGGGCAGACAGGTGGCCCCCAGCGGCCCCTCTAGCATCCCGTACCCGGGACTTCCAGTAGCCGGTGCTGGGTCCTGCCGAGCTCCGCAGGCGCCGCCGCCGCCGCTCGATAATATATGCAGAAATAGCAACCAATCAGAGGCACCGCCAGCCTCTCCGCGCCTTCCCATTGGTGGCGGCGCGCCGAGCCCGGCGTGCCACCACCAATGGGAAGGCGTAGGGAGGGGTGGTGGCGTCGACGGGGGTCGCAGAGGTCCGCAGAAGAAGCTGCTCGGGGCAGTAGTGAAGATCCCATCCCTGGAGAGGTTTGAAAGCCATGTAGATGTGTTGCTGAGGGACACGATTTGGTGGTGGGCTTGGTTAATGGTTGGAATTGGTGATCTTGAAGGTCCTCAACCAAAATGATTCTGTGGTTCTATGGTTCTGCATCAGGTGTTGGATGTTTCCATCCAAGAGGACACCACTGGTGAAGCAGGATTTGCTGTTCCCTACTGTTTCTGTTCTATTTCTCTGTCTGTATCATTCACATCTTCACCAAGCCCCTGGTTTGCTCCTCTCTATGCAGGGTTTGGCATTAGCAAGGTGTTCCTCTTAGCAATGGACTCCATTTCCCAGCAGGGCCTCAAAGGGCAGCAAATAGGCCTGGTGGAGAACCTCCAAAGGGATTTTTCTTCATCCCCCAAAGGGGTCAGAGAATCATAGAATGGTTTGAGTTGGAAGAGACCTTAAAGATCAACTATTTCAAAGTCCCTGCCATGGGACACCTTCCACTATACCAGGTTGCTCAAGGCCAACTTGGCCTTGAACACCTCCAGAGAGGGGAAATCCAGTCTCCCTGGGCAACATGTTCCAGTGTCTCACTGCCTTCACTGTAAAGAATTTCTTTCTAGTATCTACTCTGAACATCACTGGTCACTTTTCCTGACTTTTTCCTGAATTTTCCTTTTTTTTAATTTTTTTTTTTTATTCTTTCTGTTAGCAGCTGCATGCAACCAATGCTGAAGTGTGACAACTGTTCTGGAACACACCCCACCACGCTCTTACTGGTTTATGTTTAGTTCAGTGCTCTGGTCGTTAGCAGGCTGGTGGAGAAACTTGGTAATAAATGGGTAATTTCTGGTGAGCGAAGCCTTTCCTGCCCAGTGAGTGGCTGGAGGGCTTGTTGCAAACCAGCAACAGGTCTGCAGAAAAGCACCCATGGTGGGTCTGCTTGGTGTGTTTGAGGCATAGTGTTGTCCTCTTACGAAGCCCAAGATGGGGTATGTGAAGATTCACAACTGGCATTCACCAAGGAGAAAACTGAGAAAATCCTTGCAGCTGCTGCAAGGTGAGGAGAAAACATTTGCTAAAAAAACCCATCCCAAAAGCAGATTTTTAAAGTAAGATGCATCTTCTGTGTTTGGTTTTCTTTGGAGGCATCAAGCAAGATGAAGCCATGTTCCATACAAGCAGCTGGCATGGAGGTGATGGGGTGAGAGCTCTGCGTCCAGTGTGGTGATGCCCTTCTGCTCCATAGGATATTGAGGGGAGAACCAAACCAGCATCGCCCTGTGTTCCTTCTGGGATGGGCTTGGGCTTTTAACCTCACACTGGGAGAGGAGAACATTTAGTGGCAGAACATTTTGATGGCAGAACTGCAGGTGTCTCCAGAAAGCTTTGGTGGTTGGGGAAGCTGACAGTGCCACTCTGAGCTTATGTAAGGAGAGGGAAGATAAAAGGTATCCACTGCAAAAAGAACCAGTCTGTTTGGAGTTGGCTTTTCTACTCCAAATATTTTATTTTGTTCTGTTTTGTTTTGGTTTTTTAACACACAAGGTTGGGAGTTTTGGAAATCGTGTATCTTGTGCTGGGGCTCTGGAGGTCTGTGATTTCTTCTGGGGCTCTGGAGATCCATGATGGGATTCTGGGGGTCTGTGACTTCTCCTGGGGCTTTGGAAGTCTATGATTTCTTCTGGGACTTTGGAGTTTATGACTTCTTCTCAGGCTTTGGAGATCCATGACTTCTGCTGGGGTTTTGGAGGTTTGTGATTTCTTCTGAAGCTTTAGAAGTCCATGACTCCTGCTGGGATTTTGAAAGTCAGGGACTTTTGCTGGGATCTCAAATGTCCATGAGTTCTGCTGGGATTTTTGAGGTTTGAGATTTTGGAGGTCTGTGATTTCTTCTGGGGCTTTGGAAGTCCATGACTTCTGTTCGAGTTTTGGAGGTCTGGGACTTCTGCTGAGATTTTGAAGGTCTCTGGTTTCTTCTGGAGCTTTGGAGGGCCATAACTTCCCCAGGGATTTCAGAGGTCTCAGATTTCACCTGTGCGTTACCTGCAAATTATTCTCACATTCTCGCAGAATGTGCCCAAGGCAGCCAGGCTGGGCAGAGTTGGCACCGCTCCGCAGCCCGCCGGACTTCCCAGGGATGCGGGGAAAAAATGGGGGGGAAGAGAGGGGAAGTGGGGAAACCGAGAGAATTGGGAAAAAACGGAGGAAGCAGGGCAGGGGGAAAAGCGTGGGGCTGGGGCAACCGAGCCGAGCCTTGCCCAGCCGATCCAATCCGTGCCGATCCGATCCGATCCGTGCCGAGCCGCACGGGGAGGTGCCGGGCCCGCGTCCCCGCCCCTCGCCGCCGCTGCCGCCGCCCGCCCGCCTGCCCGGCCGGCGCTGGGAGCGCGGCGGCGGGGCTCCAAGATGGCTTTGGCCGCTCTCTGTACCCTGCTCGCCGGTTGCTGCATGGCGGCGGCGGGCAGCGGCCCCGCCGAGGCTGCTGCTGCGGCGGCGGCGGCGGACGCGGCGGCTAAGGAGCTGGAGTGTAAGCTGAAGAGCATCACGGTGTCGGCGCTGCCCTTCCTGCGGGAGAACGACCTCAGCATCATGCACGGCCCCTCGGCCGCCGAGCCCAAGCTCCTCTTCTCTGTACGCAACGATTTCCCCGGCGAGATGGTGGTGGTGGATGATCTGGAGAATACGGAGCTGCCTTACTTCGTGCTGGGTAGGTCTCCGGGTGGGCCTACGGGCAGCGCCGGTACGCGGTTGGGTCCCCTCCCGGTAGCGGGCCCAGAGAGCATCCCCAGCGGCGGGGCTCCTCCCTGCGGCACCGGCGGTCCGTACCCTGCAGCTTCTCGGCCCCGGGGCTGCTTCACCTCATTGCAGCATCCCGGCCCTGGTGCTGGTTCACCCCACCGCAGCATCTGACTGTAGCACTGGCCGCCCTACTGCAGCATCCCAGCTCCAGTGTCAGTTCACCCTACTGCAACAGCCCAACCCCAGTCCCATTTGTCACCCCTCTGCACCACCCCAACCCTGGTGACAGTCCATCATGCTGCAGCATCCCAAACCTGATACCAGTTCACCCCACTGCAGCATCTCAACCTCAGTTCCAGCTCACCCTGCTGCAGCATCCCAACCCTGGTACCAGTTCACCCCACTGCAGCATCTCAACCCTGGTACCAGTTCACCCTGCTGCAGTGTCCCAGTAACTGTGGAGATGCTGCAGGCCTGAAGTGCTTGGTGTACCCCCAGTTGTCATCCACAGACTTGTCTCCAGCTTGGTGCAGGGTCACCGGTGGCTTGTGCTGGCAGGAGGCCTGCAGTCCGCTTCAGTCATGGCTGGCTGGAGGTGAGGGCTTTCTCTGTCCCCAAGCAGAGTCACCTTTCCTGCAGCCTGGAGAAAAAATACTCCAGTACCCAGCGTTTCCCATCTCACCTCTGTGTGTGCCACCTCCAGTGCTCCTGCCCACAGGTCTTGGGCTTTGGCCTTCTCACATAGTTCATGTTCTTCCCACCTGCTATAGCCAGGCCTCTGTGCTTCACCTGCTGCGCGAGGCACTTCTGCCCAAATCTGATGGGCTTCTTCAGTTTTCTTCCACTAAAAAACCCAATAATTTACTCCATTGTTTATGCTGGGACCAGAGCAAGGCCTCTGCTCCTCGTGCACAGGGACGTGGTTCCCTTGCCGCCAGCTGGAAAAGTTGTGGAGACTTTTTGCTTTCAGCTTCACCAGCTTCCTACCACCACCTGCATGTAACCCCTGGGCAAGCATCATCATCACTTCCCTAGTAGCCCCATGGGAGCTGTGCCCATTTCCTGCAAGCCTTTTCCATCCGTTGCTGCTCCAGCAGCACATCAGGTACCCTGTGAAGTTTTCAAAATGCTACCTTCATCTGGATGTGGGCCCAAAAAATAGGCACTAGCATGTTGCTTTGCTTGGCATTGCCCTTCTGTGTGCAGGCAGAGTATAGTGGTGACACCAGCCTAGATGTTCTCCCCAGTGCTTTATCACCCCCATGGCCCCCAGACCTTTCTGTGAGAAAAAAAACCCCAAGCAGTCCTGGGTGCTGTGTGTGCTCAGGACTCGCCACTGTGTGGGAATCCCAATTCTCCCATGGGACTGGCAGAGGTAGGCAGGGTGCTGGTGATGCCATGGTGGTGATAGGGGTATGTGGGGACACCCAGAGATGATTTGCTGGAGGGTGGAGGCTGTGTGAGGAGGGGTCAGCAGGCTGTGCTGCCCCTCATTCCCCTGGTCTGGGGGATGCCGCAGGATGCTGCGGCGGAGGCCGGAGAGCGTTGCTGTGGCAACGGGGCGGCAGCACGGCGGATGCAGGGGAATGCACAGGCATGGCCGCTAGTCCCAAGCCACCTCCATGCCCCAAAGGTGGTGTGGACCCTTGTCCTTGCCCTTTTTGGACCTGCTCCTGGAAAGCCAGACCCCAGTGGGCCCTGGGGCCTAGGATTCTGCCAGCAGGGAGCATCTAGGTGGGTGGGGGGCCTTCCCAGCATGGCCCTTTTCTGGCACTGTGGGGATTTCCTCTGGGAATTTTCAGATCCGCAAGGTGCCATGTGCTGGGCAGTACAAGAAAGGACCCATCCACCCCAAAAGCAATTGCTGCACCCAGGGCTTGCTCTACTGATGGTGATCAGGGGCTTGCTTCTGCTTCTTTCTGCTGATGGCCACTGGACAAATATGAGGATATTCATCCCTGTGTCAGTCAGCATACCCTGATGTCCCAGTGGTGGCTGTGGTCTTCTGGGCATCACTGCCCAGGGCATCAATCCCTCAAGAGCCTGTGGGTGCACAGGGCTGGAATGACCTTCATCATGCTGAAGTTTGGGCCGTGGAGAAACAGAGGTGGCCCCACCCAGGATGCTGGGGCTGAGCTGGCAAAAAGGGGCACCTTGTGAGCCTCCTTTTCACCAGGGTTTTGGCCTGGTGACTCCTAGGAAATGCTATGTTACGTTTCCCTCCAACAAGAGAAGAGCTTGTTTTGAAGTTGGCATGGCCACTCTGCCACGTGTGGGTATTATTATTGTTGTTGTGCTACTTTGCCATGTGGGTGGTGGTGTTATTGTCATTATTATCATCATCATTATTATTTCTATTGTTAGCCTGGACACTGCTTTTGGATGGCAGAAGCCCTGAAGTACATAGAGGTCTTGCAAGACCCAGCCTTGTTAACTCACAAGCTCCATCCTCTGGAGCTGGAGAGCCCCCAGCCCAAGGAACCCATGGGTCAGAGAGCATTGCTGCTGGACCTGCTTACTCAATGGGGACAGGGCTACTTTATGTTGATCCATGGAACCAGCTGCAGCATGTCCATAAGGCTTGTGCATGGCTGGAGGGTGAATTTGAGCATTCCTCCAGGAACCTTGCTTCACTCAGTGCTGATTGCAATATCCCCAGTAAGCCCCAGACCCATTAACCGTGCCCATCTTGTTGCATTTGAACATTCAGTAATGGGCTTTAGCAGGGGGCTGGACTGCTTTAGCAGGGGCATTGCAATTGATGATCTCCTGAGGTCCCTTCCAACCCCCACCATGTTGGGGTTCTGTGATTGAATCTGTGTGGGAGCAATGGATGATCCCCACGCACGCCTCTGTGCCTCTGAGCCAGGTCTGGTTCAGGGTGTCTGTACTGGGAAGGAACTGGGTGACTGCTCCTTCTCCTCTAGCTGTTTTTCAGATCCAGGGCCTGTGTACAGGGAAGAGGTCCCTGAGGAGAGGGTGGCTGCCCCATTGGCTGACAGGGCCCTGGGCCTGACCCCAGAGTGCTACCTGTGGGCCAGGGAGGGCCTGCCTTTGGACTGGGAGCACCATGAGGGGCAGTGGTGCTGCAGAGGAGCTCCTGGCAGTTAGTCATCTTGGCTCTGCCATGTGCAACGTCCTCAAGTTTGCTCTGTGCCTCAGTTTCCACACAAAGATGGTGGGAGTGTGCAGGGAGGTTGCTGTGGCAAAGGGTGCCTGTAGCAGGGGAAGGGGTGAGGGGGAGCAGCTGGGAGAGACTTAGGACTGGGAAGCCTGAAGGTGGCCAGATGCCATCGCTCTTCAGCCCTGGCTGTCTGCTTCAAAACTCCTCTAAACATTTCAAGTGCTGTCAACCTTGGCCAGCCTTCATGGAGCATGTGGATGTGTGTGTGGTTTCCTCTACCTTGGTGGCACATCCCTGCCATGGTGACTAAGCTGAGCATCCTACTGATGTGCACAGGGGTCAGAGTTTCTGCTCCAGCTGGAGATGTGCTGGGGTCTTTGGAGAGCTATATATACTGCTTGCTGACAATAAAGTTCTGGGGGTGTGCATTGAACTGAGCATCCCAAAAAATGGCTGTCACTCCCCAACCCTGGTGACATGCTCTGGTAACATAATCAACAATGAGTGTGGAGGCTGTGGGCATCCCCTCATTGCTGGTGGGTGGTGTGGCAGGGATTTTGGTGGACCTTCCTGAGCCAAGCTGTGCTCAGGTTCATTTGTGGGGATGATTGGAACCCAGGGATTGTCCTGCCTGACCTGGGAGTCTACTGCATCCATTCCCTTCATGCATTTGCTTCTCTCCGCTGCAGGCAGTGGCAAGCTGTGGCTCAGCTTGGGGCTGGGGGAGATGTTCTTGCTTTGGCTAGTCCTGATCTGCTACTCTACAGCTTTAGCTTTGTATTTATCTTTACCCAAAAGGGTGAGTCATGGCTTGCTACCTGCTCTCTGTGCACCATTTTTGTGTCTCAACCCCCTCCAGCCGTCCTGGTGCCAGTGGCAGGTGTGTTGATTGCATGGTGCTCAGCCCTTCCAAACTTCAGGACCTCGTGGCTGCTCCCATGTTCCTTCAAAGGCAGAGGGCTAGTTTTGGGGATTATTATCTCTGGTTTATGGCAGAGGGAGGCACTTGGACAGGGCTTCATAGCTCCCTTTGCTAACAAACACAGTGTGTTTTAATTGTGCTTGCTGCCTTCTCGCGTGTGCAGTGCCTCACTGCTCAGGAGCAGCTCAGCCCACGTGGTCCCCATGTGCATCACCTTTCATGTTCACACCCACAAAACCCCACAGGGTGTTAGATGCATGTCTTCAAAGGGACTTGGACACCATAATTTTGCTGCAGGGCTTTTCCTATCTCCTGGGTTTTCAGGGAGAAGCACAGACATGGGAACAGGGATGAGGCTGCTGGGCTGCCCACATTTCAAGGTTTCATCCTGCTTTAACTCAAGGAAACTTCCATTTGGAATTGTTGCCTTTCATCTCGTTTGGTGTTTGTTGCATTAGTTATATTTTTTTTTCCTGAAGGGATGCTGAGTCTTGCTGGTTGGAGGCCATTAAGAAATGCTAATTAGCAGCTCAATATTCCCTGTCCACTAAACTTCACACCCCCTTCTTCCTCACCGGTTGGCTTGGCAGCATCCAGCTGCATTTGATATGTCATTAACTGGATTCACACTCCTGCAGGCTGCTAATTTTTTTGGGGCCCCATCCTTTGCAGGTTATAAACTGGTGAGAGGGGTATTTATTAGCATCCTGGCTTCCCACAGCCCCTTGGGCTCAGTGGAGATTTGTGATGCAATTAAAAAACAGGCAGAAGATGGTGTCTTTGGCTCCTTCACTTTCTCTGAAGTGCTGTAGGTATTTGAAAATCTTGAAATCTTGAAATGAAGAAGTCTTGAAATATCTTTTTGTGCGTAAAATCGACTTGAAGAGTGAGAAAGCACAGCCAATGGGTCGAACTGGTTCTTTCCAGGTACCAGATAATTCAACATCTTGAAATAACTGATGGTTTCTCATGTCCCTTTTATTTTGCCCTGAGCGTGAAGGAGCTAAAGGAGCTTTTTCTGCCTTGCTGGTTTCTAGCCCAGGTGCCGTGCCTTGAAATGGGGGCACCTCCTGACTCCCCCATTCCCCATCACCCTCACGGGAGCCTTGGCAGCAGAGGAAGGGAGAAGGTTCTTAACTTCAGTGACTTTAATAGATTATCATAAACTCCAGCCTTAATACAAGCTGTCATGATTTCAAATTATCTTACTTTTAAATTAAATAGATTCCTTTTTAAATACAAAATCGATTCTAATTTTTTAGAGGGGTGAGATTTTTCAAAGGCACCGATGAGTTGGGCATATTTAACTGCTCTTGAATATCTCCTCAAAACATCTAATCAATTTCTTTTTTTTCTTGGTGTTAAATCCCAGCTAAGCTCTTGGCTGTGCTGGGGAATGCTTTGGCCATGACTTCCTCAGGTTAATAATGGGAGAGGACGTGGGGGTTGTGGGGTTGTGAGACAGAGCACAGCGGGGATGCGGGACGCTGCTAATCGGGCTGACAGGCGGCCGGCTCGCCTGCCCGCCCCGGCCCGCTGGCCCGCCCCGGCTCTCCCTCCGGGCTGCGCGGGTAGGCGGCGAGATGCGACACTCATCAGCTCTCTTCCACCTCCTGCGTGTCTTCTTGCCTCTGGAGGCTGCGAGAGGTGGTGTCTCCTCCTGCCTGCCTTCAAGCCCCAGCTCCTAAATGGTCCCGGAGGAACGCAGCAGGAGCCGTGGGGCTGCAGGATTGCGTTATTCCTTTTTGTTCTTCCACGTCAAATAGGAAGAGCATCCTGTTTTGTTTGGAGGTTGCTTGGCCCCACTCCTTTCGCCTCGGTCTGGGTGTTGTTGGTGGTTACCAAAGCTGGTGACACAAGGTATGTCTTTGGTCCTGGCTCTCCCATGGTGGGAAAATGGGTCCGGGGTGTTGCAGTGCTGGTCTCTAGATCAACTGTATTTCCAAAGGAGGTGAGAGCACCCCAGTATGGCACTGGAGTTCCCCTTCCACATGGCATGTCCCCATCGAGAGGAGGGCCATGAAGATGATCAGAGGACCATGCATTTCTGCAAAGACAGGCCGAGAGAGTTGGGGTTGTTCATCCTAGAGAAGAGAAGGCTCTAGGCAGACCTTAGAGCAGCATTTCAATATGTGAAGGGGACCTACAGGAAAGCTGGGGAGGAACTGCTTAGAAAGGCACATGGCAATATGACAAGGGGCAATGGTTTTAAACTAGAGAGTGGTAGACTTAGATTGGACATTAGGAGAAAGTTCTTCACTATGAGGGTGGTGAAATACTGTAACAGGTTGCCCAGGAATGTGGTTAAGGCTCCATCCCTAGACATTCAAGGTCAAACTTGATGGGGTCCTGAGCATTCTGATGTAGTTGAAGATGTCTCTGCTTACTGTGGGGGTGTTGGACAAGATGCCTTTCAAGGGTCCCTTCCATCCTGATGCATTCTATGATTTGTTCTGTTCTATGGTGCCATGAGGCTGTGGCGCAGCAGAAGGCTACAGTGGAGCTGGTCCCACCCTGGGACCCACAGCATTGCTCCAAGTACAAACCTTGCACCTGGAAATGGGTGTAATAGTGAAATAATGGAGCAAATATTAAGAAATTCTTAAGTACCTAGAGAATAACTGAGTTAAATTATACCAGAGGAGCTCAATTGCCTTGCTTAGATTGATTGAATTACTAAATGAGCCTGACTAATGGAATGGAGTGGATATATCGGACTTTTACTCAAGATCCTGGAATAATTTCTCTAATAAGATTGTGAGCCATTAATTGAACTTGGCTTTGATCCTGGACACTGTCGCAGACACTGAAACCCAGCGGTGTGATCGATGCTTCCACGTGCCTGGCCGAGGGGGCGGCTGCCAGCACCTTCCCTGCCCAGTGGCTTGGAGGGTGGCCAGGAGCTTTGTTGGTCCCAGCACACCCTTATCAGGACCTGAGGTGGGTAGGGAACCCCACAACACCCTGCTTTGGCAGCCCTCCTGCCCACTGGCAAAACCCACCCTGGCAGTGGGATGTGCTTAATTCCTTTCTGCTGCCAGAAGCTGATTGCCTGGCCCAGGTCCTAACCCTGGTTCCTATTGCTGTGGGGTGAATCTGAGGTGGGTGCTTTGGGGTTTACATGTCCCATTAATCCAGGGGGCCCACCTTCTTCCTACACTTTCCTGGAGTGTTTGGTGCTGATGGTGGCATGTTGTCTATAGTATCTGATGCAGTCACACCTCGAGTACTGGGTTTGGTTTTCGGCTCCTCGCTATGAGAAGGACACTGAGGTTCTGGAGTGTGTCCAGAGAAGGGCAGCAAAACTGGTAAAGGGACTGGAGAAGAGGTCTTATGAGGAGTAGCTGAGGGAATTGGGGTTCTTTAGTTGTGAGAAGAGGAGCCTGTGGGGAGACCTCATTGCCCTCTGCACCTGTCTCGAAGGAGGCTGGAGCAAGGTGGAGGTTGATCTCTTCTCACATGCAACAAGTGACAGGACAAGAAGAAATGGCCTCAAGTTGTGCCAGGGGAGGTTGGTTCAGATTCGATATTAGGAAAAAATTCTTCGCAGAAATGGTTGTCAAGTATTGGAACAGACTGCTCAGGGAGGTGTTGGAGTCACTGTCCTTGCAGGTATTTAAAAGATGCGTGAATGTAGTGCTGAGGGGCGTGGTTTAGTGATAGTGGCTTAGCAGCAGTGGTGGGATTGTGAGCTCTTGGTGAGTGGTTGGACTTGATGATCTCAAAGGATTTTTCCTGCCTCAGCAGTTATATGGTTCGATGATCCAGAGCACTGCTGGCTGCCTGGTTTGTAGTGTAAGATAGTTGATGGTTCCTTCCCCATCACTTGCCTCCTCCTTTCTTCATCAGCCCTCTGTGCTGGGTCCATCACTGAGTCCTCAGTGCTGCTGCACCTCCTTTCCCCTGGGATGCTTGCTTTTCACGTTAGAAGTGTCCTCTTGGTGCTGACAGCAGAAGCCAGTGTGCCCCAAAGGCTGCCACCAAGGCCTGGGTGCTTGCAGAGCTTCCAGAAAAGAAGAGAGGGACCTGCTGAGGGGATGCATCTTGCCCTGAACCTGCCTGGGAGCACCAGGTGGGACAGGACAGGCTCATCTAATGGGATTTGGGTGCAAACTGCTGGTGGGACCCCATTCTTACCCTTGCTCTTGACCATGTAATGTAAACCTGACCTTTTCACATCCCTTTTTTCAGCTGAAGGATGAGGCTAGAATGGGTGAGGGCTCAGAGCCATCAAGGTACCCATGCCTGGTCACACACCTTCCTCCACATGATACATCCCAGCACCAGCCCCAGCTCCCTGAAAACCCAGTGACCAGAGTGGAAAATGCTATAGAAAAGTGAGCAGCATCCCTGGGAGGTGCAGAGGGTCCTCCATGACCACACCAGGGTGAGCAAGAGTCAGGAGGGAGGCTCAGGGTGCACATCCCCATGCTTCGGGGCACCATGCCCCCATGCTGTGCCCACTGCTGAGCTGCTCTCTCACTGGGAGTGGGGATTTTGGTGGCACGGCGGCTGCAGAGGGCCTCTTGTAGATTTTGGGGTTTTTTTCTCCTTAACCAAAGAGGAAAAAAAAAATAAGAAATGGGGATTTTGTCTCTGGGAACCCGTTGCCATGGCAACTGCGCATCCAGCTGGCTCCAGTGGCAGCGGGGCTGGAAAGGGATCTGGCTGACCCAGAAAGCAGCGGGGGGGTGGCCGTGGGGACATTTGATGGTCCACTGTTGGACATCAGGGTCTAGCAGTGGTGGGCAGGGGAGTAGTGCTCAGCTGAGGGGCTGTGAGGGGTCTGGCCCCCAGTTTTTGGCTGTGCAGAGTAATGCTCCCAGCCCTCTTTGATCCGTCCCAGCCTTCTCTTGACTGCATCCTGGCAGAGATGATCAGGCTGGCTCCCATTCCCAGATCTGCCTCAGTTTTGGATCTGGGCTTCTCACCTGGGTCTCCTCAGAGACCCCCAAAGCTTTGCAGCAGCAAGTTTTACCCATTGGAACTGGCTGTGGTCCCAGGGGTGGAGGAGACACAAGCACACAGCTCACTGACACCCTCCTACCTTTGCCCTTCTCTGCCCATGCTGGTGGCATTTGATCGTGGGACACATGCTATTTCCTACCACTTTTATTTTATTTTATTTTATTTTATTTTATTTTATTTTATTTTATTTTATTTTATTTTATTTTATTTTATTTTATTTTAAAATTTCATTTCTATTTAATTTTATTCTCTTTTTTTCTGGTTTATTTTATTTTGTTTCATTTTATTTTAATGTAATTTTATCTTTTAAAATTTTCTCTTTTTTCTATCTTATCTTTATTCTATTCTTTGTATTTTATTAATTTTATTATTTTTTCTTTTGTTTTCTTCTTTTATTTTCTATTTTATTTTATTTTCTATTTTATTCTGTTTTATATTCTATCTTATTCCATTTCCTCCTATTTTATATGTTTAATGGTTGCTTAGCCAGCCAAATGGAGGCTCTGAAATGATCTCACTCGGCATCTCCTTCAAATGAAGGAGTTTTTGCCTGGTGGGATTAAGGCAGTGTCTGGATGGTGACAGCTCTGTCATTTCAGACTGGTTGTCCTTTTACTTGCAAATTGCTGGGCTCGGGGCTGCTCTGCAGCCAGTCTGGCTGTGGCCCACAGCTCACCCCAAGCAGCAGCACGCTAAGGGATTTGTCTAGATAAGAGAAGATTTTTGATTGCCAGGTTCTGGCTTCATGCTGAGAATGTGTCTGGAGAGAGCATCCTCTGCTCCCATGAGCCATGGTGGTGTTTCTGGTCCTGCTTTGCTGCCAGGGATGCTTGTGATCAACTTCAGGCTGTTTCCTCTTGTCATCTCACATGCAAGGAGTGATAGGAGAGGAGGAAATGACTTCAAGTTGTGCCAGAGGATGTTCAGGTTGGATATTAGGAAAAAATTCTTCACAGGAAGTGTTCTCAAGCATTGGAACAGGCTGTCCAGGGAGGTTGTGGAGTCATCATCCCTTGGGATACTTAAAAGGTGTATGGCTGTGGTGCTTAAGGATGTGGTATAGTAGTAGTGGTGGGCTTGTGAGATCCAGGTGAGTGGTTGGATTTGATCATCTCAAAGGTCTCTTCCAACCTCAACACTTTTGTGGTTCTAGGATGGCTGCTCACCTTGGGCTCCTTGGGGTCTGCTTTGGGATGTGGTCCAAGCTGACCTCATGCTTTGCTTTTCAACGGGGCCCTGTTTGCTGGTGATGGTGGGCTCAGGTTGGGGTCTGAGCCTGTGTTCTGCACCACAGAATCATAGAATCCTTAAGGTTTGAGAAGACCTCTAAGATCGTCAAGTCCAACCATCAACCCAGCATCACCATGCCCACTAAAACATGTCCAGAGTGCCAGCCATGTCTACATGCTTTTTGAACACCTCCAGGGGCGGTGACTCCTCTACCTCCCTGGGCAGCCTGTTCCAATGCCTGAGCACCCTCGTAGGAAACACGTTGTTCCTGATATCCAACCTAAACCTCCCCTGGTGTAGCTCTTGTTCTGTCACCTGATACCAAGGAGAAGAGACTGACTCTCCCCTCAATATAACCTCCTTTAAGAGAAAGTCTCTCCTCAGCCTCCTTTTCTCCAGATTAAGCAGTCCCAGGTCCCTCAGACACATGTTCTGTCTGCAGAGCCTGAAATCTGCTGGGGAATGAGCAAGGGCTTTTTTCAGCATTTGTAATTGAAAGCAGAGCAAAGGGCCCTTAGGGGACTCTCTAGCTGGTGGTGGCACATTGGCCACAGAAGTTTGGGGTCTGCAGCCCTAATGCAAGAGGAGACATGGTCCCTTTGCTGGCTGGCTCTGAGGCATTTCAGTAATTAGGATCACTAAAGACCGTGGCAAGAGCAAGCAGCCATGGGGATGCAGAGAGCTGGCTTTGCTGCTTCAGGGAGGTGATCCAGCGGAGAACTAATCTGGTGGAGGAAAGGAGTTGATGAAGGGCTGGAGAAGGCAGCAAGAGATGTTGAAGAGTCCCTGCCTGTGCTCTTGGTTAGACACATTGCTTCTGCTTGGCCTGGAGATGGCTGTGTTGCCTTGGGAGTGCTCTCCAAACTGTTCTGTAGTCCAGCAGAAACCATCTTCTGGCTGCTGGAGGCCTTTAGGATGAAGACCTGCCTGATGAGCAGGGGAAACTGCACATAGGTAGGACCTTAGTAGAATCATGGCTGTTGGAAGAGATCTCTGAATGTCATTGAGTCCAACCCTTCTGCCAAAGTAGGATCATGTAATACTGGTCACACAGGAATGCAGCCAGATGGGTCTTGGAAGTATTGAGAGAAGGAGACTTCACCACCTCTCTGGGCAGCCTGCTCCGGTGCTCCATCACCCTCACAGTAACAAAGTTTTTCCTTATGTTGAGGCAGGACTTTCTGTATTCCAGTTTGCATTCATTGCCCCTTGTCCTATCACAGGGCACCACTGAAAAGAGTGGCCCCTTCTTCTTGACACCACCCTTCAGGTATTTATAGACATAAATAAGACCTCCTGTCAGACTTCTCTTTTCCAGGAAAAACAGCTCCAGGTCTCTCAGCCTTTCCTCATAAGAGAGGTGTTCCAGTTCCTTCATCAGCCTCATAGCCACCACTGGATGCTTTCTAGTCTATCCCTGTCCCTCTTGAACTGGGGAGCCCAAAACTGGACACAATACTCCAGATGTGGTCTTACCAGGGCAGAGTAGAAGGAGAACCTCCCTTGACCTGCTGGCCACACTCTTCTTAATGCACCCCAGGATACCATTGGCCTTCTTGGCCACAAGGGCACATTGCTGTCCCATGGATGACTTACTCTGCACCAGAACTCCAAGGTCCTTCTTTGTGGAGCTGCTTTCCAGCAGGTCAACCCCTAACCTGTGCTGGTGCATGGTGTTGTTCTTCCCCAGTTGCAGGACTCTACACTTCTCCTTGTTAAACCTCCTCCTTAGGTTCCCCTTTGCCCAGTTCTCCAGTCTGTCCAGAACTGGCATTTTGGGAACACTCTCCCACACCCCTACCCTCTTCCCCTGCCAGTAAACCCAGCCACAATGTCACTGTCACAACACAGTGCTGCTTGGGAAAGCACATATTAGCAACCCCGAAATATCCTGGGGACAGGCTCTTGTGTGATGGGAGACGGTTACCATGGAAACCTGCTTAAAAAAAAAAAAAGAAAGAAAGGAAAAAAAACCCTCCAAATTTAAAGCAGCTCTTGTATCTCAGAGGAACTGTAGACCTTATTATGGGTTTTGGCACACCCCTCCCCCCCCCCCCTTTTCTTTTATTTGTTCCAGCTAAAAGCTCCAGGAGACAAGGCAATTAATTTGAACATCCCAAGGGGAGCGAGAGAGGAAGGGCACAGTGCTGGGAACCAGCAGCCTGGGCTGGTGGGCTTCTGGTACTTCCCAGTGCCAAAGCCCTGCAGCCACCAAATGCCCTCCCTTTGTGGTTTCTCTACCCCATGGTGGATTTTTAGTGTGGGTTTTCAGAAGGCTTAAAACTCCTCTTCCTAGGTCTGTAGCCAGGATATGAGAATTGAATACAGGGCACAGATCCAGCATGGGGGTGGGTGGCTCAGGGCTGTGTGGCATCATGAGGTGGTGGCCTTTCTCCTGCCAAAAAGGGTAGTGTCGTGGCAGGGAGGGTCCTGCTGGCATCAGCTGAGCTGGATGACTTCAGTGGGCAAGAGAAGATGCCTGGGAGAGGAGACATTGTGTTCCCAAATTTTAATGTCAGGGTCAATTTGCAGCCACAGTTGCAGGGTCCCAGGGGGGCTAAGTTTGGCTCAGGGCAGACTTTAAATTGCTGCTGTGCCTTCGGCCCATCCTCTCCTCTAATGATGTCCCCAGTGTCCACAGCTGCTGGGATAGCTCCTGAAAACATCAGCTTTTCAGCAGAGAAGCCCATCATCCCTCCACTGCCCCAGGCTGGCCCCAAGCTTCTCTGGGCCCTGCTTTCCCAGTGGTGGTTTTGCTGGTGTGGAGCTGTTTTCCCATTCCAGAGCTGCATCTCCCCAACCTTTCCGCTGTTGCTGAGACATAAATAGCTGGGTTCTGGCTTTTGCTGCTCTGGAGAGCTCTGGAGAGGAGCAGTGATGGGACTTGGGAGCTGTCAAACTGCTGTGGAGTTGCTGGCTTTCTTGCTGGCCAAAGGGACAGGCCAAGGAGTTTGTCTTTGCAGACATGACACGTGGACTGGAAATTTAGAGATGGATTAGAAGTGTGTCTGCCGGCTTGTAAGACAGGACCTGCAGGGGTCTCATCCCAAGGTGCCGCTCTAGCCAGTGTCCAAGAATCCACAAGCAAGATGGTGCCTTCCAGGTAAAAAATGGAACCAATTTTATTGACTTTTCAGTAGGAGCTGCTCTCTTCCTGGGTGTGTGGCACTCCTGGTACAGTCAGGACCCTGATGGGCAGGAAAAATACTGTGGCCCCCTCAGTAGATGGTAGAAACATCTGTGATGGTATCTCATCAGAGACGTTGAGCCCACTTGGTCAGTCCTGGACCTGGGCTGGCTTCCACAGCTTTTTATTAACATGTTTTCTCCCTTTCTTGCTTGCCAAGTAAGGCACATAGCAGCTGGAAGAGTCAGCCTCAAGCTGCTCACCAACCATCTCCCAGCACAAACTGAGGTGAAAGGGTATGCCATGGACACAGAGGCTGCCATGCAGAGGTTCCTGGGATGGATGTGGTGCACATCTCCATGTGGGATGGTGATGCTATGGCCTCCTTGTAACTAAAACTTGATGCTAGGGAGGGAGAACTTTTCATATGCTGCTGAATGCCTGTGACTGAAACACAGTCAGAGAGTCATAAAATGATAGAGGTTGGAAGGGACCTCTGGAGATCATCAAGTCCAACGCCTCTGCCAAAGCAGGATCACCTAGGGCAGGTCACACAGGAATGCATTCAGACAGGTCTCAAAAGTCTCCAGAGAAGGAGACTTCACAACCTCTGTGGGCAGCCTGTTCCAGGGCTCTGTCACCATTACAGTAAAGGTGGTCTAGCTTGTATCCACTGCCCCTCGTCCTATCCCAGGACACCATTGAAAAGAGACTGTCCCCTTCTTCTTGACACCCACCCTTCAGATATTTATAAACATTAATAAGAGCTCCTCTTGCTCTTCTCTTTTCCAGGCAAAACAGCCCCAGGTCTCTCAGTCATGCTAGCTGTGGGAAAATGTTGGGGTGATGGAGGGAAGACAGGAAAGGAAGGACCATGAGGTCAGAGCATAGGCATGATGGCAGGAGAGAGAGGGACCATGCAAAATCAAGGGCCATTAGGAGTGGTGATGGAGTATACTGGCAGAGTCACTTGCCATGGGTATGAGCTGCAGCGTCTCTGGTGGCTTCAAGAGGAGAGCTCAGTAAGAGTTGCCACCAGCACAGGGCATGGTGTCCATTAAAGCACCCATTGGAGTTGCTGACAGTGGGAGTTAATTGCTGATTTCACACTGAATGGCAGCATCTGTGTCCTGGGAATGGCACTGCAGGGGCCGTGTGTATTCAGTGGGTTTCTGGCCAAGGAAAGGAGGAGGTGGCAGGCCAGCTCTTGGGGCCTCACAACCCACAGGGTTAAAGCAAAGATGTGGCCATCAGTGCAGGAGTTTGCAGCTCAATGATGCTCAGAGTGGGGCAGGGCTCTTTGCTCTCAAGATACCAAAAATGCAGCTCGCTCCTCACCTTGATTTAATCTTGTTTGCCTACAGAAATACTGTTTGTTTGCCAAGATGAGTTGCTGCTTCCCTTTGTACCAGGAGAAGCAAAAGGGGAAGAAACCCCTGGTCGTGGAGGTGTTGTCTTGGCTGGGGTGATGCTCAGCACTTGTCTGGGCTGGAGCATCCTGGCTCCAACCTCTTTGTTCTGGCCATCCCAGATTTCAGCCTTAGAGTAAGAAATAAGTAGATTTTCCTCCCCTCTTTTTTTTTTTTTTTCCCTCCCCCATGTGAATGTGGTTCTGACACTGGGATTTACTCCTTCCTGCCAGGCGTGGGAGCAGTGCCTGAGCGGCCAGGCAGGTAGATGCAGGCAGGGTGGTGGTGCTGTGTGATCACGTTAAAGCTGATGGGTGCTGAAGCTGAGGAGCATCGTTACATAATTTGGACTGCAATGCAGAAGCTCTTGCTTAATTTTTAATTAGCCAATTGCTGCACCTACATAGTGCTTGACCTGGGAAGTCTGTGGACACGTGTGAGGGGGCTTAGCTGGTGAAGGTGATGGGGAAGCCTTCCCTCATGTTCCTCTCCCTCCTGGCACAGCGGGAAGAAGTGTGTCCCTGAGGCTCTGACATGCACGGCAGAAGGGCTGAGCTGTGGTGGCTTGGGAAGAATGTTCAGCAGCTGTGTTGGGGACCAAAGAGTGTCCTATTACTCTGTCCAGTTTTGGGCTCCCCAGTTCGAGAGACAGGGATAGTCCAGGGACAGGAAAGTGTCCAGTGGTGGCTGTGAGGACAATGAAGGGACTGAACACCTTTCTTATGAGGAAAGTCTGAGAGTCAAGAAGAAGGGGACAGTCTCTTTTCAGTGGTGCCCTGTGATAGGACAAGGGGTAATGAATACAGCTGGACCACAGGATGTTCCACCTCCACAGGAGGCAAAACTTCTTTACTGTAAGGGTGATGGAGCACTGGAGTAGGCTGCTCAGAGAGGTTGTGGAGTCTCCTTCTCTAGAGAATTTCAAGATTTGTCTGAATGCATTCCTGGGTGACCTGCCCTAGGTGATCCTGCTTTAGAAGAGGGCCTGGACTCAGTGATCTCTGGAGGTCCCTTCCAACTCTTACCATTCTTTGAGTCTATTGAATGGTGGGGAAGGTCTGTAAAGGTCTTTGGGGGTTCTCTGGGTTGCAGTGTTAGGTAAATGGGAGACACCAGTGTTGGGCTGCATTCAGATGTCTTGTAGCTGCTGGTTAAAGAGCCCTGAGTGCCTCCTGTGCTGAGTGTTGGAATGCAGGGGAAATGATGAAGGAGCTGTTGTAGACCTCAGCTATGAAGCACCATTTCTTCCCCTCCCTATTTCTCCCCCTGTTTCAAATCCCCACTCTGCACTTTCTGTCCTTCCTATAAAGACAGCTGCCTTGGAGCAGATTAGGCTTCAAAGTTCCCAAAATAACAAAGGTTAAAAAAAAAAAAAAAAGAGGATTTGCTACAAGATGAAGTCAATGCCCCATTTGCACCCAGACTTGGAGCTGCAGGAGCACCCTGTAGCATCCGTGCTTAGCCATCTGAATGGGCAGGGTCCTGATTTCATCCTCCTAAAGTCCAGGGACTTTAGGGACTGCAGTAGCCAGGCTGAGTCTGCAGATAATTACAACCACTGAAAGTGCTGGAAGTCCTTCTGCTTTTGATACCCATGTGGGCAATCTAGTGAAGGTCTGTCACAGAAGAGAACGTTGTGGTGGCTACCGTGATGGGTAGGTCTGTGCAGGTGAGATGGTTGTCCTCAGGGCTGTGTCCTGTACCCATCAGCCCTGTCCCCTATCCTCCTCATGGGGAGGTTCTGTGCTCAACACGAGGCTTTGTGGTTCTGCTGGCTCTGCTGATTTATCTATCTCGTCAGTATGACAATTATATACACCTGCAGATTTAATTACCTCCATTTTCGTCAGGCAGCGGCAGATTTATGCCTCTCTTCTGTTCCTGTAAATCTGAAATAAGCTTGACTAGACCCAAAAGTCTTCCCATTGATCACTGTGCACTGGCTGGGCTCTGGCCCTCCTGACAAGCTCTTCTTTCAGGAGTGATAAATTCGAGGTGTACAGTTAACTTTGTCCTCTTCTACATCTTTCATCCTTCTTTTTTTTTTTTTTTCTTAATTCCTTCTCCCTGTTATCTTTCAAAGCCTCTCACAAACTTGAGAGTGGAGCTTAAAATCAAGGAGGGGCTCTTAAGCACCAAAGAGTTTATGACCTGCCCTCAGTGATCCTGCTTTGGCAGCGGGGTTGGGCTTGATGATCTCCAGATGTCCCTTCCAACCCCTACTGATCTTGGAATCTATTGAGTAGTGGGAGAAGGGACACAGGTCTGCAAAGGTCTTTGGGGTTTCTCTGAGTTGCAGTGTTAGGAAAATGGAAGACATTAAGCTGCAGTTTGTAGTAGCCTATGCCTGCCTTCTCCATCCTGGTATGGGGCCAGTGGTGAGAATTTGTTCTGCCCCCAGGATCAGCATCAGTCCCTCCAGGGTAGGTGGGAGAAAGAGGAGAATGATCTCTTGGAAAAAACTCTTGGCCCTGCTATTGGCAGTAGAGTGGACAAGGGTTATTTTGGTTCCACCTGGGAGGGCCACCTCATCCCTCCCATGTCCCAGAAGACCAGCACAGAATCACAGAATGGTAGGGGTTGGAAGGGACCTCTGAAGATCACCGAGTTCAACCCCCCTGCCAAAGCAGGGTCACTTGGGGCAGTTCACACAGGAATGCATCCAGATGGGTTTTAAAAGTCTCTAGAGAAGGAGACTCCACTTTCCTCCCAGAAGATGAGGAACAAGTGATATGAGAAGTCCAGAATAATGACTGATATGCCTGACCTCTTGGCTTTGGCACAACGAGTGCTTAAACAAATTGGTCTGCAGGAGCAGGCTGAAGTTTACCCTTGAAGTGAAGTCCAAGTCATCGCTGCAGTGCCTTCCCCTGCCTGTCCCACCACCGCCTCTGCCTGACCTCTCCTGTACGATATGCTCTGATGTCTCTCTAAGTGGCTGGCAGATGGGCTGGAGTGACTGCCTGTTACCTTCCCTGCCAGCCCCTGATGGATATAAATAGCCCTTTGCCTCCTCCTGAAAATTGCTGCCTTGGCTTGGAAAGCTGAAGGTAATCTTGGCAGGTGTCTTGGATCTGGAGAATCCAACAGCACGGAAGGCTGGAGTTTCAGAGGGGCTGTTGCCAGTTGGGTGTTGAGAGGTCTCAAAGGGAAGGAGGTGCCTTGGGGTCTCTTTATCCTAGTGAGTCATTGCTTGGAGGAGCAGAAGGTCTCAGCTGCTCCTAAATGATATGTGGATATGTGATGTGTGCTCAAAGGGTGTCCTGGGTAGCACCTAGCTAGCTTTGCAGCCACCCTGCACCCCCAAGTAGCAGAGCACTGGACCAGGCTGCCCAGAGGCTTGTGGAGTCTCTGTCTCTGGAGGCATTCAAAACCCACCTGGACGTGTTCCTGGGTGATTTACCCTGGGTGATACTGTTCTAGCAGGTGGTTTGAACTGAATGATCTGCAGAGGTCCCTTCCAACCCCCACCACGCTGTGATTCTGTTAAAAAAATATGTTAAAAACACAACATTTAGAGCATGGTCCTGTCTATGCTGCCAAGGTCTGTGCTGCAGGGCTTTTTCAAGTTGGGATTTGCTTCTGAGCAGTCTGGTAGCTGCTGGTGGCTCTTTCTTCCCAGAATTCAGTTCCTTTCTCAGAGCTTTCATACTTCATGGTGGATGAAACAGAGCCTTTTGTTAGTTTTTGCACCCCTAATCCCTGCAAAGCGAGAAATGGTGAACAATCGTCGCCTTTCCCTCTGCTCTATTGGCTTCATGGGTTTATTACAGGCTTTGGTCATGGCCCTGCTCAGTTTTTGTTTTTCTTGCTGAGGAGTCCTCATGCAGTTGTTATCTCCTCTCCACAAAGCCATCTCATCTTCCTTGTACCCCTCCTCCAAACCTTCCAAGCGGTGCCTTTTCCGTTACGAGATGGCTGACCTGAACACCCCTTGTAGGATTCAAGATCACCTCACTTTCACCAAGGTTGAATTTCACCTGCCCACTTCCTTGCCCACTTTTCCTCCAACACTTTGCAGATTTAGCTTTGTGGAGACTAAATTTAGTGTTGGTGACCAACTTTATCATTCGCTTCCGCAAGCAGAGTGTTCCTGAACGGGTGAGGTCCTGACAAAGATCTCCATGGGGCTTCTTGGTAACCTCCTTTCATTGTGAAAACCAACCTCTTCTTCCACCCCCACCTGGTGGGCATCAAGAGGACTTTGCCTCTTATCCCAACCCCACTTAAGGTGCCGTGGGAAACTTTGAGGGTGTTCTGACAAGGGCTCTTTGAAATGCTTCCATCAAAGCGGATCATCCTTATCTACTGGCTTACAGTGCTGGGCGACCCATATTTACCCACACACATACCAGTTCCTCTAACAAACTGTCCAGGGCAGAAGTAGGATTTACTGGTCTGTAATTTGTGTGAGGCACAAAGGGCTTTTTTAAGAGATTTGGGTCTCCTCTGCCAAGTTGTTCTTCTCTGGTTCATCACCTTTTCTGAGTGATAGCTGCTGTGTTGGAGTTCATCAGCCATCCTCCTCCACTGCTCATAGGTGAGCACCATCTGGGCTGAGGGCTTCATGCTCTCCATCTCATTGATGTGCTGGGAGGTGATTTAGCCAGGGCAGTAATTTTCTGTGGCTGATTGGGAACTTCTCCATCATTTGGGCTCTTTCTTTGGAGACCTGGGCTTCTTTCTGGAAGAGGTAGCATTGCAAGGTTGTGTGTCAGCTAGAAATGTGGTCCTTATTGGGCTTTAAATATCAACTTTGCATCTCAGAAGTTCATGTTACACATCCTCTTTTATTTTGCTTTTGTTCACTGTCATGGTGTGGGGCTATAGGTTTTTTTTACATGACCATGTATCCTAAGTGTTGGTCTAGGAGGTGTCTTTGTCTCTCTTCCCACATCTCTGTAGTTCATGGTCACAGCAGATGGGGCCAAACTAACAAAACAGGAGTGAAAATCAAACACCAGCAGCTGTCCCAGCCTGCTCATGGCAGCCATACACAGTAGCCAGGTTTTTCCCCAGTTTTTTGGGGTCAAAAATAACAAATGTGGTGAGAAAAAAGCCTGGAAAGGGTCATCAGAGAGGTGCAGCTGGGCACGTCCTTGGGTCTGCAGGGAAGAGCAGGGCAGTGGGGCATGGCACGTTGTAAGGTCAGGAGCTGCAGAGCAAAGCTGGTCAGCTCAGACTGTTTCATGATGAATCAGTGCCCTTCACTCTGCCAATGAATGTCACTCCCATGTGGCACAGTGTCACTCCTGGAGTAATGGAGGGGTTTGTTGTTAAAGAAAGGGACAAATTAGGACTATGGCAGATTCAGGACAACAATCCCAGTTCAAGGCTGAACTGTGGCTACGGCTTGGAAATCTCAATCCTTGCTGACCTTCCTGAAAGCAAAGTCACCCTGCACTTCAAGGAGAAACCTGGTTAGCTGTCAGCCTTGCTGTGACAGCTAACACCTTCACGTGTAGCAGCCCCAGGTGCAGAGCTGGTGGTGGGGTGATCTCTCTGACCTAGCCAGAGAGCCTGCACACACAGCCGGTGCCTCCTCCTTGAATCACAGGATCAGTCATGGTTGGAAGGGATCTCTGAGGGTCACCTAGTCCAACCCTGCCCTGCTAAAGCAGGGTCACCCACAGCTGGTTGCCCAGGATCACAATGTCCAGGTGGGTTGGGAATTTCTCCAGAGAAGGAGACTCCACAACCTCTCTGGGCAGCCTGCTCCTGGACTGCAGCACCCTCACAGCAAAGATGCTTTTCCTTCTGTTCAGATGGAACCTTCTGGGTTCCACGTTGTGCCCATTGCCTCTTGTCCTGTTACTGGGCACCACAGAAAAGAGACTGGCCCCATCCTAAAGGGTGAGAACCCTTTAGCTATTGATCATCATTGATCATATTCCCTCTGTCTGCTCTTCCCAGGCTAAACAGCCCCAGGTCTCTCAGCCTTTCCTCCTCACAGAGATGCTCCAGTCCCTCAGCATCTTTGCAGCCTCTGCTGGACTCTCTCCAATAGCTCTTTGTCTCTCTTTAACTGGGGAGCCCAGAACTGGACATAATATTCCAGAGTAGAGGGGGAGGAGAACCTCCCTTGATCTTGCTGCTGGCCACACTCCTTTTAATGCACCCCAGGATACCATTGACCTTCTTGGCCACAGGAGCACATTGCTGGCTCATGGTAAACTTGTTGTCCACCAGCACTTCCAGGTCCTCCTCCACAGAGCTGCTTTCCAGCAGTTCAACCCCTCACCTGTACTGATGCAGGGAGTTATTCCTCCTCAGGTACTCCACCCTTACCCTTGTTGAGCATCAGATCCTTTCATGTCTATGGGCCTTCTGGAAACGTTGCCCAAGGTGCCTTCTGCCATGTAACAGGTTCCTAACAGATAAAATAGATAAAGTGAGGTTTGTGTTTGCTGGTAGGAAGAAGCTGGAGTGTCTTGAAAAGGCCAGAATGACCTACAGAATGAGCTCGTTTTCTTACCGGAGATTGGAGACAAGGAAAAAGAAAAGGAAATAAAATAGAGACAGTCAGTGATGGATGTGATTTTTTTTTAACTGGGCCCATAAAAGCAAGAATATTATGCCATGAAAGATGTGTCAGTAAAACCTCAGAAGTGAAAATGAATTAAATGTCAGGATATGCTTCTTGACATCTGGATTGATAGGTCTGAGGTCCCAACAGAAAGTGTGAGGGGTTCCTGGTGGGAAGGTCTGCTGTCCTACTTCAGACATTGGAGACCCTTGGAGAAGTGCAGGGTCAGGGCTTGCTTAGCCTTGTTAGAGTCCTTTGAAGGAAGTGCAAGGTTTAAACATGGAGCAGAAGCCTTTGCTAGCGGGGAAGTGAAATAAAAGCACAGCCAGGTTCCGGATGGAAAATAAGCCAGGTTTAAATGTTAACGAGGAAATCCAAGTCCAAGTTGAAACTTGCACTCTGCTGTATGCAATGGGCCTGCAGAGACTCTGACAGAGGTCATTTGGCTAATTGGAGATGTCTATTAGTGCAAAATGTTTCTAAATGAGAAGGAACATAGTTTTGCTGGTTTTTTTTCCATCAAAATGCTGGTGTGAATTTTTGAGGAGAGCTGCTCACTTTGTGTGCCACAGTGCTGGGTCTTGGCAAGGAGACAAGGACGTGAGAATGGGCCCATGTTGATGTTGAGCTCAGGGGCAATGGTTTCAGCATTGCACCAGGTCAGGTGCAGAATTGGGCTGTGATGGAGGTGTTCCCTCCCAAAACTGGGAGATACAGAGGTGTTCCCTCCCAAAACTGGGAGGTGCAGAGGTGTTGCCTTCCAAAATTGTGAGACACAGAGGAAGGACTAAGTTTGCTTTGGGTGGGACAGCTCTCCCTAGGAAAATGAGCTTATTTGGGATGATCAGTACTGCGGCAGGTATAAATCCACCCACCTCCAGCAACTTCATCTGGACTTCCATCCTCTCCTCAGTTTGCTCCTCTACAACCTTTTTCTTCCCTCTTCCCTCCCCTCGCAGATGGTCTGGGAGGGGAGTTGCTGCAGCTGTTATGTTGAAAGCATCAGCCAAGGTCTTTGGAGGATGCTGCTCCTGGAGATATGAAGGACCTGGGCCACATTTGATACCAGGTGAATGAGGCATAGCCTAATTAGTGGTCTCCTACTGTTATTAACCCCTGACTCAGGCAGGCTATTTTTTAACAGAGGTGCAAGAAGTTAATACTGGTGCTAATGGCTTCATGGCCAAGGCCTTAATGAAAGCCATGCAGGGACCAGGCCTGTCATCAATATCTTTCAAACTTTGAACTTGAAATTATCCTCTCCCCTCCCTGCTCTTTATTTATTTTTTTTTTTATTTCTGCCCACTTCTCTGAAGTCTTCTGTCCCCATAGCATAAGCTGGCTGGCAGCATCGGCACATGCCAGCCCCGTGGCAAAGCTGAACTCCATCCAGATAAATGGGCCCAGTTGGCTACATGGGTTGCTATAGTGTCTCCCACCAGGTGACATCTACTTGTAGAGCAAGACAAAGCTGGAAATGGAATGCATTGGACTGGAAGAGCAAAGAGCAAAGAGATGCTGTGTTAGGGAGTAAGCTTGGTCTTGGTCTTCAACATGTCTTGGGATCCTCAGTAATGAAGCAGGTATAAATCCACCCAGCTCCAGCAAAAAGGAATCTACCCATTCAAAAGGAAGCTTGATCTTGCTCTTGCTTGAACCAAACTCCAGGTGAACTTCACAGGTGCAGGAAAGCATTTATATTTGTAACTGTTTTAAGCAGAAAATTGAGTGGGATAGGCACAGCTAGCAGATTGCTAAGATCCTCAGGTAAAGGAGGTGGTCCAAGGATGAAGCTCACTCCTGCAGGTGCTGCCTCAAGAGCCTTTGGCTGGGGCAGGAGCAGATACAGTTGAGCAGCCTTGTCTTGTGGTGTGATGAAGGGATCATAGCTTGCCAGTTTGGGGTGACGGTGCCTGATTTCTGGGGTGATTTCCTCTATTCTAGCCCTGTTGACTTGAGTGTGATGCAGCTGCAGGGTCGTGGTGTGATGGCTGGTGGAAGAGGACAGCGCTCTGGGGCTCTGCAGCTGGATTGTGCTCTTTTAAAAGCAAGACTGCTTTTTTTTTTCTATTGAAATCCATTTTTCTCTTTAAAAATAAGCCTGTTTAAATAAATTTGAAATTATGACAACCTATTTTAAGGCTTAAATTTACTATAATCCATGAATCATTTAAATAACTTCCACCAAGGAGCTCTCCTCAACTATTAATGAGCTGAAGGGTGCTGCTTTCTCAGTGATATGGCAGATCAGGGGGAAAACATCTTTAACTCCAGCTTTCGAAATGTCACAATGTCATCTACTTAGGATCTATTATTTTTTTTTTCTCCTGACAATGGAGTAAATGCTGGTATTTACATTTTCCCAAATGTCAGGATGTGGAGTTCCTGTTGTGTATAAAAGCTCTTGCCTTAATTGCGCCTAATTTCGCGTTAGCAGGCAGGTGCAGGGAGAATATTTTCCTCCATTTGAGCTGGTTCATGTGAAGGTGAGAAGCCATGGGGAGCTGAAGAAGCAGGAAAGCTTGTTTTTCCACTTTCAGCCCATGAATAAAGACCAGGTGGGAGGAGGAGGAGAGCTGCTTTTTCAAACCCTGACCAGCTTTTCACAGGGGATCTCTGTGCCTAAACTTGCAGCTTGGTGCTTAGAGGGAAGTTCAAAAGTGTTTGTAGCTTCCTAGATGGGTTGACTGCTTCTGGCTACCTAGATGGGTTGACTGCTTCTGGCTACCTAGATGGGTTGACTGCTTCTGGCTTCCTAGATGGGTTGACTCTTGTTGTTTTTGCTTCCTGGTGGCATGCAGGAAAGTTCATCATCTCTCTGCTTGGGACACTCACCACACATTGATTCCCTCCAGAAACATGACCTGTGCTGAGCAGGAACAACCTCCCAGTTCACTCGCTGCAGCTAGTGTTTCTTTTGATTAATCAAATCAGTTTGGGAGGATGAACCTGGTTCCTAATGCAGATTTTTCACTCCCCCCTTCCTCTTCCCTCCTAGCTAGCTAGCTCACTTAAGGCAGCCTAATGAAATTAATTAAGAGTAAATTTAAAATGTTGTTTTTTGGCACTGTAATTGAATTCCAGTTTTCATTTGAAGGCAGCATGAAACAAGCAAAATAAAGATGATGATTTGTGAACCCAGCCAGGCTCTCCCCTATATTGCCATCAAAACACACGAATGGGATGGAGTGGATGGGTTTGGCTAGATCCTGGCTGGACCATTCCCATGGGGTAGAGGCAGGAGGGAGATCTGCATCTCAGCAGGAAGCTTGTCATGCTTTTCATGAGCATTCCAACGATGCAATTAAAAGGTGTATTTTCAGGGAAAAAAACTAATGGCACATGGCAAGCTTAACTGATGGCTGAGATCAAGGTGGTCTGGTCTGAGAGGGAGGTGATGGCTAAAGCAGTGCCCATCTCTCTCAGCAATGTGCTGGTGTCTCCTTCCCTTTCACTAAGACCCAGCCATAGGATGTCCCTGAAATCTGGAGTCAGCCAGGTGAATTTGGTTGGTTTTGGTATTTAGTGTCCTGCAGCATGTCATGTCCCTGTCCTCACCTGCTCCTCCTGCTTGGGTATCCTCTGCTGCCATCACTCCTTGGATGAACTCTGTCCATCCATCCCATTGCCCCCAGACCCTGAAGCTGAAGTTACTTGGGGAAAATTGGGCAGACAGTGGAGGTACCCCCACAGACCTCAGGGCTTGAGCCATGTGTGGGGAGCTGTAAGAAATGATTCAAAACTGCAGACTTCTGAATGCACCTCGGTCAGAGCCAGAGCTGCCATCACAGCCACTGGCATGTTTCTCCATTCACAAAGAGTGGGAAGTCTTTTCTGTCTGCAATCATTTGTAACATGGTCTCAATTATCCCATTAGAGCCACTGTGAAGTTGTCCTATATCCTCTGCTCCCCACATCTGGAGCTGTGTTTAGCATGAAGCACATGGGTGAAATCCACCCAAATTAGGGAAGAGAGATGTTGCTGGATTCCCTAGGTCTGGCCCCGAGGTGCTGTCAATGAGTGCTCTGTCCCTGCACCACATAGGGGTTTTTGGAGGGGCCCACATCTGTATTTTACTCCACTTTAACCCTTCAGGGGTGTAGGGGCCAGCCATGGTGTCAGCAAAAGGTGACTGGAGGAATCCTGCTGTGTGCGTCCCTTGGTTTCTCCAACCATTTTTTTGGAAGAGGCTGATGTCCCTCTTCACTCCTCCCCACTGCCTTTCCCACATGACCAGCTTTGCTTTTGCAGAGATCTCAGGCAACACGGATGACATCCCACTGGTGCGCTGGCGGCAGCAGTGGCTGGAGAATGGAACACTGCTCTTCCACATCCACCACCAAGATGGGGCACCCAACCTGCCCGGCTTTGACCCCACAGACGAGCCCCAGACCGAGTCGGCAGAGGAGGAGCTGAGGATCCTCCACATCTCTGTCATGGTAGGTGTTGGGAAGGTAGCCCCAGTGAGGTGTCCAGAATCCTGTAGGAAATACAGGGGTTTTTAAAAGCCATGTGTTTCCCCATCTACCCTAGGATGGAGAACCGGGACAACCTTTGAGAACTGGTTAAGATCCCCTGGGCACCTCTCTGAATGATGATATGTACAGGGTACTGCTTGAAACCTCTCCCTTAGTTTCCATCGTTTTTCAAATGTGTTTGGGTGCCTTTATCCCCAGGGAGGTGCTGGGCTTTGAAGGTCTCAACTGCTTTAACCCTGAGGTTAATTCAGGTTGACTTTGTCAGGAGCCCTTTGGCCGGTGGATGCTCGGTGCCTGCTGCTCTAGCACTCGGCGGGTGTCACAGTGCCACCGGGCACTGTCACCACCACTCTTATCAGCATGGCAACCCCGTGGTCGCCGTTTCTCAGCGTGCAGCAAGCAGGAGCATTCCATGTGTGGAGGCTACACAGCTCTTCTCCCCCACTACGCTGGGATGAGGTTTTGATGGCAGAGAAAGGAGGGCGAGATCAAGAGCTGCATGTTGGAGGTGGATCTGTGGTTTGTGGTTGTTTTGTTTTTGTTATGTTGGAGAAAATGTGAAGAATCTGACGGCTTTTGTGCCACTGGAAGATAATTAGCCAGAGACAATGTGTTGCCGAGGCTGCAAACAGGCTGTTTAATGGTGCCTGCCCTAATGAAAGCCTCGATTGTAGCCCCAGGCCAGGTTTCTCCTCCATCATTTGTGCTTGATTAGTCTCGAGAAAAAAAAAAATACTCACCCCCAAACCTCATTTTGCACCCTTATCTTGGGGTTTATTATCTGTTCCCAGCTGCTTCTGCAAGAGCATCACCTCAGGAGAGGGTGGCCCTGCTCTGCCACTGTGATCTTGGTCTTCTTGGGTACTTCTGATCCCAAGATTGAGACAGGAGCATTTGGAACAAGCCTTATTGAGCTGATGAGAAGGATGCCTGCAACTCACTACTCTCATGCCAAAATGTGTAAATACAGATGAAGTCCTCCTTCTCCCCCCTTTCCTCCATCACTCTCAGCTCCAACGGCATCCTTACACCCTGACAAATAGAGTTTGGCTTTCGTGCCAGGAGTTCAGATCACATGGAGCTTTCAAGGCTGGTTTTCATTCTTCCCTGTGTGGTTGCCATGAGAAGTGAGAGTGAGGGTCCGTATCCATCGTGACAGAAGGCCACACGTGGAGTGTCTGGCACAGGGCTCCTCTCATAGCTGTTGTCTGAGTGTCACTTTGGGGGAGATGAAGGCAGAATAGGATTTCTGTGCTCCCACAGAGAGGAACCAAGGGTCTGAGGTGCTGCTCTCTCGTGCTCCAGTGAGCAGTGGGTGAAGGGGACGCTGGCACTGGTTTTCATCCTCCCTTTGGAACCTCTTGAAAGCTCAGGTGGCTACAGGTTGCTTTTCCTCGGGGACAGTTGGAGCTCTCAGACTATCAGGGCAGAAAAAAATCAGTTTCAATTAAATAATGAATTGATTTGAGACCCTACAGCCACAATCCTCCTGGGTGTCAACCTGATTCAGTCTCTAGCTTGGTCTCCCTTGTTTACCAGCACAGGCATATGGCAAAGATCTCTGGTGTGTGGGGAATCCATCGTCTTTGAAATGCTATGGAGAACAGGAGAGGTGCCTGAGGTCTGGAGGAAAGTCAGTCACTTGAATCTTCAAAAAGAACAAGAAGGAGAACCCAGGAACTTACAGCCCACTCACCAGGCAAGGTGAAGGAAGGCTTGTTCTGGAAGTTATCTCTAGCGTGTGGAGGAAATGAAAGTTATCAGGAATGGTCAGCTTGGATTCATTAAGGGGAAATCATGGTTGACCAATCTTTGATAATGGTGTGATCAGCTGGGTAGATGAGGGGAGAGCAGTGGATGTTGTCTGCCTCAACTTCTCTGATTTAATCGTAGAATTGTTTCAGTTGGAAAAGACCTTTAAGATCATCAAGTCCAACCATTCCTTGACGCTACTCAATCTGGTGTTAAATCATGTCCCTCAGCACCACACCTCCAGGGATGGTGGAGTCACCATGTCTCCTGGCCAGAGAGATTGCCACATGCCAGCCAGCCCCTCCCCCTCTGCTGGGCTGCTTGTCTCCTCAGTCACTGGAGCTTCTTTGGGTTTCCTTTCTTTGTTTCTAAAGGAAGTTTGGAAGGAGGCTGTGAGGGTGCATCACAGCTCCATTATCCTGGGAAAGAAAGAAAGTTAAGCCATAATGGCCATTAGAGCTTCTTTTCCAGCTGCTTCTCCTGCTTCTCATTCAGTAATTCCCTTAATGTTTTATCCTAATGGAGCAGATTATTACTATTATTTTATTCTATTTTCTCAAGATCACTTATTGCATAGAAAAGAGGGGGGCTGGAGCTGTGGATAGACATGGAGCTCTTAGCTGGCTCTCCACTGTTATTTTAATAATAATAATAATAATAACAATAATAATAATAATAATAATAATACATGCTCTGGGTGTAAAGAACCATCTTGTGCTTTCATCTCACCACCTCTGTGAGCAGTGACAATGCCTCCACAGGAAGGTGGCCTTGGGGTAGCAGCAAGGCTTAGGTGCAGTTTCATGGTCTATCCCTGAGGGGCAGGAGCTTTTTTTGGTCTCTTCCCCATGAGGTCTTCCCAAAACAATGCCTCAGTCATCTGGCTGTCGGGAGCCTTGATCTCCTTTAATCTGTGTTGCAAGTTCTGCAGGATACCCTGGGAAAATCTCCCAAGATCAAGAGTGACAGCACTGAAAGTGGTTGGAAATGGGTCAGAAGAAAAGTTGCCCGTAGGAGCGTTTGCCTGGAATAAATCTGATCTCAGCTTTCAAAGGCGTGTTGTGGGAAAGGGGAACAAACCATGCTCTGCTTTAAATGCTGCTTTTTCATGCCTCACTGGTGACTTCAAAGCTGGTCCACCTCGAGGCAGGCTTCAGCTGGGAGCGCTTGGCCAGCGCTGGGCTCTCTTTGTGCCAGCATCTTCTTATCATAAAATCATAGAATGGTAAGGGTTGGAAGGCACCTCTGGGGGTTATCTAGACCAAATCCCCTGCCAAAGCAGGATCACCTAGGGCAGGTCACATAGGAAGACATCTAGATGGGTCTTGAAAGTCTCTAGAGAAGGAGAATCCACGTCCTCTCTGAGCAGCCTGCTCCAGGGCTCTGTCATCCTTACAGTAAAGGAGTTTTTCTTCATGTTGAGGTGGAACTTCCTGGGTTCCAGTTTGTATCAATGCCCCTTGTCCCAACACAGGACACCTCTAAACAGCCCCAGGTCTCTCAGCCTTTCATTATCAGACATGCTCTAGTCCAACGTCCTTGTAGCCTCTCTTGGACACTCGTCTCTCCCTGTCCCTCTTGAACTGGGAAGCCCAGACCTGGACACAGTACTCCAGATGTGGTCTCACCAGGGCAGAGTAGAGGGGGAAGAGAACATCACTTGACCCACTGGCCGCACTCTTCTTAATGCACCCCAGGATTCCTTTGGTGGTATTGGCCACAAGGGGCACAAATCATGCCCTTATCGGCATGACCAAGCTGCTCTGGCCATTGCCTTCACTTTGGCCACCCCAGAGTGTTCCTGAGGCGTTTGCATCCCCAGGGTATGACTGGCACTGGTCCCCATCCGAGCCCTGCCCGTGTTTGTGCCCGCAGGGAGGGATGATCGCCCTGCTGCTCTCCATCCTCTGCCTGGTGATGATCCTCTACACCCGGCGGAGGTGGTGCAAGCGGCGCCGGGTGCCGCAGCCCCAGAAGAGCGCCAGCGCCGAGGCAGCCAACGAGATCCACTACATCCCCTCGGTGCTGATCGGGGGCCACGGGCGGGAGAGCCTGCGCAACGCCCGCGTGCAGGGCCACAACTCCAGCGGCACGCTCAGCATCCGCGAGACCCCCATCCTGGACGGCTACGAGTACGACATCACCGACCTGCGGCACCACCTCCAGCGCGAGTGCATGAACGGAGGGGAGGACTTCGCCAGCCAGGTCACCCGCACCCTGGACTCGCTGCAGGGCTGCAACGAGAAGGCCAGCATGGACCTCACGCCAGGTGGGCGTAGAGTCATAGAACTGTTTCAGTTGGAAAAGACCTTTGAGATGGTTGAGTCCAACCTTAAGCCTAGCAAGTCTAGTGTAAAACCATGTCCCTCAGCACCACTCCAGGGATCTGCTATCCCTGGAGGTCTTTTAAAAGAGATATGGATGTGGCGCTTAGGGACATGATTTAGTGGTAGTGGCTTAGCAGCAGTGGTGGGATTGTGAGCTTTAGGTGTGTGGTTGGACTTGGTCTCAAAGGTCTCTTCCAACCTCAACAGTTCTACAATTCTATGATCTCTGCATCTTTTAAACACCTCCAGAGATGGTGATTGAACCAGCTCCCTGGATAGCCTGTCCCAGTGTTTGAGAACCCTTTCAGTGAAGAGGTTTCTTTTAATAGCCAACCTAAACCTTCCATAGCATAGCTTGAGGCCATTTCCTCTTGTCCTATCACTTGTTACTTGAGGGTAGTTTGTAGAGAGCCAGAAGGTCTCCCTTCAGCCTCTTTTTCACCAGGCTAAACAACCCGTTTCCTCAGCTGCTCCTTGTAAGACATGTTTTCCAGAACAAGCATGGGCTGAGCTAGATCTTTTCCAACTCATCGTCTCTCCGTTTTTCCACACACATTGCCTCAAGCATTTTCCCTATTTCTCTGGATTTTCATTGTGTGTGAGATGTCAGTGGCATTCTGAAGGTGTTTCCATTGCTGGGAGAGCTTGTGGCTAGTTGAGAGCAGTCCCCACTGAATGGGCCATAGCTGGGACGATGTGGGGTGGAGATCTGAAGGGAAGGGTTGTCATTCCTGTGGCATGTTGGAGAACCAGAATAGTTTCTCCTCCCAGCTGCCTGATGGTGACACCCCAAATTCCCTTCTATATCCCAGAATTGCCAGTGTCTTCGTCAACTGAGGGTTGTAGCAGGAAAATCATACTTGCCATCAGTACTTGCCATTCAGTGTTATCTCTGTCTTATCAGCAGCAGGGATTCTCTGAGGCTTGCAACACCCTTGCTCATTCGCCACATTGCCAACCGAGCCACTAGTCTAGAGCCTTCTTAACTGAGACATGGTTTGGGAAACTGTGGCATGCCTCCTAAAGCTCTCCAGATTTGTTTTTTTTTTTCTTCCCAGACCTGGCTGCACAGAAGTGCTGAGAGGCTGAATGTTAAATCTCAGCTTCTGGCTAGCTTGGCAGAGCTGCTGATCCCCTTCAAGTTTTGAGGAGTTCCTGAGGATGCACTGGGGACAGCTTGGCCCCATTGGCCATGGCACCCTGGTTGCCTCATGCAGATGCTGGTGACGGACCCAAGGAAATCTCTTTTTGTCTCGTCTCCCTCCTTTTAAAAAAATCCTCATCCCTGAAAGATTTTTGCCTTCAATTCTTCCTGCTCAGGCAGTGACAATGCCAAGCTGTCCCTGATGAACAAGTACAAGGACAACATCATTGCCACCAGCCCTGTGGATTCCAACCACCAGCAGGCCACATTGCTGTCCCACACCTCCAGCAGCCAACGCAAACGCATCAACAACAAAGCACGAGGTAGGGGGGGTAGACGAGGTGCTCTGGGCTTCCACCCACACTCTGTCAACTCACCCTCCCTTGGGATGAAGAAATAGGGCAAACATTGGGTAAGAGCATGGAAAGGAGGGGTTGGGTGGAGGGAAGCTGAAAAATTGGTGTCTGCAAGGATGCAAGTGATGTTGGATTGGTTGGTTGCAAAGATGCAGAGGGTGGTGGCCATGGTAAATATTTCATGATACTGGCACGGGGAAAAGTTGCAGTGTAAAGGGAGCCATGGCAGGAGATGTGACTGTGCATGGTGGGAAGGGGAGAAGGTACTGTACCTGCTGTACCCAGTAGACAGTGCTTCTGGTCTTCAAGGCAAGGCTTGCCCTGAAAAGGTGATGTAACGTGGTGGCTTGGGGTGGCATGGTGCCAGCCTTGCTGTGACCACACTTGGTGTCCTCTGCAGCTGGCTCAGCATTTCTCAACCCTGAGGGGGACTCGGGGACGGAGGCAGACACGGATCCCCAGCTCACCTTCTACACGGACCCCTCACGGAGCCGCAGGCGCAGCCGAGGTGGGTGCAGATGTGGAGGTGGGCAGTGAGCTGTGGTTCCTCTTGCCTTTGTTGCCATCATATCTCTAGGTTTGGAGACATTCCATCAGCAAAAGATGGAAAACCCAGGTGCCACCCAGGCTGCCATGGGCACGTACTGGTCCCTTGCTCCTACAACAGGTGGCTACTGCTCTCCAGTGGAGTTTCTCGGGAGAGGATGAATGTATTCTGATTTTTTGCTGGAGGCTTCTGCTGGGCTTTGGTGTGTATTCATGAGTAACACACTTGAAGGGCTGCCCCGTGAGATCCTGTGTTTGCTCCAGCACCATGCAGTTAGAAGCTGTATGTGCCACAGAGGATAGGGACAGGCTTGGTCCCCTGTCAGGAGTCTCACCTCACTGCCCTGCACCATCTCTTTGGTCTCCAGGAAGGAAGTTTTGTGTCTGTTTTCCCTCGTCAAGCCTTGTTTGCTGGATAGTGTCTTGCATTTCTGGGAGTGGTGGAACTGGAAGCCCTCTCCTTCACCCCCAGTGCTGGGTGCTGGAAGGCTGGCTCAGGGCTTGTCTCTGCAGGGGATCACTCAGCCTCCAGCCAGCTTTTTCCACTCAGCTTCTTCAGATGAGAGATTAAAAGTCAAAGACCTGCATGTCCAGAGTGGTTAGGGTTCTCCAGTGCTTTCTCAAAGGCATGCAGGAGGCTGTTGTCATGGCAAAATTACCCTGACAGAAGTGCCAAGAAGAAGGAGGGGGAGCAAAAAAAAAAGGGATATTGCACTTACCTTTCTTCTTCTTAGTATCTCTGCTCTGCTTTAAAGTCCTTTTGATGCAAAGGTCTTGGCATGCTGAGCTGCAGGGTTGAGGGAGAGCCCAGGTTGTGGGGACTTGAAGAGATCCCAGCCATAACAGGAGGGAGGGTGGATCCCATGGCAAAGGCTGTTTCATGCTCTTGAAAATCTGAAATGACTTCACTTGATTGGATTGTCTCTGGATTTCCAGGGGCTGGATAGGGTGTCTGCACCCCAAGATCCCTCGGCTGCACCCAAAGCGTGCAGATCTCGAATGTCAGGGTCCCCCATGTCTCAAATTTGACTGTGCTTGCGTGTTCCCCAGTGGGGTCCCCTCGGAGCCCTGTGAACAAGACCACACTGACTCTCATCAGTGTGACGAGCTGCGTCATCAGCCTGGTGTGCTCTTCCCACATGAGCTGCCCCCTTGTTGTCAAGATCACCCTCCATGTCCCTGAGCACCTCATTGCTGATGGTGAGTCCCCCATGGGCTTGCCCACCCCCACCTGCTCCATTTTGTAATCTATAGTGGAGGGAATGATGGAGAGGAGAGAGGCAGGCTGGATGCAGGGTGGAGGGGACAATTGTGAGATGGAGAATATCAGTGTGGGAGTGAGGGATGGAGAGATATAGATCAGAGAGGGTGGGAAGAGAACAGAGGTGAAAGATGTGGAATGGAGATGGTTGTTGTGGGTCAGAGGTGATGAATGCAGGATGCAGAGGACAAGGGTGGGATGGAAGGGTACCAGTACAAGACATAGCAGGATGGAGGGGATGGGTACAGGATTGAGGGGACCATTGTGAGATGGGGAAAGGCAAGCATAGAATAGAGGTGATGGGGGTGAGATAGAATGGGCCATTATGGGACAAAGGACATCACTGTGGGACATAGAGGACAGGTGTGAGACAGTGTGGGGTAGACATGGCTGTTGTGGGACAGCAGGGATAGTCACAGGATAGAGGGGGCTGTCATGGAATGGAGGTGACAGGCATGGGGTAGAGGGGGTCATCTAGGGCAGAGGGGATGGACACAGAATAGAGGGATTCATTGTGGAAGAGAGGGGGTTGTTGTGGGATAGACAAAACTGTCTTAGGAAGGAGAAGATGGATAGGGGATGGAGGGGACCATAAGGGGATGAAGGGGTCCATTACAGGATGGAGGTGACCTTCATGGGATGGAAGGAATCATCATGAGACAGTCTGTTATGGGATGATAGATAAAGGGTGGATAATGCCTGGATCTGTTCCAACCAAAAAAATCTTTCTGTTTTATCATGGGATGGAGGGATCCATCACAGGGTGAAAGGGACCATCCCAAGATGATGGGGTCCATTATGGGATGCAGGGGACCTTCATGGGATGGAGGGTTCAAGCTACTGACTCTGTTCTTGGCGGCAGGGAGCCGGTTCATCCTGCTGGAGGGGAGCCAGCTGGATGCCAGCGACTGGCTGAACCCGGCGCAGGTTGTCCTCTTCTCCCAGCAAAACTCCAGCGGGCCCTGGGCCCTGGACCTCTGCGCCCGGCGCCTCCTTGATCCCTGTGAGCATCAGTGTGACCCTGAGACTGGTAGGTGGTGAAGTGGTTGGGGTGGGTTTGGTGGGAAGAGGCTGTGTGAGAATGGAGCTGCTGGGTGCCCACAGGGTGGGTTCAAGAGGGAAGCATGTGGAAAACCGTGCCCTCATTGTTCCTGGTGTCCCACCTCTCTCTGTAGGTGAGTGTCTCTGCTACGAAGGTTACATGAAGGATCCTGTGCATAAGCACCTCTGCATTCGGAACGAGTGGGGAACGAACCAGGGGTGAGTGCACCTGCTGCAGCCTGCCCAGGCTTGCACCACTCTCACATGGACTGCTGGGCTTCCACAGCAGCGTAGCAGGGCTGCAGCTGGTCCTCCTGACTGAAAGAGTTGGAGGCATCTCGGTGAATTGCACTGCTGGTGCACAGCTGGGCTGTGGCAGGAAAGGATTCCCATCCTTTGAGATGGTCAAAGATGATGTGCAAGAGGCCATTGTTAGGTTTCAAACACCCCTGGGCAAGTCTGGGGCTGCTCCTCTTCCCGTTGTGGGTGCTCTCCTTGGCATGCTGCACTTAGCGGGGCTTTCAGTTTGGGTGTGTGAGGTGTCAGAGGGGCTGAGGTTGGGCTGTGGTCGGGCTGTGGTCCCCAGCAGAGGAGGGAGGCTGTGGAATAGGGAAGTGTCATTGAAACTGGGTGGATGAGATGACTTTGATACCATGGCCTGAAGCAACAACCTGCTCCACAGCTTTACACCTCTGGAAGTGCAATGGGAAATGTTTCTGATGATTCAATAGCAGTTTAGTGGAGGATTCCCATCTCTCTGTGACCCTTGGGGGGTGTTCCATCTGGTCCTTGACACTCATGGGTCTTTGATGTGCAGATGGGGACTCCCAGACATGGCTGGAAATAGTGTACAGAAAGCCAAGACACCCCCAAAACCATAGGTCTGAGGTGCACCAGAACTACCAACCCCCATTTTCCTCCTGCTGTGTCTGTGCACAGCTGGATCTGCAGCAGCCCCGTGCATGGCAAGATGCCCTCTCTGAAGTCATTAGTCTTCACAGCAGGGAGGGAAAACCATCAAAAGCTGGGCTTGGCAGCACCCCTGCTGTGCCACTGTGCTGGAGTATGGCATCCATGGGGGGTTGTCCACACTGGCCAGACCCAGCTACCTCCCTTTGATCTCTGGCCTGGGGAGAGCACCGTTGCTCCACCTCCAGCCCCATCTCTGGTTGTTTTAATTTTAAAACCAATTTAGCAATTAAACCCAGCATGGGAGACCAGGGTGGATGTTGTGGTGTGTGCCCCAAGGCAGGCTGGGGACTGGGTGAAGTACATGACACAGGTGGCCCTGTGCTGGGGATGGCATGGTCAGGTCCCCAAACCATTCTGAGGTACTGCTGCTGGGGTGGGAAAATAGAAATACAGCTCCCTGCCCTGTTTGTCCCCAGAGGACAAGTGTCCAACACATATGTCTTCAGCCCCTCTGTGCTCATCTAGTCAGGGGCTCTGGGTAATGGGGACTGGGGTATTTCTCCTGCCAGGGACTTCCCTGTTTTGGATTTAGGAATGTCTCATAATGAGTTGGAAAGAGCCTACGGCCACCCATGACCACAGATGGCTTTGGTGGCAGCCAGTGCCTTGGTCAGAGTCACCAGCAGTGTGTTGTAGCCACCATCCTGCAAAAAGCAAGCTGGCAAACAACTGTGCCTGCTGAGGCAGGTGGTAAAAATTAATAACTCTAGGTAGAGAAGTATTTGCTTCCTTTCCCTCTTCTTCCTCTTTGCTCCTGGGTGTGGGACTGCAGCTTCACACTTTTCCTCCCATGCACATTGCTCTTCTCTAGCTCATTCTTCATCTACCTGCTCCATTGTCTAAAGGGAATGTGGAGAAAAAGCTACTTTCAATTGAACTGGGAAAAAGGACAAATCCTTTCCTGCCTTGTGGACCTCTCTGGACCCAGCTTTAGTCACAGCCATGCCAACCCAAAAGGTGCTCAGGACCCATTCTGTTCCTCCAGGGAAACCCAGCTCCATTCCAGTGCCCCCACAGGAGCCTTCTCCATGCTCATCCTTGAGCCTCTGCCTTTCCTCCTGCAACACTGTCCATACCTGGCCAGGCTGCAAGTCTTCTTCAGGCCCTTCTCCTATACCAAAGTTGGTTATGATGAGTTATATGCAGCGTTTCCAACATACCTTCTGTTTGGGACAGAGAAACTTTGCAGATCTTTTTTCCCTCTGCAGCAACACAGCCCTAGACTGTGGTGAGGCCATCAAAGTCCTTCTGCCCTTTCTCAGGATGTTTCAAAGGCTTGAGTGCTGTACTATCAGGGTTTTTTAAGCACCACCCTTTGAGAGCTCCTCTGCTGAGCTGTTTGAAATAGCATTTCTGTGAATGTTGTGTTTCTTCCTTGAACCAGTCAGATTTTTGTTTCAGAAAATGGGAGCAGCTGAAACCACACTGACCCATCCTTGCCTGCAGCTTCCATTATTTATAGGGGCTCTTGAGAATGTGTCCACAGCAAGTGTCATGATGCTGCTGTTTAAAGAGGATTTTTTTTGCTCTGGGATCTCTTTCTGTTGTCCAGGTGCTGCTTGGCACAGCTCTGCCTTCAAGAGCTTGTGACGGTGGAGGTCTCTACCTGCCCAAGGTGACCTCCACGGTGTCATTTATGTGATGAACTCTTTTTGTTCCATCAGAACCATCTTGTCAGAGCCCATTTGACAGAGTAACTTGTAACTTGATGCTTTTTGGGGTGGAGGTTGAGCTGCCAGGCCAGGCTGTCTTTTGTCACACTGATTTGGCTTGCTCCCAGCTCTAACCTAAGAAGGTGACCCACAGGCTCACCTGAAAGAGATGTCTGCAAATCCTCTAATCTCTTCCCCTATCCCAAGGTGAGATCAGCTCTGTCTGAATCGTTTCTGACCATTGTTTGTCTAATCTGCTCCTAACCCCTCCAATATTGAAGCGATTCACTGCAGCTGCTGGTAGCACAAACCAGGTGGCAAGTCTCTGGAGAAGCCACGTCAGCTCTTAGCTAAGGAGAGGTCAGCAGAGGATGGCCTGGGGGACTCTGCCACATCCCTTGGTGTGCTTGGCAGCGGCATAGTCTGGCTGTGACCTCTTCTGTTTCCCTAGGGTGGTGTTTTTTATCTGAGGCCTCATGTCAGCCCGTTGGTTTAGGTAGGTCTGCTGTTGGTTTGGTTTTATTTGTGGTGATTACAGGCTGACTCGGTGTCTGTTCACTCAGCAGCATCCAATTTTGCTCATGAAGATGAGCTCATCTTTGACCTTTATTGGTGATGGCAGCAAGGCTTTGTGTGTTGTGTGTATTTTGGGTACCATGCTGAGATCAGATCCGTGTCTCCCCAGTATATCTTATCCCCAGCGTGCTGGGTCCCTAAATCTTCATTGCTTTTTCAAAAACAAAGATCTTTTTGATCGTGGGTAGCTGATAACATCTGATCGATTGTTTTTTTTTTTTTTTGAGGGTGTGTGCTGCTGTTCAGCTGTTTTAAGCAAGTCTGGCTGGTGCTGTTTGTGTGTTCACAGTCTGGCTTCCTACTTTCATATGCATTGTTAATTAGCTGCTTTTCAGCTCTTCCTCTAGAACATTTCCTGGGTAGGATAAAGTTTCCAGTAATCCAACCAGCCCTGCTTCATCTTTGCTCATCAAACCAAATTCCTGTAGTTATTTTGTGCTATGACTGGACCCAAGTCAAATCCACTCATTCTGCCTCTAGTGAATAAACTGCTACCTGCCCACATCTCAGCCCTTAGGTCCACCTTGGTTTCCCATCCATATGTGATGGTCTTGCCCAGGTGCCGTTTTCAGACACCCCAATGAGACTAAAGGTGCTCTGCATTTTGGGTGTCTTTATCAATGTGCCCTTTCAACTTTGAATCATAAAATCATTTTGGTTGGAAGAGACTTTTAAGATCATTGAGTCCAACCATTAACCCAACACTGCCAGGACATCACTAAACCATGTCCCTCGGTGCCACATTTACACAGCTTTTCAATCCCTCCAAGAATGGGGACTCCACCGTTGCTCTGGACAGCCCTGTTTTGGGGCTTGACAACCAATTCCATGAGGAAATTGTTAGTCACGTCTAACCTAAGCCTCCCCTGGTGCAACTTGAGGCTGCTTTCTCTTCTGTCACTTGTTGCTAGAGAGGAGAGACCAACCCCCACCTGGTTCCAACCTCCTTTGAGGGAGTTGCAGAGAGTGAGAAGGTCTCTTCTCCTCCTCCTCTTCTCCAGGCTAAATAAGCCCAGTTCCTTCAGCCACTTCACATAAGACTTGTAGTGGGCTTCTCCCCAGCATGGAGGAGTTTTAGGCTAGTTTAAGGCAATTTGGTGAATTTGTTTGGCTGCTCTTCCAGCAGCTGGCAAACAGGGACCACTCCAGAACCCCTCTCATGCAGGACAAGTTACTCCTTTCTCCACCACATAGGCTTGCAGATATTTTTTCCAGCACAGGACAAGAATTAGTGCAGCAGCCCCATGCCCTGCTTCCCTGCTTCCCCTCCCCATAGTGCCTTTTCTCTTCTGCACCCAGGTATCCCCCTTTCTGGCCATGCACCTGCTCCTCCTGTCCCATCTCCATGCACCACCCTCTCTCTACCCCACAGAGGAGCTGGGGGAACACTGATATGCTGAGGACAGCACTTTTCCTGCTTAAAGATTTTCTATTTTCTGTATTTTTTCTGGTTGCCCCCTCCCCCCTGCCTTTCCTATCCTTTTTTATTTCCTCCCCTCTGCCTCTCTCCATCCCCTGCTGTGTGCCGCGGCTTTGTGAGCTTGAAGGACAGCCAGATAAAAAGCTCCTCTTTCTTTCAGATCCTTTCACCAAACCGCCCATCCGCCTCCTCCTCCTGCCCCATTCTCCTCGCAGATTTACGGGCAGCCCAGGGAGAAAGTGCCAGCATTAGCATTTTTAATAAAGAGCTGCTTGGAAGGGCTGTCAGGGGGTGGGGAGAGGCAGCGGCAGCTGAAGCCCAAGCAAAGCTGTTGCGAAGCGAAGTGAAGCTGAGGAGGAGCCAGGATGGGCATTGCCAGTGGGAGAAGTCAGCAGCTCAATGCTCATGTCACATCTGCTCTCTGCTCACCTCCCCATCAGGGTGGTGGTGGGTCTTCATAGGTCCCCACTGTGAGGGGTGGGTCCTGGAGCTGCAGGAGGGGTGCAGGTGCTGTGATGATGCTTCTGGCGTGTTCATCCTGGCCATCTATGGAGGGATGTATGAGCACCTTTGTCCATGCCACTCTTTTCCAACATGTACCTGATGCCATTATGGGGTTTGGCATGGCTGTCATCACTCTGCTCACTGGTTGGAAACCCCTAGGAGCACAGGGAGTGAGGGAACCAAATGTGAAGTCATCTATTCCAGTACCTAACACCTGACCACCTTCTCCTCCAGTAGCATTTCAGTCACACTCACACACAGTGGCCTTCTCAGTGCCACCTTCTGCAGCCCCTCTCTGACCACCCTGCCAGCTCCCCTCTAACTGACTGCTTTAGTTTAGCTCATGGTGGTCACATCCTGCAGGCACCAGACTTGGCCTCCTCATCCCATCCATCTTGTCTAGAAGAGTTTTGCAGGGAGCGAGCACCAGCAGGAGCACTGCTCTTGACACTGGAAGTCACTCTGGCTTTGTCTATTTGGGGCTTCAGTTCCAGTGAGGCCAGGGACCTGCTGAGGTGGGCCAGAGCATCACCAGCAGCAATCTGGAGGGCTTGGCAAGTATTCTGGGATATTCAGCTGTAGTCCAGCTCTGAAGCAAAGTGCAACTGCTGGTCCAGCTGGAAAATTGAAGAGGCCTGAAGAACATCCTGGGGATTCACTGGCAGTGCTTTGGCTGTGGAAACTTGTTGAATGTGGGGAGTTTGATGGTTCTCAGCTGCCCTGGTGATCCCCTGTTGTGTTGTTTCAGATACCAAGAGTGGAAAGGTTGACAGGGAGCCAAGAGCTGTCATTTCTGGCCCGTTTAATCTAACCTGATCTGCTGCAGAGCTGTTTCTGATCAGTCCTGCTTGCCTTTGTGAGCTCTCAAGACCATGTAATCAAAATAACTGCCAAGAACAACAAAAAACAGAGCAGTGAGATGCCTCCAGTGATCACAGAAAGCAGGGTGCATGGGAGAAGAAGGAGGGGATGAAACAGCAGCAGAGGCAGAGAGGCAGTGATGGAAGAAGTGAGGTGTGCCTGGACAAGATCTCACTCCAGCTTCTGCAGCAGAAGGCACAAAGTCAGCAAGGGTGTGTGGGTGGAAAATGGCAGTGTTGAGCTCCTAGAGGTCTTCCTCAGAGTTCAGGAATCTGTCTACAACTACCTGAAGGAAGGTTGTAGCCAGGTAGGGGTCGGTCTCTTCTCCCAGGCAACCAGCAGCAGAATGAGGGGACACAGTCTCAAGCTGTGCCAGGGGAGGTACAGGCTGGATATTAGGAGGAAGTTCTTCATAGAGTGGTTTGCCATTGGAATGGGCTGCCCAGGGAGGTGGTGGAGTCGCCGTCCCTGGAGACGTTCAAGAGGAGACTGGATGAGGCACTTAGTGCCATGGTCTAGTTGATTGCTTAGGGCTGGGTGATACATTGGACTGGATGATCTTGGAGGTCTCTTCCAACCTGGCTGATTCTATGATTCTATGACAGGTGCCTTTCATTGAGCTGGGGTCTTGTATGGAGACCATCTCAGGGCTTATCTGCAGAAGGTACCATGTCCTCACAGACTAAGAAGTGCCTGATAGCATTGGTTGTCCCCTGCTATGTAAGCATGTAGCTGAGAGCCTTTAAGAGGCCTTTTTTGACCTTGAGGCAAGGTAGAGTAGAGGCAAAATGAGGTAGGTTGGGGAGATACCACATGGCTGCTTCCTGGAGCATGGAAACCTCTTCCCAACTAAAGCTATAGAATCATGGAATGGTATGGGTTGGAAGGGACCTTAAAGATTATCTAGTTCTAACCTCCCTGCCATGGGCAGGGATACCTTCCACTAGACCAGGTTGCTCAAGGCCTTGTCCAGCCTGGCCTTGAACACTTCCAGGGAGGGGGCATCCACAACCTTTCTGTGCAACCTGTTCCACTGTCTCACCACCTTCACTGTAGTTAGAATTTCTTTCTAATATCTAACCTGAATCTGCCCTACTCAAGTTTCAATCCATTCCCCCAAGTCCTATCACTACCTGCCCTTGTAAAAAATCCCTCTCTAGCTTTCTTGTAGCGCCCCCCTCAGGTACTGGAAGGCCACCATCACAGAAATTTTAGCCACAGTTGGAAATTGCACCCTGTGTGGATGCAACATGGCCTGGGTGCTGATTTCCATCTCTCAGGCAGGTCCAAGCCTCGCCTGCTGCATGCCCTGGACATGTTGGCATCTGTGGACTGCCAGATGTGCCATCTGGCAGAGGTCCAGCAGCCATCATGCCTCCACAGCACTTGCTGCAAGCCTAAATTGGCTCTTCAGAACCGCTTTTCCACCCGAGTTGATGGAGAATAATACCTTGCCTCTGCTTTTGTCCTCTGCCTGGGCTGCTCCTGAGAAGCAAGAATAAAACCCCATCTGCAGGAGCGCTGGAAGGCAGAGGCACGAAGCGTTGACGGTGTCGGCAAGGCGCGAGGAGCACATCTCCTTGGCCAAAGCTGACCTCATTCAGGGCAATCCAATCTGTGGGTTGAATGCAATCCCTCGCTCCCAGCCAGCCTGACGGGAACGTGCCATTGTATCCCAGAGAGGACACGTAATCCCTATATCAGGAATTGGATTTTTATGGGAGGTTTCTGTTTTGGTTTGTTTTGGTTTTTTTTTTTTTTTTTTTTATCCTGGCTACAATAACTTCAGATTAGAAATTCATGTGCTTGTGCAGGAAAGCTGTGATTGCCTCAGGAGAAAATCCTCAGGCTTGGTGGCAGCACCTGATACTCTTACCCTGAACTTTAGAAGCTTGAGGCAGAGGTGAGGATCTAATGCTATAGGAACCCCCAAATGAAGATCTTGGCTGTGGGGCTAGTTTATCACCTTGTCCTGCCTTGGTTTGATCCATCTTGTTCCAGGACCCCCTCTACCCATGAGCTGAGGATTAAGCAGGGGAAGTGTTTTGGGCTGTGAATGCCATCAGGGGCATGATGCCAGTGTGATGCTCCTGGGTTTCTCTTCCAGACCTTGGCCATACACCATCTTCCAGCGTGGCTTTGACTTGGTACTGGGCGAGCAGCCATCCGACAAGATTTTCCGGTAAGTGGTAAAGGCAACCGGGTGAGCACAATTTGGAGCTCAGAAGTATGACTCGGGGCTTGGATTTGGATGGAGGCAACCCTCCAGGCTCAGCTTTTCCCACCATGCCACGTGGCCTTTGCTGCTCTCCCTGGCAGGTTCACCTACACCTTGGGGGAAGGTATGTGGCTACCACTGAGCAAGAGCTTTGTCATCCCACCAGCCGAGCTGGCCATCAACCCCTCAGCCAAGTGCAAGACTGATATGACAGTGATGGAGGATGCAGTGGAGGTCAGGTAGGTGTGATGGCAGGGTGAGGGTGTTCTGGTGGTGTTTCAGCAAATAAACTGGTGGTGTGTCCCTGGGGTGAGAGGATCAACTAAAAGCACGTGAGGTTTGATGAGAGCTGGGACCTCCACCCCATATTTTGCAGGTGGAGATTAGTGGGTCCATTAACCTACCCTTCTTTAGTGCCTGCAAAGCTGAGCCTTCAGAGGTAGCACCCATCATCTCAGTACCTTCTCCGTTCCTCTGAAAGCTCAGCTGTTGTTCAGCTCTCTGTCAGCCCAAGGGGAACCTGAGCTCCAGAAAAACCCACCCAAAAGCTGCAACTGTGCAAGCGTGCACAACATCTCATCAGAACAGTGACACAGCTCCCCCTCCTCCTCCTCACAGGGAAGAGCTGATGACCTCCTCCTCCTTCGACAGCTTGGAGGTCCTCCTTGACTCCTTTGGCCCTGTCCGTGACTGCTCCCGGGACAATGGGGGCTGCAGCAAGAATTTCCGCTGCATCTCAGACCGCAAGCTGGACTCAACGGGCTGTGTGGTGCGTGGCCCCCAGAGACCTTCCAGTCTCCCTTGGTGTGAGCAAGGAGGGGAAGGGTGGAGGGGCAAGGGCTGCACCCTTCCCCCCTTCCCATTGTGTCGGGATGGGAGTTTTGGGGTTGTTCATTAGGTGGGAAGAGGTATTTCGGGGCTGGCATCTCCTCCATCCTGCCCTTGCGCACACATGAGGGAGTGAGAGCCCATCTGCTTTCTGGCTCTCTAGGAGGTCCCACATCATTCATGCATGTCCCATGTCACTGCTGCATCTGCTTTGCTGTGCAGGGAAAGCACGTGCCCCACAGTGGGGAGAGGGTGGTCTGCAGGGCTGAGGCATCCTACTGGGATGCCATCAGAGCCAGACAGTGGGAAGGGGAGGCTGAATGTGGGGCAGTCAGTGGGTTGCATTTGTGGTCACTAGAGCTGGGTACCCATGAGTGAAGTTGACACCAGCACATTACTTTGGTGGGGGGAAGCTCAATGGGTTCTCCCATCTCAGGGGCTGCATTCCCCAGGGGCAGAAGAGGCAGGAGGAATATCTGCAGCCAGGGATGGTGTCACCATCATCATCTCACAGCCCCTGAGGTTCCAGTGCAGAGCAGTGCCAGAGCCCTCCCTCCCTCCATCCCTGGGTCCAGATTTCTTCCCTGGAGGCTTCACTTCTTGCTTCCCCCTCACCAGTGTCCAACAGGACTAAGTCCCATGAAGGATGGCACGGGCTGCTATGACCGTCACATCGGTGTGGACTGCTCAGATGGCTTCAACGGGGGCTGTGAGCAGCTGTGCCTGCAGCAGATGGTCCCCTTGCCCGAGGAGCCTCTGCTCTACAACATCCTCATGTTCTGTGGGTGAGTGCCCCCTCACCGCCCTGGATACCCCCGAGGCACTGCTGTACCTTGCTGCTGCCTCCCTGAGCTCATAGGGTTGGGTAGCTTAGGAGGGAGGCCTCCTCCGTTCCTGGTGTCCCTGCTGGGGTGGTCTGATGGTCCCAGTCCCCACTATCAGGGGCCTCAGCTGATGGCGGACCCCATGCTGTCTTGCCAGGTGCATCGAGGACTACAAGCTGGGCACGGATGGGCGGTCGTGCCAGCTCATCTCTGAGTCGTGCCCTGAGGCAGGGGACTGTGGCGAGCCCCGTGAGCTGCCCATGAACCAGACCCTCTTTGGGGAGCTCTTCTATGGCTACAACAACCACTCCAAGGAGGTGGCCCCAGGGCAGGTGCTCAAAGGAACGTTCAGGTGAGTTGATGATATGGGGAGGTGACCCCCAGTATGGTCAGACCTTGCTGTCCTATCCAAGAAGAAGGCATGGGAAGCAGTCTAGGGGTGGACCTTAGTGAACTGCCTGGACCATCCATGTGTGGCCAAGCTTTGCAGCAGATGGAGGGATTGGTGGGAAGGGTGTATCTGAAGCTTTCCAGTGAGACTAGACATCTTTGTAACTCATTCGCAAAAGAAAGGCTTGGTGCTGGGTGGCTTTTGGAATGAGTCACTGACTGATGGGGCAGTTCCCCTGTCCTCCAGCCCTGCCCTGCCCTGCCCTGCCCTCTACAATTAACTTACAGGCAGAACAACTTTGCCCGGGGCTTGGAGCAGCAGCTGCCAGATGGGCTGATTGTGGCCACAGTGCCCCTGGAGAACCAGTGCCAAGAGGAACTTTCTGACCCCATGCCTGACCCTGAGTTTCTCACAGGTGAGTGAGTTTGGCTGGACCCATGCTTCTTCCAATGGGGCAGCTGCTGGTGTGCCCAGCTTTGGCATCTACCCTTCCCAGGGGATGGACTCCAGGCAGCTACTAACAGAGGAATGTGGATAGTAAGGTGTTTTGGAAGGTATCTTCAGGGTTGTCTCATGTGAGATCCCAGAGCTCTCAGGAGAGTTTGAGAGAGTACCCATGGGCCACACCTATGGTCTGATGAGTTCTGGTTGCTCTGGCAGAGTGCATGGCAGTGTAGGGGTGTGTGAAGGAAGATGCAGACCTGGGGGAGATGCTGGTGGGAGGGCAGAGCTAAGATACACCGGGAGAACTGTGTCAGTGGTCACCTCACAGCCATGGGGATGCTCAGCCCTGCCTGGAAGTGCTGGAGGACACCTGACTCCCGATGGGGCTCTGCTGCCCTTGACATGGATATAAGGAAGACATCATGGTCAGCATCACAGCAGGGCTGGTGGTACTGGGACTCTGGTAGTAGTTTTGCTAGGGAGAGAGAAGCCAATAAAATACTCTCTTTGTTTCCCACTGCTCTGCTGGGTCTTTGTGGCTGATAAAGGCAAAAAATTTTAAAAAAATAAAAAAGGAGAAGAGAAGAAAAGTAAAATCTTCTCAGCTTGTCAGTCAGCTGATCTGGATGTCGCCATGAGTTCATGAGAGGCAGAGCTGCTGAGTAAGGAAGGGCTGGTTTTGCATAAACACTTTGCAGAGCTTTGAAGCTGTTGGTAGCAGCTAACACCAAAGGGAGAGGCACTGGAAGGCAAAGGATCTTATCCTTATCCTCTGCCTTCATTTCTTGGGAAGGATGGGGAGATGCCTGCTAGTATCCTCCTGAGCTCCTGCAGAGCTGTGCTTTGCTGCCAAGCAGAGACGTGCTGTGTTGGCTGTATGGCAAAGGAGCTGCCAGGGAGGAGGTGGCTGTGTCCCAGCATCCTGCTGTGGCACACCAAGGGATGACTAGGGCACCAAAATCAGAGCCATAAGCACCCTTCAGTTGAATTTTCCTGGAGAAAGTCCAAAAGAGGCTGCAAAGGTTCTGAGGGAACTGCAGCATCTCTGTGAGGAGGAAAGGCTGAGACCTGGGACTGTTGAGCCTGGAGAAGAGCAGACTGAGAGGGGATCTGATCAATGAGGATCAATAGCTGAAGGGTGGGGGGCAAGAGGATGAGGTCAGACTCTTTTCAGTGGTGCTCAGTGGCAGGACAAGAGGCAACAGGCATAACGTGGAACCCAGGAGGATCCATCTGAACACAAGGAAAAAATTCTTTGCTGGGAGGGTGCTGGAGCACTGGAATGGGCTGCCCAGAGAGGTTGTGGATTCGTCTCACCTGGAGAGATTCCAAATCCACCTGGACATTGTGATCCTGGGTAACCTGCTGTGGGTGACCCTGCTTAAGGTGACCCTGCTTTAGGAGGGGGGTTGGATTAGAAGATCTCCAGAGGTCCTTTCCAATCCCCACCAGTCTGGGATTCTGGGGCTTTCTCTAGGATCAGAGGTCCCTGTGTTCCTCTGCTTGTGGAAACTGAGCAGCCAAGCACTTTGGCTTGTGCCTTGGGTGGGATGAAGTGGCTGCTAAGCTCTGGTCTCCATGAATTTCTGTCTCCCATAATGTCTGGAGAATGGGATGAGTTTTCCTGGAGAAGGAAAAACTCTAGGTCCTGGTCAGCCCCAGTGTTGCTATAATCACAGACTTCTTTGGGTTGGAAGGAACCTAGTTCAATCCCCAAAAACCCCCCAAAATCCAGATCAAAAACCTGATCTGCCACTAGATCAGGTTGCTCAAAGCTCCAAAGAACCTGACCTGTAGTGTTTGCAGGGATGGGGCATCTGCCACCTCTCTGGGCAACCTGGGCTAGTGTCTCACTACCTTCAGTATCAAAAATGTCTTCCTTCTGCCTAGTCTAAATCTCCTCTTTTAGTTTCAAACCATCACCCCTCGTCCGGTCACATCAGGCCCTGATGAAAAGCCTGTCCAGAGGGACTGGAAGCACTGACAGATGTGTGATGTCCACCTTACACATGTGTGCTGCTCAGCTCAGTCCTGGCAAAAGGGGACCCAGAGCTCTTGGTTAGCCACACGTGGTGTGATGGTGACCGTTCCCAGGCATGCAAACAGCTCATTAAAAAGCACAACTCTCGTTAGCAAAATAATTAGCACACCTGGGCATGTCTGGAGAGCAGGCAGGGAAGAAGCAGGAGGGAGGAGGCTCGTTATCTTCCCGGGCTGGCAGGATGAAAGGAGCCCACACGTTTTCTGTCAAAGCCATGATTTTAATTGCTGGAGAGTGGCTGACCCATGGCTCCAACTGCCTCACTGCCTCCCTGGAGGGACCTGGTGTGTGCACACTCCTTCCCTTGGCTTTTTCCCACCCCTTCCCATGCTGCTGGCTGCAGTGCCCCAGGCATACCATAGAATCATAGAGTGGTTGGGTTGGAAGGGAGCTTTAGAGCTCATCTTGTCCAACAACTCTGCAATGAACGGGAATAGCTTCAACCAGGTCAGGCTGCTCAGAGCCTCATCCAACCTGACATGGAATGCTTCCAGAGAAGGGGTATTTACCACCTCTCTGGGCAACCTGGGCCAGTGTTCTCTATCCTCAGCATAAAAGTTCTCCCTTCTATCCAGTCTAAATCTTCCTCCTTTTGTTTAAAGCCATGGATGATGGGCTGCAGCCATCCCTGTGGTGAAGCATTCCTGGGCAGTGGCACTGAGCCTTCATGTCCTTTCTCCAACAGGGATGGTGAACTTCAGTGAGGTGTCTGGGTACCCCCTCTTGCAGCACTGGAAGGTGCAGTCTGTCATGTACCATGTCCGACTCAACCAGCTGACCATCTCCCAGTGTAAGTGTGCAGGGCTGGGGGAAGAAGAGATGAAGGGATGGTGATTGATCACACAGCCTTATCCTGGCACTTGATGGGCTCAGAGGTTGGCTGCCCATCACAAGCGTGTAGAGAGCCAGCAAGGTCTTTGGGTCTGCTAGGATCTGAGCGTCTCCTCTCATCTCCTCCCCAGCCTTCAGCAATGCACTTCACTCTCTGGATGGGGCCACCTCCCGTGGAGATTTCGTGGCGCTGCTGGACCAGTTTGGCAACCACTACATCCAGGAGGCAGTGTATGGCTTTGAGGAATCTTGCTCCATCTGGTATCCCAACAGGCAGGTCCAGCGGCAGCTCTGGCTGGAGTATGAGGACATCAGCAAAGGTAGGAGCTTCCCTCATCCCTGGGAAGGTTCCCCACAGCCACCCCATGGGAGCAGGAAGCTGGGTTTGCTTTTGGCATAAAAGGGAAGTGCCCAGCCCGTGTCAGGGCTGTGTCCCATCTCATCCTCTCCTTCACACCACACTCTTGCACCTTTGAAGCTGTCCACAGGACTTCTGTGGACTGCAGCAGATGGTAGTCTGGGCCAGAAAGGAGGATAATTACCCACATCCCTGGGGACATGAGAGACGAAGGCACTAATCCCACCAAGCTGTCCTGCCTGATTCTGGACTTAACTGTTATTTGTCTTTAATCCTGTTCCTTCCTCCCTTTTGTCTCCACCATATCTGCTCTCTTCCACTTGCATCCTGCAGCCAAACTCTTCTCCCTTTAATGTCTTTTCTTCTCCCAGGCTGTCCCTGCTCTGCTTTTAATGTCTGGAAACCAGACCAGTTATGAACTGGTCCATCATGGTGTAGAGGGTATTTGGTGCTGTTACATCCTCATCGGTGCCTTATCTGCAGTGAAGTGTGATGGTTCCCCTGTGCAAGGGCTTTTGCAGGCAGGTGATGGCTGGTTTGGACATCAGCTTTCCAAAAGCAAAGGCAGCCTAACGCCTGCCTGCTGCTGACAGTCACCAGGACCACAGCATCTACATCAGTACAGGCTGGGGGATGAGGAGATGGAGAGCAGCCCTGTGGAGGACTTGGTGGTGCTGGTGGGTGAAAAGCTGGACACGAACTGGCAATGTGCACTCACAGCCCTGACACAGCCTTGTCCTGGGCTGCATCCCCACCTTCATGGGCAGCTGGTGGAGGGAGTGGATTCTGCCCCTCTGCTGAGACCCCATCTGCATTGCTGGAGTCCTCAGCACAGCAGAGATGTAGACCTGTTGGAGGACAGCCACAATAGGCCAGAGCAATGATGTGAAAGTTGGAATCCCTATGCTGTGAAGCCAGGCTGAGAGAGCTTTGGGTTTTTTTCACCTTGGAGAACACTCCGGGAGACCTTCTTGTGGCCTTTCAGTACTTAAAGGGGGGCTACAGGAAAGATAGAACAGGACTTTTTATCAGCACCTGTTGTGACAGGACAAGGGGTGATGGGTTTAAACTAAAAGAGGCAGATTTAGACTAGATGTGAGAAAGAAATTTTTTACGCTTAGGGTGGTGAGACACTGGCCCAGGATGCCCAGAGAGGTGGTAGATGGCCCATCCCTGGAACCATTCCAGGTCAGGTTGGATGGGACTCTGAGCAATCTGCTCCATTTGCAGATGTGCCTGCTCTCTGCAGGTGGTTGGCCTAGATGGCCATTAAAGACCCCTTCCAACCCAAACCATTCTGTGATTCTATGCTGCCTACACGTGTTTTGCTCTGTGGGCTGGGATTGCTTGATGCCCAAACCTGGTTGCAGCAAGCAAAAGCCATCTGCCAGGCTGAGACATTAGGGATACCAAGCAGAGCTGCTTCTTTTTAGGTGTCCTTGATTTGCAGCCCCCTGCCCAGGAGCTCTGGAGTGCAGGCAGTGTGAGTTTGGAGCTCACAGGCACCATGACCATCTCATCATTTCCATCATGAAGCTTCGCAGTCATCAGTATTGGCACCAGCCTACAGTGCTGCTCTTGCTGTGCCCCAGCCACGAAAACATTTGTTTTCTCTCCCAGGGCTGTTGTGTGGGAAAGGGTTCTTTCTGAACCTGAGGCTGGATCCTGCAAGCTCAGACCTCCTGAAGTCTGGACTTGTTCCCAAGCCCACCTGCAAGAGTACAGACCCGCTGCTGTTTCGCTGCGGGCTGCCTCCAGATGTAGCATCCTTTTGATTGCAAGTACTTTCTTTTCTCCTGCAATTTCCTCCTTTTTGATTTTCCTGCTTGGAGGCTTTTCAGGTCTGGCAATCTCTTCCCACCCACAGTATCACATTTCGGTTTCGCTCTGGAACCTGCCACTTTTCCTCCTTTGCTCTTTGTTTGCAAACGTCAGGAGCTGGAGTATCGATTGAGAAATCACAGGAGACAAACAGTTCCCTGGCTCCTTGGCTTTCCCTGGGCACCTGCTAAGCTGTGATTCACAGTCAGCCCAAAGTGATCCATTTCCAGCTCGCCAGGGGAGCAGAGCCATGCTCTTGGATCCCAGTTTTTTATTTAACAGCCTTGCTTTCTTTGCAGCAGTCTTGAGGAGGGACCGCAGCTGGCTCATTTCTCAGCAAACCCTTGCATTAGGAAGATCTCCCAAGTGAGCTAGGGACATGCTCTTGGGCAGCTTGTGGAGCAGCCAGCCCGTTCCAAACTAGTGCCCACAACACCCTGAGCCTGCCTCAGGGATGAAGTGTTGTCTGGGCATCCTTCAGCTTCCTCCAAACCCACCAGCCTGCTTTGGCCATCACCATTGTGCTGGTGAATGGAGTTGGAGGCTGGTCACTTGCAGTGTTCGGCAGGGCTCAGTCCTGGGCCCAGTTCTGTTTAATATCTTTATCAATGATCTGGATGAAGAGATCAAGGTCACACTCTGTATGTTTGCAGATGACACCAAATTGGGTGGGAGTTTGGATCTGCCTGACGGTGTGGAGGCTCTGCAGAGGGATCTGAACAGGCTGGAAGAACGTGTTGAGTCCAACTGTATGAGGTTCAACAAGGCCAAGTGCTGGGTTCCGCACTTGGGTCACAACAACTCAACAAATGCTTCAGGCTTGGGAAGGAGTAGCTTGAAACTGCCTGGTGGAAAAGAACCTGTGGGTGTTTGTTGATAGATGGCTGAACATGAGCCAGTGTGTGCCCAGGTGGCCAAGAAGGCCAACAGCATCCTGGACTGGATCAGCAATAGTGTGGCAGGCAGGACTAGAGCAGTGATTGTCCCCCTCTACTGGGCACTGGAGAGGCCACACCTTAAATACTGTGTTCAGTTATGGGCTCCTCACTCCAGGAAGGACATTGAGGTGCTGGAGCGTGTCCAGAGAAGGGCAACAAAGTTGGTGAACACAAATCTTGTGAGGAGTGGCTGAGGGAACTGAGCTTGTTCAGTCAGGAGAACAGGAGGCTGAAGGGGTCCTCCTTTCTCTCCACACCTCAGTGGAAGGAGGTGGTAGCAAGATGGGGGTTGGTCTCTTCTCCGAAGTAACAAATGATAGGTCAAGAAGAAACAGCCTCAAGTTGCACCAGATTTAGGTTAGACACGAGGAAAAATTTCTTCACTGAATGGCTGTCGTGCCCTGGAAGAGGCTGCCCAGGACAGTAGTGAAATTCCTACCCCTAGAGGGATTTTGAAGCTGTGTAGATGTGGTGCTGAGGGACATGGTTTAGTGGTGACCTGGCACTGCTGGGTTTAAGGGTTGGACTTGATGATTTCTAAGATCTTTTCCAATCTAACCAATTCTATGATTCTATCTTTGATGCAGAGCCAGGGACATTCTTTGGCAGGGCTTTTGGGCGAAAAGCACCATTCCCCTGCACAACAAGGCTCACAACAGTGGGGTGGTGCTGTCCAAGGAACAGCAGATGCTACCTTCTTGTCTTTTCTGCTGGGACTTTTCCCCTTGCATCAAATTATTTCCTGCTACGAGTGCTGTGGAGCAAAGCTCACCAAGTGCAGGGTCTGTCTCTCTGCCCCGTGCTGTGGTGACATGGTGGCACATCTTTTTTTCCAAGCTTGTTGCCTAAGGGTTAGCAGAACCACAGCCTGGCTGGGCTTCTGCAGCCCTGATAAATTTATCTACCGCCATCTCTCCCTTGTCTTCTGCTTAATAATAATGCTTTGTGAGCTAAACCCTTAAGGAAAGACCTCATTTCCATGCCCAGCTGCAACTTTTCTGCCTCCATCACACCCCATGACAAGTGCAAAGAGACACGAGGAGTGAGACTTGAGCTAGGTTCTTAAAGGAGGTGCTGCCCATCTTCCTTCCTAGAATCACAGAATTGGGTTGGAAGGGGTTTAAGGTCATCTAGTCCAACCCCCTGCAGAAAACAGGGACATCTTTAACTAGATCAGGTTGTTCAGGACCCCATCAAGTTTGACCTTGAATATCTCCACTATTTTACCACTCTCATTGTAAAGAGCCTAAATGTACTCCATTCAAACCATTTCCCCTCGACCTATTGCTACATGCCCCTTCTTCTGCAGGAGGGGCTGAGGGGCTGCAGAGGGATTTTGGTGGCTTTGTAGACATCTCAGGAGCTTTCTGTGCACTGCGAGGCACTAGTAAGTCTTCCTTGCACATTCTGTGCTCTCTGGTGATGCTAGCTGCAGCCCTTTGTGGTGGGAGTACTGATTTAAGCATCATTGCTGTACACCCCGGTCTGGAACTTATCCTCTCTGTTCTCCAACTAATCTTCTCTCTATCACATCACCTTTGCTGAGGGCCCTTTGGAACCAAGGGAATTGAGCAAAGAATTCAGCTGTTGGTCCAAGAGGGCTCTTGCAGGGCTTTGTCAGGACATCAGTGTAGGCTGAAGGTGCCCAGGCAGGCCCTCTTGAATCTGCAAGGGTAGTCTGTCCCAGTGCCAGGCAAAGGGCTGGGGTGGGAGAAAATGAGGCACAGGGAGACAAAGGACCTGTAAAGGTAGAGACCAGGCTGGGGCTTTCAGTCCTGATTTCTCCTTTGAAGACCAGTGAGTATTTCATCCCTACAGAGCAAACAGGGAGCTCCCAGGGAGGCAGGGAGTCTCCGGGCAGCACTGTCTCTCTTCTGGGAGGAAAGCAGAGTTCCAGCCCCTCACATCCCTTTAATGATGGTTTGGAGCCCACGCTGGTACCCCTTATTTCCCCCTTCCCCAGGCAACTCTCCCTCAGACGAGTCAGAGGAGCGAGAGCGGGACCCCAAGGTGCTCACCTTCCCCGAGTACATTGCCAGCCTCTCCGAGTCAGGCACCAAGCGCATGGCAGCCGGCGTGCGAATGGAATGCCAGAGCCGTGGGCGCTGCCCCTCCTCCTGCCCCCTCTGCCACGTCACCTCTGGTCCTGATGTGCCAGCTGAGCCCATCCTGCTGGAGGTCACCAAAGCAGCTCCCATCTATGAGCTGGTCACCAACAACCAGACCCAGCGGGTAAGGAACCACTGGCTGGGGGTGGTGATGTGGGCATGAAGGGTGGCAGGACAGCATCAGAGTGGTTTTGCAGGCAGCTTGCCATGATGGCATCATGTCAAGCTGTGGCAGCCCTTGCCTGTTGGCCAGCCCTTCTGTACAGGGTGGATGGGCCGTGCTGAATCCACCAGGAGATGGATGAGCACTGATTTAAGTGATGGAGGGATGGGAGCTCAGCTGCTTGGTGCTGACCACCTTCTCCTCTCTCCCAGCTCTTGCAGGAGGCCACCATGAGCTCACTGTGGTGCTCAGGCAGCGGGGATGTCATTGAGGACTGGTGCCGCTGTGACTCGAGTGCCTTCGGGGCTGATGGGCTGCCCACCTGCGCGCCTCTGCCCCACCCCATGTAGGTCTCCACATGTCCCAGACTGGCTTCTTGGTGTGGTGGATCTGGTAGGAGTTGGCAATGGCAGGAGGTGGTGGGCTAGGGTGGCTTTGTGGGACAGGTTTGCAAGTGGATGAGGGACCTGGAAGTCAGGCAGATGGTGCAGAGATGCAGTGTCTTTTCTAAATTCAGCCAGGGACTGGGGAGCTGGTTTTGGAACCATCCTCGTGGAACAACCCTAGGGAGGGATCCCTTTGAACCAGCACACCTAGAGCCAGGAGGGGTAGAAGAAGAGGAGTCTCTCCCATGAACTGATGGTTTTGAAGGCCTTTTTTGTGAGAAAGCAATACAAAACCAGTACTTACATACTACTGTAGAGAAACCAGATGAGTTCTGGTGCGTTTGCATGTGGTCTGCAGAGCAGCATGAGTGGCACTTGGTCTGTACCAGCCATGGGAACTGGTTGCCCTCAGCATCTGCCCATCCTTTGTGTCTCAGTCTGATGGTTTTGCAGCCTTTCTAAGGCACAGATGAGCAGCAAAGTGGTGCTAGATGTGGGTGAGCATGGGTAGGTGTTGGGGGATGGCTGGCAGACCTTGCCCTTTTGAGATGCTAACCGGCCAGCATTGGCCCCCAGCCTTCGGCTCTCCACTGTTCATGAACCCAGCAGTACACTGGTGGTGCTGGAGTGGGGGCACTCAGAGCCTCCCATCGGGGTGCAGATCGTCGACTACCTCCTCCGTCAAGAGAAAGTCACTGACAGAATGGACCACTCCAAGGTGGAGACAGGTGAGTGGAGACTCTACTAGTTCCCTCTGTGGAGGGTGGGTTGGAGATGTTGGAGGAGAACCTCTGTCTCCCTCTTGGAAAGGGGATGCTGCAACATACCCAGTATGCAGTGGAAGAGAAAGCAGTCCCTCTGCTGCCCACCATGTTGCAGAAGCAGCAGCCCCACCCCATGGTGATGAGCCTTGCTGGAAAAGCAACGTGGCCATCTCTGCACCCACCTCATGTGTGAGCCTTGGTCTCCCTCAGCACCAGACAGCACAGTATCAGGCACAGAGCTCAGCAGCTGTCCACAGCCCTGGGGACACCTGTGTCATCACCCATGGCACATCCTCCCCTCTCTCCCTAGAGACAGTGCTGAGCTTCGTGGATGACATCATCTCCGGTGCCAAGTCACCCTGCGCCATGCCAGCCCAAGTGCCCGACAGGCTCTCCTCCACCATCTCCCTCATCATTCGCTGCCTGGAGCCTGACACCACCTACATGTGAGTTGTCTCCCCCATGCCATGCACATGGCAATGCTGTCACTCTGGCCATGATGCTGCTGTCTGATGTTGCCTGTGTTTGCATGAGGTCCTGGGAGTCAAGAGCTTCACCTTTTTCCTTCCTGGTCAGGTTCACACTCTGGGGAGTTGATAACACAGGAAGACGCTCCAGGTCCAGTGATGTGACTGTCAAGACTCCCTGCCCTGTAGTAGATGATGTGAAAGCTCAAGGTGAGATGGAAAGAGCTCCTGGGCTTTGATGCCTGAGAATGGCAATAGGCTGCTCCCCCTTCCAGACTGTCCTTGCACACATCTCATATCCTGGCTGTAACATCTCCTTCATCTGTGGTGGCCCAGGTGCTGCTGTTGAGGGTTGGCATGAAGGGTGGTAGGAGGCAATGCATCTTCTCCACAAACAAACGCAAAGGCACTCTGTGTTGGTGGAGGGGAGAGAGCAGAGGTGGGGGACAAGCATTCAGGACATACCAAAATACCTGGCTGTCCTACCCAGAAAGCAACTGCTGGCATAGGTGGTGGCTGTTTGTGTGCTGTCTGATAAAGTAATGGCTTTTTACTAACAGTACCTGATGGCCCCACATGTATCTTTTCCTAATTGGACCAAACTACAGGAACCTAACCTGGACTGATTCTGAGGAATGCCATCTGCTCTCTTGTTTCTTAAACGGGACCTTGTCTTGATATGACATAAATCATAACTCAGGGGGACAAGCCTTGGGTCTGGGCATGGTTTCCCTAGAGCTGAGTTTTAGCCTGGTGGGCTTGGTTCATGCCTTTCCTTGCATCCTACTGAATAGCTTCTCTGCTTCTGTCCAGAAATAGCAGACAAGATCTACAACCTCTTCAATGGCTACACCAGTGGCAAGGAGCAGCAAACAGCCTACAACACTCTGCTGGACCTGGGTTCCCCCAGCCTGCACCGAGTCCTTTACCACTACAACCAGCACTATGAGAGCTTTGGGGAGTTCACCTGGCGCTGCGAAGATGAGCTGGGGCCCAGGTAGGCTCAACAGCTGGACTGGCTAGGCAGGCAGCCAGGCTAGCCCACCAACAGGCTTACCCTCATAGATGTTGGTGCCCAGGAGGAGGGTTCTTGGGCAAATCTCATTAATTTGTTTGATGATTGAGCTTAGTCTCACAGTTGAGTTCCTCTTCTACTGAATACTGTACATGTGTTTGGGGTTTAAACGTCTTCCTTGAAGGACCATGACAACAGTCAACCCATTGTTACTGTCCATCCCACCAGTCCTATACTGTCTCTGGAGTTTTGCCTAGTCCATCTATCTATGCCAAGTAACGTGGGAAGAGTTTGAGATTCGCTTTTTCCCTCAGTAGGTGCTTCCGCAGGCAAAAAGGTAGAAGCTCTTGGAGAAATAATGGACCTTTGAGGAATGGAGCTTGTTCTGGGTGAGAAGGGGAGAAAATGCAGTTGAATTGCATTGCTAGAGAAGGGCCCCAGGTGATGATGGAGGGAAGAAGGTTCAAGGAAGTGGTTGTACCTTCAAGCCTGCTGGAGAGGGTGGCACAGAAGAGCCTGGTTGTGGAAGCTGCTGGATGAAGTGCATGCAAGCGCACATACTTGTGCTGACCCATGCCAAGAACAGATGTGGCTTTCCTCCTTTTCCTGGGCTTTGGCTTGAGTTGAGCGCATCTCTGTGTGTTGAGCTCACTGTCATTTGCGGCTCAAAGCAGATGAGGGATTGACCTTGGGTCTGAGTTGCAAATATGTTCCCTCTCTTTTGATCCTTGCCCATGGTCATGTGGGACACAAGTGTTTTGGTGGCAGTGCTGAGCTGCCACATCAGTTTGTTGGGGCCTTTCCTGCCTGGGAGAGTCCCTTTATACCTGAGTGAGTACCGTGTCTTCTCCCAAGGCTCCTCCAGGTGATTACAGCCCCTCCAGCTTCCTGGGGATGGGGTGCCGGGTGCCAAGGGCTTGCAGAGGCAACCAGATGTTCCCTTCTCCCCATGTCCTTTGATGTCTGCTTTTGTCTACATGGTTTCCCAGTAACATGGATGTTTCTAGTTAGTTTAGCAAGCTGTGCTGGGAGATTGTGTGAGCTGCAGTGGTGTTTCATAGCATCTGGACTCCAAAGAACTGGAGCCTTGAGTTCATGAAGAAATCAGAATTACTTCAAATGTACGTCAGCAACAGCTCCCATCTATGAAAGTCATGGCCTCCATCTTACCCACGTCCCACACCTCCTCTTGCTGGTCCCAGCACTAACTTTCTTCTAGCCCTGCTTCTCCAGGTGATCCCCTATGGATTTCTAGCAGAGGACTGAAAATCCTCCATGTAGCTTCTCTGTCCTCCAAACCTCTGCTAGTCATTCAGACTCAGCAAACTGCTAGTGTCTGTCTTGCCCTTAGTATTTTAGACATGCCTCCTAGTTCAGGTTTGGTGGGAAATCCCCAAGACATCCTCCACTCCCTGGGACAAAGCTGGGTGGTCTCCTCCTTCCCCTTTTCTGACTTCCTCTCTTGATAGAAATTTGAACTCTTGGAGGCACAGTCTCAAAGCTCAGTAGTGACATCCCAGCACATGAGATCTTGTTAAGGCTGAGGCCCCAACGAGCTCCTCTGCCTAGGTTTGCTTCATTCCCATGACACCAAGTGGGAGAAGCAAGCTTGGACTTACTTATCACCTTGGTCTTGTGGCCAGCTGTGGCAATGCTGCTTTGTCTCCGTTTCCAGATGTGAAATCCAGCCTTGTTTTGCACAGACCATCTGACATCTGTTGTGATGGTTCACGTGAGGAGTTCATAAAACTCCTTATGTGACAGACTGGAGTTCTCACACAGCCATAGCCAACACCAAGGCTGAGCATTGTCATTGCTGCCTCAGTGAGGAGACCAAGGACCAGCCAGACCATGAGGTGGAAGCTGCCTCCTTGACCCCCATGAGGCAGAGATGCATGGAGTAGCCAGAAATATCATCAAATAGCCCAAACTTGCTGCCTGAATCTCTGAGCCAGAGGGTTAATCCCACCCTCTGGAAGTGCTGGAGCACTTGGGATGGGCTAACGCAGGCTGCTGATGAAGTGTTTGCAGCTCGCGCTGCTTGGAAGGAGAGGTTCAGGCAGCTGCAGTGGGCTCTGGTGATGACAAATCTTGGAAAGCAGACCTCCTGTTTGATCGTCTGCGAGGGTGCAGCATCCAGACTGGTGGTGACAGGACAAATCACTTGCAGATGACATTATTTAGTCAGCAGGCAGACTGTTTGTTTTGCTGTTGCTGATGCTCCTTTGAAGTCCTGGATTTGGACCCACGCGACTGACTCTACCATGTCCCTCCTCCACGTGGCCATGCTGCCTTCTGGCTCTGCTCACTTGGAGTCAGCCTTCTGGGTGACACTGGCTGCTGGGGTTATGAAAGTGAGTTGCTCTCACCCAGTCTGAGAAGGGCTGCAGGGACTTTTCATAAGGAGAAGAAATGCAGGGAAGTGGTGGAATCCCCATCCCTGGAGGGACTGAAAAGCCATTTAAGGTGTGGTTCTGAGGGGCATGGTTTAGTGGTGACCTGGCAGTGCTGGCTTAATGAAGGGGCTTGATGATGGTCTCTTCCAAAATGACTCTGTGAAAGGCAAGTCATTTTTCAGCAAGCAGTAAGTGGAAGTAGGGTTTGATGTGAGGTCTGGTGGTGTTGATGGCCTTTGAGACAAAATCTGTGGGATCATGTTCAACAGTCATGGCACTTTGCCTAGATGCAAGAACCAAGACTAGTGAGAGGTCAGCTACCTTCTCACAGCTGGAAGACCTGGCCAGCTCAGGTGACTGTCTCCATTCAGTACCATGCTAAACAACTTCATCCTCTCTGCTTTGCTCTGGATGTGAGCCTTGGGCCTGCGGCTGTCACGTGGCTGCAGCGCTGGACAATCGCTTGCTGGCTCCAGACTGGCCCTTCAGAGCTGCAGCCACCTCTGTGATGGACCTCTTGAAGACCTCTCCGGGAAAGCCAAAGCTGGCTCTGGCTGGCCTGGGGTAAATTAATTCCTCTCCAAGCAGCTCTGGAGGAAGGTGTGGAGGGGTGTGGATTTTCCTCCATGATTGGTACATGGATCCTTGAGCTGTCAAACCCACCACAACACAGATGTGTGCTCCACAACCTCTGCTATCCAAGCAAGAATGTAACAAAGAGGGCTTTGATTCCTAGTATCAAGATTTGTACCTCCACTGCTTATTCTATGCTGAGTTAAAGCTACCAAGATGTTGTATCTTCTCTTCTCTAGAGAAGCCCATCAACTGACCTTGGAGCAGTCTAGGAAACTTGTCCCAGCTCCTGAGATAATTTTGTCCTGATTTCCAGACACAGGTGATACTCATCTTCAAGACACTATCCCTGAAGATCACCCCAAGTGCTAGAAGAGCTAGAACATCATGTGGTTTGTCTGGACAAACTGGTTTTCATGATCAAAGCATTAGGAGCATTAAGAGGACAAACGTGAAGAGAACACAACGTAGGTCATATTTGGCCAGGATCCTCTGTGCTCTTCCAAGATCTCATCCAACATGAGGCATTGGTCATTTAGTATGGGCTCACTACCCAAACAAGCCTGTCCTGAGGCTGTGTTGCTTGGGGGGTGCTGTGTGTTTGTCTTCTGTTGAAGATGGATTCCTTGTGGATTCCCTCTGTCACCTGAGCTCCTCTGCTGGCTTCCTTGGCTGAGTTACAGGTCTTTAATGCCATGACCTGCCTGCCTTTATTTTGCTTTCTGCAACTGGAAGATGCAAAATGCACATGCAAAGAACTGGGGAGCTCTACCCCATCCCCTGCTCAATCAGAGTGTTTTAGATCAAAGCTATGTTGTCTACTTCAATATAATCTTTCTAATCTGCATGATGTCCTGTGGGATGTGTTTCCTAAACTCCCCTGTGGAGAAGGACTTGAGGGTACTGGTAGATGAAAAGCTGGGCATTAGCTAGCAATGTTCCAGCTGTGTCCTGGGCTGATCCCCCAGCAACATGGGCAGCAGGTAGAGGGAGGGGATTATGCCCCTCTGCCCTCCTCTGCTGAGACCCCATCTGTAGTGCTGGGGCCAGCTCTGGAGTCTTCAGCACAGGAAAGATATGGACCTGTTTGAGAGCTTGGAGAAAGCCCAAGGGAGACCTTCTTGTGGCCTTTCAGTGCTTAAAATCTGGGGATGGACTTTTTATTAGGGCCTGTTGTGATGGGCTTAAACTAAGAGAGGGAGATTTAGATTAGAGATAAGAAATTTTTGATGCTTAGGGTGGTAAGACCCTGCCCCAAGTTGTTCAGAGAGGTGGTAGATGCCCCATCCCTGCAAACATTCCAGGTCAGGTTGTTTGGGGCTCTGAGCAATCTGTTGACTGCAGGTGGGTTGGACTGGACGACCTTTAAAGGTCTCTTCCAACCCCAGTCTATGATTCTATGATTACAAGTCATATACCAGGACCATCATATATTTTGCATCTTGTGATCTTACATTTCATGAGGATCCTGATTTTTATCTCACCTTCAGCCTTCCAATCAGACCCTTCCCAAAAGCCAGATATTATATTTGGTTTGGGTCTTTTTCCTGAAGCTCCTTGGTGCTCACTGACATCCCAGCACGCCAGCTGCCAGTGCTGGGTATTTTGTCTCTTCCTACACCAAGTCATGAGTGACCAGCACAGTTTCCAGACATGCACACGTGCTTTATGGAGAGGACACACATGGTGACGCTGCCCTGGCCTGACCACCTTAGTCATGTCTGACCGCTTTTAGCACTGTGCCCCCACTTGCTGCCTATTGGATCCCACCTCCCTATCCTGTTATACTTGGGGCCCAGTAGCTGCAGCAGTGGCTGGTGATGCCATTTGAGTTGTAGATGTTGTCCATCCCATGGGATGTTGGAGGTTTCACAGCTACACCTTTGACTATTGCCTCATTAAAACATCAGCAAATCTGTCCTTGTTGTGGGGACAATATAAGATGAGAGAAGCAGGGACAGGGCAGGGAAGTGGGAGTCACAAAACTATTGCAGTAAGTCCAGCACCACCGTGGTGGCCTGGGCATCTCTGACCTGCTTAGGGGCTGCTCCCATGTGCATTCAGGCTTGTGGTGCTGCCACGAGTCTGGTGACAGGGTCTGTTCATCCTGGCAGTGTTGGGCTCCACTCTGCTGCTCTCCACTCTGCTCTTGCATCATCTCTTCTCCCTCCAGGTCCTTAACCGTCTTTGCTTTTCTCTCCTCATACACTCCTCCTGCCCTTCCCACCATCCCCCCGTGCTGTGTCCATCACTCCCACTGCCCCTCACTGTCCATCCCCCCTGGCATGTCCCCTTGCCCGCCCTCGCTGCAGGAAGGCCGGCCTCATCCTCTCTCAACTGGGGGACCTCAGTAGCTGGTGCAATGGCCTCCTGCAAGAGCCCAAGATCAGCCTGCAGCGCTCGTCCCTCAAGTACCTGGCCTGCCGCTACAGCGAGATCAAGCCCTATGGGCTCGACTGGTTGGAGCTCAGCCGGGACCTCAAGAAGACGTGCGAGGAGCAGACGCTGAGTGTCCTTTACAATGACTATGGTGACAAGGACTACTGAGGGTTGCTTTCACGCTGGCCTTCCCATGGGCATTTGTGAGGGTTTTATACGTGGACCCATGGAGTGGGGGAGGGTGTTGCTGATGTCTCTGGAGACAAAAATTTGGACTGGGGAGTGAAAGTGGCTGCTCTGTGCAGGACTGACTCAGTATTAGTTTCTTCTTTGACTTGGCCAAAAGCCTTTCTAGTTAGAAGTCTTGTGGGACCCAGTTTTCTTGGTTTTGTTTATTCATTTTGCCAAGAGGTTCCTCAGCATTGGTGGAGAAGGCAAACTGGGAGGGCACAGCCCTCTCCTCCTGCCCCATCCCTGCCCTGGCTGTGGGGACCATCCCCAAGGGTGGAGGACACTGGTCGCAGGAGAAACAGTGACACAGCTAAGACAAGAGAGCAGGTGATGTAGGGTTGGGAAAATGGAGGCAGGGTATATGGGCCAGGCTGAGATGCCAGTGGTCATGGCTGAGCAAAGCAGCCACTGGATGGTCAAGAGAGCTGAGATTATTTTTTTCTGGAGCTGTAAAGCATGAGGTCTGGATGAGACCTGGTGTCGTTGCAGGGCCCGGCTGTTGGGGTGTCACCAGCTGGGGCGAGGAGACATGGACATTGGTGAGCCCATCTCCTCAGGTTCTTCTCTCATGGTCAAAGCCAAGATGCAGAGTCCTCTAGAGCAAAGGCAGCTTGGCCACAGCTGGGCATTGTTAGCTTCCTTCTTGTGGAATGACAGTCCTACTTCAAAATCCCTTCCATTGTTTTTAAGTTTACCCACCATGATAAAAACTTTGAAGTAACATCAAACTGCTGCTGAGGAGAGCCACAACCAAGAGAGTAGCACCCAGACTGTGGGTGTCTTCTACAAGGCTGTCTTCTGCACCAGCCACCCTATAGCTCTGGTGTAGCCCAGGCTCTGCATGATGAGGGTAGGAGGATGTAGTGAAGCCTGACACAATGGGATGGTCCTGGAGGTCCTGGTCCCAGAGAGGGCTTGAGGATGTGGTGTAGCAGGCAGGCTTCTGGGGTTATTGCTTTTTCAGGCTCACACCTGCTGCTCTCACCAGTGACATTTTTCTTTAAACCAGAGGACTAGGGTTGCCCTGGGACAGTGGGCTTGGTTCAAAGCAAACTCTTCTCCAAACCCTATTACCACTAACTGTTCTGGAGTCAGCAAACAGCTTCTGTTTAGCTTCAACTTCCAGCCTGGTTTGCAGAGGAGGTGTCTCTGGACTTTCCAGCTGTGTACCTTTGATCCAGCCCATCCAGGGGCCCTACAGCTGGGTTTTTTTACAATGGCTCTTCAGAGAGAAATTTCCTTTTCATTTGTCCAGTCTCAGCAGGAGCAATCTTCAGCCTGTCTCTTATGATTTTCTTTCTCATTCCTCTTCCGACCTGCCAAGGACATGGCTCCAATGTGCGTGGTTCAGCATCTTCCTGCAGGACCACAGAGAGCTTTACTCTTCCCTTCTGGTGGGCAGACCTCTCCTCCAGGAGCAGCTGATCTGGATCAAGGAGCTGCTGGGAACAGCCTCTAGCAGTCAGCATTGCCTTGGTGTCCCTGTGTCTATGACATAATGAATGTGTCTAGCAGAGGGCATGAGGCAAATGCCTGCTCTGTGCAAGAAGGAAGTCTGCTGGGTTCTTTGGCTTTTTCCCACGTGTTTGTCCTTGTATTTTGATGTGCCTGATGCTGCTGAGGGCTTGGGGCTCAGAGCAAGGCCATTGCCATGGCCATGCACAGGTATAGGTGGGCAGGTGATCCCTACCGAGCCATTGCTTCTTTTCCTTTCAGCCACCAGCAGTCTTGGCCAAAACCCTTTGGTTTATCCTCTTGCTTCTCCCAGGGGATGCTGAGGCAACTTTTATCTTCCTCCTGGGTAGCCATCCAGGGGCAGCCAAAGGGCACCTCTGCTCAATGCCTCGGAGGGGGTGTTTGAACAAAAGCTGCTCTGGCCCAGACACGAGCTGGTTGCTCCCCAGGAAATGCTGCTGACGTGGCCTTTATCTGAGGTGCAGACTGTTCCCCTTTGGGTAGCAGACTCTTCCATTGCTTACCAGGTGCCACAGGAGGGATGGGAGCTGTGCAGTTGGCCAGGAAAACCCTGGACGCTCCTTGTGGTCACGCCTACTTGCCTAGGTTAATTCTTCATCCGGCCCCAAGGTTTGTGCTGGGTTCTGCAGCTATTTATGTTCTGCTTCTGCACTCACATTGCAAAGCCTTTGTGTGTTCAACCATAACCCCACAGCTGGGGCTGGCCTCTGCTCCTTTGCCTCCAACTTCCCTGTGAGGTGGGATATGGACCACTCAGAGGGTGAGGGGACAGCCACCTGTCCAAGGTCCTTCAACATCATGGAATTTGACATACTTGTCCCATGATGGACCACACTGGTGGGACTGTGGTCAACCTTGTTGGCCTCTGTGACGTTGCTGCACCCTCTGTGCCAGCAGGTCCTGATGGTGTGGTACATCTGCAGGACCATGTTTACAATGGCCCTAACTTTGTGAAGGCTTCCTTCTTGGTTTCCTTGCTCTGACTTTGCAACTCAGGATTTTGCCCAAACTTGGATTTTCTTGCCAAAGTCCTTCAAATTTATGAGCCCATCTCAGCCAAACCCCTGCTGTAGGGGCCCAGACCAGAGTGGGAGTTTTCACCGTGGCTGAAAACCAGGCCTTGGAGAAGTGTGTTGTATGGGGCTTGTTCACCCAAAAGAGCCATGGGCAAGCCCCAAGGTGTGCCTTTCCCTGCAGAGATGACACCATCCATGTCTTGAGCAGGATCCTACTGTCGGGGCTGCACAATATTTTCTCTCTTGGACTCTTGTTTCTTCCCACACTGCCAACCACAGAAACGCTGTAGAAGACAGCCTTTTCCATCCATTTCTGCAGCCTCCCTTGTCCCCCTTGCCCTCTCTTCTTTTGTTTCTGAACGGGCAATCACTCACCTGAGATGAACCTCTGGGTCGTTATCTTTTCTTTGCTGCCCCCCCTCCCCCTGTAATAGCATTGCTCCCTTTTCCTTGTCGTGGAGTTACTTAACATATAAAGATGGTTCAGTCCTTTTCTTTACAAAGATGGTTACAATTCATGTTCCTTGATGTTCTTCTATTAAAACTCTAATGTGACGTTTTATTACTGTAGATTGAAAGTAGGGTGCTTTAGGGTGAAGATAGCCACATGGCAAGAAACAGGAAACCCTTCTGGATTACTTAGAAAAAGGAAAATAAAAAGGTTTTCAACAACAGCAGCAACAGCAAAAGTCATTGTACCACGATGTAAAACTCCAGATGATAATTCAACTGACTATTAAAAGGAGCTGTTAGTAATTTGTGGCTCTGGCAGGCTGGAGTCTTTGTTTATAGTGCTGGTCCTGTTGATGTCATCTTTTGGTAGCAGATGAAATACTCCCAAGCCTTTGAACTTGGGTGCTGTTTTCACACAAGTTTAGCATGAGCCTGTCTGCCCACTGGGTTAGCCAAGTCCCACATCACTCAGTTACACATAGCCAGAGCTGTGTCCTCTGTGTCTTGCCTTGCCCACCTGTTCTGCTGCAGATGTCTGCAAGAACCTTGGAAGTGTTGGAGGCAAGACTTGCATTTACACGTCCTCTGTAAGAGGTTCTCAGTCCTTGCTTTGCAAACCCCCATAACATTGAGAATTTGAGAGCAGAGTCCAACAAAACCATCCTGTTAGCCTGCTTTTGTGGTAAGATGAATGGGGTGGTGCTATCTGGTGGTCAGCCATCACCTGAGAACTTCCTAGCCCGTCTGGCAGATTTTTGACACAGGACTGTGAGAGTTGGGATTGTGCAGTCTGTAGAAGACAAAGCTCTGGAGAGATTTTATAACAGCCTTCCAGTACCTGAAGGGGGCCTGAAAGAAAGCTGGAGAGGGATTTTTTACAAGGGCTTGTTGTGATAGGATGAGGGAAATGGATTGAAGCTGGAGGAGGAGAGATTTATAACAGAGATTAGGAAGAAATTCTTTACAGTGAGGTTGGTGAGACACCAGAACAGATTGCCCAAGGAGGTTGTGGATGCCCCCTCCCTGGAGGTGTTCAAGACCAGGTTGGACAGGACCTTGAGCAACCTGGTCTAGTGGAAGGTGTCCCTGGCCATAGCAGGGGTGGCTGGAACTAGATGATCTTTAAGGTCCCTTCTAATCCAAACCATTCTAGGATTCTATGACTAGCAGTACCACAAATATTAACATCCTACAAACAATGTGAAATTCAGTGCTTGGGCAGAGTTGAAAGCTGCAAAGGACACCTTAAGAATCACTTTCAGTGCAGTGCTGTGTCCAGTACTCAGGCCACTGTCACTTGTTGGGGCTGGCCCCTGGGTCAAGGCCAATGTGCACTGCCACCTGCTCTGCCAGATGGGTGGGAGAAGTGGGGATTAGTGCAGGCAAGCAGACAGGATGCCTGGAAGGACACGGGAAAGAGAGGATTTAGGGGCTATAGACACAAATCCATAGGAAACCAGACTTCATCGAGTCTCATGGAACAACTTTTTTTTTTTTTTCTTTCTCTTCCCACCACTAAATTGCAGGAAAATAAGCTAAAAATACACTCAATACTTTCCTTCTGCTACTTTCCATGCAGTTAAATGCTGTGGCTGCCACTGGCTCATTACACAATAACCTGTGGCTGTGGAACAAGACATGAAGAGGAGGAGGAGAAGAAGAAGAAGAAGGAGGGCTGTGTGGCAGTGGGGCACGTAGTCTCAGTCCTGAGCTGCTGTGGAAGAAAGTCTTGGTGCGACTGGCTCTTCATGTCTTCAGCACAGCAGTCTTCTCAGGAGGTCTTCTGGTTTGCAAGCAGTGAGGGTTTGGAGAAAGCCACCCAAAAATGGAGAGGATCATCAGCACAATGGCAGCTGCTTAGGAAGGCTTTGGTAACGTGTGTCTACGTGTTAGGTTGCTCCCAGGAGGGTTTCTCCTGGTGACATTGGGTGTCCTCTCTAGAGTAAAGCTGATGGGTTGGTTTGTTGGTTGGATGGCTGTTGGCCAACCATCCTTGTTCATCCTCAGAAAGCAGGTACCAGCATGAATTGCTGCATCTCCCCATTGGTGGCTGCCTCATCTCCCCTCCACCATCATCTCCTCCATCCTAATGGCTGACAAGCTTTTCAAATGCCATTTGTCTGCCTGTAACTGCCACCATCTTGCTCAACCATGCATCCTCATCATCTTGGGGATGCAGTGGTTGGCATCTCTTGCCTGGAGGTTTGGTGTTTGGCAGAGAGGAGGGGATGGGATAGGAGACAGTTCTTCACTTGGCTCCTTGGCTATGACCCCAGAAGGCTGGTCAGTTTGGTTCAAGGATGGAGTCAGGTTTTTTATTAGGGCCTCTTGTGACAGGACAAGGGGGGATGGTTTGAAACTAAAAGAGGAAGTTTCAGACTAGAGAGAAAGAAGGAAATTTTAATGGTGAGAGTGGTGAAACACTGGAACAGAGAGGTGGTAGCTGTGCCATCCCTGGAAACATTCCTGGGAATGTTGGCTGGGGCTCTGAGCAACCTGCTCTATTTGAAGATGTCCCTGCTGACTGTAGTGAGGTTGTACTAGATGACCTTTAAGGTCCCTTCCAACCCAAGCCAGTCTGTAATTCTATGAAAAGTGAGACATACAACTAGGGTCCTGGTTGCTTGGGGCTATGGAGCCCCTTAATGCTATGTCCTTCATGTAAGCAAATCTGGCCCTGGTGGAAGCACATGATTTGAAGAACTTTGCCCCAGAGAGGATATCTCATGTCTTCAGGAGATGCTGTCCCCCCCTCCAGGGAGCAATGAGAGAGTCTATGCAGTGAAGTGAAGGAGAGGCCAGTGTCGAGCAAAGGCAGGCATGTGGCCCTCAGATGTCTGGGAAAAGGGTTTAAAGACAGGACAAGGAACCTCAAAAATACCAAGGAAGGAGACTCAAGATGAGTGGTCTGTCCCCAGTAGAAATATAACCTCTTTGATTCTGGGCATCTCCATCCCAGCCTCAATCCCTTTGGTGCAAGGGCCAGCACTGGAGGCAGTTTTTCCTGCATGCCCTGTGCCTGGCCATGCTCTGGTGCAGGCAGGCAGGAGGACCAAGGGCTTCCTGAGGTCTTCTTTGCTTCCAGCAGTAACCCAAACCTGAAGCACCTCAGTGTGTTTCAGTCAGGGCTGGCTACACATGGCTCTGAGTGCCAGTGATGGGAAGGCTACCTCAGCCATGGTGAGGAGGGAAGGCTGTGCAATGCACCCAGCTGCCCAGGGACCTTGTTCCCAGGTGGTTCCTGCTTGCCTAAGACACCACTGCAGCACCAGGCACCCTGTGTTGTGTGCTTTTCCTCCCAGTTTCTCAGCCCATCATTCCTCTTCTAGGTCCTTGATGTGTTTGTTAGCCCCACAGGAGGAAATCTGGGATTTCAGTGCTTTTACAGAGCCTTGGCATGGTCCCCAGGGTCCAGCAGCCCTCCAGCCCCCATCCTACTGCAGGTGCTTGTGGTTTCCAGTCCTTTCCACTCTTTCCACCTACTCAGCCATGACTCACCTTCTCCAATTACTTGCATGTGGCAAAGGAAAGAGAAATAGCACCTAGCATGGCTTTGGCCTTTTCAAGCCCTGCTCTGAGGTGTGCAATGGTAAAGGAGCAAAATGAGGAACCATCTCACCCCTGTTTGATGGGGGCAGAGGCTTAAAACATCCCCGGAACTAGTCCATGAGAAATGCAGCCTGGATTCTGCTAGCTGCCACTCAGGTTGGCTTGCTCTTGGAAGCCAAAAGGACTTCTTTTATCAGGGCCATTTTATTTGCTCACTTGAAACTGTCTTAAAAAAAAGGAAAAGGGAAAAAAAAACAAAACCCAAACCACAGCATGGACTCCAAAACACATGAGCAGTGTAGAAGGCAGCAGTGGGAAGAAGGAAAACCCCACACTCCCCCAGGTTTAGAAAAAGCAGCTTTTCCTCCCAGTAAACCAGACTGCAGGTCCAAAGAGGTGAACATAGGGCAGGCTGGTCCCATAGATTCCCAGAATGGTAGAGGTTGGAAGTGACCTCTGGAGGTCATCTAGTCCAACCCCCCCCCTGCTAAAGCAGGATCACCTAGAGCAGGTGAAGCACATTGCAGGTGTAGCCACCAGCTGTTTCCCAGTACAAAATGTTGTGGCTCCCTGACTGGCACTGTAGGAGACCTGGCAGGCTGCAAGATTTTGGGAATTGGGAACTGCAACAGGCAGAGCCTCTTAGGGAGAGATTCTTCCCCCCAGCCTCAAGCTGTCCCTCCATGTACCACTGATATGATAGAGCCTTCCAGTGCAGGGAGTGGTGGGACTGTCAAACCTGGCCCAGCTGCTCTAGGTGCCTCTGGTCTGTGGGGATGCTCAGGTATGGCCAGGCATGACACAGGGCTGCAGCAGGCCCTGTCAGGTGGGTTGCTTCGTTGAATGCTGCAAATCCCATTTTCCAGAGCACCAGAAACACTCATTGGACAGGGCAGGGCAGATGTGGGCATCTTCAAAGCAAAGTCCTAACCCATCAGGACGCTGTGGATGTCCTCTGCCTTGGTGACAGGAGGTGTTTGTGGGAGGCAGGTTAGCTGGTGCTATGGCAGTGCCATACCCTGGTCACCACCACACTTCATGCACTGAAGTGATGAGAGATGGGTGCCTTGGGCTCACCACCATCAATGGAGAGGCTGGAGCTGGCTGCAGGGGCACTGTGGCAGGACCACTCAGCTTGGTCAGGGCTTTTTGACGTTTCTCAGTTTGTATGTATAAAGTTTATCCTGTTGCTTAAAAAAAAAAATCCCTAACCAAACACCAATTAAAAAAAAATCACCCAAATCCTTAAGCACTTTGTCTTTGAATTTAGCTCTTTTGCCAGGGTGCCACATGGCTTGTCTCACTAGCTCTAATGAACCACCTTCTGCTGCTCATCCCCAGCAGGGTGGTGTATGAAGACATGCACACATTTTCCCCTACCTGTAAGGTGAGTTAATTACAAAGTGATCAGCAATGGACTGGTTTGTGGCATAACCAGCAGAAGACTGTCTGCCACCAAAAGCTGCCTGAATAAGGATGGCATTGGAGGTATGTGTCCTCTCCCAAAACACAACTCAAAGGAGGTGTCCTGCTGGGCTGGAAGAGTCTGTGGTATGGGACAGAGGAGGGCACGTGGGGCCAAGGATGATAAGAGCAGCCAAACCACCTCCCTCCCCCAGCTTGGCCCTCCTTTGGGTGAAGCAAAGAGGCAAAAGAGGTGGAGGATGAGAAGATTATTTATTTTTCATAGATTTTTATAAAAAATAATTATCAAATACAAAAAAAAATAAAAATAGCAGCAGCCTCCCTTGTGAATGAAACCCTAAAGGGGACAAAAACCACTCAGTGTCACTAGAGAAGAACAGTACCTTGGTACACAGAAGCTATCTGGTCATGAGAAGCACAAATATCCACCAGCCTCTGATCCCCTCCCTCCCCATGTCCCCTGTCCATGGTGCATGGTCCCTTTCCTGTACCCACTGGTGAGCAGGGGTGAGTTCTTGCAGAGACCAGGATTTTCATAGAATGGTTTGGGTTGGAAGGGATCTTAAAGGTCATCTAGTTCCAACCTCCCTGCCACGGGCAGGGACACCTTCCACTAGACCAGGTTGCTCAAGGCCTCACCCATCCTGGCCTTGAACACCTCCAGGGAGGGGGCATCCATGACCTCCCTGGGCAACCTGTTCTGCTGTCTCACCACCCTCACTGTAAAGAATTTCTTCCTAATCTCTGGTCAAAATCTGCCCTCTTCAAGTTTCAAACCATCCCCCCCCCCCCCCCAATCCTATCACTAAAAGAACATGTGAAAAGTCCCTCTCCAGCTTTCTTGTAGGCCCCCTTCAGGTACTGGAAGGCTGCTCTAAGGTTTCCATGGAGCTTTCTCTCCTCCCCTGTCCCCATATGGGAGGTGCTCCAGCCCTCTGATCATTGTCATCATCGTGCCATCATCTTTTCATGCCAAAAGGGTTAAAATCTGGTATCTACACAGACATCCAGGTAACACTGACTCCAGGCAGAGAAGGGGTTGGCATGACAAGATGCTGAGACCTGAGATTCTCACCCTCATCCCTTTTCTCCACTGTCCTTTCCATCCCAGGGCTGCCATGCCCCCTTGCCCCACTGTGTTGGGCCCCTGGGATGTCACCTCCCCTTTGCTGGTAGGGCAGGATGGGCTCCCCAGGCTGCATTCTTGGGGACATTTGGGCTAGAAAAGCCTCAAAGGTTTGTTTTGTATTTGTTTTGTTTCCTTGTATTGTTCGAGGGGTTTGTTTGTTGCGGGTTTTTTTTTTGTTGTTGTTGTTGTTTGGTTGGTTTTTTTTGTTTTGGTTGGTTGGATTTAATTGAAAAATTGAGCTCTTGTCAAAAAGTTGCAGCTCCCTGCCAAATTGAGCGTGCCTTTAGGTGAAAACCCTGGGGTGATGTCACCTTTGTGTGGCAGGAACAGAAACGTCAGTGTGTCCCTGGTGCAAGAAGAGATGGGGACCATTGTTGTGCCCCACCTATCCCTGCCTAGAGCAAGGCAGACCAGGGGGTGACCTGCCATGGGGTTATGGGGACACTTGGGATCAGGAAAGGGCTTAGAGAAAGACAAAGCATCTCCTCTATGGACACTGGTCCACACACTTCTGCTCCCGCTCCTGTCCTCCAGTGAAATGTAACTTTAGGAGATGCCGGACTAGAAGAGTGGGGGGGAGCTAGCGACAGGCAAAGGATGCCTGGAAAATCCCCAGTCTCTCCACACCGTGTCACCCTCTCTCCATCACTCCTGCACCAGACAAAACCTGACTGGGAGCCTGGCTCCACCAGCACAAGCCATGCTGGAAGATGCAGCTGGGCAGCTTGGGGTGTCTTGATCCTGGCCCTGGTGCCCTGGGGACATCACAGTCCTTGCTCTTACTCTGTGGTCCCTTCTCTTTCTACTCCTCTCTTTCCAGCACAAAACCATCAGTTGTAACTCCAGCTGGAGCCAGGCACCTTCTCTACCCATTGCTTCTATGAGGCTGAGTCCAGCCTGCCAAGCTGAGCTTCTGAGCATCAGCTATGAGGAGGCAAAGTTTCTAGCTGGGATTCTTTGGGGCTAGAATTGGCACAAGAGTTTCACTTGGTGCCAACTGGAGCAGGAAACTTGTGAAAGTCAGCAGCTGTGTTCACCATGATGAGCTTGGCCACGGAGATAGGAACAAGGGAAATCTCCATGGGTGATGCTCAGTCTCCTGACAGGTCCTTTGGGTCCCGTCTCTCCTTGCATTACAAGGTCTGATCTTCTCTGAGAATTGCTGACAACATCCTTGGACCTCATGTTTGGAAAGGAGACATGGGGAAAGAAAAGACTGCCTCGTTGTCCTTCATTCAGAGCAGCACCCAGCTACGTCTCTTGTCCAGCTAGGTGCACAGTGGCCACAGGCACTGAGGCAGGGAGAGACCATCATGTGGCTTTGCTTCTACTGACCATGCAGTGACCCTCATGGACATGTAACCCTTCCCAGAGGGTTCTGACATAATGGGGAATGGGTGCCTGTGGTGCTGGGAGCCTGCCATGCCGGCTGGGATGATACAAGGCCATCGCTTCTTCTCAGCCTCAAAATCCTGACCCAGAACCCTAAGCAGATCAAGGCAAAAGCCCAGCAAATCCCAAGGGCAAAACTTGGTGCCTGCAAGATGCCAAAAGCACCTTGAGGTTGCAGCCTCCACATCACCTGCCTGGGGAGCTGTCTCCTGGCATGGCCTGGGAATTTGGCTTCTCTCTCTGTCCTCCTTCCAGCTCCTTCTCAGCAAGGAAGGGGAAATTCCCTGCGCTTTTCCCAATGTTTTGTACTTCACAGCAGCATGGGTGTGTGACAAAGGAGATCCTTTCTCAGCTTCATCAAGAGCAAAGAAAATATAATATATATTTATATATATTATATGTATATATATATATATATATATATAATTAAGTTTAAATATTTGCAGAGAGCTCACAACTACCTCAACCTCGCTAAAAGAAGCCTGTACAGTGGTGGGCCTTGGGGTGAATAGTGACAAAATCCCGAGCAGACAAGCAGACACCCAGACAGCAGACCATGACGAACGTCCATGGCAGCACCTGGGCTTTCGGCATGGACCCCAGCCCAGTGTTTGGCCGAGGCAGTGCCAGACTTTCAGCTGAACCCCTCCAGCATGCACCAGGTCCCTGTGTCCTGGTCGGGTTCCAGAGGGAGCAGCGATGGGGAGGGGACCGCCACGTGCCTGTGGCCTTGCCCTGTCCCCTGCTTGCTCAGTCGCCGTGTCCCTGCCCGGCTCCCTCCCTCAGGCCTCCTGCCCCCTCGCACCCTGCCGCTGCCCAGCAGCCCCTGCTGCTGCCCCTTCGCTGCTCGCCGTGGCCGCGAGGCTCCTTCCCGCTGCTGCTACTGGTTCTCCTCGGCCGCAGGGTCACGGCACGTGCACTCGTCCTGGTCGCAGTCGGCAGCGAAGGGGATCACCTGGGAGGACCAAGGGGAAATATGAGCTTCTGCTTTGAGATCCCTGCCTCCCCTCTACTCCTGCAAGCTCTTTCCACTCCTGTAGGGACACTTTGGTGTGCACCTCAATTTCATTGGGACTGAGACTCCACGCTCACCTAGGAACAGGCTCGGATACAAGCTGTCCACAGACAGATTTTCTTCTGAGCATTTTCTCTGTTGTTAACTTGTGTTTCAAATGTGGCAGCCATGGGTCAGCTCGAGGCTTGTGCCTAAGATGTCAAACCCTGGGGAGAAGAGTCCCCTGGTGCGTGTGAAACATTTGGACTAAGGATGGCAGTGGTGAGGCACCTCTAGAGTTCAGTTTTACTTTGCCTCCTGTTAGAAAGTCCTTTTTATCCATGTCTGAGTGTGGACCTTTCCTTTAAGCTATTCCTGGCATTTCAAGGCTCAGCAAAGCATGAAGCTACCTTGCCTTGTCTTCTGCACCTCTTGGAGGAACTCAAGGATCTGATCAAAGCTGATCAATATCTAAAGGGTGGGTGTCAAGAGGGTGGGGCCCAGCAACAGGACAAGGGGCAACAGGCACAAATTGGAACGTGGAAGTTTCTATCTGAACAGGAGGAAGAAATTCTTTACTGTGAAGTTTCTGGAGCTCTGGAGCAGGCTGCCAAGGGAGGTTGTGAAGTATTTTCTGGAGAGATTCCAAACCTGCCTGGACATTGTGATCATGGGCAAGCTGCTGTGGGTGACCCTGCTTTAGCAGGGGGGGGTCAGGCTAGACAATCTCCAGAGGTCCCTTCCAACCCCCACCATGCTGGAATTCTGTGAACTCACACTTGATTTTTCACAGCCTGGGCTAGTGAGAAGCTAGAGTGTTTTGTTGGTGTTCAAACCCCATATTCCTGACAGAGACCTCCTGGGGGCTTGTGCCACAGGAGATCTGAGACCTATGGTGAAGAAAGCTGGGGCTGGGGTTCCTGAGAGCCATGGTACTGAATCTCCCCTCACCTTCCACTGTGAACCCATCCTTTATTTTGGGCAGAGATCCAAATATCTCAGACCTTCTGAGAGTCATGCCTTGCCTCCTGAGAGCCATGAGATGTCATGATATCTCTGTGGAGGTTTCACTCATCACTTGGGTGTAAAGCCTTTTCTCTCCTATCTCAACTGGATCTTCCCAGGATTTTATTTTTCCTTTTCTCCCTGTGTGTATGCGTGATGAAAGGAAAAATGATTCAAGCTTCACAACAAAGATGAGAAGATCCAAATTCACATATTTTTGCCATGAGAAATTATCTCATGCTCCCTGGTTTGTTTTGCTGTTGGATATGCTTGGGAAGGATGGGCTGTGAGTGCTGGATAGCAGCTTAGGTGGGACAGGAGGTTGTGATGGGAGACAAAGAAGGGTCTTTGCAACCCCAGCCTCTGCCCCCTTTGTGCTGTTCCTCCCTTCTTGCCTACCCAGGAGAACTGGGAGGGAAGGACAGCCCAGAGTGGACACCAATAGGCTGCTCAGTCATACAAGAAGGTGACTCCTGTCTCACCATGGCTACATCCTATGGAAGTCATTTGTTTCCCAAAAGGAGAGGGAATCCCGTGAGCCTCAATGGGAGCTGGACTGAGCTTTCAACTCTGCTGGCCCGAGTCCAAACCCTGCTATTAATCAGTGGGATGATGTCTATGAGCTTCAGCTGGCTTTGGTTTAAAAAAATCGAGGGTTTGTTGTCCATTCGTGGGAGAATTGCATTGCAGGCTCAGTTCCATGTCTAGCAAAGCCAAAGAACATGGATAGCAGTCACCACTTAATCCCAAATCCTGGCCAGTGCTGCAGAAGGTGCTCACTTACCTTCCTGGAGGAGAGTGTGGAGGCACAGCAGTCACCCCCGTCATACTGGCAGTAAGCCCGATTGTTGATGGTGTCACACCAGCCATCTGCTTGGAAGGGCTAGGCAGAGAAACAAGACTTTGCTGAAAGGGTTATTCAAAAGCATAAGGTTGCCCCCAAAAGCAGAGATCTTGAGCAAGGCCCCTGTGCACCTCTGAGAAGGACCAAGGCCCAGTTCCACTGTACACAACCCCCTCTTCAAAGCCAAAGGGCACCAGAAGACTGGTGTCTTGTCTGGTGTGTATGGACGAGTGGGTGCTCAAGCTATAGCTTGAGGATCAGGGAATTGTGTTCAAGAAGCAAGAGTGTAAATCCACATCAATAGAAAGGGCCTCAGCTTGGATGCCACATGGCACAGAATCACAGAATCAATAAGGTTGGAAGAGACCTCAAGGATCATCAAAGTCCAACCTGTCACCCAAGACCTCATGACTACTAAATCATGTCCCTATTCCCATCCCAGTGCTTCTCCATGGAATCCATTGCCACCCAGGTAGGAGTCAGTTCACCACTGTCTCTGTTTGTTGGTCTCGCATCACTTGAAAAGGTCTCAACTTGAATGCCACAAGTACCCATCCTCATCTCAGTGCTTCTCCACAAAATCCATCACCATCCAACTAGGAGCCAGCTCTCACCTCATCTACTCGTCCACCTTCTCACATCACTCTTGTATGTCTCCACTGTAATCCAGCTCTCTGCATGTTCACAGCTGGATCAGAGCTCTCTAAGAAGCTGACCCAACTCTTCTCTCCAACACCCCTCCTGCCAAAGAGCTTGGCTGCCAAGTTGAGTGTGGTGACCTGGCTTGGCCAGCTAAGTATAGTGAGGCTGTTACAAGGATCCTGCTAGTGGATCAGTCTCAGGGAGGCAGATGCTTTATCTCCCTTGGACTACAAGAAAGGGTCAGCAAGGTCAGGAGTCTCCCAGAAATGTTTGCACTCTAGCCAAGCCAAGCATTTTCAAGCACTGGTTGCAAGGACTGTTCCTTTTCCAGAATTTTCATGCTCTGGCTCTGACCTCAAGAAGCATTCCCAAAATTCCTCTAGATCTCCACTGGAGCTTCTAGGCCTGTTCAGGGTACATAGCTCTGCCAAACCTTGTCAGTTTGGACAACAAGGCTACTTACCTGGTGGCCAGCTAGGACAAACAGAAGGGATCATTAAGCACTAGCTCCCTGCAGGCAAAATCCAACTCTGGATTGAGCACTGAGGGCACCAGCCTGCTCAGCACCAGAAATATTGGCCATGTGGCCACCTTCTAGCTTCAACCTCGGCTATTTCCTCCTCATTTCTCTTTGTGGACCAAATCTCACCCTCTGTAAGGAAATGGTATGGTTGAGTGGTGGGATACTTTACTCTGCCAAAATAAGGATGGCTCCTCTTGGTGTGGCACAGCCCAGTGCCCTTTGCTGCCCTCCTGTCTGCTGGGACAAGTGGGGCTTTGCAGAGCCCAGCTCGCCTTGGTGCAGCTGAGACAAAAGCTCCTTCACCAACAAGCCTTCTTTACTTTCAGCTCTAACATGGAAAGCTATCTCGGCAGAGGAGCTTTCTGCCCAGAAATGTTAAATGGCCCAAGCAGCCATTCAGAAAACCATTTTATTGTTGTTTAGTTCCATGAGTCATCTGATCAGAGAAGAGAAACAAGCAACTGGGGCTGAGAAGCAGCCAACTAGGGCTGAGAAACAATGCTGTGAGCCTGGTGCAACCCAACAACGTGCACGCGAAGCACTTGCAATGAACTGTCAGGAGCTATCTGCTGCAGAGGTTTATTTATCACATCAGCACTGCCAAGCAACAGCCCAATGTGCTAACAGACTGGAGAGGCCATTCATTAACTGGGTGATTAGTAATGAAATCCTTTTCCCTCTCCAGGCTCTGCTATGGTAGCTACTGGGCCAGCAACTAGAGCCAACACCCAGGAGGACTGCTGTCATCAGAATGGGCTCCTGGTGGAAACCTGGACAGCCTGTTGCTCATGGAAGCACCTGAGTTGTTTCTCTGGATCTGGTGGTCTCAAGTAACAACTGGGCTTCAGAAAATACCCTGACTCAGCCTTTGATGTACGCTCACTTGTAGCACCCCTAAACTGAATGAGGTGCTGGAGCAGGTCCAAAGCAGAGCAGCGAAGAACAAGTCTTGTGAGGAGCAGCTGAGAGAACTGAGGTTATTTAGAACAGAAGGACAGGAGGATAAAGAGAGAAATTCTCACTCCCTACAACTCCCTGAAAGGAGGCTGCATCTAGTTGGTTGTTAGTCTCTTCTCCCAAGGAACAAGTGATAGGATGGGAAGAAACAGACTCAAGCTGCACCAGGGGAGGTTTAGGCTGGACATTAGGAAAACTTCTTCCCCAAAGGGGGTTGTCAAGCCCTGGAAGAGGCTGCTCAGGGCAGTAGTGGAGTCCTCATCCCTGAAGGAACTGAAAAGCTGTGTAGATGTGATGCTGAGAGACATGGTTTAGTGGTGACCTGGCAGTGCTGGACTTGATGATCTTCAAGGTTTTTTATCCAACATAAATGATTCTATGTCAGCCAGCTGAAAATTGTCACCACACCACAACAACCACTGAGCTGGAGCCCACATGTGGGATGGGTGATAATGCCAATAATTCATATGAAACAAACCATGCCAAAAAGAGGGAACTGATGTGGCTTTTTGTCACCGTGACTCACAAGGAACAGAAATGGATCCAATGCAAGCTAATGTCACTTTAGGAAGTAGCAGCAGAGATGATGGCAAACCACCAAGTCAGTCTGTGCTATCAGTACCAGAGTGCCCTGACCCAAACCAGGCAGCTGCAGAAGGATTATGTTTTCCTGGAAGACCTCTCCAGAGAAGAAGGAACCTGCCTTCCTTCAGCTGGGAAACCAAGGCACAGCTGGGATAGGTTGCTCACTCTATCTGTGATTTGGGATGAAGGGGTCAAGAGATTTGGCTCCCATCATTGCTCATAGAATCACAAAATTTCTTTGGTTGGGAAAGACCTCTAAGATCGTCAAGTCCAACCATCAACCTAACACCACCATGGCCATTAAACTATGTCCCAGACTGCCATGTCTACATATTTCTTGAATACCTCCAGGGATGATGACTCCACCACCTCCCTGGGCAGCCTCTTCCAATGCCTGACCACTCTTTCAGGGAAGAAATTTTCCCTAATACCCAGTCTGGTACATTTTCAGGCTATTTCCTCTCATCACCTAGATACCAGAGAGAAGAGACCAACCCCCACCTCACTCCAACCTCCTTTCAGAGAGTTGTGGAGGGCAATGAGGTCTCTCCTCAGCCTCTTCTCCTCCAGACTAAACAACCCTCAGGTGCTTCTCCTACGACATGCCCTCCAAACCCTACACCATCTTTGTTGCCCTTATCTGGACACACTCCAGCAACTCAATGTCCTTCTTAGAGTGAGGGCCCAGAACTGAACTCAGTATTCGAGGCTGTCACAAACCACGTTCAGAGGTGCTGTTTCACCAAGGCAACAGGGTTAACCCTCCTCTTCCTTTGAAAAGCATCAGTATGTCTTAAATGATGATCAAAGAAAGTCTCTGAGCCATAAAGCAGCTTTGAGCACCAAGAGGGCTGGAGGTAAATTCCTCCTGGGTTTTGAGTGTGCCACCTAACTCAGCAGGGATGCTGGGAATGGCTGATGCAGAGATGCAGGCAGGGGACCGGCCAGGGCTGCTGGCAGGGAAGAGCTCTTCTGGGTGTGATTTGCTTTTGCAGCCTTCCACACAGCAGAGTTTTTTCCTTGAGCTTTGCTCCATGTGTCATGACTCACCAGCAAAACAACGCTGCCGCTTCCCTAGTTTCCACAGCCGTACGGGGAGGTTTGCCCATCCCGGCTGCACAGGTTTGAAATGATTTCCAGACCTGGAGTGCAAGGTGGGGGGAGGACAGAGGCAGGGACAGGACAGGGAAGGAGAAGCTCTTGGTTTCTTTCTACACCTATTTGGGCTAATTGCCCCCTCCTCTCAACCCACCGGAGCCCATACCCCACCCTAAACAAATAGAGGCTCCTATGGCAACACTTGTTGGGGAAACTTAACAGCTCATTGGAAAAACATATGAGGGGAAAATAAAAAATGACTAATTGCACTCAAGGCTCGACAGAGCCAGGAGCAGGGTTTGGGGACTGCTGTCCCTGTTCCTCGCCCAGTACCTGCAGAACACCCTGACTCCCTTTGCTTCACCTCAGCAAGAACCTTCATATTCATTTTGAAATCTCCAGTCTTCATCCTTGCAAGCAGAAGGAGCAAAGTTAGGTGCTGGCAGGTCACCTTTGAGAACACAAGCACCCTTGTACTTGCATCAGTCTCATTTGGTCATGCAAGAGGAGGATGTGGGCAGTGCAGTGTACTAAGCTGGCGATGGGAGAGGAAAATCCATGCAGATTTCATTCAGCCTGTGATTCAACCCTGCAGCTCTACTGAAAGCAACACCAGTGGAGGGAGAAGGGAGGCTTGTCCATATTGGTGACTTCCAGCAACACCCAGTGATGTTGGACTTGGTGATCTTAGAGGTCTTTTCCAACTGAAACAATTCTATGATTCGGTGATTTTACGTGCAGGACAAAAAGCCCCACACCACTGGTCAGCCATGCTGTGTGAAGGCAAGGGATGTGATCCAGGAACACAGTCAGATGGGTTTCAGTTGCCAGAACATGCATCCTCCAGCATGAGGGATAAAAGGGGTGGTTAAAACAGCTGGTATGAACTGGGAAGTGGTGCTGGGCTCTTCTCAGCAGTGGCCAGTGACAGGACGAGGAGCAATGGGTACAAACAAGAACATAGGTGGCTTCACTTGAACTTCAGAAGAAACTTCTTTACTTTGTGAGAGTGCCAGAGCACTGGAACAGGCTGCCCAGAGAGCTTGTGTAGTCTTCTCTGGAGACTTTCAAAATCCACCTGCACATGGTGAACCTGGGCAACCTGATCTAGGCATACCTGCCTCAGCAGCAGGGTTGAACTAGATGATCCCCAAAGGTCCCTTCCAACCCCCCCCACATGATTCTATGAATAAGGAAGTTTCTTCAACCGCTCCACACCGCATGCAGGGACAGGGAGCTGCTGGGCTAGGCAGTGTGCCACTGAGGTAGCCAGGGAGCTGGGCTGCGTCAGCAAGTCTCATCCACCGCTCGCCCCATCCATCTCTCCCTTGCTCATTGAGCCTGGAGCAGCTGCAGCAGGGCATGTGTTAGCACGTGGAGGTGCTGCCATAAAAATAGTAACCACGAGTCAAGTGCTTGGCAAGTCAGATAGGCTAAAAAAAAAAATAACAAACCATGCATGAAAAGAGCAAAAAAGTAAAGGAAATTAATTTTCGGCTGGCTGGCTCCCTCCCTGGGGCCACTGTCCTGTCCCCAGTGCTGTTGAGGAGCTGGGCAGGATCCAGAATACTTTTCTTGAATATGTAGGTTGATTCACAGTGAAAGAGCATGAAAGAGTGTGCCAGGATGAGGGAAAGATGGGCCATGAAGAACAAATCACAGGTGCCATCAGTATCATCCATACTTCAGTGTTGTGTCATGGGCATTTGATGAACATAATTTCCCAGGAATGTAGGTTTTTGCTCTGGCTGAGCAGTCCTGAGGGCTCAGCACCTTAATTTTGGCAATGACCTGTTCCAGATGCCTCATAGAAAGGTGGAACAAAGAAAATTCAGCATGCACCTGGCCAGCTGTGTAACTGAAGAGCTGAAGGACATTCCTGCACTGTTGCTGGGATGGAATGTGCTTACAATTTCAATCTGCCCATAGCTAGAGAAAGCCCAGATCCCATTTTCAGGTGATCAAGTCCAGCCTTAATGAGCAAAAAGTGTTCCTCCAGTCTTTGGGAGCCTCTGCAAGTCCTGGGCTTTGTGGCTGTGCTGGTCCCATCCAGGGATTTTATTCTTACCTGTGGTCAGGCATTTGAATAGGCTGCCCAGGGAGGTGGTGGAGTCACTGTCCCTGGAGGTGCTCAAAGCACGTGCAGATGCTTTGGGACATGGTTTAATGGCCATGGTGGTATTAGGTCAGTGGTTGGACTCAATGATCTTAGAGGCATTTTCCAAGCAAAACAGTTCCATGAGTCTATGACTCAGGGAGGGAGCATAGATTGCTTTCATGCTGCTTCTAAGTCAACATGGATTTTGCTGTCCTTTCACCCTTCCCTTTTAGACATTGGTATTTTGGGCATTGACCTCAGGCCCTTGCACGCACCAATGCTATGATCCTGTGAGCAATGACAGGAGCTAAATCCCTTGATCCCAAATCTTTTAGTTTTGACCAACTGTAGGCACTTTGGATACAGCCTAATGGGTGCAGTGGTGTTGGGTAGAAGGCTGAACTTGATGATCTTAGAGATCTTTTAGAAACTTAATGATTCTACGAATGCATAAGGAGGCTGCAGCAGCTCTTGACCGGGGATAGGCAGAGGGTAGCTTCTCCCCCCAGCTGCCTCTCCTTTCTTCTTTCAAAAGGTCAGCCACTAGTCAAGGTATTTCAGAAAGCTCTGGGAGATCCCTGGGAGGACTTGAAGAGTACCCAAAGCCTTGTTAGAAGCCTGATTCACTTAAGACCCCTATTAGTCCACCACCCTAGCTTGAGTGCCTGGAAATTTCCTTTCCCATCTCTGTCTGCATCCCTCCACTATGGCACCAAGCCTGTTTCCCTACAGAAAACTGGGGCTAGTTTCAATCTCTTCAGCAACAGACATGGCAAGAGCTCGTTAAAGCAGTTGGACTTGATGAGCTTAAAGGCCTCCTCGAACCAAAAGGATTCTGTGTTGCTAAAGTGATGCTCTAGCCCAGTGTCCCAAGGTCACATCCTTTTCCTTGTGCACACACTGCCCTGGGCTGGTGAGGCAGAGAGCCCGGCCATTCTTGGCTCCCCCAGCTTGCCCAGGGAAGTTGGCTGGGAATGCAGACTGTGGGAGGAAACAACAATGTTCATTGTTTGGATTAAATATTTTTCTTGGCCCTCTACACTGTTGCAGCGTCTTTCATTTCTTTTTTTTCCTTCCCCCCCCTCCATTCTTGACACCCCAAGTACATTCACTTTCTCTCTCTCTCCTTCCTGAGGTTCTCCAGCACGCAAGAAGGAAATCAGCACTGAAAAACACCAAGAGGGACAGAGAGGGAGCAGGGCTGGCATTTGCTCAAAAAGGTTTTTTTGGGATACCTCACTGCCCTGAGTTGTGCTGAGCAGCAAGAGAGCTCTACCTGGGCCATTGCAATGAGGGAGGGAGGGTCAGCACCCTACAGAGTCCTAGAAATTTGGTGAGAAGCACCTGGGACCAAGAATAGCCTGAAGAAGAGGAGAATCATAGATGGTTTGAGTTTGAAGGGATCTTAAAAATTATCCAGTTCCAACCCCCCCTGCCATGGGCAGGAACAGCTTCCACTAAACCAGGTTGCTCAAGGCCTCATCCAACCTGGCCTTAGACATCTCCAGGGAGCAGACATCTACCATGTCCCTGGCCAACCTGTTCCTGTGTCTCACAACCCTGAACAGACAAACAAATTCCTACAGACCAAGCACTTCATCCACCACTTTTGTCTCTCCCAGTTACTGTCCCCTGAGCTGCCCCTCTGCTCCTTTTGAACCGTGGCATCTGTCCCTTAGAGCCACATGACTGAGGGATGGTTTGCTTGGAGATATCCTGGACCTGCCCTGTCACTTCAGATACAGCCAGAAAGCGAAATGGAACAATGCCAATTGTTTCCGAGCTTGCTGGTGTCCCTGAGATGCTCACTCATCAGCTCAGCAGGCAGACTGCTCTCATCACATCTCAGGTCTTCAGGAACATCTGCTCCAGCTCCAACATCCTTCTCCCAAGTCCCAGTAAGAAAACAGAGGCTTATTGCTTGAGAAAGCACTGCACACGCTTGAAGGAATGCTTCAAGGAGGAGGTGACAGACTAGAAGGCAGCATCCTGCTGTCTGGTTTCAGTCTATGTGCCATCACTTGTACTGCCATGCCCAAGACAAGCAACAGCCTAGCTCTCAGCAGTCCTGGTATGCAGGTCTAGGTGTTCTTCAGGACAAAGGGTGTCCCTGGACACATATTTTCTGCAGACATCTGGGCCCCATTTAAATCAGTCTAGACTGACTTTGGACAGTATCAGTGTCTGAAGGAGAATGGAGAAAACAGAAGTTAGATTGCTGCTTGAATGCTGCTGTAGATGACCATACTGGGAGACCAGGTCCTTGCCTTCATGGTGACTGAAAGTGCTTCTCTGTCCCAGGCCAGAATTTGTTTTGGACATACTTCTGCTGGGATGCATTTCATTATCCCTGCCCTGCTCTGTGCCTTGCTTTTCAGGCACCCCATTTCTCAGAAGACAGTGCTTTGGAGAGGGCTTTGCACAGTCCACAGGGACAAGAGGGAAAGGGATGGAAAACTGATGTAGATGAACCCTACAACAGGGCAGGTCTTTGCTTCCCTAACAGCATCTGTGTCCATGATCTATTCATGGCAGGGTCCTCAGCCTTGACCTTTTGACACCCTGATCTCAGTGCAAACAGGAAAAGAAATACAGAAACAGGGAAGAACAAGCAAAGGGGAGCAGAAGAAGATACCATGTGCTCCTGGGAAGCAGGATGTCTGCTGGAGATAGCTCCCCAGTGCCCACCATTCCCAGGACTGCTGCTGCACACAAGAGAGAGGCCAGGATTTCCCGTGCCACGAGCACCAGCCTGCAATCCTGCCCTCAGCAGCTCGCCTGCTGCCATGGATTAGGTCTCCTGCCAAGCCATTTGTGCAAAATATGTTGCAGGATAGAACGGGTTATGGAAAACAAGCCCTGAAAACCACAAGGGCCTCCTGACCCACTTGTATCTGGTTTCTGCCAAGTTCTTGTTACAGATCTTAAACAGAAAGAAAAACAATGTACGAGGGATGAAGGAGCTGAAGGGGAATGAATATTCGTGTTGGAAGAGCAGTTGGCAGGGCTGTGCATGGGGATGTTTGTTTATTAGCAGAAGCAAGCCATTGATTTTTCTTCCAGCAGCTGCTTGCAGTGGCTTTCCACTTTGTCTGTGTCACCGGCTACGTGACTGTGGCCACCAGGAGAGGGGAAAGCGGGATGTGGAGAGGGATGAAGGAATGGCACCTGAGCTGGAGAGGGCAGAGAAGTGGCCACAGGTCATAGAATCACAGAATGATAGGGGTTGGAAGGGCCCTCCAGAGGTCATCAAGTCCAACCCCTCTGCCAAAGCAGGATCACCTCAGGCAGGACAGATGTTCAAGGATGCATTTTGAAAGTCTCCAGCGATGGAGCCTTCACCACCATCTGGGCAGCCTTCTCCAGGGCTCTGTCACCCTTACAGGTAAAGAAGTTTGTCCTCATGTTGAGGTGGAACTTCCTGTGTCCTGGTTTGTGTCCATTGCCCTTAGTCATAGCGCAGGGCACCACTGAAAGGAGACTGGCCCCTTCTTCTTGACATCCACAGTTCAAAGATTTGTAGACATTAACAAGATCCCCTCTCAGTCTTATTTTCTCCAGGCTAAACAGCAACAGATCACCCATCTCAGGTCAGGGCATCCCACATACAGGCCAGCCTGAACAACACAGCTTAGGGGAGCTGAGGCTACTTCCTCCTGTTTGGGTATCCATCACCATTGGTGGTGTGTCTGAACGCTGGGAAAAAGTCCCCATCTTTAGGAGCTCCGTAAGCTTGTCTCCCTTCCTTACACCATACCGGTGTCTGATCATTTCATTTTCCTCTGCTTTGTCTCTTAAGAAAATGAGGGTTCTAGGATCACACTTCACATGTTGGGTCTCCACCTTTGGGTCTGTTCAGCCTGGAGAAGTGAAGGCTCTGGGGAGACCTAAGAGCAGCCTTCCAGTAGCCGAAGAGGGCCTACAGAAAGCTGGGGAGGGACTTTTCACATGCTCTTGTGGTGATAGGATGAGAGGGGATGGTTTGAAGCTGGAGCAGAGAAGATTTAGACTGGATAGTAGGAAGAAATTATTTACTCTGAGGGTGGTGAGACACTGGAATGGGTTGCCCAGGGCCATTGTAGATGCCTGCTCCCTGGAGATGTCCAAGGCTAGGTTAGATGAGGCCTTGAGCAACCTCGTCTAGTGGAAGGGCCTCCATGGGAGGGAGGCTGGAACTAGGTGACCGTCAAGGTCCCTTCCTACTCAAACCATTCTATGAATCTGTGTGCAGGGAACAGAGGTCTTCTCACAGCGTAGGACAAGTATGCCTTAACTGAGACCTTTGGAAGAGCAACAGATTTCTTTGGGCTCATCCTCTGAAAGGCTATATCCCACACTAAGCAGCCCATGGTGATCATGCCAAGAGCAGCATGAAAATCTACCAGGAGGTATGTAGAGAGCTTCCCATCTTGCCTTCTACCTCCCCTGCATGAAGGGCTCCACCTTCACCAGTAAGGGCCCAGGTCTGATCCAGGAATGATCACTACCTGCAGGCTGTGCTCCCTGTACTCTGTCACCATCCACACTTGCTGCATGAAGCATGGTGGAAGCTATAGCCCTGCCTGGTCCTCTGGGCATCTGTTGGTGGCCCTGATGTCCACTAGTTTGTTGAATCCCTTTTTGAACTTAGAGCTCCTGCTCATCCCTGCAGCCTTCTGCGGCATGCTGTTCCAGAGTCCAGTGCTCACCATGTCCAAAGCACTTTCCTTCACCTGTTTGAAACCAACCCCTTGTCAGTCTCAGTGAGTGCTCCCCAGTTCTGCATCCATCTTACCTAGTAGCATCTCTGTAACCTCCAGCAGTCCTCTGCCCTCCAAACTGGAGAGCCCAGCTGGTTTAGGCTCTCCTCAAAGGGCAGCTGTGGCATCTTCTTTATAATTTTTATTGATTTTTTTCCAACTCAGCTGTGTCAGATTGAGATGTGGAGGCAAACATGTCAAGTATGATCTAAAACATGAATTTAAGGCAACTCACTGAGTCCTGTTTGGTCACCTGGATCATGCAGGCTTTGGCACTGGTCAAGTTCCTGAAGGAACAGTCTGTCTCTTGTGTGCTTGAAGGAGAAGCTGTCACATCTAGTAGGATACTCTCTTCATGTTCAAAGCCAGATGGCAGACAGAGGAAAAGTGCTGGCTGGATAAAGGCATTGTGAAATGCTCCCACAGGGACAAGAGACATGATATTGAGCATCACAAGAGGGTGACTAAGTTCTGGCCATGCTGTGATACCTAGCTTCTGTAAAGAGTCTTCTTGGAGAAGCTGGGGTGATTGTAACTGCTCAGTGCCTTAGATCCAGGAGAGCAGAAGAAGATATCTTTCCTGAAGCAGAGCATCCCACCAGCATCGTGTTTCTGCCTGGTTTCCTGTGCTGGACTTCACCATGGTACAAAATTAGAGCCCCTGCAGGTCTGGAAGGAGGGACAGTCAAGGAGCCCCAGCCTCACTGGTGATGAAGAGCAGAGGCAGCTGCCTGTAGCTGAACCTTGCCTACAGTGCTTTGCCCAGGGAGTGAGTCACACCCTGTCTCCTGTCATGTTGAAGCACAGTGGGACACTGAATTCAGCTGGGACTTCCCACCATCTCTACTGCATGTGCCTTCGAAGGGGTTAATCCTGGCTGATAAACGCTGGCCACAAACCACAGATGTGCCGAGCAAGGGTTTGTGCTTGCTGGTGGAAAGAGCCAAGGATCCATATTGGATCAAGAGACTTGAGAACAATTTGAAACCACAAACAGGCTTCAATCCCTATCTCATCATTTCCATGGTGATACCTCGGGAAAACCACAACAGAGGGGAGGGATTAGTGTTTTATGGGTGTGATAACACAACCAGCATGCACAAGGGCATCGAGACCTTGTTGTGACACAGGGAAGGCCTGAGAAATTCCCAGCAGCTATGCTCATGACAGCTTTCTGGTACAACCCATCTTCACCCAGGGCATGAAGCAGAGACCTCAAGCCAAAGTCTCTTGAGTGTTCCTCCAGTGCACAAGGCAGGCCTGCTCAGAACAAAGCCAGCCCCAACCAGAAAAGGCACCAAGTCACATCAAGAGAGGACTGCAGCCCTATAAGGTAGATAGGGCCTCTTGCCCAGCTCCTACCATACCAGTGTGAAGCTGTGCTGCCAGAGTGCTGCTTTAAATGCATTGCAATTAACCCTTAGCTAGCTGAACACAATGATGAAACAGAGATGGAAGTGAGGTCAGCATGGAATCATAGAGTTGATTAGATTGGGAAACACCTGTAAGATCATCAGGTCCAATGGCTCACCCAGCACTGCCAAATCCACCACTAAACCATGTCTCTCAGCACCACATCTACACAGCTTTTCAAACCCTCCAGGGATGGGGACTCCACCATTCCCCTGAGAAGCCTCTTTCAGCCTGTTGCATAACGTGTTGGCTGTCCAGAAGACCCTGTTCATGTTCACTCTGATCACTGCAAGAGAAGCTTTCCTTCCTTGGAATGTATTTGAGCAGGACAGTGGTAGCTACTCTATCCTGTAAGCAACACTGGGAAAACATCACGATGATGATGATAGTGATGATGATAAAGTAAGTGAACTTTTCCACCTGGACCACAGGCACAATGTGATCCATAGAAGCTCCTGTGGTAGAAGATACTGGGGTGCAGCGGTAATGAGTTGCACAGACTAGGAGATGCTCTATAGAAGCCACCAGTCATGCATAGACAATTTTGGACCATGGCAGGGACCAAGGGAGCAGCCTGGATCACTGTACATGCCTCTTCCTCTGAAGTCCAGAACCACACTTCCTCTAGGGCACAGGAGAAGGATATCTGAGAGGTGGTCACTTCAGGATGGCTTAGGAGAACCCACCCCAGTTGCTGCAAATACCTCCCTCACAGCAGTTGAGCACACCAGGACCACAACCACCTCCTCCAAACTACAGCAGGCAGGAGGGGTTTCTCTCCTCCTCTGCTCCCCTCTCCATGCAGCCCCAAGCCCCCACCTCCCTCTCCCTCCCTCTTCAGGGCTGCCATCTGTTTTTCTACTGATGGCAGGGGATGAGATGTTCTGCTGGCCCTTGAGAGGCGAAGCACGCTTGGCGCTAACTCGTATTCCTGATGGGCTCCTGGAAGGGTTTACATCTCTCCCTCCTTCCCTCGCCTGCTGAACTATGTGCCTCCCTGCTCCAGGGATGGAGAACTTGGCAAGGCACAGCGAGACATCAGGAGGCAGATGGATGACCAGATTAATGGAAAGAGAAGGGAGGTGGGATGAGGAGTGAGAAGGAGGAGCAGGCAGGCTGATCCACCACCAGTGTGTGATGAGGACGAGTGAAAATCTCTCTACTGCCATTGTGTGGTGATCTGAACTTTCCAACACAAGATAAGGCTCCAGCTGAGGCTGGGGAGGTTGAGGTTTGGCTGCTGTTCCTGTGTCCCAGCCTGAAGTGATTCCATCAGAGAGAGATGGTACAGGCAACCAGGTGACCTGGAGTTCTCTTATCATAGAATCACAGAATTGTTTCAGTTGGAAAAGAGCTCCAAGATCATCGAGTCCAACCATCATCCTATGCCCATTAAACCATGGCCCAGACTGCCATGTCCACATGCTTCTTGAATACAGTGACTCCACCACCTCCCTGGGCAGCCTATTCCAATGCCTGTCCACTCTTTCAGTGAAGAAATTTTTCCTAATATCCAACCTAAACCTCCCCTGGCACAGTTTCAGGCCATTTCCTCTCATTTTATCACCTGATACTAGAGAGAAGAGACCAACCCCCACCTCACTGCAACCTCTTTTCAGGGAGTTGTAGAGAGCAATGAGGTCTCCCCCCTCAGCCTCCTTTTCTCCAGACTAAACAACCCCAGCTCCCTCAGCTACTTTTCACAAGATCTGTTCTCCAGATCCCTCACCTGCTTCATTGCCCTTCTCTATGCCCACTCCAGCACCTCATGTCGTTCTTGTAGTGAAGGGCCCAAAACTGAACCCAGTATTCAAGGTGCAGCCTCACCAGCGTGAAGTACAGGGGCATGATCACTTCCTCCTGGTGGCCATGCTATTCCTGATGCAGGCCAGGATGCTGCTGGCCTTCTTGGTCACCTGAGCACACTGATGGCTCATGTTCAGATGGCTGTCAACCAGCAACCCCAGGGTCCTTTTCTGCTGGGCAACTTCCCAGCCACTCTGCCCCAAGTCTGGAGTGTTGCATGGGGTGGCTGTCACCCACATGCAGGACCCATCACTTGGCCTTGTTAAACCTCATACAACTGACCTCAGCCCATTGATTCAGTCTGTCCAGATCCCTTTGCAGAGCCTTCCTACCCTCAAACATATCAACACTCCCACCAAATGTGTCACCTGCAATGCAGGGTTGTTCCTTTCATTGAGGCATCCAGATGACACAGCTCCTTCATCCAACATGTGCTCAAGCAGTCAATGGAGAGACAATGGTACCTCCAAGGTGTGACTCAGACTTGAGGCAACCTGTTCAGTTCACTGAAATAGCACAGCCCAGCCCAGTGGAAAGCAGAGGCTGGACTGCCAAAGGAGTAGCCTCCAGTACTGGACTACTGTGAAATTGGGCAGAACCTGGACTAAGATGCCCCATAGACATAGCAAGTCAAGCTGAACCACATCAGAACCAACAGGGACTACATTCTGCAGGAGCAGAACATTTCTTGTGCAGGTAAATGAAGGGGAGAGGAAGATGTCTGAGGAGCACCACACAGCAAGAACAAATTACAGGTTATGTTGTGTCCTACATGGCTCTCCCTGTCTGATGTCTCCACATCCTGCAGGACATTGGGTCCCAAGTGAAATGGCCTCTGTTTGGTCACAAGGACGGAGATGGGAGGGCAGTAAGAATGAGAATGGAAGCCAGCACTGATGAGGTGGAAACAACATTCAAGGCATTTTCTGTGGTCAAATGAGGAGACTGGTAGAATCACAGAATGGTTTGGGTTGGAAGGGTCCTTTAAAGGTCACCTAGCCCGATCCCCTGAAGTGCAAAAGGACATCTTCCTGAGCCTGATCAGGTTGCTCAGGTGGCAACATCTCCCTTTTTCCCAGTGCTGAGTGGCAGCTCCCAGAACATTCATTCGAATGAGATATTTTTGTACAGAGTTTTCCTTTATGGCAAAACAATGACACATGAGACAAGCTTTCTGGGCAGACTTGGCTTATCTGTCCAACCTTAACCTGCAGCATCAGAGAAAAAACCCAATGAAAAGAATAATCGAAGACAGGTATGTGAGAAATGAGGAGGAGGAGAACAGAGGAGGCGGCTGCAAGCTGTATTGAAAAGGAGAGCATCAGGGTGAAAGAAACTATCTGAGGATGGATCTTCATTAGTATTACAGTGAGTGACTGTGACCTTAAAAAACGGGCCTGCACTGATGAAGCTGCTAACGAGGAAGAAGCCATTGTTCCACAGAGGAGGATCGGGGTATCTGACAACTAGATGACCTGAAGGACTAGAGAGAGAAACAAGATGACATTCACTTGCATAAAATTGAAGGGCAAGCTCTTGTACTGATGGTAAAACATCTGCTCTTAGCTTGGAGCTCATCAGCTGGCAACAAAGGAGGTAGAGAAAGATCTGGGTGTGCTTGCTGACCTCAGGATATCTCTGAGTTGCCAGACTGATGCAACTGCAGAAATAGCAGTCCTGGGTCCTATCAAAAGAGACATTTGCAGCACAGGGAAGGTTTTTGCAGGGTTTTGGTGAGACCTCAGCTGGAAGAGTATGTACTGCTTGGTCATTGCTGATGAAATGCTAATTGAAAGCAGAAAAAGCATTAAAAATTCTCCATAGGCAATGGAGATCATGGACTCTCCGTCTTCCAGTAGGACACTGCCAGATTTTGGCTTGCTTAACTCCTGTGTGCTAGGACTGCTGCCCAGGATTGCTTTCTGCAAGAGGATGACAACCATCCAGGAACAGAGAGTGCTCGTGCTGGACATGAGCATCTTTTGGTGGCTGATGAGAAGACAGAGAACATTACTGTGAGATGCTGGGGCTTGAGAGAGTTGATCCCTATCTCTCTCTCTTTCACAGTTAAAGAGTCACAGAATTATAGGGGATAAAAGGGCCCTCTGGAGATGCAAGGGCAGATGCATTGATAAGATCCTCTCTCAACCTTCTCTTCCCTAGGCTAAAAAGCCCCAAGTCCTTCAGCCTTTCTTCATAAAAGATGTTCTAGTCCCCTAAACATCTTCCTGGCAAAGAAAGGGCCAAAACTCATACACACAGACAAATCAGGTGGTATTTTTCATCATCCCCTAGATCATCTCTTGCTGAAGACACAGACCCAAGGTGAAGTGCGGGAACCAGAGCAGAAAAAAGACTCAGGTCAATCTGATGTACCTGATGGTAAGGGAGCATCCTGACACCTCTTGGTTTTCTCTCACTGAGCTGTACAGGAAGGGAAGAAAGAGCACCTCATGCCCCATCCATTTCTTTTGTGGGAGGACTAATTCCAAGAGAGCACAAGGAACAGTTCTGCCTTGCTAGAAGGAGAAGCACAGAGAGGATCATCACAACCAGCTGGACCTCTTTAGCACATAAACCCATCATACTTCACACACATTGCCCCAAAGCTAAGCTGGAAGTTGTGGTGCGGAAAAACTTGGAGCTCCTCAAACACAGGAGGATCTATTGCTAAGCTTTGGCACTCACCCACTGAACATCTCTCTGGCACACAACACCTCATTCCCAATGCCCACAGCCCACATGTGGGAAAAAACTGCTACACCTTCTGCTGACCATAGTGTCCCCCTTTTAGGGACATGCCCCTTACAACATTGCCTTTTCTCCCACCTTTCACAGAATCAGAGAATGGTAGGGATTGGAAAAGACCTCTGAAGATCATCAAGTCCAACTCCCTGCCAAGGCAGGATCACCTAGGGCAGGTCACACAGGAATGCATCCAGATGGGTCTTGAAAGTCTCAAGAGAAGGAGACTCCATGACCTCTCTGGGCAGCCTGCTCCAGTGCTCCATCACCCTTACAGTAAAGAAGCTTTTCCTCATGCTAAAATGGAACTTCCTGTGTTCCAGTTTGTATTCATTGCCCCTTTTCCTATCACAGGACACCACTGAAAAGAGACTGGCCCCTTCTTCTTGACACCACCCTTCAGATATTTATAAGCATTGATAAGATCTCCTCTCAGTCTTGTCTTCTCCAGACTAAGCTATCCTGGGTCTCTCAGCCTTTCATCACCGTCAGGTGCTCCAGTCCTTTAATCAGCATTATGCCCTCTGTGTGTATCCCTGTCCCCCTTGAACTGAGGTGCCCAGAACTGGACACACTCACCAGGGCAGAGTAGAGGGGGAGGAGAACCTCCCTTGACCTGCTGGCCGCACTCTTAATGCACCCCAGGATACCCATTGGCCTTCTTGGCCCCAAGGGCACACTGAAGTCCCTTGGATAACTTATTGTGCACCAGGACAGGTCCTTTTTCATGGAGCTACTTTCCAGCAGGTCAACCCCTAACCTGTACTGGTGCATGGTGTTGTTCCTCCCCAGGTGCAGGTCTCTAGACTTATTCTTGTTGACCTTTCAGTCACCAAGGAGCTGAGCTAGGCAGAATCGGTGAGCATAAAAAACATCACTTGCATTGAAAGGAACACATGAAAAAAAATATGTAATCAGCAAAACCCAAAGCTATTTTTGGAGTGCAAACTTCATTTACATTTTCCTTTTTGGTAAAAATCCCAAACTTTTAGCATACAACATTCCAAAACACCACCAACCCACCCTGACCCCTTCTTTTTTCCTCCTTTTATCCTCACTCAAAATAACAACTGCTGCTTGACAAAGGCTGCCCATTTTTAATTTCCTTTGCAAGCTGACTCCAGGCTGCCCATGAATTTTCTCCTGCCTGCTCATTATTCAAAGCAAAATGAGTGGCTAACCGAGCCCTGCAAAGAATTCTTTGTCTGCAGATTCTTCAGGAGTGGTTTGTTTTGCATGTAGGAGGCTGGAAATCCGAGTTGTTTGGGTTGGACAGGGGAGTCACGCGGGGCTTTTCTGGATCCGCATGTTACTCTAGAACTATGGTTCTGATTAAGGAAATCATTCAGGCTTGGAGTCAGCAAGGGATTTTTGGGGATACCCCTTGCCAGTGAAATCCTTTTGCTAGAACATTCTCCCTGGGCTGGCCAAGAAGCAGCAGGCAAGGAAGGAAATGGGTCATTCTGCAGCTCTGGCTCCCCAGCACTGCCCTGGCTACAGAGGACCATACCCATGGATGATTGCTCTGGCCTCTCTACTTAGCCAGCAAGGCCTGGCCCAGCTCAGAGCAAACAAAGTCAAAGCCATCTGGCTTTGTACTAGAGAAAGTCTTCACTGCCAGGAGCTCTCCTGCAAGGAGTAGGCAGCTGGTGCTTGGGGGGCTTACCTCGCACGACTGGATGCAGTGAATGGCAGCAGGGTCTGGATACCAGCGCAGCCTGCCCGTGCACACGATGTGCTGAGGAGGGAAGGAGAAAAGAGCTGTTAGATAAGGCAACAGAGGCAGGGCAGTGACCACCAATGCTTTCCACAGGTAGAGGGCCTTCCACAGCACTGCACTGCTCATTGTAGTGCAAACAGCAGTGGCATTGCTGGACCTCTCCCTGCACCTCTGCCCAGTAGGAAACCCTCTGAAAACCATCTAACCCCCTAACCCAAGGCAGCTGCCCCTGGTTCACCCACAAATGCAGAATCACAGAATGGCTAGGGTTGGACAGGCCCTCTAGAGATCATCTAGTCCAACTTCCTGCTAAAGAAGGGTCAGCTAAAGCAGGTTGTGCCAGGGTACATAGAAACACGGTATCACAGAATCACGTTGCTTGGAAAAGACCTAAAGATCATCGAGTCAAACCGTTACCAAGTCTGGTGCTAAACCATGCCCCTCAGCACCACAACTCTGTACCTGTTAAACATCTCCAGGGATGAGGACTCAACCACCTCCCTGGGCAGCACGTTCCAGTGTTTGAGAACCTTTTCAGGAAAGAATTTTCTTCTAATATCCAACCTAAACCTTCCCTGGTGCAACTTGAGGCCATTTCCTCTCATCCTAGCTCTTGTTGCCAGGGAGAAGAGACCAACAGCCACCTCAGTACAATCTACTTCCAAAGGGTTGTAGAGCGTGAGAAGGTCTCCTGAGCCTTCTTTTCTCCAGGCTAAAAACCCCAGTTCCTTCAGCCCAAGGCAGAGGCTGGATAACTGTGTGTGTTTATGTAGATGTATATAAAAACACAGCTGAGAGAGGACAGGGACCACCAGAGGAGTGGGTTTGGCTGGCAGTGCTACCTCATGATGGCTGACTTGGCCTCAAGTTTCCATTGGAGGGGAAGCCACCTAGGGTCAGGACAGGCTGAGTCTGCCATCACCTCTCTGCACGACTCTGGATTCACCACTTTCTCGCTTGTATGGAATGGGGGCTCAGAAGGTGGTGCCTGCATCGATTTGCTTATTGACTCCTGCTCAAGCTCCAAGAACCAGGTCCTGGGAGGACTCACCTCCCCAGAACTGGACTGAAGCAGCTACACCAGACTCACGTTCAGTCGTGGGGCTGAGGTTATCACAGCTATTTATGAGGCATGAACTGGGCTGCTGCAGCCAGCTGGACACCAGTGCAAGATGTGAAGGGCTCAGTTTCATGGGGCTGGAATGCGTCGTCCTGTTCCTGCAGCAGGGGTTTGTGGGGAGTGCTCATGATTACACAGGGGGAAGAAAAGCCCCACCACACAGGCAATTTCCTCCTTGTAAAGCTCAGGCAGACTTTGAAATGTGAGGCCCCATAAAACGATGGCTGGCTTGTGAAAGTGTCCTAGGATGCCCTTCACAGTGCCGGAGCTGCATAGAGGGTTGTATGTCTGGTTTCTCCTAACCTCCCATTTGAAGTGGTCAGCAGCAAGCAGACTGGCTCCAGCACCCTCGGGTGGCACAGTAGCTGGTGACAGACTTCCTGCAGGTTCTTCTGCTGTGATAGGATTGGGGCAGGATGAGGTTCTGGCCATCCTCAGCCAGTGCAGGCAAAATAGACCCAGAGGCAGCTGCTGCCAGATGGGGCAGAGGCTGGGGATGCTGGCTGAGCTAACCAGATCCTGCTCACTCCAGAGGATGTTTGCAACCTGATCCAGTTAAAAATGTCCTTGCTTATGCAGTGGGGTTGGACCAGATGACCTTTAACAATCCCTTCCAACCCAAACCAGTCTATGATTCTATGTTTGCATCCTAATCGCACTGGGGTGTTTCATATGTGGTGGCTGAGTAAGTTGAATGGCATTTTAGTACACTCATGTTAGTATAGTTCCAGTCCAAGCTGGGAAATAAGGACAGAGGGGCAAACCAGAGCTGAAAGCAAAACAGAACTGGGGCAAACCAGAGCTGAAAGCAAAACAGAACTGAGTGGCCTCTACACTTCTCTGTGTGGTTTGCCCCATCTTGGTCAGGAATTGGAGTGGGCTGCCTAAGGAGGTGGTGGAGTCACCAGCCTTGGAGGTGTTCAAAAACCACTTAGACACGGCACTTTGGGACATGGTTTAGTGGGCATGGTGGCATTGGGTTGATGGCTGTTGGACCTGATATCTTAGAGGTCTTTTCCGATCTTAATGATTCTATGATCTTCCTCTCACCTCAGCACCACAGCAGCTCCCAGGAATGGCAAGCTGTGGAGGCTTGGAGGAGCAAAGCAGGGAGCAGAGGCAGGAGCCAGGGCAGAGAGGAAAACAAGACAGGCCATGGAGAGAGCTCCTGGCAAGGGGAGCGACGCTTCTTAAAGTAACACCTCACTACTCCTCCTCTCTACAAAATGCCTCCCCTGCATGAGAGCCTGCAGCAAAAGGGAAGCTGAACACCACCAGCTCAACAGGCCAAGCCACCCGATCCCTCAAAGGCCAGGATTCGTTCCAAGGCTCGTGCTTAACCGTCCCACATGCCCCGGGCATCCTCAGCCCTCGGCAGCGAGCCGTGGCGGGGCTGATTGAAGGCGACGTACAGTAGTATCCACAAGCACCATGCTGGGCCTCCTGCGGCTTCCCAGGAGGAGGAGAAGGGGAGGAAAGGTTTTGGATGGGAGTGCTAGCTCCTGGGAAGACTGTTTGCTTTTCTTTGTTTCACCTCCCTCCTTCTGCATCTCGGTTTTATTTTAAGAAATATTACCCCAGCGGAGCTGCTTTTTGGGAAAGCAGTGCTGTGAGGATCCAAGGTATTTGAGCTATTTGAGCTGTTTTGCCTACAAAATGAGTAAGAGATGGGGAGGAAAAGGCTCCCCTGTTCCAGAAGCAGAGGCAACTGGCTGGCCAGCAGGTCCTGGCAGCCAGAGATGCTTTTCAGCTGACGGTGCCCTGCCTCTTCCCTGGCAAAGAGATGCCTGCCTGGGGTTGCATCTCTGCTGCCAGGGAGTCAGTCAGGGCACCCAGGCTTTCACCATGCCAGGGATGGTTTTTGCTCTCCCAGCACACTGGCTGACAATCCCAGTAGCTTAGCAGGTTTGGGCATGTGGCTCATCCTGAAATACCAGTGGGATCCCTGCATTGAACTTCATCTGTTGTGGTATCCTGTAAGTCCTTGAAAGCTGGCTTGGGAGCTGATAACTCATGCTGAACTTTGGTAAGTGAGAGCAGCAGGCAGTGCAGCATCACTCACACAGGAGGAAAGGGAAGAAAGAAGTGGTGGGAGGGAGGAGGAGTTCAGCACTGGAAGCTGATCATGGGGAGCAGCAGGTACCTCCAGGGCATGAAACTCAGGCAGCTCCTTGGAGAAGGCCAGCCAGCTCCAAAGTCATTTAAGCAGTTTGTCTTTCTACATATTACCCTTCTTCAGCCAAAGGTAGAGATTTTAGTTTAAAAAAAAAAATACCAGATAGAATCACTGAATGGTTTGGGTTGGAAGGTACCATTAAATCTCGTCTAGCCCACCCTCTCTGCAGTGAGCAGGGACATCTTCAACTACAACGGGTTGCCCACTGCCCCAGACAACCTGATCTGGAATGTTTGCAGGGATGGGGCATCTACCAGCTCTGTGGGCAACCTGAGACAGTGTCTCGCTACCCTCAGTGTCAAAAAATTCTTTCTTGCCTCTAGACTAAATCTCTCCCTTTTAGTTTAAACCCATCACCCCTTGTCCTGTCAGAACAGGTCCCACTGAAAAGTTTGTACCCAGCTTTCTTATTTGCCCCTTTAAGTAGTGAAAGACCACAAGAAGCTCTCCCTGGAACCTTCTCTTCTCTGGGCTGAACACCAACTCTTTCAGCCTGGCCTCACAGCAGAAGGTTTCCAGCATCCTGATCATTGTTGTGGCTTTCTCTGGCCCAGCTCCAGCAGGTCCATGTGCTGAGGGCTCCAGAGCTGGACCCAGCACTGAAGGTCTCAGCAAAGTGAAGTAGAGAGAGTCACCTCCCTTGACCTACTGCCCACAAGAGAAGGATTCCCCTCTACGCTGCCAGTAAATTCCCTGATAAAGGAATTCAAGTCCTCATTTACCTGGACTCTGGTGGGCTGCAGACGGTGATCCATAGTCTCAGCAGTTACATTTCTGGGCAGTATGACAGGGTCACTAGGAGGTATGATACAGGAAGGCATGCACACAGCACCTGTGGGAGGAGAGAGCCTTGAGGACTTCATCAGGAACCAAGTAATGATATTTTACAGGAGGATACCAGACCCAAACAGGAAGGCTCAATGAAAGTAGAGGTGAACACAGAGGATGCCCTTTTCCTCCCAACCTGGGATGACAAATCCTGAGTTATGCAATAACTACAGGAGCTGTGGTAAAGTTCCTCCTCCCAGATAAGAGGAAAATTGAACATGCCCTAAAAGCTAGATTCCAGCCCTGATGGCAGGACATGGGGCCTTGGCATGAAAATAAGTCTAGCCTGGATGCTGTTGGATGCTTGGTGACATGTTAGGAAGCATCTCTGTGTTCCTATGACCCAGGAAGAAAAAAAGCTGGAATAGCCACCTTGGAAAACCAGGTGGATTCCAACCCTAACCCCAGCCTCATATTAGGTCTGTCAAAAGCTTAACCTTAGCAGGCTCTGCCCTTAGACTTTCCTCAGCCTGTTTTGACCGGACTTGGATGCCCAGTGGGTTTGCTTCAGGATAATATGGGCTCTGCTCAAGCGTCATGACCAGCAGGATGCCAGAGGAGATATGACTGTGACTGAGCATCACAGCTTTTCCTGGAAGCACAAAGCGACCAAGAAATGGGTGATGTGGTCCCTCATCTGGTGAAAGGGCCCTGTTACACATGGTTGTCACTACAGCTTTATCTAGGACCCTCCACATTAACCCTGCAAACAGCAGCAGCAGTAACAAGTGGAGGAGATGTCGGGGTGGGAATGGAGAACTGGAGATTAGGAAAATGACTCCAACGGGCTGGGTGTTTGCCCTAGAGACAAGTCCCTGCTGCTTCTGAAGAGAGATGCTTATATTGAAGCCAGCTTTAGCTTTGAGCCTTACTCATGAGTACAACTGGGACACGCACAAGGCTAAAGCTACCCCTGACTCTATGCTTAGAGAGAGGAGAAAAGAGGAAACAATGTTTTTCATAGATGTAGTGTGGATTGGTACAAGAAGAAGAGTCACCATGACCTTCAGCTCTCTAGGAGGGCTGCATCAACGCAAGGTTAGGTTTGCTTTTCAGATTTTCACCTGCCCTCACCTATGCCATGGCCCTGCTCACACTTGTACTCCACGAAATTCAGCTCTGGCGGTGGTGGGCAGGTGCCCCGCAAGCTCTCACACAGTTTGAACTCCTCTGTCCATAAGCCCTCCTTGGTGCAGATAATGGGAGCCTGTAAAGCAGAGGGAGAACAGCTGGAATTACTACCAGTGGTTACAAGCAGCTTGCCTTGCCTGGTCACTGCACACCTCTGAAGTAAGCAGAATACAAGGACCACCCTCCTGTCAATGAAGTCCAAAGGGAAGTTCTCCAGGACAGCTGGGTTGCAGCCATCTGGTCCAGTGAATGTGTGCTTTGCACTGCTGTCCAGAAAGCAAGTTGTTTTCCAGCTGCTGCTGGATCCCACCAGAGAGAATCAATCACATTTCTTTTGACAAGATCCTTTCAGCAGGTTGGATGCAAAACTTGGGCAGGCAGTAGCCTCCATCCCCCGGCAAGCCCCTTGGTTAGCAAGCTGGCTGCAGCAAGGTTAACCATCATCCAAGGTGAATGCATTCACAGCAGATCCCAAATCCCACTGGCAACCCTCTACTTCTGCTTTCCAACACTCTCCACTCAAGACAAACAGCCTTTCTTAGGCCCCAGTGGTCCTGGTCTTTTTGAAAGGCTCATCAGGGGAACAGGTCATCCCCAGGCAGTGGTGCACTCTACACCATGGCTGGTATCCAGCAAGCAAAGTTTTGGGTTTCCAGGGCAACTGCTGCTTGGTGGTACAAGGACATTGGGCCCTGGGGAGGCCCAAGCTGCTATGGGGCAAAATTTCAGGTGATCTGAAGCACAAAGCTTAGCTGCTCTCTGCTTCCCCACCAAGTCACTCACCTGTTGTCCCTGTGGCTCACAGTTGAGGACACACTGGCTGTCCAGCTCGAAGCCCTGGGTGCAGTTGTACATGCCCTCAAAGACAGGAGGAGGTGGCTCACACACCACAGGAATGCAGTGTCCCTCTTCCCACTGCCCGCTCTCCAGGCACTGGACCTTCAGGAACTTCCTGGGGAAATACAGACACCAGACTGGGTTGTAGCCCCCCCAAAAAAAAAAACTCACCTTGGTGGTAACAAGCACCCCACAGAGGCAAGAACAGCTTAGAATTGAGGAATCAGTTTGGTTGGATGTTGGAGTGTGGTGGGTTGAAATTCCCTTCCCACGTTTAAGATCATCAAGTCCAAGAGTTAACCCAGCACTGACAAGTCACCACTGAACCATGTTCCTCAGCACCACATCTATACTTGGAGACATCTCTCCTGGAGCACACACAACCAAGCCCCCCCTCGTGTGGCTTTCCCATGTCATCCCACCATGGGCAGGTTTTCCTGAAGAGACAAGCCCACACTCAACCAGGATCTGATCTGTCCTTCTCACTGTGAGGACTGCATGGACTTAGGAGCACTGGATGCTTTTCCCTTGCACTCACCACCCCATTGCCCTCCACCTCTCTTGGTGCCCCTAAACCATTCCTCTCTGCCCTGCAGCCCCTGTGGATCCTGGGCTGCTTTGTCCCACTGCCAGTAGCTGCATACTTTGGTGGATGGAGTGAGCCTCCACCAGTAAATCCTACTGGCCTGCACCCAGCAGCTCCTGAGGCTCCTCTTTGTACTCCTGCCAGGTCTGTCAATTCTGCTTTTGCCGAGGGGCTGTCATACCACAGCAGACCAACGCCATCCCATGCTGCTAAAACAGCCCAGGCACAACACTCTTGCCAAACAAATGATGGAAAAGAAAGGAAGAAAAAGTCCAGGAGTGGAGCCCACCCGCTTTTCAGTCTCCTGTCCTTGGCAGCAATAGAGACACCACATTTTTACTCAGAGGCATCAAAATCCCACCAGGCATCAGGCTGGCCAGGGACTGCTCTCAGAAAAGGACACATCACTGCAACCCCAGGCTTCACAGAAATCAAAGAACTGATTTTGTAGAGAAGACCTTTAAGATCATCAAGCTCAGCTGTTAGCCCTGCACTGCAGGTCACCACTAAAACTTGTCCCTCAGCACCACATGGGCACATCCCCATTGGATAGGGACTCTATCACCACCCTTGGAAGCTTGCTCCTGGGCTTGACAACCCTTTTGGTGAAGAAATTTTTCCTAATGTCCAACCTAAGCCTCCCCTGGTACAATTTGAGGCTGTTTCCTCTTGTCCTGTCACTTGTTACTTGAGAGAGGGGACCAACCCCCATCTTGATCCAACCTCCTTTCAGGGAGGTGCAAAGAGCAAGAAGGTCTCCCTACCTCAGTCTCCTTTTCTTCAGGCTGAACAACCCCAGTTCCCTCAGCTGCTCCTCACAATACTTGTGCTTTAGACCCTTCAACAGCTTCATTGCCCTACTGTGGGCATGCTCCAGCACCTCAATGTCCCCTTTCTAGTGAGGGGCCAAAAACTGAGCACGATACTCAAAGTTGTGGCCTCACCAGTGCCCAGTACAGGAGCACAATCACTTCCCTTCTCCTGCTGGCCACACTGTTGCTGATCCAAGCCAGGATGCTGTAGGACACCTGGGCATACGCTGTCTCAGATTCAGCCATCTGTAAATCAACCCCCAAGGTCGTCTTCCACTGGTCAGCTTTCCAGCCCCTCTGCCCTGAGCCTGGAGCATTGCAGGGGGGTTGTTGTGCCCCAAGTGCAGGACCTGGTACTTAATCTTATTGAACCTCAGCCCATTAATCCAGCCTGTCCAGATCCCTCTGTAGAGCTTCCTTACCACCAAGCAAATCACCACTCCCACCCAACTTGTCACCTGCAAACTTACTGCAGGTGCTCTCCATCCCCTTGGACACGCAGGTTTTGACATCACTGAGCCAGTGTTGATCACTCCATCCTTAGTAAGTCTTTTTTCCTCCCCCACCACTCCTTCTTCACTACACAGCCTGCTCCAGCTGCTTGCCCCTGCCCTCTCCCACAGCTGGTGCCAGCAGGCAGGGCTCCAGCCACCGCATTAGGGAGTTTATAGCATGCCACCAGTACGAGGAACGAGCTTTAGCTGGGTTAGAGAAAACCCTGGGGTGAGGCACTAAATTTCTCCTTGTTCTGAGTGGCAGCAGACATTCTGTGGGGCCACCCAACTGCCCCCTAAACACACAAAGGGACTCCATTTGTATCCCACCACCAGACCTGGGGCAGGAGCTGGTGGCCCTTTCCATCACATTTCTGCTGGGAACTCCTGGGTGGGAAAGTGGGGGCCTTTCTGAATTCTCCTCTTTTTAAATATTTAGAGCTACTAGAAGTTCTCCTAGCAACCTTCTAGGTTCAGATAGTAGGGATGTGTTTTTCCTAAAGGCTGCATGAGTGGGTTCTTGGTTTGGTGAACTCAGGCTGCAGCAGGTAACGTGGAGACAGGAAGGGGAGGGGATGCTGCTGTGGGGCAAAGCTCTGCACAATATCTTGGCCAGCAACTGTGCTTTGCCCACAATTAAAGTCTAGCTCTTCATAGCATATGCTGCTACTTCTTACTGCCCAGCAGGCCACCAGAACGTAACAGATGCAGCCAACAAACCTCCAGGTCGTGGCCCAGACCCTTTGCCTGAAAGCCACAGGAAGACCTAGGGAGAAGAGCCAAACATGGGGTGGGTGCAGCAGAGGAGCTGCAGTGTGCACAGGTGCATGCTGTGGTTTGCAGCCCCATCACCTTCACTGGGGCTTCTCCTCTTGATGTGGTGGTGGAGTGGCCCCAGACTGGGGCCAGCACCACGTGTGGCTTTCTCCCAGCCTCCTTAGACCTGGGCAGAGAAACCATCTTGCACTGAAGGCTCACCCCACCGCCAGAATTCATGCAGAGGGACTTCAAACAGGGCTAGCCTGGGCTGACCCCAGGGAAGAAGGTAGTATGTGGACCTCTGCCACACGCATGAAGCAAGCAGTTTACATTAAAGCACGGAGAAGGGAAGGGAGAGGCTTTTAAAGAAAATAATAAATAAATATATATTAAAAACACACAACCTCAGAGAGCAGCTTGATCTTTCCAGACCCCCCAGCTTCTTCTGATCTGGGTTAGTGGCATTTCTGGAGGATTAAGAAGGAAGCCAGGAAAATCGGAGTCAAAGCTTCCCCTCCAGCCGGGCAAGCGGATGTCAAATGGGTAGAGGAGGCACGGGAGACGTGTGAGGCCAGCTAGGGCTGCATCTGACGTGGAGGCATGAGCCTGCCTGGCACCCAGCCACACACTGGGGCAGCTGGCTTGAGGGGACCATGTCCACTGTGCGGAAACAGCAATAAATGAGCCTAAAGCCTCATCTCCCACGGCAGGAGAACGATGGCTTCGGAAAGAGCAGGGGGGAAGGAGGGAGATTTCCCGGTAAGTTTAAAGAGAGCTGAACACAGAAGCTTGTAGGATCTCTCCTGCTGTGATGATGCTCCCAGGTTCAGTTGTCCTGTTTTGCCCAATGAGATCTTTCTGATGCATTTCCAGTCCCTGGCCTGCTGACCCCTTCCATATACTCCCACCTGCTCTCCTTCATTTGCAATCTCTGTAGTCCTTGAGTGGGGAGAGGAGGCAGAGGGGCTGAAATCTCCATGGAAGCTCATCATGGGGCTGTGCTATGCTCCTTTGATTTTCCAAACTGTATGAAACGACCTGCATAGCTGGCTCTTCTTTGCTTCATTCCCTCAATCTAGCAGAAGCTGCTCAGCTCCTCACAAACAGCTCTGAGACCCCTGATTCTCTCCTCAGCTGGAGCACTGTGACCAGTTCTGGAGTCCTTAGCACAGGAGAGACATAGACCTATTGGAGCAAGGTGAGAGGAAGCAATGATAGGAGGGCTGGAAGCCCTCTGCTCTTAGGCCAGTGGAGGTCTCTGAGAGAGTTGAGGTTGTTCAGCCTGTAGAAGGCTCCAGGGAGACCTTCTTGTGGTCTTTCAGTACTTAGAGGAGGATACAGGAAAGATGGAATGGGACTTCGGGGCCTGTTGTCACAGGACAAAGGGTTGATGGTTTGGAACTTAACGAGGCAAGAAGTTCCAACATGAGGAGGAACTTCTTCACTGTGAGGGTCACAGAGCACTGGAACAGGCTCTCCAGAGAGGTTGTGGAGTCTCCTTCTCTGGAGACTTTCAAGACCCATGTGGATGTGTTCCTGTGCGACCTGTGCTAGATTCTATGGTCCTGGTCTGGCAGGGGGGTTGGACCAGATAATCTCCAGAGGTCCCTTCCAATCCCTAACATCCTGTGATCCTGAGGGAGATTTAGAGAAGGAAGAAACTTCTGACACTGAGGGTGGTGAGACACTGGTTGCCCAGAGTGTGGTAGATGCCCCATCCCTGAAAGCATTCAAGGTGAGGTTGGGCAACTCTCTGAGCAACCTTATCTAGTGGAACATGTTCCTGCCCATTGTATGGGAGCTGGACTAGATGATCTTTAAAGGTCCCTTCCAACCTATAGCATTCTATGACTCGCTGCAAGGAATTATCCACATTGGGCAAGCAAAACAACCCCTCTTCAGGGTCTGACCTTTCTGGTCCACAAACAGAGTATCCTCTGAACATTAGAGTGCTCCTCTAAAGGATGTCCTAGATATTCCTGTTAGAGAGATACTTCAGATGGCTCTTCATGGTGGAAGCAACAGCCACTTTGTAGCGATTGCCCATTATATCTTGACCTCTGATTTTCAGGCCAGGTGCATCTGTGGACAGTGCCAAACATTGCTCCTTGAGAATTCATTTCTCTGTATGATCCAGGTGGGGGGTGGGGAGGTTGGTGCTGCTGTTGGACAGATGCAACCCAAACCCAGAGAGCTCCCATCACAAACCAAAAATGCATACGTTGAGTTTGCCTTGTTACTGATATTTTGAAGATGGATGTGAAATATCTTGGCAACTGGAAACCAGGCTGTTAGGTGGATTCCCCAGACTGAAAAGAGATTTCCTTCAGGAAGAGTCATAGAAGGTTTACCCTTTCATGTCATCATGGTCAGTGAGGTGATTGCACTGACAGAAAGGTATCAAATCTCTAGCAGGTTCTTGATTACACAATCATGATCTCCTCAAGGATCCCTTGTTGACAAGCAGTGATTTCTGAAGGGTCTTCCATCACCCAGGTTAATAATAAGAGCATCTTCTCCAAGCCAACAGATTTCTTCATCCCCTTTCTCTTCCACTAATGCTATAGGAAATGAATTTCACCTCAGGTTGCAAGAGCCTTCCAAGCAACCTTCCCACCCCTGCAGTAAAATGCAACTAACGAAACAGAAGTGAGGGAATCACACACACGAAGTCCAAGAGCATCACAGCTAAGACACAGACAGCTGAATCCCAGACATGTCACATGAGGAGCAACCCCCCAGGGCTTGGTTCCCCAGTCCAGCTGTAGCAGCCATGGTGTTTTATGAGGTGCATGAGAAAGAAAGGCACTGCAGAAGGCTGATCAAAGAGGCAGCTAGTCAGGAGGTGATGCTGAGCCCTGGCTGGGTTGAGTTTCTGCTTGCTCTAGTCACTGTCCCTGGAGGGATTTCAAAGCTGAGTGAGTAGATGTGGTGCTGAGGGACATGGTTTAGTGATGGTCTTGGCAATGCTGGGTTAACGGTTGGACTCAATGATCTGAAAGGTCTCTTCCAACCAAAACGATTCTATGATTCTATTACAGCTTAACAGTGCCTGTCCACAGGGGATCAAGGAGCCTACAGGAAGGTGCCAACAAGTAACTCTCAAAGAAAATGACCTTCTTGTGACAGTGCTGTAAGAAGCTGATCATGTCTTCCACATAGTAGCAGAGTGGGTTGATCCCTTGACAGCCCACAGACACCCTAAAGGTGTCTCTACAGCTTCCCTGGAGAGCAATCCAAGTCCCATAACGGCTGGCGAGGCCAGCTGAGGTTTCTGCTCTAAAAAGACACCATTTGTAGAGCTAGAAGAAGAATTCAGAAGCATCCTGGCTATATTTACAAGGCTGAGAAGGCTGAGCTATTCAGCTGGCATGAGGAGTCTTCGGTGTCAGCCATGAATCTTTGACCAATACACGTCATACACAGTGTCTTGCTTTCTTATGCCTGCTAACACCTGTACAGCACCAAACCCTTCAGCAAGGCTGGTGCTTTCTGGTTTGATGGACAGCAGATCAGGAATTCAGTTTGCTGAACCTGGAAGGACCTCAGAAGACCACAAATTCTGATGTCCAAATCAGCATCTAAGACCCTGTTTGCACACCAGCACATCAGGAATCTGTTCCCCACCAGTTCCAGTCCTTCTAGAGCTCCTCAGCAGCTTGCTTTCTCCAAAATCAGCCTGAAACACAGCAAGCAAACTCTTGCTTTGGCAGATCCCATCCTTTGCTTGCCAGGGCTGAAACACCAGAAGGATTTCCAGCAATCCAGCAACCAATTGGCCTACTTGTTGGCTCTGGTAGCTGCTGCTCACTATGCATGCCAAGGAGTTTGCACTCATGCTGAGTGTATCTGTAGAGCTTCAGATGAGATAGGACACCAACATTCCAAGGAAAGGAATGACTTTGAATCGGGCCACTCACATCACGGTTGATCTGGATGATGAGCCATCTCATTTAAACTATACCATCACCTAGAAAAGTTGGACCTTGGGGTCCCTTTCAACTTGGCATTCTGTGATTCTGTGGTCTGCATAATAAACAGGCAATTAATTTTCTCTTTCTGCTAATAGTTTTTTGCTCACCATAACAGGATGGGACCCTACCATCAAAGGCCAGTTAGCAGTAACAATAACAGCAAACGTGAAAGCTCTCTGACAACCTGCATTACTGTGAAAATGTAAACCACTTGGTGTTATTTTCCTGGTCAGACCTATAGGGAAGAGACACACATATCAGAGAAGCCTCACTATGTCCCAGAGGGCATCCTTTTGACCAACAGTTAGAGATGGTAGAACTTTGCAATCCGAGTCAATCTGATTGCATGTCCAGCGCCTGCAATGCCACAGGCATGCAAGCTGCTCGCCACTCTCCAAAGCCATCCATGTGATCACAGCCATAATCATGATTTGTTCAGCTCCCCTTGGCCCAAGAAAGGCTCCCAACACTGTGAAAAGCTGTTTACAGAAACCACTTCCTTCATTACAAGGCAAGAAAATTGGCAACTGCTTCGCAGCACACAACAACCCTACCCCAGAGCAAAGTAGAGATGAAGTCTGCATCCAATTACCACTGGAAAGGAGCATTAAACAATTAGCACATAATTACCTGATTTGGGCTAGCATCAAGATTCTGGGCAGGACCCATCCAGTATCAGGGAGCCTTTGGTGACCATACCCAGCAGGGACTTCAGCTGGAGGTGTCACAGACAAAACGCTATTTCACCCCCCATTACCACGATACTGGCTGAGCATCAGGAAAAATCTTCTCCCATTGAATTGCCAAGGCTTGAGAAGAAATTTAGCCGAGAGGTGCAGGAGGCAAAACATTAACCACTGACCTGACTCCCAGTGCTTTGATCTATGTTTTATCAGGATAGACAGCAGGAATCTTCCACCATCCTATTACATCTAATTACCTGAGTCCACAAACACTTCAGCATGTGCTTCATTTTCCCCCTGTGACCAGCATGCTCACATGCAGGTGAAACTTCACATGCTTTGGGTTAAGGCACTCAACATACATGTGTGGGCACCAGCAGTTTACATCTTGTCCCCACTTGCTTCACCTAGCCCAGGGCAATGCTTCTCATACTTGGAGAAATCTTCATTTCCAGTTGCTCTGCCTTGTGCCTATCAAACCAGCTCTTCAAAACTGCCAGCACACCATCACCTCTCTTCCTTGCTCACACTGGGAGAAGAGGAAGAAGGAAACAGTGATAACAGACCCACCACAGACTTACTTCTTAGTCCTGCCTGCTGCGTTCTCAGCCACATGGTATCCAGGCTTGCACTTGTAGCGACAGACGGAGCCCACATCGTGGTTCCCCTGCAGGCACCGCGGGACCAGGAGCTTGGCATTAGCCACCAAAGGAGGTGCATCACACTCCAACTTGCAGTAGGCTTCAGGGAGTGACCAGAGACCATCCTCCAGACAGGTCAGCCACTGGTTTGTTCCTGACCCCAAAAGAGAAGCAGTGTGTTGGGGTTACAGTTGACCTAGGGATGGAATCCTGCTAAGAGAAGCTTGGAGCAGCCAGCAAAAAATCATTTAAAAGTCCCTTCCAAGCCAAAGTAGCTATGATTCTGTGAAGCTGTGATACTGATGCCAAAGGAGGCAACAAATGTGAAGACCATGGGCTCCATTGCATGCTTCATCAGGCTCGGGCAAAAATTATTTGAACACAGACAGAAGCAGGAAAGGGACAGCTTCAAGGGAATGGAGAAAGGGTCTTGGTTCTGAAAACCTCCCCAAAAGATTCCCTTAAGCTTCCTTTCTCTGGTGGTGCCTCAGGATAGTGGGCTGGGAGCTTTTGTGTATGACATCTGTCTCTAATGTTTAAGTTCAGCCCACCTTCATCCTCCCCAGGTGCTTTTTGAAGCTTGTCCTTACCTACCCCTACAAGCTGTGTGCTACGTGTGCAGTCCAAGATGAGAAGTGCCAGGAGGACAGACAAGAGCCTAACTGGTGTGACTAGGAGTTCAAACCACCCATTACTAAAGGTTTGGGTAGAGTATGACAGCCCAGGTTGTTGTTGTCCCTCTAGAGAAAAGGGTATGTGATAGACCCAGCTAATGGGTGGTCAAAACTGCACAGCTCTGGGTGTGCCTGGGACAGTAAGTGTCTGGGACTGCATCACCCACATGGTGTGGATGATGGATGGTTCTCTGGGAACTGCTGAGGAATCAAAAAAAAGCTGGACTGGACTGAATGGGACTCTTCCTACTGAGAGGTTTGGATCAGCACATTCTGGTGCAGCCAGAGTGCTTTGAGCAGTGCTTTCTTTTTTTTTCTTTTCATCACTGCTCTGCTCTTGGATCAGGCACAATACCATGCCTCCACTCAGCACTTGAGTTCCTGATGGGCCGATGCTGCTGAGGGTTGTCCTCCACACAGCCCATGTCACCCTTTCCTTGCCTATTCTTAGCATTTATTAGCCTTGAGAGCCTGCCCATAAGGATGTGAGCCTTCAGGGACGACAAGCATCGAGCACATCCCTGCCTCAGCAGCCTGGCCAAGTCAGCTGGACCTCTGAGCTTTGGGAAGCCTTGGCCAAGCACCACCAGCCGTTGTGTCAGCCGCTGGAAATCACCCAGGGCGCTCCACCGAGGGGACGCCTTCCCACTGAGGGAGCCCTGGGCAAACCTCCCATTGACTTTAGTGGGAACGAGAGGCAGCTTCAGTGAAAGACCAGATTCAAGCCCTGCCCTCAGCTGACCCATCCAAAGCCAAGGGGCATCTGTTGGTGCAGAATTTGGGCAGCCAAGTTCATGCAATACCCTTTGAGCAGCACACGCTGGGGGTCTGCTGCCATCACCCCTGCCATGAAACGAGACCTTAATTCCCTGCTCCTAAGATTTAACTTTAAGGGAAGAAAAAAAAAAATGAAAGAAAGAAAGAAAGAAAGAAAATGTAAATGATTTTCATACGTTTTGGCTATAAACGTCTCCATAAAATAGGGCACCCATTAAAATGATTTGTTGTATGTGATTGTTCGGAGCAAAGGCGCTGGTGGAAACTCACATAAAGTCCCAATGCTTGAAGCTGTCAAGGCAATTACCCCTGGAAGCCTGTCCAGCTCAGCCTTGCACAGACAGGAACAGTAGCTCTCTTTCTCCAGCATGGCTTAAAAACATTCCTGTGGCTCTTGATGGAGTCAGCAGAATGAAAGCCAGGCCATGGAGTGTCTGGGGGGCTGCTGTGTGTCTGGGTGGTGAACATCTCCCAGACCACTCTGCAGCTGTAGGCATCGGTCTCTATGGCTTCATACAGTCTTAGGCCTCCTGAACCACAGGCTTTCCCACAGCCCCCAGGCACCAAGCCACTTTGGGCTCTCTGAAGTCCTCTCTGTCTGTCCTCGCTGGCTGCCTGCACACTACTGGCCTCCCTCATCCCCATAATACTGGAGGCTGCCAGACCTCACAGGCTATCAGGAGAAGACATCCCTACACCCTGAGGTGGATGGATATGGGCTGCCAGTCAGAGGAAATTATCCCCACACTGTGGCGTCTCTGGTCAAGGCAGATAGATACCCACCATTTTGGGAAATCTCTCAGTTGGCAGAAGCCAGGATAAATGGGAAATCAAGGGAGCAGTGCTCAGTTTGAACAGCTTGAAAGAAGTACAGAATGGTGTCTCCAAAAAGAGTAGTTAAGTCATAGGAATCATGGAATGGTTTGGGTTGGAAAGGACCTTAAAGATCATCTAGTTCCAACCCCAATCCTATGGACAGGGACACCTTGCACTAGACCAGGTTGCTCAAGGCCTCATCCAACCTAGTCTTGAAAACCTCCATGGAAGGGCATCCACAACTTCCCTGGGTAACCCGTTCCAGTGTCTCACCACCCTTGCTGTAAAGAATTTCTTCTGGATATCCAGCCTAAACCTCATAGCACTCCAAACCATACCTTGAAGCTTGGCTGGGTGGATGCAAGAGAAGGAACATCTCTGCAGGTAGGTTGTACCCTTGGGGCAGGAGAACTCAGCATAGTACACGTGGGACTGGTCAGGGACACCGCAGTCGACAGGGTCACAAGTCACAGATCTGTCCCAACGTCCTGAGCTGCACATCAGCACCACCTCCCCCTGTGGAGAAAGCAAGGCTCTATCAGAACTCTGCAAATGAGCTTTAATCACAGAATCATAGAATGGTTTGGGTTGAAAGAGACCTTTAAAGGTCTTCTAAGTCCAAGCCCTCTGCAGTGAGCAGGAATAGGCTTAACTAGGATCAGGTTGCTCAGAGCCCCATCCAACTTGGCCTTGAACCTACTGGTTTGCCATCACAGCAGAAAAGGCTGACTCAGGCTTCAGAGCAAGTAGAGCATCCCCTCATTTTTCCTCACCAGTGTGCCCTTTCTCCCTACTCTGGGCACTGAGTCATGAAGCTTCTTACTATCACCTGGGGTGGTTTTGGGGTGTGAAAGCAGTGAATGGCCCTTGGGGTAACACACAAGCTTCCTGCTCAAGAGGCAACATGTAACATTAGCTGCATGATGCTGAGTGCTAGCAGAGAACCTCAAGGGAAGAATGAAAACCCCTTCAGGATACATCAGAACTAGCTGAGCTATGAGGTATTCCCAGCTCTCTGCACTGCAATTTTCTCCCCTAGGAGATCAAGTCTTGCTGCAGCTACTGAGGGGCAGCTCTCCTGTTGAATGTTTTTCCCACATTCTCTGTGCCATAGACCCCACTGGAATCAGAGGTTCATTTACATATCCAAAGTACACAGTCCTTCTTGGGGGCACTGCAGGACAGCCTAACCCCCAACAGTGCCACCACTACGCCTGATCAGCATGTGCCATGGTCTTCATCAAAACAGAGTGCTGGATGATGGTGCAGCATGGGGAACCTAGTCTAGCAGAAAGTGTCTCAGGCAGGTGTATGCTGTCATGGCAGGGGGGTTGGACTAGGTGATCTTTTAAAGTTCCCTTCCAACCCCAGCTGTTCTATGATTTCCAATCCCAAACTAGTAACCCCAGTCTAGCAGTCCCTGAGGCAGGGTCTTCAAACTGTCTTTCAGCTGCTCCTGATGTCCCTTCACTGTCTGCTCATATAGTCAAACGTGTGATCTGTTCTCTCATTGAACCTGGAAGTGGTGGTTCTGAAGAAGACCACTAAATTTGAGTCTGGTCCTCTAGAGTGCACACAGAATCACAGAATGGGAGGGTTTGGAAGGGACCTCTGGAGACCATCAAGTCCAATCCCCTTGACAAGGGAGGTTCACCTAAAGAAGGTCACACAGGAACACATCCAGGTAAGTTTTGAATGTATCCAGAGATGAAGACTCCACCACCACCTCTCTGGGCAGCCTGTTCCAGTGCTCTGTCACCTTTAAATATAAGAAGTTCCTCCTCATGTTCAGATGGAACTTTTTATGTTCAAGTTTGTGCCCATCACCTCTCGTCCTGTCACTGAGCACCACTGAACAAAGACTGGCCCCACCCTCCTGACGCTCAAGCATTGAGAAGATTTCCCCCATCAGTCTTCTCTTTTCCAGACCAGAAAGACCCAGTTCTCTCTGTGTTTCCCAATAAGAGAGATGTTCCAGTCCCCTCATCATCTTTACAACCTTGCAGGATCATGGTGTTGCTGACCCAGGTGGGGTGGATGCTCAGGAGAAAGCTGTGAGCATTTTCCCCACAATGCCTCGGGATGAGTAGCGCCACAGGACCAAACCAGTAACATCACTGGAGGGCTCAAGGACAGGATGCTTCCATGCTGCCATCTGCTGTGACAGCCACACTGCAAAGCTCTGCCCAGAAGTTTCCCCATCTCGCTACCAAAAGCGAGAAAAGTGTCACCAGAGGCAGATTTGTGCAGTTTTGTTTTGGGGAATAGGAACTTTTTTTTTTTCCCTGGGCATGCTTGGCCCCCAGAGCCATATCACCATGTAACTAAAAACCTCCCTGGTGACAAGGGGCTGAGTGGTGCATCCCCAGCTGTCCCATTGCCCTTTTCAGTGCCCACCTCTCCTTGGACAAGCACCAATGGCTGCAGCACAGGAAGCCTGCCCTCACAGCTCTCCAAGGAAAGGAAAGGTCCACCTTGCTGCTATTACCTGACCTACCTCCTTCTGTCCCCACCACACTCTTGCTGATATGGAGACCAGCTCAGACACAGAGATTCCTGTTCCCTCTCCAGAAACAGCTTTGGGATAGGACACACTGTGCCCACAACTCTGCCAAGGTGACTGCCTAGACCCAAGACAGCTCAGCTCCCAAGGACACATCAGTTCCAGGTCTTGTCTGTCACTAAGAGCCATGCTAGCTTGTGGTTTTTACAAGACATCCCCAGCCCTCTGGAAAGCAGAGTGGACTCTTTCATGGTGACCTTTGTGCTGTCCTGCTGGCATGGGCAGCATTACTGCAATGCAACACAAAGGAAGAAAAGCTCTCCATGCTCTCAGCTGCCTCTAAATATAGTCCCACTGCAATGACTTCATTCTTTCCTGAGCCACTCACTTCAGCTTTAAGAGAAAAAACATCCCAGGGTTGTTTAACCCTCCCAGCAATGCCCATCTGGAGAAGAGAAGTGTCTGCCTCTCCCTCTGTAGGAGTGCATCACCCTAGCTTGGGGTATTGGAGTCAGTGATCCTGGAGGTCTTTTCCAACCAAAACAAATCTATGATTCCATCTCCTCCAGTGGCTTTTGGGCTAGCAGAGCTTGGTGTGCAGTGAAGGAAGGAGAGGGGTAGGTCTGCAGAGCAGAATCTCCAGCCACCAGCACAGAGGTCCAGCACCAAAGCCTTCATTGGGCTGAAGTCTGTTGCAAAACCAGCAAGGAGATAAGGGCAAGAGGAACAAGGTATTCTAGGGGCATTCCAACCGCCTTAGAGTGGTTAAACCTTTCTTAACTATCTCTTGGGCCAGTGGGCTGTGAGGTCACCCTTATCCTCTGGTCCACTCACCTGCATGGAGCCCAGACTCTTCCCATTGCTGGAGTGGAGGACAAAGCCCTTTTTGCAGGCAGCAGTGCACACCATGTGCCTCGGACCGTCAGAGGTACAGTTGAGGACGGCAGCAGCAGTGAGCACAGGCTGCGTGCAGCTTCCCCATCCTCCACAGGCTCCGTGGGCACAGCTATGGAGGAGAAAGGAAAGGGATCAGAGAATGGGACCCAACACTGTTTTTAGCAAGAAGGGGCTCTCTCTGAATTGCAGCTGCATGGGATGCAGAGCAGATCACAGATGCTTACAGAGATGCACGCCTATCACTCAGCTCCAGCTTCTGCCAGGCTTGAAGTCTCCTGGTGATGATGCCAGAATGGTACTTTGTCCCAGCTCTGCCTTGACAGGACCTCTGCCCAACCCCAAGTCACACCTTCCCACAGACCATCATGTCCTTCCAAGCTGCTGAAAGGAAGTATGGCCCAACAATGCTCCTTCCAAAGTCCATGCTGTCTGGTGGGGCTGCTCCAGCTCCTCTGTCCCAGGGTGTGCAATCTTCATTGCACAGAGCCTGCACTCAGCCTAGCACCAAAGGAGCTGGTGGTGCTCCATGTAGGTGGACCAAGAGAGTGACAGGAAGAAGAAAACAGGGAGAGGGCAGGCAGACAGAAAATTCAGCAAGGCCACAACTCTCCCATGTCCAAAGCAGGAGAGCTGACATAAGACGGTCCTATCAAGGAGCCCTCCTGCATGCACAAGGAGGAGAGCTATGAACAGCAGTCACTGTAGCACCTTCCTGAGAGAGCTGCAGCTTCTCCTGCAGTAAGGTGGTCTCCACCACATGACAATTTCTTATCTCCAACACACTCAAATTGCACTGGACACTAACTTGTGGCAAGAGACCTGCTGAAGCTGTACTCTGCAGTGCTGTAGGTGTCCTCCTGTACATACTCTGCTCATGCATGAGTCTCAGTCACTAGTATTTGGGGACAGGCAGTAGACAGCAAGAGATGTGTGCTTTCCAAAGGCAACAAAGTCCAGACAGTGACACCAGGTGTTTCTCCTTGCTTGTCAATTTGGAATCCATGCCTCAATTTCAGTCACCCTTAGCACAAAATAAGATAAGGTGCAGAATCAGATAGCCATGAAGAAAAGACTTCTGCTGATAGAAGGGCAATAGGTGTGTCAAACTCTGTATTAGACATCAGAGAAGCCACAGAGGCTTCACCAACTGCAATGAAATGTTTAGCAGAGAAGGAATCTCTGCAGACAGGTGGACACCACTCCTGAGCTGTTAGTCAGACTGTGCAGTTTTTCCCAGACCTGGCAGCAGGATTGCCAAAGCTTCATGTCCACATAGCTACAGCAAAGTGAGAAGCTAGATGTGCTGCAGCTGTCTTCTCCACCCTACTCTTGTCACCTTCCCATTCTATTTGATAGTCTTCAGCACCTCTGCTCTTCCCACAGGCCCAGGCAGCATCTCAAACCTGTACATATTTGATGCCAGATTCTTTGGGATTAAGACCATTTCAGCACACACCTATCCAGCTCTACAGGCTCAGCTGTGGCCACCAAGGTGAGACATGGCTACAAGGAGGAATCATCATCCCTGTGTGCCACCTGAAGTTATGAGAGGTCCTAGGAAAGCTTGCAATGTGTCACCCATCCTTTGGTAATAAACAGCCCTTCTCTCACTACAGCAGCTTCCCACCAAGGACCAGTCATTAGCGGTCCTTGATTAATTAACCATCAAATAACCCTAGAGTGAGGAGGAGTGTTGGTAAGAAGGCTACAGTCTCCATCAGTGAAATACAGCCAGTAGATTAATTACCTGAGATGGAATGAAACATTCTCAAGGCTGAACAACCCCAAGTCTCTCAGCCTTCTTACAGCAGAGGGCTCCCTGCATTGCTGTGGCTGGTCCAGGTCTCTGCTGTGCTGAGGACTCCAGAGTTGGAGGACCCCCCTGCAGGTGGGTGCAGGGGTTTCAGCAGAGTGAAGCAGAGGGGCAGAATCCCCTCCCTGCCCCTGCTGCCCAAGCTGCTGGGGATCAGCCCAGGACACAGCTGGCTCTGGGCTGTGAGTACACAGTGCCAGCTCATGTCCCGCTTTTCACCTTCCAGCACTCCCAAGTCCTTCTCTGCAGGGCTGCTCTCCATCCCTTCATCCCCCAGCCTGTGCTGATATTGGGAATTGCCCTGACCCAGGTACAAGCCATTGTGTATAGCCTTGTTGAACCTTACAAGGGTCACAGGGGCCCACAAGCTTGCCCAGATCCCATCCCTCAGGCACGTCAGCTGCATGTTTCTCCCAGGGGAGGCACCTCTAGCATTCATTCAACTTCTCCAGCCAAAGCTGCATGGCTAGAAATCCCACAACCAACACCCAAACCCCATTTTAAGACGTTTAAAAGAATGCCTGTGCCGACAGAAGCGTTAGGGGAACGCGATGTGCTTTTGACTCTGGACAGGTCCGCTGAGCCAGAGACATGGGGAAACCTGCCGGCCTCGGCCCTGTGAGAGCCGGTGGGCACAGGAGGGGACCACAAAGGAGAACGAGAAGAAAGGGGCTGTTTTTTCAATGCAGACCTGTTTATGAAGTGAGAAATGGTTTCAGGGCAGCTGCTGCAAATTCTTTCACTAGCTTATATTTCCATTTGCTTCCTTTTTAAAGAATTTGTTTTATGAGCAGAGCGTTTGTCAGGTCATTAGCTTCTGAGGGCATCTGGTACCAATTGAAGCCCTCTCCTTTCCCCTCCTGCAGTCACCTTCTCCAGGCAGTTGCTTTGCTCCCTGCCTGTGCCCCCAGCACACGTACACATGCTGCTGTCCACAACTCCACTACCCCATGAAAGAGCTGCTGTCCTAAACCTCCTTGAGTCTGTGTTTCTGCACAGAGGACGAGTTTCTACTCTTTCCAACCTTCCTTACCAGCCACAGCAGGTGGGGAGATGCAAGTGGTGCACAGCATTCCTCCTACTATGGTGCTTGGTGCTGCATCAACATGCCACCACAATATAGCCCTTGCCTCCCTGGGTGCCTCCATGCACGTGGAAGTTATTTAAGCAAATCATGGCCCACATGTTGGGAAGGGGCTGGGAGATGAGTGATGGGTGTGCATCATGCCTCCTGCCATGGTGCTCAGTGTTACATCAAGACACCACCTCAAGAAAGGCCTTACTCCTGGTGACCCCTAGGCACATGGAGGTTACCTAGGCAAATCACAGATCACACACTGGGAATCACAGAAGGTTAGGGGTTGGAAGGGACCTTGAAAGACCATCCAGGCAAAGCCCCTGCCAGAGCAGGATCACATAGATTAAATCACACAGGAATGCATTCAGGTGGGTTTTGAATGGCTCCAGACAAGGAGATTCTACAACCTCTCTGGGCAGCCTGCTCCAGGGATCTGGCACCCCCACAGTGAAAACATTTTTCCCTATGTTCACATGGAACCCTCTCAGCACCAGCTTGCACCCATTGTCCCTTGTCCTATCATGTGACATCACTGAGCAGAGTCTGGGTCCATCCTCCTGACACTGCCCTTCCCATCTTTATAAACCTAACTTCATCTGCTCCCTGGCTTCATCTGTTGTGTTGAGTTGTGGGGCATGCAGTCGTTGTTGCGCTGGTTTCAGCAGGGGTCGTGGCACCTTCTGGGTGACATCCAGACAGGTCAGGTTGGAGCAGCAATGGTGGTGGAGCAATGGCATGTTGTCTGGGGCAACCTCATCAGATGGGACAATGCTGTTTGTAAGTAAGATGTAAGGAAGCACTGATCCTTTCCAGCACTACTGGGCACATCTTGGTTTTCCAGCAGTTCAGAAACGTGACTGGCAATGATGGTATGAAGTAGATCAAGAGATCAGCAACTTCCTTAGTTTTGTACATTGCATATGCAAACTATGATGCAAACAGGTTAATTATACATAAAGAATTGATCATTACAGATCATCCCAAATATTTCTTTTTATATATCCTACATGCCAAGACTCATGCACACATTCTTTATAGATGGATTTTAGCAACAATTAGCTTTCTCTTTGCCCAAGGTGACTAATTTCCCCTAATCCACAGGCACACACTAGGTTTTATTTTGGAAGTGACCCAAGACCTATTGACTCAAGTTCTGAGAAGCTGTTCTCATCCTACATGTAGCTTTAAAGTCTGATGCTGCTATTTCTGACCTGAAGAGAGGCTGACATCATGGAAAGCTGTCTGATTTTCTCAAATATATCAGTAAGCTTAGAAAAAAATAATATAGAATCATAGAATCATTTTGGTTGGAAGAGACCTTTAAGATCATCAAGTCCAACCATTAACTCAGCACTGCCTATTCACCACTAAAGCATGTCCCTCAGCACCACATCTACATAGCTTTGCAATCCCTCCAGGGACAGGGACTCCAGCACTGCCCTGGGCAGCCCATTCAGAGCTTGACAACCATGAAGAATTCTTCCATGAAGAGCATATTCATCTCTACCAACAACTTTGCTTTGTCATTATCATCAGCATCATGACTATCACTATAACACTCTGGGCCAGGACACCCTTGAACCTGATGGCATAAAAGCACAAGACCAAAACCCAAAAGCCATGTGGTCTGGCCCCATCATGATCCACATGCCTTACCAAGGTTTGAGTCAAGTGATGGAATAAATCACTGCTCCCAGCTGCTGGAACAGCCTAACGAAGGCTGGATGAGGAAATGGTGCAGTTAGCCCAGTTCTGATCTCAGCATGAAGGAGCTCTTTCTCCTTTTGATGATAAATGAAATTCCTGTATCACAGCTGTGAACTCCTGACATTTTCCCATTTTAGATTCAGGCTGTGTAAGATGTAGGACAAGCCAATATTATTTTTCTGCATGAAACATTCTCCTAGAATGTCCATTTTTATCCCAGCATCTTTTGAAGCTCAAACTAATGATTTGACAACACTTTTACGAAATAGTAAGGATATTATTTTTTCTCCCCAACTTCCACATCAGCACCAGCCTGCACGATTTTCTGGGCTCATCAAATTCCATAAACACACACATCAAAGAAAGCTTCAGAGCTGGAAATTTGTGAAATCCTGCCTAGTGATCATCCTAACTGCTGTGGGAAGATAAGAGCTTCGTTCTGAAATGGGACTAAATTTATCAACTAGACCAAAAACTTTTCCTTTAGGACCCTTCATTTCTCTAGACTAAAAGCAGGAGGCAACTGCATGCAACGGAGCAGGCTGAGCTGATTGTGGCAACAATGGTAGAGAGCTATCATTTTGTTGTGACAAACCCCGAATTCTGAAGAGGTGAATTTTCACATTTTACAGCAATTGCATCATGGAACCCAGAAAATACTGATGGATATCCCCAAGTTAAGCTAAGCCAAGCCAAATACAGTGCAGCTGCCTAATGTACAATAAATCATCCATAAATTGCTGTAATATCTACCCAACCTTCCGACCCAAAGATTGCTGCTAGAACAGCCCGTATCATCAAGCTCCAGCTCTAACAGGGGAAAACTATAAGAAGTAGTTCATCTCATGGTGCAAATTTTGGGGCAGAGGGAGATGTTGATGGAAAAGGAAAGGCTTCAGCCAAATCTCCTGAAGTTAAAAGCAGTCACTACATGTAATGTGGTGGAGTCTGGATTGCAGCACTGAACATCAGTGAGATAAGATGTTTACCCCAATGTGGTCTAGCAAAAGAGAATAGCTAAGAAATGAGAAAAGGTGTTTTGGAAATACTTGGGAATTTCTCCCTTTGGGTGTGTTTCTTGTGAAGGGGAAAGGTCTCACTTTTCCAGGAACTTTGATGGCAACCACGCTTGTGGGAGCAGGCTACGTGTACAGACCCAACGGTGGTGACGCTTCTTGATTACGATCTTCACTGAGGTTGTCATCCCAGGAAGAGATGATTGCTTCTCTACGTGACTCCCAAAGAAACTTGGCAAAAAATAATACCCCTGTGAGTCAGCTGCTGTCATCTGCCTCATAGACAGAGAAAAGGCACCAGCAAGATGTCAAATGACCTGTAGACCTCTCTGTAACCATAGTGGCAAAGGAAGAAAAAGAAGCAAGAGCAGATCATAGAATCATAGAATCAGTCAGGGTTGGAAGGGACCACAAGGATCATCTAGTTCCAACCCTCCTGCCATAGGCAGGGACACCTCACACTAGATCAGGCTGGCCAGAGCCTCATCCAGCCTGGCCTTAAACACCTCCAGGGATGGGGCCTCAACCACCTCCCTGGACAACCCATTCTAGGGTCTCATCACTCTCATGGTGAAGAACTTATTCCTCATGTCCAGCCTGAATCTCCCCACTTCCAGCTTTATTCCATTCCCCCTAGTCCTGTCACTGGTATCCTAAAAAGTCCCTCCCCAGCTTTCTTGTAGGTCCCCTTCACATACTGGAAGGCCACAAGAAGGTCACCTTGGAGCCTTCTCTTCTCCAGACTGAACAGCCCCAACTCTTTCAAGTCTGTCCTCATAGGAGAGGTGCTCCAGCCCTCTGATCATCCTGGTGGCCCTTCTCTGGACACGTTCCAGCACATCCATATCCCTTTTGTAATAGGGGCTCCAGAACTGGACACAGTACTCCAGGTGGGGTCTCACCAGAGCTGAGCAGAGGGGGAGAATCACCTCCCTTGACCTGCTGGCCACACTTTTCTTGATGCAGCCCAGGATCTGGTTGGCTTTCTGGGCTGCAAGTGCACATTGACAGCTCATGTTGAGCTTCTCGTCCACCAGCACCCCCAAGTCCCTCTCCGCAGGGCTGCTCTCCAGCCAGTCACTGCCCAGCCTGGATTTGTGCTTGGGATTGCCTCGACCCAGATGCAGGACCCTGCACTTTGTCTTGTTGAACCTCATGAGGTTGGCTTGTGCCTACCTCTCCAGCCTGTCAAGGTCCCTCTGGATGCCATCCCTTCCCTCCAGCGTGTCGGCTGCACCACACAGCTTGGTGTCATCAGCAAACTTGCTAAGGGTGCACTCAATGCCACTGTCAATCAATCTTAATCTATTTCCAGACAGGTCCTTTCCATGGCTTTTTTGGTTTTTGCTACACCAAAATAGATCTATAGAAGCACAGAAAGTGAGGCTGAAGACTAGGTCAAACCTGGTATAGTCAGTTTCTCAGTCTGCACCTGAGAGAGGAGCTGACCCTGACTCCTCCTGAAGACAGATGGCCCCCACCTGCCCATCATGCTGGAGGTGTTCAAGACCAAGTTGGACAAGGTGTTGAGCAATCTGGGCTAGTGAAAGGTGTCCCTGCCCATGGTGAGTGGTTTGGAACTAGATGATCTTGAAGATTCCTTCCAACCCAAACCATTCTATGATTGTGAGGCCAGCGAGCAGGCAGGATTTATCTGCCAGTATTCCTCAAGGATTCATATTCAGCTATCCCAAGGAAAACCTTTATCTACATCTGATTCTCACAGCAACACACTGCCATCTCCTATCATGCAGAGGAATTCACTTCTGATCCACATCTACCACCAAGAAAGAGATAGAAATAGAAGAGGGATTTCAAAAGGCAACTGCAAACAGAAGACACAGCTGGACTGCAAGACTTCTGCTGCAAGATTTAAGGAAGGAAAAGTATTTATCATTACAGAGAGGAGATAGTGAGAGAATATATCACTCAACAGACACACAGAAAAGTTGTCTGCTGGCAGGAGGTATTTAGACCTTTCTGACAAGGATGGAGTGAAAGCAACAACTTTCGTCTTGAAAGCAGAGGCAACATCTCAGCAGAGAGGGTTACAAGATATAAGAATAGCTCAGCAGGGGAGGTGGTGGACTCATCACCTCCTGCAGGCTATAACAAGAGTTAAGGAGGACACCTTTCATCCAGCTGCTATGAAAAATGATAGTGCCTGTATATGACATTAGGGAAGGCAGAGGAAGACAGGGACAGGCAGGTTGCAGTGCTCCACCAGGGGCACTGCAGGCAAACCTCAGGGTGTCCCAGCACTCCTTTCCTTCTTCACTGGACGTTGGAAGGACAGAAGTCTTTGTGTGATGCACCTGAAAGGGTTATTAAACACTAGAATAGGCTCCCCAGGAAGGAGAGTTAGAGAATGGTTGGACTCAATGATCTTTTCCAACCAAAATGACTCTATGATTCTATGACCTAATGTCCATACCAGTAAGAGAATATGAAACCTAGATCAAGCTTCAGGGTTTCACCAGGAGGTAGGTGATCTTTCACTGGCATCAGGAAGGAAACCTGTCTTGAGCCTCACACAATTGCTCTGTGTTGTTATTCACCTTCTGTTGATGTATCAGTGGTTGGCCACATTTGGACCAGGTGACCCCTTCCATGAGGTGACACCAAGCAGCCTTTTTCTACATCTGTTCAGCTGCTGCGTTTGACACAAGATCAAACTGGTGGAAAACTTGTGTTGGGACACAGATTTTTTTTTTCTAAGTGAGGAAGGCTAGTCTCGGGGAAAGGCAGGAGATACCTTGGACATCCTAAAAAACACCCATATGCAAAGCATTAAGCTCAAGAAGCTAAGCTGCAGAGAGCAGAGTGGGACAGCCCATGAAAAAGATCCCTTCCACCACCAAAGGGTTTCCTTTGCCACCTTAGAGCTGGACAGTGAAGTCACTGGTTAAAGCCAGTCAAAGCCTACAGTAGAGCTTTGGCCACCACTGCCCATCAGTCCAGTCAAAGGACACACAAGAGAAGTACCAGAGAACAATGGGCTTTAATGTTGGAGGAGAAACACCTCCAGAGGCCAAAGGCAGAAGCAAAATCTGAGGTGAGCCCATGCCCCAGCAAGACAAGTGTTTCTTGAGGTGTGCTCCTCCAGGCCAAAGAGAAAGGACATTTTGGGTGCAGGACAGGCACAACCTGCTCTGATGGGCCTCATGCTACACTCATGAAGCTGCACTTGTCTGGGAGAGGCAGGGAACAGCATGTGCTGTCCTCAGAGCAGACAACTCTCACTGCACTGGCAAGCAGAACCTGAGCAGACACTGCGTAGGAGGTCAAAGTGGGGATGGAGGTACATCATGACCTGAGCATGTTTCAGCCCATCAGGGGTGACCTTGAGATCCCAACACAAGGGTCCATTGACTTTGTGCATCATCCCTGACTGTGGAGCACCCTAGGCCAGAGGGAAGGAAACGAAACACCAGCATCTCTGTACTGGAAAATATAGAAACAGCTTCCTCCATCTGATTTTCTCTCCCTGACATCCACTTGCCAAAGAAGAGGAACCCAACCCAGATTCCCCCCAATGCATAAAACATTTTTGAGGGAGAAGTGGACACTCCCTTGGGAATTAACCCACCCCACCTGGGTGCTCCTTGCAGCACCTTTCCTATTAACCCACCAAGGCCTTTCCCAGCATATGCTAGCACAAAATAAAACACACTAAAAAAATAAACAAAAATTAAGCATAATGGAAGAAATGAAAAAGCTCTCCTGATTCAGTATATAGCCTGTATCAAGGAAAACAAAAAGCTCATTTTTAAAATAAAATAATAAAATTAAATTAAATTCCAATTAAATTAAAATATTAAAAAAACGTAAATAAAAAAGGATGAAAGTTGGAGAGTGTGAGTTTCCTACTTTCCTGGGTGGAAACTCACTAAAGGTCCCATTTCTGCTTTACCTCCAACTGCCTGATCATTGTTGTGGCTTCCTCTGGTCCCATTCCAACTAAAGGTCCCTGTCCTCCTTGTGGTGAGGACACCAGAGCTGGACCCAGCCTAGCAAGTGGGATCCCAGCAGGGCAGAGCATAGGGACAGAATCCTCTCCCTCCATCTGCTGCCCATGGATTGTGATTGGTACAGAAAGAAAAGAGCAGCCCTGAGCTGCTGGCAGAGAGAGGGTTTCTCTTGGTGCTGGTAGCAGGGTGTGAGGGAGAGACACTGTGCTGGTTTGATCTGCAAGTGCTCTTCCAGCCTTCAGTGCCTCAGGTGGGTCCACTTCTCTAGCATCAAATGCCTGCAGTATCCTGACCTGGAGTTGGCTGCATTTCATCAGCAAAACCCACGATCACCATTGTTCCCCAGCCTGCAAAGTACTTTGAGACCCTTGAAGATGAAAAGATGCTTCAGAAATACCAAGCTGTCACATATTTATTATTTTGGCAACGAGCCTTTCTAGAATGAAGTCAGGAAACCTCATTGCTTTGTTGCTTTTGTTACTGTCCCTTTCTGGGGTTATTTTAGGAAAGTACATGCACGTAGCGTGTGTGAAGGAGGCTGGGTGAGTGCCAATGGTCACTTCTTCACTGGAAGAGCCTGGTCTTCTGTGCTCTTTTACAGCTGAATGTCTCTACACTTCTGAAGATTTTATGTTCCTGGGGTTTTCCAGTGGGATTTTTTCACCCTCCAGTCTCTGCCTGCCTTATATGAAGTGGATTATTGACCCTTAACAATAAAAATACTGGTGTACGGTAGTTTTGGAGATGAAATAGACTTCAAAATAGAATAAAGAAAGAATGCTTGGATATTTTCTCACTTAACAGAGGCAGATCCTTTTTTATTAGCGAGGCTGCTAGAGGCTGTGAGTCTCACCTTCCTCTAAACATTCAAGCCTTTTGTTCCAAAAAGCAATACTATAAATTACATTTCCCACCCTGAAATGGCCTGAAATTGTGCCAAGGGAGGTTTAGGTTGGATATTAAGAAAAATTTCTTCACAGAAAGAATGGTCAGGCATTGGAAAAGGCTGCCCAGGGAGGTGATAGAGTCCACTGTCCTTGGAGGGGTTCAATGAACGTGTGGACATGGCACTTTGGGACATGGTCTGATGACCTTGGTGCTGTTAAGCTGACAGCTGGATGCAATGATCTTAGATATCTTTTCCAAATGAAACCATTCTATGATTCTATACCCAGAAAACTTCAGAAGTCTGATGTACTCCAAGTGTTTGCTAAGGGCGTGTGTGCAACCTGTGGTACAGCACATGGCAGCTAAGCCAAGGCCATTATGAGCCCAAAGAACAGCAAAAGGAGAGCAAGGTAAAGAACAATAAGACACAGGTTGCTCAGAGAGGTTATGGAGTCTCCTTCTCCTGAGAGATTCCAAACCCACCTGGACATTGTGATCTTGGGCAACCTGCTCTGGGTGAACCTGCAGGGAGGTTGGACTTCACATCTCCAGAGGTTCCTTCTAACCCTCACCATTCTATGATTCTGTAATTCTCCCCATCCACAGGCAAGGCTCAGCTGCAACCAGTTTACCTGTTCCTCCTTGCAGTTACCTCTGAGGGGGAAGCTCTCAAGCAACAGGAGCACAAAATTATTTTAAAGGATGAGAAACTGTAATTGAAAAACCACATCAGTTGGCTGTGTGTACATAGCTGTACTGCTACCAGGAAGAAACCAACTGCATTTCACGTGGATGTTGATCCTTAATGTAAAGCTGAGAATAATATTTATATGCTGACTGGCTAAGATTTATGTTTCTGTATAAATCACACATGCACTTAGAAGGGGAAAAAAAAAAAAAAAAAAAAGAGGAGTATAAAGCAAGTGGAAGATCTTCATGGCTTCCAGAGCTCTACATAAATCAACTGTCCCATGATCCCACAAGCTTTTAGACAAACACACGCACGCTCATTCTTAGTCAGGGGTGTTTGTCCATCCAGGGCCATGAACAGAAGAAAAATGACAGCAGCAGTGATGTGCTGACCCTAGCCAAAGCCTTTCACTCTTAAGGTCTCCACAGCTCCAGCAAACCTTGGACCAAAAAAAAAACCCCATAACAACAATAACAAAAAAAAAAACCAGTGTTCCCCAGTGGTGAGCTTTAAGTAACTGGCTGAACCAGAGTCCTGGATCAGGCATGTTTGTAACTTCAGGGAGCCTGGGATCCAAAAGCAAAGCCAAGCTTGGCAGGTCTGGCTGTCACCAGCCGCTCTAGGACTGAGCTGAGCACCATCCTTGGGTCTGTGCCCCTGCTTGGCATGCTCAGCTTTATTTCTTTAGTCTGTTTTGGATGACAGTCCTTCCCTGTCCCTTTGCCAGAGGACCTGCTCAGAGAGTAGTGCCTGTTTTGCAAATGCTACCTCTCATTTGCTGCTTGATGAAGACAGACAGATGCCTGCAAGTGTGGACAGCAATAAATTAAAACATCATTGCTGCTGTTGTTGATACTGCTGTGTTACAATAAGGGAAGCATCAGTCCTGGTGAAGAGGCTGGGATTTACTGGGAAACAGCACAGAGAAGAGGATGAGGAGGAGAGCTTCATCCCCACCTCCTGCATTGTGAGAAAGACTAGAATGGATGGAGATGAAGCTTGTAAAGCACATGCTAAAGAAGCCAACATTTCAGCTTTAGCAGTAACCCCCAGTGATAGCTCCTCAGCTGAGGGAGCCTGGTTTTCCCACCAGGGAACAGCCCTTTAATATGGTTTTGCACAAAGTTACAGACTCACAGAATTATTTGGGCTGGAATAGACCTTGAAAAATCATCTAGTCCAGCCTCCTGCAGTCACCAGGGACATCTCCAACTAGAATAGGTTGGACAGAGCCCCATTCAACCTGACCTGGAATGGTTCCAGGGACAGAGAATCTACCACCTCTCTGGGCAATCTGGGCCAGTGTCTCACCACCTTCAGCGTCAAAAATTTCTTCCTTCCATCCAGTCTAAATCTCCCTCTTGTAGTTTAAACCCATCACCCATTGTCCTGTCACAACAGGCCCTGCTAATATCTGCTTTCCTGCCTCCTCCCTGAGATAAACAAATCAAGACTCATTACAGTGGATTTTCCAACACCTCCTCAAAATCCACCTGAGAACAGTCACAAAACCCTTAATGAGTAGATAAAACCTCCAGAACTGAAGCAGAGAGGCGAGAGAGCCTCTGCATGCCTGTTGAGAAGTGCCCTGAGGAGACCATACCTGTAGTGCTGATGGCTGTGTCCCTCCTGGTGCTGCAGGAGGCAGGTGGTATGGTCAGAGAAGCCAGGACGAGCTGAGGTCCTCAATGCCACGGCTGCAATGCCCATGAGTGGGGAGGAGAAGTTGAGCAGCACCGAAGCAGCCCGAAAGGATGAGTCCTTCTGGCCATGGCTCACATTGATGATGAGAGGGTTGTGGTGGCATGAGAGGTCATACATCCCTGTGGGATGGGGCAAAGAAAGAAGTCACTAACTCACCTCCAGGGCCATTTTCCTAACTTTTGATTTATACCTTTGGCTTCCCAAGCTGGTTTGATAGGATGCGTGGGGAAGCAGACAATGCTGCAAGAGAGGACACAAAAGAGCAGCACCAAGACCAGTGAGAGATATCATCAATAGTGAAGTGTTCCTGCTGGGATAGCACAGACTGGTGCCACAGCCCATAGGTTGCTCACCCAAAGTGTGGTTCAGCCCATCCATGTCACTCAGCTGCACAGTGACCCTCGGCTTGTGCTGGCTGCTTGGGATGGTGCCATCAGAGGCCAGGAAGACCAGGAGGGAGATCGGCACTGCAGGTTTGTCAAAGCACACCTAGGCAGGAGAACAAAAGGGACCCTTAGAGGATGGGTGCAAAATACGTTTCTGAATCCATATAAGCAAGAAGGAAGGTAAGAAGGGAGCATGGAGAGAGAACAGAGGTGGGATTAGGGGATCAGGTACTGTAGATGTGTATGGCAGCAAATAGGTGGAAAGAGAGAGGAGACGAGGAAAGGTGTAGTAATACAGTCCTTTCCTTCCTAATCATACAACTGTTATGGTTAGAAGAGACTTTTAAGATCATCAACTCCAAACCCAAAACTACCAGATTACCACTGAATCATGTCTCTTCAGCACCACATCTACACAGCTTTTAAATCCCTCCAGGGATGGGGATTTCACCACTGCCCTGGGCAACCTCTTCCAGGGCTTGGCAACCCTTTCAGGTTAGAAATTGTTCCTCATGTCCAACCTAAACCTGCCCTGGTGCAACTTGTTCTTGTCCTATCACTTGTTACTTGGGAGAAGAGACCAACCTCCACCTGGCCCCAGGCTCCTTCCAGGGAGTTGTAGAGAGCGAGAAGGTCTCCCTTCAGTCTCCTATTCTCAGGACTAAACAACCCCAGTTTCATCAGCTGTTCCTCACAAGATTTATGCTCTAGACCCATCATCAGCTTTGTTGCCCTTCTCTGGATACATTCCAGCACCTCCATGTCCTTCTTGTAGTGACAGGCCCAAAACTGAACTCAGTATTCAAGGTGTGTCCTCACCAGCGCCCAGTACAGAGAGGCAATCCCTGCCCTCATCCTGCTGGACACACTATTCCTGATACAGACTAGGATGCCACTGGTCTTCTGGGCCACCTGGACACACTGCCAGTTCATCTTTAGCCAGTGATTGACCAATGCCTCCAAAATTCCATTTCTCCTTCTCACTAATCTTTCCAAAGTGTGGCAGTCCTGCCTTGCTATACATTTATGGCATGTTCCCAGCTTCCACATTTTAAGCTCTTAAAACTGAGTAACACCTGACTGAGACCTGGATAACCCCTTTTGTGTCCTTTTGACTTCCAGAGAGAACCAGGCTCTGACTCCCATCTCATCTGGTGATGACTGGGGCAAGTGAGGCGCCCAGAGAGCACGGTTACCAGCTTTGGCACCAAAATATGTTCATTAAAACCCAACAAAATACAAAAGAACATCCCCAGTACCCAGAGTGACTGCAAACTGTCCATCAGCCAACACATGAAAATACTTGTGGGAAGAAGTCCTGTCTGCTAGGAGAGCTGACAGCTCCCCACTTGTCTACAGCCCCCAAGGCTAAAAAAGGCAGTTGGGAAACCTGTGGCATCAGTCATGGCAGGACAGATGTTCTTTGGAAGTAAGAAGATAGAAATGTTTTTCTCCCCCACCCTGGTGCCCCCCACCCAGTGCCAAGATTTGTTTTGACCAAGATCCACCCTATGGAGTGTTTTTGTTGAACACCAGCACGAAGGGAAGGCAGAAATTCAAGCCAAAGGTGTATTTTGGAGGAGGACAAGTCCCAGCTGGCTGGGCACAGCCCAAGGAGCGGACTGTGGGAGAAGGGGACAACCACCTGATTTGTGATGGCAGCCTAGCCTTGAGGTGCTTTGTGCCACATCACACATTGCTCACACAGGAGCAGAAGACCTTGGGCTTCAGCCCAGGGTTCCCACCTTGCAGGGAGATGTTCAGCAGAAACATGCCATGAGCGAGTCCCCGCCTCTGCCCACATGCTCCCTCGGCCAGGGCCTGCTCTCATGTAGGGTTCACCTGCCTGCAAGGTGTGGGCCAGGATACTCAAAGATTTGTTTGGTACATTCCCACTGTCTCCCTTGGTGAGAAAAGTAGGAGGAGAAAGGAAAAGAAACAGGAAAGCGAAGCAGGAAGAGAAGAAAGGTGAAGAAAGGTTAGCAGTGCTCACAGCCTGCTCTGAAGAATCCCCAGGACAGAGTTGCAACTGGGAAGCCCCAAGAAACCACCTCATTCCCACTCCTCCAAGTGTGGCTGATCAGGAGAGAAGAGATGTTTGGAGAATGCAGGTGAGGACCACACAGCTCAAGGTGAAGGGTTCAATCTTTCCTTTCCTATAGGGCATCTGCTTGGACGTGAAGGACACTGGCCCCAGGCTGGACCAACAGCAGATGATTTGACTAAAACAACTCTTTTTAACTTGACCATAACATGTTTGGCCACAGCAGGCCATCTTCTTAATTTTTCTCCTTCCCTTTACCACTTTCTATTTAATTTCCTACATGTCACACATCCTGCCTTGCTCACAAGTCATTTTGATTTCTTTTCTCATCAGATGGGTTGGAAACTGAGAACAAAGCATGGCAGGAGATCTGCAAATCATAGAATCATTAGAGTTGAAAAAGACCTCTAAGATCATCGAGCCCAACCATCAGCCTAACACCACCATGGCCATTAATTCATGTCCCAAACTGCCATGTCCACATGTTTCTTGAACACCTCCAAGGACGGTGACTCTGCCTGGCAGCCTGTTCCAATGCCTGAGAACCCTTTCTGGGAAGAAATTTTTCTGAGTGTTTAACCTAAACCTCCCCTGCTGCAATTTGAGGCCACTTCCTCTCATCCTACCACTTACTACTAGGGAGAAGAAACCAACCCACTCCTGACACCAACCTCCTTTCAGGAAGTTGTAGAGAGCAATGAGAACTCCCCTCAGCCTCCTCCAGACTAATCAATCCCAGTTGTCTCAGCTGCTCCTCAGAAGACCTCTTCACCAGCTTTGTTGCCCTTCTCTAGCCATGCTCCAACAGCTCAATGTCTTCTACAGACAGACCCAATGTGCATGGTAGACACTTCACTTGGTGGCACACACACACCCCTTCCCCCAGCCCATTGCCAACATCATCCAGCCTTTCCTTTGCTCGTTGGTGCCACGTCTTGAGAAACACTTGTAGGAAGCAATTCCCACCACCCAATGAGTTTTATGGGGGGGCTTTAACCTGGGTGACACAGGTGCAACAGCTTTTAAAGTGGCCCTGGCATTTGGTGGCCACAAAACCCCACGCACACATGGGGTCATGCATGCGCATGAGCAGCATCCCTCCTGTCTGGGCTGGCTGGTGTGCTCAGCACATTGTCAACAAGAAGCTGTTCTTCCTAACCCAATATGGTACCAATCAGGCAAACTTTATTAAGGGAAAAAAAAAAAAAAAAAAAGAAAAAAGAAGAAGAAGGAGGGCAGGGAAAAGGAAGAAAAAAGGGCATATTTATTACTACTCCATAAATAATTTTATGGGTGGAAAATAATAGCACTCCTAGAGAGAGCATGGAGCAGCAGTAATGAAAGTCTTTAATATAAACATCCATAGAGGAAGAGAACTGACCACAAGCTCCAATAAAACTGGAACACGCTTTAACCCCTGGTGAGAAATGGAAAGCAAGCTTTCATCTAGGTAGGGCAGGAGGGGGAGGTTGCTGCTTTGTCACTAGCAAAGGAAGAAAGGAGGCACATTTGTCATGGCCAGAGTGAAGATGGAAAGTAGGTTGCAAGCACACTGACAGGGAAGAAAGGGGAAAAAGAAAAAAAAAACAGTTAAAAAGTTTTGTGTTTTTTTTTTTTCTCCAGACAGAGGACCTCAGAGGCAATAGACATGTTTATTGATCTGAGTCAATGACTTGGTGAATTGTCAAACTGTCATCTAAACATCTTGGGAAGAGGTTGTCTCCAGACAGCCTGGAGGAAAGCAGGGCAAGGTGCCCCTCAGACTGCAGAGGAAGCAGCATGCCAGAGACCAGCTTTCCAGTAACACCAGGCAACAGCCACAAAACCTCTAAACTGTGTCTGTGGTCAGAAAAATCTATGCTGTAAAAATCATATTGGCCTAACCCCTAGCTCTCCTCTGCCTGCTGGGACAGAGAGGTTTGACCCTCCTGGTGTCCTCCCAAAGGCAGCAGCCAGCTGTGAAGGCAACCCCTGAGTTTCCATTGGACTCCAGGACCAGCTCCTTGGGCACAGAAGTGCCTCCCTTGGTCTGGAGTCACTGTGGGGCAGGACAACATGCATGCCACCATTGATTGCTGTGGGCACAGGGTGCTCAGCACCCGGGGTACTCAGGACCCTTCAGGATAGCAGAGCATTTCCAGCTACCCTCTGTTGCTCTTCACAGCCATGGGGAGCAAAGGCAACTAGGACTTGAACCACAGCTTGTGCCCACCCTTTGTGGGTGTAACAGCAGAGTTTGGCTGCAGGGAACAGTCGGGAGCAAGTTGTTTGTCAGCCTCAACACATTTCTGTGGGCTTCTGGTTTTGGGCACAGCCCTTCTCCTGGCAATCGGCCCCAGGATGGGTTTGCTGCTCACAGTGGGAATGGGGCAACTACATAAGACACAGCCACAGGCATTTAGGGTTTGCAAAGAGTTCAGTAGTCCTATCTGAAGGGTTTTAAGACTGTTGTGGCTCTTACAGGACAGAGAAGGATGAGTCTTTGTCACCAAAGCGAAGGGACAAAGACAAGCAAATGCTGACCACACATCCTCACTTACCTTGAGCCAAATTCCCTCATTGTTCAAGGGCATCTTCTGCTCATCTGGATCCTGAGCATTGTCTTGGCTGGGAGCACAGGGGAACCAAGCAGCCAGGGAAAGGTCCTTTGGCACGTTTTGAAGGTGGGATTTACACACCTGAAAGGAGAGATTTATTTCAAACCAGCAAGAAGAAAGGAAAGCAAGAGAAAAAAAAACAGCACCTGTAAAACTTCAGGGAAGACTCAAACCTTGAGGAGGACCCCAGCTGGTTCCTAGCACAATTAGTATGTGAGTTCATAAGCAGAAGTGACATTTCACCACCCAAAAGTACACAAGAGGGCCTTGGCCATATTGAGGTGATGTAAATATGCTGCTTGAACACCCCATGATGTCTATGGGGCTGAGCAAGCAATACAGAGCCAAACTGTGAGATGGCAGGGAAGACCACAGCCTCCTTATTTTGGCTGGGTTGAGATATGAAGGTGTGATTCATTTGCCTCAGTACCAGTTGGCTGTGCCATTCAATGACCTGTGACATCCCAGACATCCCCAGAGACCTGGCAGACAAAGTCTGGGAAACGTGTATGTCATTCTAGAGGAGCAGACACCCAGTCCAAGGCATCTCATTAGACGTGTACCAGGCACATCTGGACAATCTGATCATGCTGTAGGTCTCAACAGCATAGTTGCCTATATCAAGTGAACAGAAATGTTTGCATAAAGGGCTAAATGTGACCTTTTCACACATCTATTGCCCCTCAGCTTGCTAGAAGAGAACACCACCTTAACTTCAATCAGGCGAAATCCCCTCCTAGACCTCCAGGCTCTGCTCCAAAGCCCACATGAAAGATGGGAATTGTCCTATCGATTTTTCCTTGGCTACAGATCAGAGAGTTTGAGAGCAGCACAGATGCTGATGTACATGTGATTTTATCCTTTCAGGCCCCGACCTTATAAGGTATTAAACTTATGGGATTGTTTTAGATGCACCCTGGGATGACTCACATGCTCCAAGCTGTGCATTTATCTGGCGAGACAGACGGTCACTGGTTAGAAAACTGCATGGTCAGGGAAGGTGCTCCCTGCCGTGATGAAATACCTCTCCATGCACTGTACTTCCTGGGCTTAAGGACTACTGAAACAGGGGTGTGAGAAATGGCCAGGTCTTTTACTGGCTTCCTGCATGGGACTGTAGTAATCAATGAACACTCCCAGAGCTGCTTTGAAGATTTTTGGTTTGGCATCAGTACAATTTTGCAGCAGTGACCTCATCAGCTATACTGCACAGGCTTTGCTAGAAAAGGCTTTATTTTTGGCCATGCCTTCACTCACCTTCACAACAGGCTCTCCAGTGACCAAGGAAGCAGGGCAGAACTTTGCATCCTGATGGGAGGCATAAGCTTTCACTGCCCACAGATCCACATATCCATCAGGCGTGTAGGGACCACAGTCCAGGACACTGCTTGTCTTCTCAAATGGCTCACACACCCCGTCCCCGTCGTGCACGTAGCACAGACTGGGCTCCCCTGCAAGGAGACCAGGGATGACCCTTTTACAAACCAGACTCCAAGCACATACATCTCCTCCTGTCCAGGAGGCCTGCTGACCCTTTAGCCCTGGGATTTCCCACCACAACGTCTTGACAAGCTGCATGGATCACTCCAGCTGCAGATCCACCTCTTGTTTGAATTGCACCACCCCCTGCTCTAAGGAACGCTGTGACTAATGTGCAATTTTGACTTCTGCCTCAAAAGGACATCTCAATCTATTTAGACTCACCAACACAGTTGAAGCCTTTTTCCTTTTTACACTTCCTGGAACAGCCATCTCCATCCAGCAAGTCCCCATCATCACATTCCTCCTCCAGGCTCCTAAGAGGAGAACAGCCAGATGTATTAACACCACTCTTGTGCGTTCCTGGGCTTCTGCCCAATCATGAGTGAGGAACCCATTTCTTGGTTCCATTTCCACAGAAGCAAGAAGGAGAAAAAAAAATCATATGTGGAGTCAGGTAGAGAAGAGAAAATGCCATATGTTCTCAGGGGATAACGAGAGACTGAAAATGCAGTATATGGGAGAAGACATGACCATACTGCAACATTCTTATAACACCTGAAGCAAGAAGAGTGTGGCCAGCAAGTCAAAGGAGCTTCTTGTCCCCCTCTATGCCACCCTAGTGAGGCCACACATGGCATATTGTGCCCAGTTCTGGGCTCCCCAGTTCAACAGAGACAGGGAACTACTGGAGAGAGTCTAGTGAGGGCTACAAAGATGCTGAGGGGCCTGGAGCATCTCTGTGAGGAAGAAAGACAGAGACCTGGGGCTGCTTAGCCTGGAGAAGAGCAGTCTAAGAGGCAATCCAATCAATGTCCATCAACATCTAAAGGGCAGGGGTCAAAAGGATGGGGCCAGACTCTTTTCAGTGATGTCCAGTGATAGGACAAAGGGCAACAAGCACAAGCTAAAGACAGGAAGTTCCATCTGACATGAGGAAATATTTCTTTGTTTTGAGAGTGGCAGAGCACTGGATCAGGCTGCCCAGCTTGATCTGGAGTGATTCAAAACCTGCCTGGATATGATTCTGGGCAACCTGCTCTGGGTGACCCTGCTTTGGCAAGAGGGTTGAAGCAGATGATCTCCAGAGGTCCCTTCCAAACCCTACCATTCTATAATTCAGCACATCTTCAGTCAAGTACCCATGGATGGAGAACTTTCCTTTGAGGCAGGATGATCTGGTAGCTCAAGGAACCTCAGCTGAAACCTTGTCTCAACTTACATGGTCACCTTCCCATCCCCACAGTAGGGTGCTCCATGGACATGGACAAGCGGCGGGGACGCTTCTCCTGCGGTGGTCCCAGAGACTGCCTGCACCTGGTAGTGGTACAGCTGCCCAGGCACAACTTCCCTGCAGGAAGAGAGAGGACTTGAAGAGCAAGCAGGATGGAACAGCCCATACATCTGCAACAGATTTGCTCAGCACAGCTATAGAAATCACGTGTGTGTGCTCATGCAGTATCTCGGTTTGACATGTGTCTCCATACTCTAACTGCCAGAAGCAAAGACTGTGGGAAGAGGGTCTCTGCCAGGCCATGCAGAAGGACCTGCTGCTTATTTCCCTGGGGTCTGAGCTGGGAACATGTAGCATTTAACTCTAACAATCATTTTACTGCTTGTGTTGATGAGGACAAAATGTTTCTGGGTTTAATAAACTCCTCCTGGTTAGCCTGGGCTCGTGGGCAAGGCTCAAGCTGTTATGGTGGGTCTCCAACAGGCTTCCTCGACACTAAGGAATCTGCTCATGGCATTGAATGAGGTAGTTCCCAGGGGAGGAGCGGCAGACATGAGAACAACAACAGGACACCAAAACACAAGGAAAAACATCCAGGAAGTCTAAGGCAGAACCAGAGAAGGTCATCCAAACCCTCCCAACCCCCCACTCAGCCTGTGGTGGAGCAGCCTCATCACTCACGTGTCAACAAACTGGCGGTGCCTCTGTGCCAGGGTGGCAGGAGATCCATTGGCGAACGGGGGGTCACGGAGCACTCGATACTGGATCAGCTTGCAGGTGGAGCAGAGCGAGCTGTGGGGCATGGAGGTCAGCAGGGCTGTGTCTATCTCCATCCTCTCATCAAAGGTGTAGATTTTGACTCCGGACACCTTTTTAGGGATGTTGAGCTTCACAGTAAAGGGGACATCACAGAAGGTGTCCAGGGGGCCCAGATGGATGGACTCCCCCTGCTCTGTCAGGACTTCAATGTCAGACAATGCCTTGGGAGAGCCCGTGGAGAGGTACGTGGTCCAGAGGGTGAGGGAATCAGGGTAGACAGGGTGCAGGAAGCGCAGCTCCAGGATGCAACCATCTGGCTGGGGACATGGCACTGTCATGTTCATATGGTACAGGTGAAGCTCTGGACTCCAAGCCTGCAGGCTGGGCTCACAGGGCTGATCCACATCTGGAGGCCCTGGGAAGGAGGGATGAGGAGAAGGCTGATGAGAACCAGGGGACATTTCACCTCACAGGTGACCCAGAGGGGTGATCCTCTCTACTGTACCCCATAGGTGTTTATGCATCTCCATGCTGTAACTGCACACCCACCACAAGCACCTGCCCAGAGCTGGTGGCATCTGCCCTAACATCCTAGAAAGCAATAAGAGCCACTAGCCTCCAAGCTCCTGAGTATGCAGACAAGCACAAGGCTTAGCAGGTCTGGTGACTCACAGCCTTCTGGAACAGGGACCATGGTATCCGTGCTGCAGATGATCTCAGTGCCAAACTCCAGAGACAGCCTGGCCACAGCTCAGGGACATGAAGCTTGTTCTGTAGTATCAAGTGCACAGAAGAATTGTGAAAGGCACCTGAATGATGAGTCCCTATGGCCCTGGGGGTCTGGACATAAGCTAAGCAGAGCCCAAAGCTTTTCATAGCCATGTGATGGAACAGGTCACAGGGAGGAAGGGATTGGGTCCAAAGCAAGAAACAGAAGCAGGTTTGGAAGGTTCTTCTTCCTCTAGGACCTCCAGGATGGTGCCTAGGCTGACCTCAGACACCCAGATGGCCTCCCCTGACAGTGGCTTAGCACTCAGCAAGAGAAATGTGGTGTTGGACTTGCCATCTCAGAAAGCATCACTGGAATTCATCATCCTTCAGTAGCCACTGCAAGTGTCCCTTAAGGCCTAATACCAGCTCAAAGCCTGCATCCATTTAACATCAGTCTTCTGAAAACTAGGAAAGCTGCCTCCTTTCCACAGAACTAACAGATCATCTGGTTCCACGTGGTCCAACAGCAGCGTGTGTACTACAAGATTATTTCACCTGGTCTCCTGCCTCCTCTGCTTTGCCCTTGGAAAAAGTGAGGCAGTATGAGAAGTTTAATAGCTCCTACGGTAGTTGCATGACCCTGAAAGTCATCACCATGCCCACAAGGTGGGTCTCTAAACCAACATCTGAGTCTCAGCACAAGAAGTTTTTGACATCCTGCTGCTCACCCTGTCAACGAAGAGCTGCATCCAACCCAGGCTGCCCAGGGCTTAGTACAGACTGTGCAGGGCTGAGAGAGATGCCCCTCCTCCTTTTGGACAAGGCTGAACCAAAGCCTGTGGATACCTCTGAGGTTTTGGATGAGGTCCCAAGATCTATCTTCTAAGACTCATTGGAATGAAACGCTCCTCCCCTTTGACCAGTAGCTCTCATTAACACCTTACTGGGAAATTATTTGGATTGATATCTGGGTGTCAGTTTGTTTGTCCAAAGCCAGCTGGCAGCTAACAGGAATCTCCTGGTCTCCTAGAATTCTTTGCTGCACTAAAGAGCCTCCCCAAAGAGAAGATGTTTCACTCTATAAAAGTAAAAAAGCTTCTTTTCTTTACAGGATCTCACCTTTGCCTAGGAAATTCCCAGCTGGGGGTGGAGAGGAGGCACATACCTTCTGCTTCTTCTGGGGTCCAGTAACCAGAGGAATCACAGACCCGAGGAGAAGAGGCCTCATGCACATACTGATGGAAGGTGCCATCCTCTGCACAGCTGTCACAGAGCATGTCCTGCTCCCTGCAGACAGGAGACAAAGGCATTACCATGTCTAATCACAACCAATTAATCTTCCGCTAGCCAAGCAGGATCAGATGGGAAAGCTGGAAAAGCAAAGCTAAACTCTCAGGAAGCCCCTGGCCAATATCAGTCCTTCTTTGACAAGAGAAAAAGGTGGGACATGCTGGGTTTGACCCCATCTCTTCTGCATGCTCTGTGGTCAGTCTTGGATGAGCCACTGAATCACCTGTTTCCTACCCATGCAGTGGAGCTGACAGACTCTACAGTCCCCAGCACAATGCCTCTGCAGTTGGATGGATGCACTTGGGTCTCTCTCTGCTCAATCCAAGGCAGGTTTGAGTAGTCCATCACTACTGGAAATACAAAATGGTCACAATAATGTCCATTAAAGGGGTCCCCCTGTGATCTTCAGGAAAGAAAAAGGCACTTTTCTGTGAAAAAGGCCAAACCTCAGCCCCTTCCCCTTGACCAGCTCACCTCAGAGGTGCAGGACCCCCACCTTGGACCAGTTTCTGAGACAGTCATGAGCAAGAACTGGGAAAAGACCCAAAAACCCAGTGCTTGCCTTCTAGATCTGTGTTTTCCTGCTCCCAAATCACTCCATTCCTCACCAAAGCACTTTGTTTGGACGACTTGAAGCCATCTAGCTACTCAGAGGCTTTCATGCTTAGGACGTGGTCATGTTATGCCTGGGTGAAAGGCCCATCATGAAGAGCAGCAGCTTTTTGAAAAGGTAGCAAACACTGTCCCAGGGTTGTCCCAGCTGCCCTCAGACAGCACTTTTCTTTGAACTGCCAGAGACAGCTTTGTGAAGCAGCTTCAAAACAAGTTCAAGAAATCTTTAACATGTGCTTATGGTCCCATAATAAAAGCACAGACCTAAAACCTGGTGGAAACAAAAATATTTTAGTAAGAGGGATTGCTGAACAGGGGCACTGGTGGTGTATCCAGGGTCTTGGTGACTCCCCAGTGCTGGGAAGAAGACAGATACTCAGTGCTCAAGGCCACACACTATTCACCAGCCAAACAACTCTGGTTCCGCCTCATCATTTATTTGGCTTGAAGAGTTTCCTGAGTTACCCCCAGTCAGTTACACCAGGAGTCCATGACAGGACTGGGAACAAAACCCAGCTGCTGTGGTTCGAGCTCCCTGCCTTAACCACAAGGCTGTATTTCCTCCTGGTAAATAGTGACTTTATACAATAAGTGCTAAATGAAGCTCATTTTTCATTCCCTGATTGCACTCTGGAGTTTAGGAATTGGCATTGCCTCCCAACGCTCTTTGGCTTCTCCTCTCAGCACCCTGACAGCAGAAAACTTGCAGGAGAGCCCTTGTGCCAGCAGGGCCACCACAGCAATCCAGATCTTGTGTTTGAGGGCTGTGCTGGGGATGGCCTAAGGGAGAGCGGGATGGGTGGTCTGCATCAGAGGGTCCCTTGTCTCTCCTTGTGCAAGCCCAAGACCATTGGAAAAGCAGATCCCTTACCTCTCGTGGATGACACCGCTGATGGGAGGCAGCCAGTAGATGCTGAGGGAGTGCCAGGTCTGCCCTGTGACCATGGGAGGGATCGGGATGGGTGCAGGCTTCTTGCTCTGCCCCCAGCGCTGGTACACCAGGTCCAGGTAGCAATGCATTCGGGCCACTTGGTTGGGAGTGAAGGTGTTGGTGCAGTCATCATCTAGGACGAGAAAAGCCAGACAGAGTGGCAGGGATCGACTGGCAGGGCGTAACAAGGTGCACCCTTCCTGATCTCCAAACGCTGTTTTGGGAACCTCTGGGAAGGCCGGAGAGACACCAGCGTGTGGCTGCTCTCCTGCCAGGGCTTTCTGGTGTCGTGTGTCCCCAAAGCCACAAGATGGCACTGCCTCAGCAGCTCCACATCCTTGCACTTGCTCAACACCAGCTTACACCAGCTTGCACCAGCTTGATCGCCCGGACAGTGCCACTATCCTTTGCGGGACTCACCGTGGGTCAGCAGAGGAGGATGGAATTGCTCTTCAGGCTTTGGTCCTCCTGGGTAGCCAGGAGGAACACTAGCTCTTTTTTTGGCTTGCCTTTAGAAACCAAGCCAGAAGGACTCGGCTTGAAGATCGAAAATTACAGCAGTAGTAGCAGTAATAACAAATAATAGTAATAATAAAGTTGCTTCAGGACTAGAGAACAAAGGCACAGTACCATACAGACAAGAATGGCCTTGGTGCATGTCCAATGACAGTCTGAGGGGGAGGGAAGGGTGGAAACCAGGAAAGTGGAGGGAGTCACCATCCCTGGGGAGTTTTAAAAGACTTTTGGATGAGGAGCTTAGGAACACGGTCTAACATTCGTGCACAGGGAAATGTCAGGTTATGGTTGGACTCAATGACCTTAAGGTCTTTCCCAGCTTGGCCATTGTATGATTCTAGGCAACCGCCTACAGCTAAGCAGCTACTGCAAGCACAGGCTGCAGCCTGCCCCATCCCAACACACCAGGAAGAACATCAGCTAGGGAATCAGGGAAGGGACTATACACAGAGGTGGAAGGGAGAGAAACCCAGGTTGCTAGGGAAGGTGACCCCTTACCATTTCTAAGGCCAATCAGAAGTTACCTGTGTAACTCATGTAGTTGTTGAAGGGTGTCCCCATGAAATGTGTCTGGCCACAGGTGTCATTGGTGGGGTCTGGATCCCGACAGAGCTTACTCTTTGGGGTGGGGGCAGTGTCGGCACAGAGGTCTCCTGTCTCCATAGATGGGGTTGTCTCCCTGCAGGGATCGTCACAGGATTCCCGCTCACTCACGCCCTTAAAGACATGGTACAGCCCCAGGACGTGTCCCACTTCGTGGATCATGGTATTCGTGTGGCCGTGTATACCGTAATAAGCAGGGTTGAGGACAACTCCACCTGGAATTGTAAGTACAGAGAACATCACCCAGAGGAAAGAGACAGTGGGGAGCTTCTGTTACCCACCTGTGTTAGGTGAAACTCCTCTCATTGTGCTTCCATGTCATAAATGAAGTGCTAGATGGAGATCTTAAGATGGACATAGGATGGGAGGGCTGCATTGCCCTCTTAGAATGGAAGGGGTGGGTGACTTTTCTTCCCTTTATGATCACACCTCTCCCCCAAAAGTCTTCAATCATGTCAGATACCATTTCACATGTTTATAGTTCAGTGTCTCCTTAGGTTCACCCTTATACCTCCAGATGAGTTTCAGAGCCAAGGTGCCAAATTAAGTTGTGCTGTGAGTTTATAGGGATGGTCCTTTGAACAAGAAGGTCGAAGACCTTCCCTAGCCTAGACAGGTGGCTAAAGCTTGTCAGCTCCCATGGCAGAGGAGAATAGCAAGGTGCCTAGAAAAGTCCTGATACGCTTGGCTGTGTCAACCAGAAGCCACTTGCAGCACAAGTCCATATGAAGATTCAAATGTTCTGAGAAAGCATCAATGATCCATTGCTTCATCCTCCAGAGCAGACCCTAAGGAGCAATCAAGCTCTCAGGTGCTGTGGCAATCCACTAAGCTGCTACCACAAACCTGACCTTAATTCACTGTGCATTTCAGAGAGGAGTTTTCCAAAGCACGGTTTCTGAGGGTCCCTTCCTCTCCTTCAGAGTGGTTTACATTGTGGGCAAGGTGCACCAAGTGAACCAAGGAAGAACCTCCCCATCTATCACAGCCCTAGTCCTCTTTCCTGGGGCACTCCAGTGCCTTGACTCAAGAGGGCACAAAGGTCAGTGTGGTACAAGTTCAACTGCCAAAGATGCTGAAGCATGGGTGCAGACAAAGACCGCCAGAAACTTCCTGGAGATGCCACTTGACAGCAATGGTGTGGAGCTGGATAGGACCTATGCTGATCCTGCCAAAAGCTACCCCTTGGCTGCAGGACAAGGTGCTCTTCCTCTCCTGCCCACCTTCCTGCCTGTGACAGGAAGAGCAAGGATCAATGATGTTGATGAAAGTAGATGGAGCAGACCCTTCCCCTTGCACTCTGCCGGCATCTCCAACTCCTGGCCTGGGAGGCACACCCTTACTGACTCTCCCCATCTTCTCTCAGGGACAAAACTCTGCCCATCTTCTCTCAGGGACAAAACTCTGCCCATCTTCTCTCAGGGACAAAACTCTGCCCATCTTCTCTCAGGGACAAAACTCTGCCCATCTTCTCTCAGGGACAAAACTCTGCCCATCTTCTCTCAGGGACAAAACTCTGCCCATCTTCTCTGGCCTCCTTTTATTTTGCCCAGATGAAAATCTCAGTGGAAACTGCATTTTCTTTCCTGCTCTGAGGCTTTTCATTGGCCATTTCCTCCCTTTTTCTCTTCTCATTTCCTCATCCACTTTTCCACATGGTGCCTTAGGGTGGAGGAGCAAGGGCTGGGGAGCAGCAGCAAGACAAGGAGCAAAAAGTAGACCCCAGCATGTGCCCATGCTGACTCCAGGCAATACCTCCATGGCAGAGGAGGCTTTTTTAGCCAAACTACTTGTAGCCTAGACAGCTTGGATGGCAGCATGGTGAATAGTTGGCTCTGGCACAGCTTGCTCCCTCCTTTGTAGGGCCCTGGAGAATTGGCTGTGCCAACTACCTCACAGCAGAGCCTCTGCTACTGCAACACTGCTGCTGATTGCTGCCCCTGCCAGCAAAGTTAAATTTGGCAGAGGGCCACCGTGTGATCCTGTCTCCAGCCACAGCACAGGCTGCTTGAAATCTGCTCCTGGATTGGCTCTGTGTGCTACTAGGACTGCTGATGTCCTCTAACAGAGGGCATGCTTTCCAAGAGAGGGCTTTCTTCAGATCACCTGGCAGGACACCACAGGTCTGGTAGAGCCATGATGTGTGAACAATGGGCTGGGGGTTGGAAAGGGGCCTTCAGAGAGGCCCTGAGCAATTCCCTCAAGCCCAAGAAGGTTGTGAAAGGGTGGCATCTTCTGTGGAACATCTGTGTGTGTGGTTCATGGAAGGGCTGAGAGACACCACTGACCTGTCAAGTGGCACCGTTTCTCAGCTAAAAAATCATGATTCTTTTTCTTCCTCCCCACAGTGTGAGTATCTTATTCCCAGGGCAGCTTGGCTTGAGGCAAAGGGTGGGTCACAAAGTAGCTACATTGCCTTTATCCCCAGCTGTGAAACACCAGAGCATGGAGGACTTTGCATCCCACCAGTCAGCTCTTGACCCTTTAGTTGACTCGAGATGGGTCACAAGAAGGTGCAGAAGCTGAAAAAAATCCTTTGGGCACCTTCATGTTGTGTCCTGTCAATCTTTAGGTTTCTGCAAGCCACCCTGCTCTCAATTAGCAGGGTGGTAAATGCTGTAGATAGCAGAGGACATCTCATTGATGGAGAACCCAAGAGACACATTAAAAGCTGCTCCTCCTTTTAATCAAAACAGGGCATGAGAGAAGAGAAAGAAAAGGCATCTCTGCAGCCAAACCCCAGGCTGAACAAGGCAGGGGGCTGCCTGCCCAAAGGTCTGAGAGGAGGAATGTGCACACAGAAAGAAAAGAGCCCTCATGAAGAGAGGAGTGAGATGTGAAAGCCCCATGCACATCCCATGGCACTAACCACAAGGAACAGGGCTGAGTACCAGGGGGCATGGGAGGCCCTGCCACCAAACAGCTCTCCTTCCAGCAGAAACCCAGTGCTCTTCCCACAAGGGTGAATAAATGGGATTCCAGTCCAGGGAGGGACAGAACTGTTAGAGGGGAGGGTGCCAAGGCTGGGATACCCTGTCCCTTCCCCTATCCCCCATTCTCTCCCACACTCCACAGAATGATTGTATTTTAAATCTTCTTTTTTATTATTATTATTTTTTACAGCTAATTAGATGTCAGGATTAGAAACAGCATGAGAACTGTGTCTGCCTTCTAAACATTCCTGTCCCTCCATTCCCTGTCCCCACAGCTCCCCGACACACTGGGAGAGCTCCCAGCTTTAGACCAGGAAGTTGTATTTCCCCTCTGCAGGGTCCTGGCTGTGAAGGCAAATGTGGAATTGTTCATAACATCCCAGCAAGACCAGCCTCCCCTCTCCCTCCTCTGCACATCAGGCTTTCCTTCTCACCTCTGCCTCCACCTGCCCTGGGAGATGAGCTGCACTGAGCTTTAAGGGCACCCTCTCCCTCACGTCTGACAACCCATCCAAGGTGGCCCCCAAGGTCAGCATTTACACAACCAAGCTAAAACCTTCAATATCATCTGTGACATCAAGTCCAGCGCTCCAAGGCAGATCAACCAGAGCCTTCTCTGGACTTGCTCAGCTAACCAAAAGCAGGCAGCTGAAAAGCTTCATATCTGGCCTCACATCCTTTCTCTCAAGACCAGAACTATCAGCTAGAGTTGTAGAGCTGATAATATCCCCAAGGTCAAACCTCAGCTCTGCTCGAGCAAGAAGAGGTACCCAGTCCATCAGAATAGTTGATGATTAGAATTGTAGAATGGTCTGGGTTGGAAGGGACCTCTAATGGCCATCTAGTCCAATATCTTCAACTAGATCAAGTTGTCTAGAGTCCTGTCAAGGCTCACCTTGAATATCTCCAGGGAGCACTGGTGTGGACCACAATTCACCCTCACTCACATATCCCTTGGAATCTCCTAGTCCTGAGATCTTGCCCTGCCTTTACCCATGCTCAACAACAACACTGAAGGACTGTGGTTGAAGCCGGTTCCCGAGAAATCCACTCGTTCCCGGGTCAGGGCTGCTGAAGAGGACACACCTTCAAGCAAGCCTGGGATCTCTAAGCAGCAAACCACAAAGCTGAACCTGTATCACAGGGCCAGTCCTCCCCAAACACTGAGTCACAGCACTTAATGGAACAACCGCCTGACAGTTAGTCAGACAGGAAGATGGCCATTGCTTAAGGTACCTTTGATGGAATGGCTGGCCCTCCTTCAGCATCCACTGACCTCAGCCAGATATATGAGCTGGCCTCAGCTTATATAACTGCAGAAAGTGTTTATAACACCAAATACTCACAATTCCCTTGCCTTTCCACCATGTTTATGCAAATACAGCTCACATGTGGCTACACATGAAGTTTAAGCTTCTTCATTATGACATGGCCAGGGGGTTTGGAGGCAAGGATTTCCACTGTGGAAAGCTAAGGTGTTTTTTGGTTTTGCTTTTTTTTTTTTTTTTTTTTTTTAATAGGACAGGAGTTCTTCAGCTCCTCATGCTTTGTAATTAAAGATTTACTTCCACATTTGCAGAAAATTCACCCCAGACTCCAAGCAAGAACTCTGAATTTGAGAGAGACTCTCTGTGATTATGGAGGAAACCATGTTTGCATCGTTACAGGGAGTCATGCAAACAGACCTGAGATCTTCCATCTCTGCTGCTAACTGGCAGTAAGTTGTCTCTGTCTAAGAGTGTGATGGTTTGAAACTGTCTTTTTAATTTTTCCTTGCAAAGTTTAAAACAGAGAAAGTGAAAGAGTGTAAATAAGTCACTATAGGGTGTAAGAAAGCAAAATACTGATTGTTCTAAACACGTCCATTGGATAGATAGAAATGTTTAAGAACTATTACCCAAAACAAAGGGGGGCACTCTGCACTCTCTGCATTCTGCAGTCAGGGCAGTTGCTGGGTTGTTTGGCTGCTGTTTCTTCTTCTCTTCTGGCAGAAGATAACACACTGACCTTGGCAAGGAACTCCACAGCAGCTGAGATACTTCCTACAGAAGCATCCAACCTCAGAGGAGGTTGGAGAGAGGTAGGGGTCAGTCTCTTCTCACATGCAGCAGGGGGCGGGACAAAAGGAAACAGCCTCAAGTTGTGACAGGGGAGGTTCAGCTTGGATGTTAGGAAAGTCATAGATGTGTAAGTCATCAGTACAGGAGTGGTCACTGAATTTCTGGTAGCCCAAAACAAGCAGAGATGAAGAGAAGGAAATGAAAAAAAAGATTTCACTGAAGACTTCCAGAAGGTGAAGATACCAGCAGGAAGGTGAGGAAGACCCTCTTGAAAGACACTCAAAGGTCATGAACGAATGGTTTCTAAGGAGCTCAGAGTGCAAACAGCAAATTAAAAAACATCTAAGAGAAGAACTGATGGAGAACAGTAAGTTCAGTGAGCACTGGGTTGAGAGGAAGTGGTAAAAAAGAAGGGAAGGCAGTTGGAAAGTAAGAGTCTCTTGATACTTCTCTTGAAGTTCAGAGACAGAAACAGATCAAAATCTGACAAAGAGTCTCTGCAGCCATGAAGCAGTTTGGCTTCTCGGAGAAGTCAAATCAGACTCAAGGAGCCAGTTCAGTTCAGGAGGAGAGCCAAAGCATGAGAGGGTCTGTAGGGGAAAGCAGCATGGCAGGCAGCAGCATGAGTGGAGCAGGATTTGTGTGCTGGCCTACATATTTTTAAGGTCAGGATAGACAGAAGATGAGCAAGATTCAGGGAAGGAGGCTGTCTTCTCTGAGACAGACCCTTCTTCTGTGAAAATCTATTTTCACTCCCTGGTCACTATTAGGTCCTTGAAGCTCAGGAATTTTCTCAAACTACTATTCACTGCTCCCAGGGTTGTTGTTGCTCTTTCCTCACTGCTTTACCTTCATATCTGCTCAGATCCTCCAGTTTTGAGAGATTTTGCCAAAAGCCATACGTTCATGGCCTGCTCAGTCACAGAATCATTGAATGTTAGGGGTTGGAAGGGACCTCGAAAGATCATCCAGCCCACCCTCCTTGCCAGAGCAGGATCACCTAGGGCAGGTCACACAGGAACATGTCCAGGTGGGTTTTGAATGTCCCAGAGAAGGAGACTCCACAATCTCTCTGGGCAGCCTATTCCAGTGTTTTGTCACCCTCACAGTGAAAAAAAAAAATTTTCCTTATGTTCACATGGAACCTCCTCTGCTCCAGCTTGCACCCATTGCCCCATGTCCTATCATTAGACAACAGTGATAAGAGCCTGGCTCTGTCCTTTTAACACTTGCCCTTCCTGTTGTTATAAAGTGAGGTCACCCCTCAGTCTCCTCCTCTCCAAGCTAAAGAACCTCAGCTCCTTCAGCCTTTCCTCATAAGGGAGATGTTCCACTTCCTTCATCATCTTTGTGGCTCTGTGCTGGACTCTTTCAAGCAGTTCCCTGAGGCCCTTCTTGAACTGAGTGGTCCAGAAGTGAACACAATATTCCAGATGTGGCTTCAGCAAGGCAGAATAGAGGGGGAGGAGAACCTCTCTTGACCTACTAACCACAGCCCTTCTAGTATTAAAAGGGTGTATACTCAGGATAACATTGGCCTTCTTGGCAAAAAGGGCACAGTCCTAAGTTTCTTCTGTGCTGGATAATACTATACATTGTGCATGACAGAAAACACTCAACAATGTGGTGGAGCCTCCTGTTGCCAGAGAACAGAGTCCACCACCCTCCCTCCCCCGCTCATTAAAGCTAAAACTAAGGACAGTCTCGAACCAAAGTAACTTCAGCCTGCCGGAGCCTCAAAGAAGTTCAGATCTGGCTTCATACTTCAGAGTTCTGGCACCAGAGCCAAGACAACACCTCTTTTCCTCTGAACCTCCGTGGTAAAACCCTGACCCAATATTTCCTAATGGTGCCACCTCTTGTGTCCCTGGTTGGACGCAAGATCTGAGACCAGAGCTAAATGCAAGCTTTTGATGCAACCCGTCACCCCAATTACCCTTCCGTAGGGCTCCTTGAGAGCCGTTGGGAGGGGTCTGAAGGGAACGTGTGGCTTAAGCACTTGCTGTAGTAGGATGATTGTCAAGCTGAGCCTTGGAAGTGATTTTTGGAAGGTGAAGGAATAAATTTCATGGAGATTTGCCTTCCTCAACAAGTGACTGTGGCAATACACTATTGAAATAACAGGCCTGAAACTCATTGAGGGAGGGAAACTGGCAAAAAAGGACTTTAAAACAGGTCTTCAGCGGCAGTCTAAAGCTTTCAAGGTTCGAACATCACGCACTTGTAAAAGAAGAAGGTTAGGTCTGCCATGCAGGTGTCAGCAGTAATTATTTCCAGTTACTTATTGAAAAACACTTCAGATGTTTTGACTGCAAAGTGGAAAGAGCTGTGCCAGAAAACGCTGACATTGAAGAGGTGGAAGGAGAGGCAGGAATAGAGAGGCAGCAGAAACAGGAGAAGACACAATACATTCACCTTCTAGTGAAGCAGTTGCCACTTTGATTCTTCTGCAGCCTGCCAGGGCTGATGACCTTAAGGGTCTGCCTGGAATTAGCTGAAGCCAAGGAGAACCTTGACTCCAGCAGGTAGCTAGCCAAGATATGAAAACATGGTTTAATTTAATTTGATAGTCATCCTCACATCTGCAGCTGGATTTGGAAGTGGCCAGTGCTCCCTGCCTGGTCAGCTCTGGAGTCACTCAGTTCTGGAGTCTCAGCTCTGAAATCACCAACACTCCTGGTTTATCTGTTTGTCACTAACGCTCTGCAAAGGAAAGTTCCCATTCTCAGAATCCTGGAAGACAGACCTAGAAGGTTGCAGAGAAGCCAAGTGCAAGTCTAAATCCCTTTCAAGAGCGTGCACTCATAATGAACCTGCAGGTCTCTCCAAGCTCTCTGCCCCAATGCCTTCACCATTAGAAGCCTGCAAGTCCCTTGTCAGGGTGTAACCCCACCACCTTACCCACATGGGCATGGGGAACAGGCAGCTCCACTCCTTACTGCAGCTGCTATTGGTACAACCAGAGCCTGTGATCATCACCTTCTTAAACATCCTCAGTGCTGAGCATGACCATGTCTGTCTCCTTCTGTCAGGTCAACCAAGTGAGGAAAACCAACAACCCTGAGGCCCCATGACTGGGTTCACTTACTTACCCAGGTGACTAAGGGCCTCTTTATCCCATGGCCAAGTGGCAGCACCAGCCAACTCTTCCCTCACTGAGCTGGCAAAGTAAATGTTGAGGAAGTGAGTGCTGTTCAGCTGCAGTGCTTCCTTCAGCTCCTTCACGCTCATGTATGCCCTGCAAGGACAAGGAAAAGGAGACAGTCAGCAGAGACTTCAACAGAGCAAAGAGGAAAGCAGGAGTCACCTGTAGCTATCCTAGAAAGAGTGCAACAGATCTGGACAACCTATCCTTAAGTCTCCAAAACCAACCGTGTTTGATGAAGTGTGGTAAAACTGATCAAGTTCCAACAGGGTGCTTCATGATGCTACTAATTCTGCTCTGTTAGGTGCAAGTTCTGCTAGGAGCATGGGTGGGAGGCAGTCATGCAAATCTGAAGAAGTTCTGCTAGTAACAGTGGCTTTGATGACAAGCTCTACTCTTAGACATGGTTTGCTAATAACAGGGACAGGAGAGATACCAAAGAACAGTATAAAAGGAGACAAAATGGGAGGAGAAACAATGAGAACAAAGGAAATGTAGAAATCAGCCTTGCTAGAGAAAAGAGAAGAGGTTTGGCATCAGAAAAGTAGAATTTGGGGGAAGGTTAGGGTGATAAATTATTTTTTCCTTAAGATGTTAGGAGAGAAAAAAGAATCCAGAACTCCATCTGGTTCCAACAAGGCTTTTCAGGTGTAAAAGAATCCAGAACTCCATCTGGTTCCAACAAGGCTTTTCAGGTGTAAAAGAATCCAGAACTCCATCTGGTTCCAACAAGGCTTTTCAGGCAAGGCAGGAACGGACATCAAACCTTATTTTTGGGAGCAGAGAGGGTTTGCCAGCTGGGGCCAAGAAGTCTTCTCCAGTCTGTCTGGAGAAGCTCATAACCATGGCCCTCTAGGACAATCAGTATGCCAGAGGTGGCAGTGCATGGTAAGAAGGGGTCCCTGCAGAGCACAGGCACATCAAGAAACACATTACCTCACCCCTGTCCCTGTGTGTTGTATGAGGAAGAGCATGAGCAAAAACTCTCAAAATGTTCTCCAACAAATCTCTCTTCCAGCTCTCCTCAAAACAGACCTTGGAGAAGAGTGCTGTCTGGGTCCCTTGGTCACTGACCCAACTGCAGGGCCTCCTTCACATGAAGGTGTCTCTGCACGTGACCTGAATCCTCCCTGAGAGGAGGTCTGGGATGTCTGCAGGAGCCAGGGCAGAGAAGCACAGGAGCTCCCAAAGTAAGTTTAATGGGGAGAGAAGGAAATCTCTTGACGTGGATCTGTCAAAGGGCACATTTAGTGGGGAAAGCCTCCTGACAACACTGCTGACTGCCTCCTGTCTCCAGAGCTGGGAACGGAGAGCTGCAAGAGCAAGAAAATTACTGGAATTGAGGCATCCAAGACATCCATTTCTAAAGGGTGTGGGAAGAAAACGAGCTAGGAGAGGTGGGTATGCAACAGACAGTGCAGCAGAGGAGTAACACCAGTGGATACATCTAGATGTCCACGAAATGATCCTCATGACATGGCACTTCTCTCTGCCCTTGGAAAAAGAACAAGAGCAGTCAGGAAATTGAGGTTTCACTCTTCCCTGTGTATGGGTGTTTCTGCCCAGGTCAGAGGTCTGTATTCCATTCACTGGTACATCAACAGTCCCAGCACTGATCTTTAGGGGGTTCGTGTCATCAGCTCTGTAAACTGGTCAGGATCTAACTTAATAATAACAACAATAATTCCAATAATAATAGCATTGGGATTGGAGGGTCTTGGACTGTGCTGCAAGTGCCACATACTGTTTTAAATCAAGTACTACCATTTCCACCATCAGTGCCATTAACCTCATGAGCTCAGACAGGGTTAGAACAGGCAGCCCTAGAAGACACTGTCTTTAATTCTCTGAGACTTACCTCTAAGTCTTCAAAATCTGAGGATCTTGACCCTCAGTTTGGGAATCCATTGATTTAGGAGAGTCTAAGCATGGAAAAAAAACTCACGGAGAGGCTTCAAATACACCACTGTGGAACGATGATGGAAATGCACCATTGTGGAAATATGTCATAAGAATGACTAAACCTGCAGCACAAGGCCAACAGCAACATTAAGGTGGTGGAAAGCATTTCTCTTATTCCCATGCTTCCAGGAGCAATTGGCATCTTGGAGCTGTGCAGAGATTATGAAGGGAATGCAATCGTTCCTTTACACTGGACCAGCCATGAAGGTGCAGGAGAGAGAACAGAACAAGCAGCTTCTGTAAAAGCAGTGTCCATTAGTGCATTCCTCCCCACATTGAGTTATGGAAGGAAGGAAGGACAAAAAGCTGAACATGGGGAAAAAGGCATGTTCTCATCTGAGATGTGAAGTGAGAAGGAAAACCAATGAGAGATGTGCAAATGCACTGTTTGAGATGGCAAGGCCCCTAGGTCAAGTCATTATACCAACAGAAAGAGAGAGGTTGCTACAGCAAATGGAAGAGAAGGAGAAAAAAAGAGGAAAAAAATAGAGGAAAAGGACTCCAGAGGTAGACTAAAGCAGGGTGGCACGTAGAACAGAAGTTGGTAAAACCAAGGGTTGCCACTTCCCTCGGTCTGAAATAGCAAAACATTTCAGAAGCTATTGCTGACTTGAGAGGTGTCAGATAATCAGGATTTGCTGACTAGCTCTCTCCTATCAGCCAGCCCCAAGAGGCCATCTTGGGCTGGAGAAGTCTCACCCACCTTCCCTGCGACAAAGCAGCATCAAAACTTCAAATTGCTTTAGAAAAGCTTGGCTGGACTCTATGGCAGCATTTAATGGTGAGAGGAGATGACCAACTTGTCTTCACCAGGCCCTGAGATCTCCCACCACAAAGCAGCGTTCCCAGAACACTTTCCCCAGCCACATCAACTTGTGGAGAGAAAACTCTCCCAACCGGAAACGGCAAATTAGGAGAACATGATCTGCCCTCTGTGATGCCTCGCCTGAGCATCCCAGACACGCGCCACGCTGACGCCATCCCTGCCACCCAACCAAGACGGGAGCAGGCCGGGAGGAACAGATAGGGAGAAGAATAAACAAACCTGAAGGACATATTTGTGGCATGAGTCGGAAGGAAGAGAAGCAAAAAAATTCATAGAAATAGAGAGTAAAGGAGGGGGAAGAGGGAGGCAAAGTCTCCTTCATGCACCAAAGCGGCTCGGGGGACACAAACTTAAAAATAATGTTGATTCCTGACCTATGATATCTTGGAAAACTATCCCCAAAGCCTTCCAGGCTGTCCAAATTCCGAGAGCTGACGTCAGCCCTATTCAGAGGGATATTCCTGCCACCCCTCTTCTGGAGACATGATGTTTTTCTGGCTGTCGCCTGCCATTCCCTTGACACTAGCAACTTTTTTTTTTTTGTCAGCCCTTAATTATAAATAACTGCAATTTCCTCCATTGAGAGATTTGGATAGTTCAGGGCTCTGTCAGGGCAGGAGGAACCATTCCAACACTGAGAGATGCTCAGATGGATGGAGGAGTAGACCCTGATTTCACCCACTCTGGCATGGAAAACACAAATATCCTCTTGCTGATGTCCCCAAAGACATGACCAAGACCAAAATAGCTCTGGAATGGGCAAATTCAACTGCCCTCAATCCACATTTCCCACTGGCATCCTCATCTTAGACAAGGAGCATCTAACTGGCGTCTTTGCCTGTTGCTTACTGCCAAGGTCATACTCTCCCTCTTCTCCAGCGCTTCTGTGATTTTCCCAGGGGTAAGGCAGAAGCAGCCTTTGGTCTCAACAAACAGCCTAAATGACAGCCCTCTCCTTGGCTCCCCAAATAGCTTTTCAGTGCCTACAGGACCAGAATATTCCAAACCTGATGTGGTATTTATAGCAGGGTGGGCACTGCAAGCCAACACACAAACACAAGGAAGACCAGAAGGACACATGGAGGCACAGCTACCAGCTAAGAAGCAAAAAAGAAAACAACCCCAAGGAGTAGGGCAGAAGAGAAAGGGAGAAGGGATATCAGGTTTTCCAGAGGTAAAGCAAATGTTTTTTCCAAGAACAGGCAGAATTCTTTGGAGAACAACTAGCTGCATGGCAACACCACCTTGAGCTGGGGAGTATTTGCAACCCTAGAAGAGTGGAATGTGCATCCAGACCATAGGCAAGTGTAGAGAGAGATTAGGGGCTGCCATTATTAGAAAGGAGTGTGGGCATGAAGACCATCTGAAATGGTGGTATTTGAGGGAGACGTCTAGATAGGAGGGCCTCCATGACCATTCTGACCTGGGATGCTATCGACTTAAAGCTCTGCTCAATGACATTGTCTGATAATCTCACTCTAAGGCAGACTTAGGTACCACACCATGTACTGGGCTACTTGTGGGTCTCATTGTTGGCAGAAAGCAAGCTGGGGAAGAAGTCTAGAGCTTGCATTGCTCTACAGTAGCACAGTGGAGCTTCACTAATGCTTGGGTGCTCCTGATGCTGGGTCAGGAGCACATAGCTCTATATGAGGCTTAATGATATGCTGTCGTTGTGTGACATTTCAGGCTATCTAGAAAGGGAAGGAAGACAGTGTCACCACGGAATAGTGGAATAGAGACTCATAGCTGTAGATGGAGAGGAACTCCACAGGTCATCTAATCTGACTCCCTTGTTCTAAACAGATCTAGTTATATAAGGTTGCTCAGGGCCATCTCCATCTTAGACCCAAACAGCTCTGAATACGAGAGCTGTTCAGAGTTTCTCGTGCCAACATATTCCAGTATTTAACCACCTTAAAGAAAATTTCTAACATCTAATCCAAATTTCTCATGTTCCAACTTGTGCCCTATAATCATTCACCTCTTCTCAGAGTCTTGTTCCTTCTTCTCCCCATCACATAAAATGAGAAAAACATCAAATAACTACAGCTTTGCACAGAAAATGGCACTAGACCATACCACACTATGGTCTAAAGACCCAAAGCTTCCTTTCTCTTCAGCTGAAAAAAAAAAAAAATATCACACTCTACCAGTGATCTCAGGCTTCCCTGGAGGACCCTCACATCCCTTTCTCATGCTTCTCCTTGGATGATTTTGTCCTAGTACACAGGACAGACAGCATCTTGGTATTTGTAGATATAAGCCACATTCTGGGCTAGCTTGGTCAAAGGAGAAGACTTGAGGAACATTGGAGAGACAGAGCTGTTGCTGCTTTTCCAAGCAGCAGTTTCTGGTGGTAACAACAGGACCACTGCTGGTGCATAGGTGGCAGAGAGGAGAGGATCTATGATGGATACTATGATGGATACTCTCTGATAGACAATCAAGCTGTAACACAAGCCTGATGTGGTTTAGGGTGCGAGAAGAGAAGCAAGAGCAGCACTTCGTAGTGACTGCTGTGTCATAACAGGAAGCCTTGGGGCCACAATGTGGCCACCACCACCAAAAGGTAAAAAATGGTAATTCTGAATGAAAAGCAAGGCCAGCACATGTCCCATGCAGCACCACAAAGCAAACTGAATTCTCTGGGTGCTGCAAAAGATGCAGTGTGTAATGCCACAGGAATTCCAGTGCAATTCAAAAATAGGAGGTTTTTTTCCCTGTAGACATTTCAGAGGGGATGTGGGAGTGAGGTTGGGTGGAAGTTGTCCAAGTGCCCTTCATGGATAGCTAGAAAATACTTGAGGTCCAGCCAGCTCTAGTTAACCGTACAGTCTAATGAAGTCACAGGGGATTCCTGGCTCAGCTTTCATGTCCTTCACCCTCCACAAGGAAATTTCTCTTCTTTTGGGGGGAGTAGGAAAGCAGGAAATGAGGCTCCCTTTTCCCCAACCCCCTACTTGACAAAAGATAAATCCCCCAGACTTGCCAGGAACGAGCACCAGCCTGCCACTAACATTTCTGATGTGCTGACAACACGCTCCCTCAAGGCTGAAAAGGGTTGAGGCAACATACAACAACCTTGTTCTGAGCCACCAGCCAAAATCCCAAGAGCCATAACTCAATCCACTAAGACAGGTGCTGAATCGAGTGGCAGGAATATTTTCAGAGAGCAGACTCTAATCATCAGTGAAGAAAGATTCTCCTTCACGTGGTGAGCCAAAGCAAACATCTTCTGCTCCAGCCCTACCAAAGGGTTCCTCTTCATGGTTGACTCTTTAGGGGGTCTTATCTTGCATACATGAACAGTCCTTGCTAGAACGTGAACCCTCATCCGTGTTCCCAGACAATGCTCAGCCTTGCCTCCCTTAAAAATCACACTCAAGTTTACCTGCCCTGAAATTTCTCCCTTTAATATAGCTAGGTGGAGATGATGTATTTTTTAGGCAAAAGCTGAACTGAGCTTCAGACTACTTACATCCCCCATGACTATCATCTAGGAGCTCTGACTCCAGTCCAGCACTGTTCTGCTATGCCACAAATATCATTGCCAACATCATGACAACTTGACAGGGCAGCAACATCCAAATGACTCTCATTTGAACAGGCTTTGGTAACACAGCCAGATACAAAACACATGCAAGAGGTGAAGGGAAGGTGAGGAACAGCCAGACATTGCCCTACAATTGCAGAATGCACAACACTGCTGGAATAAACCCATCTGGATGTGTTCCTGTGTGACCTGCCCTAGGTGATCCTGCTTTGGCAGGGCAGTTGGACTCGACCTCTGGAGGTCCCTTACAAACAATTCCATGATTCTCTGTGGTCCTCAGGAGTCTCTCATCAGCTTCACTGAATATTGGACACCAACCAAAGAGCATTGGAATGAGGGCATTCACATACTTCTTGGACTTGCCTAGAGAAACTCACCTTTGAGGCACTGACAGTATGAGTACAACAGCGTAAGAAGCAGCCATCACTGGCAGCACCACTTAAGAGACAGTTTAATGAGTGGCTGAGTGTCAAGATGTCAAAGAGGATGACAGGACAAATCACTCCTACATAAGGGCCTTCAAGATCAGGGATTTCCCTTATGCATGAGCAATTCCTGTTGGATTCAGAGGTAACCTTCAGTCTCCATGTGGGAGGTGGATCTGGCTCCTGGACTGAAGCAGCAGCAGATGCTACAGGGTCAGACTTGTACTGGCAAAGCTGCAGATGGGATCAAACAGACAAGTTGTGGTTCAAGGCTGTGACCCTTCCGACTGGGGAAGGAGACTGAGAAGGCTGCAGATGGCTAGCACACACAGCAGGCAAGCTCCCAGTTGCATCAGATGGTGGTGTACAACTTCTTGAGGTCAGATTTGGGCAAGAAAGACAATAACATCAGTGTTAGACCATAAAGTCCTGCAGGGCATTTAGCCCTTAGATAGGCTGAAGAATAACTGCTGCTAACAATGGCATGGTCTAGCTGTTCCTGGAAGTGTTGGCTAAGAAGTTATTCCCTAAATCATCACTGCACCAGCCAAAGGCAAATGCTATTTTAGACCTGGTTTTGGTAAGCAATGTAGAAATCATGGAAGAGTTGATGAGAGAAAGAAAACTTGGCCTGAACTCATAATGAGCTGCTTCAGATTGACTTCCATGAGGGATAAAGGCTTGAACTAAGAATGGAAAAAACAGGACTGACAAGCAGACACCACTGCAGCTGAGATGCTGGGGAGACAGGAGTGAAATGGGAGTTCCCTGAAATCCAGCTGACTCCAGTGAAAATAAAACAAAACACAAAAGACCCTTTTAGAAACAAAAACAACAACAAAACAAGCAGCAGAAGGAACAGACCTGCTGAGTAGGGAAAGTGGAGCTGAAGCTCCAACCCTGGAGTCCTTGGCACAAGACAGGCAAGGACCTGTTGGAGTGGGGCCAAAGAAGGCCAAAGAAATGATGGGAGGGCTGGAAGCCCTCTGTTGTGAGGACAGGCTGAGAGCTGGGGTTGTTCAGCCTGAAGAAGAGAAGGCTCCAGGTGATCTTCTTGTGGCCTTTCATTACTTTAAAGGGGTCAGTCAGAAAGCTGGGGACAAACTTTAGTGGGGCCTGTTGTGGCAGGACAAGGGGTGATGGCTTTAAACTAAAGGAGGGAGATTTAGACTTAAAGAAGGAAGAATTTTTTTTATACTGAGGGTGGTAAGACACTAGCCCAGATTGCCCAGAGAAGTGGAAGATGTCTCATCCCTGGAACCATTCCAGGTCAGGTTATTTGGGGCACTGAGCAACCTGATCTAGAGGCAGTTGTCCCTGCTCACTGCAGAGGGTTTGGACTAGACAACCTTTGAAGGTCCCTTCCAACCCAAACCATTCTGTGATTCTGTGAATATGGTACATGCAGTGATGTCTACAGGGGTGAGCAAAGATCTTAATGAGGCTGATCTGGTTGTCCTCTCTGACACACCTTAAATCAACCTGCAAATTTCAGCTGTCAGGTATAAAGGCCTCTGTGAGGAAAGCACCAAGACCAACCACAACCAATCCCAGAAGGTCAAGTGGTTTGGGTACCTGACACAGAAGCCATTGCATTATGAACCAGGGGCATCTTTATACAGTAGCCTCATAGAGGAGGCATCAAGGCATGACCCCACAACACAGGCTGAGAGAAAGGGCTTGGAGAGGTGACAGAGCAGCAGGAAGAGGAGTGCTGGCTCAGGATCAGGCACACACAGTGGTAAGAAACCCAGGGATGGAGGAGACAGCAGAGGGCTGCAGTGAAGCTGATTGAAAGAGGCATGAAGAGATGTGAACAAGGGAAGTATGACCTCTGTCTCAGCAGGGACTACCTGACCTCTTCTCCAAGGGGCCATGGCAACCTGAGGCTGGCCCCAGCAGCCAGCCCTTGTCCAGAGGGTTGCTGCTGTCTGGCAGGGATGGTAAGCAGCAAAGGCCTAATGGGAAAGGACAGCTGGATCACAGAGCTTTCTCCTGTGCTTCTCTGCTGGACCAAGATGTGGGAGCCAGGGCTGGGATCATTGGTGCATCCCCTGAAAACTGGAGGCTGCCCTCAGAGCGGACAACAGCCACTCCAATGGGTTCCAGCCCTTTGACTCATCTCCTGAAGTGGACCTGCCAGAGCTGTAACCCTCCATCACCAGCACTCAGTAGGGGAAAACAGGGTCTCTCCACAGCACTTTAAGACTGGCACAACTCTTAACTCCCATGCATGGGGAGAGCCAACAGCAATCCTGCAGTGAGAACGTCTACTCTTTCAAACTCTTCTACCCCACATTGTCACCCTTCGTCACCAGTCTTCCATCTTTTGAGCTGTTTCTCACCCAGAGGCAGCCTGCAGGGAACACCTGCAGTCCCACAACATTCACACCTCCACAGCCTGCTTTAGGGTCCACCACCACACCAGCAGCCCCAATGGGCTCCCTTCCCAGAGCACAGACATCAGGATCAACTCTTTGCAAGGTCATCTTCCCAACAGCTTTCCTCATGCAGCTCTTTATAATTCAACATGGAAACCCCTATGCTGCCAAGAACTGACCCACAAACTCAGCACTTCAGACCTTCTGCATCCATTGGTTCAACGAAACAACCAAAGCCTTTTTGAAGGCTTTGAAGTTAACACAAAATAAGCCAAATGTTTCCCCAAAAAGCTCCCTAAGGAGCTTGTGTTATCACTACTGCTTCACCCCATGAACCTTTGTTTTTTTACCCCCTCTGGGGGGACAAATCCATGCAAGTCCCATAAACTTCCTGGCTTATGGGACAATTCTTGTGTTGCTTAAGCATAATGGGCAATCAACTTCCCCCCTGGGATAAATCTGTCCTGGCAATCTGCATTTGAGTGCTTTACATCTTGGGGGAGTTGATAGCATTTGGGGTTTGGTTTAATGGGAGTGGATAGCTGTGATCAATTATAAAAGCTCTATTTCCACGGAAATGGGTGTTTAATAGATTTTTGAAAATAGTGGTTATTGACCCAATGGCGCTTAATGGCTTAAAACCCATCTGATTGGAGTGTGGAAGAGCAAATGCAGATGATTTTCAAACGTGTGCTGGAATAGGTAGTAAAAACCCTTTTAAACTGCAAGGACCTGGTCAATAGGGAGTTTCCATTTGCTTGCTTGGCCTTTCTATTTCTGAGTGAATCATGGCCACCTCCTTCTCAGAGCAGCTTATGATTGCCACCCGGGTGAGATCATCTTAAAAGACAGGACCCATCTGAGAGCCATCAAGATACAGGGATGTCTTTCATTAGACTGGACAACGATGCAGGGTCAGGCTTTTACAGCAGCTTAACTCCCAGCTGCTCTCATGGTGGGAACAGGGGACACAGAATCGATTTCGTTGGGAAAGACCTTTAAGATCATAGATTCAAACCATTACCTGACTCTGCAAAGGCTAGTGCTAAGCCATGTCCCTCAGCACCATGTCTCTGCACCTTTCAACACCTCCAAGGGTGGGGATACAACCACATCCCCAGGGAGCCTGCTCCAGTGTTTGAGAACCCTTTCAGTGAAGAAATTCCTTCTAATATCCAACCTAAACCTCTCCTTCAACTTGAGGACACTTCCTCTTGTCTTATCACTTGTTACTGGGGAGAAGAGACTGACCCTGACCTGGCTCCAACTTTCCTTCAGTCACTTGTAGAGAATGAGAAAGTCTCCCCTCACACTCCTTTTCCCCAGATCAAATAACCCCAGTTCCCTCAGCCATTCCTCACAAAACTTGTGCTCTTGACCCATCAACAGCTTCCCTGTCCTTTGGACATGCTCCAGCACCTCAATATCCTTCTTGTAGCGAGACTTCAAACCATCAGCAGCTGGAAACCGTTAATGATAAGAACTCCAAAGAAATAAAGATACAGTTTTTTGGATCATTCAAGGGAGTCCTGCCAGAGAGAAAGGTAGCAGAGCAGCAGTTTATGGTAGGAGGTGAGACCAGCGTTGTCCTGGGTGGCTTTGCTCCACAGCCCAGCACAGCAACATGCTTTGGAGTAACTATCCACCACGCTGGGTAAGTTCTCACCTTCTTCCAACAGTGCTGATGCTGGCTGGTGAGACACTGGTGTTGGAGAGGACACGTGTGAGACAGAGCAAGCAAGACACACCGGGGGAAATGGAGAAAGAGCTTTGCAGCCCTCTGGTTTTGTGAGGCAGAACTCAACAGTGGCAAGTTATTCTAGAGCAGGTTCCAAGCTAAACAAACCCAGGTTGGGTTTACTTACTGCCTGGCTTGTTTGTTTCAAAGCAAAATAAAAACCATCCCAAGCTAGGACCTAGCTTCACAGGCAGCACTTTCTCCTTGTCTAAGGTTGCACAGATAAGCCCTGTCCCACCTAACCCACAAGAGCAGGTCTGCAAATCAGTTTTCTCTTTTTTTTTTTTTTTTTTTTTTGCTTGCAGCAAAAATATGAAGCAGCATTCCAGGTTTAAGGAGGTCTTAAGGTCTCTGTGAACAAGCCAGGGTCCCTGGGAGCTTGAATTTCACTGCTGTGTTTTATAATGTAGCTCACTGTCTCCTGAGGGAAGGCAGAAAGATCAGGACACACAGGTAGGTACAACGTTCTGGGTCTTCCCCCAGCACTGTGTGAACTTCAGGTAGCTAAGCAGAGGTTCAGGGCCAGGAGGCTCAAAGCACAGCACTCCAGACAAAGGAGAACTGCAGAAATGAATGCATCATTTTTTTGCCTCGCATTTATCCAGGACCAAGCAGCTTGATCTCCTCTTACTAAATGTCTCTTCCCCACCCAGAGACCATGGGGCAGGGGATCAGAGCCCCAGCATCAACAGCAGCACCTCACTGCTTCACAAATGGGGAGCAAGATCATAGAATCCCAGCATGTTGGGGGTAGGAAGGGACCTCTGGAGATCACCTAGTCCAACCTCCCTGCTAAAGCAGGGTCACCCACAGCAGGTTGCCCAGGATCACAATGTCTGGGTGTGTTTGAATCTCTCCAGAGAAGACAACTCTACAAGCTCTCTGAGCAGCCTGATCTAGGGTTATGGCACCCTCACAACAAATAAGTTTTTCCTCTTGTTCAGATGGAACCTCCTGGATTCCAGTTTGTTCCCATTGCCCTTGTCCTGTCACTGAGTACCACTGAAAAGAATTTGGCCCCATCCTATTGACACCTGTCCTTTAGATGTTGACAAGTAGCAGCTACAGACTGAAAGAGGAAAGATTTAGATGAGGTGCAAGGAGGAAATTCTTCGTTGTCAGTGTGGTGAGGTACCTGAACAGGTTGCTCAGAAAAGTTGTGGATGTCCCATCCCTGGAAGTGTTCAAGGCCAAGTTGGATGGAGCTTGGAGCAACTGATCCTAATGGAAGGTGTCCCTGCCCATAACAGGGGGCTGGAACCAGATGATCTTTAAGCTCACTTCCAATCCAAACCACTCTATGATTCTACGGTGCTAACAAGTCCTTATTCCCCCACAAGGGGAACAACAGCACTGTGGTCAATAACCCCTCCCCTCAGGCACTCTTCACCATGATGATAAGATCCAGTCTTGCCAAAAGATTCAAAACTTCACTGTCTTCACCCTAAACTTCTCACCACAGGGGAAAAATTCACAACCTTGCGCTGTCCAGGAATGGGATCAAGACACAGAAAAATAAGAAAAGAAACCTATTCAAACCAAACTTAGAATCACAGAATGGCCTGGATTGGAAGAGACCTTTAAAGGTCATCTAGTCCAAACCCTCTGCAGTTAGCAAGGACATCTGCAACTAGATCAAGTTGCTCAGAACCCTATCCAACCTGACCTAGAACGGTTCCACGGATGGGGCATCTAACTCCTCCCTGGGCCCATGTCTCATCACCCTCAGTGTAAAAAATGTCTTCTTTCTCTCTAGTCTGAATCTCCCTCTTTTAATTTAAACCTATTATCCCTTATCCTGCCACAACAGGGCCTGATAAAAAGTCTGTCCCCATCTTCCTGAGCAGACCCTTTAAATCCTGAAAGGCCACAAGAAGGTCCCCTGGAGCCTTCTCTTCTCTAGACTGAACAACCCCAACTCTCTCAGCTTCCAGGCTTCTGATCATTTCTGTAGCCTTTCTGGATCTGTTCCAACAGGTTTATGTCTTTCTTGTGCTACGCACTACAGAAATCTGCTTTTTTATGTATTTATTAAGGGGAAAAAAGAAAAAAAAAAAAAAAAAGAAGAAGAAGAGAGAGAGAGAAAAAGCCAAGTCCCAAGCATTCAACTTATTTTTAGGTCCAGACGATCGGGTGTCCCAGCCAGAGCATGGCACGCTCAAGCCAGCATTCTGAAAATGCCTTCATCACGGATATAAAAAGGCCAGGAGATAATTTATTGGGGAAGTTTTGTAACCATCCTACACTAACCACAAACAAAAAAAAAAACACCAAAACTCTGAGGCTGCCTCTGTTTCCCAGCACAGCCCTTGGCAGGCGACAGTTGCTAAGGCTCAGCATCCTCGCTCTCTCCCAAGCCTCCCAGCACCATCTCAGTGGGTTTGGGCTCTGCAGGACCAGTTCCATCTCTCTCCCCATTGCTCTGTGAAGGGGCAATTTGACTTCCTAAACCATGGTGGTGACTGGGCCAAGGAAAACGGGAAGCAGTATGTTCAGTTAATGGCCACAGCTCAGCCTGCCAACCCAAACCTGGATTAAATCATCCCAGAGACCCCATCAACGCCAAGCTGATGGTGTGCCACTGGATGGCTGCTGAGCTCCTCACTGCCCTGCCATTTCAGTTCCTGGGCTCTCACTAGCCTGGCCAAGGTCTCAGCTGGTGTCCTCCACCCACAGGCAAGAGTATGGCAGGATGAGGAGGAGCCGTGGGGAAGGCTGAGCATCAAGACAAAGAGTGACCCTCCCCGTGGCCAGCCATCAGCACACACACTGTGCCTTCACAATTGTCATCCTGATACAATCAGCCCCCTCAAGTGAGCCCCCCAGACAGCAGTGTTTGCTAGAACAATAGCTCACATCTGGGACAGCTGTTTTCCACCCCCCTGAAAGCGCCCAGGCTGCCACTGGGCAGGGTCCTCTCCCCTTGCTCACATCCAGATCGTGTTCTCCCTCTCCCGTGGAGATGTGGTCACTTCTAGGGGGACCTGGCAGGTTCCTCAAGGAACATGCTGCCCAACAGCTCTGTGCTTACAGGAAGGCTTGGGGGAGTGAGCAAGACTCATCCTCCAGCAGAAGCTTATTGGAAATTAAGCCCTGTGCCTTCTACCTCAGGAAGTAAAGGGATAGATTACTAGAGATTTTATTTCCTTTTAGAATCACAGAATCACTTTGTTGGAAAAGTCCTTTAAGATCATCAAGCCCAACCATTATCTTACTCTACCAGGGCTGGTTCTAGACCATGTCCCTCAGCACTGCAACACTGCATCTTGTCTTTTAAATACCTCCCTGGGCAGCCTGTCTCAGTGAGAACCTTTTCAGTCAAGGTTCTTTTTTTCAGTCTGCATCTTCTCTGCTGCAACTTGAGGTAGTTTTGTCCTAGCATCAGTTGCATGCTACAGCTTGATGTACAGAGCAAGCGGTTCTGGCCGGCTCCAAAGCCAGGGGCCGGGAACCAGCTCTTGGACCTGGACACCTCTTCTACTCAATCTCTTCCAGTCCCCAGGGTAGCACAACAGAGATCTGGTCTCAGCAGGGGTCACTGCAACATGGAGTCTTCTGCTCTTGAGCAGTGTCCCCAACACTTTGTGTGGTCCCTTGGACAGATGCACCTTGGTGTCACTTCACCCCTGGAATGAAGTCAGTCCCACTGGCCTGGTGTCACAGTGCAAAGGCTTGTTCAGACCTCTAAGGCACACAGGTCTTGCCATGTGTGCCCTAGAGAGTGTGCCTCCATGCTGGAGCCCCCATCACCATCTCCTCTGCCACACCCATGCTTCTCCTCACAGATCTCTCATCACCCAAGGTTAAAGCCCACATCTATCCTTTGCTTTTTATCAACCCATGCTGGAGAAGTTACAATTGCCCTCTCCTCCAAGTTTTGTAAGGTCCCACTTTTTGAGCTTCCCAACACATTTATGATAAAGTTTGGGACATAGGAAAGACACAGGGACAGGTAAATGCATCACATGGAAGGAAAGGTGTAACCTCCACAGCTTACAATGCTCCAGAATCTTGCAGGGACAGCAAAGGCAGCAGCTAGAGGCCAGGGTTTGCAGTCCCCCAAAGGACATAAACAGAAACACACTGCAAAGCCCTCTAGATGACACCAACCAAGCCCATGGTGCATCCATGATCTCACCACCCTAAATCCTTCCTCTTAGAAGCAAAGCCCCACCTGTGGGCTCCCCTTTGGCACAGCACACCAGACACTTACCAAGGAGTAATAACATGCCAAACACTCTCCAACATACTTGGAGAAAGTCAAAAGCAAATTTGTGGTCTTTTCCCTCAAGCTAGAGTTCTGAGGGAGCTGAGTCACCCAGAGGAATGTTGGATATAGCCTCCAAGTCCCATCATGAGCAAGCAGCTTGGTAGACATCCTGTCCACCTGATATAATAGGCTTTACTCAGGACAATCCCTTCTATCTTTGCCAGGTTTTGAAACCAGTAATCAATGGGAAACCTCAAAGAGAGTGAGATTTCCTACAAGAGAAGACTAAGTTTCTTTGATGAGCTCAAATCCAACCACACTCATGAAACTTTAAAGCATCCACCAAGAAGCCATCAAGCGCCAGCAAAAAGCCCTGTTTATTACAGCATCTCCTGAGTCCCAGCAGAGCTACTAGAAAGGAGAAGTGACAAGCTCAGAAGTCAGTGAACCTATCACTGCCACTTTTAGTATCCCTAAAGCACCCATCTCCTCACTGTCATACTTGGAAGCCTCTAGTCCTGCGTTTTAGGCTTGCTCCCATGGGAGCACCATGCTAATATTTGGGTATGGGCCAGAAGAAATCTAAGAGGTACCAGAGAGAGCTCAAAGGCAGCCAGAGCTCAGTTCCTGAGCAGGGACACCTCCTAATTATGTTTTCCTCATGGGAGCATCAAACAAGCAAATAGTCTCTTCCACTCCATGCTTCCCAGGCAGTGAATTCAAGAGCTTGCAGATCACACACCCTCTCTGTCTATCCTGCAAGTGACCCAGCACCACAATCAACAAAGGAAGACACTTACCATCCCCAGCCGAATCTATGCTTTTGAACAGCATTGCTGACCTCAGGTCGTTCCCAAGGCATGTCATTTTGAAGTGACATTGCACATACACATCTTCTTTCACTGTGAGGAAGATCTGCTGAGGTGTCCTTCCAACAAGGAAAAGTGGAGAGCACGTGAGCAGCTCATTCGAATGCTTTCTTACTGCCTGTTTGAGATTAAGGTCTGGGTGGCTTACCCCCAAGATACCATCCTTGCCTCACCTGCTCTCAATTTGATACCTTTTATGGTCAGATTAACCAATCAGGTTCATCTGATAACGGGCTGCTCCAGTGCCAGAGAATAGCTCAGTGATTTGTTCTTCCCCAGGTGTTGTCCATGAGAGACATTCAGCAAAGGCTAATCTGGATCAGCTTTTGAAGGTTTTCATTAGACTTGCTGGGGAGGCTCCCAAGCAGCCTTAGCACAATTAAGCATGCTTCCCTTAGGACAGGAGGCTGGATAAGCTTGCATTAAAGCCCATCAAGTGTCCTGTTCATCAGGGACACATCAATATCCCAGCTGAGGTCATCCCAGTGGAGACTACCAAAAGGCTGGAGTTGCCTTGTAATTTTCCACCTCCCTTTGGTAATTTCTGCTGTTACCTTGGGCAGTGAGACAAAAGGCCCAGCAGCTCTGTCCTTCTTCACTTTGCTCTCCACACTCCACTCCAGTTTTTCTTTTCACATTAACTGTGTCACACACCAGACTCTCATTGACTAACTGCCCGAGGGAGATCCTTGCTGAGTGTTAATTGCTGTTAATGAGCTGTTGCTGCTTCCCTTCCAAAAGCACCAGTTCCAGCAGCACTCAGGCACTGCAAGAAGATGCCCGTGCAGCAAACCAAGGCAAGTTCTACTCCAGACACTGGCACTGCTCTGCCAGCAGCTCCTGGAAAACGCTGTAAATCAGGACGAGCCTGGGTGAAGGCTGACAGCAGGCAGCCCTCCTGCCATTGTCTGTCCCCTTGTTCTTCACAGGGTGGGTCAGGGTGAATGAGAAGTCCCTGACTTGCTTCCTGTGGCTTCTGTTGTAGGGGTGTCTACACTCAGTTGTTCACCAGATCTCTTGCTCAGATATCCCTCTAGCCACAAGCACGTAGTTCCACTAGCAGATTTTAGGCATGGGTGGTGTCTGTCTCAAAGCACAGCAGGACTTGTGTTATGCTATTGAGGAGGTGAAGAAATCACAGAATCACAGAATGGTGGGGTTAGGAAAAGACCTCTGGAGATCTTCTAGTCCAACCCCCCTGTTAAAGTAGGTTCACCTGGAGCAGGTTGCCTAGGATCTTGTCTGGGCAGGTTTTGAATATCTCCAGAGAAGGAGACTCCTCAGCCTCTCTGAGCAGTCCCAGTGCTCTGACAAGGAAGGATTCAGCAAGATGACTTGATGGCTTCGCATTGTGCACAGCAACGCTGCCATCATTCCAGCATCATCCCCTGCCCCAGTGCTGGGGGCAGCTCCTGCCTCAGCTACAGCAGCGTCCATCCCCACCAAAGCTTTAAGACCCTTCTTTCCAAATCTTTCCTTCCCCTGCTAGCATGGATGAGGCTGTATGTTAGCACCAAGTGTGGCCCTGGAAGCACATTGAGGTGTCCACCAGCTAAGAAGCATTAGAGCTACCTCTGTTCATAAGCATTCTCCCTCTGATTTGCCTTTCTCTAAGCTGCAGCCCAAGGGAAGGAGATTTTACATGAGGGATGTGCTAAGATAATAAAAGCATTTTATGACTGCTTAAGGTCAAGAAAGTCACAGAATCGTAAAATGGTTTGAGTTGGAAGGGACCTTAAAGGTCATCTAGTTCCATTCCCCCACTGTAGGCAGGGACACCTTCCACTAGACCAGACTGCTACTTGAGGTCAAGAAAAGTTATTGAGACCCTTCACCAAAATGGACTGAATCTGTCTACACTGCTAGGAAGAAATTGCCTACTGTCTCACTCACTTTCTCACTGGGGTTACTTTTGGCTGTACTAAGGAACATCCACATCCAAATGATTCTTTGTGAGAGCCTTGACATGAAATACACCAGAGCTGATTTACACCATAAAAAAGGCTCCCCATTTCTTGTCTGGCCCCCTTGATCTGAAAGAAGATTTAGAGAGCACCACCTGCAGTGGGGTTTCCCTTCTCCCTGGCTATCCCAAAGCTGCAGCTCCCTCCTGAGCTCTGGCAGGAGATTCTCCAGCAGGTATGAAAAATCCCAGGCATCTCAGCACAGCAGCAGCCAGCTTCAGTTACAGCCCAAAAGCTGTGGTTCTCATCGAGGCACCTGGCTCCTACTGAGCCCCTTTCCACAGTTTGTTAAATTTTATTTCACGTTATTTCTCCTGTTTTGGCTTCCACCCTAAAAAAATCCTTCTGGAAGATCCCCAGCTGCCCTGCTCCTCATAAATGTTCATGTAACTGTAATACCTTATGAGTAGACACAGAGGGAGCTCTGCCTGAGCAAGTCTCCTTGGGCTAAGATCACCTGCTCATGTGTCATGGAATTCATCTACCAGCTGCAGGCATGCCCTTGAGTGAGTTCAGCCTCACTCTGGACTTTCCCAAACCCACAGTACCAATTTCCCAGTGGTTTTCATAGAATCACAAAATGGTTTGGGTTGGAAGGGAATTTTAAAAGTCATCTACTCCAGTCTCCCTGCAGTGTACAGGGACATCTTCAACTAGAGTAGGTTGCTCAAAGCCCCATCTAACCACACATAGAACATTCCCAGGGATGTACCACCTCTCTAGGCAAACTGCGCCAGTGTTTCCTCACTCTCGTTTGCAAACAATTTCTTTCTCATATCTAGTCTAATTCTCCCTTTCTTAGTTCAAACCATTACCCTTTGTCCTGTCACAAGGCCCTGCTCAGAAGCCTGTTTCCATCTTTCTTATTGGTCTCTTTTCTGAAAGACCTCAAGAAGGTCTCCATGGAACCTTCTCTTCTCAAGGCTGAACAACCCCAACTCTCTAAGCCTGCCCTAACAACAGAAGACTTCCAACCCTCCCATCACTGCTGTGGCCTCCTCTGGCTCCACTCCAACAGGTCCATGTCTCTGCTGTGTTGAGAATCCAGAGCTGGACCCAGCACTGCAGGTGGGGTCTCAGCAGAGTGAAGCAGAGGGGTAGAATCCTCTCCCTGCCCCTGCTGCCCAAGCTGCTGGGGATCAGCCCAGGACACAGCTGGCTCATGTCCAGCTTTTCATCCACCAGCACCCCCAAGTCTTTCTCCACAGGGCTGCTCTCCATTCCTTCATCCCCCAGCCTGTATTGATACTGGGGATTTCCCTGACCCACATGCAGGACCTTGCATTTGGCCTTGTTTAACATCATGAGGTTTCACCTCCTGAGACCAGCTCCTCAGTATAGCCCCTCTGGTCCCTCTGGATGGTGTCCCATCCAACATATCTATGTTTTCCCACATACATATTCTTCCCTATGAGCCAGGGTGCTCTCAGCAGAGATGTGCCCAGGCACTCTGCTGGTAGTGAAAGTCCACCAGCATCTCTGAAGAAGCTGAAGAAGCTGGTCAAAGACAGCTCAGATATGCTCAGCAGCAGCAAGATTTAACCCATATCCCCACATTTCCCAAATGCCAGGCACACTGGATTTCGATTTTCAGAGCTCAGCCTACAAACAATCAATCTTCTCCTCTCTGCAGGCCAATGAGGTCTGTGGAAAGAAAATTGCCAAAGATTTGTTATTTCCCTAGTGTTCCCATTTTCCCATTCCTTTCCCACAGAAGCAAGGTTTTTGTTTTGTTTTGCTTTGTTTTGTTGTTGCTTTCCCAACTTTCAGGGGAAAATCCTGACAAACGGAAGCCCTGATTCATACCAGCAAAAATTTGGCCTTTTTTAATTTAAGGTGGAGCCCTTCTGGTCTGAAGATGAAAACATTTCCCTAACTGCCCACAGAGGGCAAGGATCAAGCCTCTGCCTGGCCAAAGCAAAGGCCAAGTGGCTTTGGATGCTTGTGGCCACCATGTGCAGAAAGTCATTGTGCAGGTAGGAGATCTGCCCTGCAGGCGGGAGAGCCATTCATGTCCCCAGTGCTCAGGGAAGCACTGCCTGTGCTTGCTTACAAGGGAAATAAGGGGATGGGCAGGCACAGGGTGGTGATGGTGGCTACCACCACAGAGACTTCCAGGAGCGGGATAACATCTTCTAGGGAGATGCTTGGAGAGAGGTTCTGTGGCCAGAGAGATATGTTGGAAGAAAGGCTCCTCATCCTCCTTCCGTATTTACTCAGATGACTGAAGGATTGTGAGAAAGGCTCAGGAAGGGAGGAAAGGAAGCACTATTCCTCTCCCACCACCACCACTCAAGCAGAGATGCCTGCTTCCCCCCTTCTCCCTCCATGTCCCACCTGGGAAGCAGCAGAGAGAAGCTGGTTTGAGAGGAAAGGATTTATAGTAACAGCCTATCTGCTCCCACAGCCCAGGGGAAAAAAAGTGAAGGACAAAGAAGATGAAAGGAGTAACACGTCCCTAAAACCTTCCCTTGCAGCCTGTCTTCCCAGGTGCTGCCATCCATCCTGGATGGTGCTCTGGTGGGCACCTCTGCCCATTGCCAGGAGCCAGCAGCAGGGAATAACCAATTTTCTCTGACACTGAGACATAAATGGCTTTAAAAAAAAAAAAAAAAAAAAAAAAGGAAAAGCCATGACTTTTTTCCCTTCCCTGTCTCTGGCCAGAGAGTATATTTGGCAGAGCCCTGAGTGCTGGAAGCTGTCAGCAGTGCTGCCAGCACTTCAGAGGCTTCAGGGAGGAGGGCAGGCATGAGCAAGCCACCGACCGTGCCAAGGCCACAGTCCCCACTGCTGCAAGGTCCCTCATCACACAGGGGGGGGGCCCTCTCCACCCCAGCCCAGCTGCTTCCATTAAACGGCTCTGGGGGAAGAAAAGGTCCCCTAATGCCATGTGCTGATGAGAGCACCATGAGACCATTGTCTACAGAGCATGGTGGGTTTTGCAGGGCGGTTTTCACCTGTCCTCCTCTGGCACCAAGTAGCCACCCATGCCTTTGCCTGAAAAAGGGAATTTGGGCCTCAGTCATCATTTGGCTTTGAGCTGTAGGGTGGATTTGATCAGCCTCTGCTCATTCCCAGCCAAGGGCATCTCCCCACAGGCATCGCTCCCCAGGGCAAGATTTGGGGAGGTTCATGCACACCAACCAACCTACACCTTACCAAGTCCTGCCACTCACACATTGCCACATCACCTCCTTGTCCCCACCCCAGCATGCAGGTAAAGGCATTTTGAATCCAAATTAAGGAACCAAGCTTTAAGACACATCCGCAGGAGGTAGGGAAGGGACTGCAATCCTCCCATTGAATCCTGTGCAGCTGGGGAGCAGGGAAAGAAGCATCCTTGGCATGGGGATGCTCTGCCCACTTAGGAATGCCCACAGTCCTTCTGGCATGTCTCTCTGCACTGGGAATCTCCCCAAGGTGGGGTTCCTCATTACCCTCAGGTCATTCTGGAGGAGAAAACCACTCGAAAGCAGGGGAGGTAGGACTCAGCAGCATCCTGAACTATGGAATTCACTTGCCCTAGATGACACAACACATTTCCTTCATGAGAAACTTCCAGCTTCCCACACTGGGAAGTGGTAGGTCAGAAACAACATCCACTCAGTGAGTGGGTGTCAGGGACAGGGTGCACCCTGTCCTTCTACACACCACCCACTCATAAGCCACACACCTACCTGTAGGGCGAATCAGGGTCAAAGCAGGTCCTGGACACGTCAGTGGCCCGTGGGTCACAGCAATCACCATCATCAAAGTCATCCAACATGTTGTTACATTCCATGTGGCAGACGCCATCGCGCCGCTTCCAGGAGAAGCAGCGGCCAGGCCGGCGACAGTCTCCGCCGTCGTAGCCGGTCAGGGGGTGTTCGCACTCAGGGTCACAGCGCTCATTGCCCACCTTGCTGGGCTCACAGCCCAGGAGGATGATGCGGCGGCGCAGGGAGGAGTTGCGCACCTCCAGCAAGCTGAGCTGCCAGGAGATGTTGTGTGGTCGGAACGCTTCGCTCAGTGCCCAGTGTTGCCGCCACACCTGTTCCCGGCTGACCGTCGGTCGCCCGCCGTCGTCCTCCGCCAGGTTCACCACCCGGTACCGCACCACCTTCCCGCTCCGCAGTGGCCAGTGCTGGTTGTACTGGGAGACCAGTTCCACGTTGTCGCAGGCGGTCTGCCCGCAGGCAGGAGGTCCCAGCGGCCGCAGGATGGGGGACGGTGGGGATGGCAGCACCCGCTGCTGGGGGAAGGCACCATCCCGAAAAGGCACCCAGCGCTCCTCAGGGGTGGCAAAGCCAGCGGCCAGAGCCAGCCCTGCCAACCCTCCTGCCACCTCCTCTAAGAAGGGACGCTGGAGTTGGCTTTGAGACAGGGCTTCCCGCCACAGGGCCAGCCCAGCCATATGTCCCCGGAAAGAATGCACTGTGCCCCAGGCGTCACCCCCCAGCAGCAGCGTGCGGCAGGAGGCTATGAAGGTGCTGTGCAGAGGTCCCTCCTGCCCACCGCTGCGGGCCACCCGTGCCCCATCCACGTAGAGAGTCATCCACCGCCCATCGTAGCTGGCAGCCAAGTGGGTCCATGCCTCAGGGTGGTAGCGGTGATAGGAGGTCACCTCAGTGGCAGCAGCTGCCCGGTCTGTGCGGAGGGAGAAGAAGAAGCGGGCATCCTTCTTGCCGCCAAGCTGCAGGGCACGAATGCCCAGCGACCAACCCTTATCACTGCCTGCATGGGAGCAGTTGTCGAAGACACCTGCAGCAGGGGTGGGGATGAGGATGGAGAGAGAGGAAAGCTGGTGAGGACCAGAGAGCATTGCCACTCCTCCCTGGAGAACAATCCGAGTCCTCAGTGGCGGGAAACCCCTTGGCAGGGATGTGGAGAAGATTCTGCTGCCACTGCAATGGGTAAATTAGGGTGTCCAGAGGTAGGCAATGAGTGGGAACACCTCAATCTACATTTAAAATCATTTGGATGAGCAGGTGGAGTGACCAGGAGAGGGCAGAGCTGGAAAGGTGGGATGGAGAAGAGAGGAAGAACAGGAAGAGCAAGGTGTTTCTGAACTGCTCTCCAGAGGACAACTCCTGTGGGACAGGATTAAAGGTGAAGCTTTTCATCTGCAGGCCAAAGCTTTTAAGAATTAGAGCACAGCAACCCAAAGCAAAACAGCCTCCTCCAGGGACTCCTTCCCCACCAGCTTCCAGGCAGATTTACAGCTCTCCTTTATGCCCCAGTTGTCCTCCCAGTCATGCATCCAGCACAGGCGGGCAAGGGTGGGAGAGGGATGAACAGCCTCCAGCCAGGCAGGTGCACTCCTCAGCCCCAAGGTCTCGCAAGCATAAATCTGTTCCCAGGAGCAGCTTTGGGCTCAGACTTCCCGTGTGCACTCAAAACTGTTGCAAACTTGTGTTTTAGACTGGTCAAGATCTGGAGCTTTGCTTATCTTCCCTGAAACTCTGGCTGCTGATTGTTCATGGGTAGGAAGCAGGGGCTTGAGGGCAATGAATGCCTCCAGGAGTCGGTGGCCATAGGACATTTAAACAAGGCAAGGGCAAAGGAACCTGCTGTTCAAAATAAATGCTTCTGGTCTCCTAAATCACCACAGCCAGGACACTGACACAGGTCATCGTTGGGGCTAGCAAGTTCCAAGTCATTCTTTGAGCCCCACCAGTGGCACCTTCTGGGATACCCTCACTCTCCCTCTATCCACCCCAACAAAGAGCTTCCAGATACAATAGTGTCCCAACACTGCTGAAGCCAGCTGCCATGCCCAGAGGTCCTTATGCTCCTGCTGAGACATTCCATATGCTCCAGCCTGCTTTTCCTTGTTGTGTGGCTTCTCCTGCCCCTCACCATGCCACTCCTACCGCACATGCTGCTTGTCCATCTTTGGGGCTTCAGGGCACCACGGGCCAAACCAAGGCACTCCTGCTCCATCTCACTGCCTTGTCTGTCCCTGGGGATGCTCAGCATGACACTTTGGGAAACCTGTACCTGCCATTGGGACTGCAAGGAGGTCAGCAGAGAGAGGCGGAGGTGTAGAGGAGCAGGAGCTCTGGGAGGAGCAGGAGCTCCTGGCTTTTACCCAGTAGATGTGACTGTAGCCAGGTTAGCATGACCCCATGTGTCCCCTGCCAGCCCTCATAAACATGGTTGGCAAAGGTCACATCAAGCCCCACTGCACCCCAGGAAGCAGTACCCCTCCCTCCATCCATCTCTTTCACTGAGGACGAGATGGGTGGTGGCCTCTTGGACATCCCACAGTTGTAACCACCCCTGGCACAGATCCCTGCCACCGCTCACTACAAAGGCAGCCACGGACAAAGCCTCTGTGGGTGGATAGGCTTTGGCCAACTCTTGTTTTCTGGTGGATTGTGAAAGGGAAGCAGAAAGACCAGGGGAAGCTGAGACAGGGAGAAGCCAAAAAGCAGAATGCAGGCAAAGGAGCCTTGAAGGCATGAGAAGGCAAAGCTGGAGAGTGCTTTTGGGCTGGGTGCTGGCTGAAATGTGCTTAGATCTGCACACTCAAAAGCCACTTTCTACTATGTGGTTCTCACTAGGGTTGAGGAGACATGGCTTGGTATCTCCTCTCTTAGGAAAACTCATGCATGTCACCTTGAAATGATTTCAAGTGCCCCAGATTTGATTAAATGCTAAGGCAAAACAGTGGAACAAACAGTGTCAGGAGTGAACAGCCTTCTGGGGTGAGCATGATCTAGCATCTCCACAAATCCATGCTGGAGCCCAGCCTGGAAATGTCTCATGAGTTCAAAACTGGCCAAAAGGACCTTAAGCAAGCCTGAAACCCGTACTATGGAGTTGGGTCTGGAGGATTCATCAAAGGGATGCAAGTAAGGCCAAATTCATCTCTACCAAAGAGGCTGGAAAGCCACTATAGCAGCATATGGTGCTTCCTAGGGATGCCATATCTGGTGCAGCCACAGAATGTACAGGCAGAGCAGCATGACCTGCAGCTGGGAGCTGCTGCAAAATGACAAATCAGAGCTGTCCACCATCAGCTCCTGGCATCTCCAGAGAGATTCCACAAGAAATCATCAGGGGACCAGTTCCTGGACCCTGGATTTGCCAAGGAACTTGGTATCTTGTGCTAGTGTCACCCACCAGGAAGGCAAAGAGTTGTTGGCAGTGGAGGTGCAAGGTAATCTCCTCAGCACGTGTAAATGCAGCTCTGCCTCCAATCCGTCAAATGGGAAAGAGCTGTAATCTGGTTTGTGATGATCATCAGTACTTAGGGTGATAACTTAGGGGTTTCAAACAGGAGCTGTGGGCCACAGTGCCAAAACTATTAAGAGAAAGGTGTCTGCCAGGAAAGGTGTGGATGGAGAAAAAGCCTCCAAAGAGAGCACCAGGTTCTAAAGACCACAGCCACCCTTGGAGACCCAAATGCTAGAGGAAAATTTCTGCTAAAGCTATGAAGGATCTGACACAGGCCAAGAGCTCCCAGCTGAGCTGGTCCAAGAGGGTGGTCACCCCTCAGAGCAGCTCACAGACCTGAGGAGGGTATCTGAGCTTAGACACAGAGAAGTTTGGGACTGCCTCCAGTGAGGGATCTTCTGACTGAATGAAACCATCTTCAATCTGAGTGAAAACTAACCTTAATCTGGAACAAAGGGAAATCCTTTGGGGTTTACCAGAAACAGAGCAGGTGTGGATGGAGAGGAGACAAAAAGGGGAAAAAAGAAATGGTGTCACATGAAACGAATCTCATCTTCTGCCCAAAATGAGAACATGAAAGAGGAACCAGTCTCTTTCTCTAGTGGTGGCCATGGCAGGGCACTGGGGTTATAGCTCCATGAAAGAGGGGCTAAGATGAATGAACAGCCCAATCCAGGGTGGCCCTAAGGCAAAATGTGACATCTACAGGAACAAAGCTCCAAATCCTGAGCCTTCAATCCAGGTAGCAGTCATACTAGCCAGCAGCACAGCTTGCTTTGCCCAGACAGAGCTGTTCAGCCTGGCCATATACTCCCAGGCAGCGATGCTGAAAGATGTTCTGCCTTGCTTTCACAGAATTCATTGAATCACAGAACTGTGGGGGTTGGAAGGGACCTCTGCAGATCTGGAGTTCGACCTCCCTGCTAAAGCAGGGTCACCCAGAGCAGGTTGTCCAGGATCACAATGTTCAGGTGGGTTTGGAATCTCTCCAGAGAAGGAGACTCCACAACCCCTCTGGGCAGCCTGCTCCAGGGATCTGACACCCTCACACCAAAGAACTTTCTCCTCATGTTCAGATGGAACCTCCTGAGTTCCAGCTGGTGTCCATTGTCCTTTGTCCTGTATCTGGGCACCACTACAAAGAGTCTGCCCCCCTCTCTTGCTGCCTGCCCTTCAGCTATTGATCAGCATTGATCAGACTCCGCCTCAGTCTGCTCTTCTCCAGGCTAAACAGTCCCAGATCTCTCAGCCTTGCCTCTTCAGAGAGATGCTCTGGTCCCTCCATCATCTTTGTAGCCTCCACTGGATCCTCTCTAGTAGTTACTGTCTCTCTTGCATTAGGGAGATCAGAACTGTACACAATACTCCATGTCCCTCCTGCCTTCCCTCACACACAGACACCTGGAGCATCTCTAGCTTTTCAAACACTTTAGACCAGCTCACAGCTTGGTCCCCTCTCTACTGACACAGCAGAAGCAGCAGATCAGAAGCAGACTCATCACCTGCTGAAGATCTGGCAGCTCCCTGTGTCACCTGCTCAGACACAATGCCAGCAGTGCTGGCCTGTCCCCCTTGGCCACCCTCATCTCCACTGTGGTCACAGCTGTAGGAAGGCAGTGGGAAGTGGGCAGTGACTCCGAGCTGGGGGTGTGTGGGGTTGACACAAATCCTGGAGCACTGAGGCCAGGGGAGCGAGTGCCAGCCCAAGTGAGCCTCCACTGTGAGCAAACACTGCAAGGAATTAAAAAGAAAAGAAAGAAATAATGACAGAATCCAAAATCTGCTGCTTGGGTGGGGAAATGGCACCTGCCATTCAGACCTCCAGATGCACACAGCTGGGAAGTGTGCTCTGTGCAACCCTATCCCAAGGCATCAAGGACCCTGGTGGGAAGGCAGACGGTGAGCTGAATGCTAGGTCTATTCCTCCTACACAACTGCTTTTCCCCTCTGCCACCCAGCCTCTAGCCTGTCACTCCCACCTCTTCCACAGCAAAGATGCAGCTCTCTAGCCATACAGCTCTACTGGATAGAAGGAAGAGGTTTTGTACAGTGAAGGTGGTGAGATACTGGCCCAGATTTCCCAGAGAGGTAGCAGATACCCCATCCATGGAGCCATTCCAAGTCAAGCTGGACACAGCTCTGAGCAACCTGATCTAGTTGCAGATGTCCCTACTGACTGCAGGGCAGTTGGACTAGGTGACCTTTAAAGATCCCTTTCAACCCAAAACATTCCATGACTCTGTCGCCCCAATGCACTGAGGAGATAAATTAAAGAAAGGGGCCAGGTGGTGAGCAAAGCAGAGTAGAGGGAGAGTTCAGACAGAGAAAGAGCTTCCCCAGCCAGCAGAGAAACACAACAAACATCCCTTGGAAATGGTCCATCTTGGCACTGCCACTCACCCCCTGATGCCCCGCCTGGCATCGCTCTGCTGCCCTGCTGTGCTAGGGCCCTGCCACAAACACACATTCTGGCAAGGTTGCATGAAGCACTGTTGTAGGAGGTGACATCTGCTCTGTGCCCATGTGCTGCTCTCTTCTGCCTCCCCAGGCTCTCAATCACCTGCCTGTTTACAGAATCACAGAATGGTTTAGGTTGTAAATGAAGCTCAAATCCATTGAGTTTAAAGATTAACCCAGCATTGCCAGGTTACCACTAGCCCACGTTCTTCAGCACCATATCTACATTGATTTGAAACCCCTCCAGGGATGGGAACTCCAGCACTGCCCTGGGTTAGGGTTTGACAACTCTTTCAGGGAAGAAATTGTTCCTCATGACCAATGTAAACTTCCTCTGATGCAACTTGAGGCCATTTCCTCTTATCCTAGTCCTATCACTTGTAACATGAGAGACCCCCACCTGGTTCTAACCTCTTTTCCAGGAGCTGTAGATAGCAAGGAGTTCACTCAGCCCCCCTTTCTTCCAGGCTAAACACACCCAATTCCCTTAGCCACTCCTCACAAGATTTGTGCTCTAGACCCTTGACCAACTTCATTGCCCCTCTCTGGACAACACTCCAGCACCTCAGCATCCTTCTTGGAGTGAGGGACCCAAAACTGAACACAGAGATGCAGCCTCACCATTGTCCAGTACAGGGAGACAGTCACTTCTCCACTCCTTCTGACCACATCATTGCTGATATAGAGCAGGATGCTGTTGGCCTTCTTGGCCACCTGGGCACACACTGACTCACATTCAGCCATCCATTGATCAACACTCCCAGGTCCTTTTCTAACAGGCAGCTTTCCAGCCACTCTGCCCCAAGCCTGAAGCATTTGTGGAGTTGTTATACCCAAGCGTGAGACCCAGCAACCTGACCTTGTTGAATCTGATCACACTGACCTCAGCTCATTGATCTAGCCTGGGCAGTTTCCCCCTCTGTAGAGCCTCCCTACCCTCCAGCAGATCAACACTCCCACCCAGCTTGGTGTCATCTGCAAATGTACTGAGGGTGCCCTCAATCCACTTATTCAGATCATTAAATAAGGATATTAAACAGAACCAGTCCCAGCACTGAGCCCCGGGGAAAACCATTGATCAACAGTCACCAACTAGAGTTAACTTAATTCACCCCTTCTGGGGCCCGGCCGTGCCTCCAGCTTAAGCCCATTGATGCTCTTAGAGGGGCGAAGGAGCGGCTCCCGGTAGAAGGAGTAGCTGCCGCCGTCCTGTCCCCGGGGAGCAGCTGCGCAAACCCTCGGGGCCGAGCCCAGACAGCAGGGACCGGGGCTGGGATGATGCCGCGGCCGTACGTGCGGCGCGGCTGCCACCGTGCGGCCATCGGCCCCGGGACCCTCCAGGAGCGCAGTGTCGAGACCCGCGGCTGCTCAGCCCGGCGGGGGATCCCGCACAGCTCCAGGGGAAGGAGAAATAGGGGTGGGGAGGGGTCGTTCAGAGCGTGTCCCAAAAAGGGACCTTTCAGCTATCAGCGGAAGGAGAGGGAGACACTCTAGGGGAGCCTCGGAGGCGGGCGGGGAGAAGGATAGGGCGGGGGGCAGGAGAGGGGAGGGGATGTTTGAAGGTTTGGTCTCAAGGGAAGGAGGAATATTCACTCCTGGGGTGCAGAGGACACAGGAGTGGGAGCGCGGGGTGTCATCTGCCACAGCGCAACTCGGGAAGGGAGTGGGGGGGGTGGGTTCCGCAACCCTCCCAGGATGCCCGCCGGCCGGCCGGGTGTTACCTGCGATGATGGCCGGGTTGCTCTGTCCGCCCTCCGCCTTCACCCACAGCTCCAGGCTGAACTGCTCCCGGGGGATGTCCGGCAGTGCCTCCGGCCGCGCCGCCAGCTGCTCCCGGCCGCCCGAGAAGTAGAGGGCGGGCAGCGGCCGCTGCCGCGGGGAGTTCGGCACCTGCAGCCTTGCTCTCCGCACCTGGCCCTCCGCTTCTCTTCCTTCTCCTCCCCTGGCTCCCCGAGCCCTCCGGCCCCTCGGCACCCCGGCGGGTGGCGGGACTGCAGCTCCCACCACCCGGTGTGCGCCGGCAGCCTGCGGGTATAGCACGTAGGGGTGATGAGGGGGGGCTGCACGGCGGCTCCGAGCCTCCAGCCCGCAACCGGAGTCCGGCGGGAACTCGGAGGAGCGGGGGTCCCCGCAGGCCAGGCAAAGAACCGCCAGCAGCAGCGCGGCCAGGGGGGTCCCGCCGAGCAGCATCTTCCTTGGGGACGAAGTTTGGGATGGGGGGGGATGGACGACACGGGGCGATATGGGGCACTCAGGGGGGCGGCGGGCGGCAGCGCCGGGGCATTCTCCCCCGGCCCCCACCGCAGCCGCTGCCCCCAACTTTTCGCCGGCACCGCTCTCCTCCCCTCTGCTCTTACGGGAGAAGGAGGAGGAGGAAGAGGAGGAGGAGAAGGAGAAGGAGGGCGAGAGCACGGCTGCGGGGACCCCCCTTTCTGCCCGCAGCCGGGGTTCCCGGGGCACGGTGAGGCTCTTCACGCTGTCCGGCTCTGCGATGCGTTAGACGCCCTTATCTAGAAAGCTCCAAGGAGCTCCGCTCCCCCTCCTCCACACCCCTCTTTGGGGGGGGGGGGGGGGGGGGGGGCTGCCTTATTTAATGATGATTATGTCCAATCTAATAAACCCCGAGCAGAGCATCGCCCTCCCTCTTCTCCCTCCTCCCTCCCGGACGCTGCCCAGGATGCTGGCGAGAAGGGGATGTGCCGTCTGGGAGATGGGTCCCTTCCACATCCCTGCTCAGTCCCCGGGATTTTCTTTTTCATTCCCCATCTGTTCAACACGTGCAGCAAGGTGGGCTGAAAGCACCTTCTCTGGGCAGGAGGGAAAGAGCCACCTCCAAAAGCTAAAAAGAACCCCCATTGATGCACCAAGACTCTCACCACACATCTCACCCACCACCCTGCCAGAGGGTGCAACCCCAGGGTAGAGCTTCTCCAACCATAAGGGTGAGAAAACAAGCCCCCAGAGTTTATTCTTGCTTCCCAACATGCCATCCCACCAGCACGCGGCATGGGAGATTAGGAAAACTTCAGCAAGGAGATCCAGCAACAAGAGGATTTTGTTTGGTTAATTTTGCTTTTCATTATTATTATTATTTTATATATGATTTTTTTTTTCACTCCCAAATTCTATCTGTGGCGGTCAGTCTGAAGCAGGGTTGCCAGCGAAAGCTGGGAGGCCCCTTCTAGGGTACAGACTTTCAAACCAGCAAGGCAGGAGGGAAGGGATTTAAGAACAAACAGCAGGAGCTGGCTGCTTGGGGCTGGGGTTGGTTGTGGGGTTTTTTTTGTCTACTTAAGGTGGGAAGGTGATGGGGAGAAGGTTGCACAGCTGGTGCTTTATTTGGGGGGAAATAGAAACAAAATAGCGCTGGAAAAAGTTGAGGGTTAGGAGGAGTAAGCACAGTGCTGTGCCAGCCCCCTGGGAAAGATGAAGGTAGATGTAAGCATGTGGAGGGCATGGTAAGGATAGGCTGGAGGTCTGTGAAGTGGAAGGGAGGACATGCAGAGAGCAAACAAGGCCAGGCAAAGCCCTGATGGCTCATGCAAAAGAGCTCGAGCAGCTCCCGAGGACCTTTGGGGGGTGAACCACATCCAAGCACAACACCAACACCCATCACTCACGGGGAGGTGATGAGAAGAGGTCTACAGCTCTCCTGACTGCTCCCAAAGCCCTGGTGCCCATCTATTAGCAGTGAGGATGTAGAGATAACCCAGCTCAGTGCTTGGCACTGGTGAGGAGTCCCAATAAGAGTGTTGTCCTGGGGCCAATGCCAGCAAGCGTCGCTTATAGTGCGTATTCATTCAGGAATGAACCAAGCTCCTGATAGCCCTGTCTACCAGGACTCGATAAGAGAGGATCCCATGGGGACAGCTTATTACGAATGGTGGTGACCTTATTAAGCAGTTATTAATCATCTTGCCTCATAGCACCCTGCCCTACCCAGTTCTCAAACCAAGTCCTCCAAAGAAGCAAGACCGCAAGACCACAAGACCCTCAGTAACATATGCTGCCACCAAAAAGGTTCAGCAGTTCTGCCTCCTCAGGGACAGCCTGGCTGGGATGAATCCAACATCAGAGCACCAAAACCCTCCAAAAATGCACCCGAGCATCTATATATAGACTCTAGCCTGGGCTAAGCTGCTCACTTGAAAAAATGATACCCATAAAAAAATAACTCCACTATCTGTTGGGCTGGTACACAGCAAGAGCTGCAAAGAAGGGTTGAAAGCCCATCAAGGAGACTTCTTTTTAGAGAGGAGATGGGTAAGAGCAGAGGAAGGCTTCTTACCATGCCAAGCTCCTGGCTTCCCTTGCCCTGCCTGCTTGAGCTTGAGCCTTGCTGAATGGAAGGAACTACCAGAGCAGGCAGCTAAGAGCATGAATCACAGCTCTAACATGTTCTCCATCCACATGTATGCAGGTTCCCCCTGTAGCCACTGCCAAGGTGGAGCGCAGAGGAGGCTGGTGAGGATAAGGAGGGCAGGATTGTGGGGGCACCTCACTAGGCTAGACAGAATCTAGTGAGCAGAAAAGACAGGATGCTGTTTCCATCCCAGCACCATTGCAGGTTACGGAGTAAATCCCTGTCATTTGGTAGTTTTCTTTTGTTTTCCCCCAAAAAGGGGCAATTGGTTGGACCAACGTCATAGTTTTCCTGCATGTAAAGCAAAGAGTGGACCTGGGGATAAGACAGGGGACTTGAAGGTGGCAAAGTGGTGACAACGTGCCCCTGGTGTGTTTTGTCTCTTAGGGAAGCAAAGCAGGCATCTGTTAGAGGTCCCAGCTCAAAGGCAGTCTGATTTGGCTGAGGGATGCAATGGCCCTTCACTTTCCAGGGATCCCTGCATGCAGCATCTGCATGTAGATGCTCATCCCATGCAGGGTCCAGCTGCAGTTCAAATCTGCTGATGCTGTCTCCTTCCCTAGAGACTTTCAAAACCCACCTGGATGGGTTCCTCTGTGGGCTGCCCTAGGTGACCCTGCTTTGGCAGAGGAAGTGGACTCAATAAACTCCAGAGGTCCTTTTCCTCTGTCCAGACGTCCCTACCATTCTGTAATTTATTCTGTGATGCTGGATGGAAGGCAGGAAGAGGACAAAGAGGTGGCAAAAGGTTTTTTGTCTTCCCCACGTGTTTTCCTTCCTGGCATGTCCTTGATGTTTGGGCAGCAGGTCTCTGCAGTCAGGGTTATTTTGGAGGGGTGACTAAATCAGGCAGCTGCCAGAACTGGGCAAGAGCCTCTGGAAAGGGGCAGGGAGGAGGGGGAAGCTCCAACAAAGTGAGATGCTGAGCTGAGGCTGTGGGATGACCCCAGCACAGGAGTGGGGTTTCCAGTGCAGGCTCAGCGCTCATCAGGGGAAGGTAAAGAGCAGCATTTTAGCTGGAGCAGAAGCCAAGCGCTGCTTTTCCCCACGCCTGTCAAAAGCCATCAACAAAAGCCTTCCTCTGCCTCCACTCCTCCACCGTCGATCTCGGCATGGGAATAAAGGCTGCGGGAGAATCCAGCTTTTTTGTTCGTGGTCAGGCAGCCAAATCCCGCGAGCCTGAGACAGCAAGCCTCAGCAATCAAAGCCACCAGCGACAGCCGACCCTGCTGCGGGCACAGCCCCAGCCCTCCCTCCACTCCCTCCTCAGCCCTCCTGCTTTTCCCAAGCAGATTAGGAGCCTGTTCAAACGCTCAGGACCCCCGGAGGTCAGAGACGCTGGCCTCCCGCACCAGAGGTTCGCCTGGGAACTCGCTGAGTTTCCTGCTTCTGGTAGGTCTGGAGATAAGCCCTGGTGCTGATGCCAGCCCCAGGAGGAGCCCACAGTAACACACTGAAAATTTGTCAGCGAAACCTCTAGAGCTCCATCTCTCCTATGTCTGTGCACATCTTATAAGGGACAAAAGACAACCACAGAGCCCTCCCACGGGTTCTCTCACCTGGATTCTTCAAGTTCTGATAGGAAAGCTGGGCTCCACCCCACACCTAGTAGGGTTTCCCCATGCTGTTCAGTTCCATGAGTTTGGTGACGACAACTTCTCCAAGCCCCACTTGATGAATCTGGCTCTACCCACCTCAAGAATTCAGTGAGCTGTGTACACTACCTTGACACTTTTGGCAACAGAGCCAAGGAATGAACTTTAAATAACAGCAAAGAACATCCAGCCAAGGCTATGTCTGCTTCATCATCCTCACACCTCACATCTGCCTCCTCACCTTTGTTCTGAGCCACAGAGCCTGCAGACAGCAGGTGGCATCCCCATCACAGCAGGGATGGTAGGAGCCTGTGGAGGAAGCCAACTAGCCAGGTACTCACTGGTACATCAGCCATCTTCAAAGCTGGTGTAGTGTGTCACCATTTGGTGCAGGTATTTCAGAGCAGCCATGGATATCACACTGAAGCTCCATGCTGCAGCAGAGCTGTGCTCTGAATGGCTCTTGCAAGCCTCCAGTTAAAACCATTTACTTCTAGCTGGGAGGTGAGGGTGATACAGATGCCCAGCATCTCTACACAGGGAAGGTGGTCCCTACACAATAGTTTCCAGGGGTCTTTCTACACGCTGGATCTTTACACTGTACCGAGAACTTGGAGGTGCTAAATTAAGACCATCTAGAGAACAGAGCATGACCTTTGCCAGATGGGGTGCCTCAGATATTGAAAATTATTCAAACTGTTCACAAAAAGCAGGCACTTATCCACCTTTATGTAATGCAGCTCTTCCAGCAGCCACAGAGGAAAAGGTCACATGAAAAAGCAGGAGGAGAAAGGGAATCAGCCCTTTTCCTCCCATTCTGCCACTGTCATTGGGAAGTTTCAGCCCCATTAACTCCCAATTGTTCAAGTGCATCTCCATATCCCAGCTGGGTGGGAAGCACCTGCCAAAGAGAAAAGATGGGAGAAGCATGATGCTACATGCCTCCTGTGCCAGCAGCAGAGACAGGAACCCAGAGGAGGACATGAGCTCTGGAGGAGGATCATGTTGGTGCAAACACAGCACAGATCAGCTCAGGCTTCCAAAATCCCACCCAAGCTGAGCCAAGGTCTGCTGGCAGTAACTCCAAGAAAGCATCATGCATGTGGCAGCCCTGGTGGTAAATCCAGGTGGAGTATTTACATGACCTTGCTACGTTTTCACCACCCCATGCCCATGCCAACATCTTGTTAGTCCTCCCTGGATGTGCTGCTCACACAATAGCATCTCTTCCTTGGTTGCACACAACTTTCCTTGCAGAGGAATTCCATGCACAAACACACCTCACCATCTCCAGACAACCTTCCCTCTGTCTCTTGCATTTCCACAGGCTTCCCACATACCACCCAGGCAGAACAGCCTTTTGCTAAAGCCAGTTGATAGGATACCAATGAACATTCAATCGGGCACAGGTATCTGAAGGACATGAGGAGGCAGAAAGGGGCTTGTGCCACCTCACTGTAGTGGCTTTGTGACTGCAGAGCTCAGCAGCTCCTCAAACTCCCATTTTAACATCTCTCCACTTGACCTGAGCCAGGCAGCAGCTTCTGTAAGAAGAAATGGAGCAGGAGCAAATGACCATGTTGGTGGAGGTAGCGGAAAAGAGTTGGATTTGTTAACTTTTCTCCTGTCCTCAAGATAAAGCAGGATTTTTGTCACTGGTTGGTACTGTGAGTTAGAGGTGCCTCCAGACTGCTGGTCCAAAAATCACTATCATTGTGACATCCTCCATTCTGCTCCTGGGCCAGTGTGGAGGGCCTGCTTCAGAAATTGGCAGCCAGCAACAAAAACCAGTCAGACTCAGCTCCTCAAAGCTTGCCAGCAAGGGTTGAAGTGTTTGGGGTTTGTACAAGTTCATTACAACTAGGAAACACCTCTGCCCTCCCCACTCATTTTCAAAAGAGGTAGCTAAAAATAGACTTCCCAAGACAGCCACAGGCAAGGGAATGAGGCAGGGGAAACCTTATGCCAGTTGCCAAGCTCACAGTCTTGAGGTTGCATCTGTTCCACAGACCTGCCCTGTCCATTTCATTCATCTCCCATCTTAGGGTAGGTTGGAGCCCAGGTGAAAAGGTGGAAGAAAGGATGAGTGTACATACATGCTCTTCTCAAGCAAGAGGAAAAAGTGGTTGTCCCAAGATGCAATCAAGAGGCAAACTCTGGCACCACCCTTTATCCAGCAAGTTTCCACTTGTTGGACATTGCCTGCATGACTCTGTAACCAGTTTGGTTTTGCACCCACATTGTTGGAGGTGGCAGCAGCCTCAGGTATGCACCCCCAGGGCTACAAACACATATTTCTGTGGCATTCTGGTAGTACTTTTGAGTCTACACAGGTAGTGGGAGCTGGAGGCACCAAGATCAATGGTTTCCTCAGCCTTTGTAACCAGAGTGGATACCTGCATTTGTTGAAGGATTGGCACTGGCATGTATCCTGCCACATTGTGCTTTCTGTACCAGTTAGCTTAAGCTCACACAAGCCCTTAAAACTTTGGGTTCATGCTCCTGAGTCTTCAGTGTCTCTTTAGCAATGGTGCCCTAGCCATGGCTCACCACTCTGCCTCACCTCAAAGAACACAGCTATCTTCTAAGAATGTTTGGCACCTTTGCTCCTGAGATACTTGTGGCATTTTCCACCTGATTCCAACCCTAGTACTACCTCCAGACCACCTAAATCCAGAATGCTCATACTAATCACAGCTGTTGAGCAGAGGAAGGCAAGGCATAAACATTAAAGCATTGGTCAGGACAAAGCTTTCCTTGCCAGCAGGGACCACCCTTTCTAGATCAATGCCCTCCTCATTGCTAAAACTCACCTGCTCTTGTAGTCTTTATCTTGGCTCAGCCAGACCTTATTAGCTCTTCTAAGCTTCTTCTCTAGGTCAGGTTATCTCCTTCCTGCAGCCCACACCACTATACCCAAAGATGCATCTCCACCAACATTGCCCAGAGTGGTCTTTTTTATTCCTTGCCTTCACCTGGGCCCTGGAGAGTCTAGGAACACATCATATCCCCACTATAGGGCTGGGAACACTGGGACAAACTGGAGGGGCTCCAAGGATGCATCAGTCCCATTGCCTGGCAGACTCACCAGAGGGGTCCATGGCTTGGTGCTACAAGTAGGCCAGAGCACAGCTCTCCAGCATCACTGCAGGGGACTGTGGAGGAGCGTGCTGCTCCACAGACTAAAGGCATCTTGCTGGGACATGGGCATGCTGGCACTCATCTGACTCTCTTACTTCAATCTGGTTAGCAGTGCAGAAAACCCCAGACCAAACACATCCAGCAAAATCACTTTGTAGAGAGAAAGTTGTCCCTGTGAGGAGCTATTTGGCAGCATTTTTGTCCCATGTCAGTTTGAGGGATTAAAACAAAACGACCCTTTTGCTAATACAGAAGGTCCCCTGTGTTGATCTCTTTGCTCCCAAGGAAAATGGTTAAACTGTGCTGGGGAAACTCACAGAATGGTTTGGATTGGAAAAGATCTCAAAGGGCATCTAACTCCACCCACCCTGCCATGGGCAGGAACACCTGCTAGACCAGGTTACTCAAAGCCCCATCCAACCTAGCTTTGGACATTTACAGGGATAGAGTGTCCACAACTTCTCTGAGCAACCTGTTACTGTGATTCACCACCCTCACAGTGTCTCCTCAAACCTTTTCTACCTGCTTCTGCCCATGGGGGATGAGATGGGATCCTGCCTAGATGAGCATTTTTGACTAATCCTCCATCCTTGAAGCACTGATTTCTTCTGCCAGGCTGCCAATGCACAATCACCAATCTGGAGGTATGTCCCCACCCCACCACGTGGCCACCATGGAAGCTGATGAAATGCCACAGAGGGAAATCCTTGGGTGCCTATGTCCAAGGTGGGCAACAGCCCAGGCTCATAGTGTGCAGCCACCATGAGGGGGACCCCAGCACCCAAACCATCCCTGGTGAAGGCACTGCAGTTTTTGTTCTCCCACCAGTGACCAGACCACATATAACAAAGCAGCAGGTCTGGTTTATGCAACTGGAAGTTTCCAACCCCACCAGCAGAGCTCCTGACTTCCAGAGCAGGCAGATGATTAGCAGGTAATTATACTAACACTTATTTAATAGAACTATAGAATGGTTTAGTTTGGATCAAAGATGATCTAGTTCCAATCCCCCTGCCATGGGCAGGGACAACTGCCACTAGCCCAGGTTGCTCAAGACCCTGTCCAATCTAACCTTGAAGCTCCTCCAGGGAGAGCACATCCACAACCTTCCTGGGCAACCTGTTCCAGTGTCTCACCAGCTTTACTGCAAAGAATTTCTTCCTAATATTCACTCTAAATCTTTCCTCTTCCAGCTTAAAGCCATTCCCTTTCCTATTTCCCTGGATCCTCCCCAGAGCAAAGCCCTCTTGCTGGGAGGTGGCTTGCTCTGGCATTTTGGGAAGCAGGACCCAGTTCACCCCACAGGTCAGCACTGGGAATGTAAATGTTCATTCATTACGGAGCCCCAACACCGCTGTGGCAAATGACCTGTCAACACATTTCCAGCAGCAAGTAAGTCACTGCCTCCCAGCCTCACTCTTAATGCAATTAAAGTCCTCTGTTTGGAATCCCTGGCTAATTAATATTCATGCTCTGCTCCCATCTGCCATTCTTGCATTGCTGGTTCCTCCTGACTGATCAGAGGATGATTACGCAGACAGAAAACGAGAAGGGCAGCTGGTGGGAAGGGGTTGGATCAGCTTTCGGTAGGGGAGCAGGACTGCATCCAGGATCTTGGCCTCTCTAGGATGGGATGGCTGAAGCATTGTGCTGGCTTGCTCTATCACTGGGTGGAAATTAGAGGTCCAGTGGAAGTGATGGATCGAGAGACAGACACCATTGGTTAGCTTCTGGGGTCTCTCAGGTCTTGCTTCAGAACTCAGAAGAAGGTGAGAAGCATCTCAAGGACAAGCTGGCAGCTGGTGGTGTAAGTAGAGCCTAGCTGAGATAGAGCCTAAGTGCTGGCTCTCGTACTTTCTCATGGTGGAGCAGCCATGGCAGCCCAGGACCATTAACCAGACCCACCAGTGTGGTTATTTGAGGGTGAGGCTCAGAGGGAATTTCCGATGAAGCCATACTCATCTGGACAGAGGTAGGGATGTACAGGGTGTTCATGAATGCCAAGAGCTTGCCCTAGCCCAGTGCAGAGCACAACAGGACATGTGCATGGACATCCTGGACAGTTGGTTTGGGTAGGCACAGCCCCTGCAGTGACAACACACCAGGTGCCCCTGTTAAAGCAGGTCACGGGCTTCCCCTTGCCCTGGGTGGGCTCTGAGAGCTTGTCCCACCCCTGCAGAGGCTAGAGGTCTTGTTCTCCTTTGTGAACTGCAGCTGCTGTGGCATTTCCATGCTCCCTCAGCATGGATCCTGAAAGGATCAGACACCTACAGGAAGAGCCACAACTCCTGTGCCAAAAACACTTTTAGCTGAAACCAGGCACACACTGTCCACCACTCTGGGTGAGAAAGATGTCTCCATGTCACAGACTGAGACATGGCCTGGTGGGTGCCATTCCACTGAGTGCACAGGCTGCTGTGAGTAAATGCAGTGCTCTGCAGCATGAGGAGGCCAGGCTGGAGACATGTCCTGGGTGGTGGCCCTGTGTCACCTCACCACTCCATCTCCAGATGCTGAGCATCCTTTGAAATTAAGAGCACTGCAGGTTCTGCAAAGCCTCCTGAAGACACTTCCTGCTCTCAGGATGCAACCAAGGGTACCTGGTGGTCTGTGGTTGGTGCAGACAGGTAGGCAATTGGAAGGCAGGTCTTGTAACCAGCCTGCATTGGCAGGAGGAACCTGTCCTTTTCCCTTTCCTGGGCACCTCTTCTTCCCCAGGAAAGGTGGTACAGCCATGTGACATCTCAGGATGGAGGTTCCCAAGTGACCAGAGGGACTGGGGCTCTCAGCCAAGCCCCAGGTGTTGAGTGACCCTGGCTCTGTCACAGGAGCACTATGAGTGGGGATTTCCTTAATTCACAAAGCCCATCTCTAAGAGCTTTTAGATCCTTAAACATAAGCATAGGGCTCAAATTGGACGCATCCTGATTTGATGCCCAGCCCCTCTGGCATCTCCTGTTTATATGTGACCAAGCAAATTGATTCATTCATCTGCCTCCAGCACGGTTGCTCTTTGCCCATCCATCCATTATCCTTATCTATGTGTCCTAGTTAGGAGCCGAGCAATCCATCTTAGCCGACCTAATGTACGCCAAGCAAGCAGCGGCACTCGGAGCGGGCTGTGCCGGGGCGGCCGACGCAGGCCTGCTCGTCAGCGGCGCTAACGCCACTGCACTGACGTCAGCCACAGCCACCCAACCTCACCCTCCCAGAAAATTAATGTCTAGCATGGGCAGACCTGTGGCAGGCACTGAAGGGATCTGTGGTTGTGACTGGGACCAGACCTGCCACCGGGCTCACTGTGCAGTGTGCAGACCTTGTGCTGTTGGTAGAATCATAGCATGGTTTGGGTTGGAAGGGACCTTAAAGATCATCTAGTTCCAACTCTCCTGCCATGGACAGGGACACCTTCCACCAGACCAGGCTGCTCAAGACCTGGTTTTGAACACCTCCAGAAAGGGGACATCCATGACCTCCCTGGGCAACCTGTTCCAGTGTTTCACCACCCTCATTGTAAAGAATTTCTTCCTAATCTCCAGTCTACATCTGCTTTCTTCCAGCTTCAATCAATTCCCCCTTGTCCTATCACTACAAGCCCTTGTAAAATGTCCCTCCCCAGATTTCTTGAAGGCCCCCTCAAGTACTGGAAGGCTTCTATAATGTCTTCCCTGAGCCTTCTTTACTCCAGGCTGAACAGCCCTAACTCAGCCTGTCCCCACAGGGAAAGTGCTCCAGCCCTGTGATCATCTTTGTGGCCCTCCTTTGGACTCACTGTGCAAAGAGACTTTAACTCAGAGAACTTCTCATTTCTCCTATTTAAAATGCAAAAAGGGACAGGTCGTATGGGGCTGTGACAGCATCTTCTTGTTCACGATGAGAGGAACCTGCTGCTTCTGTGCTGTTTCTGTGTTGCTTCTGTGCTGCATAAGCATGCAATAGGGGCAGGTGCACCCAGGGTGTCCAGCTGTCCCTGCCTGGGAAGTCACAGAAGGGCAGCACATTCTGCAGAGAGACCTCAGGGTTGTTACTGGTCAGAGTGGGCTGCAGCCCTCCTGCCTCCTGGGGAAGAGAGTTTCCCCACCCTGTAGAAAAGGAGTAATTGAAGCACCGTGTGGATGCCACTGGAAGCGTTCAAAGTTAGTCAGGACTTGGAGCAACCTGGTCTAGTGTAGAAGGCATCCCTGCCCGTAGCAGAGGGCTTGAAACTAGATGATTTTTAAGGTCCAACAATCACAGAATGGTTTGGCTTGGAAGGGACCTTTAAAGGTCATCTAGTCCAACCCCACTGCAGTGAGCAGGGACATCTTCACCTAGAACAGGTTGCTCAGAACCCAGTCCAATCTGGCTCGGAATGGTTCTAGGGATGATGCTTCTAGCACCTCTCTGAGCAGCCTGGGCCAGTGTCTCACCACCCTCAGTGTAAAGCATTTCTTCCTTCCCTCTAGTCTAAATCTCTCTCTTTTATTTTAAACCCATTACCCCTTGGCCTGTCACAACAGGCCCTACTATCCCCTTCTTTCAGGCCTCAAGAAAGATGGGGAAAGATGGTCTTTAAGGTGCCTTCTACCCCAAATTGTTCTATGATTCTATGATAATGAGAAACCGTCTCAGAAAATGTGTTGCCACCTTATTCTCATCTTGCATCAGGAATAAGCAACTGCCATAGGCTGAAGGTGCCTGCAAGACCCTTGTCTGCAGCAGGTGGGTACCCAGCAAGAAGAAACCTGATCCCTTGCCCACTGTCTGTCCCCATCCTGAGCTTCAAAGGGACCGCTCAATCCCATGGCCATAGATGGGAGGGTACTGAGGCTCAGTCATGCCCATCACACACATCACCGTGGTGAGCACTGGGGAAACTTGAACTACAAACAACAAATCTACAAGCTTAAATAAGCTGCAAAAAAGCATTGTGCTTCTCCAAGGAACCTGGAAGGTGTTTGCACCTGAGAAAGAAGGGTATGGTCCCATCTAGAAGCACTTCCCTTGCCAAACTTCACCTCCCCACATGGAACACAGTGTGACAGCTCGCTGAAAGAGGTTTGGGAAGGTTGTTTGGCCACAAACGCTTTTCTCTAGGAAAAACTTGATCCAGTTTGGCTGAAATTTTCCAGATTACTTCAGATTGATGCAAATCCCTGGGAGAAAATTCCTGCCTAAATGGCCATGTTTTGGTGTTTTTCTAAACACTGGGAAACACAGCCCTAGAATGTAGGGAAGTATGGGGTAACCTCAGGAGCAAGAAGTGTCATCTGCCCTGTCTACAAGAAAATTAATTCTGATTAATATTTCCTCTTGGTCCTTGAAGAGGACTTTTTCCAGACTGGGGAAAAAAAAATAGAGAGAGGAGAAGAGAGCAATAGAATTAGTCAACCCTCTCTGGACTCAAATCACTCCAGATCTTACTGATGGCATTTGGCAGAGCAAGGAGAGGTGTTAAGTGCTGTGGTTAGGAGACCTCTGAGCTCATCTAATAAACAAGAAAAAGTTTCTTGCTGCTGCAGTTTCTGAGCAGTATCTTCAGCAGTTGGGTAATACAAAAGGAAGCTCCTGGGTTGTGGAGGAATAAGACACCAGGACTTCCAAAAATCCAGTGTTGGAGAGGTAAAAGCAGGAATTTTCATCGTATTTGAGACCATTTTCATCTGTGCAGAGAGGGTAAGCAAAGCTCTTCAATCAGGATTCTCCATAGCACTGGTGGCTGAGGCTTACAGCTTGCCTGAAAGCGGGAGTCATCAAAGTTTTGTGAAAAAGCGTTATTTGGAAAGATTTTCAGCCTGAGAAGTTCATGGTTTGGATTATCCTGAGAAATTAAAATCCAGTGACCTAGAACCAGACCCTCAAGGCCAGTGCCCACAGCTGGGTACTGGGATGCACAATTTTTATCTCCAGTTCTGCAGCCAGCTTGGCAGGTCAAAGCGAGGTGAGACAACCTCCCTGATCATGCACCTTCTCCACTTCTGCCCTAGCTGGACAGAGACATAGGTACTGAGCACCACTGCTGCCAACACTGCTGCAGCCCTCATGAAGTTCAACCCAGTGAGCCAACACATTTTGAACCATGAGCAGCTGTCTTCTATTCTTGGCGTAGATCATGCCAAAAGATCATAGAATCAGAGATTTTTTTGTTTGAAAAAGACTTCTAAGATCATAGAGTCTATCCCTGTAACACTGTGAGAGCTGAAATCCCCATCCCACACTGACAATAACCAGGCTAGCTCAGTCTGGAAGCAAATGAAAGCTGTATTTACAAGCAAAACTATAATCTATGATGAAATTCAATGAATATGTACAAATATACACAATTCACAACATTTACAAATATGTACAATCAACAGAAAAGCACAACCAAGCTCCCTTTATTTCCCCCAAGGGGCATTCCCCAAGGGGCCTTCCCCCCCAACCAGAAGGAATCCTCCCAGACCCCCCTGGCAGAAGGCAAAGAGTCAAGAAGCAGAGAGGCTGTTAGACTTAGCTTGTCAAGGTCAGCGTGTTATCTTCAGCCAGAAAAGAAGAAGAAGCAGGCAGACAGAAACCGAGCGAGCAAGCCAAGTCCCAGACTGCCCAACTTCCCAACTTTGTTTTGAGTAGAGATTCTTAAACATTTCTATCTCTCCAATGGAAGTGTTTAGAATAATCATTATTTTGCTTTCTTACACCCAATAGTGACTTATTTACATGCTTTCACTTTCTCTGCTCGAACTTTGTGAAGAAAAATTAAAAAGACAGTCTTAAAACCATCACAATCCCTCAACCTAACACCACCATGGCCATTAATCCATATCCCCAAAGTGCCATGTCCACACATTTCTTGAACACCTCCAGGGATGGTGACTCCACCACTTCCCTGGGCAGTCTGTTCCTATGTCTGACCACTCTTCCAGTAAAGAAATTTTTTCAAATATCCCACCTAAACCTCCCCTGATGCAACATGAGGCCATTTCCTGTCATTCTATCACCTGATACTAGGGAGAAAAGACTGACCCCCACTCCACTACAACAGGCAGTTGTAGTGAGGTCTCCCCTCAGCTCCCCTCTCCTCTTCTCTAAACTAAACAATCACCCAGGCTTGACAAATTTAGTTTGCTGTGGTGTCAGATGGCTTTACCCACAATCTGGGGTGACTTCATAGCCTGTGTGAATGTGATGACAACTACCACATGCTTGGAGACAGGTCCACAAGCCAGAGAGGTGCTTTGGTGCAGAGAAAATATTTTCACTGAGCTTCAGTCAAGCAATGAAATATTCATAGGACAGTAAAGCAGTAGGCTCACCGGCTGCCGTCGTATGGGAATTCAATAATCCTGGAGACAGCCTTAATTCAATATTCACAAAGCTTCTTTCTCTTTCCCTCTCTCTCCATCTCCCCTCTGTCTCTTTGGGTTCAGACATCTCTTTGGAAACCTCACTTTTATGTGCTGGATGCATTAGTGGAGAGAGAATGGCAGAGAAGAAACAGGGGGAGGAGTGGGAGCATAAGGATGGGGATGACATAGGACAGCTGGGCGTTTCTGGTCCCCAGGATGCCTTGAGATGCTTGGCTGGATGATCTGAACAGCTGCTCCTCAACACATGTCTTCATGGCTTTTTGGGGGGTCAGACCCACACTTGTGCTCAGATATGGCGACAGACCTGTTGAGAAACAGGCTGCCAGTTTCAGCTGTGGTGCAATGCCATCAGGATTGAGGCCATTTTTGGATCGGTATCAATCCTGTGAAAAAAACATGGTGGAGATGGAGCTTTTGTCCACCAGCAGGAAATCAGGAGACTTGCACCTAGATGCTCATGAGAAATACAGTCCTGTGGCCACAATAAGGTGTGTGTTGTTATCCTGGATATCCTCCCCTAGGCTGAGGACACAGAGGCTGACAGGACTCTAGTGAGCCATTTTGGTGCACATGGGTCACCCTGCTAGTGCTACAACTCTCAATCCCTGTCCTGGAAGAGCAATGCTAGCATCACAACAGGGTTGCTTAGCCTGGAAAGGAGACCTTCTCACTCTCTACAACTACCCCAAAGAAGGTGAGGTGGGGGTTGGTCTCTTCTCCCAAGGAACAAGTGATAGAAGAAAAGGAAATTACCTCAAATTGCATCAGGAGAGGTTCAGACTGGATATCAGGAAAAAAAATCTCCTAAAAGGGTTGTCAAGCCCTGTAACAGGCTGCCCAGGGCAGTGATGGAATTCCCATCCCTGGAGGGATTTAAAAGCTGTGGAGATGTGGTGCTGAGGGGACATGTTTCAGTGGTGACCTGCAGTGACGGTTTAATGGTTGAACTTGATGACCATAAATGTCTCTTCCAACCAAAGCAATTCTTCAATTCTATCCTTCTCCTTGTTTCAGAAAGAGCAAGGACCGAGCTGTGAACCTCTTCCCAAAGGCCATGCTTTGGGTGGAATTGCACTGACCTAATCTCCAGAAACCATTGCTGACACCAGCTGCTCCATGCCAAGAGACAGGTACGGCTTTGTGCTGCTGCCAGATTGGGGAGGAGCTGTAGCTCCACAGGGAGGACCTTTCTGCTCATCATGGGAAGGGCTGACACTGAAGGATGTGGCAAAGCTGTTGAGGGGCCAGAGGAATGCTTGCTGCCCCTCCAGATAAAAAAACAGAGGAGCACCAAAGGATACAAGCAGCACAAAGTGGCTTTCCACATGATCACTTGTCCTCTCAGGTGCTGAAGTTTTCCATAGTTCAAACAAATTCAGGGAAGAAAGTCCCCTGCAGTGACCCACTTGCCATCCATAGCTTTGGGTGGCAATGGTCTCTACATGTTGCAGCAAAGGAGAGATTTAGAAGAGCAACAACTTTCCAAGCACTTAGCAGCTTTCCCCCCCTTTTAGGATCCTTTCCCAGAGAGTATTTAAAATCAAATTATTTACACCACAATGAGCTGCTTATTTGGTTTCTTCTGGCATCTCCCCGTCACGAATGCCTTCGAGCAGATCAGTTTCGACCTTCAGAAAAACCTCTCTATTAGCACTTGATCTTGTCAAGCTCTTTTTATAGCTGCTCTTAACGCTAAGTGGAAGCCACTTGATGGCTATCTGCTATGCTGGGGCATGTGGGCAGATGTCAGTGAGCAGAAGCAGAGCACAGTCCCCATGCAGAAGGATCCAAATCACCTACCATGGTCCATACAACGCAGGAGGCACAAAAATTTGGTCCATGTTCACACGCTGAACTGAGGATGGGGAGCTCTGTACTGCTCTGAGCTCCTTCTCACCTCCAAGGCTAGGTGGGAGGCTTTGGGTAAAAGCAAGAATCACAGAATGGCTTGGGTTGCAAGGGACCTCAAAGATCATCTAGTTGCAATCCCTCTGCTATGGACAGAGACATTTCTCACTAGACCAGGCTGGTCAAGGCCTCATCCAGCCTGGTCTCAAACACTTCCAGGGTTGATGCTCCATCCCATAACAGGGAGAGTATCTGGGTGCTTGGTGGGTGCCATTCCCAGGCCTGGGGTCTGTGCTGGTGAATCCTGCAGAGAAGGCCAAGCAGGATGCCCACAAGTCCTTTGACACCTTCTTCAAGAGCCTGGTGCTAGCAAGGCCCTGAACAAATTCCAACAGGGACCTCTCATGCTGCCACCCTTCCCATAGCAAAAAAAAACAACCAACCAACCAACCAACACCCCCCCACCCCCCCCCCCGAAAAAAAAAATCCCAAACCAAAAATCTAAAAATGTCTTTCTTGTTCTATCATCTCCAGGCCTGATGGTGATCATTCAGTGAAGATACTCTCTTCCTGCTTGTACTTTACAGATTCTGGTTCCAGCTGTACTTGGAATTATTTTGTTTTGTTAAGACTTTCTGGCAAATCACCAGTCCCGCAGGTGACTGCTTTGGAGAAAACCTCCCTGTGCATTTTGAGCCAATGTAGGTCTCCTGATGGGGTATCTCAAGAAGTTCTCTGTGTCCCTTACCTCTCTGCTGGTGCACCCCACAACACTCCCTACTCCATTTGCCAATAGCTTGGGACCTCCTTTTCACCTTTGTCTCTTCAAGCCAAATAGAACACTTGGAAAACATCTCTCAAAGGGCACAGGGAACTACCTGAGTGTGTTCATGTATGGCCTTCCCTCAGTGATCCTGCTTTGGCAGGGGGATTTGACTCAATGATCTCTAGAGGTCCTTTCCAACCTCAACCATTTTTTGACCTCTTGTTTCTGGGGCACCTGGCACTTCCTGGAGTCACCTTGTCCATGAAGACAAGCAGAGGTATGGTGAACCCAAAGGAAGCTCCCAAAGGGCTCAAACTCCCTGTCTGATGTACTGTCTCAGATACAGCACGGCAAACCACAATCCTGCTGTAGATACAGCTACAGTGCCATAGCATTGGTGTTTGTCCAGGCTGGAGAGGTGAGGCAAGTACTTTATGCCCTGGAAATGTGTCACTAGAGGTAGGTATTCAGCTGTTGGAAAACTAGCTGGTTTGTGATGAACAGATATGATGAAGCCTAGTTTCCTTCAGACTGAGTCTTATACTTTGAGTCACAGCTTTAGAGCTCTAAGGTAGGATTCTTCTGTATTTGAGATGTTGATTTTTTCATGATGACTCTTGATGAACCCCAAAATGTGGTTGATGGATCTCACACATCATGTTGGGAGCTGAAAGCAGAGACATGTATTGATGTTTCAGGTGGGAAAGTAGATTATGAAGGATGTCTAAAGAAGGTTACATGGGAGGTGTGTGGTGGAGCATGGATGGGATACAGGGTCCACAGTAATGCCCACTACATGTCAACTTGGTCCCTTTTCTGGAGCAAGGTAGATTTAGGTTGGGCACATGGAGAAAGGTCTTTACAATGAGAGTGGTAAAGTCCTGGAACAGGCTGCCCAGGGATGTGGTTGAGGACCCATTCCCAGAGACACTTAAGATCAGACTCAGTGTGGCCTTGGGCAGCCTAAACTAGTTGGAGGTGTCCCTGCTCATTTCAGGGAGGTTGAGGAAGATAAGTTTTGAAGGTCCTTTCCAACCCAATGCAATCTGTGAATCTGTGAAAAGCTTGAAAGTCCCCCTTTGCCTAAAGCACCATGGCTCTTGGGCCACTGGTGGGTGAAGAACCAGCTCTGCCTCCATGCGGCAACACATTCCATGGTTTCCTCCAGCCGCTCCCAGACTCTCCCTCAGCAAACCCCCACCAAGGTGGAGCCACCCACAGACCCATGCGTCACTGATGGACGCTGCCTGTCTGCCAGTAGGTCAGGAATTACTCAGATGTGTGTCTGCTATCCCAAATTATTCCCTGATTCACACAGCAGCTTACGCAGGAGCTCCCTGATTAGATTCCTCACTATCGAACGCCCCAGCTTTTTGTCCTGACCTTCTCATCTACGTATGCCTCCAGGACATGAAGTCCTCTTATCCAAAATCTTGACCTCATGTTTAATTTTATCTCCATTGACGTTACTGGAGGCTAATTAATCTTGAGCAGGCGCTGGAAGTTAAGCTCTCCTGTACCAGGGCCTCCGTGCCTTTCCCTATGTGGAGTGATGACCCAATCCAAGGATGCCTTTCGCTGGCTTCGACAGGCTTCGTCTTGGCACAGGCAGAATTCCTGGAATCAGTTCTCTACCACTGATGATGATGAATCAATCATTTGCTTTCTGAACGTTTTCCACAGAATTCCCCTCAGCCTTCAACACACTGGCAGGGTTTCCTACCAGAAAATTAGTTGGCTCAAGAGCTCTTGGGATAGTGAGTACCTCGAGTACAGTTCCTTCCTGGAAGCAGATACAAATGTTTGAAGTGAACTTTTGTGGAATGACATCTTTCAGCAGTTCCCCAGCCTTGGTGAAAACCAGACTCAACAAAAGAGTTTGTGGGCAGTGTGGTTGAGAAGCACGTATGAGGGTTGATGCATGGACATCAGTCAGCCCCAGGTAGTCTAGAGAGGGATTTTACAGGTTCAGCAGACCCCTGGGTTCCTGACCTTGACCAGGGAGTTCCATGGAAAATTCCTGTTGAATTCATCTCATCTCACACCAAGCACTGGTAACATTGGTTGGTTTGCTTGGTTGTCTAAAGCAAGCAAATAATCTAGGATTCTCTCTGGTGAATGAACAATGAGCAAGAGTTCCATTCAAAGGTTTATTCATCTCAGGAATCCAAGGCAACTGGCTTAGATGAAATGAATCTCTCTCAGAGAGCTGCTCATTCAGTCTGTTTGGCCATCGATGGATCTTGAACAACAGCTTTTGCTGCAGCATGTAGCTTTGGGATGGCTAAAGCTAGCTGAAGTGAATCCTGCCCCTCAGTACCCACCTGTACCTTTCAAGCCTCCTTAGATTTCCAAACATCCTCATCTCCAAGATCCACTTCCAAACATTATCCTCCACATGGAGAAAGGGGCAAAGCACCTTCAAAGTGGCAAGAGAGGAACTGGCAGGGCATCCCAATTTATGAGACAAGCCTCACTTGGCATTCCCTCCAGAGCTGCCAAAGGGGACAGCACTTGCTACTGCTTCATTTTTTTTCACCCCTGTCAGAAAGGAGTTTCCTCAGGTCTAAGTCTTTTGCTGCAGTTGAAACCAATCACTCCTTGCCTTTTCCTGCAGAGGCAGTTTATTCCCTCTCTGGCAGATCTGAGTGCATTTGGAGACTTTCTCTACTTTCCCCTCAGTTGCCTTTGCTCTTAACAAAACCACCCCAGCCACCCAGTCTCCCCATGCTGGCTATTTTTTTCCACACTCATGTTGAGCTTTCACCATTTGAGGCAGTGGAAAACAAAAATGTTTCTTCCAGCTCCACAAACTGATTGTCAGCATCCAAAACAGGAGGCCAAATTCTGCAGTTGAGAACAACCTCACAGAGAAGGACTTGGGGAAACCAGTGGGTGACAAACTGGACAGGAGCTAGCAATGTGCACTTCCAGCCCAGAAACCCAGAAAATTGTGTCCTGGTTAATCTACCAGCAGCATGTCCAGCAAGTCCACAGAGGTGATGCTCCACTTTGGTGAGAACCCACCTCTGGCATTCACAGTACAAGACATGGTCTTGTTAGAAGGTCAGAAAACAACCTAACTGCTGGAGCACCTTTCCTCTGAAGAAAGGCTGAGAAAGCTGGGGTTGTTTAGCCTAGAAAATAGGTGGCTTCAGGGAGATTTTGAGGCCTTTGAATCTCTGAAGGGCACTTGTATGAAAAATGGAAACTTTTTACCTGGGCAACAGCTCTAAACTAAAAGAAGGTAGATATGAGGAAGAAATTCTTTACAGTGAGGGTGGTGAGGCACTGGCACAGGTTTCCCAGAGAACTTGTGGACATCCCATCCCTGGAAGCATCCAAATCCAGGTTGAATGGTCCTTTGAGCAAGCTGATCTGGTGGAAAGTGTCCCCACCTGTTGCACGAGGGTTGGAACTAGATGACTTATAAAAATCCATTCCAATCTAAACCATTGTATGATCCTCAGACCACAATTTTGACTTTAGATAGATACTATTGCTTTCCTAAACATATCCAAAGCTCCAGCTCCAAAGCCTGGAATGGGGCAGTTTAAGCACCACAACAGAGCTGGGGGAAGCTGAAGCTTCACCACTGGGTCAGGTGTGGGTGTTTATGTATTTGCATAATGGAGAGCATGTTTGCTAAGAGGAAGGAATCGTTTTTGCCTACCTTTAATTGCTGAACACTGTCTCTCTCTGCAAACTGCTCATGAACAGATGACAACTTTCTCTAATTTAGTCATTAGTCCTAATTATTCACTCCATCTCTCCCATTAATAACTTGCAGACAGCAGATTGACAGCAAACAGCTCCGTGCAATTATAATAACTCCGTGTTCAGTGAGGTTTGAAGCACCAGCAGTGCCAGGTGCTTCTGACGCGGCAGAGATCGCAGTGGTGCATCCCTGATTGCCCACCACATAGCTCCGAGATCCTACAGCCTCTCTGCTGGGTGTGACTGCCCCTGTTTGCAAAACCAACACGTGCCAAAAAGCTGCTGGCTTCCCAGATTCAAAGGCATTTATTTGAGTATCTGTGAAGAGTGAATACAAAGAAGGACCGAAGGAAATACATTTTGAGCAGCTCAATAAATCACCAGTCTCAACTTGGCAGGAGACAGCTCTCTTTAGGTCTACTGTGTAGCCATGTATTAAGTGACAGTGAGAGAATTTGCCACCTGAAACTGAGTGATTTATTGTGAGGGAGCATGAGGAGCGCTCAATATTTAATTAGCAGGATGTTAATTAGCTACATGCCATTGCTTTCTGCCATCTGATCTAAGCAGAGCCAGGCAACTGGGCAGTGTGTGCAGTCTTCTGCCTTTCTTTCCCTGGGCAAGGATCCTGCACAACACCAAACCATCAGCATCTTGCTCAAGGCATGGTGATTTAAGACCATTTGAGACATAGCCCTGGATTTTCCCCTCAGCAAGTTTGCAGATGATACCAAGTTGAGTGGTGCAGTTGATAAGAGTGAAGGACAGGATGTCAAGAGGCACCCAGACAGGATGGAGAAGAGAGCTAAGGAGAATCTCATGTGGTTCAATAAGGCAAAGTGCAAAGTACTGCATCCGCGTCAGGGCAATCCTCATTATCAATCTAGGCTTGGGGATGATGAGATTGAGAGCAACCCTGCAGAAAAGGACTTGGGGGCATGGGTGGATGAGAAGCTAGACACGAGCCAACAGCGTGTGCTTGTAGCCCAGAAGGACTATCACATCCTGGGCTGCATCAAAAGAAGCACAGGCAGCAGGTGGAGAGAGGTGATTCTGCCACTCTGCTCTGGTGAGACCTCACCTGAACAGTGTCTATCTCTAGGGCTCTCAACACAAGAAGGACATAGACCTGATGGAGAGGGTCCAGAGTATGACCACAAAGATGATCAGGGGGCTGGAACACCTCTTATGGAGACAGGCGAAGAGAGCTGGGGCTGTTTAGCCTGAAGAAGAGAAGATTATGGGGAGACCTGATAGCTACATTTCAATATCTGAAGGGGACCTACAGGAAGGTTGGGGAGGGGCTGTTTAGAAGGGATTGTAGCAATAGGACAAGGGGCAATGGTTTGAAATTTGAGCAGGGTAGATTTAGATTGGACATTAGGACTAAGCCCTTTACAATGAAAGTGATGAGACACTGGAACAGGTTGCCCAAGGATATGGTTGAGGCCCCATCCCTGAAGACATTCAAGGTAAAACTTGATGGTGCTCTGAGCGACCTGATCTGATTGGAGATGTCCCTGCTGGCTTCAGGGGGTTTGGGCAAGATAACTCTTGAGGGTCCCTTCCAACCCAATGCATTCTGTAAATCTGTGATTTCACTCTTAGCAAGGAATAGAAATAGGAATCTCCTTTATGCATAGAGATACCTAAATTTAAAGCCACATACCAGGCAAAAGCCAACAGTTCAGAATCATGCCCTCGTTCCCTGGAAGAGGAGGCTGTGGCATTAACCCAAGGGAAAAAAAAAATATCCCTGCTAGAGAAAACGTATTGACTTCTGGTGGGGAGAGCTCCTGTCTTGGTTTTAAATTCACTCGAGACTCAGAGTTTATTCAATTATTGGCCATCTAGAGAATGAAATGTGGCTTCACTCCAAATATCAGCTGGGCAGAGGAGATGACAACCAGGTTAACCCTTCATTTACCCTTCAACAAGACACAGGGTGGGCAGCAGGATGCCACCAAGGGATCCTATATACACACATCATGCATCTCCAAGGTTAAAGCTATTGGCTCAGTCCCCCTGCAGAAAGGGCTTTTACACTAGGAGGGCAGGTGGGAAAACAACCCCAGTTTGATGTGATACCCAACGGGAGGATGCTCTGTTCACAAGCCCCCTTTTGTAAGGGGACCCCGTGTAGCACAAAGAGCTCTCTGTCCTCAGGGGAGACCCACGGCTCTAAAAACAAAGAGAGACACCGGGAAAGCGTCTGGTTCATTATTCCCCTCTGAAAAGCCCTCCAGCCTCAGGCGTTTTAAAGGAAGACTCTGGCCAACGAGGGGGGTGTGGATTAAGTCTGAGATTCATTGGCAAAGAGGGGAGCTGGCAAGATGTAAATCCTCACCAAATGCCCTGGGAAGCACAGAGGGTCTTGGGTTGGCAGCAAAGGACCACATGCCAGCACATGGATCTCCTGGAAGAGGCCACAACTGCAATAGTATAAAGCAGTTTGCTCCTGCAGGATGCATCTGAAGCAGTTGGGAGGCACCAATCCCACAGAAGTCATCTTAATGCCACTTGTGCACACTCTGCAGCTATACTCACTGGTGGCTCTGGAGAGCAGCAAGATGCCAAACAGAAAAACAAGCACCAGCCAGCACAGCTTTTCCAAATGTTGCTCAAAGTCTATTCTCAGCCACAAAGACAGTTTATGCTGAAGGAGACACAGGGGGATGTTATATTTTGGATACTAAAACACGAACCTGATGCCATCTGGGAATCTTTTTTGTACTAAACTGACCTGACATGGACCTCAAAGCATCATTCTGTGACCAGCAGGACAAGAGACATGATTCTGCCCCTCTACTCTGCTCTCAGGAGACCCCACATGAAGTACTGTGTCCAGTTCTGGGGGCCCCAACACCAGACATGAAGCTGTTGGAGCAGGTCCAGAGAAAGGTCATGAAGATGATCAAAGGGGTGGAGCACCTCCCTTCTGAAGACAGGCTGAGAGAGTTGGTTGTGTTCAGCCTGGAGAAGTTTTCAAGTACCTGAAGGGGGCTGCAGGAAAGCCAGAAAGGGACTTTTTACAAGGTCATCTAGTGCTAGGATGAGATTTAAGCTTGAGGAGGGCAAATTTAGACTGGATATTAGGAAGAAATTCTTTACAGTGAGGGTAATGAGATACTGGAACAGGTTGTCCAGAGAGGCTGGGGATGCCCCCTTCCTGTACATGTTCAAGGCCAGGTTGGACAAGGCCTTGAGCAACCTCACCTTGTGCAAGGTGTCCCTGGCCATGGCAGGGGGTTTGGAACTAGATGATCTTTAACGCTCCTTCCAGCCCAGCCCATTCTATAAATCTATGCCTTGCAGCTCATGGCAGTATCCTCACTCCTCACTGCAAAGCAAGATTTGCTTTTGGAGGAAGCAGGGAACAGAGCCCTTCCTGGCAGCAGGCAGAGAGATGGGAAGCTGAATCTGTCCCCTGCGAGAGGGACGGTAAACGGCTGCCCTCTCCTTTGTCATTACCTGTCATTACCTTGTCAGCCCTGTCAAAGATGGGTCTGGGAAGCAGCAGACTGCAGTAACTGAGTACAGAGCATCTTCGCCTTGGCCGAGCTTGCCCTCTGATGGTAAGCGCTGGTAATGAGAAGCAGACCTCTCCCAAACCCATCCTCTCCCCTGGGGCACAGCAGAGGCTGCCTCATCCCCAGCTGAGCCCCCTGATGTTAATAAAACGTTGCAGAGTACTGCTCATTTCCTGGGCTGAAGGCTGTCCCAGGGAAGACAGTTTCTCCAGGACACCCCTTTGGCCATGACAGTCCAAGTTGTGCCTTGCCTCAAGCAGGGCTGGGGGGACATCACCTGGCAGAGAACAAGTAAAGCAGTGCAGGGATGCTACAGCATCTTGAAGGAAGTAGCAAGACCACAGAAAGCCTTTTAGAACCCTAGTTTAGAAAAGAAGCCAGGGAACAGGAGAGAAACCAAGCAGCTTTTGCCAGCCTTCTACCAGCTCACCCAAATCAAACAGCTGGCTTTTTTTTGCAGGGGTTCCCTGTGACCTACTATCTACCCAGCTTAGCAAAGAGAAAGCAGGCAGGGGAAGCAGCCAGGGCAGAGCCATATCCGTAGCATCAGTGAGCAGCAGGAACAGGGCTCTCCGTGGAGAACAAGTCAGAGGTGACCCCAAGCACAGCAGGGCACTCACCAGCAAGAGTGCAGCCCCATGGGACCTGTAGGGGCAGAGCTTAACACTGCTCTTCACCTTCCCTTTTCCTGCATCTATTTTGCTACTGAATATCAGACCCTAGGGCTCACCTCTGCAGTGACAGACCTGTGGGTTCCTTGCTCTTCACAAGAATACGTTTCCAAAGCAGATGCTAAGCAAGGACCTTGCTCCCCTCTATACTCATGTGTCTGAGTTTGGTTGGTTTTGGGGTGCCTGTGGGCCCAGGTAGACCAGGTAAGGAATGCCTGAGCCTCATCACTGCACAGTGAGAGAGCCAGCAAGCTTCAGCAGTGCTGCAGTATGCTGTGCTGATATGGACCTGGGCTTGCACAAATAAGGGCGGGCCAAGCCTATGTGATAGAGGAACCATTTCTAGCTCTGCTCCTGCTGAGTAGAAGGTTTAGTTAATATTTGCCACTCCTGGAATACAAGGTCAAAGACGTTCAGAGCAAAAGGACATGCCATAAAGGCACCTTCGCTCTGCCCCCAGGCACATGCATTATGGTGTGGTGTTTAATAACAAGATGGTATCTTTTGACTTGCTTCTGTAAAGGGAATTTCAACATTCTGAGCAGCCAGTCAGGTCTTTCTGCTTATGTAGGTCAGAAATGAAGCCAGGCTCCTCTGTAGCTTTGCCCCAGTGCACACACGTTGAAATGGCAGCTGCATGGACATTTGTCTTTGGGTCACCAGAAAGCTTGGAGACACTATTTCAGTATGAAAGAAGAATCACCAATTATTTTAACCTCACTTCAGTTCAATCAAGTCAAACACTTCCTCACAAGACCCGAACAATGTAGCTTGCAGTGGAAAGATGACACTTCTCCCAGTTACCCCTTTTTTTTTCTGGCTTTAAAGGAGCAGAGCATTTGAAAAGAAGCAGTAAATGGCAATATTTTATTCTGCTGATTCTTCATTTCCAAGAATGGGTAAACCATTTTTGCTCAAAATCTCCAACTTGGAGTGAGCCTGAGGCTGATGCAAAGGTGAGTTTGCTGTGAGTAGCAAAGGTGTTGTTATAAAGCATTAGGAAAAAACTTTTTTTTTAAAATAACTCTATATAATCTTAACTCTAATAGATGTCACTAAGCATCCTTCCCCCTAGCACTACCTGCTCCAACATTACTGAAGCAGAAATTTAAAAAACAAAACAAACAAACACACAAACAAAAACAAAAACAAAAAAAACAACCACCTTGGTCTCCCTCAGTCCCGGCTGTACTCAAGATGCCAAGCAGCCTGAGCTACCCTAAATTGCATATTTTAATAACCAAATATTCCTTCACAGTCACATTTCAGTTGATGACCAGACAGGTCATCACCTGGCTGGATGGCTGGGCCCAAAGAGTTGTAGTGAATGGGGTTAACTCTAGCTGGTGACTGGTCCCATGTGCTGCTCCCCAGGGGTCAGTGTTTGGGCCAGTTCTCTTTAATGTCTTTATCAATGATCTGAATGAGGGCATTAAATGCACCCTCAGTATGTTTGCAGATGACACCAAAATAGGCAGGAGTGTTGAGCCACTGGAGGATAGAAACGATCTCCAGAGGGATGAGGTTTAACAAGGCCAAGTGCCAGGTCCTGCACTTGGGTTGCAGCAACCACATGAATGCTACAAACTTGGGGGCAGTGCCTGGAAAGATGCCTGGTAGAGGAAGACCTGGAAGTGTTGATTGACAACCAGTTGAATGTGAGCCAGCAGTGTGCCCAGGTGGCCAAGAAGGTCAACAGCATCCTGTCCTGTAGCAGAAATAGCATGGCCAGCAGGACCAGGGCAGTGATTGTTCTCATGTACTCAGCACTAGTGAGGTCATGACTTGAATACTATGCTCACTTTTCGACCCCTCACTACAAGAAGGACATTGAGGAACTGGAGTGGGTCCACAGAAGGGCAATGAAGGTGGTAAAGGGTCTAGAGCACGAGTCCTACCAGGAACAGCTGAGGGAACTGGAGTTGTTCATCCTGGCAGTGGCTCGGGGGGACCTTCTGACTCTCTACAACTCCCTGAAAGCAAGGCAGTTGTCAGTCTCTTCTCTAAGGAGCAAGGGATAGGATAAGAGGAAACGGCCTCAGGTTGCACCAGGGGAGACTTAGGTTGGACATTAGGAAAAATTTCTTCACAGAAAGGATTGTCAAGCCCTGAAACAGGCTGCCCAGGACAGTGGTAGAGTCCCCATCCCTGGAGGGATTGAAAAGCCCTGTAGATTTGGTGCTGTGTGACATTGTTTAGTGGTGACCTGGCAGTGCTGAGTGAATGGCTGGGTTCAATGATCTTAAACAACTTTTCCAACCTAAACAATTCTGTGATTCTATTCTATGTACCTAAGTTGCTACAGGAACAATTAGTTCCTATCCCTCTGTCAAAACATAGCCATTAAGTGCATCATGCCCCTTCCCCAGAGGCTCTCCCCTGTGTAAGCGCCAAGTGGGTTCTGCTGCCCTGCAGAGGACTTATCTGTGGTGGGCAGGGAGTACTGAGCTCTCTTCTCCTGTCTGAACATGCCCTCCAGATCCTCACGTCTTTGTGTCTGACCTCAGGAATTGAAATTCATAGAGACATGTCCAGGTTTCTCCCAGTAAAGAGAGGAGGGAGAGTACCTGATGGGTAGCGACTGCACCTCCTGGATAGCTTTGCTGCAGGTTAGCTTTAGGAGAAGTTGCTGACAGCCTAATTTTCAGATTTATGGAGCATTAAGAGCTCCCATTGACTCTGTAGCAGGTGATGAATCTGTCTACGCTTCATTTTTCTCAGCTATAAAATGGGAGAAATGGCATTTCTGTCACTGGCTAGCTGGGAGGTTAAGGCAATGATTATTAATAAAGCTCTCTAATGACCTTTGGAGCAGCAAATCCCAAGCCAAGGTGGCAGTTCCTAGCAGAAGTCTCTGCGTTCCTGAACAGACTAACAGACCCAGTGGAAATTAGGTGGCAGCAATGGGCTCAGAAACAGAAGCAGAAGTAATTTTCCTAATCAGTCACCAGCAGTCATGAGAAGAGCCCAGGAGGTGATTGTCACTTCCCCCAAACATCTGGCCCCTGCTCATTCTACATGGAAGAAGTCTTAGTCTCCTTGCACACTGATCCATGCAGAGCCTCCTTAATGGGTCCTGTGGCTCTACCACTGGGCATCACAGCTGCCACTGCCTGTTGCACAGGCAAATGGAGCTGCAGTCATAGAAGTCACAAACTTGGGGCTTGTAAGTGGGATTTATGTACCCAGAAGAGCAGAACCTATTTTGGTAATAATGTTCATCCATCTATAGACAGTACTTGTCTGCTCCTTTCTTTAATGTCAGGTTTAGGGGATCATTCCTTCTCACACAGGATCAGAACCGGTACTGCAGTGCTCAGGACACAGTGAGTAGCCAGCTTTAGAGACTGGAAAATACAGAAAATACAGAATCAGAGCAGATTCCTACAGCCAGTCATCCAAAATGTACATCTGTCAGAAATAACAGTTTTGTGCCCAGCAAAATGACAATGGGCACAAATTGGAACTCAGGAAGTTCCATCTGAATAGGAGGAAAAAATTCTTTCTGGTGCTGGAGTCCTGGAGCAGGCTGCCCAGAGAGGTTGTGGAGTCTCCTGCTCTGGAGAGATTCCAGACCTGCCTGGGCATCAAGATCATGAGCAACCTGCTCAGGGTGACCTTGCTTTAGCATGGGGGTTGGACTAGATGGTCTCCAGAGGTCACTCCCAACCACTACCATTCTGTGATTCTAAATTTCAGGCCATTCAGGAATGGGTTGTGTTCACTGGCTGGGCAGGAGGCGCTTGCCTTGCTGTGTTCCCCAAGCCTTTGAAGGAAGACAGACATACATCCTTTAAGAGGGATACAAAACCCAGGTTAAGTGAGGAAAAATAAGCAAATCTTTGGGGGCAGGTTTGAATGTGAACAGGACCCTAGAAAGAGCTATGTGAAAGTCCAGTTGTCCCACATCAGGACTCTCCTCTGTATCCTTGAACCCATCATAAATTCTGCTTCAGCATGGGTTCCCAGCCCTGAGGTGCTGCAAGCATCTGGCACACTGCAGGATGGAGCAGACAGAGAGAAACCTCTTCGAGCTGCTCTGTCATGTTTCACTCTTGTACTCCTGCCATGGAGTCTAACAACAGCACTGTCAGTTCTTGGATTGCAGCAAATTAATACCTAGAACTCATTTCTTGCTAACAAGGACTAGAAGGGAACTGACACGCTATTACTCCAGCTGCAGTGAACTTTAAAACCAGGAGACTTTATCCATGTCATTTATCCTGGTAAAATGCACAGGTATCTCCAGGAAGTAGCATAATCTTCCCTTAGACTGCATGTATCAATCTTGGAACTGGTAAGGAGAGGTAACTCCACAAATGAAACGTCTCCAGAAGCCAGTGGCTGTTCAGTATGCATCGGGGCAGTGAAGAGAAGGTCTTCACTTGAGGGTCTTCAAGAATTCATGATGATATTCTAAATCCGAAGTATTAAGGAATAGGTTCTTTGGTGCTGAAGGTACTGGGTGTCATGCTCACCCCCAAACCTGTGGGTGGAAGTGTTGTGAAGGCTGGTAGGCATATGTTTGATCTTTAACAGCTTTAACAGTGTCATGTTTCCTCCTTGGAGCACAGGCAGTAATGGAACCAAAGAATAGCATGACTTTTCAAGGACCAGTATTTTAGTATGCAAGAAGCATCTTGGCCCAGGTGGCTGTGCTGGTTTGAGGCCAGCCAGAATGTCTCTTGCCCCGAAAGGGACAAAAGAATGAGACTCACACAAACGGATTGGAGGGTGACGGAAAGTTTAAATGGAAAAGCAATTGGTGAAGCTACAAAGAACTACAAACTACAAAGCATAGCGGAAAAGAACATCCTAAAGCATACAGAACCCCTCACAGAATTCCCAAAGGCTTCCCAATCCTTCCTTCCTCCCACCTGAGGGTCTACCCAAAACCCCCAGGGCTCTTTCTTCCCCCTCCCGCTGCTAGGCAAGTCTCAGGCTGGCCAGTTCTGAGACTCCCCCCCCCCCCTCCCCCCCCCCCAGTTCTCCTCCTGGCATTAGGCCTAGACAGGCCTAAGAGGCCTGAGATACTCCCCCGGCATTACCCGATAAGAGAGGACATCTCCCATGGGAGCAGAGAGGGAAGAAAGAGAAAGAGAATGGCTTTGCAGATGGACTTATAGGGCGCAGGATTTACGGGTAGAAATACGCCATTTCCCGTGTCCACCCCTATTGGGTGGGCACCCAGGACACCAGAGGTGTAATTTATGTAGCAGTGGCAGGGGGCACCCAGCCTAAACTGCCACAGTGGCCAAGAAGGCCAACACCATCCTGGCCTGTATCAGCAACAGCATAGCCAGCAGGACCAGGGCAGTGATTGTTCCCCTGCAAACAGCACTGGTGAGGCCACACCTCCAATACTGTGTTCAGTTTTGGGTCCCTCAGCACAAGAACAGTGAGGTACTGGAGTGTGTCCAAAGAATGTCACTGAAGCTGTTGAAGGGTCTAGAGCATACATCTTGTGGGGAGCAGCTGAAGGAACTTGGATTGTTCAGCCTGAAGAAAAGGAGGCTGAGGGAGGCCTTCTGGCTCTCTACAACTCCCTGAAAGGAGGTTAGAGTGAGGTGAGGGTCGGTCTCTTCTCCCAAGCAATAAGAGATAGGATTAGAGGAAACATCCTCAATTTGCACCACGGGAGTTTTAACTTGGACATTTGGAACAGTATTTTTTCCAAAAGGGTTGTCAAGCCCTGGAACAGGCTGCCCAGGGAAGTCATGGAGTCCCCATACCTGGAGGTATTTAAAAGCCCTCTAAATGTGGTGATGGAGGAAGTGGTTTAGTGGTGACTTGGCAGTGCTGGGTTAGCGGTTGGACTTCATGACCTTACAGATCTTTTCCAACCTAAATGATTCTATGATTCTATGCAGACATGCTATTGCCTGTGCTACTGCTTACTACTACTTAGTTCTTCCCTCGGAGATCTAAAAGTTCATTGCAGAAACTCATCCATAAAGCTTTTGATCCCTCTGGAAGACAGGGAAATGGGGCTTTCCTTTCTCTTAGCAATAGGAAATACGATGCACACAGACACCAATAGTGTTTAGGTATTGTTTCTAGGTATTTAGGCTCTTTTTATCTCCCACTGAAAACAGGGGGAATTGATATGCTTCAATGTCTTTATGGAGTTAGTCCTGAGACCACTCAGGCAGCTATTTATAGGAAACAGGAGAATACAAGAACTAAAAACCACCACCAAACCACAAACAAAAGGCCAAAATGAACCCCAAAACTTTTTAATAAGAGCAACAAAGAGTTAAATAATGGGAGTAATGGGAGTGACTACAATGGTGGATGTCAGCTTGTAAAGGTGAGACTGCTGACCTGGATCTCAAACTGACGCTGCCTTTGAATTTCCTGGCTTGTACCCATCCAGGTTTCCACAATAACATTCCTCAGAGAGACCCTGGGGTCTTATTGACTCTCTTGAGTTTTTTAATCAACATTAGAGTTAAATACATAGAGGCAAATACCAAAGGGTATTTAAGCAGAGTTGAGAGAGGAGGTCAAGAAGAGCACTCCACAGCTGTCCACTTGCAGCAGCATTTCCATGCTGCATGCCAGAGGTCTCCTGATTAACACTGCCTACCTGAAGCCACCTTTTTTTTCCCTCTCAGACCAGTTTTACCAGCTCTCATACTGGTTTTGCTGCAGTGAAAGCTCACTCTGGTGTCTGTACTGGGAGGAGTGCTGCAGAGCTGATCTCTTAGGGCGTTTTCCCATACTTGAGTTTAGGATTACCATCCTCAGGGAATGCCCTGGTGTTTCACCAGCTGCCTCTTTAACCCTAGACAGGTAAAGCTGACTGCAGATAATACTCATCACAAAGTAGACAATATGTTTTTATAGGTTGTTGGAAGATAAATGAAAGGGAACACCAGGTAGCTCTGCACCATTTCTGGCCAAGCTGAAAAGTTGGCAAGTGCTGTTTCATGAACCCATCCTTTTGGCTTATGAAAGTCTGGGTCTGGAGGCAACACTTCCCTTAACATCCAAAACATCTTTGAGGTATAATTTGTTAACAATTTATTCATTAACTTATGCAGTTGCCCTTGTGCTGTAAACCCATGGGCTGCTGTAGGGAAACAAGAGTATCCCATGGACTTCCTTAGTGGGATTCCCACTTATTCAAGCATAGAAGAGAGTTGGCTCAAGCCCAGCAAAGCTGTTAACACATTACTGGATGCCTTTCTGTAGAGCTGCACAATGTTTGATAGTCAAGGTAACGGTCAGCAGGGATAGAGCTGCTCTTCGTGGGTATACATAAAATCATCCAATATTTTGTGCTGGAAGGGATCTCTAAAGGCCAGCTCGTCCAAGTCCCTGCAGTAAGCAGGGACATCTTCCAACTAGATCAGGTTGCTCAGAGCCCCATCCAACCTGACCTGGAATGTAGATGGGGCATTTACCACCTCTCTGGGTAACCTGGGCCAGTGTTTCACCAGCCTCAGTGTAAAATATTTCTTCCTTAGAACCTATCTGAATCTACCCTCTTTTTGTTTAAAACATCTGAGGCAGAAACTGCAAGAGAGAGCACCCTGGGAAGCACCGATCAAGTCCTGCTCCTTCATGGAATGCCTTTGTGCCACTGAGGGATGGGGTGACCAAGGACAGTCCCTGAGGAGCCCACAGCCTTCCTTCGCCCTCAGTGCTGCCATACATGGATGCAGTGTCGTGCCAGGTGGAAAGTATAGAATAATTTCCACTGGAAACATCCTTTATCAAGTCAAACCATTATCTAACTCTACAAGCATGACCCTCAGCACCATATCTCTGCATATTTTAAACACCTCCAGCGATGGGGGTTCAAACTACCTCCCTGCTCCAGCGTTTGAGAACTCTTTCTGCGAAGAAGTTTATTCTCCTTGCTTACAGCATATTCTCCTTGCTTACAGCAAGAGCTGCACTTGTCCCGTTGGGCCACCACCGGCTCCTCCGGAGCGGGCTGGGAAGGAGAGAGAGAGGACAGGGAATAGGGAAGGTAGGCAGAGGGACAGGGAGAGACGGTAGGGAAGAAAGGAGAGCAGGAGGACGGAGAGCGTGGGCACGTAAGGTAGGGAGTGAGGGAGGGAGGGCAGAAACCAGGCAGGGAGGGAGGGAAGGTTCCCGACCCACAGCCCCCTCCCTGTCACATGGCCCCTAACCCGCTGAACCGACCCTCCCGCCTGGGCTCCGCAGCATCTCGAGGTGCCCGGCTTGAGATGCCTTGGAGCAGCGCCTGCAGATACCGAACAGCTCAACGCCCGCGGCACCGTGCACAAGCCAGGCCAGGCCAGGCCAGGCCGGGGCCTCAGCACCGCCCCGCCCCGGGGGAAGCCCTGCCCCGGGCCGGGCTGGGCGGCGCATGCGCTGCGGGCTGTGCGCCTGTCAATAAACCTTGAACGAGCGCCGGGCCGGGACGCGCGGGCGGGCGTGTTTTTTGTGTGTGTGTTGGTTTTTGGTTTGTTGTGCGTTTTTTTTTTCTTCTTCTTCCTTCGAACGAACTTTATTGTTCCTGGGCGCCGCGCGCGTGGGGATGCGCTGAGGCCGCTCGAGCCTCGGCCCCGCTCCGCCCGGCCCGGCCTCGGCATGTCGGGCAGCCGCCCGCCGCCGCCGCACCCCACCGCGCTGCCTGCTGCCACTCCGGCCTCCTCCTCCTCCTCTTCTTCTTCCTCTTCCTCCTCCTCTTCTTCGGCGGCCATGGCGCCGGGCTCGTCCTCGTCTGGCAGCGCGGCGGCGCGGCCTGTGCTGGTGGCGGCCGCTGTGTCGGGCTCGGGAGCGGGGCTGGCCCGGTTGGCGGCGGCGGCGCGGCCCGGTAGCGGCGGCGGCGGCTCCTCCGCGGGGGGCGGCGGTAGCGGAGCGGGCGGCGGCAGCAGCAGCAGCAGCAGCAGCAGGAAGAGGCCGCTGCTCACCCCGCTCTGCAACGGACTCATCAACTCCTACGAGGATAAGAGCAACGACTTCGTTTGGTGAGTGCGATATATCGCGATAGCGGCACCGGGCTGAGGGAGCGCCGCCATGACGTCGGGAAGCCCCGGGGGATGTAAAACACCGGCAGCGGTACCTCGGGGACTGTTCTAGGGGGAAGAGGCTCGTTGGCATGGCTCGTTGCCCCCGAGAGATCATGGCTTTGGGGTTCCCCCCCACCTTTGACGCTGTCTGGTTGCTTTTTGGACCTGTGTAGCAGTGCTGCTTAAACCCTCTCTACTTTAAAGCAAAATCGACGTATTCCCAGCAGGTTTCGCCTCGGATAGGCTCCGGAGCAGCTCAGTTTAGGGGACAGGGCCCACAACCCGAGGTGTTTCCTCATAACGTGTTGACATTGCAAGCAGAAGGCCTGTTTCCCTGGGCACTGTGGCCTTAGTGGGGGCTGGAGGGATCCTGGTCTTGGGTATGTGAAGTGGCTCTTTCAGAGCCCTCCCACCTCCCTAGTCTGATCTCCGGAAGAGGAGCCAGTGGTGGATTTTGTTCCCCTGTGGGTGGGAATCCAAGGAGTCTCATGGTGGCAGATGGATTCAACAAAACTGCTGGGGATTTGAATCGTAGAATCATAGAATGATAAGAGTTGGAAGGGACCTCTGGAGATTCATGGAGTTGCTGAATGGTTTGGGCTGGAAGGGGCCTTAAGGATCATCTAGTTCCAACCCACCTGCCATGGACAGGGACACCTTCTACTGGACCAGGTTGCTCAAGGCTTCATCCAACCTGGCCTTGAACACCTCCACAGAAAAGGCATCTACCACATCCCTGGACAACCTGTTCCAGTGTCTCACCACCCTCACTGTAAGAATTTATTTCTAATATCCAGTTTAAATCTTCTCTCCTCAAGCTTGAACCCATTCCCTCTCATCCTATTGCAACAAGCCCTTGTAAAAAGTCCTTTTTTGGCTTTCTTGTTAGCCCCTTTCAGGTACTGGAAAGCTGCTATGTGGTCTCCTAGGAGCCACCTTTTCTCCAGGCCAAACAGCCTCAACTGTCTCAGCCTGTCTTCATAGGGAAGGTTCTCCAGTCTTCTGATCATCTTTGTGGCCCTCCTCTGGACCTGCTCCAGCAGTTTGGTGTTGTCCTTGTGTTGGGGGCACCAGAACTGGACACAGTGCTCCAGGTGGGGCCTCATGAGAGCAGAGGGGTGGACCCCATCCTTCATTCTGATACTCACACTTCTGATGCAATCCAGGACTTGGTTGTCTTCTGGACTGTAAGTGACCACTGCCAACTCAACTTGAGTTTTTCATCAACTGACACCCCCAAGTACTTCTCAAGACTGCTGTCAGCCTGTTCCTTGTCAAGTCTAACCCCTGTGCCAAAGCAGGATCACTTAGGGCAGGTCACACAGGAATGGATCCAGATGGGTCTTGAAAGTGTCTAGAGAGGAAGACTTCACAATAATACAGTTGTGGTTTCACCAGGGCAAAGTTGGCTGTTTTGTATCAGTAACCAGGTGAGTGCGAGCTTTCACCAATGATTAAAGATGTTTCTCAAAGCAGCTCAGATACTGTCCTAATATTTGGCCCAAGCTGCAGCTTGTAGCTGGAAATGGCCCAAGCTGCAGCTTGTAGCTGGAAATGGCCCAAGCTGCAGCTTGTAGCTGGAAATGGCCCAAGCTGCAGCTTGTAGCTGGAAATGGCCCAAGCTGCAGCTTGTAGCTGGAAATGGCCCAAGCTGCAGCTTGTAGCTGGAAATGGCCCAAGCTGCAGCTTGTAGCTGGAAATGGCCCAAGCTGCAGCTTGTAGCTGGAAATGGCCCAAGCTGCAGCTTGTAGCTGGAAATGGCCCAAGCTGCAGCTTGTAGCTGGAAATGGCCCAAGCTGCAGCTTGTAGCTGGAAATGGCCCAAGCTGCAGCTTGTAGCTGGAAATGGCCCAAGCTGCAGCTTGTAGCTGGAAATGGCCCAAGCTGCAGCTTGTAGCTGGAAATGGCCCAAGCTGCAGCTTGTAGCTGGAAATGGCCCAAGCTGCAGCTTGTAGCTGGAAATGGCCCAAGCTGCAGCTTGTAGCTGGAAATGGCCCAAGCTGCAGCTTGTAGCTGGAAATGGCCCAAGCTGCAGCTTGTAGCTGGAAATGGCCCAAGCTGCAGCTTGTAGCTGGAAATGGCCCAAGCTGCAGCTTGTAGCTGGAAATGGCCCAAGCTGCAGCTTGTAGCTGGAAATGGCCCAAGCTGCAGCTTGTAGCTGGAAATGGCCCAAGCTGCAGCTTGTAGCTGGAAATGGCCCAAGCTGCAGCTTGTAGCTGGAAATGGCCCAAGCTGCAGCTTGTAGCTGGAAATGGCCCAAGCTGCAGCTTGTAGCTGGAAATGGCCCAAGCTGCAGCTTGTAGCTGGAAATGGCCCAAGCTGCAGCTTGTAGCTGGAAATGGCCCAAGCTGCAGCTTGTAGCTGGAAATGGCCCAAGCTGCAGCTTGTAGCTGGAAATACCCTTTCAGCAGAAGTGGTAGACTCAAGGCCCTCTGCAATGAGTGATTTGGGACCTGCTTGTAATTTGCAATACTAAAGTAAGCCTGTTGTGAACAGGTTTCAAAACTTAACATAAGGAGTAGGTTTGATTTTTATAGATGGTTGGATGCACTAAAATGTGAGAACAGGAAGTAGAGGTAAGTGTTTGCACCTGAGAGAGATAAACAGTAAGGAGATACTGGAAAAAGCCTGAGCTGTTGGAAAGAAATAGTAAAAAGAGAAAGAAAAATGGGGCACAGCTTCTGAGATGACTTTGACAGCTCTGCCTTATGGGGGAGGGTTGGATGTTTGGCATCTCCAGAGGACAGGCATTATCTCAAAACCCTGTAGACTTAACTTTACAGCTTTGTAAACTGTCTAGTAGAGTAGATAGGAAATAACCTCCCTGCTGAGATGAGAACTTGAAGCTGCTCCAAAAGTTAGTGGCGGAACAAAACAGTAACTACATCTTGGTAGTACTAAGTAATAATAAAATTGATGCTTGTTACTGTAAATAGTTGATTGCTCAGTAGCGAAAGTGAGATGAGGGCACAGCTGATGTCCTGCTCTGACTGAAAGCACTAGGCCCTGTTAGGTGGGTTTGAGGGTGCTTGGTGTGGGAGATGGCTGTAGTGCTGTTTGTTGTGGGTGATGACTTGGTTGTGAGTGCCTGTGCCCGTCTCTTCCCTCTGTGGTTGTTCTCTGGCAGTACTGGTCTGCAACCACTGCTCCCCATCCTTTTCTAGTCAGCTGTCATTTCCTATTTTGTTGTCTGTTGTAGAAATGAGAGTGTTTGAAGGGAAATTACACCCACAACACATTTATAAGCCAGCTGAAGTATTTTAAAGTAGTTCAAGAAGCTGATTTCCTTGGTTCTTTTTTTAATGCAGGTAAGTATTGGACATGCTGCAAGAAAAACATGTAGTTAGCTGTTGTCATTGAGGAGTGCTGCTAGCTGAGAAAGTGAGAGGAAAATAAATGGGCTGAATAGTAATTGGAGCAAGATGTATTTTCTTGTCCCCTTTTCCTTGGTATTTGCAAGAGCCCCATTAGGCATATAGAGGTGCAGATGAGAAGCTTTAAGAGCAGACAGTGATTCTAGTTAACTTACAGAGTGCTTCACTACTGTGTATTTCTGTGGGCTGCAGGGGCAACTCTGGAATTTTGAGTGACACCCAAGAAGACAGGGGGATGTGTGTGCAGGTTTAAATAATTGATTTGAACAAGCTTTAGGTATCTCAGTGTGAAAAACAAGTTCTCCACATGCTTTTTTTTTTTTTAATGTAAAGGTACTTCCAAGGTGCTGACAGTGGCAGGGAACTTTTGATAATTTCTCTGTAGATGGGTTGTAAACTTCTCTTAGCTGCAGGTGTAAACTCAGTGATAGATTCTGCCTGTACCAGGCTGGACGTCGGAAAGAGTAAAGAAGTTTGGGTGAGTTTGCAACATGGAAGGTGCAAGTTGGAATCTGGTAAACAGTGTTAATGTGTGTGATCTCCCTGCCTGTCTTCTGAAAGTGCCCTCTCAGCAGTGTGAGGCCTAGGCTTGAAAGTAAATGTTGGCATATGTTGTTAGGCTGGGTTGTGAAATGTTTAGCAAGTGTATGGTCAGGAGTTTCCAAGTGTAGTTTGTGCTATGTATCAGCCTCTGCCTGGGAATGTCAGGAAGGCAAATTGGCCTGACTTACTGGATACCTTTATTAGAAAAGGGGAGAGTTCTTAGTGCAAGATGTAGAATTTAAAGGTCGAGTTAGTGCTGTTCCTGTAGCCAGGCCTCTTTCCACTTGCCTGGGGAGCATCTGAAAGGGAGTCCTCTAATCAGAGGACTTTCTTGTGTCCAGCAGTGTAATTGCTTATGGTTTCCCCAGGCCTTATGTTAGCTTTCCCACTTAGTGGTTGACTAAATCACTTTAAAACCAGTTACTATCTGCTTTGCTCCTGGGATAGAGGTGATCTTACTGTAGGCTGTCTCTTTGGTGGCTCCTTCATGCTAGGGCCTATTTCTGAGCTCTGGCATCAATAAGAACATAGGAAAGAGTGGATGTTGAACGCTGACAGAGAAGTACACTCAACTATCTTGGGTGTGGCAAGGGGTGTGTGCCGTGTTTATAGGTGGACTTGCAGGTTCATGAGTGTTTAAAACCAGTTCTTTCCTCAGGTGGTTACCTGTTAATGCCAGGCATGAGCTTAGTGGCATGTTTGTGATCTGGCAAGCTCCTTTAGGAAGGAATATTGCAAACTGACCCTGGAGATCACAAACTAAAAACACAGTGAGCTGTTCACATATGATGTACAACGATGGCTTTATAATCTGTTGTAATGTTTGAACTTTGACTAACTAGGTCATATTGGCAGTGATCTTTAACCTGGCCACCTTCTGTGTGAATGACAGAGCCTGCAGCAAGTCCTGCTCTCTGCTTAGACCCAAGAGGAGGGAGAAACCGTTGTGGGTTTTGCTTGCAACGAAACAGAAGGAAATTTGCAATATTTGAATGTTAATGTCAATTTCATCCAGGTGTGTCGTAGCAGCAGGGTGACAGTGGCACTCTTGAGAGGTGCCTTGAAAACAGCTGGCAAAACCTAGAGGAATGGGCTTAGTTAAAATTATTTAAGAGATGTTTGAGATCTACCTTATAGACAAAACAATGGCAAGCCTTTGCAATGCTGGCTAAAAAGCTGCTCAGTAGCAGTATCTGGTAAAGATTAGTGACACCTTTGGTTTGCTGAAGCAATTTCCATCCTTTTTACCTGGCTCTGCTGCTTATGACAGAATAGGAGTTATTGCATGCAGAGAAGCCTTCATTTCACCATACCTGTGCTTCTCAAGTTCAGTGTATACAACAAGCTGTAGTTTGTATCAAGTCCACATCACTCCACTACTTTCTTAACATTCCCTCTGTGTTAGATTAACTCAAAACAACTGGTGCGTAGCAGCTTTCAAGTGTTATGGCCAGCTGGGCCTCAGTGAGTATTAAAAGACATCAATCTTGGTTCCAGTTGTAAATCGGTGAGCTTTTTGGGGGGAAACAGTCCTTAATGGAAACTTCAGGCTCTGTTAGCAATGACCCTGGCACTGAGTGGCTAGATTGGCTGCCTCTGCTTGCTTTTTCTCAGCTTTTTTGGCTCTGTCACTTCTTCAGTCAAACTGGTATGAAGAATAAGTTTGGGAACAGTGGTCTTGGGTGACTGTCATGTTTGGAGGTAATTTTCCTCCTTTGGCTCCAATTTGTGATCTTCTGTTGCAGACAGGAGCATGACAGCCTTGTTGATTGATGCACTTTTTGGAGGCAGGGCATTAGGAGCATGCTTGGAAAAACCATATCTGGTCCTGTGGGGGAATAGCAGGTTTCAGCATAATAGGGAGAAGGGGGTGAGCTGTTTTACAGCATGACTAAGATAAGGTGAAGAAAGAAGGCAAAGTAGTTAAACTCTTCATTGCCAGTAGGAAGAAACCAGCTTAAGACACTCATAAACCGCAACTCCTTGCCTTCCTCTTTAAAATGCCAGCTAATAGAGTACAAAGGATGCCTAATTCTCCTCTTATTAATTCACTTTTGTTGGCTGAGTTTGGTCATAATTTATTCTGACTAAGCAGTGCCTTGAAACTAAGTAACTTCTATCTCAGAAACCATGGCTTGAACTCCTGAAGTTGGTGCTGCTCAAGACAACTGATGTGCAGAAAAGGGTCTGTCAGGATGGAGGAGGACAAGTGTGTTAATTAGTTCTGGAGGCTTCGTCTGAGGTTGCTCAGTTGGTTTAGAGTTTGTTCATTCTGGTTTGAATCATTTGCCTTTGTTGTGTTTATACAGGTGATTTGGTGGAATATTTAACAACATGGTTTCTATGTTAGGTTGGACAGAACTTTTAGGGTCTCCATGGTTTCCAGTCTGGTGATTGAGGGGGACTGTGTTGGCACAAGCCACAGCTTCCCCCTTGTGGGCTTAAAAAATAGTTATTTAAGAGATATGTTTCCTCCTTCCTATAAAGTGCATAATGGGTAACAAAAATCCTCTACAATAAATGGTGGAAGGAGAGAGATAACAAGTGGAAGAATTGAGGTGCTTCCCTCCCCTGCTCAGCCAAATATTGCTTATTGCCATCTGATCTGGGTTTTTGATCTTGGATTCAAAAATATTTATGCTTTTCAAAAGCTAACAGTTTATTAACAGCTCATGTTGTCGGAACTGCCTTGTGCGCAGAAGGTGGGAAGAGGCTGTTTCTGAAGAAAACAAATGCTGGTAACCTCTCTGAACTGAGATTGGTGTGGATTTGTGGGAGCGAGAGGAGAGGGTTTAAGTCTCTGCAGGGGCTTAGAAGTGAGGTGAAGCGTGTGGCACAGCTGATAGGTGTTATGTGCTGTCCGCAGCATCTCGCTGGATAGCCAGCCAAGGCCTGAAGAGGAGTTTGTATGTGACGGAATATCTTAGCAGCTATCAGGGATAGCAGCCAGAGAAGTCACAGGAAGCTAAACACAGCTCTCCTCTGCTTTCATTTGTTTCATTTTCCTTTCAAGCATGTCTTAGCCACTTGATGCTGAGACAGATTTCTTCTACTATCCATCTCATTCAATTCCTGTCTCTCTTGTCTTGCTCAGGTTTCTGTGAGGCACCAGCTTGCTTGCACATCCTTCTCTTTAGCTCCTTGCTTGGTCCTTGGTGATGTAGAGAATCAGAGTCATAGAATGTTAGGGATTGGAAATGGCCTTGAAAGATCATCCAGTCCAACCCCCCCTGCCAGAGCAGCATCACCTAGAGTAGTAAGTCACACAGGAACACATCCAGGCAGGTTTTGAAAGCTTCCAGAAAAGGAGACTCCACAACCTCTCTGTTGTTCCAATCAGCCTGCCAGGGCTCTGTCATCCTAACAGAGAAAGTTTTTTTTCTTGTGTTCACATGGAACCTCCTGTGCTCCAGTTCACACCCATTTCCCCTTGTCCTATTATTGGACACCACTGAGCAGAGCCTGGCTCCATCCTCCTGACACTTGCTCTTCATATCTTTATAAACATGTGCAAGGTCACCCCTTGGTCTCTGCTTCTCCAAGCTAAGAAGACCCATCTCCCTCAGCCTTTCTTCTTAAGGGAGATATTCCATTCCCTTCATCTTTGTGGCTCTGCACTGGACTGTTTCAAGCAGTTCCCTGTTCTCCCAGGAAGCTGGCTGTGCTTTTTTCAAATATTAGTTGCTGACCAAAGTAAATCTCTTGTTTTCATTTGTATTCTTTGTTTTCCCTGTGAACAGCCCCATATTCTACCTTTCTCCTCTTCTCCTTTGCCATTGTAACACTATACTTGACTGTCGATTTCCTCTTGATTGTGCTGCACCTTCATGGTGTTCTTCAGCACTGCTCTGCAAGCACTACCCTCGTGTTGGCACCTTCTCTTGCTTATTAGTTCTTGTAACATCATTACTATTGCTGTTCTGCACAACCTGATCATTATTTTAAATTATAGCTAGCTATTGGCTGAAAAAGAAAAAAAGTAAGGATAAACTAATTTTGGTGTTTGTTATAAATGCCTTCTGGCCATTTGAGACCTAGTACAGATAGATAGGAGGTTCATTTGCAACCTTGGTACTCAGGCTTTACTTGGGTGGCTTGAAACTGTGGAAGGCTTCAAGAGGGAACACTTACCTGGTTTCTAATTGTGAGAAACTGAGTTCAAGTAACTTGTTGATTGCCCTGTTGATCTCTGTACTGCCTGGTTGCAGCTGTACTTGCATGTCTTCTGTCACTTCACAAATAGAAGATATTACCTAAGCCTGATTAGGTGGCTGCTTTGAATGCTTTCCTTCTTTTTATACCATATTTCTGATTATTTGTTGTTGCTTTTGTTTTGTTTTCAGCCCTATCTGTTTTGATATGATTGAAGAAGCCTACATGACGAAATGTGGACACAGCTTCTGGTAAGATTTTTTTTTTTCTTGTATTGCACAATATGTCTGTCTCTTACAGCATGTGTGGACTGATGTTGCTGTGAATCCCTTTTCTGAGTTTTTAATACTTCTCTCTCCTGTCCCTTCATTGAAGAATGGGTTTGAAATAAAATGGTTGGAAACTGCTGGTTGCATCTCGTGCCCAGAATTGGAACAGTCTGTCAACTTATTGATCCCACCCTGGCAGTGAGTGTTGGTGCTGGGAGGTCCTCCTTGCCTTTGTGCAAGACTTTATACAGTTTTAGATGGCTTGAACATTCTGTTGGCATTCCTCTTAGACTTTTCAAGAGAGGTTATGGTTCAGGCTTGCACTGAAGTGGCCCAAGGGCAACTGATTTTTCAGTGTGTCATCTCTTGCTGTCATGAGGGGCAAATGTTTCATGAAGAAGTACAAGGACTATCCAAGGATAGGTGTGCGGCTATCTGCTCTTCCTCCTCTCAGCTAGGGATTGGAATAAATGTTGAACCATCATGTTTTCATATCCCATGTATATTATACTCTTACGGTGTCAGCTAGAAATAAATCACTTCCCTTTTACAAGAAGTAATACTTTTAGTAGCATAAAGCAGTTCCTCAAGCAGCACATTCTGTTAACTTTTAGAAATGTTTTGACCTGAAACAGGTAAGATAACAGCTGACATTGTGCCCTCTGTGGTAACGCTTCGTCACTGTGATCTGTAATACTTCAAGAAGTCCCAGATGAGAAGCATTCCAATATCTTTAATTAGAACAATGTTGTTGTCACATGATGGCTCTACCAGCAGTTGACATCAGTCTAAGTTTAGTGAGGTGCTTAAGCCTGATGATAAAGTGCACCTTGTAGTTACTGTGTTCCTCAAATGGCAGACAGCTCAACAGAGAGCACTTCTGAAGTCTCTTCTGGTGAGAACAACAGCTGGGGATGGGAGAAATGTGAGGCGTTCATAAAGGGGTTTCCTCTGCTCAAGTACCCAAAATGCATAATAGCTTTTAACGTCATTTGCTGGGTATTTGGTTAATCTAGAACAGTTGCTTCTGAATAATACAGTCCATTTATTAGCTCTATCTGTGGAGAGGGGCCTGAAATTGAGGTAGAATTATGGCTGAAGTATCCACATTTCCACAATCCTCAGGGAAATAAGAGTGAAGTACTTAAATAGCTTTTGCAGTCCTTGCCAAGAAACTTTGTCTTTCTGTTGTAGCACATTCTGGAACATTTTGACTTCACTGTAGGATCTTGGCAATGCAGCTCCTCACTCGCAACAGAGCCCACCTTATCTAGGGTTGATAATATTTACCTCATGCTTATGTTTTGTTTCTTCATCTTTGCTTACTTGTTTTGTTTCTTGTTGTTTTGTGTTTTTAAACAGCTCTAAATGTATTCACCAGAGCTTGGAGGACAACAACAGGTGTCCCAAATGCAACTATGTTGTGGACAACATAGATCATCTTTATCCCAACTTCTTAGGTGAGCTTTGGGCTTGCTTACTTGAAAAGTATCTTAGTTGTTCAGGAAGGTGAGCACTTACAAATGCATCCTATAAATAACCAGCTTCTGGACATTGAAAATAGAATCCAGACAACAGCCTGTTGATCAGCTGTGGTTTCTACTAAAAAAATGAAGTGGTTAATGGTATAAATGACTGTTCCACGGCCTCCAGCAGTTCTGTATACTGAGTTACAGTGGTGAGACTGACTTGCTGTTTTTCTTAGCATGCAAACAGCAGACCAAAGGTGATTTTTCTGGTGGCTAGAGATTTGAATCTATTAATTTACTTTAGTTTTCTTACACTATTGTCTGCCTAATAATCAAGAACATGCCTTGTTTACAGAGTGTGGATGCTGAAGGGTGGAAGGCTCAATTACGTATTGTGCTGGTTTGGCTGCTGTAGTGAGGTCCATGTGAGGTGCTTTATGTGTAAATTTGACACAGAAAATAATCATACATATAACTATACACAGTCCTAATTGAGTGCTGCTTAAACAGAGGAGGGATTTGTTCCCAACAGGAAATACAGTTTAAAACTGCGCATTGCAGTGTTAAATGTCAAAATGAAATGAAATCCCAGCACAGTCATGTGGTGGGTTACTGACTTAATAGTAAATAGATTAAGAGCCACAGTAGCAAAGGAATGCCTCAGAAACAGGCACCTTGATTTAGACCCAACTGTGTTGTGCTGCAGATGGAGCTGAGGCTGATTTTGGAGGTTTAGATCAAAGAATATTGTCTGCACACCTGCATTCAGGGGTTTGAGGTCTGTATGGGAGAGGGAAGAACTTGCATGTGTGGATGCAAAAGGTTGAGGTTACCTTTCTTTCACCATTCTTGCAAGTTTTGTTTCACAGCAAAATAGTGAATGTCTTTAAAAAATGCACTTAGTGATTAAAGGAAAAAGTTGTTCTATTCACCTGTGCTTGTGTTCAGCCTGTAATAAATCAGCTGATGCTTTATCTTGCTCATGCTCTTCTGCAATAGACTTCTGCTTCTGAGTTGAAAAACTTGGTCAAAGAATCATGAGGTGCTTAGAAAAAGGAATTAAAGCCATTTGAGGAACATGTAGGCTTTCTATTTGGTGATTTTAAAACAATTTTATACACTTTACCAAAAAATATCAAGTAATAAATTGGTGAGGGGAAAAAAGTAGAGACATGGGTTTTAATTAACTTTCTGTGGAATTAATAGCTCAAGTAAAAATATTGAGGTAGAATCATACTTGTTTGTGACCTTTAAACCCATCTCTTCTTTGACATCTTTGTCTTTCAGTTAATGAACTTATTCTTAAACAGAAGCAAAGATCTGAGGAGAAAAGACTCAAATTGGACCATTCAGTGAGTAGCACCGTATGTTCCAACTTTTTTACTTTATATTTATTAAATGGTTTTGTACAGCAATTGTGTCATTATGTGGCTTAATTCTGAAGAAATGATACTGCTGTGCCGATGCTCTCACTTGCTTGATGAGGAAATAATAGCAGTATCAGTGGCACTAGATCCCTTCAACCTTGTTAACAACTCTGGTTCTTCCTGCCAGCATTTTATGTGTAGAGAAGCTGTGTTAGCATAGCTAAGTGTCATATGATGTATTGAATATAACCTGGGAAACTACCCGTGGAAGCACACTTGTTTAAAGGTAATAATTTTCATTCAGTGGTAGAAATTACAGCTACAGTGAGAGCAGTGGATGATCAGAAGTGCCACGGGCTTGTCTGGTCACGTGTGAGAAGCTGTGCTCTACAGAGAAATTGGAGGAAGGCTGATACCGACCACAAGAGGGAGAAGGATGTGTTTGAGTACTGGTGTTCTGGCTCTAATGCCTGGTAAAACTGCCTGGATATCCTTTAGGCTTGCTTCATGTCAAAGAATTGGAGCATCATCTGTGTTCTTGGACCATGAAAAAACCCCTACAGCAGCTGTGGGTGCTCTTGGATGTTAAGATCAGAAAAAACATATGATACTAACTGGGAAGTTTGCATATGTGTCTGACTTGTAATTTTATAGTACTTTGCAACCTTATTTCATCCATGGAGCCTCTGGTTTTGTCAGTTAAAAAAAAACCCACCACTCGTGAAGCGTAACTAATTTGGGGGCTGTGTTACAGAAACAGATGCTTTCAGCAGCTTTAGCAAAGAGCATACTTCAAGAGTTCATTGCTTTAGTCACAGTAAGTTTTTTATATTCAGTATGAAATAGGCATTCAGTATAAAACATGTATAAACTATATCTGGTTTCAAATGCCCATAGATGCACCTGTGCTAGGTAACAACCAGTAAGTGGAAGTGTACCATGACTTTATGCCCAAAACAGTGATTTGTTTACCTTTTGGCAGCAAGTAAAATATACTGATATCTCTAAAAAGAGAAATCTTGTTGTACCAGGTCCTTAATGTGCCTGTTCTCTTAATATCAAAAGTAACACAAGAAAAGTCATTCAAGATACATTGCAGCAAATGCATCATTTCTTGGTCATGAATTTATTTCATGAGTAAATTATAAAGGCATCATCTCAGCACAAGATAAAACTTCTTTACTTGAATGGTAACAGAGCACTGGAACAGGCTGCTCAGAGAGGTTCTGAAATATCCTTCTCTGGAGGCTTTCAGGACCCATCTGGATGCATTCCTTTGTGACCTGCCTTTAGGTGATCCTGCTGTAGTAGGGGTATTGGATTTGGCGATCTTTAGAGGTCCCATCTCCAGCCCCTACTATTCTATCATCTTTGGAGCTTTCTGAGTAGTTCAGCAGTAGTACATTTAACTAGTACATTAGTGTGTTAATGTTTGTCTCAGATCTTGTTGACTTGCTTAAAAATTACATATTTTTTTGTTTGTTCTGGATTGAAGTTTATTTTTTGCCTGCGTGGTTTCCACAGGTTCTGTTGAGAGTTGTATAAGATGTTCTGGGTGTTACACATATCTATATTGCTTTAATCAATCCAAATGGGCTTGAGCCTCTGGGACAAGGTCTGCTTTATACTGGATGGCATTTCTAGTTCTTGCAGATTTAAATATCTTGATCTAATAAAATAGTGTCTAACATAAAAGTGTCATCACTTTTATAGGGCAGGATTTTTTAAGGCACCTTTGTGTCTTAGAAGGCCTGAAGACATTTCAGCTGCTCCTCTTGGTTCCTGAGGCTTTTTGATGTAAAGCTGTATCAGCTTTAACCTATTATTCAGATTTTCCTGTGCTAAAAGATAACTTTTTTTTTTCTTTAGTTTTTACTGACAAGAAAAGCAAACAGCCTGTAGGGAAGAATGGGCTGCATAGTAGTTTGCTGGTTCTCTGAGGAGTCCTTCTTAGCTCTGACAGGTTGAATGAGAGTATCACCCTGATGAGCTGCTGCTTCTCTGCTCTCACATTTCCCATGGAAATACTCTTAAGAGGAATAGTGTGGGAGGTGAGAACAGGATAAAAACCCAAGGTGATACTACCTTCTATTTAAGCTTAGCATGAAGGCTTTACCTATTAATTGTTAAAAAAATATTAGAGGTTATTGCCACTTAACTGTATTTCAGATGTAATCCAACTAAGCTTGCATAAGCATGGGTTGCTTTTTTTTTCCCCATAAAAACAGGTTTTCAGAAACTAGGGCACAAATCAGATAAAATTGTGGCTGTGAAATAATCTCTTCCTAGCAGCAGCAGCTGCTATTCTCTTATAATGCACAAGGATCTTCCAAATAAGATAAGCAGTTCCACAGTAGGACAGAAGAGTTGTATCCTATGCATTTAAGAGAGTTGGGAATTCTAATTCCTGAAAACTGATTTGAAATTTTACAAAGGGATGAAATATTGCAGTGTTGCTTTCAATATCTCTTGCTGGGTATAGCCCTGGATGGTTCAAAGTCACTGTCTGCAACATCTCTTGTTTTCTTTGTAGAATGGCCACAGGTGGCAGATAATTCAAGATTTGTTGGGGACTGACCAAGACAATCTTGACTTGGCCAATGTCAATCTGATGCTGGAGCTGCTGGTGCAAAAGAAGAAGCAGCTGGAAGCAGTAAGAAGTTTCTTTTGTCTGTCTTATTTTAATGAACACTGGTATCTAGTTAGCAGGTTTTTCTTTTCATACTTTTACTTCTTGAAGTAAGATGCTGTTGGTGAATTAGTTGCTTGAGGCTTTCTTTTGCATTTTGGTGTTAAGTTGGCTATTGCGCTGACTTTTTGTAGCAAACTGATACTTCAACTAATGCCCATAACATGCTTCTGGTGTTGCTGCTGGCAGGGTTCTATAAACAAGGGAAATGGAAAAGTCTAAGAGAATGTGGCTAGCAGAACAGAGGCATGTGTGAAGATGTTTGCTGTTTGACTGTTGTGCAAGTAAATATCGGATCCTTCTTGGTCATAAGGATGAGGAAGTCCAAAATAGGTTAAGGAAAAAATTTGAACATGTGAAAGATCACACCATGAACTGGAACTGATAGAACCTGGATGACTGCCTTTCATCCCTGAGGACTTCAAGTATTTAATGCCAAAAGGAAAGTTGATGTGTTGTTTATGAGGCTGACTTGAAGATTTATAGATAGAATCATAGAAGGGTTGGAAGGGACCTTAAAGATCATTTAGTTCCAGCCCCTCTGCCATGGACAGGGATACCTTCCACTAGACCAGTTTGCTCAAACCTCATCCAACAATGAACACTTCCTGGGTTGGAGCCTCCAAAACTTTTGTGCAACCTGTTCCAGTTGCCTCACCGCCCTTGTGATGAATAATTTCTACCCAATGTATAATTAAATTGATCTGATTCCAGTTTGAAGCCATTATTCCTTTTTCTGTCTCTCTGTCTTTTTACCGAGTCTCTCTGCAGCTCTCCTGTAGCCCCCTTTTAAATACTGGAATGCATCAAGAAGGTCTCCTTGGAGCCTTCACTTCTCCAGGCTGAACAACCCCAACTCTTTCAGCCTGTCTTCATAGGAGAGGCAATTCAGCCCTCCAGTCATCTTTGTGGCTTCTTCTGGACCCACTCTTAACAGTTCCATGTCCTTCATGTTTTTGGAGCTCCAGAGCTGGACACAGTACTCCAGGAGGTGTCTCATGAGAGTAGAGTAGAGAGGGAGAAACAATACAATATAAACCAAGCTGTTTCTCTAATTTAGCTGTCTTACAGCTTAGGATGGCTCTCATATCTGGGCATTCCATGCTGTAGTCTCAAGTGACCATTTTCCCATTGTGAGAACTAGACCTGCTAAATTAAACTGGATTGCAACATTCGGCCTAGTGAACTTCAGGTGGGAAGGTGGGCTTTGATGGTGCTTTAAAACAGGTGAGGAAAAGTTGTGTGGGGAATTTTTTTTAAACTTTTTATTCAGGCCTGCAGAATCAGTCTTTACATGATGTGGTTCTGATGGAAGGAAAGTAACCCAAAAATGCTTACTGACTACTAGCAAAACTGCTTCGTTACCTTGGTGCATGGGGACTTGGAGATAACTCATTTTCTGTTCAGTGAAGATATGGTGGGAGTATGGCTTCTAATCTCAGACTGAAACCTCTGGTGGATGTTTTTTTTCCTCAAGCCTTTGTGTCACTAGTGACAAATCTGAAAGGCAGCATATGACCGAGTATGGCTGCTTTAGAGCAGGAATATCTTGTAGGGATACTAAGCCTTAAACAGAACACATCTGACTTGTAAAGAACAATTTAACACATTTTTCCTTTCTACTTTTACTTATTTCACTTTCATTGTAGTCACAGGGTGGGAAGAAAGAAAATAATCTGAGTAGTAGTCTTGCATTCTGATCTCTTTATTTGGCCTGTCTCATCTGCCTTCAATGGATTCTGTGTACTCTTGTGTTCAGATCCTTTCTGAGTGTATGTTGCCAGTTCTCTGATAATAAATATTTCTGTAGTTTTGGGAAAATAAGTCTCAGAATGCTGGGGTAGGATTAGGGCTACATTAGTGCTGGAATGCATGTTATGCTTTTGTTTCCTCTTGGGCTTCTCTTGTCTTCCCCTCTTCTTGGCCAATTTGGGTGAAAATACTGAGCTGATGCTTGGGGTAAATGACTTGTTATTGAAAGATTGGAAAGGGATATTTTAGTTTCATCAGTGACTATTGTTGTCTGAGAAATCTTCAGCAGTAACCTCTGGAAAAAGGAGGCTGAGAGGAGACCACCTCACTCTCTACAACTCCCCGGAGGGAAGTTGGAGCCAGGTGGGTGTTGGTCTCTTCTCCCTAGTAACAAGTAATAGGGCAAGGGAAATGGGATCAGGTTGTGCCAGGGCAGGTTTTGGTTGGACATTTAGAAGAAGCTTCTTCACTGAAAGTGTTCTGAAACACTGGAACAGGCTCCCCAGGAAGCCTTAACCCTGGTTAAGTCCCCATCCCTGGAGATGTTTAGAAGATAGAGATGCAGTGCTGTGGTACATGGTTTAGCACTAGACTTGGAGGGGCTCAGTAATGATTGGACTTGATGACCTTAAAGGTCTTTTCCAACCAAAACAATTCTATTATTCTTTATATAATCACAAATGTTAATTTTAGGAGAGGCTTTTTATATAAAGACTTCATGCTTTTTAGTATCTTAATCAGGAAGTGGATGCTAATGATTTTCCAAGGTAGAAGATGGGTCTGTGAGGAACCTGGATTACAAAGGCAGTTGCAGGTGGAATGGCCAAAAAGCTGTAAAGCATTTCAGTTTATTAGTAATTCTTCAGTAGTGCCCAAACAAGCTGGTGCAAGGATTTCTAATTCATGTAAAAACTTGTCATGAGCCAAAGAAAACCTTAAAACCTGTGAGACAAAGTAAAACAGCTATTCTTAAAACTGCCTTAATTAGCTGTTTCCCCTACCTCTAAATGAAAGCTGTTTCTGTGCTAAGTGTGGATTTCTGTATGTAAAATGAATGTTTCTCTCAATGTATGTGGAGGAATTACACTTCCTCATTTGCTGTGTTACAGGAGTCCCATGCTGCCCAACTGCAGATCCTTATGGAATTTCTCAAAGTTGCCAGGAGAAACAAACGAGAGGTAACTTGCTTTGTGTTTCAGTGGGTGAGGTGTTGTCTGCTGTTTTCTAGCAGTTCATTTCTATTTAAGTGATGTGTTAGCCTGGCATTATCTCTGTAAAGAAAAAGGCAAGGCATGTTTGGAGAAATGTCAAGCAGAGGACATGGGTTTGAAAGGAAATGAATCTCTTTACATGTGACAGGTTCAATTTTTAATCACTTCCTGTTTTGTCTCACACTGGTGAAGTGGGAAGATAGATTCCTCCCTGTAAATTTACATACAGTTTTTGAAACGACTTTTCTGATGGCAAAACGGGAAGATGGAGTGAAATTGTCTCACCCAAATATTGTCTTTTAGTGTACCAAATGCCTTGACTAATGTTGTGTCATAAAAAATAAATATTCTCTGCTCTTTCCATATTTATTTCAAAATGAGTGTCTTGAGATATGTGAGAGGATTCCATAATCAGTCTTTCATGGTTTGGGACTTATAATGGTATGCAATGCATAAACCCCAATAAAAGAAATATCCCAGAAACCTAGAAAAAACAGTTGTGAAAATAGCAGAAGGACAAGCTTTATTGGAGGTAGGTCATGGCTTTTGGTAGGAGAAGTGAAGAACATAAGAGCCAACAGTGTGACTGTAAGGTCAAACTGGATGCTGCAGAGAGTGTAAGAGGCCTTTTCCAGAATGGATTGAGGGTCTGCTTATAGTCATCCCAAACCAAGTTGTCTAATGTCTTTCCACCAGCAGATATCCATGGCCTTCTGACCATAATCAACAATGGTAAGCAAAAGGAACTAACTAAGGGAGAACACTGAGTCGTAGATAAAGTTGTATTTGTAGAGTATGAGACCTGCTAGGCATAGTAGCCTGTGATGAAAACACTTTATATTAGGGTACCAGAATGTCAGAAGGAAAATGAGAGCATCAAGATATTCTCTAGTGTACTAAATATATTAGTGAAGGCAAATGGCATGCCTCCAGTTCTGATTCATATTCTCCAGTATGAAGCATATGATTTTTTTCATCCTTCAGTGTTGGGGAAAAAATGGAGAAACGTGTTGCTGTTAGTATTTGCTTCAGCAGTGAAGACATTGCTGAAAAGCATTAGAGGTATCTGTTAGCTTTTCATTTTGAGTGCTAGTAGATGCCATTTTTTTGGTGGCTGTTTGGTAGCACTTTTCATATCTTCAAAATACCTAGTTTCATTTTCTTGTATTCACAATGTTTAGAATTATGCAGAGATCTCAAGAAGCTTGACCTGTCTTCCCTGCAGAAGTAATGCAGCCTGTGGCCATTGTCCATCCCCACTCATTAAACACCTCCCATCAAGATTCGGTACAGCTTGAAGGAACCATTAAGATATTGGGGAAGTTTCCTGGTAACACTGCCTCTGTCTGGAAGGTGAATTGAGAAATAGGTGCTTCAGGAGGTTCATAAACAGCTTTGCTAGGTGCTGTTCCTGCAGTAATCCTATGATAAACCAAGCGTAAGCGTACTTGGAGCAGTAACATAGTCAGTGATGACTTTCTGTTCTCCCTCAGCTGAAACTGAGTTAGAACAACTCACAAAAAGAAGGGCTGTTAATACCTACTTCAGTTTGCATGCACTCAGTGGGAAGGATGAAGGGAAAAGAAATGGCATGGGTTCTGGTTTTTAATGTGTTTTAGCACAGTGTTCCACCACTGATTAGGATTTTCAGCATCTGGGAAGCCTTTCCTTTCTCATCTACCTCTGCCCTTGGCATTATTAATAATCTTCTAGGTCAGCATCTGTTTTAAGGCTAAAGGGACTTAATTTTGACTTCAGATCTTCCAGATATGGCTTTGGAAATCTCTTGAAGCCTATTGGAACACAGCTTGTTTCAGATTCTCTCTGTCCCTGCTTGTGTTCCTTCCTCAGATGTTGGGTTTTACCCAACTTTGTGTTCCAACATGAACATGTCACATCTCAAGACTTCTGAGCAGCCCTGTCAGTTCTGTTCTTGCTATAATGGTTAGTGTCTAGCTTTGCTGTTTGTGATGAGGGAAATAAGGACTTGTCAGACTTACTGCTAGCAGTCTGTCTTTTCACTTGATAAGGATAAAAGATGAGAACCAATGGACAGAAGCATGGGAAAAAGAGACCAGTCAGTAGGAAAGTTTTAGAAAGATACCCAAGTCTGTCTTCAGCAATCAAAATATACCCATAGAAGAAATAAAGCTTGTTGGTGTGTCCTTTCTAGGACCTCCCAAGGTGAGAGGACTACAGGGAAATGTGGCTGGTGGAGTTTGTGACAAGTACCACTTTCCAGAGGGACTTTTCTGTGTGGATAATAGAGGGGCTACTCTTTGGGAAAGGGTGTGGGTTATGCTGGTGGTGAAGGTGGATTCAGACTGCAGAAAGCCTGAGGTGTTAGTTTGGAAGCTGAGAAGGGGGATATTAAGTGACCATGTTAATAATGCAATAAAGTCGAGGAAGATTATCAGAACTTCAAAGTTTATTGTGTTGGGTTTTTTTTTTTTTTTTGATGCTGTAATAAGTGACTACCTAAGAATAAGGATGGAACCCAAGGAATGTGTGTGGACTCTGGGGCACCTCTCTGATGCATTGCACATAGCTGAGTCATACGAGCAGGTGTTATTACGGGGAAGAACATTAACTTTTCACTTCCTAATTCAAACTTGTTTCTAGTAAAGATGGCTGCAGAGTATTTGCCATTTCACTCAGTCAGCCATAGCTGTAACTTTAACTTCTTAATAAATTAAAAAGCTGGTTCTGTGTATGACAGGGAGTGCTTCTTTCAAATTTTGGCTTAAATGTTTAAAGGAACATAATGTTGCTTGGTAACTTTTGTTTCTTAATATGCATCTTGAAAATAATAATGAATAAATGAATAAATAATATTCATAAATAGGTTTTATTTAATATGCACTGCAAATTCTTACTTAAAGAGCAGGTGCTTTAATACAAATATTGCTTTAGTGTACCTGTATAATAGCTCCTAACATGTTCAGAGCATAGTTAACCACCTGTAACCCTCCTTGCTTAATTCACTCTGAAGTATTATGTTTTTTTTTCCCCTCCTGCCTTCATAAAATGATGACTTTTGAGCCTACTGTGCGGTGTTTAGATCAAGAAGAAAACTGTATCTTAAGACATGTGCTTAAGAATTCAGAATATCGCTGCAGTCAAGTATTTTGACAAATGCCTTTTTCTTACACTTTCATAATTTCTCTAGAAGATAAATGTGAGGTTCAGCACCTGCAGAAGCTTTTACTAAAAATCCTCTTCTGATGTGTTCATAACTTTCCAAAACATTGATCTTGCAAGCTGAATTTACTGCATTATGGGTGGGGTTTTTTTTGCACAAAGGTATTTGAAAGTCCCTTTTTCTTTTAAGTTTATGCATTTTCTGTTTGACGTATGGCAGTGTGGCAAAAAACCCTAAATCCCTGGTAATAATAATAGGAAAAAAATTTCTTACTTTGGAAAAGATGAAAACTAAATGGCTATAGCCTGAAAATACTTTTGCAACAAAATAACAGATAATTTTGAAGGGCAGAAGGGTATCGATCATCCACAGTTGTTATCCCTAGGGCCTGCTTAGCATGGCTGTGTGCATTTCTATGTGTCTGCATGGGAATGCAAGCTCTTTTTTTTTTTTTTTTTTTTAATCCAACAGTCTCCTCTGAAATCAAGGATCCAAAGTTTCTGGAAGGTCAAGTTTAATAATGAAATACTTGACTTTGGGGATTTTTCATTTCTATTTCCAAGGGAAATTAAATACAGCAGCCTTTGACTTCTGAAAATTCATATTTTCTTGCCAAAGTTAGCTGTGTTGCATAAATACTGTAGCAAGTTCAACTTCACTTTAAAATCATCACATGTTCTTTCATCTTGAATGCTTTGAGAGCTGATAATACCAGTTAATACAAAAAAGTTTTCCCTGGTTTTAGATTTGTCGCTTTAAAAAGAATCCTTTACTAATTGTCTTGTCAGGATTTGAATGTTACCAAATGAAGCTAGATACCATCAAATATATACATATAATGTATCCTGGAACATTGTTAGCTCAGCTACCTGGTGGAGTGTTTGCTAGTTTTGTGAAGCAGCACTGTTGCTTACTGAAGGAGAATGCTGAGGTTGATGATTAGTATCACAAATTAAGCTCTGCAACAGGCAGGTGATACTGCATAGATGCATTCATATTTCTCTTGACAGCTGCCACTTAATTTTTGTTTTGTGAACTTTTTCTGTCTAGTAAGGTCACATTAAGTCTCATATCTAACAAGCAAGGCTGCTTTCATGTCTGTTAATGCACAAGGGCTGGTTTTGGTTGTTAAGCATCCTGGGAGAGAAAAGGAATTCTGAAATGTCTTGGGTTTGCGGCACTGGGTACCTGCTCAGCATTTCAAATCCATCATCATTCTTTTCAGTCTCAAGTGCATGTATCTATGCACCTGTCTTCACTTACTCCACATTGTGAGCATGTTAAATACTAAAAATAAGAGAAATTATTAGTTATTGTGGAATAATTGCAGGGAATTATAAGCATGAATTCTCCAGGGATGTCATTACCTTGTGTTAATCACTTCATCTGTCAGGTCTTATTGTTCTGTGCGTACACACATGGATGAACTAATGAGTAAGCAAGGGAAGGTGACAGAACTAGAAATCAGTCATGCTCTTATGTTGTCATATAGTCTTGATTACATTCCAAGACTCCTGAGGTGAATATATAGCTGTAGCAATCCCTTTCCTATCCACTGCACTTAAATAACTGGTGTTTTAAATCTATTTGCATTTCTGAGCTACTCAATGAGATGTGAGCTCTGACTGCAGTGATAGTAAGCCAAGGATACAAGGTGTGTGTGAGCAGCATCAGTGTATAATAGCTGACTCCCTACTGCAGTGGAGAGAGCTTTCCAACAAAAAAGAGGACTCAACCTAGTATGAGGAGCTAAGTAGCATATATAACAACGTGTGAGGTCTAAGACAACTAATCTAAATGTTTAGACAGCTTTGTTCCCTGTCCCAGGTATTTTCTTTTGTAACAGCTTTCCTGTCAGACCTTATCACAGAGTTGCAGAATCAATAAGGTTGGAGAAGACCTCAAAGATCATCAAACTCCAACCTATCACCCAAGAACTCATGACCACTAAACCATGTCACCAAGTGCCATGTCCAATCCCCTCTTGAACACCTCCAGGGATGGTGACTCTACCACCTCCTTGGGCAGCACATTCCAATGTCTAACAACTCTCTCCATGAAGAACTTCCTCCTCACCTTGAGTCTAAACTTCCCCTGGTGCAGCTTGAGGCTGTGTCCTCTTCTTCTGGTGCTGGTTGCCTGGGAGAAGAGACCGACCCCCTCCTGACTACAACCTCCCTTCATCTAGTTGTAGACAGCAATGAGGTCACCCCTGAGCCTACAAGCCAAACTGGAGGATTTAAAGGGAGGGGAAAATTCAAGTTAGGAAACATTTTTGATCAGCCAGCCATCTCCTTCCTACCCTTAGAATTGTGTGAAGCAGCTCAGCCAGGATGTAGCTCTTAAATGTTTATTTTTTTTTTTTTAGCTCTTCCCCAGTTAAGAGGAAATATTTTCCAATTGGAGGAAGCATTGATCAGAGAAGAATAATATTCCCTGTAGATAAATGTGTAACACATGGACTGCCTATGAGCCTAAAAGGCTTGGATGCCCTGTTTCACCGATGGAAGTAACTGGCAGAGGCTCTGCTGTTCTTTTTTCCTACTGGAAGAAACCTGGCACCTTGTGCAAAGACTTGTTACTAGTGAAGTGTTGTGTCAAAATAAGTGAGATCTGTAATTAATTGCAAAGGCTGAATCTCTCTCTAAACTCTGAAGATGACTTCCTTATCGTAGTTGCCCTCTACATTACAACAGGCTCTGTATCCTTCCAAAATAATGGAAGGAAGACCCAATCAGGTAAGATTTCCAGCTGGTTTCCAGAGGGAAAAATGGATCTTTCTCACTGCAGAGTTGCCATTGAGGTATTGAGCCCTACAGAAATAAATTTATTTCACTGGGTACCTTCAGCTGTTGATACTTAAGTTTGTACTCAAGTTTGTTAGACAAGTTGAAGGACCAAAAATCATAGAATTGTTTTGGTTGGAAAAGACCTCTAAGATTGAGTCCAACCGTCAACCTCACACCACCATGGCCACTAAACCATTTCCTGAACACATTCAGGGATGATGACTCCATCACCTCCCTGGGCAGCCTGTTCCAATGTCTGACCACTCTTGTAGTAAAGAAATTTTTCCTAGTATCCATTCTAAACCTTCCTGTGGCTGTTGGCTCCCTGCACCACTATTCTAACATCCAGGCTCTTTGGGGAGGGTGGGTGAAGAGAATAGCACAACAGGACTTCAAATACAAACCTGTTTTGAAAGATGACCCAAAATGGTGCCATGGGTCCTGTGCTCCTAGAATCATAGCATGTCAGGGGATGGAAGTGACCTCTGAAGATTGAGTCCATGTCCCCTGCAAAAGCAGGATCACCTAGGGCAGGTCACAAAGGTATGCCTCTAGGCAGGTGATGAACTCACCACACAGCTCCTGCCTAGGACAGGTTTAAGGGCCTGTCCTTCAACAGAACTTTTAAGGATCTTGGCCTGCCTGGTGTGTCAGTGTGAGCCGCTACAACCACTCTTACAGTGTGAGGGTTACGGCCACAGAGCAAATACATTTCCTTCTGCATACACCATCAACATGAACTGGGACAGCGAGCAGAGACTGAAAGAGTTTCAGAGGGGGAAGAGCAGCAGCAGGAACTGCTGCCAAGCCCTCTGCTTGTGTTGGATGGATGAAGTTGTGGGATGTAATGAAGGGATTATCTACAGTAGAGAGACTACCTGATTTTATCCTCCTCAGCTGGACTGATGGTACTGTTTACCCTGTCCTGGTGAGTGCAGTGGCTCCATGTGCCTGAGGAAAAAAGCTGCTCCCTCTGGTGATAGTCTCATCTGTTTGTCTGGATTTATGGTGTATAGTGTGATGAATGCAGAAGACAGCTGGCTTGGAGTCTTGAAGGTGTATGATTGAAGATAGCATAACTTGTGAGCTTTTACAAGTGTGAATCTAGATGCTCAGTTTCAGCTGCTCAGTAGAGTAATGTTGGTGATTTCACGGTGTTTCTCTAGAAAATTTGTGCTGTTCTTTATGTGTGGTCTTCCTAGAATGAGGAAGGCAGTTGGTCAAGGGTGTACAACTCCTCTCCTGCATTTTTCTAGGCTGCATGTGTGGCACTGGGAGGCTCTGCTGAGCTTTTAGTTATTTGCAAGCATTTAGAATTTGCACTAAGAGACCCAGTCAGGACCTCTTGTCTGTGCTTTACAAACACAAAGGGTGAAGTCACTGCCTCCTGAGGGACCCTCAGTTCAGGAAAAACAGGAAGCTCACGGATGAAACCTCAGCACTGTGCCCAGCTACTCTTGTTTGTAGGTAGCCAACTGAAATCAAACTGACCATGACCTAGTGTTTAGCATTGTGTAAATTCAGATTAATATTTCCACCCAAGAGACTCATGTTTAAATTCAGGGATGTGGTGGGATGTCCCTGTCTCTGACAAACCGAAGCAGGGAATTTCTCTTCGTCCACAGTCCAGGGCTGAGAATTGCCGTTGAAGAGCTCTGTGTGGGTGTATAAGATAACTAGAGGCTCAAACCAGAGGATTTTAGAGGGGACTGCCTTGTGAAAGGGATTTGGATCTTGAAAGGTTACCTAAAAAAAACCCAGAAACACCTATATGAGCCTACATTTGCTACATCTTGACTCAAATGTCTGAAATCCATTTTCTGGAGATTACAAGAATAGCGTATTTTGAGATCTTTGTTTTTCTTTTGTACATGTAACTTAGGACCACAATATTGCACGCCTATGTGCTGTAGCTCTTTCAGTGGGGTTGAAATGAGGAGGTTTAACTGCTGAACTGAAGGCTTTTCCAGTTCTGGGCAGGTATCAGTGTTTGAAGAAAGTTAATAGTATATGCTTTTATCTTAGCATACATTTTGTTGTTCATTTTAAGTGTTTTTGCAGACTTAATCTAAAGTTTGACAGGCGTGATACTGCCCATCATTGGAATAGGACTTGGCTTGCTGTCTGTGTCCACCATAAAGAAAATCAAATTAAAGGCCCATAAATCTGGATCCTACTGCAAGGACTATAATTCATTTTGCTTTCCTTAAATGTCTCTCAATGGCTGGCAATTATAAATCAGTAGTCTCATTTGTCAAAGCTTAATTGGAATGAATGTGGACTGATTTAAGGTCTTTGATGGATTAAAGCTAAACCATGAAGAGCTTGAGCCTACATACTGAAAAAAATATTGGTACAGGCATTAGTAACTCATTTGATGCTGATGGTATGAGAAGGCTCTTCTAAAATGGCATTTACAAGGGCTTGTGGTGGTAGGATGAGAGGGAATGGATTGAAGCTTGGGGAGGGAAGATTTGGAGTGGAGATTAGGAAGAAATTCTTTACAGTGAGGGTGGTGAGACACTGGAACAGGTTGTCCTGGGAGACTGAGGATGCCCCTCCCTGGAGGTTTTCAAGGCCGGGTTTAATGAGGCCTTGAGCAACCTGGCAGGGAGGTTGGAACTGGGTGATCTTTTAAGGTCCCTTCCAATTCAAACCATTCTAGGATTCTATGAATTCATGAAGATAAGCATGAACTTGCCTAGTTTTTAGGCTTACTATTATGTTTATGGCAGATGCATTACTTAATGTAACTAGAAGGAAGAGTTAGTAAATGAAGTCCCTGATCTTGTACTTTTGGCTTTGTGAATAGGTAATAAAAGTTGGACAATAAAGGTCCCTGCTCTTGTTCCTATAGAAAGGGTCTCCTGTTTGTGATGGGAACACAGTTATTCTTCAGTTACCCAGTTTGGCTATGAGCCAGTACATTGTAGGTTTCCTTGATGTAATTTTGGAACTTCTAAGTGTCTAACTTCTTTTTAAATGGGACTTAGGAAAATGGGCAACTAACGGTATTTGTCTGCTAGAGCTGAGTGCAGGCAGGACCCATGCTGTGCAAGCGTCGCTTAACTTTACCACTAATCTTGGAGCTGCAGCACCACCTGCTATTCTTGCCTGTAGGTTTTGCAAGCGAAAATGGAATTATCTGTTATGGTGTAGTGGTTTATAAATTATCTCTGGCAGTCTAGTTCGAAATCATTAAACATGTGCTGTCTGTGACTCAAATTAAATATAAACTGAAATCTTCAGAGTGGAGAGATTAGGATATCAATACAATGTCGTCTTATTCCAAGGAAGAAGCATCCATGTTAGAAGTAGATGTGGACCCAGCAGTCTTTTCTTCTGTCTTCAAGGACAGGCTATTATTTCTTTTAACATTGAAAAAGTAAATGAAAGTGGTGGCAGAGCACAGAGATACTTGGAATGCGGATCAGCAGTGGAAGCTTAAGTGGTGAATGTGTTTTTAGAGCAAGGCTTTTTGCCACTTCGAGTCAAGCTTAAGCACTTGAGTGAATAAGTCTTTGGGAGTAACTTGTCAAATGTTCTTGGGAATATGTCATGCTAAGTGTAGTATGTCTTGCAATACTACTAACTTCGGGGTTGGGCAATTTAATGTTCTCTTGTAAATTGAAAATGACAAAAACTTGTTTGGCCTTCAAAGAATGTGTTGTGCTTAAGCTTTCAGTGGACTTGGTAACAGGTTCTGATCACAAGCCACAGTGCTGGTTGTCTGTTTTTTTTACTGTGAGTTGAGAAGAGTCAAGTGGACTTCCAGTTATTGATGTATTCATTAGATGTGCGTCTTAGTAAACCAGATGCACATGGAAGCTGAATTTTGTCTGTTTAGGCTTGGAGCTTTTACCTAGAAAAGTGTTTAAGACTTGCAAGGCTCCGTCTTGAGCCTGTAATTTCTGTCGGTGTTTGGATTGGGATGGAATTAGAGATGGGACATAGATGATGGCTCTCACTTTGGGGTAAATAGCTGTCAGGTCTGTGACTTCACAGTTGCTAGAAATGTGCAAAGCCAGGTTGCTGAATGACAGAAAAGTAATTGAAAAGCCTGAAAAATATTACTTATGACACAAAAAAGGGAAAAGGGTTGTTGGCTGTTGAGAGGGGAAGTCCTTTGTTGACCCATTCAGGGGTAGCCCTCAAATTGACTGCAGTTTATGGTGCAATCTAAGGTAAGTATCACACCTTTGAAAGAAATGTCACATGGCACTTGCTAGGTTCCAAGAGCAAATCTCTCCATGGTCATAATAGATGTTTTTTCAGCAATCCAAAGATTTTATCACCAAATTTAAAATGGCAAATGGCAGCTAACTGCCAGCAGGAGAAATACTCTTAATCCTTTCTAGCCAAACAACTTGGATTTTGCTGAAGGGTGAAATGATCACTGTCTTTCATGATGGGTTGCTTTTTTTTTCCTAATTATTTTCAGTGTTTGTAAACCAGTTCTACTTTGTGTGAAAAATGTTAGAGAAGCATAATAGCTTTTGAATGATGTGAGTCTCTGTGATTGACATCAAAGTGCCTCATGTTCTTGTTTCACGTTAACAGCTTGGTCTTGAATGTGGTTTGTGTGCACACTTATGTTAATCTATGCTTGTGAACTTCCTGCCTAGTGACTTCTGAATTGTGTAGCATGCCAGTTGAGGTAGTTGAGGTACCTCTCTGAAAAGATGGTAATTTATCTTGATGCTGCAGTGCAGATTGATTTAGACTTCTCTCATTCTCTCATCCACAGCAATTGGAGCAGATCCAGAAGGAGCTAAGTGTTCTGGAAGAAGATATTAAACGAGTAGAGGTGAGGTGCCCAGGCATTGTTCTGACTGGCAATTTTTCATTTTCATCAAGCTGTCTGCCTTGCTGTGGGGCTGCTGTGTTAAATTTATGGCATTTGAGTCAGTAATGGGAAAATGAACAGATAATGCACTTTAATTTGTTCATTTAGTTGTGTGCGAGCTGCAGGTTGGTAAGAGGGGGCTCTGTTGAAACCTAGCTCTTATATAATCATATCTTTCTATTTCCCTGTGTTGGGAGCAGGTATTTAAGAATAATGGCTGGAAATCAACAGCCAGTTCATCACTTAGTATTTTGGTACGTTGCACTGTTCTGGCTGTTTGCACAGGCTGTGTAAATCTTAGCAGCCTGCCACTCTTAAAATGGAGATGTATTGGTTAGCACACAGAAGAGCTGTAATGCAGAGACTGGGTAGGAGCAGAACCAGCTCCTGCTGCATGTCAGAACAGAAGCAATCTGCTACCTCTTGACAGAATTTTCTTAATTCCTTAATGATGGAGATCTCTTGATGTTTGCTAAAAATTATTCTCCACGTATTTGTAAATCTATCAGCTCAATCCTTCTGAGCCCTTAGGTTTCGTCTTGGTCCTTTCCTCTAATCATTCTAGTGTTTTGATCTCAGTAAGAAACTGGTATTTCAGGAATGCATCAGACTGCCACCTCTCAAAATAGCATTCCCGTAAAGCTTCTTGGGAATCAGCTTGCAGGTCTGCTTTCCTTGCTTGTCTCAAGCAGTCAGCACGAGCTCCCAACGACTGCCCAAAAACCTTTTAAATTGCTTCACTTCCAATTTATATAAATGCTGATGAATTATCAAAATATAAATAGAACTGACAACTGCAGGAACTTCAGCTGATAGCTATGCAAACTGTAACTTGGCAGATAACAGCATTTTTCAGGCCTATTTCCCTAAATGTTTCTTAGCTCTCAGGAAATAAATACACCTTAGCATGTTTCCTTCAGACTGGTAAAATAGGCCTTCAGACCTAGGAGAAGCTATTCCCAAAGCTGCAGGATCTCTGGAAGAATATTTAGCTAGCTGCTTTTCTGCTCTTTAATCAGGCACTTCAGTGGACTGCAGCTGGGCTGCAGATCTGGTGTGTGAGAGTGACCTTGGTCCTGACCTTTAAAGCCTGGGATCTCTCTTGTTGCAAATATCCTGCTTTCTGCCTAAGAACTAATGGGCCCCTAGTGGGACTTTGAAAAGCACCCGTAATGTCCTGGAACACTTTGCCCCCCTGACTAATGAGCTGCAGCATCCTGCATAGCTTCCATTTCTCAAACAGATGAAAGGTACAATCTCATACTGGGTACACAGCAGTGATTTAGTCTGGCAGTGACAAAACCAGGTTCGTATCCAAAGTTTTTCGTGTGCACTTGCCCCACAGAAGACTGATAGATCCCTTTGTAAGTCTCAGGCACAGTGTCACCTTTGCCCTGTCATCTTCTGGCTGTTCTTTCCATGACCCATATCCAGCTTTCCTTTCTAACTGCAAATGCATTAGATAAGTCTGCAGGTATCTCAAAAATGCAGTTACAGCTTGTTTTACTGTATTTATGGGAGATGCTAAATTAGAGACATTTTGATGGCAACCAAATCCACTGATTTTTGGAGTACCGACTCTAGAACTACCTCTTTTGGGGCAAAACCCGCTGCAGTTATGGCATTTCTGAATGATAAGGAAAAAAAATTCAATGTGAATTGAATAACGGGAGGTGAATAAATGTGGGTACAGTTGGCTATCTGCTTGGGAAAACAAAGCCACCATGTATCAGCTGGTGCCTGTTCTTCCTGTTCTGTCAGCTTTGCTGTAATGTGGCTTGCTTTCTGTTCCAGGAGATGAGTGGCTTGTACTCCCCAGTCAGCGAGGACAGTACGGTGCCACAGTTTGAGGCTCCCTCACCTTCACACAGGTATGGAGTTTGCAACTCACAACTTGGATTTTAAGCTGTGCATACTGCACTATATTTGCTAGTTCTCTCCATGCCACGCCCCAAAACACAAGTTTTGAGTGCTATACAGTGTTTTCCTGTTGTGTTTTTGGTTGGAACAAGCTTTTTTGTGAAGAAAAAGCCATCTGAGTCTGCAGTAGGATGAAGAGTCTACCCCTAAAGCAGATGGTATGGAAAGCTGATGGTTTTAAATGTGATAGGAATTAGTTAACTTGAGTCATAAGTCTTTGCTGTGGTATGAAATATTTCTGTTAAATACATACTACCATTTCTGAACATTAGGCAGCTCTGCTTGGCATATGAAAGGTCTTAATTTTGTATGATGGTGTCTTCTGGCTTCCTCACTCAGAGTGCATCCCTAAAGGTATAGGCTTACAGGATTGAAATTTAACACATACAGCTCAATGGTTCTGTTTATCTGCTGCCTGTTTTGATTTAATGTCTTTCTAATAACACCATTTCAGTGTGGATTTTAGTCTGGAATGTCATGGAGTCTGGCTTCTTGGTGATAAAATTGCAGATGCTTCATGTGTCCGAGTTGCACATGCCAGGGTTTGAAGCGCTCTGCTTCTTTATGCCCATGTTTTTTTTCAGTTTTAAGAAACCTCAGATTTCATTTGGCCAAGTTATATTATTACATTATCATCTCTCCTAAATCTTAATAGTTCTCTAAACTGTTGTCTTTTGTTACAAACCATACTGGTGCCTTTCCTACCATTAGCAGCTGTAAACGTAACAGCCCAGAAGTAAGGAAGGAAAATGATCAGATTTCCTCCCCTACAGAGTTTTAGGTATAGTACTTTGGTAAGGAGCCCAGCAATATGGGCTAGGGTTTCTTACCAGGATGCTACTTCTGGACACCAAGACTAGAATCTCTCGTATTTCTATGAAGCTCTGGCTGGCTATGAGGGAAAGGACAGGAATGTGATCAAGGTGGATGGAACAGTCAGTATCTATTAATCTGTTCTTCACTGCTTGCTTGATTCTTTTGGGTACAGGTGTGTTTTTGAACTTGAGTTATTGCTGTTTTGCCATGAAGCTGATCAGATTCTTGTCAGATTCTACTAGTTTTCTGATTATTGGCTAGTAAAGAGATTGCTTGTGTTTCACTTCGTGGTACTGCTGCTTGGGGAGAGCTTGAGCACTGGCTGGCCTGAATTTGTTAATGTCTTCTTGTCCTGAAGGTATTCAACACTTTTTTTTTTTTTTTCAATCCAGAAGATTGTACTTATGTGTTAAAATGCATCTCTATTACTTGAGCCAAGCTAAGAAGGGCTTCCAAAGAACATTTTGAATCTGTTGAAACCTGGAATATCATTTTCAGACCAAGACTTTTGGTGAAAGAGTTGGAGAAAAAAAATAATCTGCATGAGACCTACACTGCTTTCAGTCTATTGACAATTTATTATTCCTTTATGCCTGTCAATTTCATGTCCTAGGGTCAATCATCCTCAGTTCTTGGTTTGAAGATATAAGATAGTGTCCAAAATACCTTAGTGTCTTTGAATAGATCTGCTTCACTTGAGGTCTACTGGGAGATGGTGGTGGATTAGACTATGGTGGGTACAGAGACCGTGAACTCTTTCATACCCAAACTTCTTGTGCTTGTCTGGTTCCATCTGAGCTGTGTCTTGAACTTTTGGGTTTTGTGATATAATAACATAGTTGGGGCTTTTCTAGGATATGTGGGGTTGTTGCCTTCTCTTAGCTTGAGAAGACCCTTTTTTTGTTTCTCAATGATTCTCCCACAGTAAGATGTAGGTATGAATAGTTGAAGAGAAAATAGTACCCGAAAGAAGTGTCTTGAGAAGGCATTGATTGTTCTCTGACTCTTGTACCTTCTGTCCCTGCCCTCTCTCAATAGTTTTGCGTAATTCAAGTAATTGAGGTGGTTTGATTTACCAGAACTCCGATTCCAGGAAGTTCTACCACTTGAAATTAATTTTTTTTTGACATTAAGGTTTTGGAGAGTGTCTCAAAGCCTGTAACTTTGATTCTTCCTTGAAAAGAATGCTGCAGAACAACTGGTAGTAACTTTAAAATATGCTAATTTATCTTTTTTTTTTTTTGCAGCTTTAAGTGAAATATTTAATCTCCAGAGTGCATTTTAGAATTTCTGTGAATGAAATACAAATATAGTTTGAGATTGTTTCATTTCCATTTTCAAATGTTATTCAACTTTCAGAGACTTTTTAACTTACCATTGAATTAAGTTGGTATCTTTAAATTGGAAAACGACTCGTTAACATGCTTAACACCCTGCTAATGAAATATAATTGTATGAAATTTTACTAATGTGCCTTATAAATAGGACAAGGTTATCATAGGCTTGTGCTTAGATGAAGGACATGTCTTTAGCCTTTGAATTTTTAGCTCAAGAAAATAGAGGTCTCTGGAATTTGGTTTTATCTGGTCCCTAGTGACTCGCCCTTATTCATCTACTTCCTCTAAATCACAGGCTTGCTTCATTAATTCTCTGTTTCTTTTCATTGTTTGTAGCTTTTCTTCGCTTTACATCTCCAAAATGTGAAATTACTCTGTCTCTCCCCACCTTCCTTCATAAATTTCTTTAGCAAAAGAAGCCCCCAAGTCCCAGGTTTCACAGAGTCAGCTCTCAGCTTCCCGTTTTCTGTTCAGCTTGCGCAGGGTGTGATGAAACATTACATTGGGTAATAGCGCAGCGCTTGTTTACAGTGTTGCAGATTGCTGGGCTTGTATACTGATAGAGCACAAGAGAGGAAGAAGGGGAAAGAACAAATAGTTCTGGGGAAGGTTTTCCTGAACAGGCGGGCAGCCTGTTTTTTCCTACCAGTAAATGGTACAAACAGGAGATACAAATAAGCGGCTTCTCCATGGCTGCTTATTCAGGCAGTAACAGCACTAACAAACTAGCACCCTAATAGGAGTTCTGGGGAAGGGTTTTGCTCTAAAAGTGAGTTGCCTGGTAACTCCAATTGAGTTATCAAAATCTACATCCACTTCTCCTCCATTTGTTCTGATTGCCCTCCTCCCACCCCCATAAGGGTGTAACAAATGGGGTTTATGGTCTGCGGGTTGCTGCCTTTTTGTTGTTCCAAGGCTTGAAACATGTCTTGTCAGTGTAGCTGAATTTCCTACATTTTCCTAATTTTACAGCTTTTAGAGGAGAACTCAGGGAAATTTTGCAATTTGCTGATTATTTCTGTCCTGTTTTTAAAAAGGAAAACATTCAAGCGTGTGCCTCTGTGCTTGGCACTGGTGAGGCCACACATTGAATACTGGGTTCAGCTTTGGGCCCCTCACTACAGGGACATTGAGGTCCTGGAGCAGGCCCAGAGAAGGGCAACAAAGCTGGTGAAGGATCTGGAGAACAGGTCTGGTGAGGAGCAGCTGAGGGACCTGGGATTGCTTAGTCTGGAGAAAAAGAGGTTGAAGGGAAACCTTGTTGCTCTCTACAACTTCCTGAAAGGAGGTTGGAGTCAGGTGGGGGTTGGTTTCTTCTCCCTAGTATCAGGTGATAGGAGAAGAGGAAGTGGCCTGAAATTGTGCCAGGGGAGTTTTAGGTTGGATATTAGGAAAAATTTCTTTACTGAAAGAGTGGTCAGGCATTGAAACAGGCTGCCTAGGAAGGTGGTAGAGTCACCATACCTGGAGGTGGTCAAGAATGGCACTTTGGGACTTAGTTTAATGGCCATGGTGGTGTTGGGTTGATGGTTGGACTCTAGATCTTGGAGATCTTTTCCAACCAAAACAATTCTGTGATTCTGTGCCTGTTTGAATCAGCTACAGGTAATGCACAGAAGTGATTCTGAATTTGTATTCTGGTTAGGGAGATGATGTCTGCACTCCTGAAGGCTTTACATCACCAGACAACCTGCAGCCAGATGAGACCAGACGCTCTAAGTCTCTGTTTTGCTGTTAATTGCCACTGTACCTGTCTCCCAGTCGAGCGGCTTATTCGTGCTGCTCCTGGCTTGATCAGCTGTACCTGCTTCATCATTTCATGTGGCCACATTCTGATTTAAAGTTTGTTGTCCCTGACCATGCCTGAAGCAGCTCTGCTGTTTTCTTCCTTTGCACTAGCTCACAGCAAATAATGATTGTTATTCATCCCCAGTTTTCTTTGTTTGCAGCTTTTGTCTTGCCTGTAACAGAAGCCAAATCAATCTCATTGTACAAGTTAACCACCAATGAGACTTTAAAATCACCTCTCATCTTCTGTTTCTGCTTCTTCCCACCTCTAGGGGAGCTTTAAAGCATTCAGAGAAATACTTGAGCACTTGTAGCACTGTGTTACCCTTCTAGACTTACAGGTGCCTTGACCAACACTTCAGCCAAACCACTTGTTTCATGTCCAAGTATTATCAAGCTCTGGCAGCTGTTATATGAACGTCAATAGGTGCAAACATCTTCACAAACCTGGACTTAGAGCAGTGCTCTGAAAGCTTTTTGAAGAAACCTTCAGCTTTCCAAAGCAATGCTTAAGCAGAATGTTACACAGAATCCCTGCAGGGTGGGGGTTGGAAGGGACCTCTGGAGATCATCCAGTCCAATTGCCCTGCTAATGCTGGGGGCACTCATGCAGCTTGCTCAGGATCACAGTGTCTGTGTTGGTTTGGAACCTCTCCAGAGGAGGGGAGGAGACTCCACAACCTCTTTGGGCAGCCTGCCGCAGGGCTCTAGCACCTTCACAGAAAAAAAGTTTTTCCTCATGTTTCAGTGGAACCTCCTGGGTTCCAGTTAGTGCCTGTTGCCCCTTGTCCTGTCACTGGGCACCACTGAAAAGAACCCAGCCTGATCCTCTTGACTGTCATCCTTTAGCTCTTGATGAGCACTGATCAGATCAGTGATGTTCAGTGATAGGTCAAGGGGCAACGGGTGAAAGCTGGAGCATAGGAGGTTCCATGTGAACATAAGAACTTTGTGAGGGTACCAGAGCCCTGGAACAGGCTGCCCAGAGTGGTTATGGTGTCTTCTTCTCTGGAGACGTTCAAAACCTGCCTGAATGTGTTCTTGTGTGATCTACTCTAGGTGATCCTGCTTTGGCAGGGGGTTTGGACTAGATGATCTTTCAAGGTCCCTTCCAACCCCTAACATTCTGTGATTCTGGGTTTTTTTTCAATTGGAGTGCTAAGGGTGCTGTAATCCATCCGTGGCAGCTAAATATCTTGCCCATATGTGCAAGAGTACTGAACCATCTGGCTTCTGCTTGTGTGGGGAGATCTTCTGGCATTTTGGAAAGTTAAATCTCTTGAGTTTGCATATATTTTTGAAAATAGTGATTTAAGGTATGTTATGTCATTCTAGATACTATTTTGCTATCTGTGGTGGAGTATTTTCTGATAACAGTAATCCTGGCTGTCAGTATTTTTTAGTTTATTTCTAGATTTAATTACTTGTGTCATTTTGTGTGTCTTCACAGCTGTCTGGGAATACCAGTGTCTGTGTTCAGCTGAGTTCTCTAGCTTTTCTCTTCACAGTGCTGTTTTAAATGCTATGCCATTAAACTTCTCATTTATTTATTTATTATGGTGTGGGTTTTTTTTTTTTTTTTTTGCAAGGAACTGATAAACAATGGTAGCATGTTAGTTTCAGAAGGTCTCATCCTGCATGCTTCATACAAAAGAGATGCTCTTGCATTCTAATTAGAAATTACTAGATTGCACTGGACATAACTGTGTATGACAGCATTCTGCTCTAGGAAATCCCTCTATTTAAACAACTAAATAATTAAATCCTTCCCAAACCCCCAAACAAAAAATAACCCTGAGTTCCCTGTCTGCAAAATGATTTCCCAAGGCAAATCATGCTGTAGGATGTGAAGTGGGGGAGGTGGGGGCAATAGCAAACAGGTTAAAAATGCTGACGGCTGCTTGTACAGTGATTTAAGCAGGCTGTTTCTTTTGGTTTTGCAGTAGTATTATTGACTCCACGGAGTACAGCCAGCCTCCAGGCTTCAGTGGCAGCTCTCAGGTAAGGTAATACCTGTGTCTGTGCACAGCAGGGATGGGACAGTCATGGTGGAGGTTGGGCACAGAGTAGACAACTTCATCTCCAGATCAACTCGAGTCTTGGAATGCTTTTAGCTTGGTATATGGGCAAAGAGGAACCAATACCACAGCAGAGGAATGACTGTGCCTGATTGTGAGTACCCATCCTGACACCATCAGAAAATTCTGGTGTAATATTTTAAACATCTGACTTGATTCCCCAATCTGACTCTTCCAGGGAAGAAAGGATACTTTTTACTCTTCATCTCTTCTCCCACGTGGGCAGCATTTGGGAAGGGAGGTAAATCCTGACCCTTTGCATTGACTTAAATAACTTTTGATCAAGCTTGGCTCTCAAAACAAGAAACATTTGTTCTCCAAACATGTGGTCATCTTGTAGTTTGTCCTTGCTTAGGACCTTACAAACTTTGCCATGAAATCACAGAGAGAGTACAAAGTTGCATATACAGTGAAGCTGTTTGGCAGGCAGTCTCCAAACTATGTAATGTACTGGGGCCTCCTGAATGCCAAGCAGCACTGACAACAGACTTTCACCTCAGAGCTATTCACCTGGGCTGGGAAGATGACACTGATACCTAGATCAGTTCCCAAAATGTTAAACAGCTTTGATTTAACCAGGCAGACTATTAGTTGCCTTTGGTGCTCTCTGGTGGACTCTCCATGGCCAACAGCAGTATCAAACTGGTAAATTAACACATACAAGTGCTGCTTGTGGTCCTTACGTGATGGAGGGTATCTGATATGAAGAAAGACTTTTGGGCTAATGCACCTGTGTGCATGCAGGCTTGGGGTCTGCAGCTGTATAATTGATTGGTAACTAGAAAAATCCATCTCTTAGTCCGTGGGAAAAGTGCTTCTTCCTGCTGCTGTAGTCTCAAGAGGTTTTTGTTTGAACAAAGAACTGCAGCTCTATCTCACTTCGGAGGGCAAGTGAAGTGCGAGTGGAGACTTCACGTTCAGTACTCTGCTATGGTACAGTGTATTTGTTCTCCACTTGTTTCCATCCTTTTCTTCCTATTTCAAAGACAAAACTAACAGCACAACTATACTATTGTTAAGTGCACAAAACAAGCAACCTAAACTTTCTAGTCATTCTGCATGACAGCCTTAATTTTGTGAGAATAATTTTTTTTTTTGTCTTCAAATTACCCATTTTGTCCTCAGGATTGCGAGATCTGTACTTCTTAGTGCAGCTTTTCAAATTAAACTTTAAGGAAGAGGAGTTGAAAGTCTGCTCTTGAAGTTAAACTGTTCATTCAGAGGTTGTCTAATTTCAGCAAGATTTTACCATAAAAAATAGTTTGAAGAATATAAATCCTCTTGTGCTTTGTTTTGTCATGGCAAAACAAAATTGTAGACTGGGTACTGCTGGCGGACAGAGGTTGTGCTAGAATGGACAGCACACCTTACTTTCTCAACATAAGTGCTTTGTGCATTGCTCTTGAAGGTGTTCTTAGGGATGAATTTAAATACCACAAGGCTACAGGACTGTTTTCCAGAAAATGAGCTTCAGAAGTAGATAGTCATATAGGAATTCTGCAGGTGGAATTTGGTGGCATATATTTCCTGCTAGAAATAGAGTTGTGTGTAGTTATGAAGCTTTGCCACAGTTGTTAGAGGACTCCATAAAGCACCTGCTGGAGTTCAGACAGTAAAAATACTCTTGATAACAGCAATCTAACAAATGTCCTAATCTAGGACAACCACAGTAGTTGTAGCAGTTGAATAAAAATTACTTGGGTATGTTTTCTCCTTTCTCTTAGGTTTCTTTGGTGGGTTTTTTTTGTCTCTTATTTACAAGCCTTGCTTAACAAGCAGCCAGGGAGCAGACTTCATAGAAACTGAATAAATATTTTGGTGAAATATGAGAAATTCAAAATTTTAGCTGTGGAGGATCTGATGGTACAGGTTAATGCAGATTGATCCCCAGCACTACTGGGTTGCCATGTGCCAGCCTCAGACCTTGGCTGGGGACATCTTCCTTTGAAGAGCGAAAATGTAGTCACACAGCAGCCAAATATTTGCCATGATTGTTTCCATCTTGATTTGTAGTAGGCTCATCAGGGAGATCATTGCTGGATGTGAGTTATATTGCAGAGGGGCTGCTCCCAAAAGCCTGTATTGATAGGATGAGGGGCAATAGTTTGAAATGAGAAAAGAGCAGATTTAGATTGGATGTTAGGACAAGTTCGGCACCATGAGAGTGGTGGAACACAAATAGGTTGATGAGGGAGGTAGTTGAGGCCCCGTCCCTGGAGGTATTCAAGGTCAGGCTCAACAAGGGTCTGAGCAACCTGATCTAGTGGAGGACTCACTGCAGGGAGTTGGACTAGATGACCTTTGGAGGTCCCTTCCAACCCAAACCCTTCTTTGATTCCATGAATAGGCAGGATTCGAATGGGCTGAAATCTGTTCTGGTTGGTGTGCTTGGTAGATGTTATGAGGGCAGCCTATTCTCCTGCGTGGCTTGAGGAAGGGTGGGATTGGCTAGTGCCCACTGAGTGGCCTTGTACATGGTCAGGGATGTTGTTCATTAGAGACCTGGCTGCTTCTCAAATCGTTTGCTATTTCCCCATTAGCTTTAAGTTTGTGGCAAGTGAGACTTCTTAAGTATAAACTAAAGCAAGGCACTCTTCCTGCTTCTTGTGTAGTACAAAGATTTGTTCCCTTTCCTCACTAGTGATTAAAATGAGAAGTACTGCAGTTTTGGGTTTGTTTCAGGAGAGCTTGCTTAGTTTCAGTGCTTTGCTTCTACTTTGCTATTACTTGCTTGGGTAGGTTGAGAAATGACTTTAATGATGAGTTTCATGGACTCCTTTTCAATTAACCTTTGAACATCATGGTGTCTTCAGCTTCTCTTCTTATTTGCTTAGCTTTATAAAGAGTTACTGAGTTGCTTTGAAAGAAATAATTTAGTAACTAACTCTTAAGCAAACACCTCTTTTTTTTTTTTTTTTTAATGAGCTGTCTGCCAGGAATCTAGGAAGTGTTTGTTGTAGTCTGTTTGGTTTGTGAAGCTGGAAGCCCAGGATCTTTAGGCTCTGCCATCTCTCTGTAGATACAAAAAGCGACTCCCCAGGGGTTGCTGATGTCTGTCCTGCATGAGAGGCTGAGATCAAGAAATTTGTAAAGACTCAAGGAAAAAAAAACCTCTAAACCTAGATTTTTTTGTTTGTCAGGTTAGAGGGTACAACAAAGGACCCTGAGAATAACTGTGGGCAGTGGCAAGATCTTCATTTATTGTCATTTTGCACTTCTAGCCCTTCATGTGTAATGCATAAATCATTCATAATTTGGTAAAATCTACTCAACTGAAACCCAGGCCTGGCTTTATCTTGCTGAAGTGCTCTCTCTTCTCCTTTCAGGCCAAAAAGCAGCCATGGTATAACAGCACACTAGCCTCGCGACGCAAGCGACTCACAGCTCACTTTGAGGACCTGGAGCAGTGCTACTTCTCCACCAGGATGACACGTGTCTCAGGTGAGTTCCTCTTGTGTGGTGTTCAGCTTCTGACATCAGTTACTTCTCAAAGTCCTCAGAAAAGACTTGCTCTTGAGAGAGCAGCTTTCACTTCTTCCTTGCATGAGAATGCTGGCGCATACTTGTGTTCCTCAGCTCATCCTGTTTTGCTTTTCTTGACCAGTCTTTGAAGTTGCTAAATTTAGCAAACTTAATCCTGTCGCTTTGGAGGGGCACGTGCATAGCTTTGCAATCCTGCACTGTGAAGGGCATAACCCATGATAAATAACTTAATTGATGCTCCTTCTGAAGATTTGAAGGTTTGAAAACAGTGGTTGGGTTGTCTTTGTACTAGAAATGTGGTATAAACACCGTAGTTAACCATTACAGTTGAATTTACTACAGAGGTATAAAGATACATTGATAAATTCTCCTGCATTTAGCATGCAGTAGGACACTTGGAGGTTATGCTTTCTGTTGTGTAGATTGAGCCTCAGTTAACAAATGGCTTGGAGTATAAAAGCTGAGTGTGCAGCGGTGGTGTTGTCCCATGGGGCACACCTTAGGTTTAAGGCTTGTTTTGGAGAATTAGAAACTGTTTTCCCAATTGCCTAGATTGCTTCATTCATAATTGAGTAACAGCGTGACAGCAGCTAAAGTAGTTGTTACTGAGTGGATGGATGGTTCTTAATTACATGACAAGATTCTCTTAAGTCAAATGAATAAGTCTTGAGGGCAAGGAGGGTTTGCTCTGCAGCCCCTCTGGGGAAGAAACCAGCTCTGGGAAAAAAGTTTCAGGCAAAGGGCTGTAGCAGGAAAGAGATTCGCAGCAGCAAGCTCTGTGAGCTGTAGTTCATACAAAGGGAGGCAGGCTGCAGCGAAGAGCATGGAGCAGCCCAGCCCTCAGAAGGTGGGAGAAACCTCCTAGGGACAAGAGAACCAAGCAGGTGTTGCTGCAGCAGAATATCTTTACTTCATAGAATTGTAGCATGTTTTGGCTTGGAAGGGATCTTTAGAGGTGATCTAGTCCAACTCCTCTGCAGTCAGAGGGACATCTGCAACTAGAACAGGTTTCTCAGAGCCTGATCCCATCTGGCCTTGAATATTGGCGCATGCACAACTCAGGGCAACCTGTTCTAATGTCTGTTTACTCTCACAGTAAATTTCTTCCCAGCATCTCAACTAAATCTCTCCTCTTTCAGTTAAAACAATTGCCTCTCATCCTGTCACTGAACTCTCTGATACAGTGTATCAGCTTTCTGATCAGCCCCTTTAAGTACTGAAAGACCACTATAAGGTCTTCTCAGAGTCTTGTCTTCTCCAGGTTAAACAAGCCCAGCTCTCTTAGCCTGTGCTCACAGGAGAATCCCTTGATCACTTTGTGGTTCTCTTCTTGACCTGCTCCAACAGCTGTCTTTTTTTTGGGGGGGACCCCAGAGCTGGACACAGAATTTGCAGCCTCGGAAGGCAAGGACTTGACCTTTCAGGACACAGAGGTTAGCAAGAGAGCTGGGGTAGAAACCCTACCTTTTCTCCATGGGTTTATTTTCGGTTTCATTCACTTAAAAAAAAAAAAAATATAATAAATACATATATAAGTATATAAAAATATATATGCACTCTATATATATTTTGGTTTAATTTTTAAAAAAGTTTGGCTTTAAGTTTGAAGGCTGCAACATAGTTTAGAAGAGCTCACTCTTAGAATTCTAGAATCCTAGAATACATCAAGTTGGGAGGGACCCTCAAAGGTCATCTAGTCCAACCCCCCTTGCAGTGAGCAGGTTGATCTCCAATTAGATCAGGTTGCTCATGGCCACATCAAGTTTGACCTTGAGCGTCTTCAGGGATGGTGCCTTCACCACATCTCTGTGCAACCTATTCCACTATTTCACTATCCTCATAGTAAAGAACTTCCTAGTGTCTAATCTGAATCTGCTCTGCTCTAGTTTCAAACCACTGTCCCTTGTCTGATCACTGCCCAGTGATCAGTCCCTCCCCAGCTTTCTTGTAGGCCCCCTTCAGGTACTGGAAGGTTGTTTTAAGGTCTCCCTGGAGCCTTCTCTTTCCCAGGCTGAACAACCCCAACTGTTAGCCTGTCTTCACAGCACAGGTGCTCTAGCCCTCTCATCATCTTAGAAGCCCTCCTCTGGACCTGCTCCAACAGTTTGATGTCCTTCTTGTGTTGAAGGCCCCAGACCTGGACACAGTACTTAGATATATCTACATATCCCACCTTTGTCAGAGCAGTGTCTGAATTGGCTCTCATCATGCATAGCAAAATAATTTTCATAGGGAATGCAGATCACTGAGAGGGTGCTTCAGTAGCTGGAAGGTGAGAGAAGCTGATTGTATGTGACCAGCTAGTTTCCTGGGAAATGCTAGCAAGTGCACTGCAGAACACAGGACTTCACAGATCACACTGGGATGATTTCATGCAGTGCTTTCTTGGTGATGCGTAACTGCTTATGTTAAAATAATGCTTATTAACCAAGGATAACAAATGAGGCTCTTCCCAGCATTCCCTCGTAGAAGACATCTTTCTTCATAATTGGAACTATAAATATGAATGCAGTGAAACTGCTTTTTGTATTCATGTGTCAGCTGCACCAAGAGCAGAGGAGAAGGCTCTGGGGAGACCTTATAGTGGCCTTCCAGTACCTGAAGAGGGCTTCCAAGAAAGCTGGGGAGGGACTTTTTGCCAGAGCTTGTAGTACTAGGACAAGGGGGAATGGATTGAAGCTGGAAGAGGAGAAATTTAGACTGAAGATTAGGAAGAAATTCTTTACAGTGAGGGTGGTGAGACACTGGAACAGGTTGCCCAAGGAGGTTGTGAATGGCTGCTCCCTGGAGGTGTTCAAGGCCAGGTTGGATGAAGCCTTGAGCAACCTGGTCCTGTGGAAGGTGAACCTGCCTGTGGCAGGTGGGTTGGAACACCATGATCTTTAAGGTCCCTTCTAAACCAAACCATTTTATGATTCTCTGATTTGCAAGTGCAGGTTCTTCCCTAAATAACAGAGAACCTCTTAGACTTAATTAAATTTCTTCTCTTAACTCATTCCTGTTTTCTGACACACTTTAAATAGGATTTACTGTGGATTTAAAGCTTTCTGCAGGAAGTTCCTATGACTGCTCTAGGAGGGAGTAGAGATATAACTGTAATTATGAACTGGCCTTGCACTTCGACAGGGAAAATGTCTTGAGAAATAACATTCTGTTTTCCAGGCACAGATAGAGAATAAATTATAGGAGGGTTTTGTGCTTGATCTCTAAATGAAGGAAATGGAAGGGAAGCAGCTGTTTGTGCCCATCTGAGTGTCAAAGGAGGAAACTGCTTTTGAAAAACCCTGACTGATGTTGAAGTGCTGCATCTCAAGCTGTTTCCCATAGTGGCCAGGTGGTGATGGTTTTAATCTGGAGCAGCACTTTGTTCATTTTACCCCTTTTGATCCACCTGACATGGGTAATGTATGTGCTACTACCCTTAACCATGCTAATTACTAGCCTCCTCTATTCCTTTATTACCATCAACATTACAGATCATAGAAGGGACACTTCAAAATGCCTTACAAGTGTAGAGCAAGATAATAATTCCCGATGGCAAGGAATTACCAGGGAGCAGAAACTGATTACTCTCTCTCTCTTTTCCCACAAGAAGTCACAGCTGTTTTGTGTTTCTAGATCAACCTCTCCCTTTTTCACCCCACTAATTCCAAAGCTTTCTAGTAAATGGAGCTTTGTCATTTCCATGTTCTGCTGATAAGGATAACTAAGGGTTAGAATTTGATCTCAGCGTGTGAGCAAGTCATGTGTATGTCTTCTCTGCTGCTGCAGTGGGTGCTGTGGTTTAACAGGATAGGAGATGTGGGGTACCTGTAAACCAAGGTGCTGTCTTAGCTCTGCCAGAGTTGTTGTTACATTGCAGAGGTGCAAAAAGACAAAGTAAAGGTGGGAACGTTGGAGGAGGAAAGGATGCAAATTCTGGGGGTTATTACACAGCCTAAAGGTTCTACCTAATCTCTGACTGCAGTTGTGTGATCACAGACTCATAGAATAGTTTGGTTTAGAAAGAACCTTAAAGATCATCCAGTTCCATCTCCCCTGCCTTGGACACGGACACTTCCCACTATGCCCCTAGGCAGCCTGTTCCAGTGTCTCACCACATTTGCTGTGAAGAATTTCTTCCTAATCTCCAGTCTAAATCTGCCCTCATTAAGCTTCAATCCATTCCCTCTTGTGTGTTCTATCACAACAAGCCCTTGTAAAAAGTCCCTTCCCAGCTTTCTTGTAGGACCCCTTCTGGTACTGGGAGGCCACTCTGAGGTCCCCCTTAGAGTCTTTTCTCCAGGCTGAACAGACTAAACTCAGCCTGTCCCCATAGGGGAGGTGCTCCAGCCCTCTGATCGTCTTTGTAGCCCTAATATCTGATGGTATTAGGTACCCTGACTTTCTGTATTAGGAAATAATAAATTTTAAAATGGTTTAAGTAAAATTCATACCAAGGAAAGTTGAGACATCTAAGGAACTGGAGAATGACTTTCAACTATCTATACTGCCATTTAGTTTTTTAGCTTTTGTAGTAAACTGTTATATTTCCCACGGAATATTTATCATCATTATTCCAGCCGCCTCAATTTCACCTTGTCTGCTGAAGGTCATAGTTTTCACAAAACATGCAGTTCAGGAAGACTTCTGGTTTTATGCCTGCCTTCCTTCTCCAGCCTTGAAACTACTCAGCTGCTTTTGGAGTAGCAAGACAGATTTTTTTAAATTTTTTTTTCTAGAAGTATTTGTACATCAAATCTATGCATATTGTAACAAATATAAGGAAAGGGATATTCTTTCACCTCCATAGAGAACTAGATGAGTTCTTCCCAGTGAATTTTGATATACTTAAAGGTTTTGTGTTAATAATCTATATGGTCTGTGGGCTTATTAGGAAAGCTGCATTTGTGATATTTAGGCAGATTCCCAGCACAACAGGCTCACCCATCACTGCAGTGTAAAGACTTAATTTGTGCTCTGAAAAATCTTACTGCCTTCAGGGAATGCCAGAGGGGAGAGAGGGTCTGGTTTTGACCAAGAATCCTCCCCATATAACAGATAGGGGTAGTGTCATGTGAAGACATACATCTTGGGGTTGTGTTTGGGTTGGTTTTGTGTTAGCTGTCAAGTTTATCTTCTGCTTCTGTCTTCCCCAATGCTGCTGCCTCTCCCTAGATGACAGCAGAACCACAAGCCAGCTGGATGAGTTTCAGGAGTGTCTATCCAAGTTCACGCGCTACAATTCTGTCCGACCTCTGGCAACGCTTTCTTACGCTAGTGACCTCTACAATGGCTCCAGCATAGTATCCAGGTAAGACATAGCATGGCTCTGCCAGAGCATCTCATGCTGATAGGGGCTGCTGAGGCTGAGTTAATAACCCATGTTAAGCAAGTTATGGTCTGTACGTACATAACACTTGCAGTCGCTTCCCAAACGTAGTTTTGTCAGTGTTTGATTATCACTGATCTACAAAGGCACTCAAGTACAACAGTAGTATCTTTTTGCTCCTTTTTATATTCATCAAGACCACATTGCAGAACCTCTGAGGTGAGTATCTGGAGCTGTTGTGATCAAACACAAAGCCTTTTGTAGGCTCAGCCCTCCTCATATTAGTGTAGCTCAGTTGTAAGTGGTGCAGTTCTGGTGTTTGAAGAAACTTCCATCTTGCTTGGTGCTGGTAATTTGAAGAATTGTGGTGGTTTTATATATTGTTGGTAGATCTGGTCGTGGTGGCAAATGTTAACCAGCCAAGTTATCTTTTAATGGAATTGTCAGAACTCTTGAGTGTTGGAAGCTCTGTTGGCAGCGCTAAACACAACTGAGGGGGTGATTGTGGTCAAAGCAACTCAACAGCTCCATTCTTGCCAGCAACTCTCTATCTTCTGCTACGAGGGGTGGTCATATCCTGTGCATTGCTGCAGAAGCTCATCTGAGCTTCCCGTGGAGTGGTTTGGACACTAAACTGGTGAAATGCTCTTGACTGTCGTTCAACAGAATTAGTTCCATGATCCATCTCCCTTGAGGATCAGGCTTAAGTGAGCACATGAGATAGGGGGAAGGTGCTGGGACCTGCCAACTGCCCTAACATTAAACTGTTTTTAGCAGCTGTGAAAGCATGCCCTGGGGGATTTCATGAGCCTGAGGTGTCTTGTTTGGAGCTGAGTGCTGTGGATAAAATGATGCAACACATTAAGTGGGAAATGTTTTCTGTATGGCATGTACGCAGAACCCATTAGCTTCTTACAGGCTCGTTTCACAAATTTAAATATCTTCTCAGCAAACTTTTGAGGGAGAGAAGTTGTATCATAGATCATCTAGTTCCAATTTCCCTGCCATGGCAGGGGCACCTTCCACTAGACCAGGTTGCTCAATGCCTTGTCCAGCCTGGCCTCAAATACCTCCAGGGGGAGGGGACATCCACAACCTCCCTGGACAACCTGTTCCAGTGTCTCCCCACCCTTACTGTAAAGAATTTCTTCCTAATCTCCAGTCTAAATATGCCCTTCTCAAGCTTCAATCCATTCCTCCTCCTCCTATCACTATAAGTGCTTGTAAAAAGTCCCTCCCCAGCTTTCTTGTAGGCCCCCTTCAGGTATTAAAAGGCTGCTGTGAGGTCTCCCTGAAGCCTTCTCCAGGCTGAACAGCCCTGACTCTCACAGCCTGTCCCCGAAGAGGAGCAGGAGATCTTTTCTCCTCTACGTTGGGGAGCAGGAGATCCAAAGTGACCATACCTGAGGTCTTGAAAGAAACATTGCTGTGAGATGATGAATTGAGCTTAGGTTTTCTGAGTCTGGTCTAATGCCTTCTGAAGAGGTCACTGAGGCAGTATCAGAAGAGCTTGAATGCTTGTTGAAAAACCCCAAGAAATTTGCACTGGGTGAAGAAATGTGTGACATAGAGTATGTCTTTTAGTTTTTTATTTTTAGTGGCATTGATCCCTTAAATACTTCAGTATGTAGCAGGAATGTCTATGTCCAACACAGCCCCAGAGGTCAGAACACAATAATCACTGATCTGGCGTCTATTTAACCTGTGCTGATTGGGTTCACACAAGCTGCAATGAAATGCAGATGGGAATCTCACTGCAACACAGACAAACTTTCTCGGTTACCAACTTCAGTATGGATTGGATTCTGCTTCTTTGCCCTTGCTTCTCCTTGACATTCTGCAAGAGCAGCATTTTTGTGGTATTTGGTTAGAAAATGCTGGAAGGGCAGTAAATCTCCCTCCTGTTTTGTAGGCATTTTAATTCTTGGGTGAAATATATTTGAGAAGTACGTGTGTTACTGCTGTGAAAATGTGGTGCCTCCCTCTATAACTAGTGCTAGAATCAGTAGTTAAATCCACCTAACAGCCAAATAACTTGGCTTCCAATTCAATGTTCTCCCCTTCTCCTGCTTTTAAATCAAAGCTTTTAAATCTTTGGGGGGTTTAGTATGTGGGCTGAGTAAGACTGTTCATGTCTGAGGGTATCCTTAAGTGCTCTGGTAGAACAGGGCTGCTGAGCATGCTGCTGCTGTAATACTTATTAGCTTCTGGCTATCCAGACAGTTCCTTTTAAAACTTTGGATTTGTTAATCCGGAGTTTACATGTAGTGTGTGTTGGCCAGCACACTTCTGTGTTCACTGTTGTTCTTCATCCAAGTTAATGGACTCAAGTTCAGAGAGTCTGTGAGCTAAATGGGGGGTCTCTTGGTGATGGCAACTTAAGATAATCAAAGAGCAACTTCTGGGTATCTGTGAATGATCCAAATAAATTATCAGGGCACTTAACTTATTGTTATTTCATTTGTTTACATGCTGTGAAAATAACTTATTTGGCCCACTGATTTGTAAAGGTGTTCTTGAGCATGCCACAGGAAACACAGACGACGAGACAAAAAGCAAGTCATGCTTTTAAATGCAAAGCAAATAAGTCAGGAATCCTAATTTTTAAAAAGTATGTTCAAGAAGTATTTTAATTATATTTAAGAATAAAAGTAGAATTGAGTGGAAGTTAAACTTCCTTGTACTTAATTCAGTTTTCTTTCTTAAAAAAAAAAGGTCAGAAACCAAGAGTTCACTTTGTTGCTTTAACCCTGCATGAAGTTCATGCACTGGGGTCTGCTCTCCAGATCAGCTGGCTTTGAGAGGTTTTTAAGAGGTATTGGATCTGGAGATCTCACAGGAGCCTTCCAGTATTTGAAGGGTGCTACAGGAGAGTTGGAGAGGGATTTTGTACAAAGGTGTGGAGTGACAGGACAAGGGGTAATGGCTTCAAACTGAAAGAAGCTCTATTTAGATTAGGAAGCAATTCATCATGAGGGTGGTGAGGCACTGGTACAGGTTATCCAGAGAAGTTGTGGAGGCTTCAAACCTGGAAGTGTTCAAAGGCAGGTTGGATGGGGTCTGTAGCAGCCAGGTCTGGTAGGAGGTGTCCTTGCACATAGCAGGGTGGTTGGAACTAGATGATCTTTAATGTCCTTTCCAACCCCATTCTATGAGGCACATTCTGTATCTGCAAAACCTTGACGTTTATTTAGAAGGGAGACAAAAGTGGGTTTTGTTAACAGGATAAAAAGTGTAATTAAAGACTGCATATAAATAGGGTGAAGAGAAACTGAGTCGCAGCAGCATTCTTCTGAGCACCTTGCCACAAGTGTATTTAGGAACGTTTGGTCTTTCTGAGGACTCATAAAAGACCATGAACAAATCTTCTGTATCATGTGTTTCTGGAAAGGTACCTATAGAGAGATCTTAAGCCCAGCGAGGGAGAACTTCCTCACCTTGCTTAGAAACCTGTTCAGAAGCAAAATTTACAACCCTAAGTCCTTTCTTTCCTTTATTTGCTTCAAGAAAAACAGAGCCCTCAATACAGAGAGGACACAGACCTGATGAAGCAGGTCCAAAGGAGGGCCACAACTGTGGTCAGGGGGCTGGAACACCTCTGCTATGAGGACAGACTGAGGGAGCTGAGGTTGTTCAGCCTGCAGAAGAGAAGGCTCCAGGGAAACTTAATAATGACCTTCCAGCACCTGTAGGGGACCTACAAGAAGGATGGAGAGAGACTGTTCAGAAAGGCCTGTAGTGATAGTGCAAGGGGCAACAGCTTCAAACTGGAGAAGAGTAGATTTAGATTGGATGTTAAAAACAAATTCTTTACCATGAGGATAGTGGAACACTGAAACAGGTTGCCTAGGGAGGTGGTTGATGCCCCATCCCTGACAAAATTCAAGGTGAGGCTTGACAGGGCTCTGAGCAACCTGATCTAGTGGAGGATGTGCCTGCTGGTTGTAGAGGGGGATGGACTTAGATGATCTTTAGATGTCCTTTCCAACCCAAACCGTTCTGTGATTCTATGATTAAAAGAGGAGGGTGTTCAGTGAGAACACCTTTGCAACTGCAGGTTGCTCAGTTTTGCTCTAACATTCAGGGGCTTTCAGCATGCTTGCAAAATGAGAGTACGTGTGCCACGATATGTGAAATGGTCTTTTTATGTACTCAGTTCTCTTAAGTACAAAGTATTTACATGGCTTTTCACAAGTATGTTAAGTTTTGTTAGAATTGGGCCAGGGAATAAATTTTCCATTTATTATGCCCCTAGACAGAGCAGTTGTCAGAGCTTTAACTTTTCCTCTCCCCCTCGGCCTGCTGTGGCAGTAAATAGCAAAGGCTTTCTTTTAAAGATGAGTCTGTAAACTGCAGCGTTAGCATTACAATGATTTATGTAGAAAATTGCTTTAGCACTGTCAGAGGCCTTCAGAGAATAATGTGGCAGTTTTTAAAAAAAAAAAAAAAAGAAGAAGAAAAAGTCCAAGAAACAGACTCAAGCAAGATGTGTCTCTGAAAGCTGGTTCTCTGTGCCAGGTGGTTCCCAGGTCTGGTGGAAACATGAGTATGTCTCTCCCAGGGCTCCTGAGGTTTGGAGGGCAAGTAATCACAGAAGCATAGAATGGTTTGGGTTCAAATGCACCTCTGAAGGTCATCTAGTCCAACCCCCTTAGCAGTCAGCAGGGACATTCTCAACTAGATAGGTTGCTCAGAGTCCTGTTGACCCTGACCTTGGGTATCTCCAGGGATGGGGCCTCAACTACCTCCTTGGACAACCTGGTCCAGTATTTCACCACTCTCATGGTAAAGAACCTGTTCCTAACATCCAATTTGCGTCTCCTCTAATTTCAAACCATTGCCCCTTGTCCTATCATTACAGGCCATTGTAAGCAGTCCCTGTGCAGCCTTCTTGAAGGTCCCCTTTCAAGTACTGGAAGGCCTCTATAAGGTCTCCCTGTAGTCTTTTCTTCAGGCTGAACAACCCCAGTTCCCTCAGCCTGTCCTCATAGGAGAGCAATCTGCTCAGACTTCAAAATCTTCTGGGTTCCCTTCTCTGAAAAGTCTTACTTAAAATGACATCTGAAGGGTTTTCAGTTGCAAGACTATGTTTATGTAAAGGCATAATGATTTACAGAGAGGGAGATCAACAACTTGGTTTTTAGCTGCTGAAACATTACTCAAGTCATCTGTTGAATCTTTACATACTGTTGGAAAAACAAGATCTTGTCTTTGGAGACCATTCTTTTTTTCATTGCTTGCTTATTATTCCATTGCCTGTAAATAATGACCAAGATTTGAAGAGGTTTCTTTTGGAATTCAAACAGAACAATTAGGTTGGTTTCCATCTTCTATTTCTGTTTGTGTTGACCCTTTCAGTAATGTGACCTGAAATCCTTTCTTCAAAGGTGAGCTTAAAAGAAAACCCATCCATTACGAGCATGTTTTCCATCTATTCTTGAACCATTCTACTTTTTTCTTCCTTTTTTTCTTTTTCACTTTGGACTGCAATTATTTGTTCATATAAATGCTCAAATCCAGACTTCAACAAGGTACTTTTTAGTTTTGTGTCCACCATAACAAAACATCTTTTACCATGCTGGTTTTTTTCCCTCTTGTTTTAATGCCCTGGGCTGGCTAGGATTAGATGAGCCATTTTATTAAGTTTGTGACCAGCAATGTTTCTATCTTGGTAGTAAAGATAAATGGAAGGAATCTATGTGGGTTTATCCTTCACAGGATTGTTTCAGAATACAGTAGATGAGAAATGAGAGGGGGTTGAATTTTTCTTATAGATCATTAAATCAATCACTTTTAAAATGGACTCCTATTTACAAGTGGCAGCTTGAAAGTGTGGATGGATCTGTCTTATTTGGGCTGTTCCCATAACTAGAAGGGATAAAAAGCTTGGATAAAGGCACCTGAACTGCAGAATGGGTGAGGTAACAAAGTATAATACCCTGAACCTACCTGAAGTTTGTGTACTCTGGTGGTTCCCTTACTTTCAGCTAAGGTTTTGACCCATAGACCAGAGGTTATATGGGGCTGAAATTAGATTTTGTTTAATTAGAGCTAAGTTCAGAGCCTTTCCCTTACTTTTTCTCTTTGTTTTCTCTGGAGTGCATCTCTGATACATTTCCTAGTACATCATTGTGGTCTGGATCACTTGAGCAGAAGCTGAATGTCACTGTACCCAGCAGAAGGGTTATGCAGGTGTCAGTTCAGAGCTCTTAATTCCTTGTTCAGAGACATTTTCAACTGTAATGTAGCCCTCCGAGTTTCCAGGACAGGTTACTAATACCAAAAAGGACTATGAAACAAAAAAAAAAGAGCATGTCTGCTCCTATCTCCAGCCTTGACATGAAAAGTAAACCTTTTAGTGACTGCAGTGACACTGCAGAGAGAAGCCTTGTTTTTCTGTCAGCAGAAGTTTTCACTTCTAGGGGTAAAACTTAAATAACTTGAAATTTAAAAGTTAATAAATGGAAGTTGCATGGCCACCAGTGGGACCTCATTTTTTTTTTTCCCCTAGTAATTTCATACTATTTGGTAGGAGGAAAATCTTTTTCCCATTAAGTAATCTTAGTACTTCAAGCCTGTCTCCATCTGCAGATAATTAAAGGAGGTTTTTTTAGTTTAATTTAAACTTTGTGGATTTTTATAAATGGTCTTTTAAAGTCTTGCACAGACTTGATGACTTTGGGAATTGGCTTTTCAACTAAATGTATTAAACAAAGATTTCTCTTCACGTTTTGGGTTTCTTTTTTCCTCATGTCTTGAAGAAACTTTACTTACATAAACTGCACAGTTTCCATTTCTTGGCAAATATCATGTAGTGGACAGTTGCTGCAGTGTGGGGCAGTCCAGCACTGGAGCAGGCTGTCCAAAGAGGTTGTGTGAATGCAATTCTTGGAGGTATTCAAGAACTGGCTGGAGAAAGCCCTAAGCAGCCTGATCTGACCAAAGAGGTGCCCCAGCTCTGAGCATGATACTGCACTAGAGGCCTCTGGGCCTCAGAGACTGCTTTTGTGATAAAAGTACATAATCATCTCATTAGGAACTTGGGGTTCTGTCCCTGACTTTCTGCCATACATCTTCCTCTGGCCCTGGGTTTTAAGGAGAAGCAATATCCTTATGTGGCTTTGCCTTGTCTGGTAAGTTCACTTCCTATGAACTTTGGAATCTCCCCCACTTACAAATAGGGATTAAGTGAAACAGGATTGTATTTATTGGAGTAAAATTGGGATTTTAAAAAATTATGTATTTTAAGAAGCTTCATAAAACCGGAGGATCTTGAAATCAATGCTGTAGTGTCTGAAATGTCCTTCAAGAGATTAATATTCAGGGTAGGAGGAAGGTATCATGTGGAAGTTGCATTGTATCATTTCATTCACTGCTTCTTGAGTGATCAGGAGAAAAATCTTTTCTGGGAAGCTGCAGCTAGCTTCCCTTCTGTTCCTCCTGATGTTCATGTGATAATGGCTATCATCAGGTAGTAGTGCTGTGTCTTGGCCTCAGGAATTGAACTTCCAGGCCCTGAAAGCTGTTGTTTCACAGCATCTTGTACACAGAACTTCCATGCCAACTGTGCTGGCAAAAGCAAAGACACATTTTTAATTCCCCCTCATTTTTGCAGTTTTCTTTCAGTGTTGAATGTCAATACAGTGAGTTTTTGTCTGTTTGAAGAAACAAGCCTGTTGTTAATAGAACATGAATTTCTGTGACTTATTGCAGTGCTCTTTTAATTCTCTAGCCATATTTGATGAAAATGCCTCAGTTTGCTATGAGATGTTTATCTGAAAAAGCATTAGCTTGCCTTGGGATTTCTTGTTGTTCCTTGCTAACTAGAGAAGTTAGTCTGTTAAATGGTAGAATCATAGAATTCTTAGGGTTGGAAGGGACCTCAAGGATCATCTAGTTGCAACCCCCCTGCCATGGGCAGGGACACCTCACACTAGACCAGGTTGTTCAGAGCCACATCCAGCCTGGCCTGGAAAACCTCCAGGGATGAGGCTTCCACCACCTTCCTGGGCAACCTGTTCCAGTGTCTCACCACCCTCATGGTGAAGAACTTCTTTCTAACATCCAATCTGAATTTACCCATTTCTATTTTTTTTCCATCCCCCCTAGTCCTATCATTACCTGACACCCAAAAAAGTCCCTCCCCAGCTTTCTTGTAGGCCCCCTTAAGATACTGCAAGGCCACAATAAGGTCTTCTTGGAGCCTTCTCTTCTCCAGACTGAATAGTCCCAACTCTCTGTCTGTCCTCATAGGAGAGGTGTTCCAGCCCTCTAATCATCCTCATGGCCCTTCTCTGGATGTGCTCCAGCACGTCCAGGTAGGTAGCTGAGAGAATATATTCAGGTGGTGTTAAGGTACACAAAGATGTATGGTGTGGGCTTAAACAGCTCTGAGAAAAACCTTACAAGCAGCTCAGCCTGGAGAAGAGGCTTGAGCTAATGATTCCTAATGTCTGTATGAATAAACACAGACTCTAAAGCAGGTATTCAGGATTTCTATCCTGCATAGGTGTCTTGCAGAGTAAGTTGTGAAGTGACACTCATGTTCTTAAAGGATTATATACAAGTGTGTGTGTATTTTTTGCAAAGGAAGGTGGAAGTCAGATCAGATTTCTCTCTAGATGAGGCTGTGAAATTAAGTGTGTTCGTAAGTACCTTGGTTTTTTGGGGTTGTTTTTTTTTTTTTTTTTTTTTTGTTCTTAACCATAGCATACAAAATGCTGGCCAAAAAGAATTCAAAACGGTATTCTGGAACAGATTTGGTAGTTGAATGAAAAATGCTTCTAATGTCATTTGAACCTCCTTGCATCATCACCAGGCAGCAGTACCATCAGAATTAATTGCTGCAGCTCCATATTCCTTGAGATGGCTCATCTGAACCATATGGACTTGGTACTGTTGCTCTGACTGGTGGTATGTGTTGGATAGAGCTGAGGTGTCTAAAGAGATTACTGTTACCAGCTGTACCTCCTGATACTCTGCTGTGGGCTGCCTTGTAGTAGAGCTGGTGATGATGTTCAGCAAATTTGGAGGCTTGGGTTAATAACATGGCAGGCTGTGTACTGGGGCACTGGGCTGGGTGGTGATTAGTTCTGAGAAATGGGACCTCAGGCAATGTGGTCAGCTGGAGAAAGAAGCATGTTCAGCTGCTACAGCTAAATCATGGAGCAATTGTGGAATCATGAATGGGAGCTTACAGACAAGCTGCCTAGTTTACAGTCCCTGTATTGATGGAGGTTCCCTGTGCTGAGATCTTTCAGATATATTTGTTGTCCTGCCTCTTCATCTCTGTCTGCAGCTGCCCTGCTCAAATTTGAAGAAACAAAATCTTCATTGGTGTAGTAGTAAACGTGGTGGCTTTATAACAAGCTTGTAAGAGTCTGAATAACCTTAGGAAGACCTTACGAAAGCCTTTCAGTACTTAAAGGGGGCCTATCAGAAAGATGGGGACAATCTTTAAAGCCATCTTTCAGCTGTTGTGACAGAAAAAAGGATGATGGTTTAAACTGAAAGAGGGAGATTTAGACTAGAGAGAAGGAAGAATTTTGTAGACTGAAGCTGGTGGCCAGGCTGACTGGAGAGGTGGTAGATGCCCCATACCTGGAAATATTCCAGGTCAGGCTGTTTGGGGTTCTGAGCAACCTGCTCTAATAGCAGATGTCTCTGCTGACTGCAAGGGGGGTTGGACGAATAGATGGCCATTAAAGGTCCAACCCAAAGCAGTCTATGATTCTCGTCTATCTAGAAGACACTATCACAGTTGAGTTCCTCCTGCTTAATGGCATAAGCCTGAGAAGACACTGCTGCTGTGCAGAGAGCATTGCTACTCATTGCATAGCAGGCTTCCTCCCTCAAACAGCTTGGGCAAAGTTTGTCCCCTTCCTTTGTGGAAATGCTTCCCACAATTGAACGCACCAAGGCAGCAGTTAGATATGTTTGGGAACTTAAAAACCCCTCCCACCTCAGTGTTTTGTAACATGGAGGCTGTGCTCCTGCTACTGTCAGCTATTCCTAACCTCTGGGAAAAATGGCAGGTCCTGGTTTGCAGATATATATGGGTTACTCAAAATATTACAGCAAGCAGACTGATCATTTGGCTTGAATTTTAAACAGTGTCATAAGAAACATTCTGCATTTAACTGTTGGCATTTGTAGTTAACATTTCCTTTCTCTACCTTATTTAAAATGGTGTTTGTGGAAAAACAGAATCTAATCCTCATTAACTTGCATGGTAGCTGTTTGCAACGGCTTTGGCTCATTGTCCTTGTGCCTATCTGGCATATAAACCCTGGAATTGTCATCAGCTTCTCCTCAGCATGCAGAAGAGCATCACCCAGCAGTAAAATGGCTTTTTATCAATACACTTTGTGTTCAGTTGTATGCAAAATGCAGTAGTTCCCTATAGGTTTTCTCATCATTACTGCTAATTAAAGCAGGTTCCTTTGAATATGTTCATGAAAATTCCCTTATGCAGTAGAGCTGAGCTGTAGAGTTAAGGCTGGAAGTCTTGTATGGCTTCCTGGGAGATTTTGTGTTGTAGTTACAAGGGGACAAGGTTCAGGGTCACTTCCCCTTGCTTTCCTCCCAAAGCAGAGATCTTGGTTCTGGAGTTGAATGCTGTGTCCTGCACTTGGGTTGCAACAATCTCATGCAATGCTACAGGCTTGGGGCAGAGTGGCTGCAAGGTTGCCTGGTGGAAAAGGAGCTGCAGATGCTGGTTGACAGCTGGCTGAATGTTAGCCAGTGTGCGCTCAGGTGACGAAGAAGGCAACCAGCATCCTGGCCTGCATCGGGAATAGTGTGGCCAGCAAGAGCAGGGAAGTGATCATGCCCTATACTGGCACTGGTGAGGCCACACCTCGAATACTGGGTTCAGTTTTGGGCCCTTCACTCCAAGAAGGACATTTAGGTGCAGAGAAGGGCAGTGAAACTGGTGAAGGGTATGGGGAACAGGTCTGGTGAGGAGTGGCTGAGGGAAGTGGATTTGTTTAGTTTATAGAAGAAAAGGCTGAGGGGTGATCGCATTGCTCTCTACAGCTCCCTGAAAGGAGGTTGCAGTGAGGTGGGAGTTGGCCTCTTCTCCCTAGTGTCAGGTGATAGAGTGAGAGACAATGGCCTGGGATTGCACCAGGGAAGGTTTAGATTGGACATTCCAAAAAATTTCTTTACTGTAAGAGTAGTCAGACATTAGAACGGGCTGCCCAGGGAGGTGGTGAAGTCAGTGTCCCTTAAGGTGTTCAAGAAGTGTGTGGACATGGCACTTTGGGACGTGGTTTAGTAGCCATAGTGGTGTAAGATTGATGGTTGGACTCGGTGATCTTAGAGGTCTTTTCCAACCAAAACAATTCTATGATTCTATGGGAGTCTTTTATAGCTTTCAGGGAGATTTGGGGTTGTGTTCAGAGGAGGTTAGGTTCAAGGTCACTTCTTGCTTCCTTTCCAAAGTAGAGCTGAGCTATCGCAGGAAGCACAATAAATCTGTGGTAGCATAGTATATTCTGTCATTTGGTTTAAAAAAAGAACAACCATTTTATCTAGCAATGACAAAGCATGAAAGCAGCTCTGTTGATGTTGATTTTGATTTTGCAGCTATGAGATGCCACTAAAGCCACCAAACCTCCTAGATTCAGATTTAATGTTCCCCTTTAAACAAGCTCTTTATGGAATGAGACTATTGCTAAGTGGTCTCTGTTAGAACTGATGACATTTCATTACACTTAAAAGGATTTTTGTAAGCATGAAGTGGGCCTGGAACTAGGTCTAATGACATTACTTTGTCAACATGGTACCTTTTTATGCCTTTCTTTTAAATGGAGCAAAATAAAACTCCAGGCTACTGTGGCTGCAAGGAAAAAAGCTGTAAGTTGAGTGCAGCATGACTGGTGTAATAAATGTCTTCCCAAGGGAGCCTGGAGCTGAGGACCATCCTTCAGTGAACAGTTATAATACCCTTCCCCATTTGTTTCCCAGCTGGGGTGGTGGGAGGCAAAGTAATGAACACACAGAACTGACTTCAGTAACATCTTTTTATGCTTCAAATAAAGGTTTACTTAGGGGAAGCATATTCCCATGAGATGTTTGAGGTGTGGAGGAGGTGTGATCGCAGGGGAGGGTACCTGGAGTGCATTCAACAGCAGCACCTGAAGTTGGAATATCCCAAACAACTCTAAGGAAATGAGATCAAAGTGCAATAGCTTGGGGTGCTCTGTCCAACAGTTTTCATTAGACTAGACATCATTAGATGAGCCTCGAATCTGACTTATGGAGGGGGCCATAATTATAGGAACCAAGACAACTTTATGTTGATTAGAGGAAATCTGGCAATTTTCTGTTAACCTGAGGGTTGCAGCTAACCCAAATTAATGGGATTGTTGGGGATGAAGCTGTTTTGTCTCTGATAGAATGGTTTCTAAGGTGACTATCACTTCTACAATTAATTTGTCTGGCCATCTAGCAGTCTGGAGAAGCAAAGGGGTTTTCTTTAAGCAGTCCTTCCTGAGTAGAGGTTGCAAGAAGCTGTGTTTTCTGTTTGTAGTTAGGAAAATATTTTGCAGCAAGGGGTTTGAATCGGGGAATATATTCAGCAAGCAGTTGTGTGGCCTTGTCCCTGTGGCACAGGTTAAGGACTTTGAAATAGCAGCAGTGGTCTTATTTAGGTGATTCTGTAGAGTAAGGAGTAACTAATACAATCACAGAATCATGGAGCGCTGTAACAGTTTGGATTGGAAGGGACCTTAAAGATCATTTAGTTCCAACCTGCCCTGCTTTGGGCAGGGACGCTTTGTGTTACATCATGCTGCACAAGGCCCCAGACAGCCTGGCTTTGAACACTTCCAGCATTGGAGCTTCTGTAACTTCTCTGAACACCCTGTTCCAGTGCCTCACCACTTTTATAGGGAAGAATTTTTTTCCTTATGTCTGATCTAAATCCAGCTTCTTCCAGTTTGAAGCTATTAGCCCTTGTCCTGTCACTACATGTCTTTGTAGGAAGTCCCTTTCCAGCTCTCCTGTAGCCCCCTTCAAATACAGGAAGGCTGCTCTGCAGTCTCCCCAAGCCTTCTCTTCTCCAGTCTGAACAACCCCAACTGTCTCAGCCTGTCTTTGTGGCAGAGGTGTTCTAGCCCTCTGCTGATCTTCATGGTCTCCTTTGGGCCCACTCCAGCAGTTGAATGTCCTTTCTGTGCTGAGGACTCCAGAGCTGAACGCAGTACTCCAGGTCAAGTTTCCGCAGAGCAGAGTAGGTGGGGAACATCACATTCCTTGACCTGTTGACCATGCTTCTTTTGATGGAACCCAGAGTATGGTTTGCTTTCTTAATACAACCGGTGCTTTAGTTTAATAAAAAAAAAAACCCAACCAACCAAACAAAACCCAAGCCAACCAAACAAACAAAAAAAAACCAACCAGCAAAACCAAACCAAAACTTTTCTTTCCCCTCCCCCAGCCACTCACAGCTTCAGCAAAACAGTGTCTTGATACTGAAACTTCATACCCTTTGTCTCAGGAGTCCAAATTTTATATATAACAAAATTTGGACCTTGAGCTGATAGAGCACAGAAGCTGAGCTCTGTAGTAGCTGCTTCTCTGTCTGACTGTAGCTTTGTTTTAAATACTGCAAATGAGTATGCCAGTGCATGCTTGGTGACACTAATTACTTTGCCTTAAAATACCAGCCTGCTGTAAAACCAGTCTCTCAGGTATGTGATATTAATACCAATTTTGTTATTGGTCCCAGTCTCCTGAACAGTCTGCTGTGGTGGTCATGGTGTTGGATTGTAACTGAAATTTCTAATCATTGCCTCAAAATGGGCATTGGGAATAGACAACCAGGTTATAAGATGGTGGGACTTGGGTTTGTAGAAGTGACAGGATATCCTTCCCAGGCCAGGAAGTGGAAGCATGAAGTGAGAAAGACTTTAAGGAATTATGTAAAGGCAAAGCAAAAGCTGCTGTTCTGTCCTTCCTCCTGCCAATTATGTCTCCCTAAACTGAAAACAGTTCATCCATTTTGCAATGAACTCATAGCATCATAGAATGGTAGGGTTTGGAAAGGACCTCTAGAGATCATGGAGTCCAACCCCCCTGCATGGATCACCTAGGGCAGGTCACAGAGGAACACGTCCAGGCCAGTTTTGAAAGTTCCCAGAGAAGGAGACTCCACAACCTCTCTGGGCAGCCTGCTCCAGAGCTCCATCTCCCTCACAGCCAAGAAGTTTCTCCTCATGCTGAGGTGGAACTTCCTGTGTTCCAGTTTGTGCTTGTTGCAGGGATGCAAGGATGTCCTATTACTGAGCACCGCTGAAAAAAGCCTGGCACCTTCATCCTGATACCCACCCCTCAGGTATTTGTAGACATTATTAAAATCCTCTATCAGCCTTCTCTTCTCCAGACTAAACAGCCCCAGTTCTCTAGTCTTTATTCACAGGAGAGATGTTCAAGTCTTGCTATCATCCTCATAGCTCTCCCTTGGGCTCTGTCTAGTAGATCCCTGTCTCTCTCTTGAATTGGGGAGCAAGAAACTGGATACAGTTTTGGGCCACAGCAAGAGAAGAGTTGGTGTTTAGAGACAGGAATGGAAGCAGCAGTGTACTGGGTAGAAATAGAATTGAAAAGCTTTGGTATATTCAAGTAAGAGAATCTTACATGGCAAACTATATATTTATATAGCCCCAGGTGAGGGCCTGAGTCATCTACTTGATGGAAATGCCAACTCCTGTGGTCACAGGTCTCATTACCAAGTCACGGCTGAGGCATTTCTGATTATAGTAGTAACTGCAGATTGCGTGTATGGGAAGGGGAGAGGAGCACCAGGCTGCAGACCTTTTATTATAACTAGTAGTGCAGCTGAATGCAAATGCACTTAGATGCATCCCCCAGTTCAGATATAGCAGGTACCCATGTCCCATGGAAAATTGCTGAGCTGCCTGACCCTTAGGCTGTTTCAAATGGCTGTCTCAAGTAGAGTGTGACCTGCCCCAGGGGGATTGTTTTGGAGGGCATCTAGACCCATGTCATCCCTGCAGAAGACAACAGGTCACTTGGTCACTGCCTCCAGAGTTTTCTCCTTGTGAACTTCCAGCATCCACAGTTACTATGTCAGGAATACTAAAGGGTGTGTCATAGAGTTTCTTTAGTCGGAAGAGACGTTTAAGATCATCAAGTCCAGCAACTAACCCAGCACTGTCAGGTCACTACTAAATCATGCCACTCAGCATGTCTACATGGCTTCTACATCCCTCCAGGGATGAGGACTCCAGTACCCTGGGTAGCCTGTGCCAGGGCTTCACAACCCTCAAGGTTTAGGTCCAGTGTAAACCTCCCCTGGTACAACTTGAGTCTGTTTCCTCTTGTCATATCATTTGTTACTTGGAGAAGAGACCAATGCCCACCTGGCTCCAACCTCCTTTCAGGGAATTCTAGACAGCCAGAAGGTCTCCCTTCAGCCTCCTTTTCTCCAGACTAAACACACTCAGTTTCTTTAACTGCTCCTCGTATCTGGTGTGGGCCAGTTCATGGATTACTGATAAGTTTTCTCCAATACCATCTGGACTTGCTCGAGTAACTACCTGGAGGGTGTGTGTGTGTTTTAAAGAGTAACTGGGATGGGGAAAACTGTCCTCTGTCCCAAATCAATCTTCTGGTGAGTGCTTCCTAGTTCTAGTGTGGAGTGATTTGTAGAATACCAGCCTTGCTGTTGCCTTATTCATAACCCTTATGGTAATGAATTCCTTTCTTTAATCAGTTTAGTTGCCCATCTGTATGCATCCTCTAAATCAAGTGCATCCTCCTGGGGTGTGGAGAACAACTGCAAGCACCATCAGGATGTGAATGTAACAAGGCTTTCTACAATGGCAGAACTGGTAAATGCTCATGGTTTACAGTTTCCCAACTGATCTACCCTCAACACCAAGCCAAGCTTCCACACGTTTCAGAAGCAATTTCTTTCATAATTCTATTTGTTAGCTGTGAGTGCCCTCCAAGGTCATAGGTTTTAGCATTAAATAAAACAATTGATTTATAATCTCACAGATTGAGACTAAAGATAAGCAGCAGAACAACCAGAGCCCTTGAGAATGTGATTGCTTTCTAGCAGCTTTTAGTGGTATTTCCGTAGGACCCTGGTCATTAACTTCTTAGGAAAAAGAAAACAGTGACTTGGGAACTGGAGATTTCTCTCTTCTATTTTCTTTTGAACGAAACAATCAGTTCCTTTTCAATTTGATTTTTTTAAAGTAAATTCTCTTGCACACTTACAAATCTTTGTCAGATATCAAGGAGTTTTGTGTCCCCAAAAGATGCCTTACAAAAATTCAGCTGGTGTTTGTTGGTCAGAAATGTAGAGTTTGAAAGCAGGTTAAAGAAAAGGGAGCAATCGCTAATTGTTTCGAAGGTGCGTATCTTTGAGGAGCAGCGACCACTCCTAGTCCAAACAGGAACCTCACTGAAGGTTCAGATGATCTAAACCACACCTTACCTCCAGTGCTTTTTTAAAATGAAGTTAGACCTGGGCTCCCATTTCTAGAGGAGATGGCTTCCTGCTAGGACTGAGCTAGGCTTCTGGCACAGAGCCAGCTGGTGCTCCATCTGCCCTCTGAGATGGTGAAAACCTTTGTCAGTCCCACGGTAAGCTTACTTAAACCAGTGCTACCAAAACACATTGCTGTTTCAGCAGGATGTTAGTAATTGTTACATGCATGTTATGTGGCTTGCTTTGGCTTTCTGCTTCTCAGCACACATGGAGTGGATGCTGTGGTCTGGCTGGCTGATCTCTTGACTCGATGGCCTTTTAGACAAGAAGGATAAAGGATTTCCTGTTGCTGGATTGCATGTTATGACAGTGCTAATGACTCTGTCACTTCAGCTGTAGAAATATATCACCTGCTGCCCTGCTTTAAGTTCGATCAGAACAAATTCTCTTCAGCTTGACTTCACAGCTCAGTCTCTTCTCAGTGAGGGCATTTTCTGAAGTTCAGGGCAGATTTGCATAGCCAGTGGCTGCTTCTAACAGAACGCTGATGGGGAGAGTTCCTGCCAGATGATGGGCTGCAGAAAGGCTCTGGTTCAGATTTGCTCTTCTGCTGACTAAAGACACTGTTATATCTCGTGTTTCATGTTGTGGTAGAGCAAGTCAGAGGTGGCACCTGTGGGGAGGAATGGGCAGGACAGGTGGACCCTGAACTGATTAACAAGGGATTCCATCCCATGTACATCACAATTACTATAAAACTGAGGTTCAAGCCTTTTCTTCAGTGGCAGGCATCCAAGGAGGACTCTGTTCTGTCTTTGATCTCAATCCACGTGTTCCTGAATCTAGTTCCAGAATTCAGTTTCTGAATCAGTTTCATGTCTGCTGCTCAGTCCAGTCTGGGACTTCTGCCACAGCATCATGGTGATGGTGGCTAATTGCCATCATGGGGGTTGGGTGTGATAGTGGTTTTGTATCTGTTTTATTTTAATGTTATTAAAATCCATCAGTCTCTCCCTTATTTCTTTTTTGCTTTGAAAAGAGGGGTTAATATAGAGTGTCTGCCTCTCCTTTAGTGGCCAACCCAGCCCTAACCCTTGACAGCCACAAAACAGAATGTTGACATTATTCAGAGCCAGCCCTGTTGTGTCTTAACAAAATAAAATTTAAGTTCCATTGGGAATGTTCAGGTAGGAAAGCTTGTGTATTAGCATTGACACAAAGGCTTCAAGCAGTAGGTGACAGGAATGCCATCAAGCTAGTTAAATGCAAATGAGCCTTGTGTAATACTGGATGTATTTAGAGGACTTGTAGGAGAAAGCATGAAAATAACTTTTTGTTACACATGTGGGCTGTCTGTCCTAATCCTGATGAGTCTGGGGGAAGCAGAGCCTTGCAAAGGTTAGGAATAGTTTTAGATGAGAAATAAATCACTTGATTACCTACTTAGATGGTTCTAATTTTTTTGTTGTCATAAATCACTTAGTAGAAGCTGTCTGGCAGAAAGAGAGAAAACTTCTTGTCTCAGGATTGTATGTAAATGATAGAGTCCAGGTGTTTGTCAGGGCTCAGTACTGGGACCAGTTCTCTTTGATACCTTTATCAGTGATTTGGTTGAAGGAACTGAATGCACCCTCAGTAAATTTGCAGATCACACTCATTTGGGAGGAAGTATTGATCTGCTTGGAGGGTAGAGAGACTCTACAGAGAGACCAAGACTGATGGGTCAAGGCCAGTGGGATGAAGTTCAGCAATGCCAAGTGGCAGGTTCTGCACTTGGATCACAACCTGATGAGTGCTCCAGGCTTGGGAAAGAGTAGCTGAAAAGATTCCCAGGGGAGAAAGACCTGAGGCTGTTGATTTGACAGCCAACTGAACATGAACCATCATGTGCTCAGGTGGCCAAGAAGGCCAACAGTGTCACCAGCAGGATCCCTGTACTTGGCACTGGTGAGGCCTCACTTCAAATACTGGTCTCAGTTTTAGGTCCCTTGGTCCAAGAAGGACATTGAGGTGCTGAAGCCTGAACACAGAAGGACAGTGAAGCTGGTGAAAGATCTAGAGCACAAGTCTTGTGAGGAGCAGCTGAAGGAACTTGGGTTGTTTAGTCTGGAGAAAAGAAGCTGAGAGGAGACCTTCTGGTTCTCTTTAGGTCCCTGAAAGAATGTTGGAGCCAAGTGAGGGTTGGTCTCTTCTCCCTAGTAACAAGTGATGGAACAAGAGGAAATGGCCTCTAGTTGTACCAGGGAAAGTTCAGATTGGATGTTAGAAGAAACTTTGCAGAAAGGGTTTTCAGACACTGGAGCAGGCTCTGCAGGGAGGTGGTTGAATCCCTGTCCCTGGAGACATTTAAAAGATGGAGAGATGAGGTGGTAAGGGACATGGTTTAGCACCAGACTTGGTAGAGTTAGAGAATGGTTGGACTCGATCACCTTTTAAGGTCTTTTTGAACCAAAGTGATTCCATGATTCTAAGCATTTGTTGGGCTCGCTGTGCTAGGTTTGCCTCTCACAGCCAACAAACGTCTGTATAGGTGGCTGTTTAGTTCTGCATCCATTTTCTCCCTGCAGTGTCTTTGATACTGTTTGAAGGTCACAGGTCTGACAATCGATTTCATTGGTTGATGCTTTTTATTAATTTTTTTAATGATGTGCTAACTTTTATAGGCAGATTGAAATCCTCATTTGTTATGTCTGCAGCGTGTCTCTATTAACAACAACAAAAAAAAGGAATTAATGCTAGAGAAGCAAACCCACCCCAGGTGAGAGAGGTTCTATTCTCTTCTAATAACTTGGCTCTTTACCAGACACTGTAATACATTATGGTGGAGTGTGGGCTTTTTTTTTTCCCCCTTCAGCAGAAGGCTAAGGCTATAAATTGAATCCCCAGCAGATGAATCGCTGCCATCAGTTTAGTTGCATGTTACCTGAATCCACAGGGCAGTGAGCAAGGGCTGAGGCAGCGCTTCAATTAAGATTGTGGGACAAGTAAATCCATTGTATTGTTAGAGAGGCTTTTGATTATCAAATTCTTCCACAGAGTGGGGTGAGCTGACAAGACAGGTCTGAATGGTGCTTTTGTCCTGTTTGTATAAAAAGTGATTAGGCCAGGATAGATTTAGGTGGGGGGCTGAGCGGTCTGACTGCTTGGATGACTTCTTTCCCTCTCCTATCTTATTTCAGTAGATGCTTGCTTGCTTGTTTTAATCCCCAGCCGCAGGCATGGTCCTTTTCTGTGCCTTTTGGAGGCTCATGATTTTGCAGGCTTGACCTAAGTAACTCATTTCATATATTCATAAAATGGTTTGGCTTGGAATGGACCTTAAAGATCGTCTAGTTCCAACCTCCCTAGCATTGTCAGGGACACCTTCCACTAGACCAGGCTGCTCATCCAACCTGGCCTTGAATATCTCCAGGGAGGAGAAACTGGGAAACCTGTTCTTTCCTACCCCTTTCCTTCCCCTCAAGGAAGCAAACAATCCTGAGTGGGACCATCTCCTGCCACCTTTGGAGAAGCAGGCAGGAGATGAAGAGCAACAAAGCTGGTGAAGGGTCTGGAGAACAAGTCTTACAAGGAGTGGCTGAGAGAACTAGGATTGTGTATTCTGGAGAAGAGGAGGCTGAGGGGAGGCTGCCTTGCTCTCTACACCTCCCTGTGAAAGGAGGTTGAAGTGAAGTGGGGGTCTTGGGGTATTAGGAAAATTCTTCACTGAAAGATTGGTCAGGCATTGGAACAGGCTACCAAGGGAGGTAGTGGAGTCACCATCTCTGGAGGTGTTCAAGAAACGTGCAGACATGGCACTCTGGGACATGGTTTAATGGCCATGGTAGTGTTAGGTTGATGGTTGGACTCCAGTCATCTTAAAGGTCTTTTCCAACCAAAACAGTTCCATGATTCTATAAGTTGAGGTAGCCGATTTAAAAAGCCCAGTTGCAAGCTGTTTCACTGAATTACACCATCAGATGCCTATCAATAGTCTTTTTCCTCCATAGTTTAAAAATAACTTGATGACATCTCCTTTACAAGGACCTGAAAGCTGTTGGCATTTAAATTCATCTGCAGTGCTTTCGACTTTTCAGCTATGTTGAGGGGTAGAAGGCTGTAGCTGTTACAGCTATGGAGGCAGCCCAATGAGCCCCTTGCTCTTATTCCCATAGCTTTAATGCTTTCTCATTGTAGAAAGGTACCTTAAATCCCCCTGTAGTTAGAGTCTGGCAGCTGTATGAATGCAAAAGCAGTGTAATCTCAGTTCTCTTTGCTGCCATTGAGAACTTGCTGCCTGGTTCACAAATGTTCTGGCTTCTTGGTTTAAAAAAAATGTGACAGGGACCACAGAGATGGAAATGAGTTACTGAGTGGAAGAACCCCAAAAGGGACCTTACCTAGTAGGAGATTGATTGCTTAGTCTGGAGGCTTGAGGAGAGCTGGGTAGTGATCATAGAAACCTGGAGACTGGGGGCAAGTGCTACCCCTAAACCTTTTCAGGAAGGAGTAACAAAGTGTTTTCTCAATGAGGCTGGTGCTCCTGAGAAAAGCAGTTGTGTAGGCTGCAGGCAGGAGCTCCTGGGAAGCAGATCTACTTCCTTGACTGCTAAATGTCTAATAGATTTCTCTCAACCCTTCCAAGCTGCAGAGGTAACAATGACATCAGCTGTTTATAACATGCTGCCTGCCTTTCTCTCAGATGTATTTCGTGTACAACCTCAGGCTTTTCTCATTTGCAGCTTAACTTTGTTAGAAGGTGACTGCTTTTACTTCCAGCTTCATTGATATCTATTACAAACTTGCCCTGCAGTTCGGGAAAGAAGATGCCTTGGTTTCCACAGGCAACCCTAAGTGGAAGTCAACTGTGTGTGGTTTTTACAGTACTGGTGATATTTCAACCTTCTGTTGAACTCAGGGGCTTTAGAAGATTGGCTGGGTTGGGTTTTTTCCACAATCTCTGGTTTACTGTGCATTAACAATAGTAACTGCATGCAGTGATGGGCCCTGCTGTACAAAAAAGATGCTGACAGGCTGGAAAATGTCCAGAGAAGAGCCATGAGAATTATTGGGGGACTGGAAGAGCTGCCACGTGAGGAAAAGCTGAGATAACCTGGGTTTGCTCAGCCTTGGAAAGGCTTAGGGGAGACCGTGTTACCATGGACCCAGCACATAAGGGGTGGCTACCAGGAGGATGGAGACTCCCTTTTTACAAGGAGTCCCATGGAAAACAAAAGGGGTAATGGGAACAAGTTACTGCTGGGAAGATTCTGACTAGACTCCAGAAGAAAATGTTTCATCACGAGACCAGTTAGAGATTGGAATCATCTCCCAGGGGAAGCTGTGGATTCTGCTACATTGGTCAGGTTTAAGACTCAGCTTGACAGGTGCTGGGCCATCTCATTTCAACTACACTATCACCTAGAAAGGTTGGACCAGATGATCCTTGGGGTCTGTTCCAACCTGGCATTCTGTGAACACTTTAAGTTCATCAGGCTGCTGTGTATAGGAGCTAAGGGTTGCAGCCTTGCAACTAAGAGAAATAATCAATGGACGTTATCCTGTAGCATGCTGAATGCTAAGCACATTTCCAGGGCAAGCTGTCAGCTTTGACATTTGGATACCATGCAGTGTAGATAGTATAGCTGAACTGGAAAACCTCTAGAGCATCTGAACAAAGATCCTGGGGTGCAGGAGGGAGATGGTGTTTGGAGGTAATTAGAAGATAGTGACTGAAAGCAAGAACTTCACGCTGTCAGTGTGTGTGCCAGTCCTGACCAAGGTGTTATGAATGAGGTATTTGCTAACTGCAAAACAGCTGTACCATACCAAGATATTTAAGTAGTAAAATGCCCTGTGTCCATGTGTTGTGTTGATGCGGTTTTCAGCTTCTGCTTTTGTTCCTCAGTATTGAGTTCGACCGAGACTGTGACTACTTTGCCATCGCCGGGGTGACAAAGAAGATTAAAGTCTATGAGTATGGTACAGTCATTCAGGATGCAGTGGATATTCACTACCCTGAGAATGAAATGACCTGTAATTCCAAAATCAGGTAGGTGTTGACTTTCCATTTGAATTTAGAGGGCCTTTTCCATGTTCTTGTGTATGTGCAGTAACTGGTTTGCTTCCTTATCCATTGTGGAAATGGGAGGGGAAAGAAGGAAAGCAGGAGCCAATGGAGAGCTTGCTTTGAACTCAGGATGGAATTAGGTAGCGCAAGCGCTGTTACTTGTGTGTGCTGGGATCATCCAAGGTAATAGCAGGCCCAGGTATCTGGAAGAGAAAGGGACATAAGGTAGTAAACTGCTTTTGTGATCCTTGCAAATGTGTTGTATACCTGCTCTGCTAAAAAGAAAACAAAAGCAGAGCAGTAGATGTACTCCAGGTAAAGTCTTAATTTGTCTCGAGGTAGCTTCTGTGCCCACCTCATAATAGCCTCTGATTCCTTCACACTCTTTCCTTCATCAATCAGATGTTTCCCATTCTGCTGAGAGGCTGCTAGTCCTGAGGACATGTGCCTCATTTGCACCTTCTGCCTCTGAGTTAGTCTGCCTGAAGTACTGTTTTGCTGGGCATTAGAATATCAAGCTCTCGGAAAAAGACCTTCCTTGATTTTTGCTTCTGTGCTGCTATTGTTACTGTCAACCTTTTCTTTATTTTTTTTATTTTATAATCTTTTTAGATTACTTAAACTGAAGAAATATAGACCACTGTCGTTGAAAGAATCTGGCTAACGTAATTTAAAATTCTTAATTCCAAAATTCTGTTCAAGCTCTCAAGTAAATAATAGAGGCAATCAAACCAATTCAGTATTCTAATGCAAGGCTCCAGCTTCTCTGAACTCATTTGTTTTTATTTGGCACTCTACAGTAAAGCACCCACAAAAGTGTAAGCAATAAATTTATATAACAGTCCAGCTTCTCCAAAACCAAAAATGTTGTGCAAGAAGATTAATAGTGTTTGCAAGCCTACTTTAGAGCATAAAAGTCAGGTTTCGTTTTCTAGTCATTGTGTTTTTCAGGATCGATCAGTCACCCCTGTACCACTCATGCTGATTAATCTTAGGAGTTGTGCAATGTTGTTGCATGAGGAAAAAGATGCAAATGCAACTGACCCTGGGGCTGCCTTTCACAATGGGTACAAACAGCCTGAAAGAGGGATTTGTATCAATAAGCCATGCTGATTATGGAGCTCTTGTTTTGCTGGACTTGTGAAATGTTCAGTGCTTTTGACTGACTTACAGCAGACTTCATACTATCCAGCTTATTTTTTCTGGGGAGAAGAGCAGAATAAAAGGAGAACCAGTTAGTAACCAATTCATACCTTTTGCCTTAATTAGAATGGGAAAAGCAAAGTGTGTTTGGTGCTTCTTGGTCTGTCTGAGATGACTTCAGTCTTCCTGCTTCAACTTTGACAGGAATTTACTGTGACGATCCTGCCAGGCATTAAGTTGTTTGTTCTCCCTTCTCCAGCAGTTGCTCTTGTCAGCTTTGTGCTCCAGACAAGACACTACTTGCATTTAAGGTTTCTCCTTTCTCAAATTCCATGCATATACACATTATATATGCATGGAACATAAACACATATTATATATGTCTAGATGGTGATGCTAAATTCATTGTGCTCTGACACTGTGCCTCAGCAGAGGTGGACAGGGTCCTCTTGTCTTTCATTCCCTTGCCCTACTTTCTCTCATTCTTCCAAAGAAATACTTTTTTTTTTCCCCATTGGCATCTCCACATTGTCTCAACCTTCCTTAGGCGTGTGGGTGCTTTTGGGTTTGACAAATCACGTTAGGCTGTCAGTCAAACACATCCTTGCTCTATCCATTAGCTGTACTGCCAGTCAGTGGTGCCGGGGCTCGCTGGCACGGCGTCGAGCAGCATAATAACTTGCTATTCTGGAGTGGCATAGCTGGAGGGAGAAGTTATATGTGAAGGCTGTAATTCCATTATGGAATATTGCAGTGTGCTGAAAACGTGCCTCTATTAGGAAAAAAAAAAAATCTAAACAAGCAGAGCTGGCTTTTTTGTAAAGAGCCTTGGCTTAAAGCTGGCTGTCAGAATTTGAATAGAGGTGCAGCTTTTTCCAGAGGCTTGCTCTGCATGCTGCTGCCCTTTCTGATCTCAAAGACATGTATTTCTGCTGTGGCACATCGCTTCCCAGCAGAGATGGGATTTAGTGACATTTCTTCCGGTGAGGCTGGTGTGGGATGCTAGCGTAGCTCATAATGTCTGTTGAGGTTGCACTGTGGAATGTTTAGGTTGAACGTTAAGGGAAGAGTCTTCCCAAAAAGGGTTTTCAAGCCCTGGAACAGACTGCCCAGGGCAATGGTGGAATCCCCATCCCTGGAGAGGGATATCAGAGCTGTGTAGATGTGGTACTGAGGGACATGGTTTAGTGGTGACCTGGCAGTGCTGGGTTAATGGTTGCACTCAGTGATCTTAAAGGTGTTTTCCAGCCAAAATGATTCTGGGATTCTGTTCTTGCACAACAGCAAAACTGGCTGGCTGCAGGCCCTTTGGCTTTCCAAAGACACATCACAGGAAACTCACCCTAAATTGATCCTGGTTAACCTTGTTCAGAGTGATGATGCCAGAACATAAATTGTTAGTGGTTATGTTGGTGACTCAGCTTTTGGAGGAGCAGCAGCTTTGATGGGCTTTTATAAAAGCAGACAGGTGACAGCATTTGTGAGGACTTGTCTGGCTAAGAGCAAGTCTGCTGGCCTAGAGCAGCTGCGGGAGGAAAGCCCTTGCCTGGGACAGGGCTGGCACCAGCCCAGCACTGCTCTGCCCTGTGCCAGCTGGGCGCCTGCTGAAAGGTTGTGCTTCATGCCAGCAGTAATTGATTGTAGGCTTTTCTGGAGCAGAGCCCTGGTACCAGCTGTAGCTGAGTCTTTCTTCCTCTTTTCCAAGCCCCTTTTTTTAACACCCACCTGCTTCTTAAATACACTGGGGTTTTTTTCATCATCTGCTGAGCTTTTTCATCCCTATTTTTAAGGAGAGGGAGGAAGTTGGTGTGTTGAGTTTGTGGTAAATGTTCCTCGCATCCCCCGGGAACGACGGTGGCATAAGCTTCCAGGAAAAACACAAGATGACACATAAATCCTCATAAAATTCCCATTTACAGATTCATAGCTTCAGTACAAGAAACAAATCCTGGCATTGTCTAGTAGCTATAAACAGCACCCTGTGAGCTAATTATGACTTGCTGTGTCCCTAGCAATGGTAGACAATAGTCTGTGCTCCCCCCGTATGGGAGGAGATGGGGAAAGGACAAGAGGAGGATGAATGGTGAGCAGTGAGCCACAGCTCTTTTCTGATTTATTCAAGAGGCACATTTGTTGTTTTGCTATAGGTCACAGGGGGGAGAAAAATAAGGAAGTCTAGCATTCAGGTAAAAGGAATTTGCTTTAGGTCTCGTTAATCTACAATAGGTGATGTACAAGTGTGGTTAGGTAAACAGGCTTCGGAATCCATGTTTAGTATTCTGCGTGCTCACCACTCTGTTTGCAGCATCTGTACTTTGGTGATAGATGTTACCACAAACCTCCAAAATCAGCTACATCTGTTTAGTCAACTGCAGTAAAAGCAAAGCATCAGTAGGGTTTGTTTTTTTTTCCCCTTTTTTCTCAGGAGGTTACTAGTATTTCATTGGTTTCAGTTTTTGGTGTCATAAATCAAGTGTGTGATTGCTCTTATCCTAATAGCAGTTCATGGGTGTATTGCTGTTGGTTTTTAAATGGCAGCCAGTTCTCATGACCAAGGTTAATTAGGCAAAAACTTGCTGTATGGTGGGGTTTTTTTCTTACAGTCTTTGCTGTTTGGAGAGATAAGAAGCTCTCTTTATGCTGGAACACCTCAGGAGTGGCTGTGTTTTCTAATGCAGAAAACATTTCGTAGAATTGTCGAATGGTTCGGGTTGGAAGGGACTTCCAGAGGTCAAGTCTAACCCCCTTAGCAGTAAGCAGGGGCATCCTCAACTAGATCAGGTTGCCCAGAGCCTTGTTGAGCCTCACCTTGATTTTTCTCCTGGGGTGGGGCCTCAATCACCTTTCTGGGCAACCTGTTCCAGTGTTCCATCACCCTCAAGGTGCAGAATTTGCTCCTAATATCCAGTCAAAATCTACTCTTCTCTAGTCTGAAACCACTGCCCCTCATCTTATCACTACAGGCCTTTGTAAACAGTCTCTCTCCATTTAACAATAAACAGGTTATAAAGAAATATACCAACTGCCATTCATTCCACTTTTCAGAGTAACTGCTTCACTTGACAAGAAGTTGAAGTTGTTCTTTTAAAGTATTTGTCTCAACCCAATTACAGATTTTCTTGGAACTGATTAGAAAAAAAGGGGGTTGTAAAGCATTCATAATGGAGATGTGATCTGCTTTAGGTGACCCTGCTGTGGCAGGGGGCTTGGACACAATGATCAAAGGAAGTGTGACCAGAAGGACAAAGGAGGGGATTTTCCCCCTCTACTTTGCTCTTGTGAGACTCCACCTGGAGCAAGGCATCCCATTCTGGTGCCCCCAGAATAAGGACATTGAACTGTTAGAGTGAGTCCAGAGGAGGCCACAAACATGATCAGAGGGCTGTAGCACCTCTCCTATGTGGACAGGCTGAGAGATTTGGGGCTGGAGAAGAGAAGGCTCCAGGGTGATGTTATAGATGTCTTCCAGTACCTGAAGGGGGCTACAAGAAAGCTGGGGAGGGACTGTTTACAAGGGCTTGTAGTGATAGAACAAGAGGGAATGGATTGAAGCCTGAGGATGGCAGATTTAGACTGGAGATTACAAAGAGATTTTTTACAGTGGGGGTGGTGAGACACTAGAATAGGTGGATGGCCCTTCCCAGGAGGTGTTCAAAGCCAGGCTGGATGGGACCTTGAGCAGCCTGGTCTAGTGGAAGGTGTCCCTGCCCATGGCAGGGTGGTTGGAACTAGGTTATCTTTAAGGTCCTTTCCAACCCAAACCATTCTGTGGATTCTTAGAGGCCCCTTCCAATCTCTACTGCTCTGTGATTCTCTGCAATGTAATTCTGTATGGCTCTCAAGTGTTTGGGTTGGGTTGTTACTCACATGGATGCTCCTTGCAGTAAAAGATCACTCCCTTGAAAAACGTTTCAGGCCAAAATTTACTGGGCATCAGTCGTCTCATGGTAATAGAGTAGATCTGAAGCACTTGGAGCTCAGAAGCAGGTCAGACCATAGCAGTTTGTGCTTTATTAAAAGCTCCAACTCCGTTTAACTCTCGCTGCCAGAGGGGCGGTTGACGCCGGGTGACTTGATCCTGTGTTTGAGGTATTTCAGCCATGAAAATACTGGCTCATGAAAGAAACACCAGCGTGACTGACAGCTCGAGCCAAGCTGGCCCACTTGTGTCTCCAAATAAAATGAAGGATGCACAGAAGTCTGTTCAGGGTGAGGATTTCAGTGTGTCCACGTCAGATGCCAAGGTTAGGAGTGTTTCAAAGGCTGGTGATTAGCTTTCAAGTAGGGTTTCTCCAGGCTGATCTCTTAGGAAGCAGAGCTATCAACTTTTGGCAAGATAAACCTCTGAGGTGTAACTACCACCCTGTTTCTGGATTAAACAAAGCAAAAAGGCCAAAAACGGAGCTACTCTTACTTAAGAAGATGGCCTTGCACAACTCCTTTAATCCAGCACTGAATTATCCATTATTTCAGCCTGAGGTAGCTATCTTTTTGTATCATATCTCATAGCCTCCACATTTCAATTTCTGCCTGAATGTGGCTGCAGGCCATCTGAAGGTTGTCTACAAAAGATTGTTTCTACCAACTTCTGGGGGTTCGAACAGGCTTAACCTGTTCAAGGACTCTGTAAACCCCTTTTTTTTTTCTCTTTTTTTTTTTTGCCTGTCTCACTTTTGCCCTTTCCCCTTCTCCTACTTGTTCTCCCATGCATTTTGAAGTCTGTTATTTAATTTGTTACCTATGAGAACATCTCAAGAGAACTTGAAAAACAGTGGTGAGACACTGGCCCAAGTTGCACAGGGAAGCCCCACACCATTCTAGGTGAGGTATGTTGGAACTCTGAGTAACCCAGTCTAGTTGCAGATGTCCCTGCTGACTGCAGGGGGTTGGACTACATGATCTTTAAAGGTCCCTTCCCATCCAAACCATTCTGTGAGTCTAAGTAAAAAAAGTGGATGACTTTCAAGTTTCAATAATTGCCTGTGTTGGGAACAGAAGAAAGAGCAGTGTTTCCCTTGAGGGGAGCATGGCAGGAGCTTCCAAACCCCTTGTAGGTCACAGGGGAAGTCACGTGGAAGAGAAGCATCGTATTGTCCCAGCTCCAGGACAGCCTTCTTTCAGGCCTCTATGATCACAGATGCCAGAGAATACATGCAGAAGCCAGGGCTTGGTAAAAATCATCCTGTTCCTGGAGAGGAAGCTCCCTTCGACCTGATCCAACCCTGAACTGTGCTCTGAAAAGGTTACTTTTGTGAATTTAAGTTACAAGGCAACTCAGCTATTGATGTCAATGAGTAAAGCTCTAGTTTCAGACTTGTAAAGAGTTGGGTGTTGATGAGGGGCGAACTAAGGCAGAGAGCTGGAGCAGGATTGGTGTTGTCTTATGCTCCTTTAATCATATTCCTTAAAAATGAAAGATTTATGGTGTGTGTGACTTAAAAGGTGCTAATTGAACCACTTAGTGGCTCCAAACCCCTAAACATTTTTCACCTGTCAGTTCCTGTTTTCCCTTCTGTCTAGCTACAAATGGTTTCCAAGTGAGTGTTAACCCCTTGTTTAACACCATGAGACTTCAAGCAGATGGAATGCTTGGCTTGATCTTCGCTTTGCCAGACCTAATGGTCATACTTGTGGGCACAGAAACCCCTCATTTTTCTCCACCTGTATTGATTGTTGCAATAAAATATGACCTTTCCCTCCAAAACTGACACTTCTTTATATCCTTAGATATATCCTTTATCTTTTTCCACCTACTCAGTATCACAGTATATCAGAGGTTGGAAGGGACCTCAAGAGATCATCAGGTCCAACCCCCTTGCCAGAGCAGGATCACTTAGGATAGTCCGCACAGGAATGCATGCAGGTGGGTTTTGAAAGTCTCCAGAGAAGGAGACTCCACAACCCCTCTGGGGAGCCTGTTCCAGTGCTCTGTCACCCTCACTGTAAAGAAGTTTCTCCTCATGTTGAGCTGAAATCTTCTATGTTCAAGTTTCCTTGTCTTATCACTGTGAACCACCAAAAAGAGCCTGGCCCCCTCCTCCTGACACCCACCCCTCACATATTTATAGACATTGATCAGATCCCCTCTGAGTCTTGTCTTCTCAAAACTAAACAGCCCCAGGGATCTCAGTCTCTCTTCATAGGGGAGATGCTCAAGTCCCCTAATCATCCTCGTGGCTCTCCATTGGATTCTCTCCAGTAGGTCTCTGTCTGTCTTGAACTGGGGAGCCCAAAACTGGACACAATATTGCAGGTGTGGTCTCAGCAGGGCAGAGTACAGAGGCAGAAGAACTTCCCTAGACCTGCTGGATACACCTTTCTTGATACATCCCAGGATCCCATTGGCTCTCTTGGCCACAAGAGCACATTGTTGTTCCATGGAGAACTTGCTGTCCACCAGCACTCCAAGGTCTTTCTCTGTGCAGCTGCTTTCCAGCAGGGCAGCCCCTAACCTGTACTGGTGCCTGTTGTTATTTCTCCCCAGAAATTCCTCATTTTTATCATCTGGGGTAATTTCTTTTTTGACGAGTTATAGTTAGGCGATTACCCTCTTCATAGTTCAGATTGTAATGCTCAGCTCTCTTGCGAGTTAGATGTGGATCTTGTGCTTGACTAGCCCAGAACATCCATACTCTTAACAAGCCAAGGTGGCACTAGCATATCTGCAATTTTCTCTAGGACCTTTTCCACTTGCTGGTGTTGTCCAGATAGAAGACTGCCTTCTCTAAGATTGGGCCCTCCTGCTTTTTGTGTGATGGCTAAACTTCCAGATGCGTTCACTTTTTCCTTAAGCTCCTTGAAGCCCTGACTTGGAGTGGAGATAAGATGGCAGAGGAGCAGGTTTGAAGCAGTAAATGCCTAGTGCAGTGTCTACCTCCCTGCCATTAGTTGGAGGCTGCTTGAGGGCTCCGAACCTCTTTTGTTTCCATCAGTGACTGACTGTACTGCCTGGAAACAAGCCTCCAGATGTCAGACATGGTTATCTCTGGACTGCTGGAACCTTCACCTCATGGTCCTGGTGGGTAGTGCCTGCCAGCTTCCTCACGTCCTCTGGGAGCCACTTAAGCCTCGCTGAATGAGGCTTCTAGTAAATGATAGACTGTCGAGATCTGCTTTTCTGTGTGAGTACCCAACAGTGTCAGAGCTGGTGTGGTGATGGCTCCTTGATGATGCATCTGTGGACATTCCTTGTTACCTGCAAGGACTGAGGACACTACCATTTTCTAATTAATCACATATCATGGAAGAGGTGAAACCAGGGAAATCATTGCCTGAGATGTATGAGCTCAACCATCCTCTTAGCAGCTGGTGGTGAAAGGTGACGACTGACATCAAGTGAATAAAACTGTTTTAAGTTTCTAAATACCAAGTTTTGAAACCAAGGGATGCTGTTACCCCAAGGAAATGTGCAAGTGTGGGAACAGACTATTGGGAGACAGAGGTGCTTGTAGGGAGAAGTGTTTGACAGGCTGAAAGCAGTGCCATCTATACACTGGCTGTTCTGAAGAAAGCTCCCAGTGGGAAAGGGATGTCCCAAAGGTGTTCTCCAAGTATCATGCAGTGCTACCAGAGGCTTGCAGAAAGCCACTGTTGCTGACTTGCAGGCAAGACAACAGTCTTGCTGGCTTTTTAAACAAGATAAACTGAAGCAGGCTTCCCAGGTGGTGGAATCTCCATCTCTGCAGAGAGGCCAAACATGCCTGGATGAGTTCCTGTGTGACCTTCTCTAGGTGAACCTGCCTTGGCAGGGCAGTTGGACCTGATAATCTCTAGAGATCTTTTGCAACGCCTTCCATTCTGTGATTGTGTGTTAATTCCTAAGGAAAACAGGATGCAAGTGTATAGTGGAACCAAGGATTTGCCAAGGTATACTACTCCAAAGTCGTATCCCACATAGCTATATCATATATCAGTGGGCAGATGCCAAGCTACAAAGCAGTAGTAAAAAAGTTACAAAGTTGTGAACTTCTAGTTTATATTGTTGGTTAAAAATTGTCCCCAAGTCTCCCATAACCAGTTAACTATGTCAGAGCTGTTTGACCTGCACGAATTGGATCTGTCAGTTTAACTTAGGCTACCTGCACCCCAGCTGATACCAGCTGGCATGCTTTTCTGCCAGATGGTCCAAAAATTGGTCAACAGCTATTACAAATTTTCTTACCTCTGTTATATTTTTTGGGAGTCAGAATGGGAGACATAGTGCCAGAATGCTACAAATGTGACTTGGCAGTGTTGCTGCTCTTGTTTTGTTTGCTGATGGTTAGGGTTGGTGGAATTGTCAGTTAGTTTTGCAGAGACTTAATTTGGTTTAAAATACAAACCTATGTGAAGTGTGTTGCACTTCTCACTCAGAAGCATCTCCTAAGCTTCACGTGGAAAACAAAATACTGTTTCCTCCTGCATGGGAAGAGGGCTCTTTCTGCGTTTACAGATTGCTGGACACAGTTTCTCAGAAATCAAGCTTTGATTTGCACATAGGTACATGTGTAAAATGGTCCCTATGTGCCAGAGGAGAGGTTGATTTACCATTCATGCAGCTGTGTTTTACATACAGGTTAGGTAAGGTTACTCTATTAGCTAAGTTATTATCTTTGTGGTGGCAGTAAGGTCAAGTGCAAGGTCCTGCACCTAGATCGGGGCAACACTTGGTATCAGTTCAGGCTGGGAGATGATGAGATTGAGAGCAGCCATGGTGGATGAGAAGCTGGACATGAGCCAATAAGGGGCCCTTGCAGCCCAGAAAGCCAGTGACATCTTGGGCTGCATCGAGAGAAGTGTGGGTAGCAGGTGGAGAGAGGTGGTTCTGCAGCCCTGCTCTGGTGAGGCCTCACCTGGAGTACTTGTCCAGCTCTGGGGCCCTCAGTACAACAGAGATATGGGCCTGCTAGAGCAAGTGCAGAGAAGGGCCACCAAGAGTATCAGGGGTCTGGAGCACCTCTCTTATGAAGACAGGTTTGTAGGAAGATAGCAAACCTTTGAACAACTTTTGAGAAGGCTATGTTTTGTCTTTGAGTTGGAAAGAATGTAAACACCTTGTAACTGAAGAGAAAGACTAGGCAGAAGTTGTTCTTTGTCAGTATTAACATATTGCTTTGCAAGGACATTAACTGCCTGATGTATTCCAAGAGGGATTTTCATTGTTTAAGGTGTAATGTATGACTGACCAGGTCTCTTCCCTTTTCAGCTGTATCAGCTGGAGTAGTTACCACAAGAACCTGCTAGCCAGCAGTGACTATGAAGGCACCGTCATCCTTTGGGATGGATTCACAGGACAAAGGTCCAAGGTCTACCAGGTAATGCGCAATCAGCGAGCAACATGGAATTCCTCACACCATGGGCTGTATAAGGGGAGCAGTATTCAGTCTGAGGGGGAAATGCCTGCTCCTTCTGTTTGGCTAATGTCTCACCCACACAGCTTTAATGAGCTGTAGCCCTCCGAGGGAAGAAGCTTTATCTTCTTGTCACAATCATGAGGCAGTTGACGTTTCCTGGCTGCCTCTCTTAGGCAGGGAAGCTGCGCAGAGAGAAATGAGTTCCTGCAAGTTGTTTGCCCTCCCTTTCTTTAGAAACCTGTCTCTCCATACCTCTTCCACTTCAGGCTTTGTCAAACGCCTTTCATAAAATCCTGCAGTGATTGCTACTGCAGGTGCTTGTAAAGCAGAAGAGCAAAATGCAGACTTAAGTGGCAAGGCTGGAAGAGCAGTGTGGTGGGCAGAACCCTTCCTGATATAGCCCTGCACTCAGCAGAGTGTACACATGCAAGTGGGCTGAGCTCACAGCAAGAGCTGTTCCAGGAGAAGTTTCTGACATTTCAGGCAATTTGAACATTGTGTTTTTATCTAATGGGCTCTGAAAGGCTTGCCATCGGAACACAGAGGTTGGAAGGGAGGTTATTCCACTCGGGAGGAGGCTAGAAGTGCCACAGGCTCTTGTTCAGGTGGCCTAGCGCATTGAAACTGGTCAGTGATAATGAATGAACTGCAGCCTGGATGTCACTTCCCTCTTCTTGACACTTCAGCATAAGTTTTAATTCCTATTTAAGCAGTTGTGTACTTTCTCATTGTGTGTTTGGACATTTTATGTAATGCTTGTTTTCACTAATCCTTTGCATATCTCAATTAGAAAGAAATTATGCTGGGCAAAATAAATCTCGTCTCTTTCCCTCTCGGATATGTTTTTTGCATTTCTTGATAAGGCTGAATAATGAACCTAGAGAGGACCAGCTGTTGCTTATGTTAAAACAAACTCATTTTGCTTCCTATCAGATTACTTGAATGCCTTTTTTTTTTCTGGATTTGCATTAGAGGCACACTGGCATCTGCTTCATGTGTATTAGAAACCCTTCAGTCGCTTTGTCCTGGTGAGCTTTTCATGTCAACATCTTGCAAGCCTGTGCAAAGGCTTTAAACAAAGGATTTGACTCCATTTCAGGTTTCATTCAATGCAGTGTTTTGTTTCCATGTGGGATATGCCAGCAGAGCAAATACAAGTCTTCTATTTTTGGGGGGGGAAGAGCGTGCAGGCTTGTAAGACTATTTGAGTGGAAAACAATCAAAACACCAGAAGTTTTGTTTAGGAACTCAACAGGAAGGTGAGGATTTCCTGGCCTTTGAGAGGTGAAATAGCTTTGAACAAGCATCTTACTGGTAATGGGAGGCACAGCTGTGATCTGCTAGGAAAAGAAGCAGCACACAACAGAACCACAACCAAATGGTGCTGCAAAAGTAGGTCTTTAATGTCAGTTTCCTGAAATCATTACTTTCTTCTTTCAACTATAAAAATCCAAAATAATTTCAGGTGGTTTTGTTGCTCTTTTACTGTTTTCTGCTTTCTTGGCATTTCTAGCAAGCTACAAGCATTGGTTTGATTGAGAGGAAAGAAATTTTTGGAGAAACTGCTAAACACAGTAAGCTTCCCTGTCCAGGACTCTGCTGACAATTCATACCAGAACAATGCATGTTTTTTTTCTTTTACTGGGTTACCAGATTACAGCTCACTACTTTGCAATATTTTGCTTGTTTCTCTAAACAGGAGCATGAGAAAAGATGCTGGAGTGTTGACTTCAACTTGATGGACCCAAAGCTATTGGCTTCAGGCTCTGATGATGCCAAAGGTACTTCTCTTTCTCCATCTCTGTGCAGAAGGTTAACATTTCATATATTCCCTGTGAGGAACAAAAATGTGACATTTCAAGCAGCTGATTCTTCAGCTGCCTTCGGTATTGTTGTGGTAATGTGTAAAGGTATTACTGAACTCTCTTTTAAGGAAAGAGAGGCTTTGTTTGGATTAAGATTTCTTGGTGCAATGTTCACATTTTTCAGGTAGTATGCTCTCTAGCTAGCATTTTCCAGGACACTAAACAAAGCAAAATGTGTTTTAACATTAGTTAAGCTTGTTGAGTTAAAGCCTTGGGGCCTTTCAAAGGAGCAGCATATATTTATATTTCAAAAATGAGCTTGTTGAGGAGAAAAAGCAGAAGTTAAAAATGCCTGCTGCTGTTTTACCTGTAGCTCTGAATGTTAAAAGACTGTGCACCCTGAGAGGCTTCCTGCTTTCATGATGTGCAGTGTGTTTCTCAGAGCTTTACGGGGTCTGATGGTGGGCTGAATGGGAGTGCTGGGAGCAACTCAGCTTTGCACACTCCCTGCAGGGCCCATTTGACAAAGGGCTTTTGGAGAACCCTTGAGACAAGCCCTTTCTCAGCTTACTGAGAGAAAAGTGTTCCTCTTTAGAAGTTTCTTATTTCTTCTTCAAAGACAAGCGTAGCACTGAGAAATATGTAGTGTTCTTCATCACTAATGAGATCTTACCTGTAATACATTTAAAATATCAAATTAAGAATTATTAGGCAGCAAGAGGTTTAGAGTTCCTTTCACCTTCAGTGGGGATTAGCTTTCCTGGATGGGCTGATACAGACCATGATTTGCTTTGAAACACGAAATTTTTTCATCAACCTGGCATTAAACCTGGCAAGTTATTCCCCCACCTCTAAAATGCTTGTAAAGCTGTGTTAGTGTTCCTCAGTTGCATTTGGCACTCTTAATGTAGCTGCTAATGTTATTTGCAAAACTCATCTTAGATGATTATTTTGATTTTAAGGGAGGTTTTTAATATTTTTAATACAATTCTCCTTACCTTTTTTTGTTGGAAGTCAAGAGAGTTTTCTGTGTGCTTAAATGTAGCAGGAATGAACATTCACCTTGTAAATTATCAACCTCTTCATCATGTTGCTCCCTACTCATGCTATGCATTTGAAAAGGCTTATCTGCCAGGTAGACTTGCTGCATTTATTAGCATGTTAACAAGTTGTCCAGCATTGCAAAGCCAGCTGCAAGCAGAGCTCCTGTCTCTAGTCTAACGGTTCTCATCTTCAGTAATTGTCTCTCAAAATGCAGTGTTTATGTAGAAATTATTGTAATGAAGTCTGCAGATCTGCATAACTTGTGTTGCAATTCACAAAGGATCTTTTGAAGGTATACTGGGTTTTGGTGAATAAAACTGGGCTGAAACATTTTTATCATGGAATCATAGAATCCTTTTGGTTGGAAGAGACCTTTAAGATCAGCAAGTCCAACCATTAACCCAGCACTGCCAGGTCACCAGGAAACCATGTCCCTCAGCACCACATCTACAGTTTTTGAAATTCCTCCAGGGGTGGAGACTCCATCACTGCCCTGGGTAGCCTGATTCAGGGATTGACAACCCTCAAAGGGAAGAAATTGTTCCTAACATCCAACCGAAACCTTCCATGGTGCAACTTTAGTCTGTTTCCTGTTGTCCTATAGCTTTTTGCTTGGGAGAAGAGATCCACCCCCACCTGTTTCCGATGTCCTTTCTGGAAGTTGCAGAGAAGATCTCTCTTGACCACTCCTCATCGTTTGCTTCTATCATAATTTGCCTGTGATTTGCATATGTAACAAGCTCATTAATGAGAAATGAAGTCCAGTATGGGACCATTTGAAATGGGCATGTACTTTAGAAGGCTGTAATGTACAGAGCAGTAGCAGCAAACATCCAGATTAATGTTGGTGTACACCTTCCATTTCAGTCATCACATAGGTAACACTAAGGGATGAGTTGTTTCACCTCATACATACCAAACTGAAATTTTTGTCTTTCTGCTGCTTATGGTCATGAGTGTTTGGTGAAGTTGTGGACAACTCAACCTGCAGCTCTTTGGTTTGGAAAAGAGCAGACTGAGAGGGGACCTTATCAATGCATATAAATATCTAAAGAGTGGAGGTCAAGAGAATGAAGCTAGGCTCTTTCCAGTGGTGGCCAGTGACAACAAGGGGCAGTGGGCACGACGAGAACCCAAGAGATGTTGCTTAACCATGAGAAAAAACTTCCTTCCTGTGAAGGTGTCAGAGCCCTGGAGCAGGATGCCCAGAGAGGTTGTGGAGTCTCTTCCTCTGGAGACTTTAAAAACCCACCTGGATCATTCCTGTGCAACCTGATCTAGGTGAACCTGCTTTAGAGGGATTTGACTTAGCTGATCTCTGGAGATCACTTCCAACTGCTACCATTCTGCGACTCTGGGGATGTAATAATAACATGTTTGGCCAGATGCAACATCTGATGGGAAAGCCAAAATCTATGCACGCTTCTGGCCTCTTCTCTGCTTGTTTGGGGCCATACTGGGCTTTCTGACAAGCAGGCTTGGTGCTGATGTATATTGGTGTGACCAGAGCAATTGGAGCTAATCTTGTTCTGCTTCCCCAGAAAGCATGAGTGTTAACATTTTCCTGTCAAGTGATCAGGACAAGCCAGCGCCTGAAGTGACAGCTTTGCCAGTTCTTCCCGCTTGCCTGTGTACCTGCCTGTCTCTCCTCGGTCTTTTCAAGTTGGAAGCTGATTTTTAAAGTGCTTGGTAGGCATCTATTGGGGAAGGAACTTTTCATCAGCACTTCACAGCTGTCTCTGCTAGGGCTTGGGCACATCAAAGTGGGTGCTAACAAACAAAGTGCTATTAGGGGTAGAATTAGAAACAACATCCTTGGGCTTCAGGTCCTGCATTGTCCTCATTGCTAGATGGAGATGATCCAGGAGGCTTATTTGTGGAAAATCTTTCTACTTTTATGCTCTCATTATCTGCTATTAAAGCATTACTGTATTTGAAGTAACTACTGTCTGTATGCAAGCCTCACTTTTATCTACGTTTGTCATGCCCTTCCCTTTTAAAAGAGGTAAAGGTAGTTGTGTGTCTCTATAGAGACCCAAAGATGTTCACCAACTAGACAGCAGTGAGTGAAATTGAAGTGTTTACTTGTGCTACAAGCAGCTTGGGAAAACAGCACAGGCTTAATTTCAGTTCTTTTTATGCACATAACAATGGCAGAAGCTATGATGCTCATCCAAATAAGAATTGGTACTTTTTTTTTCCACCCCGCTATTTGAGCAGAAAAGATTTTGTTTTGTGAGGGCAAAATGATGCCATTAAAGTGTCAGGCTAGGACCTGAAGCTACTGTACTTAGCTAATGACTTAGAGCTGCTTTTCAACCATCATCCCTATCTGTTTTAGGTTGGGGATGTAGTTTAATGGCCATGGTGAAATTAGATGAAATAAAGCAAAATATTTTGCCATATGGGTAGAATTTAAGTCACCACTGTGGTAGAAATCTGTGGTGGGGTGATGAAGCATTTGTTGTCTGCTGTAGGAGGGTTGTTTTGGAAGCTCAAGGAAGCAGTACAAGGAGTACTGACTGGTTTTAGGTCCTTTCTGTGAGCTATAGTCACATTATTTTGGGGCTCAAAATGGAGAAATGGAACAGAACTGGAGAACCTGAGAGCTCTGAACTTGAGTGAGAGGTTACCTTTCAGTATATCGTGGCAAGGAAACATCTGCTTCATTACAAGTGAGGAAAATAATTTCTGTGCTGTCTTGGTAAGTGACACCATGGGTGCTAATCCTTCAACTGTTTTTTGCCCTGAATTCAGTGGGACAAATCAGATCTTCAGGGTTGGCTTCATAAAAAAGCATGACCTTTCAGGGAGGTAATTAACCTGAGAACTACAGATCTGAGTTTGGTTGTCAGCTTTGTTAAAGACTTTGAGGTCTGTTTGGGGTTTATTGTCAGTGATACTTAATTCCTTCAGCTTCTGCTGACTGAGTTATAGGTGTTTATTGCTCTTAAAATATCAGGTTGAACTTTCAGTTTGCTTATTTTCCTGGCTTAAAGAAGTTCAGTAATTTCCTCGATCTGTGGGGCGGTTGAATTCAATTGGGAATATCTTGAAAGGTCAAGAAGCTGGTAGTCAAAATACCAACCAAAATACCTGCCTGTGTCTTATGTGAGGAGGGATATCTTGTGGTCATTGCCTGCCAACAGTCATCAGTTAACATCATCATCCTCCTGACCCGCACAAGGCAGCGCAGCAAAAGATTTTGCCCAGCAGGAAAATTCAGCGGCTTCCTCCTTTTCTAGAGATTCCTCTGATCTGTGCCAACAAGATTTTGATAGCATTATCCTGTTCTGGGTTACTGCTTTTGGGTTTTTAATTAACAGCATCCTCTCCATCACAAGACCAGATAAGAGCTGCAGGAATGATAGGCTGGATGAAATATCACGGATCACAGTAAAATCCCAGAATGGTAGGGGGTGGAAAGGATAGAGTCCAACTCCCCTGCCAAGGCAGGTTTACCTAGAGAAAGTCACACAGGGATATGTTCAGTCACATTTTGAGTATCACCACAGAAGGAGGCTCTACAACCTCAGTATCCTTGCTCTCAGCTTACCAACTGTGTACATCGACACCTTCAGCTATTGCAGTACAGGCTTCAGCCTCTTTTAGTTAGTGTTCAGACACAGACCATATGTATAGAATCATTAAGGTTGGAAAAGACCTTTAATATCATCAAGCCCAACCACAACTTAACTACCATGACCACTTAACTATATCCTGAAGCACCACATCTACACACTTGGAACACCCCGAGGGATGGCAACTTCACCACCTCTCTGGGCAGCCTGTTCCAATGCCTGACCATTCTTGCAGTGAATTCTTCCTAATATCCAACCTAAACCTCTCCTGGCACAATGTAAACCCATTTCCTCTCATCCTATTGCTAGTTACTTGGGAGAAGAGACCAACACTGGCCTCGCTACAACCCCCTTTCATGTAATTGTAGTGAGCAATAAGATCTCCCCTTAGTCTTTGGGTTGGAAAGGACCTTAAAGATAGTCTAGCTCCAACCCCCTGCCATGGGCAATTCATCACAAGGGTGATGAGGCACTGGAACAGGTTGTCCAGAGAAGTTGTGGAAGCTTCAATCCTGAAATTGTTAAAAGGCAGGTTGGATGGGGCCTTAATCAAGCTGGTGTGGTAGGAGGTGTCCCTGCCCATGGCAGGGTGGTTGGAACTAGATGATCTTTAAGGTCTCTTCCAACCCAAGCCATTCTAAGGTTCTATGAAAATATTTGGCTGTAAACAGGCATATCTGTCAGCAGCTGCAAAATTAGGAAACATATGCTTTTAGAACATGTGTTATAGAAACAGTCAATCTCAGATGGTTGCTTGCTTCATCAGCACAATTCTAGGTGTGGTACCAAGACATCTGTACTTTGTGTAATTACTGCCTTGACTTCAGCAAGATTGCTGAAAGCTGCAGCAAATAAACTCTACCCTTCTGAATTATGTTTTATTAACCTGTCAATTCTTCCTAAAAAATAATGGGCAGTTGTAGGTAAAACTTGACATGTTTCATTAGGTGGTGTTATATGTGGCATAGATTACTTTTTTATGGCACTGACTAATACCTAATTGGAGCCCAGCGTATCCCACGGCACTTAGATCACACAAATTGCAGGCTGTAATCTGTGTCTGTCAGTTGTAACAAATGTTATGATGACTCTGAGCACGTGGGTTGACTCTTCACCACTTAGGACTTGAAAAACTTGGTTGAAAGAAGGAGCTAAGTTGAAACTGAGCCCTCAGTTACCTTTTTGCTATAAAAGTGAGACGAGGTAGCTGTTGGTTTGGTAGATGGGGTGTCAAGAAGAAGCTTGTCTGCTTTGGATAGGAAAGAGACTGTTTGCAATGGCTTGTGGTGATAGGATGAGAGGGAAGGGATTGATGCTTGAGGGGGCAGATTTAGACTGGAGATTAGAAAGAAATTCTTTACAGTGAGGGGGGTGAGGCACTGGAACAGATTGTGGATGCCCTTTCCCTGGAGCTGTTCAAGGCCAAGTTAGATGGGGCCTTGAGCAGTGTGGTCTAGTGGAAGGTGTCCTTGGTCATAGCAGTATGATTGGAACTAGATGATATTTAAGGTCCCTTCCAAGCCAAACCATTCTATGAATCTGAGTGGGTTTAGTATTAGGTTTGGGCAGAACATCACTGTGAGATCATGTAGCCTTCTTGCATGCCTCATGTTGAAGGGAAGTGATTGTGCCCCTGTACTCTGAGGCCATACCTGAAGTACTGTTTTGGGCCCCTCACTACAAGAAAGAAATTGAGGTGCTGGAGCATGTCTAGAGAAAGCTGGTGAAGGTTCTGGAGAACAGGTCTGGTGAGGAGCAGCTGAGGGAACTGGTGGTTTTTAGTCTGGAGAAGAGTAGAGTGAGGGGAGGCTTCATTGTTCTCTACAAATCCCTGAAAGGAGGTTGGAATGAGGTAGAGGTTGGTCTCTTCTCCCTAGTATCTGGTGACAGCATGGGAGAAAATGGCCTGAAATTGCACCAGGGGAGGTTTAGGTTGGATATTAGGAACAATTTCTTCACTGAAAGAGTGGTCGGGTATTGGAACAGGCTGCCCAGGGAGGTAGTGGAGTCCCTGGAGGTGTTGAAGAAACCTGTGGACATGGAACTTTGGGACATGGCCTTGAGGAACCTGATTTAGTAGGAGGTGTCCCTGCACATGGCAGGGTGGTTGGAGCTAGCTAATCTTTAAGGACCCTTCCAAGCCAAACCACTCTCTGATTCCATGATCATGGTTTTTGTTTCTTGCCAAGCTATTGAAAAGCAGGTGCACTACAACAAACCCACCAGTGTTCCTCCTTTTCCCTGAGCGTCTGAAACATCCTTGAGTAATCCACATGAAAGCCTTGCTTCTTCCTCAAAGCTCCTAGGAACGCCTCAGCAAGAGGTGGTACAGAGGACTCCTCAGAGCATGGGGACACACACCATAAGACAGCTTATCTCTGATGTATTGACTACAGTGGTTAATAAGATTCCTGTTCTTTTGCCATTTTTTTTGCTCACTTCACTTCCAAAGTGAAGTTCCTGTAAAAAGACAGCAGAGGACTTAGTTGCCACAGATCTGAAGAAGGCCAGGCAGGTCATGGGAGCTGTTTAAGGGATTAAGCCTTCATGTCGCTCCTGCATGTTCAAACATTGGCTTCAGCTTGCTCTGCTTCCTGCCTCAGCACACTGGTTGTGATAAGTACAGTACGACCCACTCACCAAAGTAAAGGGGAAGGGAGAACATTTCAAACCTTATTTTCTGACTTGTAGACATCAGTGGGAATTGATGCCAGTTGGTGTTGTCCCCTTAACTGGACTGAGGGCAAAGTGCTTCATTTGTAGCTTTGAATAGTAGGATATGTTATGTGGGGAGTGTCTGGCACTCTCCATCTTTAAGGTTAAAAGGGACTTGAAGTGTTTGTGGAGGGTGGGGAAGGCTGAGTTTTGAAAAGTCACCAGTGTTGTCTGCTGGTCATCCTGTAAAGCACTGAATGAGTACTTGGGGGAAGGGTTTGTTTTGTAGCAAAAAGTTTAATCAGTGTTCACATAGTAGGCTGGTAGAACAGTAGTGTTCCTTGTACCAAGGAAATATATCATCATTAGGAGCCAGCACACTGTTTTCTTTCCTGTCTGTGCCAGTGTCTTGAGACTAAAACAAGTTGTTCTCACTGGCTGTGCTCAGGCTTACAACTAGGTGTATTTATTCTGCACAAAGCAATTCTGCTGTGGAGCATGGAGTTGTTTCATGCCAGGTAAGGGGCAGGGAACCAGGAAGATGCAAGCCCTCCTGATCTTGGTGATATGGATCTGCTTTCCAGTAGCCTTAAAGGCTAAGATGCTAAAATGTGGTTAGTCAGCTGCTCTGATGTTCTCAACCATATGAGATGTGGAATTCCAACATCTTCTGTGTGTATGGTGGTGGGCAGAATGTTTATTTCCTGTGTGCACCCAAGAATGTTCTCAAGCTTACCAGCCAGCAGCAGAAACTGACCCTTTATAATCACTATAATCATTTAGCTGGCTTTCCAGACTTTGTTTATGAGATAGCTAGGGTTTATACCTTTCAGATGAGGCTGATTTTTTTTGTTTGTTTTGGTTTGGGTTTTTTTGGTTTGTTGTTTACCTGTGTCTCTTTTTGTTTCTCTAGTGAAGCTGTGGTCTACCAACTTGGACAACTCAGTAGCAAGCATCGAGGCCAAGGCTAATGTGTGTTGTGTCAAATTCAGCCCTTCTTCTCGGTATCACCTAGCTTTTGGCTGTGCAGGTAGGTAAAAGAGGTTTGGGGCAGAGTGATACTGTTCCTTTCTTCCTTTCTTACTCTCCCCAATGATGTGAGGCTGGCTGTTGTGGCCAGGACCAAGGTGTCTTTAGAGTCATAGAACTGTTTTGGTTGGAAGAGAAGTCTAAGATACTTAAGTTCAACCATCAGACTAGGACCGTTACGGCCATTAAAGCATGTCCTGAAGTTCCATGTCTGCTGTTTTTTGAACATCTCCTGGGATGGTGATTCCATCAGCTCCCTGGGCAGCCTGTTCCAATGCCTGACTACTTTTTCAGGAAAGAAATTTTTCCTGCTATCCAACCGAAACCTCCCCTGGCAGTTTCAGGCCACTTCCTCTCATTCTGTCACCTGGTGGCAGGGAAAAGGGTCCAACCCCTACCTCACTGTGACCTCATTTGAGGGAGTTGCAGTACAATGCCCCTGAGTAAGACTTCCAAGTGTTCTGTCACCCAGAAGGCATCATGATACCCAAGTGTCAACTTCATCCTGCAGCTTGACCCTTTAATTTGGGTGCTCCTGCCAGAGACAAAAGCTCATGAAAGCAAGGCACCCCTATGTGTTCATTGAGATCACTGCAGCAACCAGACAAAGCTTAGCTTGGAGAGTCTTCCAGCAAAGTTAGTGTGTGTTAATGTGGTGCTAGCTCTCCTTCCTGGTGTAGAGCCTTGCTCTATAAATAGTACAAAGCCATACTGGGGTTTTTAACTGTTTTTACCTGAGACGTGCTGTAAAGCCGTGGCACTGCATGCTTCCTGGAGCTGCAACTACAATCCCTGTGGGTGGGCTCATGTTTTCCTAGGCTGGGCAAAGATCACTGTTAATGTGTTTTTTGAAGCAGTCAGTGGGGAAGGCACGATGAGCCTTTTATTCACTTAGATTAAATAGTTCTTGGTGATAATACAAAGATTGGAGAGCAGAGCAGGTATCGCTTTGGGAGGAAACTGTCTCATGCTCTGCATGCAGCAACTGAAGCACTGAGGTCCCTATAAATGTTTAACTAACTCTGTATTTCCATTCTCCTTGGGGTGTTTTAATGCACTTGTAACTAGGTGTTCTGACAACAGTTGCTATCTCTGGAGTTTGGGAGATATGGTGATCATTCTTGCAATCATGGGTTTGCCGTTTCATCTAGGTGTTCCCACCTCCAGCCTGATTTTACTTCCTTTGTGACTCTTTAGATGAAAAAAATTAATTTGCATTTTGATACACTTCAAAAGAAAAAAAAGATTCAAGTTGGAGTGTAAAATATTGACTTGCTTGACAGGCATCTCACTGAAGTTTAGTGAATTACATGCAAGAATAGAATCGAATTACAATACCTATGAGCAGCATTTGAATGAAAGGGCCTATCTATGAAAGGCTCTAGGGAAGGATGAGAGCACTAGCTCCAAACAGATCAGCCACTGATTAAAATAGATATAGAAAAGCACCGTGAAGCAGAATCCTTCCTGATAAATCAGTAACTGAGATTCCACCTGAAAGGCAGAGGGGCACAGATAAATCTATGAAGGCTTCCAGAGCCATAGGACGCATGGGATGGAAGTAGATAGGAATATCTTTATCCCTGCACTCATGCCTACCAAGCCACAATGGGCTTGTCTTCAACAACTCTGTTTGGGGAAAGAAGCATTAGCAAGCACCAGGGGTTCTGTGGAGGTTTTAAATGACTACATGTGCACGTTTATGATTTAGAGAATGCCAAGGGCTCAAGTGGTGTTTGTACTGGGGAAAAAGGTGTAGGGGAGAGAGAAAATAAAACTTTAAAAGTGTTTACATCTGCTTGATGTTTGGCAATTGAGTCTCTAAATAAAACTAAAATGGATATTTAACTATGATTGCTGAAACAATTACGCGGAGTAATTGAACTGATGGGAATGGCTTTCCACAAAGGAATTCTAATCGATCTTTCAGCCATGAAGACATGTGGAAAAACAGCTTGTGAAATTAAAAGAAATACTGGAATCTTGAATGATGTTATTTCTGAACTCCTAAAAAGAAAAAAGTTGGGAGCAAAGAAAGGAGTTAATGCCTACTTTCACAGTCCTTAGAGTCAGCTAGTCTTGATTGGGTGGCCAGAAAGCTGCCCAGCAGAGAAAGACCTCAAGGTAGTGATCAACAACAGTCTGAGTATGAGCCAGTGTGTGCTAAGGTGGCCAAGAAGGCCAACAGCATCCTCTCCTAGATCAGCAACAGTGTGGCCAACAGGAGTAGGGCAGTGACTGACCCCTGCAATTGGCACTGGTGAGACTATACCTTGACTGCTGAGTTCAGGTTTCTGAATTCACATTTGGGGCCCTTGCTACAAGGAGGACATTGAGGTATTGAAGCAGGCCCAGAGAAGGGCAGTGAAGCTGGTGAAGCGTCTGGAACACAAGTCTTGAAGAGTGGTTGTAGGAACTGGGGTAGTTAAGCCTGGAGAAAAGGAGGCTGAGGGGAGACCTCATTGCTCTCTACAATTCCCTGAAAGGAGGTTGGAGCCAGGTGGGTGTTGGTCTCTTCTGTCTAGTAACAAGTGATAGGATAAGAGGAAAGGGCCTCAAGTTGTATAAGGGATATTTACATTGGACGTTAGAAGAGAATTCTTCCTGGAAAGGCTTCTCAAACACTAGAATAGGCTTCCTAGGGGGGTGGTTGAATCCCCATCCCTGGAGGTATTTAAAAGATGCAGAGATGTGGTGCTGAGGGCCATGGTTTAACACCAGCCCTGGTAAGAGTTAGAGAATGGTTGGTTTATGATCTTTTCAAGGTCTTTTCCAACCAAAAGTATTCTGCGATTCTGAGATATGTTTGGAGACAAAGGGTTTTCTCCTCCATCACTTGCAGCTGGTCATATTTAATAATGTAATCTAGTCTGTGGAATAAGCAATCTAACTTTTAAATAGCTTGGTTTGTCATGTGGGCTATAAAATTAGTAAAGGAACAGTTAAAGCTGGTTTCCTTGAGTAGCAATTGGAAGGGGAAAAGGGGATGGATTGTGCACACTGACTTGGCCATTCCACACTAATTTGGTGATCACTGTGGTGGGCAGCTTTAGAAATTTGTCCTGACCCTGCCTTGGCTCCTTGACATGGTAAGAGGATTTTTAGGTTTGAAAACTGCTTCAATTATTCATTCAGTGATTTAGTCAGTGGTAAAAGAGCCAGGACTTCCCATCACTGCATTCTCACAAGTTTTGTGCAGCTGATTTGATGGAACTTCATGCTATTTATGTGTCTATGCTTATGTTTTTTACATATTTACAGCTTAAGACTTGATGAGATAAGCAATTGATGAAGTGTTTGGTGGAGGTGGAAGTACTGGTACTTAATATTTGAGGTATAGAAGGAGGAAGTAAATTGATTTAATATACCACTATTAAAATTACTAAACATAGATGTTTCAGTTCCCCTCCTTTCTCTGTATGCAGAATAACTATCAAGCTAACCTGGCATGCTTTAGCAAGGCAGTTCTGACTCCAAGTCTGTGTTTTTTCAGTGTTAAAATTCTGAAATTATTGCCTTTTTTCCCCCCCATTTTAATTTCCTGTTTTGTTTAAGGGTCTTTCTTAACCATCCATACAGCTGAAACACCTTTTCATGAGGTCTTGTTCTTTCACACCTTGCTTAAGAAAACATTTTCTTCTGCCCCGACAAATGTATCTCACCCACTTGCATCCATCTATTCAGTGGATTTTCGTAATTGGATGTTTCACCCAGCATCTCTGTGCTGATTTCCCCTTTGCATTTGCCACAGAGATAAGATGGGTATCTTAAGATACCTTCTACCCTGTCTCTGGTCTGTCTCACTTCATGTTTGTCAGTAGTATCTTGACTGGGGGCTCATCTCTGCCCATGGTACCATATTGTGCATGGGTGAAAGATTCGGAGAGGTAGCTTTGTGCTTTCTCTCACTTTCTCCAGTTTTAGAAGAAAAATAGAAAGGAAGATACTTAAGTGACATTGAGGTCTGCCAACATGGGTTATGAGTTAAGGGGAGACCTTATTGTGGCCTTTCAGTACTTAACGAATCACAGAATGGTAGGGGTTGGAAGGGACCTCCAGAGATCATCATGTTCACCCCCCCTGCCAAAGCAGGATCACCTATGGCAGGCCACACAGGAACATGTCCAGGTTGTCTTGGAAAGGCTTCAGAGAAGGAGGCTTTAATAGTTAAAGATTAGCACAATTTTTTATTAGGATCTGTTATGACAGGGCAAGGGTTGATGGGTTTAAACTAAAAATGGGAGATTCAAACTAGAGAGAAGGAAGAGGGTTTTTTTACAGTGAGGGTGGTGAAACACTACCCAGAGGTGGTAGATCCCTTGTCCTGGAGTCATTCTAGCTGAGGTTAGATGAGGCTCTGAGTAATGTAATGTAGTTGAAGATGTCCCTGCTGACTGCGCGGGAGTTGGACTGGATGACCTCTAAAGCTCTCTTCCAAACTAAGCTATTCTATGGCTGATGCAGCAGCCTCTTGAAATGGTCTCATTGCCCTACTGTTCTGTGTGTGACTCTGTCTGCTGAGGACCTCTGGTTCTCAAACTGAGGTTTTTTTGGGGTGGAAAGGAATATTCTGCACATCCAGTACTGAGTGTTATGGCAGCTTGGCCCTTATCTGAGTCCCTCAGTTGTACTGCAAGCGCAGATAGGCAGTCATCTACCTGCAGCTTCAGGGCTCTGTAGGGAGCTCAGAACCAGAGATCTTGGTTTGAAAGAAGCATCTCCACCTGCACTCAGGTTTTTATGCTGTATTGGCAAATAAAAGAAGTGAGCTGAGAACTGTGCTGATGGGTTCTGAAGCAAGGGCAAGCTGTGACCATGTGGCACAGTGAGCAAAACAGATGTTATTGCTCCAGCAGCTTTGGTTGTGTTCCTCTCCCTGATGAGACCATGTTGACTCTGCTAAACTGCTTGCTGCTGTTTTTAGCCCTTTCCCCTTGTGCAGAGTTCCTCTACAGGTCTCTGCCCATCATTGGCAGCAGCAGGAGAACATGAATCAACTGCTTTGAACATGAAACAACTGTAGATTGAGAGAGTTGGGGTTGTTCAGCCTGGAGAAGAAAAGGCTCCAGGGAGACCTTGTTGCCTTTTAATACTTAAAGAGGCTTATAAGAAAAATGGGAAGGGACTCTTTGTCAGGGAGTGTAATGATAGGATGATGGGTAGTGTTTTTAAACTGAGAGTAGTGAAAATCTTCACTGGGATAGGTTGTCCAGAGAGGCTGTAGATGCCCCCTCCCTGGAAGTGTTCAAGGCCAGGTTGGATGAGAGTTTGAGCAACCTGATCTAGTGGAAGGTGTCCCTGCCCAGGGGGCATGGAACTAGATGAACTTTAAGATCCCTTCCAGCCCAAACCATTCTGCAATTCTATGAATGATGCCTCCTGAGAAAGCCATGGTATAGGGTTGATTTATGTGGATTTCTTGGTCAAACCCTCTGTGTTTCAGTGTAGTTGTTGGCCAACATGGGCAGCGATAATGGAAGGAGTAACTGTGGTGCTTTGATTTAGATGTAGCCATGGTCAAAACTGTTTACTGCCTGTGCATCCCCATATGGAGCACTCTCCTTTAATAGGGAGGTCTGGATTTTCTCAAGTGCCACAGAAAAACCATTCTTTAGTTGCCACTATAGAAGCAAATCCCAGGATTACTATCTAATATGGCTGATATATGTTTCTTTTCTTGGCTCTTCACTCTGAAAGCTTTTAGATGACCAAAAGTTCATTTTGGTACCTTAAAACAGAACAAATGAGCAATAAACTGGAAATAGAGCCTATACAAGAGAGGAATGGATATTTGGGTTGGGAAATAATTCTCCTGAAATCAGACAGGCACTTCAGGTGAGAGGGAAGCTTGAGCGTCTGGCTGCAGCCTGATAAAATCTGTTGCAGTGGAGAGGGCACATAAAGAAGAAAAGATCCCCTTTTTGTCTGTTACTTTAATAAAATATTCTATTTGCATGCTTAACTGAGTTGAAACATCAGGGCAGTATAAACTGTGATCACTCCCGAATACCAAATCAGGTAATTTTGTGGTCTTTTCCTCCTTTTTAAAAATAGATGGGGTTTTATCCTGAAATTAGGATATAAATCATGCCTGAAGTTGTTATTGTTCTGCCTCAGCAATGGCATTGATGCCCTCAACCCCATATATTTTCTACCAGTGCCATTTCCCCTGCTTTAAAAACAAAACCAAAGGCTGAAAATGCATGCAGTGTGTGCAGCTTGAATGTCCAGGTTGTGCAGTCTGGGTGAGATCAGAGAGTCTAACTCCAGTGAGCTCAGCGTAACTATTGATAGCAGCAAGGCTTTATTCCCAGCATGCTGTAATGCTGTCAGCAGCTACCACTGACCTTTCATTTCCCATATATTATGCAGAGATCATGGCATCAAAACTTAAGATTCCTGAGCTCTTAACGCTAAGTGCATCATATTACTGCATGCTGAATTTTATCCATGTAGGACCCACAGATCCAGCAGGTTAGATTAGGGGATGAGAGGGGCTCTTCAGGGCTGCAGATACACAGGACCAAGCATGTCCTCTCCTCTCTCCAGGAGCTTCATAAGATAAACAGAAGCTGCGGGGGCAAAGCTGCGGGGGCAGGTAGAGGTGGATGGAAGAGAGCAACAGAACAGCTACAACATGGTCAGAGCTTAAGTTTTTGCTGGGTCATAGAATGGTTTGGTTTGGAAGGGACCTTAAAAGATCATCCAGTTCTAACCTCCTTGCCATGGTGGGGGACACACCCTCCACTAGACCACATTGCTCAAGGCATTGTCTAACCTGGCCTTGAACACCACATCAGAACTTCCCTGAGCAACCTCTTCCAGTGTCTCATCACATTTTAACTTCGGGCAGATCTCTAAACCGCTTCACTGAGGTGTTAGGAACCCTTGCTACTTAGAGTTCAGGTGAAGTGACCATGGCAGGGAGAGCATGAGGCAGTGCTAATATGTGTTGATTTTATTCCTTATAGCCCCAGAGTTTGAGACTACCTCTGCTGGGGATAACCTGCTCCCTGCTAAACTTTCTCAGTTTTGCTTTCCTGTCTCTTCCTTCATACTGGCAACTGTGTGGCCAGAACTGAAATGCCTTTTTCTGGATTAGCTCATAGAGCAACAGTGACAGCCCTAGACAAGCTGGCACTTTTGGCAGCCTGAATTGAGATCAACTTTACCTAACAAGGGGCAAATCTTCAGAGAACATGAGGTGTCCTAATGCTGAGCTTGGTACGCTTTCTTGCCTGCTCTGTTTCTCCAACTTGTTCCTTTCACAGAATGGTAAAGGTTGGAAGGGACCTGTGGAGATCATCTAGTCCAACTCTCCTCCTAAAGCAGGATCACCCAGGGACATGTCTAGGTGGGTTTTGAATGTCTCTAGAGACAGAAACCCCACAACCTCTCTGGGCAGCCTGTTCCACTGCTCTGCCACCCTCAGAACATTTTTCCTTACGTTTACATAGAAGTTCCTATATTCTGCTTTCCATCCATTGCCCTTTGTCCTGTCACTGGACACCACTGAGAAGAGTCTGGCTTCATCCTCCTGGCACTCACCTTTTCTTACTAAGCAATAATGAGATCCCCTCTGTCTTCTCTCCTCCAGGCTAAACAGCCCCAGGTATCTGAGCCTTTCCCCTAACGTAGATGTTCCAGTCCTCTCAGCATCTCTGACATTCTGCTGGACTCTCTCCCAGCAGTTTCTTGTCCTTCTTGAAATGAGAGGCCCAGAATCAGATGCAGTGTTCCAGATGAGGCCTTACCATGGCAAAGTAGAGTGACAACATGTATCTACAATGTTCTTTTCCCTCTAAGACAGTTTTGCCCTTCCCCAGCAGGTTTTGGAGGCTGTTTTAAGATCTTTCCTGGGCACTGTCTTCAGCATTAGTGAGCAGCATCATATTCTGGCTTTGATTGCTGCTACCTTTCTTTTGTTGAACAGCCACAAACCTAATGACACCGAGCCACAGCACCCAGTGTGCTGGAGGGCTCCTGTTGCTATGTCAACAGCTTTGTTTTCATTTGCAACTATTTACCCGCCCCTTCAGATCTCTGTGTCGCCCTGATGCACTTAGTTCAAGGTCAGATGTGGCTTCTTTACCAACATTGTTCAATTTTGTTAATATACCTGGGGTCCAAGCGGGACCACTTTGGAGACATCTTTGTCCAGTGAAATATTGATTTTTATTTTTTTTTTCTCTTTTGTGTAGCAGTAACTGAAGTAGTGATTTTTCTTTCCCAAACATCTCTCTGTAGAGCTAGCTTTTCATGTTGCCTCAGATCTAGGTGGCTTGCCTGGCTTGTCACTCTGCTCAGAAGAATGATGTGATGTTAATGGCCAAAAAGGCACTGTGCCTTTTTGGAAGAGAATTAATGTTTTCCAACTGAAAGCAAAGCCTTACCTTAATAGATTCTCCTGGGTAAGTACTCTGCTCTATTGAAAGTCGGTAGTGACTCAGAAAGAATCTGTGTAAATAGATGACATGTTTAGGGTGGAGTTAGGCAGCTTCTTTGGGCTTAAGCTACAAGATTACTTTCATTGTATGAATTGAGCAAAGTGTTCAGAAGCATAGACAAAGGTTAGGCAGCTCCTTAAAGACTGTGAAAAAACTTTTCAGCAGTGCTCACACTTCAGCCTTTGGGAAATGGGGATGGCATGCAGCAGTCCAGGGCTTGCTCCTTAGTTCCATTGGGCCTTGCTTATAGGATGTCTTTTTTTGGTGGTTATTCAATGATCTTCCTCTAGACCATGGTCTTTCAGGCTGTTGGCAGGGGAAATAGGGGACAAGGTCCATGTCTTGGACCTTGTAATTTAAACTCACATTATCATTTAAGCTCATTCCAGAATTCATTGCAAAGCTTCACTTGTTACTTTTGAAAGCATCTACAGCACCTCAGTCAGCTGAGGGTTGTTTGAAGGAATCTGTATTTTTTGGCCAGCATGGTTGTGATCATATTTCTATCCCACAGTTCTTACTGTGGAGGAAGCACTGAGTTTAGTGGGATTCTTTAGGTTAGGACACCAACACTTAGATGTTATCCCCCTGTTATCTGGAAAAGAGTAGGCTGAGAGATCTTATTCATGTTGATAAATATCTGAAAGGTGGGTGTCAAGAAGGGGACAGTCTCTTTTCAGTGGGGTCCTGTGATAGGACAAGGGGCAAAGGATACAAACTGGAACACACGAAGTTCCACCTCAACATGAGGAGAAACTTCTTTACTGCAAGGGTGACGGAGCACTGGCCCAGGCTGCCCAGAGAGGTTGTGGGGCTGTGGAGTCCCTTCTCTGGAGACTTTCAAGACCCATCTGTGTGACCTGTTGGAGGTGATACTCCTTTGGTAGAGGGTTTGGACTTGGTTTATAGAGGTCTCTTGCAATCCCTAACGTTGTGTGATTCATGGATGCTGGGATGTAAATGATTATACCTTCTGCTGTCCTGGTAAGAACAATCAGCAACTGGTAGGTGAACCTCATTCTGCTTTTGCTCAGGACTGACAGTCAGGAGGGCTGTAGCTGTGCCATGTTGTTCAAAATTTTTCCAGTTAAGCTGACTGGGCAGGATCTCGCATATCAGAGATGCTACCAGATCAGTCAGGCACTCCACAGAGCCTTCCTGCCTCGCTGCAGCTGCTCCCTGGGAAATGATGGAGGGACAGGAAATCACTGATGGGCATGCAGGATGTGTTCTGTGTGCAAGCTTCACACAAACTGCAGAGTTTAAAAGTTTATAGAACTTTCTAACTTGCACAGGGAAAAGTAGTCTCTGACTTTTGTTGGGTGAAGCATTTGCAATGAACAGTGAGTAACAATCCAGAGACCTCCTGGGAGCTTCCTAGCATTATCCCAGAGGTCGCCACACTTCAGTAAGAAGGGAAGGAATCAAACAAACTTGAAAAGCTTCCTTTGATTCTCTGGAGAAAAGGATCAATCTGTCATTAGCCACAATGAGCGTGCTAATTGTTTGCTTAAATATTCTTTTCCTGAACATTTTGTCTTATGACTGGCGTAGAACTCATTTAGTCAATGTTATAAAGTTCCAATTTCAATTGAAATGAGCCTTGAAATTCAGGAACAGATAGGCAACTCCAATTCATCTTTTCCTCAGAATGCCAAATTGCTCTTGCTACTAGCTGCTGCTGTATCCCTTAGAGTTTAATCCTTTCCAACCTCGGCAGTTTCCAAAGCTGCAGTTTTTCTGGTGGCTCATTTAAAGGAATTGCTCACTGGAATGACATCCTCTGTAATGGTTTCCTGTGTGTATCTCCTGCATCGATGAACTGTTCCAGCCTTTTACTTGGGTACATTCAAGCTTTTACAACACACACTGCTCTTTCCATACCAACTGTTGAAGGTTGCCACACTGCACAGGAAGATCAGGACCTTGAGCAATGTGGTCTAGCGGGAGGTGTCCCTGCCCATGGCAGGGTGGTTGGAACTAGATGGCCTTTAAGGTCCCTTCCAACCCCAAACCATTCTATGATTTGTAGCCTATGAATATGTGGGCTTTCATGTGCAGGGCATTTTTCCATAGTACCTGAGCGTTCTAAGCATTGCATGAATGTTAAATGGAAGTGTTTTTGAATGATAGGTTCTGTTAGCTATTTGAATCTCAAGAAGCTGACAAAGTAAGACTGTAGACACACATGAATCTAGTTGCTTTTCACACAGAATCACAATGTTAGGGATTGGAAGGGACCACAGAAGGGCAGGCCACAGAGGAATGCATCCAGGCAGATTTTGAGAGTCTCCAGAGAAGCAGACTCCACAGATGCTCTGGGCAGCATGCTCCAGTGCTCTGTCACCCTCACAGTAAAGAAGTTTCTCCTCATGTTGAGGTGGAACTTCCTGGGTTCCAGCTTGTACCCATTGTTCTGTTTCCTATTACTGGGCATCACCAAAAAGAGCCTAGCACCTTCCATCTTGACATCTACCCCTCAGATATTTATAGACATTGATAAGATCCCTTCTCATCCTTCTTAAGACGAAACAGCCCCAGCTCTCTGTCTTTCTTTGTAGGGGAGGTGTTCCTGTTCCTTAATCACCCTTGTAGCTCTCTGTTGGACTCTCCAGTAGATGCCTGTCTCTTTGCCTAGTTAGAGTGTACATTGCTTCTTTTCCACATTGAATGCCTGTGTATCATCACGTGCTTTCCTGTCCTTATTTCCATGCCTGCATAATCCACCATCCCTTTTAGGCTTAGATTTAAGCATTCTTCTCTGAAGCTTGAATATTAGTGATTGTGGTGCTGTATTTAATACCAGCCATCTCTTCCAGTGGAGTCTGCTTTGAGGGTGGTTTATATCATGAATCTAGATCATCATCTCCAGAACATAGTCAAATAAGGCTTGTATCTCCTCAGGCTAGAGAGACAAAATAGTATTTGTGAACTAAAATTGTGGTTGACTGATAATTTGGCAGACTGGGGTCCTCAGCTGCATGCTGTAATGCCAATGGTAGCAGCCTGCACTTTCCCCAGAGCCAGTGTGACTGCTCTGATGCCTGTTTGTGGGTGGTTCTTGTAGGGTATTTACTGATATGACAACCTGAAGGCTATTGCTTCATAAATGCACTCTTAAAATCTTAGGGAGGATGTTCCATTTCTTATTTACCTTACTTAATGCCTTGTCTTCATGATCTTGACCTCTTGGAGCCTGTGGTCCCCAGGAGTCTGAGTGTACTGGCCTTTCCCTTCATCCCAGCTCAAATTGGAGTCATTCAAGAACCAGAGCTGATATGGGTTTGCAGTAAGAACAAATAATATGTGTTCAATAAGTATCTTAAATTGGAAGATATCTGCTCAGCATATGAGGTAGTACATTTGGCTTTGATAGGTCTTATCCAACACAAAAAAGATTCCTGGTGGTTATGTAGGAGGTGTCAGATCTTCTAAGATGTAGTGCATTTAGACACCATGGGTTGAAGAACTTTTAACTATTAAATGACCATTCTTCACACGTTCTAGGTGTCATAAAACACATTTTGGACATCAGGCTACACACACTACTGCATGTAGAGTGATAAATGTTACATAGTCAATGAGAAAAGCTGGATTAAGAAGCTGAACAGTACATAATTCTTTTTTTCTCTTTCAGGCATAAAGAATGAATTCTTTCTAAAGCTATAGGTTGTTGCTGATACTGTCTTCACTGGCTCTGTAACATTAGTAAATCTTCCTTTTGTGTACTGAATATTTTGTTTCTCTAGCAGCATGATAGAGAACAGTCACTGAATTGCACAAAAACGCCTAACTCTTATTCCTGTAAGAAATCTTCTGTAGCTCTTTAAAACCATGAAGGTCAAAGTTTCAAAGGAGTTCTAGAGAAATCTGGTTTGCCTCCCTACTCCCATCAGAGCCCTTTTCTCAACTGATTAAGATCTCTAATGTTTTATGTCTCCTCCTTCTCTCCTTAGAATGAGACAAGTTATTTAGGGTAGAAGTTTTATGGGCTGCTGTGTCAAAAGCTTTAGACAAGTCAGTAAAAAATGTCCCCGGTGTGTAAAGACCGTTATCCATAACCCTGCAAATGTCATCTGTAACGTCAAGCCGTAGGGAATCTTGAATACAAAGGTTAAAAACCCAGTTGGCAGTTCCCATCAAGGCTGCTGTTCCCCTCATCTGTTCAGCAGAGGGAGATATAGATCTGTAGTGAAATGCTAGTGTTCATACACATTAGCAAAAAAAAAAAAATGGTGCATTTGGTGTTAATAAGAGATGGAAATCACTGGCTGAAGTAGAGTATAGTCTTCCCTGCAGAGCTCTGTCTAAATATTTCAACCTGGAACCCTCTGATGTCACATCCCTGAGCATTTCTGTGGTGAGAGGAAAGGTAAAAGGTGTCTGTTGTGCTTGGTGGAAGGAAGTTAGAAGGTGCTGCATATGCTGTTGATGTTGCCAGAGTTGAAACTGAGGCTACCAGATGTGTTTAGTCTAACCTCAGATCTCTTTCATTTGGTTTTCATGGAGTGGACCTTCCTTGCTTTGCTTCCTTTGTCACTCAGTCTGGTAAACAGAACACTGATAGGCTTTGTCCTCCTTCTGAAAGCCGTACTCTTCCTTCATTTAAATGAAAACCTGGTCTGGATTTGTGTTGAGTTCCCTAAATGTGATTAGGTCTTTATTGAGGTTGGATTTATGTTGTATTCCCCAAATATGATTTCTTTGAAGGCTGGATTTGTATTGGATTCCCTATATGATTCTTGGAGGCTGTTGCTCATCATCTGTATTGCAGTGTAGGAAAAGGAGATTGAGTTGTCATCTCCCAAATACCCATGTGCCTTCTTCTGCTTTAGAAACTTCTTTCATTTCCTTGCTAACATCACAGGCTCTGTTGCTTCCCCTCTTGAAAAGTGTGTTTTTTTAAGACTTTGCCACCAGCAAAATAAATCACACAGACCTTGCTTAATCTTATATAGTCCTTAGAGCATGCTTTAAGGGAAGAGCATGTGGTGGGAAGCTTTGACCTGCAGGGAAAATACTTACTGAATGCTTCTCCAAAGTTCAGTCCCTTTTCCAGGTACCCATTGAATCATGGAATGGTAGGGGTTAGAAGGGACCTCTAGAGATCATCTAGTCCAACCCCCCTGCCAAAGCAGGATCACTTGGGGCAGGCCACAGAGGACACATACAGGTGGATTTTGAAAGTCTCCAGAGAAGGAGACTACACAGACCTCTCTGGGCAGCCTGTTCTAGGGCTCCAGCATCCTCACCATAAAGAAGTGTCTCCTCATGATGAGATGAAACCTCCTGCGTTCCAGCTTGTACCTGATGTTCCCTATCCTATTACTGGGCACCACTGAAAAGAGCTTGGCACCTTCATCTTGACACCCACCCCTCAGATATTTCTAGACATTGGTAAGATCCCCTCTCAGCCTTCTCTTCTCCAGACTAAACAGCCCCAGTCCTCTGTCTTTGTTCATAGGAGAAATGTTCATGTCTCCCAGTCATTCTTGTAGTTTTCAGTTGGACTCCCTCCAGTAGATTCCAGTCTCTCTTGAGTTGGGGAGCCCAGAACTAGATACTAGATAGTATTCCAGGTGTGAATATTTAACACCTCTGAAGACAGAGTGTGCAGGAGCTCCCTGGGAGTCTGGCTAGTGGTGTATGAGACCAATTGTCTAGACAGAAGTCCAGCAGCAAACATGAAGCGCCGCATCCCAAATCATCTTGGGCACACACGTGAAATACACAATAAGGGCATTGCTCCAGTTTGCTGCTGTAGACCAGAATGTTGCTTCTAGAAGGGAGTGCTGAGATTCCCCCAGGGCCACAGAAAATGGTTATTCAGAGAAAAACTGTTTCTGTACTGCAGAGGAAACTCCAGGTAAGAAGAGGAGGAAAAAGAAGATGCATCAAATGGGTAATTTTGTCTTAGTTATAGAAACAAAATACTTGCAATTTCTGCTGGAAGAGAAATTCAGAATACAAAGCCATATCCAGAAAACATTTTAATCTGCCTGTAACAACAGCTTTTGGGATAAAACATTCTCAGTTTTTTTTTTTGAAGGTAAGTTATAGACGAGGAAAAAACAATACCAGTTAGCTTTACCTGCACTGCCCTGTTCTACAGGGAGATGTTGGGGTGAAATGGATTTATTTCTGCTGTCTCCTCTTCATGTGATTTGTCATGCTGCAAGTGGAAAACAGCATGCTGCATTCTTCAGCAAAATGCTCCAGATAGTTTGGTCTGTCAAAAGGTTCTTTGCTTCAGGCTGTATCAAACCTGGTTTTAATCTCCTTCCTTACAGTGGGGGAATTGGTTTGTAAAGAGGGCACCGATGGCAACTCACTCTTGTCGATAACATCTAATTTCTTTTGCATAAAATTCTTGTGTTAATTTTTGGTGCAGGGCTTTGTCCACTTTAATTTCCCATCCCTTAAGCGTTGTCATCTTTTCTTTTTTCCCAGAACATCTATTTCCTTTATGCAGTGGAAACTCACACACTGTCTTCCCTCCTTGAAATGGCTTGTGATAGGCCCAAGCCTGCACTGATCACATCCCATACTGGTATTACTCTGTCAAGTGAAATAAATCTCTTTATAGTGTTTCTCTGGCTGGAAGGCTTCCTTACCATTCTTTGTCGAATGCCCAAATGCCACCTTGTATTTCTCTTCCTATACTAAAGACCTTTTTTTTATCTCTATACACTCTTCTCTGCCCTTGAAGATACCCAAGAATGAAAATAGCCATTTTTGTGGTCCTTGCATGAAGGTTCACCTGCTGTTCTGAGTGGAGCTATTCCCAAAGATGGAATGTTCAACTTTCTTATGTCCCCAGTTTTCTCTCAAGAGCAAGGTCCATATATGGATGTTCGAACTGCTGCCTGCCTCTTTGCCCTAGGGAAGATTAAATCTCCACCCAAAACTTTTGAACAAAGCCGTCTCAGTCACACAAACTGCTGTGGTTTGGTATTACAGACTTGGCACTGGTTCAAGTTCAGCAGTTCTCCATTTTGTTTTTGATTAATAAGAGGATAAATGAATTAAAGGAGAGCTAAGGTTGCATGGCAGTGCTTCCTGCCACCCCCATCATGTGGGAGTAGGTAGACAAAACCTGAAAGATCTGAGAAGCCAGAAACTTGTGAAGTGGAACACAGAAGAGAAGACATGAATGCTGTAACAGTCACAGAATGGTAGGGTTTGGAAGGGACCTCTGAAGATGGAGTCCAGCCCCTCTGCCAGACAGGCTCACCTAAAGCCGATCACATAGGAACACATCCAGGCAGGCCTTGAAAGTGTCCAGAGATGGAGACTCCACCACCTCTCTCGGTAGCCTGTTCCAGTGTTCTGCCACCCTCAAAGTAAAGAAGCTCCTTCTCATATTTAGATGGAATTTCTATGCTCAAGTTTATGCCCATTACCTCTTCTTCTGTCACTGGGGATCACTGAGACGTGTCTGGTCCCATCTTCTGGACACCCACCCCTTAGACATCTGTAAGCATTAATAAGATTCCCCCTTCTCAGCCTTCTCTTATCCAAGCTAAATAGCCCCCAGGTCTCTCAGCCTTTCCTCACATGGGAGATGTTCCAGTCCTCTCGTCATCTTAGTGGCCCTGTGCTGGACCCTCTCCAGTAATTCTTCGTCCTTTAGCTAGGATGCCCAGAACTGGCCACAGTACTCTAGGTGAGACCTCACCAGTGCAGAGCAGAGGGGAAGGAGAACTTCCCTTCACTTAGTGGCCACACTTCTCTTAATGAATTCTAGGATGCCATTGGCCTTCTTAACACTGAGAGGTGGGCTGATACCTTTGGGTGGGCTAATGCCTTTCATTTTTTATGTCAATAGCAAATAGCTTTTAGTAAACTTGGATTTACATAACCCTTCTCCCTAATCCTTTGACATAAGAGCGCTTGTGAGGGAGTATTTTACGGAATCTCTGTGTTTGGAAATGCTCAGAGCCTCACTGAGTAGGGCCCTTGAGCGCAGTTATTTAACTCAGAAGTCAAATCCAGCTTTGCAATTGTCCCTTCTTTGAGTTGGAAGTTGGACTGGCTGGATTCCAAAGGTCCCTTCTAACCTACCTTACTCTATGACTTTCAGAGCCCATGAGCAAAAATGAATTTCATACAGAAGCTGCACTCTGCATAGGACTTAGTTGCAGTTTGGGCTTCCTCATAATTAAATGCTGAGTTGTGTTTTGACCAGCCTTGGATGATACTGCTGCTTTTGCGGGATTCTCTGTTTCCTGGTGTGGAGAAGATCCAGTGGAGAGGTTCAACTTCCTTCTTAACAGCTTTTTAGTTAGTTTCTAAGTAAATATGCAGCTTGTTAAATGGTTTCAAGGTCAAGAGGGCACTGAAGCTTTTGTAGGTCACCTCTAAAATTAAGGGAAATCTATTTTAAAGTGTCTTTTCTTCAAGGTTTGGGTTGTAGCAGCTGTCTGTCTTTTCTCAGATTTTTGAGTACTTGTTTACTTGGCCCTTGTTCAGATTTCTGTGAGGTCTGAGGTATCTAATGTGCCAAGTCATCTTCAGTGCACTGCAATACAGTACCTTGTAGACAGCTTACTACTGTTGGTTGGAGTTTCTTTTTAAATCAGGATGTTGTCCCTTTTTATCTTCTTCCCCCTTCTCCTCACTAAGAGAAAAAGAAAAATTTTTAACGGTGAAAACTGAGGTTGCATGTGACTCTCCTGGTTCCTTTTCCATTTTTAGTCCAACCAAAGGCTATACCTCTGAGGATACAAGTTTCCTTTTTATAGCAAGATATCCCACTGAGCCTGGCCCAAAAAGAGACTTTTTGGTTAACTCATCCTATTGTTGGAAGTTCTCTTCTACTGCTTGCTTATCTATGTTCAACAAAAATGCATTGAGGTGGTTTTCCCTCTCCTGCATAACGTGTCACTTAAGGGAAGGACAACATGTACTCCTTCCTTTCACCCAGAGACACTTAAAACCAAGCTGTAGTTTGAACCACAGGGCTCTGGACACTTGAAGGCATAAGGACAGGGTTACGTTTTCCTGCTAAATGAGTTGCCCAGACGTAGCTCTGAAGGCTTTACTCTATCCACTGTTTGTGTTGAGTAATCTTGTTTACGCTTGGTGTACCGAGCAGAAACAAGGGAAAGGAAAGATCAGGTTCTGTAGGTAGACATAGACATAAGGAGGGACCTGAATGAGCTTGAGAAATGGGCTCCTGTGAACCTCATTAGGTTCAACAAGGCCAAACGCAGAGTCCTGCCTCTGGGTTGGGGCAATCTCCAGTGTCAGTACAAGAGAGATGTAGGGATGGAGAGCAGCCCTGTGGAGAAAGACTAAGGGGTGCTGGTGGGTGAAAAGCTGGCCATGGGCCAGCACCATGTGTTCACCCCCCCCCACCTCCGTAGTTCTGGGGCCAGCTCTGGAGTCCTCAACACAAGAGAGACATGGACCTGTTGGAGCAGGGCCAGAAGAGGCCACAGCAATGATGGGAGGGCTGGAACCCCTGTGCTATGAGGCCAGGCTGAGAGAGTTGGGGTTGTTCATCCTGGAGAAGAGAAGGCTCCAGGGAGACCTTCTTGTGGCCTTTTAGTACTTAAAGGGGCTGATCAGAGAGGTGGGAACAAGGGTGTGATGGTTTTAAACTAAAAGAGGGGAGATTAAGACTAAAGATAGGAAGAAATGTTTTATTCTAAGGGTGGTGAGACACTGGCCCAGGTTGCCCAGAGAAGTGGTAGATGCCTCATCTCTGGCAACATTCCAGATCAGGTTGTGTGGGGCTTTGAGCAACCAGCTCTCGTTACTGAAGTTCCTGCTCACTGCAAGGGGGCTGGACTAGATGACCTTTAAAGGTCTCTTCCAGCTCAAACCATTCTATGTTTAAATAAAAATAATTGGATTTCAGCTAAGCCTTCAATGTGTATTGAGCAATGGGGGCTTCCTTGAGGAGCTCTGAAATAAGCTTTCAACCAATGAAAGTAAAAAACACAATCAACTCCACAAAGTCCTGCTTTTCTGTGTCCTTTTGTTTTGTTGTTCTTTTTAAGTTTCCTCAAAATAACCTCCTTGGAGGCCAGCAGAGGTATCTTGCACCAAATTTGCTCTGACTCAGTTTAAATCTTGTTGAACAAGTCATTTAAGTACACCCCTCAGACTAAAAATGTCTCTTATCCTTAGTGCTGCTATACAGGTTTCCACTGGTGAAAACAGGCAGCTTTCATCTGAGCTTGAAGTTCATGTGGAGGAAAATAAATAGCCAGAGCTGAGGGAATCATCAGCCAGAGCTGAGGACATGAGTTACTAGATGCCACAAATCAGGTCATCATGGTCAAAGAACCACAGGAGAAACCCGCTTAAAGGTTATGCCTCAGCCTGGGCTTCTGTTTCAGTGGAACAGCTGTAGCATGAGGCAGGCTGCAGCCAGAGCATTAGTATATTGAAGTTATTTGACAATGGTATTGAAGATGTTTTATTTAAGATTTTAAAAGGTCCAAAATGTACTTTGATAACAAAAGACTCATAACAGACCACTTAATTAACGTCTGGCTCCCCACCTTGGCACTTTGGTTTGGAGCATGGGCATCTCCTTGGCTTGTAACATTCGTTTGACATGTAGCAGTAAGCACCACTTACATTCCCAAGTCTGTAAGCACTAAAAAAAAAAATCTGAGAGCAATGTAAATTGCTTACTTTTTGAAAGGATCAATAATCTAAATATTGAACAGTTGAGAAATCCTCATTTCTAAATGATGGAAACAAGAAAAATGGTCATTGATTCTCCAGCAATTCGGTCGTTCCAGAGGAGAGCCAGAGAACTTTTGTATGCAGCTCCTGGGGCTTTCTAGTCGTTACATCCATTGAATTTAAAGCTGTTGCATTGCAGGTGAATTTTTGTTTTGCTGTCCTTGCTTTTGATAACCCTTCCAGTAAATGGTTCTTGGTCAAAAAAAGCCTGAGGGGGTGAAATCAGCTTGTGCCCTAGCCTGGTTAATGTGTGTGGTGAAGGTGGATGAAGCACATGAGCTGGAAGACAAATGCTGCAGGGTACCTGGAGAGTTAAATTCCTCTGCTTTTTGGGCTGTGTGCTTTGTTCTTCTGGCTGTACCAGTACTCAGTAAAACATAAGCTGCTGCTTTTTTCTAACCCTCACCTGCTCTTGCTGGAGCTGCTGCTCATCACTGCACATTAAAATCTTTGCAAGAAGTGATGTTGAACCTAAAGCCTGCTGCTAACAGCTGGTTTGTGAATTTTTTAACAAATCTTAAGAGTAAGGAAAGTCACTTTTGGTTAAAAAAAAAAAAAAGAGAGACTTTATCTTTTTTTAAACAACCAAAAATCCATAGCATCACAGACTGATTTGATTTTGAAGGGAGGGACCTATAAAGGTTATCTAGTCCAACCCCTTGCAGTGAGTCGGGCCTTCCCTAACTAGATCAGATTGCTCAGAGTCCCATCAAACCTGACCTTGAATGCCTGCAGGGATGGGGCCACCTCTACCTCCCTGGGTAACCTCTTTCAGTGTTCCACCACATTGACTGTAAAGAATTTCTTCCTAACATCCAGTTTAAATCTGTCCTCCTCAAGCTTCAATCCGTTCCCTCTCAACTTATCACTACAATCCCTTGTAAAAAGTCTCTCCCCAGCTTTCTTGTAGGCCCCTTCCAGGTACTGGAATGCTACAAGGTCTCCCTGGAGCTTTCTCTTCTCCAGGCTGAACATCCCAACTCTCTCAGCCTGTCTTTCCACCTTTCTGAGCAACTCTGAAATTACCTAAGATGCTGCTGGCTCCATTAGCAATTCCCAGCTCTCTGGGGTTTTTTTAGGAGTTTTTAACCTGATTTCCTAATATCATGCAACCACATCATCAGTTCATTAGTTTGATCCCCATCTGTGCAGCCAAGCAAAGACTGAGGATGGAGAGGGAGAAGATGCTTATCACTTCTTGTCCATTGCAAACACATCCTTTCCTTCCTGCTGGCTGGAGTCTTACGAATTTATGAGCTGCTGAGAAATGAGGGATGCCTTACTTTGCTGGCATGGGTTATGTTTACTGAAGAGTGGTAAGATCTTTGGGAAGTGTGGAAAAGGCTGAATTCTTGATTAGTTGTCACTAGACAGCTCAAAGGTGAACATGGCAATGTCTTAAGGGAAGCAAGCAGTTCCTGAGCACTCTGGAAAAGCACTATTTAAAAACTCAGTCTTGTGGTTGGAGACCTCTCAGCAGCAGTAGCAGATCTTAACTGCCCTTTTTGCCTTCTGAGATCACTTTTTTTATATATAGAATAAAATAGAGGCTGCCAGCAAATATTTGAATTCAGAAAGCACAGCAGCCACATTCTGTCATGCTCAGCTTTCTTCAGTAGACACTGAAGTAGACAAGAATCTCTTCCAGGTGTTTAATTTGCTGTGATGTCTATCCATGTTCTCTCTCATTATCTCTTCTATATTTCAATTAAGCCTTGAACACAGAAGTCATAGGAAAGTAGCAAGCTGGTGCTGCCCAAGGGTTAGGCATGAGGCTTTTAACTGTGGAAATGACATTTCCAGGTTGAAATTGTTCTGAGCGAGTTTTCTGGTCAGGGTGGAAATTGTAAAGCTGAAAAAAGAAATTGCTGAATTATGATGAAATTGCTTTGATTGGAAAAGCTCTCTAAGATCATTGAGTCCAACCATCTACCCATCACCTCCATGGCAATTAAACTATATCCCAAAGTGCTACGTCCACACACTTCTTGAGGACCTCCAGGAACAGTGACTCCGCCATCTGCTTGGGCAGGCTGTTCTGATGCCTGACCACTCTTGCAGGAAATTTTTTCCTAAATCCAACCTAAACCTTCCCTGGCACAGTTTCAGGCCATTTCCTCTCATTCTGTCAACCTGTTCCAATGCCTAACCAAATGCTCCTGTGTGAGGAGCAAAAGAAGCAGCAAACAGCCCAGCATGTTGCTGGTTAGTGGTGAAGCGTGCTCCGTGGTCTTCCAAGGATGCTGGATGAGCTTACAGGCTCTTGCGAATTTTGAGAGGTGTTTGAATCCCCTCAGTACCTGCTTTTTTTCCTTACCTTCAGCTGTCTCTTTGGACTAAATTCTGTGAGCTTTCCAGAGCACCTTTCCCACCTTGCCTCAGACCTTCTGGCCTGCCCAAGATGCTGCTCACGGCAGCCAATTTCATCAAACTCCACCAGGCAAGGCTACTGCTGGGGTGTCTGGGAGTTGTATTTTTCTCATTTAGCTTCATTTTGGGGCTCTCTCCTTCCTCAGCAGATGGCATTTTATCATGTTTCCAGAAAGTCCATATGGCCTACAAGAGAGAGTATCTCTTTAATGGTAAAACATGACCACCTGTTCTGATGTTAATGACTGCAGCGAGCATTCCTCTTCATATATCTACTTTAAAATAGCTACTTCTACTGAAATAATGAATAAAAAAAAACACCTCTCAATTGGGCACCAGCAATTCAGCTGCTGAAATAATCAATTAATAATTAAGTGGCTAATTTTAGAAGCCCCTGGCCTTGTCCATTCCCTTGGATTCATTGTGATCAGAGCAGACAGTGATTGATTGCCCTGCTGACGCCGGGAGGCACACGTGGTGCCGGGGCCAGATGCTGGCAGGCTTTGAGCTGTTTTTTACCGTGTTCAGAAGGTGAATGCAACTTTGTGCCTCTGCTCTGCAAATGGACTTGGCTTTCCTGCTTAGGGCTCTTTCCTCTCTGCCTTGCTCCAGCTGCTCACACCTAGCCATCCACAGGTACCCCTTTCCCTGTTGCCCTCTGAAGGGTAAAATCTGCTGCTCACAAGATATCCTACTGATGGGCCAGCTGGAGAGGTGGTGGTTGAAACTGTAAGCAAAAATAGACTTGAAAGGCTTATCCACTAACTGGCTTCTAATAGAAAGCCCTGCTAGAATCCTTCTGCTTATTAAAAGAACAATTGCCAGTTAACTGTTTCGTAGCAACCACTGCAGGTCTACCAGGCAGATGAGAAAATGTGGAGGGTTTTCAGCTCGAAATTTCAGAAAAGCAGAAGGAACCAGGGCGCCCAAATCTTGTTAAAGCACTATCAACACTTCATTCAAACTCTCTTTGAAAATTAGCCCCTTTAATTGGGCGTTCCCCATTTGTATAGAAGTGATCATTCCCTTGTACTTGGTGATGGTGAGGGCACACCTCAAGCCCAGAGAAAGGAAACAAAACTGATGAAGGGTCTAGAGAACAAGTCTTAGTAGAAGCAGCAGAGGGAAATGGGATTGTTTAGCATGGAGAAGAGGAAGCTGAGGGGAAACCTCATTGCTCTCTGTAAGTCCCTGAAAGGCCCCCCAGGTCAGTCTGTTCTCTTTAGTATCAGGTGAGAGAACAAGGGAAAATAGCCTGAAACCATACCAGGGGAGGTTTAGGTTGGATATTAGGAAACTTTTTCTTCACTGAAAGAGTGGTCAGGTATTGGAAGAGGCTGCCCAGGGATGTGGTAGAGTCACCATCTCTGGAGTTGTTGAAGAAACATGTGGACATGGTACTTTGGGACATGGTTTAATGTCTGTGGTGGTGTTAGGTTGACAGTTGGCCTTGATCTTAGAGGTCTTCTCCAAACAAACCAATTCTGTGATTCTGTGCTGGAAGCATTGGGAGGGGAAGGTGACTGCCTGATTGCTTCATTTTACTGGAGATGTCTCATACAGCCCTCTCCCTGTCCTGTCACAGTCACCATTTAGCCCATTAACAGTGGGGAGAAGCTCTCTGTGCTGGTCTGGTGGTTTGCTGTAGCCTGATCGATGTAAATCCAGTTATCTCTCCAGCCACATGGGATCTGGAGACAGCTGGGTGCTGTTTGTGTGGCTGAGAGCCCTGCTTTGAAACGCTGTGCAAATACCAAAATAACTGCACAGCTATTGCCATTTAAATGAGTTTCCATCTCAATTTTGTGATAAACTTCCATTCCTGGGGTGTTATTTCCATGGGAGGGGGGCTCAGCTGATGTCTAAGTATCACAAGTTGCTTGGTAAGAAAATGTCCAGCTCAGTTTTCTGAATGTGTGTGTGGCCTTCCTTCCCTGTGCTTCCAGAATAGCAGGGAATAATTAAATGAAGTTCAACATTAAAGGCTGAAAGTTGTGAGTGGAGAAGCTTATTAACCTTGTTGAGCTGGAAAGAGCACTGAGAGGGGGTGTTTGTGACTTGGGTCTTATGGGGTTTTCTGTTCTTGGGTTGTTTTTTTTTCTATTTTCTTGGAAACTGACCTTTAGTTGTGCAGAAAATAAAACCTATCACTGATTCTGGTGCCATCCCTTTTATGTAGTTGTAGCACTGCAGCACATCTGTGAATTAAATCTTAAGAAGAACTGGAATTTAGCCTGTTCTCTCATTAGCAGAAATGCTAATTCTCTCGATTGGTAATAAAATCAAAGGAGAGAAGCAGGAAAAAAAAAAGAGAAAAAAAACAACCCGAAAGTATGGAGGTTACTCATTTAGAGTAAGCATGAGAAGTCTAATCCCTATTTTTCACGGTCCAATTTAAGTAGCAAACAGACTGAGTTGTTAGCCTCCAGTTCTCCAACAGTTTTTCCAAGAGGGGACAGCTTGAGGAAGGAGAAGGGGGTGCAGGGGATTGGAAATGGCAATTAGAGAAGCCGGGCAGGGAGCCAGGAAGGCAGGCAGGAGTGACGAGAGTCCTTTTAGCTGCTGGCTTGCCCGTGGGCCAGATGGGGTTTGCAAGAGGACACGTGTGCCTGCTCACACATGAGGGTGCAGCTTTTGCCTCTCAGGGACTCTTTGAAAGGCTGCTTGGACCCTTCCAGGCTGAATTTTTGGGGTCATTTGAATAAGTCTGTTCAAAGGCTCCTTTTCTGTAGCGCAGACTGTTTATCCTAGACGAGGCTTGAAGTGGGATGTGGAAGCTGCAGGCAGGACTCTTATTGTGAGCATCCCTCCCAGCTGATGAAACGTTGCCCCTGTTCTTTCTCCTCCCCAGATCACTGTGTTCACTACTACGATCTCCGCAACACTAAGCAGCCCATCATGGTGTTCAAAGGGCATCGCAAGGCAGTCTCCTACGCAAAATTTGTGAGCGGGGAAGAAATTGTCTCTGCGTAAGTATTGCCTTTTATGTGGGCTAAAAACTTGAGGCCTGGCTTTCTGGAGCTCTTTAGGGCCATTCATGCAAGCTGACCTGCGTGGGTGGGTGCTCTCACTAGCTGCTGTGCTTTTGGGAATCCAGTTTTTGCTGCTTTTCTAAGACAAAAATAGAAATTCATTCCTGGTGTCACTTGGCTCAGCTTTGTCTTGTGGAGCTAAAATGCTTAAGAGGAAGAAGAGGACAGCTAGATGCAGTTCCTGGCCACAAGAGTTTGGGAAGCTGCAGGTGGAATCATAGAATTGATTGGAGAAGACCTCCAAGATCAAGTCCAACCATCAACCTAACACCACCAGGTCCTGAAGTGCCATGTCCACATGTTTCGTGAACATCTCCAGGGATGGTAACTCCACCTCCCTGGACAGCCTGTTCCAATGCCTGATCACTCAGGAAAAGAAAATTTCCTAATATCCAACCTAAACCTTCCCTGGCATAGTTTCAGGCAGTTTGCTCTCATTCTATCACCTGTTACTAGGGAGAAGAGTCCAACCTCTACCTCACTCCAACCTCCTTTCAGGGAATTGTAGAGAGCAATGAGGTCTCTCCTCAGCCTCCTCCAGCAAAGTGTCCACCCATCCAAGCCATGTTGCAGCCAGCTTCTCCAGGAGGATGCTGTGGGGAACAGTCAGTGCCCTGCTTTTAGAAAGTGCTGTGTGTGTTGAGAATGTTCCTGAACAGAGCTCTAGTGTGAAGAAGGCTGCTGGTAGAGCCCTGAGGGTAGCAGTCTGAAGTAAAATGCAGCTGATGAGTGACAGAAGTGATCGAATGATGCTGCTGTGACTGAAGGGGAGGTTTAGCCACAGACTGAAAGCAACTTGAGTAGGACTGACTGCTCTGTTCTTTGGTAATTTAGTAAATGTGGTGTGTGGGATGATACTTGGGTTGGGAAGTAGGTAAGCGAGGGGTTGTGCTTTGTGGTCCCAATGACATGCAGCTTTTCAGCAGGGGTAGACCATAAGGGTTGTTATGGAGACCCTGAAGAACAAATTTCTACAGCTTCTGTTCAGTTACATGGGCAGAGGTGTCTGCCCCAAGCCAGATGTGGCTGCCTTAGTTCTAGGTTGGTTTTCAGTTGTGTCAATGAGCATCTCTGTGAGATCACACAATGAAAGATTTGAATGACTGCAACAAAGCAGAGGTGAGCCACTCTTGCACAGTGTGGACAATGCAAGCAGCTTTGAGGGCCTGCAAGGATAGCTTTTATCTCAACACACTTGACTCAAGGGCAAGCAAGGGATTATAGAATCATGGAATGGTTTGGGTTGGAAGAGACCTTTAAAGACAGACCATCTAGTTCTAGTTCCCCCCTGCCATGGGCAGGGACACCTTCTACTAGATCAGGTTGCTCAAAGCCTCATTCAGCCTGGCCTTGAACACTTGTTCAGAGGGGGCATCCACAGCTTCTCTGAGCAACCTGTTTCAGTGCCTCACCACCCTCACAGTAAATAGTTTCTTCCCTATTGCAGTTGGAAATCACTATGCCTTGTCTTATCACTGGCCACAATAAAGTCTCCCTGGAGCCTTCTGTTCTCCAGGCTGAACAACACCAACTTTCTCAGCCTGGATTGGCTGATGTCCAGCTTTTTACCCACCAGCACCCCCCAGTCCTCTGCAGGGCTGCTCTCCATCCCTTCATCCCCCAGCCTGTGTTGATAGTGGGGATTGCCCCAAACCAGGTGCAAGACTTTGCACTTAGTGGTAGACCTAGTCCCAGAAAGCATCTGCTACCTTGTACTGAGCCACTGATTATCCAAGTTGATTCTGTCCCACGTGTTCACACAGCTGGCTCTAGAAGCCTGAAGCCAAAGCAGAGCATTTTAAGGTTTATTCAGTCTGCTAAGGAGTTACTGTGTGATAGGAGATTCCCTGATGGCTTCTGGTGCTCTTTATATTTAATCAGCTCTTCTCTTCTTACTTCCATTAACATTCTAACTCTATCAGGGTGCAAATTCATACCTAGAACAAGAAAATTAGATTAACTGCTTTGAACCAAAACTGAGTAAGAAGGAGGTGTTTAACAGAAGCAGCAGGAGGCTGGGAATGCTTTACAGTCATGAGCAAGTGGAGCATCATCTATGTTTCAGAACAGAGTGGCCTTGTCCTGCTTGAGCCAGCCATCCCACACTCCTGGAAGGAGACTTGGACAGGCAGCAAGAGGGTGAGGGGACCAATTGGAGGGTTCAACTTTTTCTGCATGAACAGAAAGTAGCATCAGAGAGAGCAGATTATTCTTCATGTCTTCGTGTCTCTTGCAAATTGAAGAGAGGGGACAGCAGAAGTGATTCCTAAAAATCAACCACTGATTTCCTTGTAAGAAGAAAGAAAGATTAGATGAATATTCAGATTCTCTAGATTTCTAGCAAAAGCTGTTTTATAGATTGCATTGATTTACTTTGCCTGGTAGAGTAAGGTTTCGACCTCAAGAGTGTTCAGTACCTCCTGGTATTTAGCACAACATTGATTGCAGTGCTGATTTACAGCAAGACAGATGTAACAGAGCAGCACATCCATGGTATTTGGGGATTTTGGAGATGGTGTGAAACCAGAAGAGCAGTGTAACACCAGTGGGATCAATGGCCTTCTCATCTCCTTGCAGCAAAGTGGTGGACATCTTTCTTATATGACATGCCGGTCCTAAGCAGTGCTAGAGCTTGATGGGGATATGTTAACAGTAAAAGCGTTGCATTAGTAAGAGACTGTAAGTGTTTTTATTTTAATGAAAAGATCTAGAATGTGTGTTACTAAATAAAGAGGTTGAGTGCCTGTAGATATGAGGTCGTCTCAATGGGTTAGCTAATAGCAGATGCTGTCAGAGGAATCTGACAGCTTTTAGACCAGGGATTAGTCTTTTGCTGCTGTACCCTGCCTTCACAAAAGTTTAGTTTCCAGGCAATTCTGAAGCTTTTAACGGCAGTATTTTAAATACAGCTGCCCTAACAGTACAGAAGGCACATCTATGTGCTTATGGGCCAAAAAAAACAGTATTGTGTACCTTCTTACCCTTGTGAGCTGTGATTGTAAGGACAAGGGAAGAGAGAGTGAGCAGGGATGGACATGGAACAAGCAACAGAGAATCTGAATACTCTGTTTTTGATTCCCCCTCCCCAGTCAAGACCTGGGATGATGAGTGCACTCCTGCTTAAGTCATAGTATTACAGATCAAGTTCTTGCCTTCTTTCTGATCTGACCTCATACCATTATTACAAATGACTAACAAATCTTGCTGCAGCTCCCTTATCACTCCTTTGTCATTCCAGCTGTCACTGAGGGCTGAGATAAGGTTTTTGCAGCATAGCACAAGGTGCATCTCTCCTCTTTCGTGCTATATTTTTAGGTATCTGTGACATTGGTGCAGGGCTAATGTCTTACGTCCCTGGTAATGTTTGATGGCTGTTGGGTGATGATTTGTGGGTTTTTTATTGCTTTTAGCTCTAAATATTCAGAAAGCAGCAAGGCTGGGTAACACGACCTGCATGAGTGGAGCATTGCCTGCCTCCTTTCCTTCCCACCCAAGAGGCTGATGGCTCATGCTCCTAATCTCCTTCAAATTTAAGATCAGAACAGCAGTACTCCTTTCCTCAAGGGTGGCTTCATGGGAGTCTGATCCCACCACACTACCATTTATTCCCCAACTGCGGAGCATATCACCATAGCTCAGTGTGTGCCAGAGCCTGGTGATTGCTAGAGGATGATGCCTGTGAAGTGAGAAAGCCTCATGTCCCCTCGGGTTTGGGGGGAAGAAATCAATCCTGTATCTTCCAGAAACCTGGAATCTTCTTATTTCAGTTGAGCTCTGCCAAGCAGAGGAGACTAACCTCCTTTCTTTTGCCAAAGGGGAAAATGTTTGCTCACAGTTAACAGGAAAACATTTGGAAGGCAGGTGTGTTTGCATGGTGGGGGGAACAATGGAAACCATCCATTTGGATTTAATCCCCACAGAGTTTCTGTGGTTTCAATACCAACATAAGCTTTGCTGCCGAGGTGAAAAAAAGTGGAAGTTTGAGGTCTGTATCCAATGCAATCTTGATTACACATGTGAAAACCACATCAATTTAATGCTAATAGCAACTCTCAGCCCTCACAGGATTTTAGATGCTGCTGCTTAGGAACGGGCAGGAGGAGGAGAACGTGCTTTCAGGGTAGTTGAAGAGGGAGAGGGCAGCATCCTACCCGAGTCATGAAAAGGCATGAATGAAAGCTGTAGCCAGCGCACAGAAGGGAACAGATTTTGCCCATGCTCTAGAGATTTAAACAAAACCTAATTCAGGGTGTCTTGGATGTATGAGGATCTGGAGGAGACAGCATTGGCCTAAAAGCTGCACAGTTAGTTCAGTGAAGGAAACTGCAATTGATAGGAGAAAGGAAGACTAATACTTGGAGGAAGTTTTTATTCAAACATGTAATATGATTTGACAGGCTTCTAACATCATGTGGTACCTTTCTGAGCTCAAGCTGAGTTGCATATGATGGAAAGTGGGATAAATCTCCTGGAGTACACCAAGGCTTCCTACGTTTACATTGCAAGTAGGGTGTAAAGGAACGGGATTGGAAGTGAGGAGTCCCTGCCATATGGCAGCAGGGTAACTTTAGGTGTTGTTTTCAGGTCAACAGACAGCCAACTGAAGCTGTGGAACGTAGGGAAGCCTCACTGCTTGCGCTCCTTCAAGGGTCACATCAACGAGAAGAATTTTGTAGGGCTTGCATCCAACGGAGACTACATCGCCTGTGGTGAGTAGAGCAGCCATCCGGACAAAGCTTGAGGGGGCTTCTCTCCAAAGCGCACCAGTAGTTGTGTGACAGAGATGGATGGGTTTTTCAGTAGAGGATTATTCTGAATTTCCACCCTCCTTCCCAGGGAATGGTGTAAGGTACCCTGACCTTAGGGGGTCTGTAGTTGGTTTTCTTCTGTTTCCCGTAAGTTCTTTGTATATGATGATTCAGACTTGCTGTCACCAAAAATCAGCTGCCAACGTAGCTGCTGTGGATATGACTTTGTCTATCAAGTTTATCACCTGACACAGTCTCCCACTTCTTTCTAAGGAAGGGCAGTAGCCCAGGCCACATGAGGGTCACAGAATCAGACTGGTAGAGGTTGGAAGGGACCTCTGGGGACCATCTGTTCCAACCCTCCTGCTAAAGCAGGGCTGCCCAGGATCGCATCCAGGTGGGTTTGAAATCTCTCCATGGAGGGAGATCCACAGCCATTCTGGGCAGCCTGCTCCAGGACTCCAGCACCCACACAGCAAAGAAGCTTTTCCTGATGTTTAGGTAGAAAATGTTTAGGTCCTGTACTTGTCACTTAGTACAACATTTGCATGGTGAAGCAATAACGCCCTCCTTGTGAACAGCTCCCTAAAGACTGAATCATCTTGAAGCAGTTAGCCCTCTGGCTATTTCTGTGCTTTCACTGCTTAAGTTGGCCTGTTGAACCTCTGTAAATCCACAGGTCTTGGTGGGAACACAGTGACAAGCTGATAGCTGTGGGATGAGCAGGACAGCTGTGCCAGCACTGAAGGGAGGACCTTAGCTTGTGTGTTCTCTGATCTCTGTACAGCTTGCAAGGCAGAAATTCGGATGGATTTCTAAATAAAGCCTGCACACTGTCTGCTCTCTCTTACTTAAACCTCCACAGACCAAACTGTCATACTTGATTATGGCAAGCAAAACTGTGACAGTGCTACCTGCCTTAGTAACGCCAGGCAGGCTGGGTGCAGACGTGTTTCATCTGGTAGAGTAGATGCTGTGTTCAAAATTCTGTCTCCTAAGGAAGTTCTGGGGGATGGTTGGGATCCTCTATGTTTAAAAACTGCACTGTATACTGTGGTTGTCTTCTAATAAAACCTCATCCTGTTGTTAAGCATTGTGGAAGTTTGTTATGGAGCAATCCCAGTTGGCAGGTCACCATGAGTGTGATAAGTACAAGGTGGAAATGTCTGATATTGTCATGAATGGTGAAAGAGCTAAGAAGTATTACTTCTGTTCCTGCTACTATATTTATTTTTTAATTTCTAGGAAGTGAAAACAATTCCCTTTACCTATACTATAAGGGCCTCTCAAAGACACTGCTGACATTCAAGTTCGATACGGTCAAAAGTGTCCTGGACAAGGACCGGAAGGAAGATGACACAAATGAGTTTGTGAGTGCTGTATGCTGGAGGGCACTACCAGATGGGGTAAGCTTTCTGCTCAGGCACTCAGCTGGGTGCAAAAAAAATGCCTGCTGCTTTTCCTCATGAAGCAGCATTGCTGAGGGTTTGACTGCACTTGGCATTTTCCTCCTGATGGGTATTGCAGATCAGCATGAGAACCTGAAGGTCTGCAGTGTAGCTGGAACACTGTGGGAACACTGTACTCTTAACTTTTCTAACTGGGTGTTTGCATTTCTCTCCTTGGCATCTGAAATCCCAAAAGCAGCATTATATTTACGGCACTTAATGGATTTTGTGGGTGCATTAGTGGAGCTTTTTCGTTGCTCTACTGAAGGCACTTGCAGATACTCAGTGTGGAGCCTTATCTCAATGTCCCTGTGTCTGCATGGGCTTGCTCATTGAAATACATCCCCTGTGTTTAGATGAGTGAGTATGTAAAGGAGGCTAGCCCAGGTTGCAGTCACCTCAGTGACTGTTCCAGTGGCACTTAATTCACGCACATAACATGTGTACTAATGCTGCAGGCAGACCTGACACAGCTTTTGAGAGCAGCCTTTCAGCACAAGACTGCTCTGGAGAACAAAAAATGCTGCTTTTAAATTCAGAGTGCTCTTGAAAACCTTGCATTAAGGAAAAAAGAAAACCAAAACTTGAGCAAGTAATTCTTGTATGTACAAAGGTTTGCAAATCAGATACTTAATGGGTTCGTTGGAAGGGGGAGGAAAGGAGCTCGTCTTAAATACAGTCTTCTAAGAAGCTGAAGTAGAACATTGCCTAATTGATATCCTGAGATGCTACACTGACAAAGACAGTGTTTTGGAAGGGTAGCGGCTACAGTCTGTTTGTAGTTGAAGAAACTGCCCCTACAGCTGTGATTTAGTTGTCACTGGCATAAACTCACTGCAGATAGATGCTTCTAAATGAAAACAAAAATAAACCTGGGTGCCTGAAACTGCACTTGGGACTTAAAAGTCAAATTGTGGTTGGGGTGGGCATGAGACTTAATGGTGCGGAGTTGTCAACATCCTCTGGCAGAGGATTGAGGAGGATTTGATAAATGCAGATGTCATGTCCCAGATGAAGAGTGGCTGTTGAAAGCTGCATAATTTGTGTTTCTGCTGGGTAAAAATGTGCTGTGGGAACCTGTGTCCACAAATGTCCTTCCATGAACTCTTCACTGCAGTGTTCTTGTTGGGTTGTCTTGCCCACTGACCTCCTGGGCAGCTTTTCTGTGGGACCAACAGTGATGTCTCGCCCTTGGTGTTACTTCTGTTGCTGTCCACTCCTTATCAGCCTTTTTTCTGATTAATGTGTTTACTCTGATAGACCTCCTGCTTAAGTGACTGAGAAACTTCTAAACAGTCATCAAGGGCTGTCAAGCAATTCTCATAACCAGTATGAAAAATCTCATGCAAAGATGTAGTAGCTAAATCAAGCCCATCAAGATTGCATCAAATAATGTTCGGGTTTCCCTCCATTAAGCAGCATTTGGAATCCATCACTATTCTGATACTTTTTTTTTTTCTCCCCATCATTCTTGTGTTTTTCTCTGGGCTGCTTCTAAATCAGGCTGTTCCTTCCATGGCAGCCATAGTACGTGCTTCACTTTGTAAAGAAAGCAGCAGAAAGGTGCCGCTGATCTGAGAGCCTCTGGCCTAGTGGTTTCCTTCTGTGCATTACCTCTGCCAATAGTGTGTGCCATCCTTCTTTACATGCCCAGCTAGGAGCCTCACTTGCTTTTGCCAAGAGGCCTTAATGATTCTTTCTACCATATCTCCAGTCACCCTGAGATGAGACATGCTCTTCACTGATGCAGCCACGTGTCTCTTCCCTCTTGTACCAGTGTTGCAGTCCTTGCTGATCTAATTGAGGCTTCACTCGTGTTCTTAAGAAATTACTGCACAGCCAAAGGTCACTTATGTCCACAAAGTCTTGCTCAAATGATGAAGCTCTTCTATTCTCTATTTTGATAATGTTTCTCCAGTTTGCCTTAAGATTCTTCTCCAATGAGAAGCTTCACAAGCTTCTCACATACAAGCTTCCCCAGAAGCTGGTATGGGTTTTAATGATAATGAGAAGAACTGGAGACAGCCTTTACCTCGCAGTGCTGTCAGCATCCATGGGACTTGGGGAACCCATAGCCTAGTTCTGCCTTAATTGCAGGCTTTGATCCTGAGTGAGTCACTCTGCCTTAGTTTCCTCATTATGAGAGTTGCTGCACCTACCTTGTGCCCCAGGCGCTGATCATGCCTGCTCTGCTAAAGGTGCCTGTGTCGAAGCAGCTCCAACTGTGGAACCCCTGGGCTGGGAAACCTGCCCTAGAGCTGCAGAGAGCATGGTAAACAACTCTATACTTTGTGGCTTGCCGGGCTGGGTCACAGCCATCTCACTTGTCTCCATGCCATGGTCACTGGGCAGGAGTTTTGATTTGCTATCACAGTGTTTCTGAGCAGGGACATGTGAGCACCACATGCCAGCCTTTCCCCAAGGCTCCCCTGTGGAGCAGCCTCTCCTTGGTTTCCCCATGGTGTTGCTCTCAAGGATTGTTCTTTAATTAACCTTTCGAGATGAGATGAGTAAGTTTCAGATCTGTCAGTTATCTTGGGAAGCACGAGCACATGTACTCCTTCACTTCATGCACTTAAGTGCAAAATCTCGGCTCCTAATTAAAACTTAACTAAAACTTTCAGATGAAATGTCATTGATTCTTTCGTAAATCTATTTTTATGTAATTCAAGCTTTTACTTCCTCCTGAGCCAAAGCCAAGCTGTGCCAGCAGTCCTTGCCAGAACCTATCTTTTCTTTTTTTTCCGCTCTCTGTGTTGGTTTTGCTTCACTTAAGATGCAGGGATTTTTTTGAAACAGCTGACACCTTTACAACTGTAGAGGTCCAACTAGTGCCACCTTTCCACCTGTCTCAAAGTCATAATTCAGAGTGAAATTTTTCCTCATAGGTGCTTACTAGCATTTTGCATCAGGCTTACTCACTTTTCAGCTCTTAGGTAGTGTTTAGAAAGAATCACTAGCTTGTAGAGGAATAGTTTTGTTAGAATCCTTGGGGAAAAAACAAACCCACGTGTAAGCAAAAACCTCTCTCAGCAGGTACATTAGGAAGCAAATCTCTGCCCTGCTTCTTTCAGTGCTGTCTCCTGGACAAAGGCTGCCCAGGGATGGGGCTGAGGCCCCATTCTTGAAGACATTCAAGATCAGATTCAGTGTGGCCCTGGGCAGCCTGATCTAGTTGGAGGTGTCACTGCTGACTGCAGGGAAGTTGAGCAAGATGGTCTTCGAGGGTCCCTTCTAACGCAGTGCAATCTGCAAATTTGTAAATAGACTGTTTAATATGTTTTCAATAGCATTTATTTCTAATTTTTGTGGAAAACCATTTTTCACTTTTCATTTTACTCTAAAATTATCAATATTTAGAAGTAGAAAAGGCTTCAGGACACTTTTGGCCTAGGTAATGTGATAAACATGAGTTAAACATATGCTTTTCAGAATCTGGACTTGAAGCTTGAGGAGGGCAAATTTAGACTGGATGTTAGAAATAAATTCTTTATAGATGGTGAGACACTGCAACAGGTTGCCCAGGGAGGTTGTGGATGCACTCTCCTTGGAGATGTTCAAGGCAGGGTTGAATGAGACCTGGAATTGGCAGGTGTCTCTGCCCTAGGTGTTCCTGCTTTGGTAGGGGGGTTGGACTCAATGATCTCCAGAGGTCTCTTCCAACCCATGATATTCTGTGATGCTATGATTAGCATGTGAACAGGGCACGTCCTTGCATAGAGAAGGAAAATTATAGTAGTGGTAGTAGCTCAGTGCAGCAGTTGAGTAGACATTTTATCTGCCTTGGGAGGATCACTCCAGTTACGCCTAGGTCTGTGGATAGCAGCAGTAGGAGACTGGTTTGTACTTTGTTTTCCCTTCTGTGTCCTACATGATGTTTTCCTGTTCCCTGAAGGGAACACCTTTCATTTGGACCTGCATTGCCACATTGCAGAGTTTGAGATGTGAAAAATAATTGCATCTCAAGTAGCCCCTTTCACAGTCATGGTTAGCATGTCTTAGAAGCTGTCAAAAGGGAAACCAAGGCTGAACCTGCTCCCAGGACAGCAAAAAGGTATTACTGCTGAACACAGAAGTAATTTGATTATGTAGATTAAGTATGGCTCAATCTATCATAATCACTGGAAAGAAGCCATTTAATTTTGTGCCTGTGTGCATGAGTATTTTTTACTGCTGAGAAGCAGGTTAGCCAGGGAAAGGTTCCTCAAGCAGTAGTGCTGAGGCTTTGGTACTTCTGTGGAGATGGAGGTAAGAGCAGGAGAATGCCAGGCAAATCAGATGAGGTCAAGCTTTGTATACATGCACTTTTTTTGTCTTTGAGGGGCAAAGAAGAGAAATCCATTCAGACCAGCACTGCAGGCTTTAACCAAGTCATCTTGCTGTGGTGGTATGTGCTGGATGGAGGTAGAGGTCTCCAGGCACTTGGGAGGAAGGCTCTCAGAACAGCAGTGCTATGAAGACATCTCCTCTGCTTGGTGGGGGAGAGCAGAACCCATGTATGTGTTTTCTCACCTCACTGTTGCTCTTCTAGTAGTTTTAATTTAAGAGGAATTTCAAAACAGTCATCTAGCCATGAGAGACAGAAGCAGGCTCTGGGACTCAGGCTTCTGGTTGTTTAGGCACTGTCATATGATGGGACTGTCTTCATAATTAGTCTTGTACCTCTAAACTTCTCTTTGTTAACCTAAGAGGATGGAAATGCTCCTTTCAAATTATTTTTTTTGTGTAGCTCTTCAGAGAACAAGCTTTTCTGACATTTATTTTTCCTTTCCCTGAACATTTCTTAATGATGTCTGGCTTGAGTTCTTTAAATAGAAACCTCTAATTGCACAACAGTAAGCTGGTCACTTAATAGGGCTGTAATCTTATTCACTGATGAAAAGTAGCCATCCTTCCTTTTCCAGAAGCCTAAGAAATGGTACACAGGGTACATAGAAGCTAGTCAGGGATTCTGATAATTTACAGCCAGCAAATTGGCTCCTTTCACTGGAATTAATTTAGCCAATACAAATTATTTTGGGAAGTGATTCATTGCCATTTTAAAGCACTAATTAATTTGCATGACTTATGAACATTAAAAATGAAACCTCCTTTGTCATTCCCAGATAACCAAATGCTTAGTCAGTGTCATTCTTGAGTAACTCATATCAGCTGGAACTACATCTCTTATAACTTGAAGTATGAATTCCAGTGGGGTTTGAGGGGGGAAAGAAGAGTAAGACTCAGGCTGAGGGAGCTGGGGTTGTTCAGCCTGGAGAAGAGAAGACTACAGAGGGACCTTGTAGCTCCCTTCCAGTACCTGAAGGGAGCTTACAGGAAAGCTGAAGAAGGACTTTCCATAAGGGTGTCTAGCAGTAGGGCCAAGGGGGTAATGGTGTTTAGCTGAGAGAGGGGGTGTTTAGAGTGGATCTTAGGAAGAGTTCTTCAGTACGAGGGTGGTGAAACTCTGGAACATGTTGCCCAGAGTGGTTGTGGATGCTCTCTTCCTGGAGGCATTCGAGGCCAGGTTGCATGTGAATTTGAGCAACCTGGTCTAGTTGAGAGGTATCCCTGCCCATGGCAAGGAGGTTGGAACAGACAATCTCTAAAGTCCCTTCCAACCTAAGTCATTTTATTACTCTTTTTTGTTCTGCTGTGCTGCTGAAATGTCAGTCTCAGAATCAGTGAGAATTTGGACATCCAACTTTGACTTGAGGTTGTTTTGTTTTTGCAGCCTCCTCAACTGGTTGCTCAGCTGTCAGTTAAGGTATTTCCTAGGTAGTAATCTAAAGTCTGGGAGGTAAATACCTGCCTGGAGTGATCAGAGCCAAGCTGTTCCCTGCCTGCCTCTGATAGCAACTGTGGCACAGGGAGTAGAATGAGTAGCTCCAAGCACAGTATTTTCAGGGAGGATACCTGCTGTTTCCTGACTCATCCTTTCCTAGAGCAGGGCTGGCCCATAGTGCACCTGTGCAGCATCTCCCAAACCAGTATTTATAGAATCATGGAATGACTTCAGTTGGAAAAGACCTTTAAGATCATCCAGTCCAGCCATTCTCTTACTCTACCAAGCCTGGTGCTAAACCATGTCCCTCAGCACCACATCTCTTCCTTTTTTGAAACACCTCTAGGCATGGGGATTCAACCACCTCCCTGGGCAGCCTGTTACAGTGTTTGAGAAACCTTTCCAGGAAGAATTCTCTTCTAATGTCCAACGTAAACATCACTTCTACAACTTGAGGCTCTTTCCTCTTGCCCTATCACTTGATACTAGGGAGAAGAGACCAACACCCAAATGGCTCCAACCTCCTTTCAGGGAGTTGTAGAGAGCCAGAGGGTGTCCCTTCAACCTCCTTTTCTCCAGACTAAACAACCCCAGTTCCTTCAGTAACTTCTCAGAAGACCTATTCTCCAGACCCCTCACCAGCTTTGTTGCTGTTCACTGCATCCTCTCCACCACCTCAATGTCCTTCTTAGAGTGAGGGGCCCTAAACTGAACCTGTTACTCTAGGTGTGGTCTCACCAATGCTGAATACCCCTGTACTCAGAGTACAGGGAGGTACATACACAATCATTTCCCTGATCTAGGCCAGGATGCTGTTTGCCTTCTTGACTTCCTCAGCGCATGCTAGCTCACATTCAGCTATCAGTCAACACCCCCACGTCTTGCTCTAGCAGCTTTCAAGACACTGCCCCAAGCCTAGACCATTCATGGGGTTGTTGTGACCCAAGTGCAAGACCTGGTACTTGGCCTTGTTGAACCTCTTTGCATTGGCTTTGGGCCATCTGTCCAGCCTGTCCAGATCCCTCTGGAGATCCTTCCTACCCTCAAGCAGATCAGCACTCCCTTCCAGGGTACTGTCATCTGCAAACTTCCTGAAGGTGCCTTCAATCCTTTCATCCAGATCATTGATAAAGAAAATAAACAGAACTGGCCCCAGTACTGAGCCCTGGGAAACACCATTTGTGACTGGCTGCTAGCTGGAGTTGACTGCATTCACAACAACTCTCTGGTCCTGGCCAGCAAGCCAGTTTTTACCCAGAGAAGCATCTATTCATCCAAGCCATGTGCAGCCAATTTCTCCAGGAGGTTGCTGTAGGATTCTTGGCAAGTTGTTCTCTGGTGCAGCACCATGCCACTGTTTCATCCTGAGAACACAGCAGTCTTGCTTCTCTCTCTCCCTTGACTGAAATACACATGGTTTATGGAGGCTGAAAACAATCAGGTTCTAAAAAAAAAACGCAGATGTGACTTTGATGGGGTTTATTCTATGGGCTGCTCTCCCCCTCCTGAAAAACTTCAAAGATTTTTCTTCCCTCCTGTGGAAGCTAAGCCGCGCAGCAGCATGTGTGCTGTGGAGCTCACGCCTGTCAGTCTGATGGCTTCCCACTCCTCTTTGACATGCCCTCTGCTCTCTGGCCGTTGGCAATGCTTTAAACAAGAAGTTTTCTATGACTCTTTTTATGCTGCTTTGCACTTTCCTTAGGTAGTAAATGTATTTTATTTCTCTTCCATCTTTCTTTTTTCATGTCTGTCACTCCCTTACCCATTTGAAAACCTCAAATCTTTGTTAAAAACAAGTGGAACCCAGACTATCAAAAGCCACATCGTACATCATGCATGCTTGAAGCCCTTTTTTTCCCCTCAAAATCTTAGCATATTACTTATGCATACCAGCACACTGTATGGATTGTTTTATATGCTGCTTGAAAACTGTTTTCATATGCAGAATAATTTCTACCTTGCAGAGAAGAGATGTCACAAGTTCAGTGTGTGTGCTCCTTTGTGCTGAACGTGCTCGCAGACTTTCACACCTGTATCTTTTTTCATACTCCTTTTGGGCTCTTATTTTTTTTTTTCATGGCTGAGGAGAATTAATTAAATACTCAAATGGTTAACAGTATTTTGCTCTTCATCATAATCCTTGGAGTCTAACTGTGGATTACTTTGTAGGAGAAAAAAAAATCATTCTCTATTATTAACAGTTCATGCAGTATATTGAAATCTCAGTGTGTTGACAGTTGGGTCCATGTGAAAGACCATCTTGATAATGTGATTATGCAAATGACAGGCTCTGGGAGAAAGTGTTTCATTTTGAGTCTTCTCTAGAAGAATATTGGTAAATGTACTTGCCTTATTGCCATCTCCCTGATTGCAGCACACCCTCTGAGCTTCACCCTAGTGGGGACAAGTCACTTGCTAGATGCCATAGTCAGTGAATCATAGTGGTAGCAGTTGGAAGGGACCTCTGGAGATTGAGTCCAACCTTTCCTGCCAAAGCTGGAACACCTAGGCCAGGTCATATAGGAATTTATCCAGATGGATCTTGAAAGTTTCCAGAAAAGGACACTCCACAATCTCTCTGGACAGCCTGGTCCAGTGCTCCATCACCCTTGCAGTAAAGTTTTTCCTCATGTTGAGGTGGAACGGCCTGTGTTCCAGTTTGCATCCGTTGCCCCTTCTCCTATCACAGGACACTACTGAAAAGAGACTGGTCCCTTCAGTCTTTCCTTTTCCAGACTGAACCGCCCCAGTTCTCTCAGCCTTTCCTCATCAGACAGATGTTCCAGTTCCTTAATCGTCCTCATAGCTTCTGTCCTTTTTGAACTGGGGAGAACTGGACACAATACTCCAGATATGGTCTCACCAGGGCAAAGTAGAGGGGGAGAAGAACCTCCCTTTACCCAATGGCCACACTCTTCTTAATGCATCCCATGATACCATTGGCCCTCTTGGCCACAAAGGCACATTGCTGTCCCATGGATGACTTACTGTGCACCAGAACGCCAAGATCCTTTTTTGTGGACCTGCTTTCCATCAGGTCAGCCCCTAACCTGTACTGGTGCATGGTGGTGTTCCTCCTCAGTTGCAGGACTCTAGACATACCTATGTTGAACCTCCTTAGGTTCCCCTTTGCCCAGCCCTCCAGCCTGTCAGATCTTCCTGAATTAGCTGCACAGTCTTCCAGTCTATCAGCCATTCCTTCCAGTCAAGCATGGACAGGGGTGAAGAGAGCCAGGCGATTCCCAACCTCAGTGTTTGGGGGGGAAAGGGTTATTGCACCATTTATTTTGCTGTTTCAGGGCTCCAGGTGCATGGCAGCAGGTAGCTGGTTCCTCAGCACCTCTGTTAACTCTTCCTTTTCTAGAGGCAGAGCAACTGGCCCTGCCACCACTGTGAACAGAGGGGGTGAGCCTGTGAGAGGATGAATCTGTCGCTTTTGTTCGGCTCTGGAAGTTCAGGTCCCCTGTGGTACTGCAGCACTCTGTTATCATTCCAGCTTCTATTTTAAGAATAGCTTCTCCAAGAAATGTAGGCAGCTCAGGTCTTTCTTCTTTGTTGGTTTTAAGTTTACATTTCCAAACTCAATTTCTCTCTCCTTCTGCAAGGTGAAGCGTAGATGATTGTATTTTTCCCCCCCTGCATAATCGCAGAAAATTGCCAAGGGGTTGATGGCTTTTTAGAAGTGGAGGCAGATCAAAGTCGCTCATGTTTCTTGAATGAAGGCAGCATTTACTCCTTCAGACTTTCACAGCTGATATTTGCTTACCAACGTGTCTCTTCCAGTGCCAAGAGAAGTAGACAATGTACTGTAGGTAGGACTGCAGTCCTCCTTATTCGAGTCATCTCTTTCCTAGAGCAAGCGAATGACATTATGGTCGACATCACTCTGAGTGCTGTTGACATTAGAGTTCCAGCAGCTGATCCCAATGGTGCAGCTGTAGAGATAATGGATTGCAGTTGATTGCTGGTACAAGCAGAGGTCTGAGCAGGCTCTTGTTGTTTCCTAGGCTTTAAAAAATAAGAGAATCCCAACACAATCACAAATTATATTGCTGTGATACACACTGAGAACTGGGGAGGCAACGAAGCCTCTCTGCAGCTGTCATTAGGCTTGTAAGTTGATGTTCCTCTCCTGTTGGGACTCTGCTGCTTTAGTAACCATCAATTCTTTATTCAAGTATGAGTTTTGTAACAGATGAACTCAAGGCTGGAATTCACCTAGAACCTGGACTTTATTCCTGACTCCATCCCTAGCTCCCTCCTGAACCGTAGTGTTACAAGGTTCAAGCTGAAGCACAGTAGTAGGTGTTGTGTGTAAGCTAAGTCTCAACAGCACAACAAAATAGGAAATTATTTGCATCAGGGTGATACTCAGGGTCATCCTTACCTTGTGTGTTGGAGTAGAGAGAGGAAAAAGAGCGGATTCATATTCAGAGAGCATTTGCTTTTGAATTAAATGTTGGACAGAGTTTTCCCTTCCCACCTGACCTCTACAGTGCTGCTGTTGGGCCCCTTGCTCTGCACTCCAGTATGTGTCCTGGTGGGTTCTAGGAATGCTGATTAAGTAATTGGTTAGCCTGGTGAAAGGATTGGGGTTGTTGTTTTGTGGGGTTTTTTTCAGGTGGTTCCTGGAAACCTGCTGGTTGTCAATGTTAAACTCCTCTCTTCCCATGCTTGTCCTTAGTGTTGCGCCTTTGGCTTGTGAACATCACACCGTCTGTTGCCCTGGGAATGAGGCTGGTGGATGTGCTCACCCTCTTCCCGTAGAAATCTTAGCCTTTGGGATGGAAGATTCACCTCAGTATTTGCTGGGGTTTTACGATGTCTATTATTGTACAGTGTCCTGGAGCAGAGCTCTCTGAGAGCAGTAAGTCATTGTAGGAGCCAGGCAAGTTCTGCAGGTACTGAGCCAGCATCTATTGCCCGATCTCAGACTACAATGAAAGTTGGTCTCCTCTGAGTCAGAGCACCTCCTGTATGAGCAGCCTTTTCTATCATTTCCACTGTGAAGTTCTGCTGCCGCTTTTTTTTTTTTTTTGAAGTGCCATCTCTCTGTTGAAGTCTCTGGTTGGCACAAAGTGCCAGTGAGATGCAGTCTGAATGCTCAGAGGTAATCTCACAAAGTGTCTTCTTATGAAGCAGATGACAGGAGTCATTTCAGATAGGAGCTGCAGGGATTAAGTTGAGCTTCTCAATACTTACTGCTAAAGGAGGACTCTGGTTTCAGACAACCAAGAACAGAGTGAGAGACTGAGGAAGGCTTTGAAAAGTCACTGGCATTGGGCTAACTGGCAGTGGCCTTTGAAGTTGGTTTTATTGCAGCATTCCCATACTGAGGGCGTTTGAAACCCTCACCACTGGTGGTCTGCTGTGGCTGCTGTTAGAAGGTGGGTTTATAACCTCGTTCCCTCTAACAACTGACACTGCATCAGTTACAGACCAACCAACCTCACATTGTCTTTTTTCCACTCTGTTCTTCAGCACATCTCCTGATAGCAAGTCTAACTGGGCCACCACCATTCAGTAGTTGCAGCTCATGAGCGGCATCAACCTTTTACTCTGGTGCTCCCAATTAAGCAGTTTTAATGGTGGGATTTAATGTTTTACAGAGTCTAAATGAGGTGGAAAAAATATGAACTGATTTTTTTTTTTTCCCTTCCCAGTGCAAGATTTAGATCAGATAATTTAACCTCTGAGTGAAATGGAAGTAGAGGCATTTATGCACAGGTGGTTTTCTCTGCAAAAGCTTTATGTAGGTCTCTGTATTAATCTATTACTGCTTGGCTTTGGGCAACTGCTCTGAAGGTTTTCATGTGCTTTCTGCCCTGCTGTTAATAGTAGAAAAACCCCACTGTGTTTTGAAACCCAGTAACTTGTGACCGGCTTAATGCCAGTTGTGTTGCATGTTAGTAAAGCAAGAATTAAGGCTTTTCACAGGATCCCAGTGGGTGGGGGTTAGAAGGGACCTCTGGAGGTCATCTAGTCCAACACCCCTGCTAAAGCAGAATCACCCAAATCAGCTTGCCCAGGATCACAGTGTCCAGGTGCATTTGGAATCTCTCCAGAGAAGGAGACTCCACAACCTCTCTGGGCAGCCTGTTCCAGGGCTCCAACATCCTCTCAGCAAAGAATTTTCTCCTCCTGTTCAGATGGATCCTCCTGACTTTGTTTGTGCCCGTTGCCCCTTGTGTTGTGGCCGGCACCACTAAAAGTAGTCTGGCCCCATCCTTTTGACATCTGCCCTGTAAATATTGATCAGTCTTTTCTTCTCCAGGCTAAACAGCCCTAGATCTCTCAGCCTTTTCTTGCCAGTCTCCTAATCATCTTTGTAGTCTTCATCAATGTCTCTCCACTAGTTCCTTGTCTCTTCATCTGAGGAGTCCAGAGCTGGACACAACACTCCAGATATGTCCTCACTAGGGCAGAGCAGGAGGAGAACCTCCCTCACAATCTGCTGGCCAAATTTTTCTGAATGCAGCCCAGGAGAATATTGGCCTTCTTGGTCATGAGGGCCCATTGGTGGCTCATGGTGAGCTTGTTGCTCACCAGCACTCCCAGGTCCTTCTCCACAGAGCTACTTTCCAGCAGGTCAACTAATTTTATGACGCTCTTTGTACAAACAACTGCTCAGACTGTTTTGGTGTGCTTCGATCATCTAATTGTAGCTAATGCTGGACGAGCCAGCGATGTGCACTGAATGAAATCCGTTGCTCCTTTGAAAGCAATCGCGTGTCTGAATTGAAACTACCTGCGTATGTAATTAGGCGAGGTAATTATTTTATATAGGATACACACAGAATTATAATAATCAGCTCTTCCTAAGAAAGAGGAAAGCCAGGATGGCAGGAAGATAGGCTTGGTAATTTAATTAGTTTTTTTTAGACAGAAGTGATACTGTTAGATTGAGGGGTGTGCAGCTGAATGGAGTTGCACAAGGTGTTTGGAATTCTGCAGACAATTGTCTCATATTTTTGTATGTCAGAATTGCTTCCCAAACTCTTTACCTAGTGGCTAAAGCTGGAGAGGAGAGAGCTGTAGAATATCCAGAGCTGTGCCATACTGGATATTCTAGTTTGACTTCAGTATGTTTGAAACAAACATTACGTTAGGCAGAGTGCTATAGCCTGGGCAGCCTGGGGAGTTGGGAGATGAGCCAGTGTGGTGTTTCCCATTTATTTCTAATAACCAGAGATACTGGAGGAGAGATAAGCACCATTACATATACTGGGAAGAAAGATTGGTTCAGATTCATTAAATAAACCCCAAAAAGTTACTTTTATCTGTAACCTGCAGAGCACATAAATTAACTGCAGAATGGGAAGGAGAATCACCGAATCCCAGCATGGTAGGGGTTGGGAGGGCCCTCTGGAGATCAGGTCCAACCTCCTTGCTCAAGCAGGGTCACCCAGAGCATGTTGCCCAGGTTCACAATGTCCACGTGGGTTTGGCATGTCTCCAGAGAAGGAGAGTCCCCAGCCTCTCTAGGCAGCCTGCATCAGGGCTCCAGCACCCGCACAGGAAAGAATTTTTTCTTCATGTTTCAGTGGAATCTCCTGGGTTCCAATTTGTGCCTGTTCCCCTTGTCCTATCACTGGCACCACTGAAAATAATCTGGCTCTGTGCTCTTGCCCCCTGATGTTTGTTTAGCCATTGAGCAGATCCCTTCCTAGGCTGCTCTTCTCTAGGCTAAATAGCCCTAGGTCTCTCAGCATGTCCTCATCAGAGAGCTGCTCCAGTCCCCTCAGCATCTCTGTAGCCTCTGCTGGCATCTCTCCAGTAGTTTCTTGTCTCTCTTAGTGATTCCAGAACTGGACACAATATTCCAGATGTGATCTCCCTAGGGCAGAGCAGATGGAGATGAGAACCTCCCTCTACCACCTGCTGGCTGTACTCTTTTCCAGTGCACCCCAGGATCCTGTTGGCCTTCTTGACTACAAGAGCATATTGCTTGCTCATGGTGAACTTGTCCACCAGAGAAGCTGTGTTCCTCCTCACTACCTGGTGCTGGCAGAGACTCAGCATCACCAGCCAAGTCTCCTGGTATAAATCAGGCATACATTAATTTTTTTCTTCCTAATTTCTGTGCTAGTTAGTTGAGAATTCGTTGCCCTTTTTCTTCAAGAGAGACCTTCTACAGAGCAGGCTGCTCTGGCCAAGTTTATTCTGACCATCAAACAACCGCAAGGCAGTGTGGTTTTGGGAGTATGTGCTTGAGGGACACCTTGAGTCAGTTAGAGTGAAATATTGTTGATCAAAAAGGGAAGTTAATAGCACTTCTGTGTGTGCCTTGCTTTACAACTTGGACGTTAATTCCAGCACTTGGCAAGATAAGTTTGGGCCAGGAGGAACGAAAGAAAAATGTCGAGAAAAGGAGCTGGAAGTGAAACACAAATGTCCTTTTTTAGTACAAAAGTATTCATCTCCCTGTTGGCTTTCTGTTTTCGTTAGGTTCACACTTGGCTTGACAATACAAAAGAAGAAATCTAAATTGCTAATAAATGTGTGAAAATCTGAAGTAAACCAGGAGTTAGCTTGTGAAACTTTTGTTCTGGTGTTACTGCAGGCAGCAGCCTGTGTTGGGAACTTGGGAGTTTGCTTTGTTTCGAAATTTGAGAATATATACATATATATATATATATAGTCAAAAGTAAGCAAAGATCCACAATGTGAGAAGTCGCTCTGTTGCTGCTCAGGTGTTTGTGTAAGAAAAACACTGCTGTAGAGACTGCTTTTAGATAAATGTTTGGCTGGAGGTATGGTTTTACAGTGTGAAGGGATCCAGTTGGGATCAAGAATATGTTTCCCAGCATATTCTTGAAGGCAAGTTCAGACCCTCTCCGTATCTCATGGCCACCTTCTGCACCCATCCCTCCTCTTCCCATTGTAACACTCCTTGTTTTTTCTCTGAGGGCAGAGCTCTCTGCATGGAAGTGGATACCAAGTCTCCTCTTTGTAAGCCCACCACGATCACTACATCTTTGGCTGTTGCTATCCCCATTCTGGAGTGCAGCTATGAAAACTCATTTTTGTACAGATTTTTGGAAGTCTCCTTTGTTTTCTTTTGTGAGCACATACGAGGTGAGTTTATGGTGCAGGCAAGTGTATCCTCAGCCAGGCTGGGGCTTCTGTATTAATTTTGGCTAACATTTGAATGTGGAGTTGGAGCCCAGCTCACCACAAATCAGAGCTAATGAAGTAATGAATGTGACGCACGCCAAACCCCATCATCTCTGTCTCTCCTTATCCAGACAAGCACATATTGTGTACGTGCCATATGTGTGGCTCTTTTTTTAAAGGCCATTTCTCTAGACTATAATTTATTTCTTCCTTGGAAGCTATGGATTAGGGTAGTAGATGATGGTGAACTCTTGACAGGAGCTTTTGTGCAGCAGCAGTACACCTGAGTTTGCTGTGACAAGAGATAGTCACGTGTAGTCCTGACAGAGGACAGTTATTTTTGTTTTCCCATATCCACTGCTTTTTTTGTCTTGTATTTCTCACTGTCTCTGCTCTGAAACATTTGAGGCATTGTCAGGACAAGAGAAAAGCAGGGGGTATCTGCCATGCTCTCCAGCTTTGACTCTGTGGTGTCTGGCGAGGAGCAAGTCAACAGCAGTATCTCTTCAGAAAGTATCTCTAAAATCAAGGGAGCATGAAGCAGATTAGCTGAAAGACTTAAATGGCAGAAGTGTTTGTTTGTCTTCCCTCACCCTTTGTAAGCAGAGCTCAGATTTCTATTCTAATATTTATGTAGCCGGAGGGTACTATAAAATCAGAGGTACTGTGTCACAACACAAGGGGTTTTGTTCGCTGCTGTAATCTCAGTAGGTTTTTTTTTTTCTTTACATACTTGAACCTTTTAAACTTCCTCTTTTTGCTATTAGTGTCGTTGGTAGCTTAATGGATTTCTTGATTGTTGAGCTCCTCTTTTTGATACAGTATTGTTAGTCTTTGCATGCATTCAAAACGACAGGGGGCGTTAAAAACAGTCATTTCAATTTAAGGTATCTAGAGGTTTGTTTTTTTTTTTTATGCCCACTGTGTGAAAATAACTTGAAAAGTAGCAGCATTATCCATTGTAAAAGAGACGATTTTTACTTGTGAATTGAGTTTAAAGATAAAAATCTTTCCTGCTTCCTGGGATGTGGATTTCCAATTCATTGCTCTGTTAAGATTAATCGGGAGCAAGACTTTAATCCAGAGCAAAGATGATTGAATTGTCCTTAAACAGTGATGCAGAACATCACTTAGATCTCCCTTTATTGAAAGCCTTTTCAGGTCTTGTAGTGCTGAGACACCATGAGCATGTGAGAGCTGCTTGTGAGTACATCACAGGAAGATAAGGATCTATAGGAAGAAGGATGTTTTTTCCCCATTTGCTGGCTCATTAGAAAGTAAAATGCTTTCTGGGTTTTTTTGGAATGAAGTTGTTAGGAGGTGTCATATGGAAAGGGTTAAACTTTGCACTGTATCAGCCAGAAACTCTCTTGGCTCACAGTAAGAAGGCTAACTCCACCTGGAAAAGCCTCTTATGGCTTAAAGGTATCCCATTGCCTAAGATGCTGCTGGGTTTGTAGAATGGCCAGAATGGAACATTAATAGAGCTTTGTTTCAGCTTTGTTTACTCTTTGGGAACCTAGAGAGCTCAGGCTCCAACTACCTGAGCCTGAACCTAGAGAGGGACCAGCTCAGGCTCCAATTACCTGAGCCTGCTGGGCAGCGTGTCCAGAAGAGCCACAGCATGATCTGTCACTTTCCTTGCTGCCACCAGTCCTGAGTGCTTGCTGCAGTTTCAGCAATGCTAACTGCAAAACCATGCTTTGAAGAATTCATATTTTTTTCAGTGTCCTGTTTTCTAGCAGCAAGTATGTAGAGCTGTCAGGCTGTTCTAAATCTCCAGTTCCAGGCTGGAAGGGAATAAGGACATCATCTAGTTTTCACCCTTTTGGAGGGCCAAGGAGAAATGATGGAAAAGAGCAGACTGAGAGGAGCTCTTATTAATGTTGATAAATATCTGAAGGGTGGGTGTCAAGAAGAAGGGACCAGTCTCTTTTCAGTGGTGTCTTGTGATAGGACAAGGGGCAATAGTTAAAGACCATTCCACCTCAACATGAGGGAAAGCTTCTTTACTATAAGGGTGGTAGAACACTGGAACAGGCTGCCTAGAGAGGTTTGTGGAGTCTCCCTCCCTAGAGACTTTCAAGACCAGTCTGTGTGACTTCCTGTGTGACCCACCCTAGGCAATCCTGCTTTGGCAGGGGTGTTGGACTTGATCTCCAGAGGTCCATTCTATGGGGAGAAGCATCTAACTTGAGGCTTTCCAGGCTGTGATGTGTGAGGCTGACAGCCCATCACTTCATTTCAGGCCCCCTACCTGAGGGTGGACTGTGATCACTGGCATTTGGGAGGTGGCAGTGCTTGTCTCAGATGCACGCATCACGTGAGAAACCACACAAAGCAGCTTGCTGTTTAATGGCCTTGCTGTAAGGATGCTGGCAGGCAGCCCATCATTGGCAAGCTGTTCCCTGGCGTTTAGGGAAGTCTATTCAAGGCCACATTTAGGGACTTACTACCAGCACTGCAGCTTCAGGCCCTGCTGTTAGCCACCAGTCACCAAGCAAGTGACAAAGAAGCAATCGGTGCCACTTTTAAGGCCCTTGGCAGGGTGTGGGTGCTCCACATAGCATTTCCTTCTTCTGGCTAGAATGTTTTTTTTATTTTCCAAGTTAAACTTTCCCACTTAATGATAGCTTCCTATTGTTTGAAGCCTCTTGTTCAGCTTATTTGCATGAGTTTCATTTAGGATTTGATGCAGTCAGAAGTCTGGGATAAAAGACAGTGTAGTAAAAGGTTGTTTTAATCATGACATTTTATAGGACTGGAAGCTGCTGGAACCAGTTGTGGGCAAAAGACACATTTTGTCCACTGTTGCAGTCTTCCTAGAGCAAAGTGGAGGTCTCTGTCTGCTTTAGGAGAGCAAACTAAACCAGATCGTTCCCCTCCACACATGCAGTATCCTTGGTAGCAACTCCACTGCCCCGCCACAATGTCCTACCACGTGGGCACAGCAGCCCTTGGGCAGAGTTTTGTCTGCAGCATCCAGAGCTAAGTATAATTGCCAAGAGTTAATCCAGCTTGGTAGCTTCAAGCAAAACTGTAATCATAGTTACTGGGGTTTGTATTAAAACACTTTATTTCAAGTCCTTGTTAGGTTGAGCGAATTGGCTGTGGAGGAGATTATGTTCCAATTGGAGAGATGTGCCTGGGTGGAGCTGAGCTGCATATCCTCAAGTTTCACCCTCCCTCCTAATTCTTCTTGCTGCTTGAAGAAACAGTCATCTGCTCTAAACCCAGGTTTGCAGCTTTGATTGAAAATGACTGTGCAAAACCCCATCAAAGCCGTGTGTGCCCCAGAGTCATTGAAAAAAACCACACCAGAATAAATAAATCTAAAAGGCACCTTGGAGTGTGTGAGCTCCCTGGGATGCCAGAGCCATTGCCTGTAGTTTGCTGGTGTCCCCGAGCGGTGCCTAGTAAATCTTTGCCTCCCCAAAAAGCCCAGGAAAAGAAAGGGAGAAAGGGTGAAATTGCTCTCTCTGAGATTCGGGATGATTATTAAGTGCTGGCCCACTGCCTGAGGACTGTCACTGGTTTGCAGAAGTGAGACAGATCTGGGAGAGGTGGCTGCAGCTGTGTAGCTGAGAAGTTGTGTTTTTAATTGCTAATTAAAGTTACCATTTGCATTTGGGGTTTTCCTTGTTAAAGAATGACATCATATTACACAAGCAACTGCTAGCATCATTTATTTATAGCACAACCAAACTGGCAACTTGCTCTTGCTGCTTTGCTGGTACATCTGTATTTCACCTACTGCCTACTCTTGCTTCTTCCCCATCTGCTTTTTTTATGACTTCTGTCCTGACAGCCCTTGTTCTTCTAGTCCTTGACTCCCTCCCACGCAGACATACGATCCCATAACGTTTTCCTTTTTGTCTTTATAAACAATAGGCAGGCAGTCTGATAGCGTAAGTCCAAAGTCAAGGGAGCTTTGCAGATTCAGCTTGACAGCTCCTCTCTCTGAATTATTTAAAGGCCATAAACAAAAGAAAACTCATCGAGAGCTTCAGGTGACTTCTCATCCAGCACTGTGGAGAATGCTTGATAGGAGAGTGCTGCTAATTTTGCCCATTTAAATCTATGGAATTTAGTAGAATAGCAGAAGCAGTTAGAATTCAGTGGCTGCTTCCTGGTATTCCTTAGAGGAGGGCAAGTTGCAGGGACATGAATGAACACATCAAGGAGAGGCAAAGTAGAAGGTGAATGAAAGAACAGGGAACTTCCCTACAGTAAGAATTGTCAGGTTTGGATTATTTTTTTTTTTTACCCCTTTCACAATCAATGAACTTGTCTAAAGACATTCTACATTTTCCTTCTGACTTTAATCTGAGTCCTTGATGAGTTTCTTTATCGCATTCTGTGTTTTTTAAATCTCAACTGTGTTTCACCAATTGAATGGCCCAGTGATTTCTGATTTCTCAGGTGCATTTTTGTTGCTGGTTTCACTCATGTCTGGATTCGGGACTGTTTTGGGTGCTTGGGATTTTGGAAGCAGGCAGCAGAGCACAATGGAATCCTCTAGATGATGCAAAGTTCATTATTCTCTTTTGAATAGTTGCCTCTGCAGCACGAAGGCAGGAAGATGTCATGCTTTGCATTTATTGTACTAAAGCTCTAAAGCTGTGCTCTCATCATTCTTAATATCCAAGGCATGGCTGTCTTCTCTTCCCACTCCTTTCTCCCCCTGGATAAATACAATGGAGAAAGTATCAGTACTAGGATATTGGAGAAGCAACCCCATATGTATCATCTGTGCTCTGTATGGGTTTGTTTAATGAAGTTCTCTCCTTCTATGTACAGTCAGACCTTATTAAAATTCAATTTACTGTACTGTCTTTCAATGCCAGCCAAACAGTTTGGTCATCAAAGCTGAGGTTTTACATTGTGGCCTTACTTGGAAAACTGGCCTGCAGAAATGGCTTGTGGGCTCCAGCACACCTTCTTTCAGGGATTCTAGCATCTTCCAGTTTACAAGCAGAAGATCACTCTTTTCCAAGCAGCCTTGTAGACATGACCCAGTTCAGCTCCCTTTTGCATAAGATCATAACAGATATACAGACCCCATGCTGAGCATGACGCAAGCCAGCTCTAAACCTTGGCTGTAGGTGAAGAGGAGATGGCTCTGCTGTCTGCAAGAGGATGCTCAGCTGTGCTGCCATATCCTTCCCTGTACTTACTGTGTGCCTCAGGAACAGCACAGAGTAAACTTGAACATAACCCTGTGACTTCAAAGGTCTTTTTCAACCTAAAGGCTTCTATGATTCGATGCCTTGAGCGTGTGCAAGGAGAAGATTCAAGTATAACTGGAATTTTACCTAGTTACTACTCAAGAGCAAGCTTCTACTCATGACATTAAATGCAGTTTTAGATAGCATAGAATGGTTTAGGTTGGAAAGGACCTTAAAGGTCATCCGGTCCAACCCCCTGCAGTCAGCAGGGACATCTGCAACTACAGCAGATTGCTCAGAGCCCCCAACACCCTGACCTGCAATGGTTCCAGGAATGGGACATCTGCCACCTCTCTGGGCAACCTGGACCAGTGTCTTGCCACCCTCAGGGTAAAACATTTCTTCCTCGTATCTAGTCTAAAATCTCCCTCTTTTAAAATCATCACCACTGTGTCGGTGTGAGCTGAAATTCCCCCCCCACCGACAATAACCAGGCTAGCCCAGTCTGGAAGCAAATGAAAAGCTGTATTTACAAGCAGAGTCTAAAATCTACAATGAAATGCAATGAATATGTACAAATATACAAAATTCACAACATTCACAAATATATACAATCAACAGAAAAAGCACAATCGATCTCCCTTTGCTTCCCCCCAAGGGGACCCTCCCAAAGGGGCCTCTCTCTCCCAGGAGCTTCCCCCCAGACCCCCCTGGACAGAGAAGCAGAGTTAGTTAAGCAGAAAGTTGTTAACTTAGCTGCCAAGGTCAGTGTGTTATCTTCAGCCAGAAGAGAAGAAGAAACAGCAGCCAGACAGCCCAGCAACTGCCCCCACTGCCGAACGCAGAATGTGCAGAATGCCTACTTTGTTTTGGGTAATAGTTCTTAAACATTTCTATCTATCCAATGGAAGTGTTTAGAACAATCGTTATTTTGCTTTCTTACACCCAATAGTGACTTATTTACATTCTTTCACTTTCTCTGTTCTGAACTTTGCAAGGAAAAATTAAAAAGACAGTTTCAAACCACCACAACCACCTTGTCTTGTTACAGCAAGCTCTGGTAAAGATCTGTCTCTGTTCTAGGCCCCCTTGAAGTACTGAAAGGCCTCAATAAGGTCTCCCTGGAGCCTTCTCTTCTCCAGATTGAACAACCCCGACTCCCTCAGCTTTCTTCATAGCAGAGGTGTTCCATCATCAGACCCTGCTGCCTGCAGGTCTGGGCTCTAGCCATTTTTCATTGCCAGTCTCAAGTTTATCAACATCTTTTGTCCTTCATAATTTTCCTGCATGCCCTGGCTGGGGAAAAATATTTGCCCACTGCACTCAGGGCATTTTTGAAGCAGTGTTTTGAGGAGAGAAAGCATCCTATTTGTCAAGCCTGGAGGAGGCCACGTGGTTTGGTAGAGCTTGCCTGGCCTTGTCCGCATTGCGGGAGGTTTCAGGTACGTGGTGTTGCGCTTCATCCTGTTATGACATTAGCTGAATTGGATGGTGGGGGAGAGCAGCAGGTTGTGAGTTCTTTCAAGATTAATGGAAACTTTTGTTTTACCTTAATTAAACTTCCACTCCTTAAATCAAAGCTCTCTTTCCTAAATAGATGTATGTTATAAATAGCATTAGTAGAGGTATAATTTTATGAAGCTCATACTTGTGCTAATGTTAACGTTTGTGCCTTGATTTTTCTCTGCAAGAAACAATTTGTCCCTTCTTTTATCTTGCCAGGTCCTGGTGATTTCGCTTCTGTGGCACATAGTTGCATATAAAATATGAGAGATGTGTATGTGTGTGTGTGTGTGTGTATATATATGTATTTCCTGTAATCGATTTTGCAGGTCCAAGCTGGGCCACCTTGCAGGGAGATACCTTTCTCTCTTCTGTTCTTACCACCAAGCCCTCTGTATGGAAACAGCCTCCAGGGATGAGGTGTTTTCCCTCCCTTGCTGTGCCTCACTTTTCTCCCCTTTTTGTAAGGGCATGTGGTGATAGGACAAGGGACAATGGTCTTAAACTAGGGCAGAGACTCAGACTGAACGTTAGGAAGAAATTCTTTGTAGTGAGGGCGGTGAGGCACTGGAACAGCTTGCCCAGAGAAGTTGTGGATGCCCCATCCCTGGAATTCTGGGCTGGATGAGGTTTTGAGGAACCTGGTTTAGTAAGAGGTGTCCTTGCCCCAGCTCTCTCTAGTCTCATCAGGGAGGTGCTCCAGTCCCCTCATCATCTTTGCAACCTCCACTGGAGACTGTCTCTTGAATTGTTGAGCTCAGAAATGGACACAGTACTCCAGGTGTGGCCTCACTAAGGCAGAGTGGAGGGGGAGGACAACCTCTTTCAACCTGCTGGTCACACTCCTTAATATACCCATTACAAAGTGGTCAGGATTTTGATGTATGTCCAGAGGTTTCAAAGATGGTTGGTTTGCAGTACTGTGGTATCAGGGTTGGGTTTGGTGGTGGAATCCCACTTACAAAAGGATATGTTTTACGGATATTATTACAGTTAAAGCATACAAATCTAATGTCAGAATTCGTCTTGTTTTAACATCTCCGTGTCAGGCCAGGTTTAGAGGTGGAGGTGATTTTCATTAGGGCAGTGCAAAGAAGCAGGAGATACAATTTGCTAGGTGTTGCCCAAACAGACAGTGAGTGTCAGCTTCCTGTCCCAAAGAGCTGACAGCCAAACTGTATAAAATAAACAGTAGCAGAGTATGAATCCATTATCAGATTTAAATAAATTGATTTCTTCAGTCCATCAGCCATCTCATGAGCACTTGCCAATGTGTTTCCCTCTTGCTGACCTAGCCAACCCGGCTTGGCTCAGCTCCCTTTCTCATTCCTGACATTTCCTCTAGGGTTAACCCTTTCTCCTGTATTGACTGCCACCATCTGAGTGTAGTGCATTTTGCTTTGAGGGGACAGTATGAGTTTTTTCTTTCCAGCTTGTCCCACTGGCAGCACATGTTCCTACCAGTTATACAGCTGCAAGACCTTCTCCAGAGGTTAGTTCAGGGCTTTATACTTATGGTAGCTTTAATACCTTAATATTAGTCAAGTCTTTCTCTGTCTTGTTTTAATTAGGTGAAACCTGTTATTTAATCATCTGCACGCTCTGTCTCAGACTGGGAGCCATGCTGGGACTGGTGACTTTGTGGTTATTTTCATGTAAGCAACACTTTGTGTGTCATTCTGCTTGGAGAAGGAAGGCTCTGCATCCTACCATCATGAGACAGTGATACTCAGGTCCTATAGATCACAGACTGTTTTGGGTTGGAAGGGACCTTTAAATGTCATCTAGTCCAACCCCCTTACAGTCAGCAGGGACATCTGCAACTAGAGCAGGTCACTCAGAGTCCATCCAGCCTGACCTGGAATAATTCCAGAGATGGGTCATCTAGCACCCCTCTGGGCAACCTGGGACAGTCAGTGTCTCACCATCCTCAGTGTAAAAAATTTCTTCCAGATCCAGTTGTCAAAGATGTTGATAAGCTGAGCTGCTTCTTGGTTTCAGGTAGAACTTGTGAAAATCCATCCAGTTTTCCCAAGAGGCACATCCTTGGGTTAAAGGGACTGGCAGCAGGCATCATCTGGATCTGAAATATTTCATTGCATAATTGAGAAACCTAAAATGTTTCCACAGCATGGAATTTGCATACTGAGCACAATTCATGGTTTTTGGAACAAAGAAGGCTGGACTTGCTCCAATATGAGCTGTTGCACTGAATTCTAGCTGATTGCCAGGCACTAACATAAAATCCATCCCTGATACTTTGGGCAAATTGGTTTGACTGTCAGCTCTTGCCTCAGTCCCAGGAACCCCTGTTTTTCTGTGCCAAATGGGGAAAGCAAACAAAACTGCTGTATGTAGACCTGTAGATTGAGGGCACAGAGAAGTATGCCAATTGTGTGGCTGCCACCATTGTCTGGGACCACTGTAAGAGTCATCTGCTGGTTGTGGGAGGGGAGGAGGAGATGGCAGGACAGACTTTGTGTGGCCTGGAAGACTGTTAAGCTATGGGTTTGTAGAAGACTGAGGATCTTGGGACACTTGATATTTTCCACAATCCATAACTGTTCAGTGTGCTGTGAGCAGCATCGATGTCATTCTTGCTCTTCTCCCATGCCCCTGGCATGAGATCCCAGTATGAAATTTCATACTAAGGTGGACTTTGATACCAGGCAATCTGTTCCAGTGTCACACCACCCTTAGCAGTGAGGATTTGAGGCACTGGAACAGGTTGCCCAGGGAGGTTGTGGATGCCCCTTCCCTGGAAGTGTTCAAGGCCAGGTTGGATGAGGCCTTGAGCAACCTGGTCTAGTGGAAGGTGTCCCTGGCCATGGCAAGGGGGTTAGAACTAGATGATCTTCAAGGTCCTTTCCAACCCAAACCATTCCATGATTCTATGAACCTGTGAATGAATTGTTGGAGTGCTTGGGAGATACCAGAAACTGATGTGTGTCTAGGACCTATGACTGCTTGGTAAGTGTCCTGCATCCCATGAACTTAGATGTGTGCATAAGTGTGAATGTAGGGAGTGGGAAGGGTCATTAAGTGTTCTTCAAAACCCTTGGCTTTGTGTCATATTGGACCCAGTGTGTTGAGCTTCACCTGGCAGACTGTTGCGGTGTAGGGTTGAGTTTTCGCATGCTTGAGAAGAGCAGTGGTTTGTGCCCTTAGTCTGTTCAGGAGAGGAAAGCAGCAGGAACAGATTTCTCATCAGTAAATACTCATAAGAGGAATGCTCATTAGGAGAGTTAACTCTTGGCAGTGTTTCTCCCTGGTCTTTCTCTTGGGCACCTCGTGAACATCTGGATTAACCTTGGGCAAATCCAGCAAGTGGATTGCCTCGGTTTCCCCACGTGTCACAGTAGGATAATGCTTTATTTACCTCACCCCAGCATTTGTTACACTTAATTAATGTTGTAATGCGTCTGCAGTGGCTCTGATAAAATGTGCTGTGAGAATGAGAAGTTGTTTTTACTGATTGGCTTGTTAATTAAATGTGCACATAGAAATGATTTATTGGCATTAGAGAACTAAGACTTAATAATTTATAATATTAACATCAGGGTGCTTGGGTCAGTTTTAAGCCTGTATCATTCAGCTTTTTAGAGGCTGAAACTAATGGCACTGGGAGGGGAAGAGAAGCAGGAGCTGGACCAGCTAATGGCTTATTTTGTGGTGTTTCTGTGTGAGAATTAATTAATAACAGGATACAAACTCTAGTCTCTAGCCCAGGGAAGCCACTGGCAGCATCAGTGGTGTGCTGAGCTTCATAGAGGACAGGAGATATGTCATCCAGAAGTGATCCCTCTTGGTCCACCTTAGAAACCATTTGTCAGCCTGTTCCAGTTGAGCACAGCAGCTGATGTGCAGCATCAGCTCATGTGTGTTAGGAAAAATGAGGAACGAATGCATTGTCTGGGGCAAGGCTGCTGGTGTGGACCATCTTCTCCTGTTGAAAGCTCCTGGCCCAGCAGTGGTTTGTTCCCACGAAATAACATGGTGTGTCAGTCTCTAACCATAAGGCTTCTGCCTCCTTGTGTTCTTCTGTCCTCTGGTTTTTATCTAGGCACATGTTTCTGATGTGACTGTGGGAATGAGCTATGGTTGACAGCCCAGGCAGGGTCTGGAAGTACAGATATGTCATCCTAGTGCAGTAATGAGTTCAGGGATCTAGAAGTACGGAGCTAAGGAGAAAAGAAGGCCTGTGGAAGCAGACAGAATTAGTTAATTGGGTACTAGAACTAAAGAGGAAGGTTAACCATCATCTATTCCCTTTCTGAACCCAAGGACATGTGCACATCAGTACTAGCACGTTGGAGGCAAAAGTGTTGGGAAGACAAGGAAACTGATCTGCAAGTAGGATCTTCACAGGTGGATTCATGAGGGAAGGGAGGATGAAGGAAGATGGAGAAGAGGCAGTTGAAAGTCAAGAACAGAGTGGTGGAAGCAGAGTTTTGATGAGAGATGTCATGCAAGGGACAATGATCTCGCAAGCACAAAAGCCCTGAAGGATGTGGGCCAGATGGTTGGGGAAAGATGAAAGCGTTCTTGCACAAACTAGGGAATTGCTGATTCAAGTGTGAAGAGGAAAATTTGAAAGAGGGAATTGAGGAGCTGAAGAGTGTTGGATACAGTTGAGCTGGAAGAGAAAGCACTGACTTGGCAAAAAGGAGGAGGAAGAATAGAGAAGGTTAGAGGTAGAAGATGCAAGAAATGCATCCTGAGTGTGACCAAAAGAGGCGTAAGAGCATGAAGCAGGGCTTAAACTGGATTTTGCCCTTCACAGTACAGCAAGGAGTGTGTTGTAAACTAAAAAGGAACTGGGAGGTGTGGGAAAGGATGTATTAGGATCTCTCAGGAGTTTCCCACCAGCGTCCACTCCTTCCCAGTGCAGCAGCTGGGAGTGGCAGTCCTTGCTTCAGAACTGGGCTGAGAAGCACTTGTGGTCAGCTGTGCTTAGAGGGTAGGCTGCTTGTCTGTCTAATTTGGGGTAGCTGGGGCTGAAAAGGCTTTTCACGTTCTGCTGATTTCTGTTTACAGCTCCAGTCCCTGATGGGTTTGCTATTGGTCTGTGCAAAATCAAGATCTAAACCTACCAGATTCAGGTCACATTTCTGAATAATCTCATGCAGATTGGTGGCTGCTGCTTCAGATGGCACGTTTTGTTTCTGATGAGGCTTTGGAAGGGAGAACATAAGCAGCAGTGCTAGTAATGATAGCATAGTTTTTGCCACATACAGCACTGATGGGCAGGGCAGCATGACCTTGGCTAGGGAGAGATTAAATTCATCACCTCCAGCATGATGCAGTGACTGACTGCAACAAGCAGGAGAGAGAAAGGGGGAAAGCACACTGGTGGTAGGAGTGTGGGGCTTGGGCTGTGCAGTTGTCACTCAGTGTATGACTCTGCTTTGTGTGGAATTGCCAAACCAATATTTGCAGGCTTTAAGTATTAAGAGAAGAGATGTTAAAAGCTGCTTTCACTAAATTAATGGCTGGCTGTTTCCTGTGGGTTTGCAATATTGATGCTAATGTGTTGGCTGTTTATGTACGTGGTGCTTTTGTGGGTTTATTGCAAGCTGTGTTTATATAGTGCTGCTGCTTTGGTCGAGGTCTTGAGCACACTCTTTATGGGAAGCGTCTGAAATCCCAGGAATATATGATCATAGGAACAAGAAGCTTTAGGGACTTTGTCATAGATCGACAGGTAGCAGAGCTCAATATTCCCTCATGCAGAGGAGAAGGGCAGCAAAGCTGGTGAAGGATCTAGAGCTTAAGTCTTTCAAGGAGTGGTTGAGGGACCTGGGGTTGTTTAACCTGGAGAAAAGGAGGCTGAGGGGACATACCTAGCTCTCTACAACTCCCTTGGAAGAAGGTTGGAGCCAGAGGGGTGTTGGTCTCTTTTCCTGAGTAACAAACAGTAGGACAAAAGAAAGTGTTAAGTTGCATCGGGGGAGGTTTAGGTTGGACGTTAGGAAAAATGTGTTCCCCAAAAAGGTTGTCAGGTCCTGGAACAGGCTGCCCAGGGCAGTGGTAGAGTCCCCATCCCTGGAAAGATTTCAAAGCCTTGTAGATGTGGTGCTGAGGGACATGGTTTAGTGGTAACCTGGCAGTGCTGGGTTAATGGTTGCACTTGATGTTTTTTCTAAGATCTTTTCCAACCAAAATTCTTCTCTGATTCTATGACTTGCCCTTCGGGAGAGGGAGGTTAATGCCAGCATAATTTGGTTTTAATATATGTCTCCCTACCTTGCCTGATGGGGAGTGTGCAACAGCTGTTAGAGCTGTGTACTTTGCTTTGCAGGAGACACAGAATAATAAGTGTCTGACAAGTTATTCTCATCTTGAATTCTAAACAAATTAGGCATTCATCAAAAACAGTTCTGTTCCAGAACAACTAAATTACAGAGGCAGTCTCCTGCAATATATCAGCGGTTCCTGGGGTGAGCTTTAGCTGGCTCTCCTGCCTTTGCAGAGCTTCCTTCACTCTCTTTCCATGACTTTCATCAGTTCCCATCTCCATCTCAAATTCAGAAGATGGTATAGAAGTAAGCAAATTGTACCTGTGCACAGCACTGTATGCTTGCACACTTCTATTTTCTTCTGGCCTGGTCTTCAGTTGCCTCGTTGATCTTGTTTTCTTCAGAGTTACATGCTGAAAAGAAAGGTCATGCTAAGAAAAAGTGATTTCTCCCTTGGCTGGGAGATAGCTTACTACTTATTTGACTGTGTCATTGGAACAAGCCTTGGACTGCTTTCCTCTGGGCATTCCATGTGCTCTGAATACAGAGACCTGAGTATATATGATAGCAAATAAGCTTCCAGTTACACAGCATCTTCTTGTGCTGAGTTTGGCCTCAACAGGAGTAGAAAAATGGATTAAATGTAAAACCCGAAACTGGGAGGGCTGCACCCTCAGGGAGCAAGAGAGAGGAATGTTCATGTACTGAGAGTCGCAGTTAGGAAATGCCAGATGTGGAAGTGTCAGAATACTTGATAAAAGCATCTCTGGTACAAAGGTTAAAGCCTGGAATTGCAGAAGAAAGAGAGGAGGGATTCAAGGAGATGTTGAATTTCTACCCGCGTGCTTTTCCTAGGCAGATGTGCTTCATCTTGTGCAGAAGCTGCGAGCTCTGCCTGATGTGGGATGATGAAAACACTAATTTGTCTGAAAGCTTTTTTTCTCCCCCTTTATAGCATGTCCATGAATTCCTACGTGAGAAGAAACTGTAGCTGTGTGCATGGGATTCTAGGCAAGGCATTGGGTAGAAGGTGAGCCAAAGGAGTGCTGTCAGCTGCAAGTCTGGGTTCATGCCTTAAGCGAATGTTTTGTTGGATGGGTGTCACCCTGTCACATTAATGAACTTAAACCCCAAAAGCTGGTGTATTTGCAGCTGGATCTAGAAGGGAAGCACAGAAGAAACCTTTTTTAAAGATACTGAGTTGTTGCTCTTTTCTTGAGGTTCAGATAAGACTAAGCAGGCTTTACCTCTGTGTGTACAAAGGAATTACATTTGGAATGAGATAAAAGTACAATTTCTAAGGATTAAAAAACAAGGTTTAGGCATGCAGGTTCTCAGCAGTAGTGTGGCCAGCAGGAAGGAACAGGGAAGTTATTGTCTCCTTGTACTCAGTGCTTGTGAGGCCACACCTGGAGTACTGGGTTTTGAGGCCCTTACTAGAAGGAGGACAGTGAGGTCCTGGAGAGGGTCTAGAGAAGGATAACAAAGCTGGTAAAGGGTCTGGAGGGAACCGGGGTTGCTTAGCCTGGAGAAAAGGAGGCTGAGGGGAGACCTTCTGGCTCTCTACAATTCCCTGAAAGGAGGTTGGAGACAGGTGGGGGACAGTCTCTTTTCCCAAATAACAAGTGATAGGACAAGACAGGGAAGGTTGAGGTCAGACATTAGAAGAAACTTCTTCCCTGAAAGGGTTCTCAAACCCTGGAACAGACTTCCCAGGGAAATGGTTGAATCCCATTCCCTGGAAATGTTTAGAAGACACCATGGTGGTATTATGGCAATGGTTGGACTTGTTCTTGGAGGTCTTTTCCAACTGAAACCTATGATTCTATGAAAAGAGGGAGAGGTGTGGTGCTCTGGGACATGGTTTAGTACCAGACTTGGTAGAGTTAGAGAATGATTGGACTCGAATGGTTGGACTTAAAGGAGTTTTCCAACTGAAATGCTTCAGTGATCCCAGATGAAAACCTAAAGAGTTGGGTGTTGCTGCTTCTGAAATGTCTTGCTACAACTTCTCCTGTATGTAAGCCATCGCTCCTTAAAGAAGTGCTGTTTAAAATAATTTGTTTCTGCTTGAGCCTGATGTTCACAGCATAGATAATATTCCCTTCAAATCATGTAAATTCCAGCACACAGTGGGGTGGAAGGTTGTGCACCACTTGAACCATCCCACCATGCAGCCCTTCATTGGCAGCGATCGTATGACAGCAATGGGGAAAAAAGACAATCCAATTCCATGTGCAGCACATTGTCCTGCTGGGAAGAGATCTCATCTAGCAGTTCAGCTTTCAGAGCCCTCTGGGTTTTGTACAGTGCAGGTTCATTGTGCTTCCTAGCTTAGAATTCGTAATTTCCTTTCAAAAACAAAAGCTGACTCAAGGCATCCAACAAGAAAATAACCAGCTCTCAGGAGAATTAGAGTGAAAAGCCACTGGAACCTGCTAATTATGAGATGAAGACCAGTGGAGCAGTGGTGGTCTGCTGGGGAACTGCTATTGCATTTTCATGGATGAAAAGACTTTGGGGGTGATGTCAACGGGAAGTTTTGGTGAAATAGGTCTCGGAGGTGGTCTGTGGCTCAGTCCTAAAACCCAGCGCCTGAGTAATTGCCACCTTCAGTAAAGACTGAGTAGCTTCACTTAAAGAAAGGGCTTTCTGTGCAAACAGCATGAGATGTAGTTCAGCTTGTGGCAAAGCAGGTCAAGAGAGATGATTCTGTCCCTTTACTTTGCTCTTTTGAGATCACGCCTCAAATACTGCATCCACTTCTGGTGTCCCCAGCATAAGAAGAACACAGAACTGTCGGAGCAGGTCCAGTGGTGGGCCGCAAAGGTGATCCAAAGGCTGGAGCACCTCTGCTAGAGGATAGGCTGAGGGAGCTGGGGTTGTTCAGCCTGGAGAAAAATAAGACTCTGGGAGGACCTTATAGCTGCCTTCCAATACCTGAAGGGAGCCTACAGGAAGGCTGCAGAGGGACTTTTCATAAGGGTTTCTTGTGATAGGACAAGGGGGAAGGGTTTTAAGGTGAGTGACTGGATCTTAGGAAGAAGTTCTTCAGTACAAGGATGGTGGCCCAAAGAGGTTGTGGATGCCCCCCCTCCCTGAAGGTGTTCAAGGCCAGGTTGGATGTGACCTTGAGCAACCAAATCTAGTTGAGAGGATCCCTGCCCATGGCAGAAGGTTGAAGTATATGATCTCTAAAGTCCCTTCCAGCCCAAGCTATTCTATGATTCTACAGACTTATATTCTACCTATAAAGAACATAAGACAATGGCCACTTGAGCGTGGGGTTTTCTCACCCAGTGGCTTTGCCCATTGTACCAACAAATTTCATTTAATTAGACTCCAGTTCCTCAGGGTTGGCTGGCAGTGGGGCCCTCTGCTTGAAAGAGAATCGCTGTCACACCAGCCATTTGTTAGCAAAACCATCTGCTGGGGTGGGAAGGTGAGAAGTTGTTAAGTTCAAGAATCCTAAACTGTGAATCCATCGAGGGAGCCGAGCCTAGCTGAAACCCAGAAACTTCACACTTACCTCAGTGGTGCCTGCACTGGAAGTCTGAGGCTAAGATGTCTATTGCTTCAGAAAAAAGGGGGGTTAACCAGAGACACAGACTTCCTGGTCTGGAATTGTTTATGGTGAAAGTCCCAAATGAGGTTTCCAGATCATCATATGAATATCCACACTGTACCCTGCACTGTTGAGGCTGCACCTCAAATACTGAGTTTGGTTTTGAGTCCCTCACTGCAAGAAGGACATCGAGGTGCTGGAGCATGTCCAGAGAAGGGCAACAAAGCTGGTGGAGGGTCTGGAGAACAGGTCTGGTGAGGAGCAGCTGAGGCAATTGGGGTTGTTCAGTCTGGAGAAAAGAAAGCTGAGGGAAGACCTTTTACAACTCCCTGAAAGCAGGTTGGAGAGAGGTAGAGTTTGGTCTCTTCTCCCAAATAACAAGCGATAGGACAAGAGGAAATGGCTTCAAGTTGCAGCAGGGGAGGTCTAGGTTGGACGTTAAGGTTGACTAGAGATGAACCTGATTGTTACTGGGAGGGTGGGGTTACAGCTCAGCTTGAGAGTCTGTCTGGAGCTTTCCTTTGCTCTGGAGAGTCCGCTTGGTGTGAGTCCCTCCAAGGACATGTGTGTGTGATTTTTAACAGCTGTCCCTCTAGTCCATCTGATGATCAGAGGACTGGCAGACCTACCATATGAAGAAAGGCTGAGAGAGCTGGGTTTTATTCAGCCTTGAGAAGAGAAGGCTTAGGGGAGACCTTATTGCCATGCCCCAGTACATAAAAGGTGGCTACCAGGAATATGGTGATTCCCTTTTTTCAAGGAGTTCTGTGGAAAAGACAGGGGGTGATGGGTGCAAGTTACTGCTGGGGAGATTCCAATTGGACTCCAGAGGAAAATTTTCACCATGAGACCAGTTAGAGATTGGAATCATCTCCCAAGGGAAGCTGTAGATTCCCATACATTGGTCAGGTTTAAGACTCAGCTTGACAGATGCTGGGCCAGCTCCTTTCAACTACACTATTACCTAGAAAGGTTGGCTCCTTGGGGTCCCTTCCAGCCTGGCATTCTGTGATTCTATGATTCTAGAGTGACTTTCATTTAGTAGTTTCCTTCTCCTCAATGTTTTCTTGCACGAAGTTGTAAAGAAAGAGTGGAAAAGCTACAACCTCAGCTGTCTTTTACTCTCCATTGCACTGAAGCAGCACTGACAACTTTTCACTTGTTCAGCTGAGCATCCTCAAGCTTCACATCCAGAGCATCTCTGAATCTCTTAATGCCAACTGCTCTTGCATGAATACCAGCAGTCAGCCAGACTCCCCTTCCCCTCCTTTTCTTCCCTGAACAAATTGCTTCCCCAGGGTCATCCAAACACAAGGCTCATCTCGGAGGGGAGGAAATTGGTGTTCCTCGAAACCCAGCTATCACCAGGTGAATCATTCCCTCAAATGATGAATGTAGCAGGGATCTCATGTACTCAGGAAGGTCCTAAATTTTATTTTGTTTTCCTTTGCCATCAAGTATGTGCAGCAGAAATTTCTTCTTTTGGCACAATCAATGAAAATCCCTTCAAATCCCAAGGGCAAACACTTCAGAGTTTCCTTGGGTGGACCAGTCATGTTCATCTAGTGCCACGTCCACAAGAAACAGGGATGTGTCAGGTTCAGGATAAAAGGTACTTCTGTCTGGTCTGGTTTTGCACTCAGGAATGATTTACAACTTCATTTTACGTAGTCCCTACCTCCATGTGGATATGTGTCCAGTCTGAGGCAATAACAAAGATTTGCGGTGGAGTTAAGTCCTTTCCAATTTAGAATCATAAAATTGTTTTAGTTGGAAAAACACCTCTAAGATCATCCAGTCCAGCCATTCTCTAACTCTACCGAGCCTGGTGTGAAACCACATCTCTGCACCACATCTCTGCCTCTTTTAAACACCTCCAGGGATGGGGATTCAACCACCTCCCTGGACAGTCTGTTTGTGTTTGAGAAACCTTTCAGGGAAGAAGATTTTTTTCAATATCCAACCTATACCTCCCCTGATGCAATGTGATACCATTTCCTCTCATCCTATCACTTCTTTCTTGGCAGAAGAGACTGACTCACATGCATCTCCAATCTCCTTTCAGGTACTTGTAGAGAGTGAGAAGGTCTCCTCTCAGTCTCCTTTTCTCCAGTCTGAACAACCTCAGTTGCCTCAGCTGCTCCTTAAAAGACTGGTTCTCCAGACCTGCTTCATCACCTTCAGACTTCCAATAATACCATCTTTGCAGCTGAGTAAAATGTTGGCATGTATGGAAGGCTGTTCAGAAGTCTTAGCACAGGACTTCATCCCTGGGGCATCTTGGAGCAGCTCTAGACCTGCACCCTCTATTAATCTTAGGAGGCCTGAGATGCACCTCCCTTTGTCAATGAATCTTTCTAAACTCCTATGTAGTGCCAAGAGAAGTCAGCACAACCTTCTGATGTCCCCAGAGATTTGCTCTTTTCTGTTAACTTAACAGGACCAAAACTCCTAAGCTGCCTCCCATCAATTCTGTGTCTCTCCCTGGTTGGTTGAGATACCACGTTATCTCATGGCAGGAGACCTGAGGGCACTGCACCACATCTCCACCGACCGCTCCTTATCTGCCTCGATGTGTGGAGGAGACGTTGCCACATCTCATCAGGTTACACAGTCAGTGGCTTTCCAGCGGGGTGCAGTAACGCTGGAGATAAGCAGCTGCATGGAACAAAATGCTGCTGCTTGACAGGCACTAAACCCTCTCTTGATTTTTGTTGTGTTTGTTCTTTTTTTGCTTCAATCTTGTTTTAGCGAAGGCAGGTGGCACCTTCTGCCTTTCCTGTTAGGAAAAGCTACAGGTACATGGCATCCATAGGAGGAGGAGCACACATAGAAGAATCATTTTTATAACTGATTTCTTCAAAACAGGACTTAGAGCATCTCTGTGAGGAGGAAAGGCTGAGAGACCTGGGGCTGTTTAGCCTAGAGAAGAGCAGCATGAGAGGGGATCTGATCAATGCTGGTCAGTAGGGCTAGGGTCAAGAGGATGGGGCCAAACTCTTTTCACTGGTGCCCAGTGACAGGACAAGGGGCAGCAGGCACAAACTGGTGCCCAGGAGATTCCATCTGAACAAGAGGAAAAAAATTATTTGCTGTGAGGGTGCTGGAGGACTGGAACCAGAGTAGTTCTGGAGAGATTCCAGACCTCCCTGGACATTGTGATCCTGAGCAAGCTGCTGTGGGTGACCCTGCTTTAGCAGGGGTGAACTAGGTGATCTCAGGAGGTCCCTTCCAACCTCCACCATGTTGGGATTCTGTGATACTCCAGGTGCATCTACGATACATCCCCTTCATCTACTTTGGGAGTTTCTGACTCTTGCAGACAAAAAATTTGGGAGGAATGAGGAAGGGCAGCCTTTCAACCTTTGTTTCAGTGGGAAAAGGTGTTTAAGATCATCCAGTCCAGCCATTCTCTAACTCTACTGAGCCTGGTGTGAAACCAAGTCCCTCAGCACCACATTTCTGCCTCTTTTAAACATCTCTAGGGTCAGGGATTCAGCCCCCTCCTGGGCAGCCTGTTTCAGTGTTTGAGAACCCTTTCATGGAATCAGTTTCTTATATCCAACCTAATCCTCTCCTGGCACAATTTGAGGCTGTTTCTTTTTGTCCTATCGTTTGTTACTAGGGAGAAGAAACCAACACTTACCTTGCTCTAGCCTCTTTTCAGGGACATGTAGAGGTCTCCCCTCAGTCTCCTTGTCTCCAGACTGAACAATCCCAGTTCCTTCAGGTGCTCCTTACAAGACCTGTTCTCCAGACCCTTCACCAGCTTCATTGCCCTTCTGCAAACACACTCCAGTTCCTCAGTGTCTTTCTTGTAGTGAGGGCCCCAAAACTGAACCCAATACCCAAGGTGTGGCTTCACCAGTTCTGGGTACAGGGGGACATGTCCTGGTGAAAGGATTGGTTCAACATGTACTTGGCTGTTGCGAGTTACAAACCTATGGATCTAAGCAACTTCTCCACATGCTTAAGTGTTTAACACGTTGAACACAATGGCTGGTTTAGAGGCAGCACAGAAGGAGGAGAAATTGTGTCTACAGAGGATGAAAAACAAGCTAGCGAGCTGTGTTCCCAGGAAAGCAGCACTGGAGAGCTTTAACAAGCAAGTCGCTGTTTGTTCGATGACAGATTTGGTGCTAATTTTGCTGCTGTCTGCTCCTGTTTGCGTCTCGTGGCTGGTGGATGAAAGCAGCAGAGCAGTGATTAGCTCAGACCCTGCTGGAAAGGAAAGTTAAAAAAAAAAAAAAAAAACCACAACAACCACCACCCAGTGGCTTCTGAAGAACAAGGGAGTGGGAGTATATTACCCTCTGGCATTTTGATTTTATTTAGCAGGTAAAACTGTTCATTGAAGCAGAGTTCATTTGCAGCGGTGCCCCAGCAGACTGCAGCAGCAGGATGAATTACCAGTCATTCCCAGTGCAGACAGGAATCATTCAAACCCCACAGCACCGGAACCAGGAGTTCAAGCTTCTTGCAGTGCAGGCTACATAGCTGCCCCCTAGTTAGGGAGGAATAACTCCCTGCACCAGTGCGGGTGAAGGACTGACTTGCTGGAGAGCAGCTCTGTGCAGAAAGACCTAGGAGTGCTGGGGGACAGTAAGTTCACCATTAGTCAGCATGAGTCTTACGCTTGGTGCCAAGAAGACCTGTGGTATCCTGGGATGCATAGAATCTTAGGATTGTTTTGGTTGGAAAGACCTCTGAGTCCAACCATCAGCCTAAAACTACCATGGCCATTAAACCATCCATCAAGCATGAGTGTGGCAAGTGGGTGAGGAGAGGTTTTGTACCCTCTCTACTCTGTCCTGGAGTGACCTCATCTGGAGTATTGTGTCCAGTTCTGGGCCCCCCAGTTGAAGAGGACAAGGAACTGCTTGAGAGGGTACAGCAAAGGGCTACAAAGATGATGAGGGGACTGGAACATCTGTCTCATGAAGAATGGCTGAGGGACTTGGGATGTTTTCACCTAGAGAGCACTGAGAGTGCTTAAAGGGTGAGTGTCAGGAGGATGGGTCCAGTCTGTTTTTAATGGTGCTCAGTGACAGGACAAGAGGTAAGAGGCACAAATTTGAACACAGCAAGTTCCATCTAAGCATGAGGAGAAACTTCTCTGTATTGAAGGTAACAGAACACTGGAACAGACTGTCCAGGTTGGTGGTGGAGGTTTCTGGAGTCATTCAAAGCCCACCTGGATGCCATCCTGTGCAGCCTGCTCTAGGTGAACCTGCTCTAGCAGTGGGGTTGGACTTTGAAGACCTCCAGAGGTCCCTTCCAACCCTTATCATTCCATGATTCTCCCTTGCGTCAAAAATTCTGTTGGGCATCCCAGTCCCTGTTTTAGTCCCAAGATCACATATCTATCTGTGTTCCCTTCAGTGGGTTTTGATTTTCATGCTGTTAACAAGAAGCTGAGTAGTTCACAGGATTAGACTCTTTTAGCCACTAAATTAAAGGAATTTGGAGCATGTGTTTCCTTTGAGGTTATACTTTCTTTTCAGGAGCTTTGACTTGGAGGAGCATCGGTGAGATAATATCAGGAGTCTTAACTAATCCCTTAATGATTGTACCAGGGGTGAACAAATCCATCTGTAACAATTAGCCCAGTGGTCCACTATGAGGCTACTCTTACTTGCTAAGTGTGGGTTTGTGTTGAAAAACATTTCTCTCCCTTTGCTTTGAAGCTGGTGGCTGTGCAGTGTGCAACCCCGTTGGGCCTGGGTCAAGCTGCCTTCCTGTGCCCTTTGGAGCAGGGCACGTTCCAGTCACAGAGCTTATTAAAAATGCAGGAGTTAACCAATGGGATAATTGCAACAACTTTGTCTGGGGATGGATAGCAGCAGGAAAGGGAGCTGTAAACTCTGTCTGGGAAAAGATTTCACAGAATCACAGAAGGTTAGGGTTTGGAAGGGATCTCTAGAGATCATCCAGTCCAATTCCCGTGCCAGAGCAGGATCACCTAGACCAAGTCACACTGGAACATATCCAGAGAGGTTTTGAAAGTCTACAGAGAAGGAGACTCCACAGCCTCTCTGGGCAGCCTGCTCCAGTGCTCTGTCACTTTCACACTGAAAAAGTTTTTTCTTATGTTTATGTGGAAATTTTGGCTGGTTGGGAGAGAACAGTTCATGGTGGGTGTTTTGGCAGCACACATTGCAACTGTTGGTGCAAAGATGGATGTGGGGCACTAGTCTGGGAGCAGTTCCTGGCTTCCCAGTATGTATGTGCTTTAGGTATATTGGCATCATGTTGTTCTTTTGGGTTTCCCCCTCTGAAGGTCTTGGTTTGTGAGAGTGCATCTGCACTTGATGGTCAAAGACTGGGTTCTGTTTGGGGGTTCCACACTACAAGAAGGGCATTGAGGTCCTGGAGTATGTCCAGAGAAGGGCAACAAAGCTGGTGGAGGGTCTGGAGAACAGGTCTGGTGAGGAGCAGCTGAGGCAATTGGGGTTGTTCAGTCTGGAGAAAAGGAGGCTGAGGGGAGACCTTCTGCCTGTCTACAACTCCCCAAAAGGAGGTTGGAGTGAGGTGAGGGTTGATCTCCCCTCACAAATAAGTTATAGTGGCCCTGAAATTGCACAAGGGGAGGTCTAGGCTGGACATTAGGTAAGTTTTTTTTGCTGAAAGGGTTCTTAGACAGTGGCTCAGGCTGCCCAGGGCAATGGTGGAGTCCCCATCCCTGGAGGGATTTCAAAGCTGTGTAGGTGTGGTGTTGAGGAATATGGTTTAGTGGTGGACCTGGCAATGCTGGGCTAATGATTGGACTAGATGACCTTAAAGGTCTCTTCCAAGCAAAACAGTTCTATGATGCTGTGATAGGAATGCAGTCTGAAGGGCAGACGTTGTCTCCCCCAGTTTTAGCCTGGGGGTCGCCCGACTGATGAAGCAGACCATGAATTTACAGACAAGTAGGATATCTCCAAAGGCATCTCCATCAGTTGGCAGGAGGTAAATAAACGTTGCCTTTGTGAGCAAAGTAGGGCTGGAGCCCTCTCTGCTTATCTTCCCTTCTAAACTGGGGGTATCTGCTCTTGCTTTCTAATCTCATCTCCTCTTTGTTTTACTTGTTGGAAACCTCTTGGCTGTGGGAAAGGTTGCATGGCCTTAAAGCCAGAGAGGTTTTGTCATGGTGATTAAGTTGGTTTAGTTAGGCTGCTGAAGACCTTTGTCCAAAAGATGAAAATGATGATGATTATTTGCCCACTTCACAGGGAGACCGTGAGGATTAATTCATGTTTGTAAATTGCTTTGGAGATTTAAAGCCTTGTAGAAGCAGGAAGGATTATTGCCTTCTAATTCTTCAAGGTAGTATAACTTTTATAAAGACTTTTAGCCTTGAAAGCATCTTGGAAATGGGAAGAGTTAAATTCCTTTGAAATTAGATATACTTCTAATGTTGAAGATAAAAAAAACAGCTACTTCTCTGCTGTTGCATCCAAAAAAGTAAGAGCAGCGGCAGACTGACGGTGCCTCTCCTTTTTATTATTTTTTTTTTTCCAGGAGTCCAATGTGCTGATTGCTGCTAACAGTCAGGGTACAATTAAGGTAAGTTATTTCATGCATCTCCTCTTTAAATACTTGGATCTGTTGTTAGTGAAGAAGCAAGGTCAGAGAAACCATACAGCCGGGAGAAACCATTAGAGGAGGTCATCTCCACCTTAGAATTTTGTAATTCAGATGACAGATTTGCCTCTGCCACATGGTGGAGGGAGTAAACAGCACACCAGCAAGAAAAACCCAGTTAGAGCAAGGTGTGGAAAAGCTGCTGGCAGCCATCCAGCCCCTGCATGCCTCTGCTGCTCCTTGGGGTCCTGGTGGCACAAAGTGTGGCCTTTCCTCAGGCTCACGCTGGGTCCTGTGGCAGCAGAGGCTGCACATCAACTCACCAGCATTAACCAGAGCCTGTCTTCTGGCTGTTGCTGCTGACACAAGGTGCAGCAGGGCTGGAAGCTGAGTTCCTGATGTGCAGCCAGCTGGAGCAGTGTTTGCAATGAGCAGGGATGTTCCCTCACTTTGCTTGCCCCCAGTGCCCAGGCTGGCTGTGACAGGCAGCAGCTGCCAGCACAGGGCTCTGTGCACCAGCTTGCCAGCCTCCTGCCAGCTTTTCAGCACTTGCATTAAAAGTATTCCAGAGCACCAGTTTATTAATTTCTATCCATGGAACACCAATATGGAACAGACTTTGTCCTGCTATGTCTGTCAGTCAGCCAAGCAAAACCAGTACCCAAACTGGTGGCAACTGGTGCTGATCCTCCTAGAACCCCAGCTCTGATGTCATCCTAAGTCATACCCAGCAGCACTGGCCTCCACCCTGCTTGTGAGACTTGGTGGTTAATGCCATCAGCTTGTAGCCCAGAGCCCTGGCTGCTCTCTGTAGCTGCTGATAAAGGGCTTTGCTTGCTGTTTGCAAAGTTACACACTGGGTTAGAGCCATAGAATCATAGAATTGTTTCGGTTGGAAGAGACCTCTAAGATCACCAAGCCCAGCCTTCAACCTAACGCCACCATGGCCATTAAACCATGTCTTGAAGTGCCATGTCCACATGTTTATGAACACCTCCAGGGAGCATCACTCCACCAGCTCCCTGTGCAACCTGTTCCAAAGCCTGACCATATTGTCGCTCTCAGGAAGCTGAGGTCCTCACCTTGATTTTTCCCTGTGACAATAGCAGCTCCCTGGAGCCACTCCAGAGTTGCCGATTTGAACAGTCCTGGAAAAATCACCCAAAAAAAAGCAGGAATGGGGAGAAACCCAAGTGATTTGTGTTTGACTGTGTATCAAGAGTTATTTTTCTCCTCCTTCTTAGGCCACAAGTGGCCTGGTTGTTCCTGTGTGCGATGCCGTAGCTGCTCATTCGTAGGCCATCAGTTGCTCGTTCCGTTGGTCACTTCGCTCTCAGTAAAGTGGACAACATGCACAGATGCTTTTGATATCTTGAAGTGAATCCAGCAGCAACAGAAGCGCATGATTAGAGGAGAGGCTTTGCTCATGCACTTTGCTTGCTAATGAGAAGAGGTAGACAGAGAAATGCGCAACACCCCAGCTGTCAGAACTCTGATATTTCCATTTGCCTTTGGCAGCACACAGAGGAAAGGTCTGGGAAAGGACTGGGATTGCACAAACCTATTCCAGTCTGGAGACAGATGCTGTGCCAGACAATACCCATGGGCTAAAGCTCTAGAGCTTCCACAAACCAGGTTAATACAGGCGGTGACAGCCCTGAGAATCATTTTACTTCTGCCATCTCTAGACCATGCCCTTGAGAGGCTACTGCACCCTCTTAGCATGGACAATGGAATTGTAAGCACAGAGGGCTGAGGGCATAAAATCTCCCCATTTACAGTAAGGGGTGGTGAGACACTGGAACAGGTTGCCCAGGGGGGTTGTGGATGCTCCCTCCCTGGAGGTGTTCAAGGCCAGGTTGGATGAGGCCTCGATAGGTGTCCCTGCCCATGGCAAGGAGATTGGAAATAGATGATCTTTAAGGTCCCTTCCAACCCAAACCATTCTGTGATTCTACGAATCAAAAGTTCCAGGAGCTGGTTTATTGGGATGAGTGGAAATGAGGCAACTGTGGATGGTTCTGCTTCATGCTATAATTTATCCTAGCACAAGCAGACACCAAAAGTGGGACCTTTGCCAAACGCTTATCCCATTTGTGTGATGTTATTGTATGCTGGTGAAGAAAGGGTAAGGGGTGGAGATGGAAGGGTCAGTCCTCTCCTAGTGATCTATATGCTGATGTAGGAGATAATGAATGTCATAAATTCCTATTCTAAATGTCTTATCTTCCCTACTAATCAGGTACTGGAGCTGGTATGAAGGTTTTTTTCTCAAGGCATGAGGTACTTAGTCCTGCCAGTTTGCTACAGTATTCGTCTGAGATCCTCAGTGGGACAAGAAACCGAAACCACCTTGGATGTTTCTCCCCCAAAACCATCATGTTTGGGTTTTTTTCCATTTATGGACTTTGTAGGACATTTTGAGACACTGGAAACACCAGTGAACTGTCTGCCATCATCATTAACTCCACAGACTTTGCTGCTGCTGGTGCTGGTGGTATGGTTGTCTAATTTTTATGATAGGAAAACAAATTCTTTTGAATAAAAACACACCAAAAAAAAGGAATAATAAAATTTATTGAGCCACTAGCTGAAGCTGGAAGATTCTGTCTTGTTGCATATGGGAACAGATTTACTTGGGAAGGGAGCTTACAGGACCACACAGGGCTGTCCTCAGTTGCACATATCCATTTATTTCATCTGGACTGTTCTTCATCCCCATTGGAGAAAAGGGAGGTCTCCAAGCCTTACCTGGACGTGCAAGTGATTCACTTTGAGGTCCCATAATGATATGATTCAGTTGTTCTTTTGATTTATTAATTATTTTTTTTAGGTGCATTAAATATTGAGAAGCGTCATCCAGGTTGACCCCTCCAGAGACTGAAGTCCTCTGGTCCTCAAGAAGAGAAAGGCAGCATCCCCTTCCTCCTCTCCTTATGCTCATGCCTCAACTCAAAGGGGCAGTTCTGAAGGAGAGGTTGAAGTTGTCCTTCCATCCACATCAACCTAGGCCTCTCTGCTGCCTGCTACCACCAACATGCTGAGATGAGGTCATCTGCAGTCACCTGGGACCTGGACTGACCTCACCAAGACATCGTGGGATAACTGTCTCACTCCCACTGACCTGGCTGTGTTTGACTATCTCAGCTACAGGAGGAAACTTCCTCAATGCAGTTACCAAAGCCCTGCACCACTTAACCACCTGTGTGGTGTGGTTGCCTTGGCCCCTCTCTGCACACCACAGGGGCCAAGAGTTGGGGATGTTGCTCGGAGAGGGGGGCTGGAGGTGGTTTGTGACGTGTTTCAGAGCCACGATCTAAGTAGCCTTATGTTTAATGGTCATGCATACACTTAATTGTATATATGGAGGGGGAATAAACCATGATGCTGAGAGTCATCGTTGCTTTGTTGGCAGGACAGCAGGGTGGATAAGGAGGTGGTGCAGATGCAGAGCTGTCAGGATCAATGTCAGAACTGAAGTCTGAGAGTGGAGTGGGTGGGTGTAGCATTTTTTCTAGCTGTGGGTAGCAAAGGTGCAGTGTGTACTGTGATACCTGTGGGAAACATCTCAGTTGCAGACAATCTCTGCATTTGTTTGTGGCTGTGCCTATCTCCCTCACACCTCTGACACTGGAATTGCAGCAGGGCCTTCACAAAGCAAGGCCCTGCCACAGTCTTGACCCATCAAGGAGCATATCCTCCAACTGTTAAAAGCTTGATTCTGCTCTTCCCAGGAAGATTGTGTGATCTTCTCACATCATTTGGACACAGAGTAGAAAAGGAAAGCAAAGATGCTTTTGGGGCTGTGAACAAAGGATCTTCATCTTGGGGCTGAAGCCTTACAGCAGAGTTGGGGACAGATTCATAGAATGGTTTGGGTTGGAAGGGAGCTTAAAGATCATCTGGTTCCAACCCTGTGTCATGGGCAGGGACACCTTCCACTAGACCAGGCTGCTCAAGGCTTCATCCAGCCTGGTCTTGAACATCTCCAGGGAGGGAGCATCCATGATCTGCCTTGGCCATCCTGTTCCAGTGTCTCACCTGTCCTGATTCAGCATTGGTCCCTGTTTCTAGCAGGGCCATAAGGGACATATATATTCCTTCAAAACTAGAAGGATGTGGGACACCCCAAAACTGCTGTTGACTTACGGAGACTTATCCAGTGGGGAGAAACATGATGTGCAGCTCCAAGAGAGGAGTGGATGGCCCTCAGATGCTGCCAGCTGGTTTTCTTTCATGGTTGCTGGCATGCCAGTGGGGGTGATAAGAGAAGGGAGAGAGAGGAGGAGACCGTGCTAGCTTGTGTCCTGCTCCAAGGTGCTACCTGCAGGTCTTTGTTGTATGAGTCACTGGAGTCACTGTGGCAGAAGGAAACAAAATTAGTTCCTTCTGCCTGATGGCAGCTGTCTGACATATCCTGCTGAGCATTTGCCTGATTTCCATTTTTGCTGCATTTTAAGAGAATTTGGTGCTGGATGAGCTGTGCTGGGCTGTGCGGAGCATCCTTCCTAGCCAGCCACCTCTGAAGGCTGAAGTGAGGAACCGTGACCATGGCTTTTGATTTCAGGCATGGGTTTCCCTCAGCTTCTGGTTTGTTTATTGATGCCTACTGATTTATTTTGCAAGCTGCTGTGGTACCCCAGCTCTGCGCAGCCACTGCTTTGCAGGTGACCTCATTCCTTCTCTCCCCCCACTTGAAGGTCCTCTGTGTTTTAAATTGAAATTGCTCCAAAGCTCAGATCTTAGAAGAAAAAAAATAATAAAACAGCAGCTCTTTTGAATGCTGTAAGTTCACTCCTTGAATTAAACAGGGAAAACAGGTTTAACATTATCTGCCTTTAGTTGGTTGTTTTTTTTCCAGTTTTCATTCAGTTTCAATCAAGATGAAATGCAATTTTAGTGTCTGGCCCTAATTAGAAACACAGCAGCTCATAAATGCAAGTTGATGGCAATTTTTTTCTGTGTCTTTGGCTCTTTGTCACAAGTGCAAGGCTCCTTAGCTTAATTCCTTTCATTTTCTTTCCTTCAGGTAACTCTTTGCTTACTGTAAGCTCTTTTAACAGCGTTTGTGCCCTTTTTTTTTTTTTTTTTTCCATGAGCCACCTTCTCAACAAATGGTCCCTATCAGGTTCTCAGCCTTTTTAGAGTTGGGGAGTGATTGAGACCTTCCAAGGTCTCTAGTTCAACACCCTTGCCCAGAGCAGGGCTTATGTCAAAGTTGGATGAGGTTGCTCCAGGGCTTGGAGATGTTCACAGCTCCACCGACCAAGGATTGGTGATTCCCAAGTCCCTATGGGAAGCCTGTTCCAGTGCTTAACTGCTCTCTCTAGCTTAAAATCACTGCTCCTCATCCTATTGCTACAGGCCCTTGTAAAAACTCCCTCCCCAGCTTTTTTTGTAGGTCCCCTTCAGATAATGAAATGCTGCTTGAAGGACTCCACAGAGCCTTCTCTTCTCCAGGCTGAACAGCCCCACCTCTCCCAGCCTGTCCTTGTAGGAGAGGTGCTCCAGTCCTCTGATCATCTTTGTAGCCTCCCCTGGACCTGCACCAGTAGGCCCATGTCCTTCCTGTGGTGACGACTCTACAGCTGGACATAGTACTCCAGTGAGGTCTCACCAGAGCAGAGCAGAGTGGCAGAATCACCTCTCTCAGTCTGCTGGCCATGCTTCTTTTGATGCACCCCAGGATGCCATTCGCCTGCTGAGTTTGACTTCATGCTAGCCCCAGGTACGTGGCAATTCCCACAGGAAAAATGGCTCTGCACAGGCAAGCTGGAAGGGCATAGGAAGTACCTGGAATGTGCCCAACCTGCTGGCAAAGGTGGCATGACATGGCCTTATCCCATGGCAAAGACATGTGGTTAAAGATCTTTCCTTCACTTCATCTGTGATTGAGCTTGGGAGGACCTTTTTAAGTCTCAGATCCAACCCCCTTGCCCAGAGCAGGGCTTGTGTCAAAGTTGGATGTGGTTGCTCTAGGGCTTGGAAATGTTCACAGCTCAACTGAGCAAGGATTGGAGACCCCCAAGTCCTTCTGGGAAGCCTGTTCCAGTGCTTAACTGCTCTCCTTGCAAAGATTAATTGCAGATGGTGGGCATTTAGAGTCTTTTTTGTCACTTTCTTCTTTTGAAAGAACAGGGTTACAAAGCCCTTGGCTGGAAGCTGCCCCAGAATGTTTTTTGCCTCCAGCCCTCACATCCCTGTGAGAGGTGTTGAGTGAGTCAGGCTTTTTCTTTGAGAAAGGGAATTTCAAGCCCTGCCTGGCCAGCCAGCCTCTAATTAATTTTAAAGCATTTAACAGAAGAGTAGGAGGAACACACCTCAGTGCTGGAGGGAATAAAAAATGATGGTCAAGGAGAAATTTAAATGAATATCAATATGTCACAGCTCTTCAGCACTGAGTGTGGACAGCTGCTAAGGAAAGCATTCAAGCCGGGTGCTGGAACTTTGCTTATTTAGGGTAATTTTGTTTAACCGTGGAAGGTTCCTAATGATAGCAGCAGGTAATGGGAAAGCAAAATCTAGCTCCTTCCTTGCTCAAAAATCCTCTTTCCTTCTTTACTGCTCTTTGGAAGTCAGAAGTACTCACCAAGGACCTGCAGTGGTCTAAAGGACCTGCAGTGGTCTAAGGGTGAAGTAGAATGTTCACTGCAACACTTGCCTTGAAGGAATCATCCTGTGTTGGCAGTGTCCACGTGTGCAGACAGTGGTGTTAGCCCTAGTGTCCTGGCCAGCATCCAGCCAAGGTAATTGCATCCTGCCTCCTGCCAGTCACTGCTGCTGCTGCCTGCAAAGACTCTTTCTTAAACCCAACCTCACAAGAAATCCCTCACCTGCTCTCCCAGAGGGGTTTCTCTTCCTCAGCAGTGCAGCGACCGTGTGCTACACTTGGTGATGGGCAGTTGGGTTCTTATGGAGCATCTCTATAAGGTTGGGGGCTGCCACCTGCTTGAAATGTTGAGGAGCCAAGGGGTTTGGCTGGCAGGAACCTTGTGCTTGAGGCCATGGGAAACCATGAAGCAGGCAGCTGGGGCATAAGGACCAGAGTCCACATCTTTCTTCTGGAAAGGCTGCTCTAGCCCTAGTCCCCACAGCCCTCTGGCAGTCATCATCATGTGGTTTCATCTAGTTTTGCTTTGAGTGAGCTGCTTGAAGTGGAGGTTTGTTCACCTACAAGGTAGTATTTGGGTCTCTAATATCTTCAGAAATGAATTTAAATAATTGGGTGGTTTAAAGCAAGGCTTCTTGCTCTGCTCCACATGTTAACTGCCCTCTCAGCTGAGTAGGTCTTGCCAAAAAAAAAACAACCACGTTTTAAATTTTTCCAGATGCACTTTCACACCTAACTCTCGCTCTGGCTGATGGTTGGCCATCATTGCTCAGCAGAAGCAGGACAAGAATGTGTCTTCTAACATCAAGCAGCAGGAAAAATTCTTGAGAGGAGAAAAAAAGCTTTGGACATCTTTTAGAAATAAATTATAAGAAGGAAAAGTAAGTATGGAAGAAAGAAAGAAAGAAAGAAAGAAGGAAGCTTGGCTGGTCTGCAGTGCAAGGGGAGAAGATGGTTCCAGCTCTTCCAGAACTGCAGTATCTTGTAGGGCTTCCTGCTTCATGAATCTTTTGGGTAAAGGTAAGCTCCATGCACCCATCATAGCCTCTTTTAATCTGTCTCAATAACAAGGGTGCACAATGTGCCTGCTAGGGGCTGGTGTGGAAAGTAGCTCATAGGGGAGTGGGGAGGAAGAAGCAGCTCCTTTGTGATAGCTGCTTGGTTCCTGAAGCACTGAAGGCAGAGAGGCAGGTTCATTCTTTCCTCTCCCAGTTTTGCCTTCTTTTAAAGGCATTTGTGTCTCCCCAGTCTGTCTGGAGAGATGAGATTAACCTCACCTTTCTTGTTTGACACACAAAATGTGGTGGAGGAAGCAGTGAATCTGGCTTTCACCTGGAGACTTGCAGAGCACAAGCAACAGAGGAGTGTTGAGTTCCCTGAGCATCAATAACCTCATCATCCTCCCGGAACTCCCTCCAGTGCCTCCACCCCTCCAAGAGCTGTGGAGCATGTTGTCACTGGGTTTCTCAAAATCCTTTCAGGCAGCCAAGGAAAATAATTTGGAGACTTTGAGAAGAGGGGGGAAAAAAAAAAAAAAAGAAGAAGAAGAAGAAACGTAAAGGCCATCCTTGGGAGGCATGAGTAATAGCATATGACAGCTGAAACCGAGCCAGCAGCGCGCTCAGCGCGAGTCCCAAACCAGCCGATGTGCCCTTCCAGCCTGCCTGCCTTCCCATCACCCCTCCCCAGGAGAGAGGCCTTCTGGGAAGGAGAGCAGCCCTGGGGGCTTTAATTTAGAGATTAAACGTGTTCATTTAAAGGTTACCTCACTGTAACCCCCTTAGCAGTGTGAGCCTCATGGAGGGGGCTGGCCAACACTGTGGGGCTGCAGGGAGCCATGAGCATGGTGCTAGGGTCTGATGGACTTAGCTGTGGAGGTGTGAAGGTGCTGGACCAGCCTGTGTCCCCCCTTCTCTGGACAGAGATTAGTGATCACCAGAGGATGAGCAACGCATGCTGCAGATGTGGCCCATCCCACTGCCTGTCCCTCCACCCCTGAGATGTGCAGGGCTGGTCAGGGAAAACACTCTGCAGCTCTGATTTGACCTCAGGGGCCTTATTTAAACAAGTTTGTCTTGATTACAGTGCTTATAGTGACTTGTCAAAATCCCCATAAAACCATTTAGGTGTTGAAGAGAGAAAACACACGCCTGTCATCCTCCTAGAGCTGAACAGGAACTCATCTGAAGCTACCAACCCAGCTGCTCACCGGTGTCCCAGGTCAGAGGCACATGCTGTGGATGCTGCTTCCAGGGATGACCCCTCACCCCAGCCCAGTGACAGGGCTCAGCAACCTCTACTGTATAGAGGGTTACTTTAAATTGTTATTAAAACCATTATTAAGAGCTGGCAGCTCTTCCGCAGTCCCATGGTGACAGAAAACCATCCTGAAGCTGGCATTGATCTGCAGAGCACTGGGCAGCCCATGACTTAATGGGGAGGGTGGGGTTAAGGGGAAACAAAGCAGGACCCACCGACCCCTCAAAGTCATGAGAGCATCACGCTTGAGCTGGCGCCAGACAGGCGCCCAAGCCAGGGTGGAATGGGCCAAAGCCCAGCAGACCGCAATGGCTCTGCCCTTGGCACAGCCCCAGAGAGGGCAAGCAGTGGGCAGAGGGCTGCAAGTCCTGGGGGGGATTGCATGGAACAGGGCTGGGGGGAAGAAGCATGGCTGTATCCTCACCTCCTCCCCAGGTCCGTGTGGAGGAGGAGAGCTCATTTCCAAGCTCTTGAAGTGTGATGTGATGGGTTTGCTGGTGGAGCTGAGAAGATCTGGGAGTGCCTCATCTGTTCTGTGTGATGTTAAGGAGCAGCTTATGTCTGGATGTTAGTAGAGGAGACATCCCTGTGTGTCCCAGCTCACACAGAAGGAGGAGGAGGAGAGGGCAGCAATGATTACAACCTGTGCCCCCATCCCCCCCCGCCCCAATCCCTTTTCTCCTGTTCAGCTTTTTTTTCCTGCAAGAGATTAATGGGAACTCTTTGTCTTCTAACATGACTGCACCTTATGAATTCTCTGTCTCACCCTCATCCTTTAAATTATCCACATAATAAAATATGTATTCAGTGATTTCAGGTCATAATTTGATCTGCTTAGGGAAGAGAAAGGATGATGGAGAAGGGTTGCCAGCATGCTCCACTCTCCTTCATTTATCTTTATTTATCATCTAGGATTTTTCCTAACAACCTGTGTGCAGCCAGGTGATGGAATGCTGGTACCTGTGTGCTGGTTCCTGGCAGAACACGTCCCCCTTTTTCCCCTCCCCAGCTTGGTAAGTCCTAGTGAGCTGCCCTGCCAGGTCCCAAATCCAGTCTGTTGGCAAAGGGGATGTTCAGAGTGGTCAAAGGGCTGAGCCATCCCTGTAATGCCTTGCTAGCCTTGCTCTTGCTAGCCTTGCCTTTGCTACCCTTACCCTTGCTAATTCTGGGGCTCACTTTTACCCAGCTGTAAAAGCATAGAATCACAGAGTGCATTGGGTTGGAAGGGACCTTCAAAGGTCATCTTGAACAACCCCCCTGCAATAAGCAGAGACATCTGCAACTAGATTAGGTTGCTCAAGGCCCCATGAAGTTTGACCTTAAGTGTCTCCAGGGATGGGGCCACCACCACATCTCTGGGAAAACTGTTCCAGTATTTCACTGCCCTCATTGTAAAGAACTTCCCTCTAATGTCCAACCTAAATCTACCCTGCTCCAGTTTCAAACCGTTGCCTCTTGTCCTATCACCACAAACCTTTCAAAACAGTCTTTCCTTTAAGGTTTCCTCAGAACCTTCTATTCTCCAGGCTGAACAGCCCCAACTCTCTCAGCCTATCCTCACAGGAGAGGTGCTCCAGCCCTGTGATCGTCTTTGTGGCACTCCCAGGGACCCACTCCAGCAGGTCCATGTCTTTCTTGTGTTAAGGGCCCCAGAGATGGACACAATACTCCAGAGGAGGTCTCACCAGAGCAGGACAGAGTGGCAGAATCACCTTTCTCAATCTGCTGGCCATGCTTCTTTTGATGCAGTCCAGGATGCCATTTGCCTTCTGAATTTGACCACATGCAAGCCCCAGGTACATGGTGGTTCCCACAGGAAAATGGCTCTGCACAGGCAAGCTGGACGGGCTCAGGAAGTACCTGGAATGTGCCCAACCTGCCTGCAAAGGTTCATGGCATGGCCTTATTCCATGACAGAAACATGGAGTTAAAGATTCTTCCCTCACCTCAATTGTGGGGTAGTTGTGGGGCTGCTTTACCTGGCTGGAGCATCAAGAGTTTCATTTGAATTCCAGATTTTAAGCCTGAACATGGGATTTAATTACTTTGACATACTCCTCTGAGATCTAAAAGCCTCGTGTGTGGCACTAAAGGGTGTTTTGCATTGTAAAAAACCCCAGGGACCTATAATGCCCAACATCACTGGGAGATGCTGCAATTCCCAGCAGAGCCCTGATGCTGCCTCTGCCCCACAGAGTGAGGAGGAAGGGGGAGCCCCACACTGTGCAGCTCTATGATGCACACACAGGGCTCCCATGAGGTCTCCTGCAGGAGTAAGGAGATTATTTGGGCTGGGTGGGGAGAGGTTGGTCTCTTTTGCATGAGGGAGAAGGAGACCCTCCCTGCCTGGCTGCAGGAGCCATGGCACCAAAAGCAGGTTATGCTTCTTTGCTATAAAAATTAGGTCTAAAATCCTTGCACTGAGCATGGTCCTTGGACTGATGTCCCCTGGGTGCCTGTTTCCCTCCTGGCTGTTTACGTCGCTATTTGTCTGTCTGTGAGCCTGCACAGCCTCTCCTGTCGGGTGTGCAAAGCCATCAATCTCCAAGCAGTGCCAGCTGGGGGGCCAGAGCTGCTGCCCAGCAAGGTGAGGATCTGGGGGAAAGGCTTCTAGAAAGGAGATCTTAGGGGGCTCCGAGCCCCTGGAGGCTATTTGCCTCTTGCATCCTCGTTTAAGGACTGTTTATTGCAGTGACAGAGATGCTCTCTGGGTGGCCTGTACCAATAATGGTTGGGAAATCAAGGGCCTGTCACAGCCATGATGTTTTGATGATGGTGAAGGGTTAACACTGGCATCATTTTCCCCAGGCAGGTGGAGAAAGGGAAAAAAAAAAACAAATCAGTGCCACCTGCCCTGGGAGGGCATCCACTTACCCAAGGTATTTCTGAGCAGCTAAGGCTGGATCCTGTAAGCAGAGGCAGGGAGAGGGAGAAAAAAGGTGAAGGCAATGCCCCAAAGCACCCAGTATGGTTAGCAAAGCTGGGCACTGTTGTACTTTGCCACGATGGTTGTGGCTGAGCTTGACTAAGCCCTCTTTTTGGCACCCCTGTGTTAGCCCTGGGAGCAGGGAGAGATTTTCAGCTTACTTTGCATGGAAGAACCTTGGTGTTCTGAGGAGGTTGAGCTGTGTTTTGCAAGAGCAGGAGATGGTCAGCACAATACCAGTTCTCAGGCCCTGCTTGCTTGTAGAATGACCTGGTTGGAAAAGACCTTATAATCATTGAGCCCAACCATAACCCAGCATCTCCCTATACACAACTGTGAGACCATGTCCCTAGGCACCTCATCCAAGCATCTTTTAAACACCTCCAGGCATGGTGACACTACCACTTCACTGGACAGCCTGTTCCCATGCCCAGTGACCCAACTTAAGGCCGTTTCCTCTTGTCCTATCACTTGTTACCTGGGAGAAAAGGCTGCCATCCACCTTGCTACAGTTCCTTTCACATAGTTGGACAGAAGGTACCCTGCATGCCCAAATTCCCTGCCTGCAACCTGTCAGCATCCCTTGCCATACTCACAGGTCTCTGAGCATCCCCCTTATATCACCAAACATCCTCCCACAGCCCTGGCCTTCCCCAGGCATGCTTCCACAGCCCCAAGCATCCCCCTAGGTATCTGAGTATCTCTCAAGGGCCCTGAGCATCCTTGCCATAGGACTCACTGGGGCTGCAGTGCCCAGGGTGCACCCCTGCCCAGGGAAAGTCCTGTGGGCTGGAGACCTCTCCAGGGCTGATCAGCCTTCTCAGAGTCTCTGCATGAGGAAGGCAGTGCCTCCCCTTGGGTGCAGTTGAAATAGGTGGAATTAGAATGGCTCAACATCTAGTTCCTCACCTGGCTGAATGGAGATGTGTTTAATTTTCTGGTCATTCAGGCTGGGCCCCCAGCCTGTTCCTCTCCATGCACGTGTAAGGAGCAACCACTGCCAAGGGGTAGTTTCTCTTTGTATGGGTAGCACTGTGGAAGAGCTTCTCCCTAGGGCTTCCATGCCCAACATTGGAGACAGGAGAGGACATAGCAGCATTTCCTCAGTGCCTTCTGTAGGGGAAGAGTTTCCACTGCTCCATGCATCCAGGGAGGCAGATGGACACCCGTGAGGAACAGCAGGAGGGGGAGGATGGAAACAGCAGGAGCTCCCTGGTGGGAATCTCCCCAGACTGGACCACACAGGGAAAGGATCCTGATGTTTTCAGTCCAGCCCAGGAGGTGTCATTGGCTGAAGGGTGCTTTTCCCTAATGTTACTGCAGGGAGGAAAACCCTTGGGGTGTCCTGCTGAGACTTGATTCCCCCTGGTATCAGCAAGGCAACCTCAGGAATTGTGATGGTGCCTTGACTACAAGGGTTGGTTATGGCCCAGAGCCCCACAGAGCTGGAAACGGCACAAGCAAAACTGAAGGGGAAAAGGGATTTGAAATGCTCTCCCCAAAGATTTAATCTAAATGAGGATCTCTAGTTTTCCCCAGAGTGGTCCTCAGGGAGCCTTTCAGACCATCTATGCCTTGTGCAAGCCACATGCTCTACCCTCTAGAGGTGTCAAATTGAAAACTTCTTGTGTGGGCTACAAAAACAAGCAAGTTCCCATTTCTGAGGTGTTTTTTTGCTTTGAAGTGTGTTTGAGTTAAGGGATTTTATGTGTTGCTCCTCAGCTTCACCCCAGGTTCATTAAGGATCTGCATAGACAGGTGGTGACAGCTCTGGACCCTGCTTTCCATCTCCACTACAAGGGGGATTAAAGCATGCTAGTTGTACACCCAGCCCCCCTCCCCCAAGGGACATGGATGAGAGGCACACCTTCATTCGTGGTCATGGTCCAAACACCATGACTTTCAAGTATGTTGTCTTCGACTCCAGCTTGTCCTTATGGCCAGAAGGTGAAGGAGAGCAGTGAGGGCTGGAGCACCTCTCCTGTGAGGACAGACTTGAAAGAGTTGGGGCTGTTCAGTCTGGAGAAGAGAAGGCTCCCCAGTGACCTTATTGTGGCTTTCCAGTATCTGAAGGGGGCCTGCAAGAAAGCTGGGGAGGGACTTTTTAGGATATCAGGCAGTGACAGGACTAGGGGGAATGGAATAAAGCTGGAAGTGGGGAGATTCAGGCTGGGTGTGAGGAAGAAGTTCTTTACCATGAGAGTGGTGAGAGCCTGGAATGGGTTGTCCAGGGAGGTGGTTGAGGCCCCATCCCTGGAGGTGTTTAAGGCCAGGCTGGATGAGGCTCTGGCCAGCCTGATCTAGTGTGAGGTGTCCCTGCCCATGGCAGGGGGGTTGGAACTAGATGATCCTTGTGGTCCCTTTCAACCCTGACTGATTCTATGATTCTATGATTCTATTCTATGATTTCCTTTTCTCCAGCTGCCGTGATTTTGACATTTTAGACCAAATGGGTCTTTTTCACCACCACAACAAGGAGCCTGAGTGGAGAACATCAAGAGGGACACATTAACTATTTCAGTCTGTTGCTTCCATATGACTTCTTGGGTGTTCTTCCATTGGTGTGGTCCAAGGAACATGGTATTTGTCTTGCTGGTACGTCTGCAAAACTTTCTTGCAGCTGACTTCCTACTCAAGCTTTTGAGTCTGAGAAGCTGCATGCTACATCACTGGTGGTACCTGTGGAGTGCAAGTCAAACAGGTTTAGTTAGCTCTGGTGTCTAAGGCCATCACAAATAATTTTCTACTCCCTCAGAGCTATGGGTTTCACTCCATGCAGGATGTCTCTGCACGTAGGTGCAGGTATGTGACTCCTTAGGCATCTACGTGGGCACTTACCTATGGAGCTGAAGCATCTCATCATTATTAATGGGCTTTACATCTCTTGGTTAGCTTCCATTTTACAGAGGTAGGAGGTAGATTAGGCAATTTGCCCACAATGATGTGGGGAAATTGGGAAATCATATCTCCTGAGTCACAAGTACTTTAAGGGCCACCTTGCTAGCGTGACTAAGGAAGGTCTGGTTTAATGTTTCAGGGCAGGAGTCTCTCAGCTGACAGAGCTGCTTGGCAGGAATGCGTTTGAGCCACCTGTGGAAGTCGTGTCTGAAGCTGTACACAGAATTGGATTGAATTGCTCCTGGAAAAAAACCACCTTCTGCCATCAACACTACTACTAGTGATAGAGGCTTATTACATGGAATATTCAGGTAGGTGCTGGTGTTAAAAGGTATTAGAGATCCAGATATGATAGAACATAACATTATAGCCTCCTCAGCATCCTTCCTGCCTTATTTTATCTGAGTGATGGTAGTTGGGTGGGTTTGTCAGAAATTCATGAATGGCTTCAGTTGCTCTGAACCTCCAAGGAGAGAATTTGATTGAAAATGTCTCCTGGCTGTATTTGAGGCAGTGACCACAGGGGATGGAGGCTTGGTTCTCATGTTGTCGGTGAGGTGGGTCTCCCGCAGTGCAGGAACAGTGGACAGCACTGAATGAAGTGAAGGATGGGCATGAAAATACCCACTGCTGGCTTGACCCTTTACCTTTCCTCTTCCCCAAGTTCTGACAGCTGGTTGGAGGCAACAGCAAGACCAGTGTGCCTCTCCTCTATCCTGCATGGAAAGGGAGCTGGGTGTGACCCTCAAAGAGAGACTACAGTGAGAAGGCTTATCTCCACAAGAGCTCTGTTCTCCTGTTCTGATAGTGAGGTAAGCTTTGATGCCCCAGCTTCTCATCTGGGCAGGAAACCTCCTGTTTTAATTTTTTTTTTTTTTTTGGTGGAGGAGGGGAGGCAGGATGCACACTTTCTTGTGTGAGGTTATAGAATCATAGAATATTTGGGGTTGGAAGAGATCTTTAAAGGGTCCTTAAAGATCATCTAGTCCACCCACCCTGCAGTTGGCAGGGACATCTGCAATTAGAGCAAGTTGCTCACAGCCCCAAACAATCTGAATTGGCATGTTTCCAGGAATGGGGCATCTACCACATCCCTGGGCAACCAGTGTCTCACTACCCTCAGTGTCAAAAGTTTCTTCCTTCTCACTAGTCAAATCTCCCTCTTTTAGTTTAAACCCATCAGCCCTTGTCCTGTCCTAAGAGGCCCTGGTAAAAAGTCTGTCCCTAGCTTTCTTATCAGCTCCTTTAAGTATGGAAAGGTCAGTATAAGGTCTCCCTGGAGCCTTCTCCAGGCTGAACGACTCCAGCTCGCTCAAGGCCTGGCCTCACAGCAGAGGGGTTCCATCCTTTGACCGTTTTGGTGCCCGTCCTGGTTTGCATTCACAGCCCAGTAAGGCCAAGACCAAACTGACTTAGAGCTCACTTTTTTGTACATCTTATTTTGTTGCATGCTCCCTTTCCTCACTCTCCCTTCCCAGCCACATCTTTCCTCGTGGAACCGACGGTGCGGGGCCGTGCCCATGGCGGGGGCCGTGGCCGGGGGGGGATCGGCCGGGGATGGGGGGAGGTGGTGGGAGGTGATGCGGCGGTACCGCGTGGGTTTGCGGGTGGGATTTTCCTCTCGCCTCTCCCCACTAGGTGGCTGGGAGAGCCCGGAGCGGAGGGAGGAGAGGGGAGAGCAGCAAGAGTGGGAGAAAAAAAAAACGGGAAAAAAAAAAAACAAACAAAACAAAAAAACCCCAACAACCCCAACCACCCGAGCTGCTGAAATTTAAACCAGGGAAGGAGCGACAGCGAGACAGTCCCGGGATCGCTTTCCTCCGCCGCAGCAGGCAGCGGGGCTGCCGGCCCCAGACAGGGCTCCAGGCCGAGCCCGGGGACCCCGCTGGAGCGGAGCGGGGCAGCTCCCCCACAACCCAACCCAGCCTAGCCCACTCTTGCTTCCCGGCGGCGGCGGCGGCAGGAGGCGCCGGCACGGCCCGGCCCGGCCCGGTGAGTGTCCTCAGCACCGTGGACAGCTCCGAGCCTGCCCTTCCGGGCTCTGGGATGCGCGGTCCGAGATCCGAGACTCCGTGCTCCAGGCACCGCGCTCCGCGTTGCGGGCTATGGGTTGCGGGGCTCCGCGGTTTGCGCTCCTCAGTCCGCGCTAAGCGCTATGTGCTCTGGGGCTCCGCTTAATGGGCTATGGGCTCTGGGGCTCCACGGTTCGCGCTCCGAGGTTCCACGGTCCGGGATATGGGCTTTGGGGTTCCGCGGTTCGGACTCCGCGCTACAAGCTCGGGGTCTCCGTACTCTGCCCTATGAGCTCCGCGGCTCCGCCGTCCGAGCTCTGCGTTCCAAGCTCCGCTTCCAGGCTCCGGGGCTCTGAGCTCCGCGGTCCGGGCTCCCTTCCTTCACTGCTCCGCACATCGCAGCCCCGCGGGCAGGCGCGCTCCGGCCCTTGTGCCCTGTGTGTGTCTATATCGATATACCCTGTGTCACGTATATATCGTCGTCCGTCCGCACCCCACTCACCCCCTCGGCCCGGCAGTGAGGTGAGGAGCGTGGGGCGGAAAGGAGCGGCGGTGGGAAGGGACCCGCGGTTCCCTGCTGCGGTGCGGCGCCTCCACGGCCCGGCCACGGGGGTTGTGCAGGGGAAAAGGGGTGAGTTGTTTCGGGGGTTTTGTTTTTTTGTGGGGGGGAGGCGGAGAGTGCGACACAGACAAAGGCTGCCTGCACTTTCTGCAAGTTCCTTTTTGCTGCTGGAATGAGGTTAAAGAAATTTGGCTCTTGGCACCTGCGTCATATGGAGGCAGCTCGGGGTGGGGGGGAGGTTTCTTGCTGCATGCTCGCAGGCAGTGCTGGAGGGGGGGAGCTCATTCACATCCTCTCCCCATCAAGCCCATGCTTCTTCTCTTCTCCTCACCCCATTCCCTTCCTCCCCCTGCGCAGGGCTCCCCTCTGCCGAGCGCTGAGCACAGGCATGTTCCAAGGGGAAGCAACATCCCCAGCTCCAGTCTCTCTCCCTCCTGGCTGCCTGTAGATGGACATGAAGACCACCCAACCTCTCTGCTGAGCCTTTAACCCCAGCTTTCTGCTTCAATCCACCAAAGTTTGAATGTGATTTTTGCCTCCTCCCCTGCCTGCTCAGGAATATCTTGAGAGCAGTGACAGTGCCTTTCTCTAGGAGAGGTGATCCCTGGAAGGGGCTGTCTGAGAGCTTTGGGCTGAAAGATGCTCTCTGAGTCTGCACTGAGCTGTAACTCATAAAGCTGGGGAGTAGAAGGCTCGTTTGGAGAGGTCGTGGCTGAGCAAAGAGAGGTGACCAAGCATCTGGAGGTAGGGGCAGCAAGGGTGTTCCCAAGGCTCATGTCGATTAGGGGTACTTTGTTAAGCGTCTGGCAGAATCCATCTGTCTGGAGAGAAGAATGAGGATGAGTCCAGGGCTGGAGGGTGCTTCCTGGAGAAGCAAAGGTTTGCCAATGCACTGTGGAACATGGGGTGGAATACATATCTCTGTATCCTGCCCTCCTTGCTGGAAATGGGAACGCCTCACTATTGTAAGCTCTTAGCTGTGTGTCAGCTGGGACTACCCATCCCCTTCTGTGGTGGCACTGGGGTCTCAAGGAAGGGCCAAATTTGAGAATCATTTTCTGCTGGTTGCATCCCTGTGGCTGTCCCCCACATCACAACCCTGTGGGACCCGTGTCTGCAGGCAGGGAAATTGAAATGTGGGGAACAGGCAGGAGGAGGAGGCTGGGCTGGCAGGCAGAAGAGTTTTCCTGCACCTTTGTTGGACCATGATCCTGGCTGCTTATCTGACTCTCAGGTCTGTGCTTACCATGAACAGGATGAGAATGCCCAGGATGTGATGCTGGACAGGTGGACTCAGTGGGAGAGAGACACCATGGAGCATCACCAGTCCTACCAGCCTGCCAGGAGGAGCGGGTCCCCCTCTGGGCAGCAAGAGGTGGTGGCTCCTTGGGGGCTGGGGCTTTTACAGGGGCCACGGGGCAGAGCTGAGTCCCAGAGTGGTATGGATCCATGTACAGATACATACTGCCAGGACTGGAAGATTCAGTGGTGATTGCCAGGGCTCATCATGCTGTTGCTGGGTGTGGGGGATCTGGCTGCAAATCCTGGCAAAGCAAGGCTGAGGAGAAGGTTTGATTTGGGCTGAGGATGGTGTTTCCCAACCACACAAAAGGAATTGGCTCTAGAGACAGGGACAGACTGGACTTACCGTGTTGGCAAGGCTGCTTGTGGGGCTCAGGCCACCACCCAGAGACCTCCCCACCCTGTCCTGCACCCCCATACCCACTCAGAGGGACTGTTTTGATCACCAGCAAGGTGAGGGCAGAAGGTTGCAGGGATGGTTTGTCACCACCGGGCTGCTGTTTCCCTGATGGTGATGCTCCAGGCTTCTAAATCCCCCTAAAGCAGCTCAAGGATCATGCTATGAGGCAGAAATAAACTCTGGGGGAACCCTTCCCTGACACAGCCACAGCGCTGGCTGCCAACAGTGTCACCAGCAGCTTGGGGAGCGGGAGACAGGCACTCAAACCTGATGGGATGGTTTGGGGGCTGCAGCTCCTGCCCCAGGCACAAGGTGTCTGTGGGGCTCCCAGCCCTCTCCCTGCTCCCATTCTCCTTGCCAGGGTGCGTAGCAAATGCCATAAATGCTGAGCAAAATGCTAATTAGCAAGTACAAGCATGCAGGGTGTAAAGTAGCTGTTTAACCATATTATATAAACAAACATAAAGGAGGCATAAATTAGGCAGGGGAAGAAGTCAATCCATTGATGGAACTGCCCAGGCAGAAGAGATAAAGGCAGCGTGAGGCAGACAAGGGACAGGCTGTCGCCTGCAATCTTCTCTCATTTTAATTGCACCTGTAATGAGAAATTAAATGTCAATGTCATTAGAGGCTGCTGCTCCCTGTAGGGTGGTCCCAGCCAGGGGAGTGACATCCCATGCCCAGGCCAGGGTTAAAATCACAGTGAGGGCAATGCCTGGGACCTTTCGGATCTTCCCAGCTCTCAGGAACTGATCTTGAACCATGCTCAGTTTGCTGGCTGGAATTACTGGGAGGTGGTTGCTGATTTTGATGGTTTGAAGCTCAAGATCACTGTGGGACCTGCTCCATGATTAGTTCCTGGCATCCCCTAACCCACATCACTGCTCTCAGCCCAGTGTCACCATTGCTGTGCAAGACATAAAATAAGGAAATAAGATGGGATAGGGATAGGAAGTTTTAAAAGAAAATAGGAAACAAACCTGGCATGTGCCATTTGTCTATCCCTAAGTCTGGAAGGGATTTTTGCCCCACCCTGTGCTCTCATGTCTCACAAGGCTGGTTGAGCCTTCCTTATTCATGCATCTGGGGTGTCTAGCACCATTTCAGCTGACCTTTAGTCAAGAATTGTCCCCACTGGCTGCCTCAGCTCTTGCAGCCCTCAGAGGGTGCTGCTTCAACTTGGTTTTATAGGGATGGAAAGCGCATCTGTCTTCCAGCCCTCCAAACTGTTCCTTGGCTGAAGGAGGGGTTTGGAGCATGGGTAAGCAAGCCCCTTCAGAGTGGGCCAGCAGCATCCCTGTGCCAATTAATGGATGGCAATATTTCCTGAAATACCCCCAAAGTTTGGAGTAGTTGGACTGATCCAGCCCAGGGATGGGCAGCTGGAGCTGGCAGCTGGCTTGGCACTGCCTTTTGAGACATCATGTCCCCACCCAACTCTTGGCCTCGGGACCTGCTCAGGGAGTTCTCCAACAGAATTAATATTCAAAGGAACATCCTCACCGAAATCCCAGCACCAAACCTCCCCTCCACAGGCTGCTGCAGGGTGCTGGCAGCCCTCCTCCTCCTCTGCATTCCCAGTCTCCCCCCTGCCCAGCTTGTCTTCCTCATCTCAGAGCCTGATTTTATTTTCTCTTTATAATTACCCGTCGCAATCTCTTCCGGTAGCTCCTTGATGAGCTGCAGGTAATTGTTTGGTTCTTTTTTTCTTCTTTTTTTTTTTTCCCACTCTTCTATTTTCCTTGATGCTTTGCAATGTCAAGGCCTTGTATTTCCATAAACCAGCAGCCCTGGCAAGGTGCAGGCAGCAAAGCCAGCAGCTGCTTTGTGTTCAATCAGCCAGCATGGTGAGCTCTAAGCATCCAGGTTGGCAGAGGCTGGGAAAACACAGGACAGGTGGAGGTGTCTTGGCTGTGGGCCCCCTTTCCCCCTTCCCATGCTGAAAAACCTCATGGGCTTGGGGTCTGGTATCCCACAGCTGTTTTCTGCTCGATTTGCTGGTGGGGTGGAAATTCCAGAGACACTAAATTCTCCCCAAACGTTCCTCGAGGTGGCTGGGGGTAGGAAGGCATCCAGGTCTTCCCAAACTCCCAGCAAAAAAGACAGCAGAGGTGGTAAAGGCTTACTGTGGTCCCTGTCTCCAGGAGGTCAGGTAAGCAGAGATCTTTATCTCACTATTTTTCATCTAAGCTCTTGGGATTTGGGGGAAACTGGACCCAGGCCAAGCTAGGACCCATCCCAGCTTCTGCCTACTGCCTCCCCCTTACCATTCTCTTGGCTTTTTACACCAAATAAGAGCTTTTTGGCAGGCACTTCTGCTCCCCATCTCTGTCTGAGGGCAAGCAGAGCCCCAGTGTTTGTCTTCCACAGCAAGGCACCACAAGAGGACAAGATTTGAAGCCTCTTGCTAGTGTGTGGCCATGTGAGTTGTTGTTTGAGGAATTATTCAGGGTTGTTTGACTGGTGTCTGGGAGGATGTGGGATGTTGCCAACCCACTCACTTCCCTTGGTTCAGTTGGAACTCTTCTTCTAGAGGAGATCCCAAAATCCCCCATGCTTTGGGGAAATAAAGTGCATGTAGCTACTCCAAGTGTAGAAATGTCATTTGGTAACAGCTGTCCTCCAGGAGAGGGGTCAGACAGAGGCAAGTGGTTGTGTCCCTCCTTCCTTTCCATTCATGAGAGGCATCAGAGAAGAGAGAAATTGTTTCAGCTTTCTCACCTTCATCCCCAGGGCAGCTCCCTCCTCTTGCTCTCACTCATCTGTGGAGAAGATCCCACTTGGGATCATGTAGAGCTAGAGGGCTGGAGAGATGCCTGTGGAGTGGAGTGCTGTGTCCACTCCAGTGGGTGCTGTGTCTCATTCCAAAGTGCAGACATCCTCCTAGAGGGAGGAAAACAGGAAAAGCTAGGACAAGAGGAAACAGCCTGAAGTTGCACCAGGGGAGGTTTAGCTTGGACATTAGGAATAATTTCTGCCCCATAAGAGTTGTCAAGCCCTGAAAGAGGCTGCCCAGGGAAGAGGTGAAGTCCCCATCCCTGGATGGACTTCAAAACTGAATAGATGTGGTGCTGAGGGACATGGCTTAGTGGTGACCTGGCAGTGCTGGATTAGTGGTTGATGGTCTTAAAGGTCTCTTCCAACCTAAACAATTTGGTGATTCTATGCAAACATCCTTCACTCTTCCTGCCCAGCACTGCTTTCTCAGAGCCCTCCATCATGGGATGCAAAGTAATATCCCAAGGGAAAACTGCTCCATTTGCATTAGCTGGAGCACATGGCTGGCCACTGTAATTACTCTTCCTTGGACCAGCTGCCTGGGATTTGAAAATTGATTGCCAAGTCAATACCAATGCATTTGGACCACGCTGGGCTGCCTGTGGGCACAGGCAGGAATGTGGAGATGGCTGCCCCCACCAGCAGCTGTCAGGGGGAGAGGCTGGGCTTTGGCTTTCTGAGTTCAACACTAGCAGTGGAGGTGACCCCTGAGCCCTGCCTGCACCATGCTGGAGCAGGGTGGTGGGTGCAAGATGGCTGAGCAAGCAGGAAGCCCTTCATGGTCCTCACCCTTGAAGCTCAAGTCCCACCACTGTAGTCCTAGAGCATCTTCTCCAACATTTCCCAGCGAAGCTCTTCAGCTGCTTCCTTTGTTTTGGCTGAACTTGTGTTAGTCAGCAGAAATCACTGAAAATGTGCATTCCAAAAGTGCATTTTTAAATTGTCTTTATTTTATTTGGGGTTTTTTTTGGTGGATGAGCCCTCTCATCCCCACGGGGATTTGCAGCCTGGCCTTGCTGAGCACCACAGCCAGGAGCAGGTCCTGCTTATGGAGCACATCCCTGCTAAATAGCAGAGGGGACAAGCAGGGAGCTCCACCGGAGGCAGTTTCAGCTGCGGGCGGCCGAGCAGGCACCGCAAGCAGCTCAGCGTCCCCGCAGCTGGTAATTAAAACACTGATTGATTGATTCGATCTGGTTGTTGTCCCTTGAGGGGAGTGAGGGGCTCCTCAGGGGGACAGGACCTGATGTTTGTCACAAGGGATCAGTGCCCTGCCTGTTTCTGCTCACGGTGCAAGGTTCTGCCTCTTCATGCCTCTCCCTCAGCACTAGCGTGTCTTTGGAAGGGATGCTTACGCAGGGAGACTTAAAAGCAAATCCCTTTGCATTAAACTTATCTTTAATTACACAGTTAATTTATTATGTAGCACTAGCACCAAAGCAAACTGGGCAACCAGCTCGGAGAGCACGTCGAGAATCGCCTCATTTAGTAAATAATTTTAACTTCAGTAATTATTTCCTGCAAGGGGGAATGATGCAGGGAGCACCCCAGGGGCACTCTTCACTCCCAGCCACAGGAGGGGTGAGGCCTCTGTGTAATTCCCCACTAATTACTCAGTGCTGTCACCTCATGTCTGGCTGGGGTGCATCCATCACCCTGTACAGCCCAGCATGACTGATGGGGTCCCAGTGAGTGGTTTTGGTATTGCTCATGGGTGCTGCTGGCCCCAGCCCAGAGTTGGGCAAAGGTAGGTTGGTTGCTTTTCTCTGGGTTGGATTTTCTTTTCCTTTTCAGTTTCAACTCATTCGCTTGTCACTTTCAGAGGAGGCCTCCTTGCTCTTTGAGCGAGTGGTTGGATCAAGGTGGGGGTTGGCCTCTTATTCAAAGGAACAAGCAATAGAACAAGAGGAAACAGCCTCAGGTTCCACCAGGGGAGATTTAGGTTAGACATTATGAACAACTTCTTGCCCCAAAGTGTTGTCAGTCTCTGGAGCAGGCTGCTCAGGGCAGTGGTGGAGTCTCCATCCCTGAAGGGATTTCAAAGCCATGCAGAATTGGTGCTGAGGGACATGGTTTAGTGGTGACCTGGCAGTGCCACAGGTTAACCATTTGACTCTGTGATCTTAAAGGTCTCTTCCAACCAAAACAATTCCTTGATTCTTTGATTTCAAAGTTGCATCTCCTGTTGCTAGCCTTGCCTAATGAAGACTAATTGCAGCAGGACAATGATTAACGTGCAGGACACTTCCCTGCTGGGCAGGTGGCAGTGGGCAAGGGCTGAGTTGGAGGCAGGCAATGCTACCAGCATGCCTGGTAGCCAGCACTCATGGCACTGCATCCTGAGCTCCTCCAGCTGCCCTGTTTTCAGCAGGAAACATGGTTTATATGGAGCTGCTTCAGTTCTGTATTCCCTGCTCATCTTCCTCTCCAGCTCATCCTTTGCTCCCCTCTCTACTCTGTCTCTGTCCCCTTCCCCTCCATCCCTCTCCAGCTTCGCCCACACGCTCTTCCCTGCTCCGGTCTTTTGTTTCCCCCCGCCAGCCTTCCCTTAAAAGCACCATTGATGATGCTGGGCTCTCATATGAAGAGAGTCTCTCTCCTGCTGCCCACCACAGATGGGGACCTCGGCTCAATCCACGTCCTGTTCTCCACTGGGGAACAACAATGAACTCTGGTGCCACGGAGGGACAGAGAAAGAGCAGCTCTGTGCTCCGGGAGACAGCCCTGTCCCCGGGGCCAAAATAACTCCACTTGTTTTATTTATCGACTCCGGGGGGACTAGGAGTGAGTGGCATACAGATGTTGCCACAGCTGGCTCTGCCAGCTGATGTGCCTGGGACTGGCCCCACAGCAGGGTCCTGTGAGGAGAGGGGGATGCTCTGGGGTGTCAGGTCTTGGCATCCCATCGAGAGCTGGAAAATCAGCCTGAGAGGGAGGTGTGTTTTAAAATCAAAAAGCAAGATTTCGGCTTTTGGCATGTCTATGACCAAGCTCCAAGCAGGCTGCCAGCATCTGCCCTGCAACAAGATTTCCACCTTTGGTACCCAAGTGATGTTCACAGGGAGCCTGAGACATCTCAGCAGTTACCCACCATCTCCAGCACTTGGAAGGGGAGGAGAGAACAGGGAGAAAAGCCCATCTCCATCATTTGTGCAGGCACACAAAACGAAATGAAAGGTAGTAGCAGCTGCACTGCTTTTTCTCCACCTCCTGCACTCTCCCCACCACTGCACAACCCACGTCCCTTGCCACCCACCAAGGCTTCCTCCCTCCCACTCCTCTTTTCCTGCACTCCCACAAGTGAATTGGATTAGTCACCTTGTTAATTAACTCTGCCGGTGTGAGCTCTATTAGCTATTAAATGTTTGTCACAATCCAATTAAAAAAATCCATCCCAGCAGGGCAGGGGTTTGGGAGGTGCCAGAGCTTTGCCATCCTCACACCAGGAGGCTCAGAGGCATGAAGGCAGTGGGATTATGGGGGCCTGGTGGGATGTAAGCCCCCCAGACTTCCAGATGCTGCAGGGGGTTGTTTTGCCTTTGGGAAAGGTCATTCTCACTCTCTCAGTAAGTGTTAGACCTGAAGCTTGTGCCCTGGGGAGAGGCAGGGATGTCCCCATGGAACTTGAAAAGCACCCCACGAGTCACTGAGGGTTGAAAATTAATTGGGCAGGAGCTGAGTGAAAATCCTCGATGGAGCAGTGGTACAGGATGGAGCCGTGGTACACAGGGTACACAGGCTCTGACCATCAGCAGGGTGTCTGGTGGCATCAGTAAGGCTAAGCCAGGGTAACCCCAGCCTTCTGGGGGCGGGGGTGTTAAAGGCTGTGTTGTTAAAGCACAGGCTGGATGCTGTCAGGAGGAAATGGCATCAGCACCTTCATCATCAGAGGCAGCTTTCATTTTGAATGAACTGCACTGGGGATGAATGAGGTTCAGTTTCTGCTTTAAAACCAGACCAGGTCCTGAGGAGGGGCACAGCCCATCCTCCTGCAGTCCCCTACATGGTCCAGCCATTCCTCTTTCCACCCCTCACTGGGGCATCTGCCCCATGGATGTCCTAGATTCTCCACCCCATGAGATGCCTTCATCACTCACTACTCATCTCTTTTATCTTTTTCTCAGTCTTCTAACTGTTTCTGATCCATAACAAACTTTCACTTCTCATCTTATTTCCCTTAATAGCCTCTGCAGAAGGACTTTATTAAAGCCCAGCAGAACTTTGAATTCATTACAGCTCCTTCTGCTCCACCATGCAGCACTTGGCTGGCTCCCTCGGGGCAAAGCTCTAGCAGTTTATAGGGGCCATACGGAGCACTTTGGGCTGGTTTCTTCCCAGCCTAAATTTTTAATTATCATTTTAATGTATTTACTAATTATCATTAATTATTTATGATTATAATTGAATTTGTTTCCTCCTCACACCAAAGGGTGAGGCTCATTGGGCTGTGATGCTTCCCAGCATTGCTCTGTGTGTGCTCTGCTGTAGAGGAGGTGACCCACGGACAGGACAGGTGGGTGAAGCAACACTTTGCACAGTGGATTTTGTGTCATTCAGCATTTTTAGTCTCAAAAAGCCTTTTGGATACCTGGTGGGGTTTCAATGTGTACCCAGCCACACATCTCATCCGCAAAGTTCCACAGGAGCAGATGCAATCTGGGAGGGGATACCCCGATGGGGAGCAGCAGCTCTTTGGCAGCAGAAGCAGAAATTTTAATCTCTTCAAATTTCTCTGTATTGATTGCAGCTTTATGGCTAAGTCACTCGCTGGAGCAACACAGGAGCTTCTCCATTGCAAGTGCATTAGCAGCCTGTGGGACTCCAGCCATTGCAGGGCGCTGCACGGCAGCACCTCACCTGCTGTTCCTATCCGTGGGGCTGGGTGAAGCATCCCTGGCAGTGCCACAGCATCCCTGACTTCCAGCATGAAAGGAGGATGTGTGGGCAGGCCCAAAAAGAGGAGTGGGATGCAGCGGGTTGAACACATGGGCACGGGCACAGGCACACTGGGGAAGCAGCTGGAGGTGGTGTGGCACCTGCCATGCAGCATGGAAGGGGTTAGCTGTGCTCTGTCTCCCAGGTGGATTTATAGGTGCATGATATCATTTATCTGCTTTGGGTGCCATATCTTACATCCCATACCTGCAGGAGGGGATCCCTCCTGCTTCAACCCTAAGAAGATCCCCAAAACACATTCTCCTCACCAGGATGGAAGGCTGGGGGTGAGGGATCTCGAGGTGCTATTGATCCCTAGAGCAAAGAATCTGCTGTTCTTGACGATTTTCTTCTCAACAATCAATGGAAATGTGTTTATCAGGAAACCATGTTTGACCTGCACAAGTGTTTTACTGATGTAAACAAAGCTGGTGAGAGGGACAGGGATGAGAGATAAGGAGGGTTGGCAGAGAAGGGACAGGGATGAGATATAAGGAGGGTTGGCAGAGAAGAGACAGGCAGGGAGAGGACCAGGAGGGGGGAGAGGACCAGGAGGTGGGAGAGGAGATGAAAGGGGCAGACTTAAGCAAGAATCCTGCCCTTCTCTGCTCAAGCTTCTAGAGAGCAGAATTAGGGACACATACCCACCCTGAGCCCCTCTCAGTGTTAGGCAGGGGCTCCTGGGTACCAGTGAGAAGTGGGACATCACTACCTGCCCCGGTGGGATGTTTCCAGCCAGACCAAGCAGCTCCTCTGGGAGCAAAAAGCAACTGGTTTCCTTAAATTAACAGGAGTGCAGGCAGGAGGAGGGCAGGTTTCCATGGAAATGGGAGCTGGCAGGAGAGGTGGCAAAGGCAGATCAGGCAGTGGTGAGCCTTGGCAGGGGTGATGCTCTGCCCACCTCCCTTCCTTGCAGTTTGAAGAGAAAAAATTAATCTCTTTCTGATGGAGACATGCTTATGCTTGATGCTCAGGAAAGACAAGGAGGAAATGGCCAGCCTTGAAATGTTACGGTGGGAAGAAAGAGCAGGCAGTGAGTTTGGGAAAAAAAGAGCAGTTTCAAATGTCAAGGGAATTTGTGTGATGAAGATGTGGTTAGTGGAGGGCAGCAGGGCCAGTGGGTTAATGTGCCTACCCTTTGCAGAATGAACCTGGGGACATTTAATGACTGTAAATCACAAGGGCTTGGGTTTTACATCTGGTCTTAAAAATACCCATGAAGTCCCAGGTGATCTCTCACTCAGCAGTGTTTTGGCCTCAGTCCATAATTTTGACTCCCAGGAAGGAGCTGTGCAGTCTTTCAGTCCTGCCCTTGCACATCCCCTTTGGGCTCCAGCATAACTGGAGGAGAAATCCTCACGTGGGATCCTGTGAAGCTGATGGCAGAGCAAGATCCAGCTGGGGAAAATGGATTTGGAACATCACCAAGGAGCTGAGCACGTAGGTCCTGGGCAAGCAGCAGGATGAGCACCCTGATGAACATCACTTGAGAACTGGTGAAGGTATGTGCCTCCCTTCAGCTCTCCACAAATCCCTGAAAGGAGGTTATAGCCAGGTGGAGGTCAGTCTGTTCTCCCAAGTATCAAGTGATAGAATGAGAGGAAACGGCCTCAAGTTGTGCCAGGGGAGATTTAGTTTGAATATTAGAGAAATTTTTTTTACTGAAGGAGTGGTCAGGCATTGGAACAGTCTGCCCAAGGAAGTAGTGGAGTCACCATCCCTGGAGGTGTTCAAAAAACATCTGGACATGGTGCTTCAGGACATGATTTAGTGGGCATGGTGCTGCTGGACTTGATGACCTTAGAGGTCTTTTCCAACCTTAATGATTCTATGATTCTTTGGTTCAGCTGGGAGTGAACCTCTTTTCCCCTGCCCCAGGCTGGGTGGAGCAGAGCAGAGATGGAGCTGATCACACCACAGAGAAGAATAAGGCATTGTCTGGATTTCCCATCCAGCTGGAGGTGGGGACGTGTGTGCCATCACTGCATCCTGCACGTAAGCGTGCTGCTGGCAGGCTCCCTTGTGCCCAGGTCCTCAACAGCCTGGCTGGGTATGGGGGGAATGGAGGATCCTGTCAAACAGCCTATGGCTGATGGTCCTCACATGTCCCCAGCACCAGAGAAATGATCATCTTCCAAGTTCAGCAGGGTTTGAGTCAGGGTGGTGATGCCACCAGCATGTGTAGTCAGGGACCATGCTACAGAGCAGTGGAGGACTTGCCCTCAGTGCTAGTCTTCACCCACACAGTGCTGAGTTGAAGCCATCTAGCTCCATCTGGATCCCCAGGTGCCACCACCCTTAGGGGGATCCGAACCACAGCACCAGTGGGACCCTCCAAACCATGCCCAGGTAGTGTCCACAGGGACATCTCTCCCCTGCCCTGGTTTCTGGAGACTTTCAAAACCTGCCTGGATGCATTCCTGTGTGGACTACCCTGGGTGATCCTGCTTTTAGCAGGGGGGTTGGATTTGATGATCACTGGAGGTCCCTTCCAACCTCTAACATTCAGTGATTCTGTGATATGGCCTGCAGCAGCCTGGCCACTGACGGTGTTTTTAATAAGCTACCACTTGACATGAGGCCACCAAGCACAGCAGGGGTGACATTTATTCCCTTCCCCAGGAGTTTGTGTTCCACCACACATAGTGCAGGCAGACCTCTTGTTTCACTGCGGTGTGTGGACCACCCCACCCACCCAGTGGGACAGACCTTCATGGGTGACAGGGATCCCAAACTGGGTCCTGGATGCAGAGGGTGCTGAGACACATCCCTCTACCCATAACTGGGCTGCCTGCTCCTGCTGGGGAGGATGTGTGGGACCTGCAGAGCTGGTGTACAGAAGGCTGCTGGGATCCACTCCAGTGTGGGCTCCCTTCCTCCTAAAATAAGTGTATTTGGGGAACACCTCGCTGTAGAAACCAGCAGGATTCATCATTTTGAGACACTTGAATGTGTCCAGAGGAGGGCAACGAGGCTGGTGAGAGGCCTTGAGCACAAGCCCTATGAGGAGAGGCTGAGGGAGCTGGGACTGTTTAGCCTGCAGAAGAGGAGGCTCAGGGGTGACCTCATTGCTGTCTACAACTACCTGAAGGGAGGTTGTAGCCAGGAGGGGGTTGGTCTCTTCTCCCAGACAACCAGCACCAGAACAAGAGGACACAGTCTCAAGCTGCACCAGGGGAGGTTTAGGCTGGAGGTGAGGAGAAAGTTCTTCACAGAGAGAGTGGTTGGCCATTGGAATGTGCTGCCCAGGGAGGTGGTGGAGTCACCATCCCTGGAGGTGTTCAAGAGGGGATTGGACGTGGCACTTGGTGCCATGGTTTAGTAGTCATGAGGTCTTGGGTGACAGGTTGGACTTTGATGATCCTTGAGGTCTTTTCCAACCTTATTGATTCTGTGATTCTGTGATTTACCCAGTCAATGCCATCACTCAGAGTCATATTAAACAGGACACCAAGGAAATTAGAACAGATCTAATTCTTTAGGGTATAAATCAATCTCTTAACTGATGACAAGCTGGAGTTACTCCCTTTAAATTTATTTTCACTTAGGAGTACTTTTTACAGAGGAACTTCCACTCCTCTCTACCTGAACTGGGGGAAAAAAACAGAATGGTAGGCGTTGGAAGGGACCTCTGGAGATCATTGAATCCAACTCCCCTGCTAAAGGAAGATGACCTAGAGAAGGTCACACAGGAACACATCCAGATGGGTCATGAAAGTCTCCAGAGAAGGAGACTCCACAATCTCTATGGGCAATCTGGTCTAGGGTTCCATCACCCTTACAGTAAAGAAGTTTCTCCTCGTGTTGAGGTGGAACTGTGTGTGTTCCAGTTTGTATCCATTGCCCCTTGTCCTATCACAGGACCCCATTGAAAAGAGACTGACCCCTGCTTCTTGACACCACCCTTCAGATATTTATCAACATTAATAAGAGCTCTTCTCAGCCTTCTCTTTTCCAGACTGAACAGCCCCAGGTCTCTCAGCCTTTCAAAATCTCAGCTTAGATTCTATGGAACAGTGCTGACTGCAGGCTGTGGCCACAGCAGTTTGCTGGTGCACCCAGCTCCAGCAGAGCAGCATCCCACCCATGGCCACAAGTCACCCTCCCAGAGGGAAAGTGCCGCCCTGACCCCGGGCAATTAGTATTTGCCTCGCGCCCTGATGCACAGAGGCCTCTTATCCTCTCTAAGCTGTGATCCTCTCCTGTTATCCCCTTTGGTGTCTAATCCTCCCTCGCATCCCACTAAGCTGCTGACGTGGCTGTGCCCAGACCCTGACAGCCATCCAGGAATAATTCCTGCATCTGAGGGTGGCAAACCAGAGCAGGCTCAGGAGGGAAGACTAGCCACCCTCAACAGGCTGAAAAATTAAACTGGAATGAAAAATCAGCTTTGGGGAGGGAGATTTCCTCCCAAATCCTGCAGACAGCTACTGAAAGACCTTCCCCACTGCTTGACCTTGATAAAAATATTCACTCCAAATGAGATGGGAGGCACAAATGCAGTTAATTGCTGGCTCAGGCTCTGCTTGTGAGTTGCAGAGATCCCTAGGGCTTGGTGGATCATGTCATGTGGGACATCCCGATGGCTGGGTTGTCCTTAGCATGGGAGCTTCCTGGCTTGCTGCATCACCTCTAGGACTTTGCAGAGGGCAAAGCTTTTGGCTCTTTGCTCTCTCTGCAAGCTGCACCAGCCCTGGGCTCTGCCTGGCAGAGGTGTTGCAAACTCATGACACTTGTAGGTGCCCTTTCCCAACCATCGTCTCCAGGGAGCTGCCTCCCTCCTCTTCCTGTCTTTTGCCATGGTCACTTGGAAACAAATGTTTTAATGCAAAGAAGGGAAAAAACCTCTACAAACCCAAACCTTCAATTTATGGCCTGGGACACACCCAGAGCCTGGAAATGTTTAAGATCAGGCTGGATGAGGCTTTGAGCAACCTGGTCTAGTGGAAGGTGTCCCCTGTCCATGGCAGGAAGGGTGAAACTTGATGATCTTAAAGGTTCCTTCTAGGTCAAACTCCATGATCTTATCCCCAGATCCTGGCCTCCAGCATGAGCTGATCCCAGTAAAAAGCTCCTGCTCACATGAGGAAAAGCTTCTTAGCGTCATATTTGGTGGGGTGGAGGTAACCTGGCAGCTGCCCACATCCGCCTGTGCTGCGGTCAGTCCCCAGGCTGACTGCTGGTGTCCTGTGGTGTCCCAAACCCAGGGCTGTGAGTGCCATCCTGCTCCATCACAGCCCAGCAGCGTTAATCACTCCTCATTACTTGGTAATTACTCAGTAATTACTACATCTTCATTCCCCAGCCTGCCTCCCTGCACCCCACAGCCTCGTCCCAGTTAGGGGCATCTCTTGATTATCCCTAATGAGGGTGATGCAGCTGAATGCCAAAATCCCCATTTCCCTGTAATTCGCACCACAGTAGAGCAGCTGGAGCTAAAGCCACCCTGACTTTGTGACTGTGGGGCTTGTTACTCACTAATTCTCCTCTGGACTCACCAGGATGATGAGAGAAAGGGGAGATGTCCCCTGGGATAGCCACAGGGCACACAGCTGTGCTGGCCCCAGGCAGCTTGTTAGGGTTTTCTCATCCAGGGCAGGGTACAGGCAGCCTTTGCCAGCAACAAGAGCAATGTGGGGAGCACACCAGTGGGGCTGAGACCTGCCAAACTTATTCCACTCCAGGAGGGCTCCTTGCTTGTAGGGCAGCACAAGGCACATGCCAGGAGCAGGGTTGATCCAGGGCAGCTGCATGAGTCTTTCTGGATGCTGGAGTAAATAGGAAGGCAAAGTCCCAAACTTGCTTTTTTCACTTTATTCAGGGAATTCCTTATTTCGTTTATTCCTTTTCCTTAGGGAAACTGAGGCACAGGCTCTGAGGGGCTTTGGCTGCAGGGATGTGCCACCATCCCAGGGCAAGGCAGGAATGGACCACATCCTGTTCTTCCTCATCCCCACCCTGCAGGGAACCAAGTATCCTGCAGTCATTCCTTCATGTTATGGGATTTGAGGAGCCACTTCTTGGATGCCTGCAGAAACCTTGCCTCAGCTGAGCCAATTGCAAGAACCACTGGATCCCTTTGCCAGGTGGGAATTGCCTCCTGGGCATCGAGGTCTTGTGTCTGGTCCTGTTATACCTTGCTGGTGGGAGTCAGGATTACTGCTAGGCAAGGGGGGTTGTCAGGGATGCTGAAATGAATGGGATTTGGAATGGTGGCAGCTTGAGTAGGATCCTTCTTGAGTCTTTTTCAAAGGGGGGGAAAAAGAAAACAGCCTTTCAGGACAGAAAATAAAGAGCCAAGCCCTTTGGAAGCACCTATTGTGGCAGGAGTTGCTTTGCTCAGCTCAGCATCCTTAGGGAACCATTGGTCCCCCTTGAGCAAGAAACCCTCCACAGGGGAAGAAACAGCAGTGGCTGTTGCAAGGAGGAATTACCAGAGGTGAGCACCCAAATGCAGCTGTTGAACCCCACAAAAAAAGGCTGCAGGGGAATCTGAGTCCTCCCCTTGCCCAAAAACCTCACCAGAGCTGCAAATGGCTCCATCCCACCAGCAATGCAGGTGACACCCATGGGGCCATGACCAGCCCCTCAATCTATTTTTGGCCATGTTAATAATGGAATCATAGAATCACTGAGGTTGGGAAAGACCTCATCCAGTCCAACCACCAACCCACTAAACCATGTCCCAAGTGCCATGTCTGCAATGGCTCAGAGGAATCTCGGAGATTTTTGTCCTAAAAAAAACTTTGTTGGTTTGTTTTTGTTTTTTTGTTTAAAGTTTGAGGTATGATGTTCCCAGCATGGGATCTCAGTGGGGAGCACAGAGTTGATTAGGGCCATAAGGATAGTTCAGGGACTGGAACATTTCTCTTATGAGGAACAACTGAGAGACCTGGAGCTGTTTATTTTGGAGAGGGCTGACAGGAGATCTTATTAACGTTGATAAATATCTGAAGGGTGGGTGTCAAGAAGGGGACAGTCTCTTTTCAGTGGTGTCCTGTGATAGGACAAGGGGCAATGGATAAAAACTGGAACACAGGAAGTTCCACCTCAACATGAAGAGAAACTTCTTTACTGTAAGGGTGATGGAACACTGGCCCAGACTTTCCAGAGAGGTTGTGGAGTCTCCTTTTCTGGAGATTTCCAAGAGCTATCTGGATGCATTCCTGTGTGACCTGTTGTAGGTGATCCTGCTTTTCAGGGTTGTTGGACTCAACTATCTCTGGAGGTCCCTTCCAACCCCCACCAGTCTATGATTCTGTGATTGAGGACACGGCAGCAGGGGGGAAACGAACCCCTGGAATTTCCCTTATTTTACCCCAGTGCTGGGAGAGGTTTGGGGTTGCTCAGCACAGGTTGTTGGCTGCACTGGTAGCACATGGCTGGCTGAGGGCCAGTCCCCAAAGCAGCAGCGTGGGGTTTGAGCTTCTCCCTGGGGTGAGTGCAGTCAGCATCAGTGCTAAAAAAATGACATGACGGAGGCATGAATCAGCAAGAGGAAAATTCCCACCGTCCAGGGAGGGAGAGGAGGCGGGAAAATTACAGGCAGAGCCGTGGTGGACTTCACAAAGCAGCTTTGTGGGGTGGGAATAGGAACGTTGAGGTCTGGAACTGTGGTGCAGGATCAGCCCGTGGGGTGTAGCAATGGGGTGATGAATTGAGGATGTTCAGCTGATGATCCTCCAGGCTCAAATTTCAGCTGCCAAGAGCCATGGGAAAGCTGCCCCAGCTACCAGTCTAACAGCAACACTGAAGTGTGGGCTTTCTCCCCAGATCCACTGTCCTCTGTGGTGTGGTCAGGTCCTGAGCATCCCAAGGCAAAGGCATGCAGGATTCAGTACTCTGGTGCATGTACAACAGCTGCAGCTTTCTTGATGCCTGTGTGCAGGGTTAAGCCTCTCCAGTCATAGCCTAACCCCCCAAATGAGGCAAAAACTGTGTTGGGGAGGAGAAGCATCCCCTGGGTGGGATGCTGAGCTGCTGCAGTTTGTGCTTCCATGCCAAAGGGTCTTTTCCCACCACACATTGCTGCCTGGAGGAGCTACAGCTGATGGTTTAGGAGAGAGGTCACAGAGATGGGGCCATATTAGCTCACCAGTAATGCAGCTGAGATAAGCAGCATGGTGGAAGCCATAAACAAGATTGATGCATGGATTAAAGAGACAGAGGAAAGGGAGGCAAAGGTTAAGAACATAAATAGGTGAAGCTCTAATCAGGAGCACAAGGTAGAGGCTGGGAAGAAGAGACAGTGAACAAATCAGAGAGTGAGTTGCTGGAGGGTTAGATAAACATAAAAGTGATGGGGAAATCAAGACAAGTAAGGTGGATAAATAAGCAGCAAGATGAGATCAGCACTGGGGAGCTGGAAGTTAGGAAGAGCTGGGACTGCAGGGAGGAGGGATGGGAATGTGGTACCCACTGTGCCAGGGCGCTTGGCATCTCCAGAGGGGGAAGAAATACAATCAAAACCCAGCATCTCCCAAATGCAGCTCATCTCAGTTCCCTGCCAAGCGCCAAGTGGCTTTATACAGCTTCCCATTTCCCCAGCTCTCTGCTCAGACATCAATTTTATGGCCCGAATCGAAAGAGCTGTTTGAAACAAAGCGAGTGGCACCTCAGCTCTTATGCCTGGTGGCAGCCAGGCACTGGAAGTCAGCACCACGCTGCCTCCCCTCCACCCCTCACGAGCCCTCCACAAGACTGCATGATTAATCACATCACCTTGCCCCCTGAAAGGATGCTCCAAAATATATCTGCGGACATGCACAGCATGCATGCTGCTCCTGTGAACACTCATGGTGGAGTTCTGCTGGCTTTAAGGGTGGGGATGATGCAGGGATGTCCTGGTGTTGGAAAGATGGAGAGGGACAGAGGGAAAAACCAGAAATTCTTCCATATATATGTAGGCATGTTGGACAACTCTACATCTCCTAGAGGAGCAAGCCACCCCCTAAATGTTCTTTTTGTGGCATGACTGAAATGAGCTGAGGTGGAGAAAAACCCCACCCTGCTGATGCTCTGCTCTCCCCCACCACCATCCCTGCCCATCCAACAGAGTTGGATGCTGTTGGGGATGGGGAATGGTCATCTTATGCTCTTTTCCTGAGTGGCAGGGATGCTCACACTCCAGCAAACTCCTCCAGGAGCCATGCTCCCCTTATCCTTGAAGACAAGTGTTTACAACTGCTTGGACAGTGAGTAGTTTTTACAAGAGTTTTTACAACTTCTAGAAGTGCTGAGTTGCAGTCCTGGTGTCTCAGAATAGGCTGTCATTAAAGCATCAGGATCCTTCAGTTGTCAGTTCTTCTTCTTTATTATATCAAAGACACTCAGCAAAGGCCAAAATAAAGGAAAATAATCTGGGTGATTTATTCCTCTTTGTAATTAGAGCTGGTAATTAGACTCTCCTTTGAAACACAGTGGGTTTGTGTCCAAGAAGCATTGGCAACCTGGGTAGCTGATTGGAAATGAGGTCTTAGAGGTCTTTTCCAGCCTTAATGATTCTACCCCAAGATCTGAAACTCTCTGGCTGGCTCACTGGGGGACATCACAGCAGTATCACCAGCATAGCTTTGGTGGAGGATGTGCCCCTCTTACCCCAACTATTTTGGGATTTTTTTCCTTTGTTGGTCTAGTTTAGGATTCCTGTTGTTCAGCCTCAAGACGGGGAGGACCTTGGAGTACCTTGGCTTGTGGCTCCTTGATAGGACCAAACAATTACTACGTAGTTATTGAGAGAATAATGGAGAGAATGGAAACAAGCTAAAAAATAAGTATCAGGAGAAGAAATATCAGAGGCTTTTCCATTACTCAAAGGAGCTTGTTCTGATGGGGAAGGAGGGTGCCTGTGCAGGGTACCAAACTCAGAGTTTTTCCACCATTTCCTTCTCCTCGATGTTCACCAGTGCTGCTGCTGGAGATGTTTTCTCTGGCACCATGCTGGGATGGGCTTTTCCTAAGGGGGAGAAAGTATATCCCACTGGCTTTCAATGCAGTGTTTCTTTGGGGATCAATTTATCTGTCCAACACTTGAACTTTGTGACTTTGCACTTTCCTTTAGACACATTGACCACAAGGGTCTGCTGGGCATCCTAAAAATAGAACAAAATTATGAGAGAGATGTTAAAAAGCCACTTTAGCTGATTCCAGCCTTTCAAGAAAGGGGACTGTTCAAGAGGTGAAGGGCTGGCTAGCTCATCTGAGGACTGCCAGACCTGTCATATGAGGAAAGGCTGAGAAAATGGGGTTTGTTCAGCCTTGAGAAGTCTTAGGCCTTGTTACCATGGACCAGCACACAAAGGATGGCTACCAGCAGGGTGCAGACTCCCTTTTTACATGGAGTCCTACAGAGAAGACAAGGGGCAATGGACACAAGTTACTGCTGGGGAGATTCCAATTGGAATCCAGGACAAAATGTTTTCCCATGGGAACAATTAGAGACTGGAATCATCTCCCAAGGGGAGCAGCAGATTCTCCTACATTGGAGAGTTTAAAGATTAACAGGTGCTGGTCCATCTCATTTCAACTATATTGTTACCTAGAAAGGTTGGCTCCTTGGGGTCCCTTCCAACCTTGGCACTGTGTGATTCTGTGATATTAATTTATCAGTAATCCCTTCATCCTGTATGACTTTTACATCTGCTCCTGCCACCACTCCATGGGGCAACTGTGGCCACTTTCTTCCACCCCATCCCATCTAACTCTATCACACTCCACCTCAGGTCCTCCTCACCTCCTTCATCCTCAGCCCATGGTGACTTCAGGCTGCATTTGCTCTTGGGTGTTAGATGGTTTGTTGTTATATTTATTTAGGCCCAGAACTGGAAAGGAGAGAGGATGTTCTGGGAATTGTTTGCAGTTGGGTTTAATTCATTTTTAATCAGCTGATGGTACTGATTTGATGCAGACTGTCTTCCCCAGCTGAGGGTAATCAGGACAGAGTGAGCCTTTTGCTTGGAGTTATTTAGAGAGGCATTTTAGAGAAATACTGTTAGAGAGGTTATTTAACCATATATTTATCTTCATTGTGTACTCAGCTTTTTCGTGGGCTTCCCAGCATTTAATGCTGAAAGATTTTATTTATTTTGTCATTTGGAGGGAATTCAGGCCTGCCAAAGTGCCCGGGATGGATAGCCCTGGAGGCTGCCATAATCTGTTCAGACCATCTGGGCTCCAGCTCCCTGAGCAGCCCCGGCAGGGAGGGGTGTGGAAAGCTTTAGCAGATCCCAGCCCCACCAACAGGGGAAATTGGGATTGTTTTGGAGATATGGTGACAGAGAGATGGGGATGTGATGGGTCCTGTCAGTCCCTGAGGTGTAACACTGCTCCCGGTGCAGCATCTGAAATTGTGGCCTGAAACTGTGCCAGGAGAGGTTTAGGTTGGATATTAGGAACAGTTTCTTTACTGAAGGAGTGGTCAAGCATTGGAACAGGCTGCCCAAGAAGGTGGTGGAGTCACCATCCCTGGAGGTGTTCAAGAAAGTTGTGGACACGGCACTCGGGGACATGGTTTAATGACCATGGTTTAATGGCCAGGTTGACTGTTGAACTTGGTGAACTTAGAGGTCTTCTCCACCAGAAACAATTCTATGAGCAAGACTTAGTCCCCATGAGGGGGTGAGTTTTGCTCTGGTGGGTTGGTGATCAGCTGGGGGCAAAATTAGACTAGGAGGTGGTGGCAGCCCTACAAAGCCTGAACTCTTAACCAGAGAACAGCTGAATGTTCCAGCAGCCAAACTTCCCATCCATGCCACTTCAAAAACCATCCTCCCCAGGGAAGCAGGAAGCAAACCTAATGCCTGGAGAGCAGCTGAAGAAATATTCATTTACTCCTCCAGGTCCATAGGTATTCTTAGGCTAAGCACCTGCTTCCCAGCAAAGCCCCTGGGGCTGATGCTTTGTGAGGAACTACCAGCAGGGGTTTGTGACCCCTCAGAGATGCTCAGGGACCAGCAAATCCCCCAGCAGTGCCTTCAGGGGCTGTGCTTGCTTTTGTTTTTCTCTTGTTGCAAGGAGTAAAGCATCTGTCTGGAGACGGTGAATTATCCCCTCGGCTGGTGTATAGCTAATGTAATTAAGCTGCATTTAAAGACTCCCCAAGGTGCTCCCTTCTCAGCTCAGTGTTTTGCAGCGTGCTTGCTCCTAACCACAGCTCTCTCAGCCCAGATCATTCCTTTTGGGCATCCCCAGATGCCTTTGCAACTTGTTTGCTATTGGGTGGTAAAAGCCATTCTGTCCAGTCTGTGTCCCAGACAGGAGATGACGGATTGTTTGTCATCCATGCATAGGGCATGTGGGCTGCCAAGCAGCAGGATTAGACCCTCACAAGGGGCTCTGTGCAAAACTGGGGTCATCTTGGTTCAACCCCACAATTATTTACTGACCTCAACAAAAATTTCCAGTGTTTCTAAGCTTGTAAAAACCTCCATGCTCTGCTGCCTCTCATGATTCTATGTTTTACAGCAGGGAAACTTGTGTTCCCTTTTAATTTATAAAAATTCCCAGATGTTCTGGCTCCAGATGTGCAGCCTGGGCAGCACAAACCTGCTAGCCAGGGCTTACTAGGGGTCTTATTTTAATTCTGAAGGTGTTTGCCAGCATGCTGCCTGCTTTCTGCCAGCTCTTTGCTTTTCTTTAGTGATTAAAAGCAAGGTATGGGTTGGAGCTGGCAGGAGGTCATGGCAGCAAGGGCAATCCCACTTTATGCCATTTAGAACTTGTGGGTGTGGATTAAAATGAAAAACCAGAAGAGCCAGTCTCTGTCCTGGTGCTGCTTTAGGTACACCTGCCTGTAGGTTCCCAATTCTTCCATCTTCCCCTTGACCCCAAAAGACCTTAAATGTCTCTGTGTTATGCTCAGCCTCCCCCACACGATTGCTGAGGTGTGGGCAGGGCATCACTGGGTGCTTAAGTGCCCTCACCAAATCCCCATGGGAATGGCATGGATGAGCAAGAGTGCTGGCTGTCCTTGTGTCCTTTGGGGAGGGCACTGCCCTGTGTCTTAGAATCATAGAATTGTTTTGATTGGAAAAGACCTCTAAGATCATTGAGTCCAGCCATCAGCCTAAGGCTACCAGGGCCTGAACAGCTCCAGGCATGGGGCTTCAACCACTTCCCTGGGAAGCCTGTGCCAGTCTTTGAGAATACTTCCAGTGAAGAAGTTTCTTCTAATTTCTAACCTAATTTCTTCTAATATCCAACCTTAATCAACTTTCCCCTCCCAGTGCTGCCCAGTGAAGTCTCAGGGGGGTTCCAGCTCCCCCACCTACCTAGCGATATCTTTTTCCCTCTGAGCATGTCTCCCTCTTAGTGCTGTGAAACCAAACAGAGCACAAAATCTGAGTAGCACAAGGTTGCAGTTTTTTCCACCCTACCATGGGATCCATTATTTAGGAAGCTTATTGACTGTGGGAAATAACCCAGGGGCACTGGAATCTGAGGTACATCCTCTCTCCCACCAGAGATGGTCATTACTTGTGAGCTTCTCTGGGCTTCCCTGCTGCCACACACCACCCACAGACCCACTGGGCTTAGGGATGTGTGAAAAGGCCATGTTGGATTGCACCCTTTCCAGCAGCCTCCTGGAGTCACTGGGATCAGGCATTGCCCTCACTTTAAAGCCCATGTGCTGCATCACTCATCCGAATTTTCCTGCCCTAGCTCCCAGCTATCACTCCAGCGCTGCCTTTCCGTGCCTCCGTAAAGAGCTCTTTAGTGCCGCCTTTGGCATTTCCTCGTCTTGACAGCTCTTGCAGGGAGTCATGAAGTCACCTCTCAATCTTTGGCATAAACTGAGCAGGACAAGCTCTCTCAAGCTGGCAGTTTCCCAGTCCTTGGGGAGTTCTGTGACTCCCTCTGTAACCAGTCCAATCCCTCACCATCATGGTGCATGGGCACTGGACCCCCTGCCAGAGTGCTTGTCCTCACCTGCATCAGTGCTGTACTGGGGATAAAATCATGTAATCACAGAATGGTTGGGGTTGGAAGGGACATTTAAAGGTCATCTAGCCCAACCACCCTGCAGTCAACAGGGACATCTGCAACTGGAGCAGGTTGCTCAGAGCCACATCCAAGCTGACCTGGAATGGTACCAGGAACGGGGCATCTTCCGCCCCTCTGGGCAACCTGGGACAGTGTCTCACCACCCACATCGTACAAATTTCTTCCTTCTACCTAGTCTGAATCTATCTCTTTGAGTTTAAACACATCACCTCTTGTGCTGTCACAACAGGCCCTGCTAAAAAGTCTGTCTCCGCCTTTCTTCTTGGACCCTTTAAGTACTGAAAGGCCACAAGAAGGTCACCCTGGAGCCTTGCCTTCTCCAGGCTGAACAACCCCAACTCTCTCAAGGGCTGGCCTCACAGCAGAGGGGTTCCAGCCCTCTGATCACTTCTGTGTCCTCCTCTGGTCCCACTCAAACACATCCATGTCTCTCATGTGCTGAGGACTTCAGAGCTGGCCACGGTCTCCAGGTGGAGTCTCATGGTACCCTACTCCTCCCTAAATGATACCACCCACTCTATGCTGGCTGAGAAGCTTTTTCCCTCCTCTTAGTGATGATGAAAGGGACTGCCAAAAGTTGCTCCTGAGTTCCCAGAGTGGCTTCTGGCAGGTGAAGTTGGTGTAGGGTAGGACATTAGGAAGAAGTTCTTTACTATGAGGGTGGTGAGACACTGGAAGAAGTTGTGAAAACCTCATCCCTGGAAGTGTTTAAGACCAGGATGGATAGAGTTTTGAGCAACCTGTTCTGGTAGGAGGTGTCCCTGCCCATGGCACAGGGGGTTGAAACTAGATGACCTTTCAGGTCCCTTCCAACCCAAACCACTCTAGGATTTTATGCTCCTTCAGCCAGGGACAAAAGGGGCATCACTGGTTGGAGGAGGTGATCATGCCCATCAGTGAAGCTGCAAGAGATGAGCTGCAGGATACCAGAAAGATAGCATCAGCAATCAGGGAGATCAAATGATGGCATTGCAATGGAGGACAGCAATGGGGTGAAGATACCTGCTCAAAGCTGGTGCAAATCAGGATACCATCACTGATCTCAGCTCACACCCAGCTGTGATACTTCAGGGAGAGGAGAATGGCCGATAAAGGAAGCAATAACAGCAGAAGACTATAAAACCATAATGAAAAATAATTAAAATGCCAGCATTGGTATGAGGATAATTGCGAACGCAGGGAAGGCAGCGGTGACTGCTCACACTGCTGAAGGCAATGAGGAGCACCAAGCAAGAACAGAGTGCTGCTGCTGGTGGGGCTGGTGGAGACACCAGTCTGGATGGAGACACAGATCTCAAAATTATAATGGGAATAATTATGACTGTAATGGGGTGGTAATAAAGATAATGGAATCGTAATTGAGGAGGGGATAGCTGTAAAGGAGGAGGTGCAGATAACAGCCTTGTAAAGGAGATGATACGAAAGATAATGGATGGTAATGGAGTTGTTGTTAAAGGTAATGGAGTTATAATGAGGTGACGGCTGCAGCAGGTAGAAGAGATGGTTGGTCTAAGGAGGACTATGATGCAGAGAGGACTCTACTTCTAATCCATCATGACAGGCAGTGCTTGAGGTGACCGTGAAGCTAATACTAACTGAAGGGGTCAATCGTTAAGACAAATGCAACCGCGCAACGAGCATGGCAGGACCGCAGTCCCTGGAGATGCAAGGTGGAGATGCAGTTCCTGGGGAGGGGGGATGCTGTGCTGCAGAGGGAGGTCCAAGGCAGAGGAGACAGTAAAAAGTACTGTGTAGTGTAGGCAAGTCCTGTGGGGTTTGCTGCCTTTCAACATCATCAGCCTAGGAGACAGGAAGGGGATGGGGAAAGCAGCCAGCAGTGGCCACATGCTCGCAGGGGAGGGTAACCCATGGCAAGGATGAGGAGCCACTGCAGCAGAGATGATGGGGATGGGGATCACCTGATGACTGTGTCAGGAACTAGCAAGGGCAGGCTGGTTCTTGCAGCATCAGGACAGACAGACAAGCAGAGCATCAGCATGCTGCCACAAAGGCACTACCACAGTGGGACAAGCAGTGGACAGCATCGTGCACTGAGGTTTTCATTTTAACTCTTCTGCTATCCATCTGCTCTTCACCTCCCCTTGAAGCTCAAACCAAGGGCCCTAACACTTTCTACAGAGCAGGTCACCCTCCTATAGTTGCTTGCCACACAACAGCAGTCAAGCCCTAGCTCATCTACCACTGCTTCCCTTTCCATGAGCCCAATTACCCTGTCAGAGAAGGAAATCGGACTGGTCTCACTTAACTTGTTCTTGACAAACCCAGGAGTTCTAATCTCATTACCCTCCAGGTTTGTACAAATTCATTGCTTAATAACTTCTTCCATTCCCCCCTGTTTTGAAGCCCCTAGCTCCCGAGGTTGCCCCTCTGCAGCTCCCAGCCTGCTGTGGGCTCCTGCAGTGTTGGAGAAATCCTGGACACTTCCAAGGTTGGGTTAGCTCTGGACATAAGCCCAGGAAGTATTTCAGCAGGCCCTGCCAACACAAACATACCTGACTGATCTAAATGCCCTGGAAGGTCTTCTCCCCACTGTCTGAGCTGGGCTTCTGCCCAGCATAATCGTCCCATCCTAATTAGCTGGGTGCAAGAGAAGGCTGAAGCAAAGCCTGTGATGAATTGAGAGAGGTTATGGAGTCTTCTCCTCTCCAGGCTGAACAACCCCAGCTCCCTCAGCCTGTCTTCATAGCAGAGGTGTTCCAACCCCCCAGTCATTTTGATGGGCCTCCTCTGGACCTGCTCCAGCAGGTCCATGTCCTTCCTGCATTGAGGGCCCCAGAGCTGGACACAGTACTGCAGGTGAAGTCTCACCAGAGCAAAGTGGCAGAATCCCCTGTCCTGGTCTGCTGGCCATGCTTCTTTTGATGCAGCCCAAGACGTGATTTGCCTTCTGGGCTGCAAGTGCATACTCTTTGCTCCTGTTCAGCTTCTCATCCATCAGCACCCCCAGGCCTGCTTTCTATCACCTCATCCCCTGGCCAGTATTGATAATGAGGATTGGTCTGTCCCAGCTGCAGGACCCTGTACTTGCTCTTGTTGAACCTCATAAGGTTCACCTGGGTCCACCTCTCCAGCTGGTCCAGATCCCTCTGGATGACATCCCATCCCTCTGGCATACTCATTTCCTTCTCATTGACCTTTTCTTCCTTCCACTTGTTGGCATTTCTTCTGCTTGCTTGGGGATACAGCACACCACCTCACTTTGACAGCAAATGGACATGACAAGGTGCCCTTCCTTATTAAGGGGATCCCAACCTCCTCCCAGCAAGGGGCCCTCATACACATCTCTGGTTCTGCTGATCCTCAACTGAACAGTAGAATCATAGAATCATAGAGTGGCTTGAGTTGGAAGGGACCTTACAGATCACCTAGCTCCAGCCCCCTGCCATGGGCAGGGACACCTCCTACTAGACCAGGTTGTTCAAAGTCTCATCTAGCCTGATCTTAAACACATCCAGGGATGAGGCAGATAAGAGCCTATTCCTCACCCACAAACTGACAAATACTGAGCCTCTCTCCATCAGCCAATTCTTAGCTCATTCCATTTATAGCTCCCCAAAACTTTTGTGATTCTGTGCCTACTTCCAGGAGAGAGGATTTAATGGATTTAAAGTACCATCTACATATGTCTGAGAAGAAGGGGAGAAGAAATGGCCATTAAATGCTCAAGCACCTGTGAAATAAAGAGATGATCTAACAAAAAAAAAAAATTAAGGGTGGGGAGAAAGAAAAAAAGGAAAAAGAAAAATGCAGGAGATGATTGCACCAGCCCTGCAGATAACCCAGGGACATTTTTTATCACCATAAGTCCATTTTCAGTCACAGATAGGACTTCTTCTTCCTAATCGCTTTCCCAACAGAAAACCATGAAGTCTCACTAACCTAAGCCACTAAAGGACAAAGCAATTGCAAGTCCTTTCTCTCCTGGCTGGGCACCAAATCAAACTCTGTTAGATACAGGGAGGGGGAAGGATGGAAACAAAATAAAAAATACACTGCAACAGGTCTCCCAAAGGGAAAAGATGGAATGAGGGTGAAGGATGGGAGGGGAAATTGGAAGAGAAACTCTGCCCAACTTGTGCACAGAGTCCTTCTTGGCTAACCAGTTGTGACTGCCTGGGAAAGGTAGTACAAAAACCTTCTATTTTTGCCACCACCACAGGCTCCAGCTCTGATAAATAACAAGCTGGAAAATCTGTGAGCACTGTCATGTAACAGAAGTCAAGGCAGGCAATAGAGCCTTGAAGAGAAACTGTCATAGTTGCCTTACATGTTGTTGCTTGGGGAGTTTGTATAGAATCATAGAACAGAATCATGTTTGGGTTGGAAGGGACCTCCAAGGTCATCAAGTCCAACATCAAATTAACACCACCATGGTCATTAAATCATGTCTCCAAGTGCCATGTCCTCACATTTCTTGAACACCTCTAGAAATGGTGACACACATACCTCCCCCTTCCACCTCCCTGGGCAGCCTGTTCCAATGCCTGACCACTCTTCCAGTGTAGAAATTGTTCCTCATATCCAACCTAAACCTCCTTAGGCACAGTTTCAGGCCATTTCCTCTCATCCTATCACCTGATACTAGGGAGAAGAAACCAACCCCCACCTCATGCCAACCTTCCTTCAGAGAGTTGTAGAGAGCAATGAGGTCTTCCCTCAGCCTCCTCTTCTCCAGACTAAACAACCGCAGCTCCCTCAGCTGCTCCTCGTAAGACTTGTTTGCTAGACTCTTCCCTGGGAAGATATCCATCCCTCATCTTCAGGACAGGGCTGGCCAGCAAGCTCAGTAGTTTGCACAATGATTTCATGGGATATTTGCTGATCATTGGGGAACAGAGCTGCTAACAAATGCTTCATGTAGGAGGAAAATCTGGGGAAGAAAAAAATTAAAAAAAAACCCCAAACCAGAGCAAAGGGGAAGGGGGGAGCATGGGAAGGAGCTGGAAAGGATCAATGTCTTGTCCACCAGCCTTAATATAAAGCATTTAAGCTGTCTGGGATCTGCTTTTCCCCAGAGTTCTCTGCTTGGCTGGACTTTAAGTGCTGCTACAGTATCATCCACATTGAAAAATGCTTGGGGTTGAGATCTATCCCCAGCCCAGGCTGTGATTCCCTTTTGGGGATGACAAGATAGAGGCAAAGAAGGAAATTAAAGGCTGGGAGAAAGAAAAAAAAAAATGAGGCTGGCTTGATGCTGGCTGCCAGAGGGAGACTGGGAACAGGATTTCTCTTCTTAGTTAAGTGGAACCCCACAGAGTAAGGGCTGACCTCTCCTTTTGCTCTCTGCCACCTCCTTTTCACTAAGGTCCCAGTCTCGTGTCTTCAGAGCCTCTGAGAAGCACCCAAAGCTCCTCAAAGTTCCTTGGCTACCCCAGAGACTTTGGTTGGGGGTTAAATTTGCATGCTGTGGTGAGTGCTGCAGCAAGTCTTGGTGCTATGAGGTCAGGTGCTCTGCTGGGACCCAGAGGCACTGGAAGTTTTGCAGTGATGGGACACATCCTGCCACCACTGAGGGATTAATCAGTCATGAAATGTTGCAGGAAGGTAGAAACCCAGTAATAAGCTAAGGCTGGCTTCAGCCACAGCTGACTGTCCCAAGCTTGCACAGATCACAGAATCATTGAATCATCTTGGCTTGAAACCAAGCCTTAAGACCATTGAGTCAAACCACTAACCCAGCACTGCTAGGTCACCACTAAACCCTGTCCTTCTGCACCACATCCCTCCAGGGATGGGGACTCCACCACTGCCCTGGGCAGCCTGTTCCAGGGATTGACAGCCCTTTGGGGGAAAAAAAATTGTCCCTAATGTCCAATCTAAACCTCACCTGGTGGAATTTGAGGCCATTTACTTCCTTTACTTGTTACTAGGCAGAAGAGACCAACCCCCACCTGGCTCAAACCTACTTTCAGGGAGTTGGGGAGAGTCAGAAGGTTTCCCCTCAGCTTCCTTTTCTCCAGCCTAAACAACCCCAGTTCCCTCTGCTGCTCCTCACCAGAGCTGTTCTCTAGACCCTTCACCAGCTTCGTTGCCCTTTTCTGGACACACTCCAGCACCTCAATGTCCTTCTTGTAGCAAGGGACCCAAAAATGAACCCACTATCTGAGGTGTGGCCACAACCCCACTCGTAGTGAAAGGCACAGCAAAAACAATAAAAATTATACCCAAATAAGATAAACCAAACATTTGCAGGCATTGCTCACTTGCTTTGATGGCAGCCTGTGCTCAGCAGCCCACACAGCCAGCCCCACTGCCAAGAGGAAAGGCCACCCATGCACCACATACACTGCTGCTTCTCTCTATGGCTTCTCCCCTGGCCAAACTTGTAAGTATTAGCACCTGGGCATCACCTCAGGATATTTCTGAAGTAGCTGGAGAGAGAAGAAAATAAAAAAGGAGAGAAAAGTCCCCAAACACTGCTGATGAGCCTAGGCCCATGGAATCATCTCCCATGGCAGACAGAAACCAGGACTGGATTCATGAGCTGTTTCACCTGGGCATCAGCCCGGTCTGAGTCAGCCTTTGGGCAAGTGGCATCAGCTCTGACGTTGCAGCATCCGAGTTAAGTCTAAAAATAAAATGAGAAAGAAGAAAAAAAAAATATTCTTAGCCTCAGACCTGTCCCAGCGTCACCCAGAGGAGACTGGGATTGAGGAGGGGGGAGATAGAAAAGTGCAGGAGGTTGGCAGCACAGCTCTGGATTGAACGTGCTGGGTGTGCAGCAAAATCAGCTGCCTCCCAGAGCAGACAGGAAGCTCCCTACGATGCCACCTCCCTCCCTCAGTTTTAGGAGGAAAGAAAAATTAAGCAAAGGAAGCATCTGAAAGGTTGTGCCAAGCCCCAGGTAGTTGGTGCATATAGCTGTGACCACCAGGCTGTAAATCCTCACCCTTATCCCTCAGCTTCTGTGGTATTGCTGCCTCCCTTGCAGGCTCAGCTGCACTCTCCAGAACAATATATTTGGGTAATTTATTCTCCCCTGGGAAGCTCAGCTCATGGGCAGTGTCTGGCTCTCTGCAAAGGTCACTCTGCTTTCTTAGCATCAACCCTCCAGCCAGGTTTGGCAGTAGGACACTGAGACCCACCACAAACTTGGATTTGCAGTAGTTTCTCCTCCTTCCTTCTCTTCGACAGCATTAGGCGGTCTGCAAAACAAGTTGTCCTGAAACATGGCTTGAGAGATTTTCCTTTAAAATTAATATTCAGGATTCAGGGCCATTTTCCAACTAAAGCCATCCCAAGTTTCACTTCATACAGGTTTGTGAGTTGCTGTAACAGGCATCACCTTGCCTTTGCCAAGCAACACATTTCTCTAACAGCCAGTCCCGGACCGAAGCCAGGAGCTGGAGCAGCGCCTGTGGGATGCTCCACTGCCCTGGATGGCTCTCAGCAGGGCTCACAGACCTGCTGCTCATGAGCAGATTTGCTCCCTCAGTGTCCTACCTTGTCCCAGACCCTATTTTTCTGTGCATTTTGCAATATGAGATGATCCCTTCCAGCAGCCCTGGTAGTGCCTCCCAGGCCTGGGAAGCAGGGACCTCCCCAGCCAATACACTTCTATGGCTGTTTAAGAGTTGATTTAAGCTCCTGCTGTCGCATCAAATAGAAATGCTTTTTAATGTGCCAAGGAAGGCTGACATGAAAAGCAGGCAAGTTTCCATCACCTATCAAAAACAACCCTTAGACTGGATGTAATGAAGAAAGCTTTTTATAATAAGGGTGGTTAAACAGTGGCCCAGATTGCCCAGAGAGGTGGTAGATGCCCCATCCCTGGAAACATCCTGGGTCAGGTGGGATGGGGCTCTGAGCAACTTGCTCTAGTTACAGATGTCCCTGCTCACTGCAAAGGGTTGAACTGGGTGATCTTTAAAGATCCTTTCCAACCCAAACCATTCTATGGTCCAACAAAAAACCCATGCTAACAAAAACATAACCTGAAGCAGACAGCCAGAGGTGTGCAAACATGGTAGAGCCACCAGGTAAGTGTTGGATGAATGGATCCCATCAGCACCAGCACCTTTTACTTAAGTATTTTAGGCTCCCCAACCTAGCAAAACCCTCTGCTTTATAAACTCAGCTGAACATAAATTTGCATTTTCTTATAGTATCACAGACTTCTTTTCAGTTGGAAAAGACCTCTAAGATCATTGAGTCCAGCTGCCAACCCTTCTTTAAAACAGGTCTACATGTCTTTTGAACACCTCCACAGACAGTGACTCCACCACCTTCCTGGGCAGCCACTTTCAATGCCTGACCACTCTTTCAGTGAAGAATTTTTTCCTATTCTCCAGCCTAAACCTCCCCTGGTGCATCTTGAGGCCACTTCCTATCATTCTGTCACTCATTACTTGGGAGGAGAGCCCAGCACTCACCTCACTACAACCTGCTTTCAGGTAGCTGTAGGAAGCAATAATGTCTCTTCTCAGGCACCCTGAGCTGGTCTGCTGCAGGATGGGTGGACTCACCATGAGTGTACCTGTGGCCACGGTCCAAAATTGATCATTTCCAGTCAGATAACAAGTCATCATCATCATCTCTCCCCTGTCTCCAAAGCCTGTGTGCATCTCAGGTGTAAATCAATTCCCAGGCTTTTGCAGAATTGGATTCCTAACACCGGAGCCTCGGGTCGCACGCTCTCAAGTGCCCCATGAGAATCCAAAGGTTGCTGGAGTGCTCTTCAAAAAATATTGCTTAAGCTCCTCAGAAAGGCAGGTACTTCATGAGGGCTCTGTCAGGTTTATTATCATGTACAGAAGCATTATCCTGTGGTTTAAGTGTAGCCAAAATGCAAAACATCATCTCCAGCAAGGAAAACCAGAGTTTGTTGAGTTGTTGACAGGGGTTTAAGTCATCTCAGGGGAAGCAGCTCCCTGTCTGAGTGTCCATCAGCTGAGTGTCCATCCTGTTCAGGTGCTCTGCCTTTAGCTGGAACAAGACTCCCCAGCCAGCTTTAACAGCCACACTCACCATTTTCCAGGGCAATTTTCCAGGCAAAGAATCCAGCAGCAGCCCTAGGGCAAGTGGATTATGTTTGCCTGACGTGCTCAGGGCAGGGGCTTCCAGTGTCTCCAGTAACCATAGCTGGGGACAGCTCTATTGCACTGGGAACTGAGCCCAAACTGATTCCCCACTGCCTATAGGACAACTGTTGTCTCCATCTCCATGGCTGCATCACATCCCAAGATGCTTTTCCAAGGTGATCCCAGGGAGGCCTCTGTCTCTCTACAACTCCCTGAAAGAAGGTTGGAGCCAGGTGGGAGTCAGTCATTTCTTCCAAGTAACAAGTGATAGGATGAGAGGAAATGGCCTCAAGTTGCACCAGGCGAGGTTTAGGTTGGACATTAGGAACAATTTCTTCAAGGAAAAGGTTGTCAATCCCTGGAGCAGGCTGTCCAGGGCAGTGGTGGAGTCTCCATCAGTGGAAAGATTCCAAAGTCATGTAGATGTGGTGCTGAGGGACATGGTTTAGTGGTGACCACTGTGTTTATATCTTATATGGGTACTTATAAAAGTGGGATGCAGAAGATCACTCAGGGCACAGCATTGTAGAGAAGGAGGCAAGGCAGAAAAGCAACAAAACAGAGCACAGGGTATAAAGTGGAACCCAGGAGGTTTTGCTTAAACATCAGGAAAGACTCCTTTTCTGTGAGGGTGACAGAGCACTGGAGCAGGCTGACCGGACAGGCTGTGCAGTCTCCTTCTCTGGAGGCTTTCAAAACTTTCTTGGATATGTTCCTGTGCAACTTGATCCAAACGAACTTAATTTGGCAGGGCAGTTGGGCTAGATGATCTCCAGAGGTCCCTTCCAACCCCTACCATTCTGTGATTCTGTGACCCAGATCCCAGAAGTTCAATGCATTTTCTCCCCCCCAGACTCCCAGCAAGGCAATGTTCACACTTATCAGAGGCCATCAGGTGCTACACAGCAGCATACACAGAAGAACGCAGAAGTAGTACTCCATGGTCTTTTGGCATTTCTTCTGCCCAGTATCAAAAGGCAACACTCCCCTAGGCACTCACCAAGTTTGGGATGTTACTCTTAGAAGCAGTCCCTAGAAAAAAAAAGTCAGTTCCTTTTCTTCTCCCTCCTACCCACATCTATCTTTCTAGAGCTATACCAACTGCAGACACTCGTTATCCTTCAATCACCACAAAACCCCTGGCCCCTGCCTTTACCATAGACCATGGAATTGTTTGGTTGGAAAAGACCTTTAGGTCCAATCATCAACCTAACACCACCATGACCATTAAACCATGTCCCAAAGTGCCATGCCCACACATTTCTTGAACACCTTCAGGCACTATGACTTCACCACCTCCCTGGGTAGGCTGTTTCAATGCTTGACTCTGCTCTTAACCTGCTCTCAGGTGACCCAAATGAGCCAAGAAATGGACCTCAAGGAGCTGAGCAGCCAGCCTTAATTCCTTATGGCTGGTGTCACCACCCTGTCATTAGCCATGCTAGAGCTGCAGCCACTTTAGAAAGGAGAAGCACAGGATGAAGGAGATGAGATTTCAAAATAACTATTAGCAATGCCTGACATCTCTGGTTTCTCCAGACCAGCCAAGGCAGGTGTGTATCCACCAGACAGGATCCCCTGCCAGGAAACACAATGATGTATGAGAATGGGCATAATGATTTGCAATCAGAAAACCTTCCATCAGAGCATCCTGTGCCATCACACAAGCAGGAATGAGGGAAAGTCCCTCCGCAAGGGACACCACAGGCTAAACACCAACTATGCCCTAGCTTTAGGGTGTCCATCTACTAGGACAGGAGAAGGTCTGAGCTGATCATAGGCAGTCCTGGCTTGCTGCCTGCCACTGACCGCATGGTTTTGGCACTCCCTAGGCCAGGGTGGCAATGAAATCCCAGACCCTGGTAGCAGATCTTGTCATGTCTATGTGCCACATGAAAAGCAACATTTACTTTTTTCCCTCAAAGCTCTACAAACCCAAATATTAGACAAAAGTATGTGTGAAGCTGCTATTGATCTGCCAGCCAAGCTTTGCCTTGAAAGAACATCCTCTTCTGCTTACTTCACTTCTAAAAGAAGACGAGGTATCAGAGACATCACAGCTCAGTTTTATCTCCTAGAGACTCACCCAGCACCACGTTAGAGGTGGGCAAGGCCATTTGAGACAGGAAGACATCTCACCCACGTTTCAGACTAGACTGGAAAATGAACCTTTTCCCATGGTTTCAGCAGTGGAGTTGTCCCTGCCACTTGCCCAGCCAAGCACGTGTCTGAGGGGTCTGTAACTCTCTGCTTTCCTTTCTCATGTGAATCTTAGAGGAGTATTATGGACTCTGTGGAAGAAAAGTGCTCTATAGATAATCCCACCAGAACAAGAGGACTTTGGGTTGTTAAATATCTATCTAGACTGGAAAATTAGATTGGCACCTCTGCACAGAAGTGAATTTCTTGCAGCTCGTGGTACTATTCATTAGGCTGTCATCTCAGTGTTTCATAAGGAGATAGCCCTCTATTATCCCCATTTTTCCAAAAGGAGGAGCAGCAGTGGCAGCAGCAAGAGGTGAAACAGCACAGCCAAGGTCAGGGTAGGGGTTAAGTGCCTGACTGCTGCTGTCCACCCAACCTACTCAGCTACACCAAAGGAATGAATTATATGCCAAGAGGTAAAACAAGCTCACCAAAATGGAAATAGCCATGCCAGAAATAGCCTCATGGTGACCTCCTCCAGAAGGACCCCTCAACCCCCTGCAAAACCCAGCTGGGGACATCGTGCTGGAGTGCAAGTGTCAGGATGTTACTTTGTCACTGGCCCCCTCAACCCCCTGCAAAACCCAGCTGGGGACATCGTGCTGGAGTGCAAGTGTCAGGATGTTACTTTGTCATTGGCCCCCTCTCAAGGAGGATCAATCTGAGAGCAGTGGTTAGGCACTGGAACAGCCTGCCTAGGGAAGTGTTGGAGTCACCATCCCTGGAGGCGTTCAGGAAACATGCAGACATGGCATGTTTGGGAGATGGTGGTGTTAGGTTGGTGGTTGGACTCTTTTCCAACCAAAATAATTCTATGAAATGTCAGTGGATCAGTCCCTTGCAGCAAGGAACCACCCAAAGCTGTTTCCATGTGGGATTCTGCCTTGCCAATTAAGGAGAACAGAGTTTCTTCTGCTGTTTGCCACTCATTTTCCCATGCAGAGCTTCTTGCACAAATCTCCTGGAGGTTTCAACCTCAGAATCTTTCTCTTGCTGCAACACTTCGACCATTAGCACAGAGTTCTGACCAGTCCTGTGATGATGCATCTCAAGCCTTGCCATCTGGTGGCCTCACCAGCAGTTTTCCAGGGATGCCCAGATTCCATAGACAGCAAAACAGCTTCAGTGCCATCCTCCCAGCCTCGCTCAACAGTCACTGCTCAGCGTTAGAGGTTCATGTCCACCTCAATTAGCAGGTTGAGTCTGCCTGATTTGACAGGGCTATCCTGCTCCAAGCAAGCATCCAGGGGCATCCATCCTGATTTTTGGCACGAATCAGATGCAGCTTATAAGAATGCAGCAGTTCCTTGCTTTCAAATTGCTGCATCCTAACTCTACAAAGATTTTTGGCCATTTCCCATCTTCCCAAGGTACTGCAATTGCTGCCCAAGTGATCTGGGCAAGCCCTGCCTGGATGGCTGCAGTGTGTGATTTATCCTTTTTTGACATAGAATGATAGATTCACAGAATAGTTTGGGCTAGAAGGGACCTTAAAGATCATCTAGTTCCAACCCCTGCTGCCATGGCCAGGGACGCCTTCCACTAGACCAGGCTGCTCAAGGCCTCATCCAACCTGGCCTTGAATACCTCCAGGTGGAGGGGGCATCCACAACCTCCCTGGGCAACCTGTTCCAGTGTCTCACCACCCTCATTGTAAAGAATTTCTTCCTAACTTCCAGTCTCAATCTGCCCTCTTTGAGCTTCAGTCCATTCCCTCTCATCCTATTGCAACAAGCCCTTGTAAAAAGTCCTTTCCCAGCTTTCTTGTAGCCCCCTTCAGGTACTGGAAAGCTGCTCTAGGGTCTCCCCAGAGCCTTCTCATCTCCAGGCTGAACAGCCCCAACTCTCTCAGCCTGTCCCCACAGGGGAGGTGTTTCGGTCTTCTTTGTGGCCTCCTCTGGACCCACTCCAACAGTTCAATGTCCTTCTTCTGCTGGGGGGACCAGAACTGGATGCAGTACTCCAAGTGGGGTCTCATGAGAGCAGAGTAGAGGGGGGAGAATAACCTCCCTTGTCCTGCTGGTCACACTTCTTTCTATGCCTGCTTGATCAGAAGAAGGGCGGCGAAGGCAGTCGAAAAATTGTTCTGACTGACTGTGGTTAAGTTTGGCTTAGAAGTTATAAGAGTCTTGGAATTACAAGGTGCTGAGCCAGCTTTCTGAGACACTGGGGACCACAGGACTTAACCCACAGATGAATTCTGACCCCTTCATGGAAGGGGTTATATCACATCATTGCCTGTCACAGGATGGAAGGAGTCTTCTTCGCCCTGAGTCTTACATCTCCACGCAGATCTTCAGCATCAAACCAGCCTTTAAATTGATGTGAAGTGCTTGCTTGTGAACTGTCTAACCCCAACACTTACAATACTAGTGGGACAACTAAAGTGAGCAAACCCAAGGTCTAGCTTAAAAAACATCACAAAGCAGTTGGCTTGCTTCCAACTTCCTGCAACCTGCACCATCTCCAGGCTCAGTCAAACTATGTTTTGCATTTACATCCACTCTTTAATGAGGTACTTACCTATTATAGGGGCAATAAAACCCAACCTGACTCAGATCTTCAGCTGGTGCAAGCTCACATTGGTTACAGCTATTTTCCCTTTCCAAATATCTTGGGTTTCCCTGCAATAAAAGGGAGGTTATTCCCAGTTCTTCCACAGGAATGTTAAATGGAGAGAGATATGTCCAGGTCTTCTGCCATAGTCCAACAGAAGCAAATCTATTTTTAACCTAAATGCTCCAGTAGAAACCATCAGAGCCTCCTACATTAAAAAAAAAAAGAAAAAAAGAAAAAAAGATTGGCAAAATCTCTGGCATACCTTGACTACAACCATGTTATATACCTGCAGTGGCACTGGGAGGTCTGTGCAGGTGCCCAGCCAGCCCCTTAGATCCAGACAACAACATGACTTGTACAGGACCCCCATCCTAAAATCCCAGACCAGCTTCATCCTACACCTGTGAGACCCTCTCACTGCTCAAGTCTGGACAAGTTAGGAGAGCCCTGAGCCATCATGGTCTCCAAGGCTCAGTGGATGGCTATGGTCTTCCTCACTCCTCCCCGACCCTCCATGCCCTTCTTCGGGAGCCCAAAACCAAGCCCTTGAACCATTAAGGGATGTGGACTCCCAGCTTCTCCTTCAAGAATGTGCACATTCTTTCTTATTTTTGGTGAAAGCAGTTTTGAAGAGCATCAGGACAGAGAGGCAAGGTGAAATTTCTCCCTTAGCTTTTGGCTTCCTAAAGACACCTGCTCTCAGACCCTGTTCTCCCACCTAAGCATCTGGAGGTGTTCAAGAAATGTGTGGACATGGCAGTCTGGGTCAAGGTTTAATGGCCATGGTGGTCTTAGGTTGAAGGTTGGACTCCATGATCCTGGAGGTCTCAGAATCACAGAATCAACCAGGTTGGAAGAGACCTCCAAGATCATCAAGTCCAACCGATCGCCCAACCCTAACTAATCAACTAGACCATGGCATTAAGTCTCCTCCAACCAAAGCAATTTCCTGATTCTGTGATTTCAGAGGCAGCTTCCTCCTTACCAGGGCAGGAATGAGGAACATGGTCCTGGGATGGGGAAGCCACATCTCCCACACTGGGCTGGACCAGGGCTCATGTGCATGTCCCAGGGTGCTGCATCCCGGTGTTGGGGCAGCTGGTACCTGTACAGACCCAGAGCTGCAAGGCTCCTCTCAGCTCTCTGTCTCTGGAATGTGTTAACCTCAGGAGCTTTCCTAAACACCGCATCCCCTGAGCATCTCTCTCCTCCTGCAGCGTCTGGAAACGCCACCTCCTCTCCAGACACACACAGAAGGCTCATCAGAAGTGAGAAAAGCCTCAGATTAACCTGTCTGACACAACAGCCTGTCTCTGCCTTCCCCACTCCAGGAGCAAGCACCCATCATCCCCTTCATCCCCTGAGGGAGGAATACATCCAGGACGTGTCACACCCAGCCTGGCTGCTGGGTCAGAAGGAAGCCTTTATTGCTGCAAACTGGATATACATTATTTATCAAATGAAGTCTCTGCAGCAGCACTACAATTAATTGCTCTGCTCTGGCTTGCTCCTGCTCTCTTTTCAATGGGAGATGATAGAAATGAGAGAAAACATTTGCAGGCTTCTCATGGTCTCCACAGGGATCCAAAAGTCTCCCCAGAAGGGACCTGGGACTGGTTTTGCCCAAGGAAAATCACCCTCTAGTGACAGGCAGCCAGACTGTGGTAGCTTTGTTCGAACCCCAGATCTATTGCACAAGTACCTGCTGCTGTTCTGAACACTCAGGGGGGAATGACAATGAGAAGGCAAGTAGAAAATAGCAACTAGTGGAGGGCTCAAACAGCGTGATCCCTGCCAGGTTGCACACATGTCCCTCAGCCATAACACATCGTTTAGCTTGAGTGATATATTAAAAAGCAAAATCTGGTTGCTTTGGTTTTTTTCCAGGTGGGGATAGTTATAAAGCAGGTAGGTAAAGAGACACAGCATAGAACCACAGAATCATAGAAGCACTGTGGTTGGAAAAGACCTTTAAGATCATCCAGTCCAGCCATTCTCTGAGCCTGCCAAGGCTGGTGCTAAACCAGGTCCCTCAGCACCACATCTCTGTGTCTTTGAAACACCTCCAGGGATGGAGATTCAACCACCTCCCTGGGGAGCCTGTTTCAGTGTTTTGGCTCTCAATAAAAAAGTTTCTTCTAATATCCAGCCTAAACCTCCCCTGGTACAACTTGAGGCTGTTTTGTCTTCCCATATCACTAGCACCTAGGGAGAAGAGACCAACACCCATTTGGTTCCAACCTCCTTTCAGGGAGTTGTAGAGAGTGAGAAGGTCTCCCCTCAGCCTCCCTTTCTCCAGGCCAAACAACCCCAGATCCCTCAGGTACTCCTAAGAAGACCTATTCTCCAGACCTTTCACCAGCTTTGTTGCCCTTCTCTGGCCCCTCTCCAGACCCTCAATCTTCTTCTCATAGTGAGGGCATGCAATACCCTTGTCACATCAGCCCTGCTTCATCTCTTTGGTGTAAAAATACACATGGGTAGGGAAACAATTTTAAACCCCAGCAGATGAGCATTTATTTTCCATTCTCTGACTTCAGGCCAAGCTGTAAATGAGTAGGCAAACCAACAAGCAAGTTAAAAGCTGTGCTCATCTGATTTCAACAGCTTTTACCAAAAGCAAACTGAGTTCCTGGGTGCTCCTGCTTAGGGTTCCAGGAGAAAACTGCCATGATCCTCTAATTATAGTTTAAAAGACCATGATAATAGCAGGGGGTTTCCTCCCCTGGATCCGTTTAAACATGGTTGTGCTGTTGGCATGTGGTGATTATATGGGCTGATGGATGTCACAGAGCATCTGATTTCTTCAAGTGACTTCGCACTTCATCACACTCTCCTCTGTCTTCATCAGCCTGTACACTTGACCTGCACCAGGGGTGATGGGTGGTGGTGTTTTGGTGATGGAGCATCCCAAGCTGGGTCATTTGCTAAGCCCTGAGGAGGTCCACGCTGAATCATAGACTCTAATGCAACATGACAGCCAGCATCAACTACACGAGCACGAGGACTTGCTGCCAGAATCAGAACTGAGTGCTGGGAGCAAATGAGGAATAAAAGCCTCATGCCCATGGCTGAGCATGATCTGAATCCAGCTGGCTGTGGGTTCACAGGGTAAGTGGGGTGGGATGAACTAACTGTGGAGGCTCTCGTGCTTGCATTTCTCCATGCTGGAGGATGAGTGGGTACCCTACTACCCAGTCCTGCCTTATCCTGATACCCACAAATCTCTGCCTATGCATGCATGGACAGAAAGCGGGATGCTGCTGAGGTGGGAGTGGGAAGGCGTGGCAAAGCCATGGCTGTGGGAGAGGGAGAAGAAGGGAGGTTTGACTGTCCTGGGTGGCAGCACCTCTGCAATACTGCACATGCAGGTTCCACACCATGCTCATGTTCAGCTGGGTCCTACGTTACCCTCCAAAATTAATTACCAGCACCCCTGCTGAAGATAAAACTGAAATCGTATTTATTTTTATGCTTACATTCCAGTTGCCATGTAATTAAGTGCTACCACATAATTAAAGAGGATTTGGAGGGTGTTTATGCCCTGCAATGCTCCATAATCACAGTTAATTCCTCCTTTATGGCTTCCAAGCATCTCCAGCAGAGCTCTGGGAGCTGCTGGGACAGGTAGAGTGGCTGTTGGAGGGCTCAGCAATGCAGTGTCCAGCTTTAGCTCTGAAGGGTAGCATCTCAAGAACGTCTAGCCCTGGCCCAAAATCTCTCCCTAGGCATGGAGCCAGAGTGATGACCTCTAGAAGCTCCCAGGACCATCATTACAGGCAAATGGTGATGCAGAGGAGAGCAGCAGGAGCCATCCCAGCCTCTGCCCCCAGGTCCTCCTGGTAAAACTGCTTTAACTCCTGGAGACACTGCATAAGATGAAACAAAGCCTTCTGCAGCACACAGCACCCCTGACAGGGGATTTATTTCACAACTGACTGTGAAGTGTGGGACATGATGATTTCTCTTGGGCAGGGAATCCCAATGGATAGGGTTGTCCTAGAAGCAGGGAAGCTGAGGCCATCTCCAACAGATCTTAGCCCTTGAAGGGCCAGGCTAACAACTATTCACCTGCCAACACTCAGATCACACATCCAGACACAGAAGAAGGTATGCAAGAGCTCAGTTTTAACAGTCAGCAGTTCCCATTAGGAGTTGGGGGATGAGGCACCACTTGACCAAGGTGTCACATATAGAATCACAGAATCATTTTGGTTGGAAAAGACCTTTAAGATCAAGTCCAACCATTAGCCCAGCACTGCCAGGGCACCACAAAACCATCTCCCTCAGCATTACTTCTACAAGGTCTCTAAATCCCTACAGGGATGGGGACTCCACCACAGCCCTGGGCAGCCTGTTCCAAAGCTTCACAATCTTTTTAGGGAAGAAATTGTTCCTAATGTCCAGGCAAAACCTGCCCTGGATCAACAAGAGGACATTTTCACTTGTCTAATTGGAAAAGAGACCAACACTCACTATATTCCAACCTCCTTTCAGGGAGTGGTAGAGAATGAGGCAGCGTCCCCTCAGCCTCCATTTCTCCAAGCTAAACAACCCCAGTTCCTTCAGCTGATCCTCACAAGACTAGTGCTCTAGACCCTTCACCAGCTTTGTTGCCCTTCTCTGGACCTGTTTCAGCACTTCAATGTCCTTGTAGTGAGGGGCCCAAGACTGAATTGAGTATTTGAGAACAGGGGGACAATCAGGACAATGTCCTGGTCCTGCTGGTCACATTATTGGTGATCCAGGCCAGGATGCTGTTGACCTCCTTGGCCACTTAGGCACATGCTGACTCAGGTTCAGAGAGCTGCCATCCAACCCCCCAGGTCCTTTTCTGCCAGGCAGTTTCCAGCTATAAGTCTCCCCAGAGCATTCTCTTCTCCAGACTGAACAGCCCCAATTCTTTCAGCCTGTCTTCATAGGGGAGGTGCTCCAGCCCTCTGATCATCTTTGTGGCCCTCCTCTGGACCTGGCCCAGCAGGTCCACATCTCTCTTGTGTTGGGGGTCCCAGAGCTGGGCACAGTACTCCCAGTGAGGTCTCATCTCACCAGAGCAGAGCAGCAGAATCACCTCTTTTGACCTGCTGGCCACAGTTCTGTTGATGCAGCCCGGGATGTGATTGCCTTCTGGGCTGCAAGTGCACACTGCTGGCTCCTGCCCAGCTTTTCATCCACCAGTACCCCTGAGTCCTTTTCTGCAGGGCTGCTCTCAATTTCATCATACCCCAGCCTGTCCTGACCTAGGTACAGTACCTCGCACTTTGCCTCATGGGACTGTCTTCAGCCCACCTCTCTGGCCTGTCCATGTCCCTCTGGATGACATCTTGTCCTTCAGTCTTATCAACTGCAGCGCTCAGCTTAGTATCATCCGCATTTGCACTTTACCTGTTAATGTGAAAATGAAAGGAGATTCCCCCAGAAACCTTTGTGCTGAGCTGCTGCCTGCTCTCCAGTGGGAGCTCAGGGAGGCTATTGATATATGCCATGGCAATTCAATAAAAGAATATGTAATGGAAGCTAGATATAACGTGGGCTGCGGCCACAGAGGCAGGCAGGAGTTATTAAGCTGCCAGCATTTGCAGGCAGTTGGGGGAACTATAGATTTCTTCCTCCGTGTTTAGTCAGGGAACACTGGGGAGAACAAAGTATTTCATCCTTAAAGAAGTAATTAGTCAGATGGGTGAAAATTGTCCCCCCTCCAGTGGTTGCTTGGTGGTGGTGTGGAATGGCTCCGTTGGGTTTCTCTGGCATGGTGCATGCGTTAGTGTTGGTCTTCATCAGTCACTGAATCATAGAACTGTTTGGTTGGAAGAGACCTCTAATATCACTGACTACAACTGTCAACCTAATACCACCATGGCTATTAAATCATGTCCCAGAGTGCCATGTCTACATGTTTTTTGAACACCTCCAGAGACAGTGACTCCAACACCTTCCTGGGCAGCCTGTTCCAATGCCTGACCACTCATGCAGGAAAGAAATTTTTCCTGACGTTCAACCTAAGCCTCCCCTGGTGCAATTTGAAGCTGTTTCCTTTCATCCTATCACTTGATATTAGGGAGAGACCAACACTCACCTCACTCCTACCTCCTTTCAGGCAGTTGTAGAGAGCAATGAGGTCTCCCCTCAGCATCCTCTTCTCCAGTCTAAACAATTCCAGTTCCCTCAGCTGCTCCTCTGGCCTTCAACTCAGCAGCATTACAGGGAATGTGATGCTTCACTCCTCTAAGTTTTCCATCTCCTCTGATTCACCCCAGAGCCTGTGACAGGCTATGTTTAGAGAAGAGACAAAGATTGCAATTAGGCAGAGGGTGCAGAAGGAGTTGCTCTGGGAGACAGCTCTGATTGCACGTAGCAGGGACCTACAGTCTGCCATTGAAGCCCAGGGAACTAAGGCAATAAAAGCCTTTCTAAGCAGCCAGATTACACATCAGTAGGTTTGAAATAACTAGAGGCCAATGTTCCTCCTCCCCCCGAAAGCTGCAGGAGGGAATCAGGCCTGCAGGACAAGCTGCATCTCTACATCTGCCCAGGAGGGCCATATTGGTGCAAATCACCCTCATGATACCAAATCTGCTGCAGTTTCAAGCTGCTGAGGAGCTGACCCAATTATTTCCACTATTTCTCAGTTAGTGGCTGATGCAAAGCAAGTGCTTTCCAGGGAGACAGGCAAATCACAAGAGTTTCTCACCAGATCAAGAATCAAAGCAAGGTGTGCACTTCCACAGAATCATAGAATGGTTTGGGTTGGAATTGATCTTTAAAGGTCATCCAGTTCCAGCCTACCCTGCCAAGAGAAGTAATATCTTCAATAAGATTAGGTTTCTCAAAGCCCCATCCAACTTGACCTGGAATGTTTCCAGGATGGGGCATCCTGTGGACAACCCCTTCCCTGTTTCTCACCACCCTCACAGAGAAGAACTTCTTCCTTACATCTAACCTCAATTTATCCTCTTCCACTTTTCTGTGCACATGTCCTTATCTGCCACAGCTTGAGGACCATGGCACCCAAGAGTGATTTCAACATGGGATCAATAATGATGTTAATGCATGGGAGCCATAGGTGGCTGTAAACCAACAGGTACTGCAGCACCTTCTGGAAGGCTCTAAAAGAAGCCAGTTAGGCTTCAGAGCTTTCACTCCACCTCAATTTCTCAGCTTTGTGGTCACCTTGGAATGAAAAGTGTATGGCTAGGAAGCCAACCAGGGACACCAGAGAGCCAAGTCCCTTCCCCACAAGCCCAGCAAGCAGGAAGAAAGCTGCGCAGGCTGCATCTCACCATAGCGTGGAGCAGGCACCATGTGCACTATGTGCTTCAACATATACAGGGTAAGTCTGGGAGCCCTGAAAACCATCTAGCAGGAGCTTCTTTTTCTTGGCTTATGGAAAACCTTCAACACTTTTTTTTTTGATACAAAACCCAAATAATACGCTTGGAGGCTTCTCACCTGCTTCACACACCACCATGCCCCAGGCTCACTCTCACCATTAGCAGCAGCTGGGTACAAATCCATTACTGGCTCCTGCCAGTACAGCTTTGTCAGGGAACACATCACAGCTCCAACCAGCCAGCCCTGACACAGCTTGGGGACCACTAACTGTTAGCTAATATCCACCTGCTCCTGCTGTGCTGAGGAAGCAGGCAGCAAACTCTGTTTCTTAATGATTTGTTGGTGGGCAAGAAGGATGAGTACTGGTCTGAACTCTAAAAGGTCCAATTTTCCAGTTTGCCATCTGTACCCAAAAGCAGGGTTTAGGGTTTGTGGTTTGTCCACTGTCTGGGAAAAGAGAATGCAATAAATCATAGAATGTTACGGATTGGAAGGGACCTCTAGAATCCAACTCCCCTGCCAAAGCAGGATGGCTAAGGGCAGGTCATGCAGGAATGCATCCAGATGGGTCTTGAAAGTCTCTAGAGAAGGAGGCTCCACAACCTCTCTGGGCAGCATGTTCCACTGCTCCAGCACCCTCACAGTAATGAAATTTCCCCTTGAGTTGCAACTTCCTGTGTCCCAGTTTATACCTATTGTTGCATATAAATATAAATGCATATAAATATGTAATTATACACACATATCTCTACGTGCTCTGGGCAGATCAAAAAAGTTCTTGCCCAAAAGAACATTCACTTCATTTTCACATCTTTAGTGACATCGAAAACCTCTTCATACACAGTATCTCACCAGAGAAACAAATACTTCAATTTTTCCAGCAGCTTACCATGTAGTAATGGAGGGTTTTGTTTAACCACAGCAATTCACCAAAGCTGACATGAAAATATTGTTGGACTATCCAAATATGGGACCATTCCTCTCCCAAGGGAGGTGGTTGAATCCCCATCCCTGGAGGTGTTTAAAAGCTGCAGAGATGTGGTGCTCGATGACCTTAAAGGTCTTTTCCAACTCAAACAATTTTGTGATTCTATGATAAATATTACCTCAAATATTTATCCATATTGTGCAGATCTGATGTCCCTGCTCCCATCCTGCAGCAGCCCCTGGTTGGCATTTGCCACATTCGTACTGCAAAGCCATAAAAAAGGCTCTGCAGAATTGCAGATGCTGCTGGAGGACACAGCACTGCATTTCTGGGTGATGCTACCCCAAAAAAACTGCTGCCATGCCATTAATGACTTTCTCAGTGCAGCTGCTCTGAGCATCACCACACGTGGGGTCCCTTTTGCATTCGCAGCACCAAGCTCTCACACAGATACAGCCCATCAGCAAAATGTAAAAATAGCTGGAAATGGATAATTAGGGTAGATGAGTTCTGGATTTAATAAGTTTTTTCTATTTCTTCCTTTGCTGGCCCATAAGACACAAATCCTGGATGGAGAGAGGCCCTTTGGGAAGGAAAGGGAGGGCTTTGCTCTGGGATATGCTTGGCAAAAGCCTTCAAATGTTTCCCTCAGTTTGATGTTGTGTGTATTTTGTTATTGAGCACCACATCGAAATTGCAGCAGATTGATTCTTTCACAGCTCCCCAAAGCTGAAATGCTTTGGAGCTGAGAGCTCAGTGGCTGCCAAGCTTCCTAATTAACTTTAATAACTCTTTAATTTGAACTTTAATTCAAACATCTATGTTTCTGGGGACCTGGAGGTAGGGAAAAAAAATAAAAACCAACAGGCAAAGCAAACCAAAGGAAACCAGCTCTGGTAAACTACAGTGGCAAGGTTGTGCAGTGCCAAAGGTGAGTGGAGATCAAGGTTCCTGCCCCAGGTGGGAGTGGATGGAGAGGAATTGCCCCAGCTCAGTGGGCAGTTAAGAAGGCATCTCCAAGCTCAAAGCTGAAAGCTCAAACTGCCTTCACTGCCCCAGCTGGGAGGTTTTCCAGTGCCACCTTGGGATGAAGGGACTGAAGCCACCAGGAATGCCACCAGCTTGGAGGTTTATCAGAATTAAATTTTCCCTAACGCAACTAATTTACATGTGAAACAACTGTGGAAATTTGCTTCTTTTTCCTCATGCAGTGAGAAAACAAAAATAGATAGTCCTGGGTCTGTTTACTCACTCAATGGATTGTTATCCATAGGTAGCACTAGCTGGGCTGGGAAGTGCTAGGAGGACAGGAGGACATGGAATCTGAAGCAGGAATGTTAATGCCACTTCTCCTCCCCAGTAGACAAGCCTTAAACTGTAAGACCATTCACCTAGCCCCAGAGCTCTGCCAGCCAAATCCCTGATCAGCTGAGCTCATGGTGATGGGGTGCTTTAGGGAAAAGCAAATCATTGACAGGAGGGGTAGGAGACAAAGCCAGACCAGAGAGGGAATGGAGATTGACAGAACCTGGGAATGCATCCACAAATTTGGCAGGGCTTTAGAGTTGTCAGCCCAAGATTCCAGGAAGAAGTCAAGGGTTAATAGGAATTTATTGCTCAAACCATCTGCTGTGGGTTGGAGGACACCAAAAAGCAAGTGAATCTGCTTTAGCAGCAGGGAGGTTGGATTAGATGATTTCCAAAGGTCCCTTCCAGCCCCTACCATTCTGTAATTTTGTGAGCATCTTCCTGCCCTGCAGGACCCCATGGATTCAGCCTGGTTTGAGCTGGGGACGGCCCAAACCAAGATGACTTCGTGGAGTCTCCACATCTGGAGTTGTTCAAAGCCCACCTGGATGCCATCCTGTGAAACCAGCTCTAGGTGAACCTGCTCTGGCAGGGGATTGGACTAGTGTGGGAACCCCAGGCAGTAGTTAAGGGAATGTTTAGCTGGCCTTCATGTCTATGTGGGAGCCCAGAGTGGCTCCCAGTGATGGGAGTTCTTGTTGTACCTCAGAACCATGTGAGAAAGGATGGGAGTGTGGAGATAACGAAATGCTGTATTGCTGAAGTGGATGGGGAAAGCAGCTGGGGAGAAAAGCCTTCTGTTAGAATAAGACAAAGCAGTGAGTTGGAGGACTGGTAGGCTGTGGGAAGGTGGAGTAAAGCATGTGCAAAGCTCTCCACAAATAGCTACTGGCTCTGTGGCTCGAGGCCATTCGGGCCCCCTGCAGCCATGGTCACCTCTCCACAGCTGGTCTGTCAGCTGGTCTGTCAGCTGGTCTGTCAGCCTGCACTTCGGCTCTCCGCGTTGAGACCAGCAGGCTCCAGAATCAACACACTGCATGGTACACACAGCTACAGCAACAGACTAGAGAATAGACTCACAGAATTGTTGAGCTTGGAAGAGACCTTTGAGATCACCAAGTCCAACCACACCCATAACTACTGCTAAGCCACTACCACTAAAACACCTCCCTCAGCACCACAGCCACACATCTTTTACGGGCATGGTTACTCCACCACCTCCCTGTTCCAATGCCTAGTAACCCTTTCTGTGAAGAAATTTTTCCTAATATCCAACCTGAATCTCTCTTGGCACAACTTGAGGTTGTAAATTATGACCTCCAGAGGTCCCTTCCAACCCCTATCATTCTGTAATTCTCTGACTTTTCAGCACTTCACAGCAAAGAACTTGGCTGGTGGCACCAGCACTGACTCAGCACTTAATCAATGCAGGATTACTTTTCTTTCTTTTTTTTTTTCTTCCATGATGATGATCATCATCATCATAATAATAATAATAATAGTAATAAAGAGAAAGCTCCCTTAGCATGACCAAAGTGGAAGTCAGTCTATTCTGCCTGGTAACAGGTGATAGGACAAGATGAAATGGCCTGAAATTGTGCCACAGGAGGTTTAGGTTGGACATTAGGAAAAATTTCTTTACTTAAAGAGTGGTAAGGCATTGGAACAGCCTGTCCAGGGAGGTGGTGGAGTCACCATCCCTGGAGGTGCCCAAAAGACAGGTGGACATGGCACTATCAGGACGTGGTTTAATGGCTAATGGTGGGCTTAGGTTGGGCTCAATGATCTTAGAGGTCTCTTTCAACCAACATGATTCTATGATGTCACAGGGATGTCCTAGCCCCATAGCATCACCCTCTGCCCAAGACCACCACGTTGAGCATAGCTGGAAGGGGGTGCCATGCTGTGTCACTGAGAAAGGCAACCTGGGTAACATCCCACTATGTCCACAGTGATCAATACACTGATAAAGAGATTCTTATCAATGAGCCTTATGGTTTCTACCAGCAGATGAACGGCTTTTGGTCTATGGGTTAGAGTTGTTAACTGCCCAACCCATGTGCTGTCATTAGTGAGCAACCTCCACCACGTCCACCCTGCTTTATCCACCAACCCATCTCCTGCTCCCACATCCCTGCATCCACCTCGAGCCCTTCTCCCTGCCCCTTCCTCACCTCCAGCTGTGCTCAGAAACAGGCTTCAGTGTCGATATTGAGCCGGGCTGGATCTGAAGAGCAGAGGAGGGGGAGGATTTCATTTCCCCGTGTCTAAGATGCTCCTGCAATCCTGCAAGGAGCCTTGCTTTGAAGCTCTGGCCCCACTCGGTGCAGCTGGCTCACAGCCACGGTTGCTTCCACCCCGAGCAGACACAAAAAAAGCAGAGGAGAAGCCAAGGAGTGAGTAGGTAGCCTCCAATGCCAACCAGTCAAAGGGAGCCAGCACTAATTAGACCCTGTGCCTTCCCCTGTCACAGCTGCCTCATTATGCAGGGACAAGAAGTCTCTCCATGGGTCAGCCAGGGCCACCCAAGAGCTGCTGGAGAGCTCAGAAGGCAGAGGAAGATTTAAGGGGACTGGGTTCTGAGAGTACAGACCCAAACTGACATGTATGAAGCGTCAATCCCAGCCCTCTCACTCCCTCCAGTTGCCATCTCTGGTGCCCTTCTTTCTGTCTTCTGCAAGCATAGCTAAAGACACCACAGGAGTCAGCGGGGGAGGAGGGGACCACCCCTGCATGTAGTTATTTCCATTCTTCTTGCTTTTCCTAAAACCCAGTGAAATAAAAGAACCTACCAAAGAAGTCCCAGGTGCCTTCTCACAAGAAGCTTTACAGCTTCTTGGAGCTTTGGTAAAGTTCCTGGTGATGCAGTAAGGAGGTTCTTCAGCTCTTTGAACCTTTTTACCAGCACTGTAAAGAGCCTGCTGACCATGTTCTGCTGCATCTTAGGCAACAGGAGAAATGTTCTGAAACTAAAGCAGGGTAGATTTAGACTGGATATTAGGAAGGAGTTCTTTACTATAACAGTGGTGGAATACTGCAACAGGATGCCCAGAGAGGTTGTGGACACCTCATCCCTGGAAGTGTTTAAGACCAGGCTGGATGAGACTTTGAACAACCTGGTCTAGTGGGAGAGGCCCATGGCAGGGGGGGGATGAAACTAGATGATCTTTAAGGTCCTTTCCAACCCAAACCATCCTATGATTCTATGTTTCTATGATCTTTTGCAGTGCTGGTGCAGAAAGAACCACAAAGCACATTCTCATTATTGATCAGCCCAGGTCCTACAAACCAACTACAGGTGGGGAACCACAGAGTGATTTACATTCCCTCCTAAATACTGCAAGAAATCCAGCTGAATATTTGAAGATATTAGCTGGAAATCTTTAATCAGTCATCCTGACACTGAAGCAGTGCCAGGGCTCAGCTGAAAGCCTCTACCCATGGCACAACGTACCCTCTGAGCAGCTACTCTCTACCAATTCCACTTAGCCTGCATGTAAACTACCTCCTGCAACAATACGAGGTAGATGACATCTTTGGGTGCAATGACACAGCATCACCTGTCCATTAGCACTGTCCATGATGGACCTGGCAGTGATTCCTCAGGGAAAATCAGCTGCAGTTAAGTATCAGTCAGCAAACAGTCCCAACAGGAGTAATGGGGGTGAATCCATCCAGCCCAACTGGGCCAGCACTGAGTGATGTTAGGCTGGAGACAGACATGGTCCTCAGAGGCTGGATTACCACCCAGGGGCTCATGATCAATATGGCAACAAGAAGTTGTGTTGTTCCAAATCAAAGCAAGGTTAAACCATAATCCACAGTCGGGCAGGGGGTGAAGCCACTTTAACAGGAGGGATTTGTCTGCTCTGAGCATCTACCTGGAGAAGCTGGAGCCTGCAGGGTGTAATTTAATGGTGTTTAACAGCAAGGCTGCAGTTCCTACAGCCAGTAGAGGAAGCTTAGCAATCCCAGGTGTTGCTCCTGGGGCATGGGAGACAACAAAAGGAGAGCACAGGAATGTGTCACTGACACCCATGCATTAAGCCTAAACACCACTGCTGTGACACTGCAAGTAGGTCCCATACAGGTATCTTCTGCTGGACACACAGGTATTGGGGGCTTCATTAGCACCAGAGTAACTCTTTGCTTATGAAAAAAATAACAGCAACAAGAACCTGCCTCTGCCACTGTTCAAGGGCCATGGCAAGATCTGCTCACCACACATGGGCTGCACCAAAGCCAGTAGGAGTGAGTTGAACTGGCCCCACATCTCTCTTGATGGTTTTGCCCAGAAGGGCTTGCCTCTCTACACTCAGCACACTTTCAGGTCTAACACCAACCATGCTCTTTTCCTTCCGTGTCCCCAGGTCCTCCTCACCCTTGGCTGACCAAGGCTGGCTTAGAAGGTGCTTCACTTTCCCAAAAAAATGGGGACTGACAGTGAAACCCCAGTCCTGAGGAACATGCTCATCAGCTTCAACTTGCTTCTACTGGGCACCATTCTCAAGCCTTATGAGTGCCGGCTGGAGGTGACAACAGAACCAGCTGGGAGGCCAACAGTGGATGAGGAGGGTGGCCTTGCCAACTGCAGCCCACCCATCAAAGAGCAGCCAATGGTCTTCCACCACATCTACAACATCAACATCCCCCTGGACAGCTGCTGCTCATCCATGTTCAAGTCTTCGGGTGAGGAGGTGAGTTCAGAAGACGACCGGCTGGCAGAGTACGCGGAGCAGACCTCCGACAGCGAGAGCCAGGTCACCTTCACCCACAAGATAAACTTGCCCAAGCAGGCCTGCAAGTGCTCCACCTCCCTCCCATCCCTACAGGAGCTGCTGAGCAGGATTGAGATGCTGGAGAGGGAGGTCTCCATGCTCCGGGACCAATGCAACTCCAATTGCTGCCAAGAAAATGCAGCCACAGGTAGTAATGCCATCCTGTTAGCTCTTGCTGGGGACTGAGGGCTCAAGCCAAAGGCAGGAGGAATAAACACAAACCTGGTGATGCCACTCAGAGTGGTGACAGAGGAAAACCTCTGCTCACCCATGGTGTGGCTGTGGCTTTCAGGGGAAAGATCGGTTTAGGTCCTCCAAGGCAGGAAAAGCCCTGGGAGGGATTTGGTCACCTGAGTCCTAAAGCCCCACTGGCGAAACCCTGTAATGGCCAGAGCTAAAGCCCCATTACACCCCAAATTATGCTTGGTAAGGGGAGAGCAGGGTCATCTCCCAACCCTGTGGGCTCTGCAATGCTGTTAGAGATCTGCCACTGCTTGTGGGACAGGGAGGAGAGACACAGCTGCTGCTCTCCTAAGCCATCCCTGGGCTGAAGACAGCATCATGGAGTCAGCAGTTAACCCCTTCATCTTCTCTGTGGGAGGAAAGAACATCTATGAAAAGTTAACTTTAAGAAAAAAAAATACAGGCAGAAGTTAAAATCATAGCATGGTTAAGGTTGGAAGGAATCTTTAAAGGTCACCAACTCCAAACCTCCTACAGTCAGCAGGGACATCTGCAGCTAGAGCAGGTTGCTCAGAGCCCCATCCTGGAATTGGAATAGCATTAGAAAAGGCTGTCCAGGGAAGTGGTGGAGTCACCATCCCTGGAGGTGTTCAGGAAGCATGTGGAGATGGTACCTCTGGACATAGTTTAACGGCCATGGTGGTGGTTAGGTTGGTGGTTGGACTTGACGATCTTAAAGGTCCTCTCAAACTGAAACAATTCTATATTTCTATGATCTATATGGCTTTTAAATCCCTCCAGAGATAACAACTCCACCCACTACTTCTCCAGGCAGCCTGTTCCAGGACTTGACAACCCTTTTGGGGGAAAGGAATTAAGACAAAATGGACACATATGTGCTACCAGAGTGTGGGCAAAGCAAGGGTTAAAATCACTTAAGGAAAGCAGTGGGAAAACCCTGTTTTAGAGGAATTCATTTGAAGCTCTGATGGGCCTATTTGGGTTACTTGCAACATAGGCAGACAGCTCCATTAAACAGAGTGGAGTCTCCACTCTGCTTGCAGATGTGCTGAGCTAAAACTGGAGTAATTCCATTTATTATTACCAGAGCTGCTTTCAATTCACCACACAGCAAAGGAGATCAGGATCCCTACCCCACCGCCCTAGGCATTTCCCGAAGGAAGCCATGCTCTCCCGGCACACTCACAGACATTTTCTCTCCACTTTTGATGACTTAACCAGAGGCTAAGACCTGACAAGATCCTGATCAGCATTGCCAGTACTCAGTTTAGATGAGAAGCACCCTGCTGCACTCACCTCCCATAACAAGAGCTGCTCAGATAAATCAGCAAGGATGGAAAACTTAGTTAGGGGACATGAAGTCCTGCAGCCTGGGGTCTTCATGGTGCAGAAGTACCCAAGGGTCAGAGGAAACACAGAGAAGGTGTCTCTTCTACCTTGGTTCACATTAGGAAGAAAATCAGTAAAAATTAGCAAGGAAAAATTAGCCTGGCTGGAATTAAGGCAAAGATGAAGCAATGGGTCCATGTTACGGGGCAAAACAGGGGAGCATTGACAATGTCAGAGTGGCTAGTGTCTTCATCCCTGTGCACACAGCATCCTCAGCACACAGCATCCTATGCCTTTATCCTATGCCAGGTAAAGGGGGGACATTAGAAGTGGTGGCCATGAGCTTTCTCCGCTTTCCCACAACCCCAGCATGATCAAACCCCTAATACTTTGTGCAAAGCCAACAGCTCTGTCTTAATCGAGCTCGTCATGGTGGGGATGAAGATCATGTCTTGGGTACATGCCTGCCCCTTGTAGAAAGGGAGAGCTGACCAGGATCTCTCATCTGTAAAAAGGAACAGTGGGTGGACAGCAGACAATAGGAGGGCTTAGCCAGGGAAGGGTTTTTTTCCCCCAGGAAGCAGTCTTGGGAGGTTCCCATCAACTGAGTGCTGAGGGGAGAAGAAATCAAAGGGAGAACTTTCATCCCAACAAGGCTGATGGAACTGGCTACGGAAGCCAGTGCTTCCAAGGGGACAGGCAAATTCCTGGAGACCCACCCAAACCCCACCACAAGCCCATTTCACCAGTTCTGCCCCTGCAGTCCTTAAAGCCACCAGCTTCCCAGAGCTGGACATGCTCAACGAGAGGGATGAGCATCCTCTTTTAGCCCCATGTCTTGTCCTCCTCACAACAGCCCATCAACAGGCCAACTTAGGACAGACATTTTTCCCCTGTCCACCTGATAAACTCTGACCCTTGGTCCTGCATCCTTGCAGGGCAGCTGGATTACACCCCACAGTGCAGCGGCCACGGGAACTTCAGCCTGGAGTCCTGCAGCTGTGTGTGCATGGAGGGCTGGGCCGGCAGCAACTGCTCCGAGCCGCTGTGTCCGCGGGGCTGCTCCAGCCGCGGTGTCTGCATGGAGGGACAGTGCATCTGCGACAACGACTACGGCGGCGAGGACTGCTCCCAGCTGCGCTGCCCGGCCGGTTGCGGCTCCCGCGGGCTCTGCGTGGACGGCGAATGCATCTGCGAGGAGGGTTTCACCGGCGAGGACTGCTCCGAACTGCGCTGCCCCCGCGACTGCTCGGGCAAAGGGCACTGCGTCAACGGCACCTGCGTCTGCCGGGAGGGCTTTGCCGGGGAGGACTGCAGCTGGCTGCACTGCCCCAACGCCTGCTCCGCCAGGGGGATCTGCCAGGATGGCCTCTGCGTCTGTGAGGAAGGCTACGAAGGGCAGGACTGCTCGGCAGGTAGCGGGGTCATGCATGTGGAGAGCTAGGCCTTAATATATGAAAGCCAGGGCTTCAAGTTGTCCAGAACCTCTAAGAAACACCACAAAGCCTAGGAGAAATTCATACCTGTCTGAGCATGTCACATAGGACTGGCTCAAGCTCTGCAGTTTGACTGCCTGGCTGTTGTTCCTGCCCCCAAAGAGTCCATGTTGGCAGATTCCAAAGTTTGGCAGGTGAGCAAAAAGCTAGGGAGTTATCCCAACATCAGTGATAAAGCCTTGGTCCCAGAGCAGCTGCAGTCAGGTTCTCCTGAGTTTGAGCCTTAACAGCAGTTAACCACAGACAGCATGTAGCCCCTAGAACAAAGCCCCTGCCCATGTCCCACCAGCAGACCCACAAACCCTTCCCCATGGCCGGGTGGGAGAATAAGCCACACACTTCCTGACCCTGACCTCTGCCCTTCCCACCAGTGGCTCCTCCCAAAAACCTGCGAGTGACAGGAATCGGTGACAACTCCATTGAGCTGACATGGGACAACCCAGGGGCAGCCACTGAGTATGTGGTCTCATACCAGCCAGCAGTGCCAGGGGGCACCCAGCTCCAGCAGCGAGTGCCTGGGGACTGGAGCAGCATCACCATCATGGAGCTGGAGCCGGGTGTTGCCTACAATGTCAGCATCTATGCAGTCATCAGTGATGTCTTGAGCATGCCTGTCACCTCCAAGGTGATGACCAGTAAGTATCCTACTGCACCTGTTGCTTGGTGCCTAGATAACTAAAGGTGATGCTCAAGCTGGCTCACGTTTTCCATAAAAACCTTCTACAGCACAAACTTCAGCCTTCAAAAAAAAAAAACAAACGGGGATATTTATATCTCCATTTATATTTGTATTGGGATAGGAGAAAGAGAGAAATGTGCCCACTCTCTACAGAAAGGCTCAGTCTAGATGAAAAGCTGAGTGAGTAAAAAGTCAAGGAAACTTTCTGTGTTTGATTGAAGCCCCCAGAATATGGCAAAAATATTGTGATAGATAACAGTAGATATATGTCACAATTGTCTCAGGTTCTCCTCCCACTCCTGGGTGTTTTCCCCATGACAAATCCCTACAGCATGGGTGATAGCAAAGCAAGAGGAGATGCTGCTGTACATCAGGGGATACTTAAACCCTGACCATGATGATGATGCACAAAGGAAATCTGGAGTTTTAAGCTGTAATGGCAAGCAGAAAGGATCCCTGGAAACTAAGGATAAAGAGGACAGGGGGGAAACTAAACTATCCAAACATCCCTTTTGCAACCTGATCACTTAGTCCATTCACAAGGTAATGCAGTGGCATTCTTCAGTGTCCAGAAGCCTAGCAGTTCCCTCTTCTCCCTCCAGCCCACCCAGAATGAGGACAAAGGGGCTCTGCTAACAAAAGGTTCCCCATTGGCTTTGCCCTGATAAAAAAATAGCCCCAGAGAGCAGAGTGGGGACCAGCAGCACCCACACACTCATCCCCCTCTCTGCCTTGCAGACCTTGCCACCCCGCAGGGGCTGAAGTTCAAAACCATCACAGAGACGACAGTGGAGGTGCAGTGGGAGCCCTTCTCCTTCCCTTTCGATGGCTGGGAGATCAGCTTCATCCCCAAGGTACCATCACCATACACGTGGCATGGACGGGTACACTTAGTCATCCTAAAAACACTGAGCAAGCAGATCCTAAGTTAGCTTCCAATTAATCCCCCCCCCCCCCATCCTCTGTTTGCAGTTTGTGTGCATCACATAGACTCATAGAATCATTTAGGTTGGACCTTTAAGATCATTGAGCGCAACCATTAACCCAGCACTGCCAGGTCACCACTAAACCATGTCCCTCAGCACCACATCTACACAGCTTTTAAGTCCCTCCAGGGATGAAGAGTCTACCACTGCCCCGAGCAGCTTGTTTCTAGGCCTTGACAACCGTTTTGGGGAAGAAATTGTTCCTGATGTCCAACCTAAACCTTCCCTGATGCAATCTGAGGATGTTTCCTTTTGTCCTATCACTTATTTTTTGGGAGATAAGACCAGCCCCCACCTTGCTCCAACCTCCTTTCAGGGAGTTGTAGAGAGCCAGAAGGTCTCCCCTCAGCCTCCTTTTCTCCAGGCTGAACAACCCCAGTTTCCTCGGCCACTCCTCACAAGACTTGTGCTCTAGATCCTTCACCAGCACCTCAATGTCCTTCTTGCAGTGAGGGCCCCAAAACTGAACCCAGCACTCAAGGAGTGGCCTCACTAGTGCAGAGTACAGGTGCTAGTCCTGCTTGTCACTCTGGGATGCTGTTGGTCCTCTTGGCCACCTGGTCACAGCAGACAACCCCAAACACCTCAACATGCATCTGCTAGCTTGCATTCACATCATTGATGTCAAGACATACATGTCCTCAAAGAAATTCCCCAGTAAAATCAAGAGGAGCAGATAAACAAACAAACCCTCCATCCTCACTGCCTCCTGCAATCACCCCCTCTTTCCCCCTTCCATCTCCTTTGCCACGGCCTTTGCTGCTCCCCTTCTTCCTCACCCTTGCTCTCTGCATGCTAAGCTACCCAAAGCAGCCCTGCTGGAACTGAGCAGCCGCCAGCTCTCCGAGAACAACCTTCAGCATCCCCAAGTCACACGCACAGCTAATTCCTGCCATGGAATTTTAATCACAGCGATAAACAGGTAGAAACTGTGCCAGAAAAGATGAAAGGAGGAAAATGTTGCCCTAAATATCGCATATTTTTCTGTGCGCGGCAACAAAAATTACACATCAAGTATTTCATCTATATTCATAATTTCTACACCATTTAGCCATAAGTGTAGCTCCAATTGTATATGGAGCCTCTTTACAAGAGCATTCAAGCCCCAGCAGTAAAAGAAATGCTGATTAAGGGCTCAATTATGACGTTTTCACTTGGTACAAAGCCCTTGCTGGAGTCAAAGGCAGCTCTGGGCAGTGGAGAACCGCAGAACTTGGCTCCAAAGTTTCAAATGCTCTTCACTGTAAAATGTCATTATATAGCATGCAGTGAGGGCTTGGTTGCTTTAAAAAGCTCATTCCCTCATTTCCAAAAAGGATGGATGGATTTGGAGGCAATGTGGGGGACATCCACACACAAATGATATTGGAAGACCCAGTTCAGGTGCTGCAGTTGTAAACCCTAGGATAATTTTCGTTTGTCATTGGGATAAAAGCCAAAATGATAAGGAAACATCAGGGAAGAGCTTTTAGTAGCAAAACTCAGCTATTTTTCAAACACTTCACTGATACGTGGGAATTCAGCTCAAACAGCATCCCCCTGAAGTAAATAAATGAGGATGTTTCCATTTTAGGGTGAGGAATCACCAGGATAGAAGCAAACTTCTCTCTGCAGGATCATCAATGATAGGTTTTTCCCAAGCCAACCCCAAAAGACAAGCCCTTGGTCATCCTTTCCACCTTTTTTTAAGCTTAAAACAATGCAGAAACACTTCGGGATTTAAAGGTAGGGTGCAGAAGGATGACTGTTCCTGGATGCAGGTTTTTGAGGCACAGAAGGACTGTAGCTCACCAGACTTTGAAGTTCTCTCATTCATCGGTCATGTGCATGCTCCTGCCCGAGAACTGGACTGTGAGTCTCGATCACCAGCTTTTCTCCTGAAGCAAGGCAGAGGGTGCTGTCTCCTTCACTGCCTGCAAGCAATGCTCACTTGGGCAAACACTAAACCATTGCCACGCCCCAAACAACCCAAACCCAGTCCCAGAGGCTAAAATCAGGAGTTGCAACAAATAACCTCCACAAGCAAAACCAAGTTCGCTTTGTCTTCCCAAAAATTAGCGAGAGGATGGTAATCTGGTCCTCAGCATCCCCAGGAGGATGCTCACATCCTCTGCAGAGCAATCATCCTTCTGTGCTCCCCTCCAAAAGCTAGGTCGGGGGTGGGAGTGCCCATCTGCTGTGTGCACTGGGGATGGGGAGGGGGGAAAGGCAGAATGAAGATAGAGTTAGAAAAGAAAATTAGGAAAGGTAAGATGGCAATTTATGGATAAAATGGAAGATTTCCTGTTTAATGAGAAAAGAGATGAATATGAATGGAGAGCTGTGTGCAAAGATTTGTTTAGCGTGTTATTAGTGAAGACAGCAGCAAAAAAAAAAAAAAAAAGATCCTTTGTCCAAATACTGGCAGGAAAGGTGACATTTGCCGTTGCCTTAAAGCCTTACAGTTTTTCACAGCAAAACCACAAAGTAAAATTGTTTTAATAAAGGTACTTAAAAAGCAAGTGATGGCAAAATAAAGACCTTACAGTTTCATACCTATACAGGAAGAGCAGGAGACTCCTGGCGCCTGAATGGCAGGGAAAAGGCTTCTAAGTCCAGGCTTTGGGGTTATTTTCTTTTCTCTTCTAGAGACCAGCAGATAGGCAGATGGTGAAATACAGAGGTTGATGCAGGGGGAAGGAAAGGATGGGGGAGGATTTCTCAGCCCAGCAATGTGGACAACTTCACCCTGGGTGGGTTTTCTACACCTCCATGAGGGGATGGTGCCAGGAACAGGATATGATCTGGGGATGCAGGGCTGGCTATGGAAGGATGCAACACGGGGTCACCTCCTTTCCATGCATCAGTCCCCCGTAAACACCTTTTTTTTTTGTTGTTGTTGTTGGGTTTTAATGTTTATTTCTGCCCCTCTGCAGAATAACGAGGGCGGTGTGATTGCCCAGCTCCCCAGCACCGTCACCACCTTCAATCAGACAGGTCTGAAGCCAGGTGAAGAGTACACTGTCACCGTAGTGGCGCTGAAGGAACAAGCCAGGAGCCCTCCCACCTCCGACAGCGTCTCAACTCGTGAGTGAGCCTGCTCCTGGGCAGCACGGCAGTGCCAAGGGTTTGGTCCCCAAAATGCTAAGTTCCCTTCAGTGAGAGCAGCCCAGCACTGCATGGACAGTGATAAAACTAGCACCACTCAACTGCCCAAGCTACAGGTGAACTGCAGCAACAGCTTCTTCATGTGGTATTTTGTCCCTCTCCCTCCCAAATTGCTGCAAGCACAGAAACCATGACAGGGTTAATGGGCTCGGGAGCAAAGGCTCAGGTTTGCTTTGATTGTGTAACTGAAGAAATTCCTTCTCTGCTAATCCCACAATTCAGAGGCTGGATGCCCCCAGGAAACATCTCTACAAATGTGTTCCCTACTCATATATAACAGATCAAAACTCCCACCTGCTTTTGTGACACTAAATGCCCTGTAAAGCCACTGATTCAGGCAGATCAGGGAGCCAGAAGCAATAGCACAATCCTTCCTAACCAATTTCTTCAGCTAGTCATGGGTCCTTCCCGTAGGCTAGAGGAAATTCAACTGGATCTGCTCACTGAAGGAGACGTGGCAATGGGCAGAGCTGACTGGGTGACTAGAGACTCACCATGCCAGATCTGCAGTCTGCCTTGGCAGCCAGGCAGACATCTACCTCCATCCAAGCTGTTGCAAACGGAAACAGCATTTAAATAGCTGCTGGAGGGTTATAACGAGGTGATGCTCTCTCCAGGCTGCTAATTTGAGGCAAGGCAGAGAGGGAAGGGGAGGGTTCCTCCACCAGCAGCAGTTTGCTGCAGGTCTGAGCTTCCCCAGTGCAGTCCTCTCCACCTGCTTTGCCTCTGCACTCAGCTCGAGGTGGCTTAACAGAGACATCTCCTGGTCAAGCCCGAATCTTTCTTTCTTTAGGAAGTCGGGGAAAAAAATGAAGAGAGGCTGGTACTTCAAACTCAGTGGTTGACCTTTGCAGAGGAGTGCAGATGGAGTGGTGGTCCCCCCAGATCTCTGCTCTGTGAAGGTGTCCCCATGCTGGCACATCTGCCTTCCTCTGCAACACCTCTGTAGTTTTGCCTCCCTCATCATCGTTCTACCTCAACACCTTGTGCAGGAATTAAGAAGCAAAGGCATGTGCACAGCTGAGCAGAACTTGATGCATGCCAGCATCACCTGGATGACTGAATGACATGAGGTAGTTGGAGGTTCAGGGTTTGGATAAGCATGACCTGCTCCTGGCCAAGCTGAATGCCCAGCTCCTGCCTAAAGAACTATTCTTCCCAGCTGGCCTTCCTTCTCTTCTGCTATTTTGCTCCCAGACCTGACCCCACTGCTCCGAGTTCCCCATATGTCCTTTTCTAATCCTCCTTGGTCCATTCCACCCCTGCTTACCCACATCTCTCCTGAATTTCCAACCCTGGGGTGCAGCATTCAGCACATCCTTGTCACATAGTGTCATTTTCTAACATACACAGCATTTCAGATGTATTTGCATGCAGCAGAGTCTGTTGTACAGAGCCAATATGGGTTCTTTTCACCCACCTTGCGATCATGGATGTGATAAAATGGGCTCCATGCATCAATGCTTCCATGTCACAGGTGTGATGGCCAGGCTTGGCACACCCATCCCTCCATGCAGTGGTTAGGTCCTGCTGGATTCAAAGCATCCATCACACAGGCTTGAGCCCAAGATTTCCAGAGATCAAGCGCTGGGAGGTGTGAAGGAGGGAAGGACCCAATTCTCTGCAAAAGAAAGAAGAAATGTCCAAAACCGTCTCCTAGTAGAACCCTAGTATGAATTTAGCTGAAATTCCTTTATCTGAGAGGATTTGGTGGACATCTTCCATAGCCCCACACCCAACTAGCTTGAAGACTCATCAAAGCAGTCGTGTTTTCTCCTCTTTCCCCACTGCTAAGACATCAACAGCTTTAGGAGCTGATCCCCCAGCTTAGTGACAAACCAGGAGCTGGCACCAAAGCAGGAACATTTCTAGAAACATTCCTCGGTTCTTGATGCTTGGATCAGTCCTTGGCCCCATGTTATTTAACACATTGTCAACACCTTTCAAAAGACATAATATCATTGCTGATAAATTTTTCCAGCGACAGAAAGACTCAGAAAAGAGTAAATTGAGTGGAGGATCATCGTCGATAAAAGTAGTTTGAATGGCTTGAAGAGCTGGGCACAAAGGAGAACTTTCTGTTTTTCAATGCATCACGAAGCAAAAGCAGTTATCTAGGAGCAAAGAAAGCAGACCACAGTTAGACACAGGAGGTTATATCCTGGAAAATGCCACCTGAAAAATTAAGGGAGAAATTGTTGCTGATAACCAGCTTGAGAGAAGAGCACGAATTGTGTTATAGCTGTAATGGGCATTGAAGGGGGAGCTGTTGGTGTCCACAGCTGGGGAGAGATATCAGTGAAGTGCAGAAGGTTCAGGACAGAGCTCGGAGATTGGGACAAGCACCTGGGAACCCACCAGGACCAAACTCCCGGAGTACCTCAGGCCTGGGGATCATGTCTCTTGCCCATGCCACCTCCCTGCCTTGTCTCCAGATGCTAATTCAGGCCACTCTGAAGGATGCGTTGAAGCATCCCTGCAGTTTGGTGTCCCCAGATCTGCCACTATTCCCCATTCCAACTTTCCTACAATAACAGGTGCCCATTTCCCCCTCCTCCACAGTCATCGACGGCCCGACGCAGATCCTGGTGCGGGACGTCTCAGACACGGTGGCCTTCGTGGAGTGGACGCCGCCACGCGCCAAGGTGGATGCCATCCTGCTGAAGTACGGGCTGGCGGACGGCGAAGGGGGCAGGACCACCTTCCGCCTGCAGCCCCCCCTCAGCCAGTACTCCCTGCAGGCCCTGCGCCCCGGCGCCCGCTACCACCTCGCCGTCAGCGCCCTCAGGGGTGCCAACGAGAGCCGGCCAGCCCTCGCCCAGTTTAACACAGGTAGCTAGCTGGCTTTGCTGGGAGAACCGGCGTGAACCACTAAGCCTCCAGCAAGCACGGGCAGATGGCTCGCTGCCATCGATGGGCTGACCTGCAACCAGCATAGGGGTTTGCATACCTGGAGCTGAATTGAGGGGGTTTTGCGTCTGGGATTTAGTGGTGCCTGGTTTTGCCCTGGCATGAGCGAGCTGGTGTTTAATCCAGTGTCCTGGGAGGAAGCAGCACAATGAAAGCACGATGGTTGTGATGTAGGTCTGAATGGAGACACCTGGAGCGCAGGTTTCTCTCACCCTGTGGCAGTCCTGGTGCAGAACAAAGCAGAACAAATGATTCAGCTCACCCCAAAACACACACCCTAAACACACCCTCTGACCCTCCTCCACTAGTGCCTACCTTTCTGTTTAGTCCCTAAACCTCTAATACAACAGGTCTTCTTCAAACCTTGTGCCCCACAGGGCTGCTCACATGATCCCCAGGGCAGCCCAGTGATTCTAGATGCCAACAACCAAGTAAATGACTCAAAAAAACCCCACATTTAGATGACAACCCCTGAGCAAACCCCACCTTGGCCACATCCCATGGCAGCATCAAGGCTGAACCTGCTGAACATTCTCACCAACTTCAGTACCCATTCAGACCTACAGTTTAGCTCAGCCCTACAGTTAAACTTTAAAAGCCAGTGGCTTACACCCTTAATAGCACTTAGAGATCAACATGTGATTCTCAACAGCACCAAAGCAACAAGCCCAGGTCTGGATTCAAGGCGATGCTTGCTCCCCTTCAGCATCAAGAGCCAAGGCAGACGCCTTGCCCAAGGAGTCAGCAGTCAAGCAGCTGAAAGCAGCCCAGTCAGAAATGTGGCTTTTTAATTTTATATCTTCTTTGACTACCCTTAACTGGTTGGTAAAGCTTCAATTAATGTTAAGCCTGCAGATAGCTACCAGGTTTAATTTACCATGCCATAAAGGAGGAGGCAATGCTGGTTTTATGGTATATAAATTACTTGTCATGGACATTACTGGTGGCTATGAGGCTCCTTCTCTAATAACTGTAGTGTGTGAATTGTGTCTGTATATATCTCTACAGATAAATATTTTGGATGAGATGTTCACCCTGACTGATTTGCTGCGTTGGCATTCCTTGCTTTGTTCCTAAAAGGCAATGTAAAAAATACATCCCCTCCCCAGCTAAACTCAGATCCATCAAGGAGCAGTAATTACCCCCCATCTGCTGGCATCCAGCAACTGCCCAACACCAACCTGTCACTCCCCAGAGCAGATGTGGTGCACAGGCTCAGCTGCACTAATGAACAGACCCTTTAGGGCAACGTCTGAGCCTGTAAAGATGCTTCAGGTTCTTCTCAGAGCAGTTCATGCCAATGTGTGACTGCTACAGAGCTCTTTTGCTCTTAGGCATGCTGCCTCAGTTTCCCTTACTCTACTTTAGGTGGAAAACACTTTTCTAACTAGCATGCAAGAGCTCCTAAAGCAACCTACAATTCCCCCACACTTGTGTTGGTCTCACGGGCAGCATCTCCCAGTCCATGCTGAGCAGGAGGTGGGAGCAGCCACCCTAAATCTTTCTGCAAGGACACACCCTGGGGAAGAGGGACCACACATGGGACCTCACATGGGACCCCACCTGGGTACCAGTCCACCTCTGTTTAGCCATTGCAAGGCTGTAGGGTGCATTCCCGGTTCCCAGTGGTGAGATGGTGCCTCTCTCCCTTATGTCACACAGAGATTGATGCCCCCAAGAACCTCCGGGTGGGCTCGCGGACACCCGCCAGCCTTGAGCTCGCCTGGGACAACAGCGAGGCTGAGGTGCAGAGCTACAGGGTGGTCTACAGCACCCTGGCCGGGGAGCACTACCACGAAGTCCTGGTGCCACGCGACACCGGTCCCACCACCCGGGCCACCCTTGAAGGTATGCATGCACCCACATGCCCTTCCTCCCTCTCCTTCTCCTCCTCCTCTCAAGCAGGTAGGGCAATGGAGGGAGAGCCCAAATCAGCACCAATACTTGGTTGCCCTTATGCTGGCACATATTTGAGGCTGGTTTGGAGTTTGCTGGTTACCAGAGAGAAGGTTTTCCTTGGGATGAAGTTCATTTTCCTTTCTGTGGGTCTGGACTTGGGTGCTGCTTAACCACAATCTGAGTGATGCACCTCCAAGTGACGCACCTCCAAGTGATACACCTTCAGTAAGGGTCTGTTCAGGTGCCACACAGAGCTGACAAGGAGCAAAGGGAGAAATGAGGAGAGGAAGCATTTTGAGGTTGATCTAAAGGAAAATATTATTTTGCTCTTTTTTTTTCTCTTGCTGGGAAAGACTCACAGGCACTGAAGCCCTGTAGGCAGTGATGGGGAGTCAGGCTGATCAAGTTCACTGCGTTATCCTAAATCAGGCACAAACCAGACCAAAATCCAGGGATGCTATTTTTGAGCAAGTTCTTCAAGCATTACATCACTCAGGCCAGCACAGGGGGTGCCACTGGAGGCTGCAAACACCACCCATCTCCTGCTGCCAGGAAGATCCCAAACAGCTTTTGCAGCAAAGCACCATGTGAGATCTGGTTTCCTTTCTTTCAACTACAACTGCTTGGCTGCTGGATTTGCAGCTTCCATGGCCAACAGGACTAGGGAAGGGATTGTCTGCCTATACTGGCAGGATGAGTCCTTCCACACTGACTTTGTGCCCTCCTTCTATGCTGACTCTGCCATCCTGGGACCTGAAAAGGGCTTGAGCATCTCTGCCATATGGAACTAAAGTGAGTTCAGTGGGAAAGTTGAATGCAAGGTACTGGCACAATGGCACTGAGTCACGAGAGAGGCTGGAGGGCAGGAAACCAATCCCAGCAGTTAGCTTGAAAAATGTGGTATGTGGAAAGAAAGAAAGAAAGATGCAGGGGTAGTTTCTGCTGGATTCATGATGAGGACAGGCAGGGAGAAGCGGGGTGAAGTTAGAGACCCTGTGCTGGTTACCTGCTAGCTTTCCTCTAGGACATTTACTGTCTTTCTAGGTGAGAAGGAGCATTAAAAGCAAGCCAGGTCCACCCCCTGGGGCAGAGGTGCAATACTATCCCAGTGACCCAACCTGCAATGCGAGAGCCCGAGCTTGCTGCAGAGGACGTGGCAGCCTGAAGGCTCTTGTTTTTCTCAATAAAAGTCTCGGCAGAGCCACAAGAAACCTCCCTGAAGCACTCTTTAGAGATGCAGAGGCTTAAGTCAATAGTGAGGAGCAATTTTTATATGGTGCCTTTCCATCATCACGTAAGTGCATTGATAGGAAAAAAAAAAATCAAATCATGGCAGAAAATAACCCCCAAAAAAATTGTACTGGCAAAAAGAAAAGAAAAAAAAGCCAAGATAGCCAGAGTGTGGATGGCAGATGAGATTCTCTAATAGCTTCATTACACACATAGCAGTCCTGTTCTCCAAAGCCTTGTTGCACATGGTGCAAAATCCATTGGGATGGGTTTCCATCCACTTGGGACCTGGTGAGATCCATGATGTGAAAGCAGTCAGAAATTCCTTCAGCCACCTTCAGGAAAAGCCATGAGGAACTGCATCAAGCAGAGCTCACAAAAACCCAAACCAAACTAAAAACAAAAACAAAAACAAAATAAAACAAAAAAAACTGGAAAAAAACCCACACAAAAGAATAAAGCTTAAAACAACAGCAAGTCTTGCCCTACCCAACATGTCTCCCTTCAAAATCAGCATTTGCACAGAAATATCTGTAATTTTGTTCTACCCAGAAGAGGTGGGAGAGAAAAGGCATCAGTTTGTATGCTCCTGCTCATTTCTTCCTTCTCCTCCCCCTTTCTCCCAGCCTCTTCTTCTTTCCAGGCTACTTCTGACACTTATTAGGCAGAGGTAACTGGGGGGTCTATTGCCCCCTTGACACCAAGACTGCAGCAAGAGAGGAGCAGGAGATGAGGGGGTTCCCTCCCTCCTGGCCTCTTGGGGAATGTTTTGCTGGCTTCAGGGGTTCCTGCCTCTGGGCAAGGCAGGGTGAGGTTGAGCTGAGGTTTGTGGCTTTCTCTAACCCTGTGGGAAAGATCATGAGACACAGGGAGGAGGGGAATAAAGCCACCAGCAGCCAAGCAGAAGTGACAGCAGAAGGAGATGTCCCACAAAGATAAACCAGCTCTCAGCACAAGGTGCACACAAAAGGAACTGGATGAGCTCAGTTCCCATGTCCCTTGGGAGAGGCACCACAGGAGACATCCACCCCAAGGAGCTGAGCTTGATCTGGCTCCCCAAGACACATTGCCTTTGCTAATTAATGTGCATTTAATTTACTCTGCATAATTTATTTCTCTCTGAGATAGCAGCCCTGTGACAATATTTAGTGTTGAATCACTTTGGGAACAAATATAGCTGCTTTATGGTTCCCATCTCAGCCCTCACGCAGACAGTTTCTATCTGGATGCCAGCAATTACAGCAGCCCTCAGCAACAGCTTGTAAAAATGGCTTGATCCTGAGCTAGAACAACCCAAACCCCTGGCCAAAGGTGTCCACAGGGCTTTGGGACACAGCTCAACCCTCCTGCAGTGTTGGGGGGAACTGTGGGAAGGGTGCTCAGGAGGGTCCCCCACTGTCCCTAGTCATGGGAGGTGGTGAGAGGAGTCACACCCCAAGGCCACCCAGCCAGGCACTGCTCTCACATCCCTTCGTGTCCTTTACACCCTCTGGCAGATCTGGTGCCGGGGACAGAGTATGGCATTGGGATCTCAGCCGTGATGGACAGCCAGCAGAGCATGCCAGCAACCATGAATGCCAGGACTGGTGAGTCTGGCCCCATTGTGTGCTCCAAGCACAACTGGCTCCTATGGTTCAAATGTCCCCAAGGGGTGGTGTGTGCATGGGGACAACTGTCTGCACCAACCCTCTCCCACAGAGCTTGACAGCCCTCGGGATCTCCTGGTGACGGCCTCCACAGAGACATCCATCTCACTGGCCTGGACCAAAGCCACAGGACCCATCGATCACTACCGCATCACCTTCACCCCTGCCTCAGGGATGGCCTCAGAAGTGACAGTGCCCAGGAATGAGTCACAGCTCACCCTCTCAGAGCTGGAGCCTGGGACAGAGTACACCATATCCATCATTGCCGAGAGGGGACGTCAGCAGAGCCTGGAGGCCACCGTGGATGCCTTCACAGGTAGAGAAAGACAAGTTGGAATGGGATCAAGGATACAGACCACTACCCCGTGCTGGCAACTTCTCCAGCCCACTGCACCCCAAGCACTGAAACTCTTGAGGATGGGGGTGACAGCTGGAGGCAGTGCCTCCACATAGGTTCAATGCCTCCTTACATCTGAAGGAGAATGTCCTATCAGTGCAGGGGCACCGTTGTCTTCACCAGCAGAATTGAGTACACCTGCTTGGCTGGAGGCTCCCATAAGGACAAAGCAGGGGTCACTGCTCTGTGGTCAGAGTGACCTGTGTGTCCATAAGGAGAAATTAAGCCTTGAGGGACCTTGCAAGGACCTCTGAGTGAAAAGCCTGAGAAATCCAGCCAACAGATACCATCTGTAGTAGGACAGCCCCATCACTCTCCATGTAGGTCTGGGATGAAGGATGTTTGCAGGCAGAGATGAGAGAAGCAGCATTTCCCTCTCCCAGTTCTGCCTCTTGATCCCAGCACAGTTTCAGATCAACGGAGAGCCCAGAGCTCCAGCTTTGCCACCTCAGTTGGGTATTTCCCTTACACTTGCTGGGAACAATGTGGAGGCTGGGATTACAGACAGTTGGGGTTGCATCTCCCCTCTCCGTCTTGCAGGGGTCCGGCCCATCACACAGCTCCACTTCTCCCAGCTGACATCCTCCAGTGTGAACATCACCTGGAGTGACCCATCCCCACCAGCAGATCGCCTCATCCTCTCCTACAGCCCCCGGGATGAGGAGGAGGCCCAGCAGGTCACGCTTGATGGCAGCCGCAGGCACGCCAGCCTGACAGGCTTGCAGCCATCCACTGAGTACCTGGTGTCACTGGTGGCCATGCACGGTACCATCAGCTCCGAGCCCGTTGTGGGCTCCATCACAACAGGTACCATGGGATACCCCCACCGGGCGTGGGACCCCTCTGGGAGGGCAGGCATCAGGGCAGGGAGCAGACCTGCCTCCTACAGCTTTGCTTTCTTCTCCATCTCACCAGGGATTGATGCGCCGAAGGACCTCAGGGTGGGCAACATCACCCAGGAGTCCATGACAGTGTACTGGAGCCCTCCCATCGCTGCCTTTGACCACTATAGAATCTCGTACCGCTCTGCTGAAGGTAGTGGGTCAGACAACTCTTGCTCATGCCTTGAGCTCTCAGCTGCCAACCCTCCCTCCATCCACTGGTGTGAGCAAGCCACCAGGTCATCTTCACCTCAGACAGCATCCTGGTGCTCTGACCAAGAGGCTGTAGGGACAGAGGATGAGGTATCTGGGAGGAGAATGGGAAGGGGCTACCACAGCCAAAGGCACAGGGAGTGACCTCCTGCAGTGTTCCCTCCCCAGAGATGATTAATTGAGGACCCAACCCTAAAATCCCATCTCCTTCACCTGCTTCCTGTGGCTCACATCCCTTGGCCCCGGTTTTGCCTACAATGCTGTAAAGATCGAGCCAGCAGAGAGATGGGCACACAGGTGTGCTCCTGCAGGGAAAAACCCCAGTTACCCCCAGTATCAGCCTTGCAGAGGGCTTGTGACATTGTCCTCACCCCCAAGCACCAACAGCACCCCAGGGGCGGGGCCAGCCATGATGCCAAAGCCCTTGGCTCTGTCCCTGCAGGGAGGATAGACAGCACTGCCATCGCCAGCGACGTCACCGAGTACCCCCTCCTGCACCTGGAGCCTGCCACCAGATATGAGATTGCGATGAAGAGTGTGCGGGGCCGGGAGGAGAGCGAGGTGACCTCCATCACCGTGCACACAGGTGAGAAGGACCTTCTGGTGGGCAGGGAGCAATCAAACCATGCCAGGTCCAGCCCCAGGCAGGGCTGAGGGCCCCTGCATACGCTACAAATGAGGCAGCTGAGAGCAAGCTGCACCTCACATCAGCCTGATGCAAGCTTGAGATGATAAGCGAGGCTCACAAGGGCCCAGTGTGGGCTCTTGAAGTATGTTTAAGCAAAGCTTGTCCTGAATATGCATGGGTAGTCATGGGGAGGAGTGATAAATCTGTGTGCTGGCATGGGGAAGCCAGAGATATGATGTTGGGCAACCATGACAACCTTTCCTAGAGGGAGTACAGACTTCCAGAAATAATCCCTGGGGAAGCCCTGACACAAACAGCATCTGCTGCAAGAATAAAACCCTCTGCTATCCCCCAGACTCCTCGAAACCTACCAAAAATCCCTAACTTCCCAGGCTGTGCATCAGGAAAACAGTGGAAGAGCAGCTCAGGTAATAGGACAGCACCAGCTCTGACCCATGTGCTCTCCAGCCAGAGCAGCAATAACTCTTCTGCAGGCACAAATGCCTGGGCAGCAAGGCGGGACCATGAACAATGGGCCATAAGAAGACTTTCTGAGTTCATAGTCCAGTCTCTTAATGCCTCTGACTCTCTGAATCTCTCCCCTGTGTAGCCATGGATGCCCCCTTGGGGGTCACAGCCACCAATATCACCCCCACTGAGGCACTGCTGCAGTGGAACCCACCACTGTCAGACGTGGAGAGCTACGTCCTTGTCCTCACCCGCCGAGCAGGTATGATGGGGCTCCGTTTCAGCTCACCTCCACCTCTCCCCCATCGCAAAGTTCAAGGCTCAGTGGGTGCCTTCCATAGAGGGAATAAGGAAGCTTTGGAGGAGGGCAGCAGCTGGCAGGTAGCAGGGATGTAGTCCCTCACTAAATGCCAGCTTCTCCAGAACAGGTCCCATGGTACATGTTTCCATCAAACCTTGGACGATGGCAGTCCACACAGAAGGGGACTGGGGTCCTCCTAACTGGCCCACCACCAGCAGCCCAGTACCAATCTCACAGAAACTTGGTGTGTGGCAAACTCAGTGAAACTTTCCCTTTCACTACTGAAGGGAAAGCAAGGATCAGGCAATTAGAGGGACTGTGGGAAAAACAAGACCACCCTTCAGAATGAGCACCACCTCTGCAGCTCAGCTGCTGCACAGTAGCTCATGGTGCTTCAGCAGTGTAAGTGCTTTTGTTCATGAGATCCTACCCACAGACAGATTTTGGAAAACCACCTTGCATCTCTACCTTAACTCATCTCTCATGGCTTACAGTTGCAGGAGAAACCATTCTTGTGGATGGAGTCAGCCAGGAGTACCAGCTGACCAACCTCCTGCCCAGTACCACGTACACAGTCTCTATGTATGCCACCAATGGGCCTCTCACCAGCCAGACCATCAGCACCAACTTCACAACTCGTATGTACAATCATCCCCCCTGCTGCCTGTAATGTGCCCGTAGCCATTCAGCCAACCCAGAAGCACTCAGCAAGGCTGAGCCAAAGCTCTTCTCACATTTCTGTGGGTGTAGAAGTAGCCATCTGCCAAAGGACACCCAATTGCTAGTGCTGGGCACAATACAAGGACCAAATTTTAATCACAACAAGCATCAACCATCATTTGTACTCTTTCAACATTCCCTTCTTTTGATTTCCTCTGGGTGTGGTTTCCCAGGAAGACCCTTGACCAGGACTTTTTCTTGCCAAAGCCATAGTTCAGAAGAGCACTACAAACCATTTTACTTACAAGAAGCTTGACAGGCCCCACAGCACATGAATTTCAGAGCTGTTACCCTCATAGATCATCGGGCAGAGGAGGACTTTTAGAGGGTTTGCTAAACTCTGTTCAAGGATGAGGACAGGTGATGAGATCTGGAAAGTGAGGGTGAGGATGGACTTTGGGCTGTAGCTGGGTGTTGCGAGGCTGAACTGGTGTGCACTGAGTTGGGATGAGGGGCTGGGGTGGTTGTTCATGAGAATCTGCACTTCCCTGGGCCCTTGTCCACCCTTGCAGTTTTGGATCCTCCCACAAATCTGACTGCCAGCGAAGTCACTCGACGCAGTGCCCTGCTCTCCTGGGTGCCTCCCCTGGGAGAGATCGAGAACTACATCATGACCTACAGAACCAGCGATGGCAGCTGGAAGGTGAGTGAGTCCTCACAAAGACACAGGCTCATCAAGTCAGGAAATAACATGACCATGGAGAAACAAGCAAGAGAAGACCAACAAAGTAAAAGAATTATATTAACTAGGTCAAAGAGAGACCAAAAGGGAAGAGACTACTTTCTGCATGCGGACAAGTTCACCATGAGCCAGCAATGTGCCCTTGTGGCCAAGAAGGCAAATGGTAACCTGGGATGTATTAAGAAGAGTGTGACCGGCAGGCTGAGGGAGGTTTATCTCTTCATCTGCCCTGGCCTGGTGAGGTCATGTCTGGAATATTGTGTCCAGTTCTGGGTTCCTCAGTTCAAGAGAGACAGGTAACTACTGGAAAGAGTCCAGCAGAGGCTACAAAGAGAGGAGTGGAGCATTTCTGTGAGAAGGAAAAGTTGAGAGACCTGGGACTGCCTAGCCTGGAGAAGAGCAGACTGAGAGGTGATCTAATCAATGCTCATTCATATCTAAAGGGTGAGGGGCAAGAGGATGGGGCCAGATTCTTTTCAGTGGTGCTCAATGACAGGCCAAGGGGCACCAGGCACACACTCAAACCCAGGAGGTTTCATCTGACCATGAGGAAAAAACTTATTTTCTGTGAGGGTGCTGGAGTCCTGGAGCAGGCTGCTCAGAGAGGCTGTGAAATCTCCTTCTCTGGAGAGATTCCAAACCCACCTGGACATTGTGATCCTGGGCAACCTGCTCTGGATGACCCTGCAGGGCGGTTGGAATAGATGTCCACAGAGGTCCCTTCCAACTCTCACCATTTGATGACAAGCGATACTTTACATCAACAGATTGCCTAGGGCAAAGTCTTTATGCACATCTGCAGGTGTGGGAGCATCTGTAAAGTTTGGATGAATGAGGGGAAATTCACAAGCAAGCTGAGGCAGGAGAAAATTATCCTGTGAACAGAGATGCTAGAAACATCATGTGCCCTTCTTGCAAAAAAGGAAGATAGCCACAGACAGCTAATTAATTCCACAATATATTTGATTATTTAATGAGTGGGTCCTTATCTGCCTGTCTGGAAGAGCTGCTATCAGTTGCTAGCAGTACAGCACCACCAGTAGTCTCCTTTCCTTTGCCGGTGCGACTGGCTCACAGTGGCCAGAAGATAAGAGCATTGCAGAAGGTTCAGTATAATGCTGTGTAGCATTGGCTGATGATCACAGAAATGAACACAACAGGAACTAATGGAGTCAAAACTGGCTGGTAACCAGGTCTGGCCAGTAGCTACTCTTTGTCATGTTTGGAGAATCAGGCATGCTCTATACTGAGAGCATGCAGAACACAGAATCATAGAACGGTTTGGGTTAGAAGAGATCTCAAAGATCATCTAGTACCAACCCCCACTACCATGGGCATAGACACCTCCCACTAGACCAGGTTGCTCAAGGCCCCATCCAGCCTGGCCTTGAACACCTCCAGGGAGGGGGCATCCCCCACTTCCCTGGGCAACCTGTTCCAGTGTCTCACCACCCCCACTGTAAAGAATTTCTAATATCCAGTCAAAAATCTCCCTTTCTCAGTCTTAAATCTATTTCCTCTTGTCCTACCACTACAAGCCCTTGTAAAAAGTCTCTCCCCAGCCTTCTTGTAGCCCCCTTCAGGTACTGGAAGGCTCCTATAAGGTCTCCCCGGAGCCTTCACTTCTCCAGGCTGTACAGCCCCAACGCTCTCAGCCTGTCCCCACAGGAGAGGTGCTCCAGCCTTCTCACCATCTTCATGGCCCCTGCTCTAGACCTTCTCCAACAGATCCATGTCCTTCTTGTGTTGGGGGCCCCAGAACTGGATGCATTACTCCAGGTGGGGTCTCACCAGAGCAGAGTAGAGCAGCAGAATCACCTGCCTTGTCCTGCTGGTCACACTTCTTTTGGTGCAGCCCAGGACTCAGTTGGACTTCTGGGCTGCAAGTGACCATTGCCAGCTCATGGTTTTTGTCAACCAACACCCCCAAGTCCTTCTCCTTCAGACTGCTCTCAAGCCATTCTCTGCCCAGCCTAATCCCAAACAGATGAAACAGACCACAAACACTTAATATCCTGTGTCCAAACCAGCCCACTTTTTCCCACCCAAACGTTTGAATATATTCATTGACTTCACGTTGTCTTAGTCCAGGGGTGTAAGCAGCCATGCTATGCTCCTCGGCCAGTTGTCAAGGGCTATGGTAGCTCGTTGCTTCCCTTCCCTCCTCACTTACTCTTTAGGCTCCCCACCACTTTTCTCATCTGTTGCTCTTGCTGTCTGCCTCCTTCTGGGACCCACGTACAGGAGCTGATAGTGGATGCTGAGGACACGTGGATCCGTCTGGAGGGGCTTTCTGAGACTACAGAGTACACTGTGCGCCTGCAAGCTGCCCAGAACACCATGAGGAGTGGCTTCATCTCCACCACCTTCACCACAGGTGAGGACTCATACAGCATCCACTTGGCCAAGCAGGACTGGATTTCAGGTAGCCATGGACTGGCTTTATGGGCATTCCCTCCTTGGGCAGCATTTCTCCATGAGAGGTACATTCATTGCCATGACCCACAGAGCAGCCTTGCTGCAAAGAGTTAATGGCTGAAGGACCTATAATACAAACACAAGACCAAGCCCAGGGCAAGCTATTTGAGCTTCACACCAAGGACCATCTTCCAAGTCCTTTGCCTTGCCATTGCCCTTCTTCAAATGCAGAAATAGAGGGGGGAAAAACCCACACATATCAACAGCTGTGCTCTTGGAGTGAGTGGAGAGAGACCCAGCTGGTCTCTCCATGCTGTCAATGTGGTCTGATCTCTCACAAATATCATGGAACCATAGAAGAGTTCAGGTTGGAAAGGATCTTTAAAGGTCATTTAGTCTAACCCCCTAGGAATGAGCAGGGACATCTTCAGACTCAGAGCCCCATACAATCTGACCTTGAATGTTTTGAGGGATGGGGCGTTCCTGAAAGTATCAAGCAGGTGCATCTCCACCACCATCAGCAGAGTCACAATCAGCAGCACCAGCATGGCCATGGGACTGTGGTCTCAACAACTTTATCCAATTGCATTATTCTTCTCCCCTCTAGTTCCAGAGAAGTCACAGTGCACTAAAGCAACAGGAATGGTTTGCTTTCCAAATCATAGGATCATAGGATGTTAGAGGTTGGAAGGGACCTTCAAAGATCATCAAGTGCACCCCCTTTACCAGAGCAGGACCAGAGAATCTAGCATAGGTCACACAGGAACACATCCAGATGGGTCTTGAAAGTCTCCAGAGAAGAAGACTCCACAACCTCCCTGGGCAGCCTGTTCCAGTGCTCTGTGACCCTCACAGTGAAGAAGTTCCTCCTCATGTTGAGATGGAACCTCCTGTGCTATAGTTTACATCCATTACCCCTTGTCCTGTCAGTGTGCAATTGAGAAGAGCCTGTCCCCTCCCTCTTGACACTCAGCCCTCAGATATTTATAAACATTTATTAAATCCCCTCTCAATCTTCTCCAGACTAAAAAGCCCCAGGGCTCTCAGTCTCTCCTCATAGGGCACACGCTCCAGTCCCTTAATCATCAGTGGGCATCCACCTCACGGACAGAGTGCTTACACTTGCAAGACTGAAGCTGGCATGAAAATACTACCATTGTCCCCATCCTTTGCAACCCTTCACATGAGAAACTGTGCAAAGGGTCTCTTTCTTCACCATCATTGGAAAGGCTTGCCAGGAACTTAGAATCATAGAACTGTTGAGGTTGAAGAGACCTTTGAGATCAGCATGTCCAACCAGTTGAGCTCACAATCCCACCACTTCTAGGCTACTACCACTAAACCACATCCCTCAGCACTACATCCACACATCTTTTAAATACCTCCAGGGATGGTGACTCCACCACCACCTCCCTGGGCAGCCTGTTCCAATGCCTGAGAACCCTTTCTGTGAAGAAATTCAATCTGAAACTCCTTTGGCACAACTTGAAGCTGTTTCCTCTTGTCCTGTCATCTGTTGCATGTGAGAAGAGAGAACTTAACCAAGTGTATTTTGTTCAGGACTCAATGCAATTACATTTCTCCTGGCTTTCAAAAGCACAAAGAAACCTGAAGATGATGTCCACCAAAACTCCCTCCATCTGCGTTGTCAATTCAACGTGGATAGTTTTCTTTGAATCTCCTATGAATAAACTTCACCATCATGGTTACATGCAGAGGTCTGTTCACCTGCTATTAAGAGATAATAGAAACTATTTACATCAACAAAAATAGAAAAGGCTCTTCTCTAATGCACCTACAGATCAGGCTTTCCTGTGATTCTTGCCTCTTATGTGGGCACATAAAGTCAGTGCAATTCAGGCAGGTGATGGAAAAATGTGTGTAATCATTGAGGTAGTCGAGGAGTCTACCTGGGCTTGGCTTCTTGACTGGGATAAAGCAACAGAAACTCACTCACAGCAGGCAAGGGGAGCACCTTTTCCATTAAACACCAATTCCAGACCTCAGTAGCTTCCGAGACACTGCTGCCAGCTGATGCAGCACCCAAACAGCTTTAATTTGCTTTTAAGATGAAGATAAGCATCAGCAAGACAACAGTTTCTCCCCACTTACCCCATATATCAATGAGATCCAATCCATGGACAAGAATCGGAGTCTGGGATTCAATTTGCTCTGGTGGCACATCAGGGCACTTTGCAGATAAAAAGGACTTGTCTTTAAGGAGACTTTAAAAAAAAAAAAGGAAAAGAAAGAAAAAGAAAAGAAAACAAAACAAAACCAGGCTTAATTTAAATTTTTTTGCTTCCTTCTGCTCACAGTACACATCCTGGGGTTCTTCCATTCCCTCTGACATATTAATAGCTCAGCCTCTTTGTTTCATGTTTGCATAACATTCTTGGGGAATTGTATACAGCTGGGACAAAAGGAAGAAACAGATACAGTATTTATAATTTATAGTGGTTTGCAATGTCTTTCAAGGTCTCCTTGGCTCTTAAAGAGATGAATATAAATTAAGAAACAAGTAATCTGTGCAGAGCTCAGGGGAGCCTGAAGTGGTTGTCTTTGAAGCAGTTTTCATTGCTGGATACTCTAAAATGCAAACACTGTCTCACCAGCACTTCCACTACAGACTATGAAGATCCCCTCATTCTTCCCATCTCCAACACTTAGGTGAAGTAACAACCTCCAAGCCTTCAGGTCACAAGGATGGGGGAATACACTCAAGTGGGAAATAATAGACAAGAGTCTGTACCCTTAGTAGAACCACAGAATTGTTTCGCTCAGAAGAGACCTCTAAGATCAAGTCCACCCACCAACCCAACACCACCATGGCAATTAAACCATGTCTCAAAGTGCTGCATCTACATGCTTTTTTAACACCTCCAGAGATGGTGACTTGACCACCTCCCCTGGGCAGCCTGTTCCAATGCCTGACCACTCTTTCAGTAAACTTTTTTTCCTAATATCCAACCTAAACTTCCCCTGGTGCAATTTGAGGCCATTTCCTCTTGTCCTGTCACCTGATACTAGGGAGAAGAGACCCACCACCACCTCACTCCAACCTCCTTTCAGGGAGTGGTAGAGAGCAATGAGATCTCCCCCTCAGCCTCCTCTTCTTCAGACTTAACAACCCCTTTTCCCTCGGCCACTCTGTAGAAGATCTGTTCTCTATATCCTTCACCAACTTTGCTACCCTTCTCTGGACACACTCCAGCATCTCAATGCCCTTCTTGGAGTGAAGGACCCAAGACTGAGCCCAGTATTCAAGGTGCTGCCTCACCAGCGTCAAGTACAGGGGATTGATCACTTCCCTCCTCCTGCTGGCCACGCTATTCATGATCCAGGCCAGGATGCTGTTGGCCTTCCTGGCCACCTGGGCATACTGCTGGCTCATGTTCAGGCAGCTGTCAACCACAACACCCAGGTCCTTCTCTGCCAGGTAGTTTCTAGCCACTCTGCCCCAAGCCTGGAGCATTGCATGGGGTGGTTGTGATCCAGCTGCAGCACCTGTCAGTTGGCCTTATTGAACCTCATACAGCTGACCTTGAACCATTGATCCAGCCTGTCTAGATCACCTTCACATCTCAATGCATAACTAAGACACCCTCGAAAGCCACATCCCTCTTGCCAGCTGTGCACACTTTTACTCCATCATCCATATGCACCAACAGCAAAGAAAAAGGTAGATTTCCCCCAACAGAAGCTCAGAGACATTTCTAAGACATTTCATTAGAGGATAACTGATGCACAGCCACACGACCAACACTGCCCATCTCTAGCATCTCACATAACCTAATTGCTGATCAGTTTGCAAATACCAATCAGCCTGGTGTAAGTCCACCATCATTTCCAAGGGCATGGAACAGGAGAATCCCCTTGGAATCAGTAAAGTCACAAAACTTGCTTGGAGCTGGCAATCCTGAGTGGAGAAGATGTGTCAGTATTTTCACAGCTGTCTAAATATACCAGTGACAGCTTAAACCCCAAGGTTTCAGACATGGTGCAGAAACATAGTCCAAGAAGTGACATCCCTCATCATTCATAGCGGTGTTGCCATGCACTTTTCCAGCCTAGGCCATAGGGGAGATTAACCAATATATGAACACATTTTTTTCCATTAAATCCTCTGCTGTTGTTGGCAGACGTGAAGTCCCACCACATCGTAGAATAACTCAAGACTCGGAAACCAAGTTAGATGTTTCCTGGATCATAACCAGTGAGGCTCAAGGCATGCAGAAAGGGTGTCAATCTGCTTAGATTTTGAGTTTAATTTAATTTTGCAGGTGGCCGTGTCTTTGCTAACCCTCAGGACTGTGCCCAGCACCTGATGAATGGAGACACATTGAGTGGTGTCTACACCATCTCCATCAACGGGGACCTGAGCCAGCGAGTGCAGGTCTACTGTGACATGACCACTGATGGAGGTGGCTGGATTGTAAGTAGCCATGCGCTTGTCCTGTGTGATTGTCCCCATCACAAAGAAACCCAGCTCAATCCTACCAGCAAAGCCAAGCACCACACTGTGCGGGAACAACAGCAGGCTTCACGTCACACGCTTCATTTCCCACGCCACAGGGAACGGCCCACGCTCCAGCAATAACAGTTACACTTGGAGAAATGCCCTTTGATTTATTTGACGTGCTTCTGGAAAGCAAAATCCGGGACTGAAGCTGATTTATTGTTCTAGAAATGAAATTAATGGCTGACAGGTTTCCAGGGGAATGATTCAGGCTGCCTGCAGTAGCAGGATGTCAGGCATCACCCCCATTGAGCCCGCACAGGAGTTTTGAGAGGAAAATGCCTGTTTGGCTTTTGGATTGCACAAACACTGCTTGTCTTGACGTAGATGGATTGACAGCCTGAGTAAATACTGCTCTGGTGCTTTGATTTGGTTTGTGTCAAACACTTACTTACATGCATTACAGAACTCCACTAGATGTATAAAGAAAGAAAAACAAAAGGATTCCTTAAATGCTGGTTTCTAGCATGGATGTTCTTTTAGCCAGGAAATGTCCCTTGACCTCACCCTTTCTCAGAGCATCCTACTGGATAACACAGAGCCAGCCAAAAATGGAATCTCATGCTGGAAAACCAGAGACACCACGTGTTGGGTAGAGCAGCAAGCTTGAAGGTTGATTCCTTCCTCTAGGCTAACACTGATTGGCCTTGGACATAGAAACATTTCATTTAGGGTGGAAGAGACCTTTAAGATCACCAAGTCCAGCCACAGCTGGCTGTCCCAAGCTTGCACAGATCATAGGATCAAAGAAACATTTTATTGGAAGAGACCTTTAAGATGATTGAGTCCAACCCAGCACTGCCAGGTCACCACTAAACCATGTCCCTCAGCACATCTACACAGCTTTGAAATCTGTCTAGGGATGGGGACTTCACCGCTGCCAGGGCAGCCTGTGCCAGTGCTTGCCAACCCTTTGGGAGAAGAAACTGTTCATAATGTCCAAACTAAACCTCCCCTGGTGTAACTTGAAGCTGCTTCCTCTTCTCTTATCCTTTGTTCCTTGAGAGAAGAGACCAACCCCCTCCTCACTATAACCTCCTTTCAGGTAGTTATAGCATCATCCTAACATCTCTTCAGTCTGCACAGGAATTAATTTTATGGCTGCAATTAACACATACTGGATGGACATCACAATTTTCTCCCCTGAAAGGCACAATGGAAGACAAAATATTGGCTTCATTTTGAGTGCTCCAAAGCCTGGTGAGGCCATCCCTCTTCTCCTTTAGACTGATTTCCCCCTCATGTTTCCTCACTGCAGGTCTTCCAGAGGCGGCAGAACGGGCTGACCGATTTCTTCCGGAAATGGGCAGATTACCGAGTTGGCTTTGGAAACTTGGAGGATGAGTTTTGGCTGGGTGAGACCTTAACCAGTTCTTTTTCATCAATGCATCAAATCCAAGCTTCCCATACACTGAGCTGCTCTCTTGTGCCAGCTGTTGGCTCCTTGCCTTTCACCTCACTCCTCAACACTCTCTCAAGCAGTTTTTCTTCTGTTGTTCATTCCCTGTCCTGCACATTAGAAAGTGGAGGGGTCTTCCCAGATCAAAGCCCATCACCCTCTTTTGGATGGCTACAGGATGCTTTGGTGGCATCATAGATCTCACCTGGCCTAGGCCAGCAAGTTACTTGCCCAAAGAAAGTAGAAAAAGGGTGAGTGGGAGACCTGGCAATGCTTTGAAACAGAATGTGCTCCCCTAAAACCTGAACATGAGCGGAGGCCAGCCCTGCAGCATAAGCACTCTCTGGCTTGTACAGGAGCTTAACAACAACATGAGAAGCACCAGAGCTCCACAGCTGAACATCCCCAGCTTTAGTGGCATGGAAAAAGATGAACCTGGTCCTTGAACCCACCTTTCATAGCCACAGGGAGGTGAATCACAAAATCACAAATGTTAGGGGTTGGGAAGGAACTCCAGAGATCATTTCATCAAGTCCAACCCCTCTTGCCAAAGCAGGATCACCCAGGGCAGGTCTCACAGGAACACATTCAGGTGGTTCTTCAAAGTCTCCAGAGAAGGAGACTCCACAGCCTCTCTGGGCAGCCTGCTCCAGTACTCCATCACCTTCACTGTAAAGAAGTATCTCCTCATGTGAAGCTTGAGTGGGAACAGAGAGCTCAGACCCCACCAGTGCCAGGAGAGACAAAGATTTAACCAGAAGTGCTGTTGCTGTTTGGTTCCTCTCCTCACACTCATTTCCCACGGCTGTTTTATTTGCTTAGAGCTTTTTTGTTTGTTTGCTTGTTTGCTCAGGGAGTGGATCCAGGCATTGGGTCTCACTGGGTGTCTCACTGCTTGTCTCACCAGGCTTGGACAACATCCACAAGATCACATCCCAGGGACGCTACGAGTTGCGAATAGACATGAGGGACGGCCAGGAAGCGGCGTATGCCTACTATGACAAGTTCTCCATCGGTGACTCCCGCAGCCTCTACAAGCTGCGAATCGGGGACTACAATGGCACTTCAGGTACAACCTCCTTGACAGCAAGTGGTAGGGAAATCCTGGGGCTGGTGGATCTGAAACTGTGTAGGGAATCCCAGCATCAAAGCTTACTTGCCTGGAGCAGCAAGGTACAAACCCATAGCCCTTCCTGCATGCAAATCATGCCCATCATGTTCACAACCAGCTTTTCGAGGCACTGTGTTTAAAGATCTTTGCCGTGCTGGAGAACTGCAAATGTTGTGGAGCTCAATTTTTAGAGCTCAATTTTCTGATGAAGGACAACATCTCTAGAATATAATCTCCCCTGAGATCTTACTGAGGGACTGATCTTACAGTTTAGTACCAGACTTGGTAGAGTTAGATAATGGTTGGACTTGATGATCTTAAAGGTCTTTTCCAGATATATCAATTCTATGATTCTGCATAAAGCAGGCTGATAAATCCCACTAAGGACACAAAGAATTTTCCATTGGGGATTAGATATTAAATCTCAGATGCATTGATGTTCAAATAACCTGGTCAATCATCAGAGGTGCCACCTCACTTGGCAATCACCACAGCTGGCTATCAATGCCATGCTGGAGGGTGTATTTATTGCCCTCCCACAGCAATGGAAAAATTTGAAATCCTCTGCGTTGTTTCCTCATGCAAAGGTTTTGCAAGGACAGTGTCACACCTGCTAGGCTTTGACCACCAGAAAATGGTGTGTGACAGAAGGAGGGGGTCTTTTCTCCAGGAAGTAATAGAAGGGTAGGTGCAGTTGCAACTCCTCTAGCTGGAATCATAGAATGTTTTGGGTTGGAAGGGACCTTTAAAGGTCATCTAGTCCAACCCTCCTGCAGTGAGCAGGGACATCTGCAACTATAGCAGGTTACTCACAGCCCTGTCCAACCTGGCCTCAAATATTTCCAGGGAGGAGGGCACGGGTATGAATCATGCAAGCCTCCATGATTCATACAAACCTTCACCACCACGTACTTAGTGAGGAACTCCACATCACATCTAAGATGCAGGAATTTCCTTATTCAATATCTGGTAGTTGCCACTGGAAGAGAAGAGATGGGGATCTTGGCTTCATGCAACACAGCGCTTGCTCTGAGCTGAAGTCCCAGGGCATGAGGCACCCAACATACTGGCAAAAATGCTGGTACCAGTCCTACAGACATGATTGCCTCCCTTTCCTCACACAAGCCATCCAACCAAGGAGCTTCTGCTCAGCCTTGAGCAAAGGCAGTTAAGACCGACCAAATGTGGTTCATTGCCAAGTCTTCTAGCAAGCCTCTTGGTGGCTGGACTGCACACAGATAGCCTGGGTCCACTTCATATCTTCTCAGGGACCACCAAGGAGCATATTAGGAATGTCCCTATAAGTACCTCACTCAGTTTTAATAATGATCATATTTCACTTTGGCTCTTCTTTCACCCAAAAGCAGCTCTCTTGTCCCTTAGTAAGGAGGGGAGATCAAGGTTGGTGGTTTTGGCGGAATAAGATGTCATACACCTTCTAAAAGGTTCTTCCTCTTATCCAAAGGAAGAAAAGGCCAAGCATCTGTGTTCAAGAGGTGAATGCTTGGCCTCCTCTGGGGAAAAAAAAAATCCCTTTAGCTAAGAGGAGGGAAGGAGGTCAAAAACATCCTGAAGTTCTGTAGCAGAGCCAGGCTTCAGAAGAGCAGAGATGCCCAAATTTAGGATTTAATTCATGGCTGAAACACTGACATTCAGATCCACAACCATAAAGCATTTTATCTGTCAAGCCCAATCAGCTTCTAAGATTTGCTATGGTCTGTACTGATCCTAAACTCAGATGAAGCAGTTGTGAACAAGCCCAGTTAACATTCCCAGACCTTCAGCTGCTGGAACTGCTGATCCACAGGCTGCCACACATGTCAGACTATCCCCATGTCCTCCTGAAAAGATCAGGTGACTTGGGCTGCACCACCCCTAACAGCACCTCTTTCCATAGGGGATTCCCTCACCTATCACCAGGGCCGCCCCTTCTCCACCAAGGACAGGGACAATGACGTCGCTGTGACCAACTGCGCCATGTCCTACAAAGGGGCCTGGTGGTATAAGAACTGCCACCGCACCAACCTCAACGGCAAGTACGGAGAGTCCCGGCACAGTCAGGTAAGGGTAGAGCTGAAAGCCTGCAGCACCTCCTCTGGCAGCACAACCAAGCACAACAGCGAGTCCGGGCTAGGACTGGGGCTCAATGGTCAGGGCACCAGGGTCATGAGCACCACTGGAGTGACTCAGCAAAAGCTGAAGCAAAGCGAACCACCTTCAAGTCATTTGGGCTGGTGCTTTGTTCCTCACACTGACTGCCATGGTCATTTACTGTGGTACCTTGTCAAGGTACATCTGAAAAATAAGTATGTAAAATGTGATCAGGAGCCTTTGAGCAGTAGGGAAAACCCATCCAGCCAAAGCAGAGGAAGAATGCCTTGCTCCTGCTGTACCAAATTCTTCCATCTGGCTTTTCTACGGTGGTCCTTCCTTTCCCACTGTAGTTTCATGTTAGGGCCTTTCCTCACCCTGTGCCTTTCTCTCCCTCCTGCCAGGGGATCAACTGGTACCATTGGAAAGGCCACGAGTTCTCCATCCCCTTTGTGGAAATGAAGATGCGACCTTACAACCACCGAAACATCTCTGGGAGGAAGCGACGGTCTCTACAGCTCTGAGCCAGCTGAATTCCCTCCCACCTCCCACCACCTGACCTTTTCTGTCATTTGTTTGTATTTTATAATATGAAAAGGGGAAGAAAAAATTACTACTCGTCTGAGATAGCAACCTCCCCCTCACAAGTGCTGGAGGGAACCACGGCACAAGCAGAGGCCGTGGGGAAGGAAGATCTCATTGCTTTGCATCTGTCCCAGAGCAATACCAAATTTCCAGTCTCCCTACCCCAATACTTTGGCCCTTAACATGAGAAGAAAGAGAGAGCAAGAGACAGATTTTTGATATTTTTTTAAAAGACTCAGTAATCCCCAGTAAACCCTTTTAGAACCATTTGTCTTGGGGCTTGTGGCAGAAACCTTCCCCACAGGGACTTTGGTGTAGCCATTTTCATCCCAGTCACAGACAGAGGCACCTTTTCTTCCTGGCATGGAGGTCCCAAGCTTGCTTCATGCCATCCTGTAGGTATAACTCTTCCAACAGGCAGAGGCACATCTCTCCTGCCCAGGGGCACACAGCCTGATCACCCCTCCCCTGTGTGTAGGCACTGTACACATGGAGATAAAGTGAGGATGAGCAAACACAAGGCTCATCCCATCCCTGGTATTCACAGATCACACCAAGAGGACTTGGTGAATATCTGCATGTGTAGGCAAACTCTAGAGAACCCACAGCTCACATGTTGGCTCCACCATAGCCAAAGTCATCCCTGAGTACATGGGGTGCAGGAGAACAAGAGAGGGTCCATAGCCCCAGCCTGCATCATCCACTTCTTTGAGCTGAACTCATCCCACTTCAGGGTTATGCTGAGCTTCATGGAGAAGGGATTCAAATTAGATGACTTGGGAGAAAAATCATTACTTGTGGTCTTGAAGTCTAGGGCCCATTTCCTCTGCCACTACATTGTGTCTCACAGAGGTCATTGGTCCCAAACCAAAGAATCTCAGAGAAAGACCAGCAACCAGAGGAGCTGTAACATGGCAGCAAACATAGCCTAGGTGCTCTTCTTCAGGGACCTCCAACGCACACAGGGAAAGATGATGATGCAGCCAAGGAAAGACAAGTGCAATCTGAGAAAAGCCTGTTCCCTTTCTCCTCCTATACCATCCCTCTTCACTGCCATCACAAGAGGGACTCAGATCTCAGTGCCTTGGTATCACCATCTCCCTAATCCACTGTTTCCCCTCCTGGAACGAAGGCTTAGTCCGTTCAGATTTTGGAGTACTTCAAGACTCTTAGAAGAATAGATGAGTTTACTCTTCCTGTTCTTAACTTCTCCCATTTTAAGAATGATGGACCCTTCAGATATCTCTGGATGCTTTCTGTTGTCATTGACACCACATCCACATAGCCCAAATGACCACTGTACTGGAGTCACTACTCTGCCAAGGGTTCTGATCAATGCTGGGCATTGTCACTGGCTTGGTCTCAAAGAAGGGACCTGTCTCCACATCTGAGGACAATGCAGCTCATCACTGGGTTCGCAGCCAAGGAGCATTACAAATGCTAAGCTTTCTGATTATAACATACTGAAGCTGCTTTGTCTCAAGAAACAGCTTCCAGATGGTAACATAAAGGCATCTTTGCAGTAGCTTACAATTCAGGCCCAGTGTCTCTAGCATGGTCACACTTCTGGAAGTTCTGATGTTACTCATCATGGCTGCAGAGCTGAAGAAGGGTGTTAAACAGAAAAGCAGCCTCCTTCTCCATTCCACATACTGGCACATGAAATCATAGCCAATCCCAAGGTCAGATTAGACGCAGGGTCCAGCCCTTCAAGTGGTCATTTTACAAGCTGCAGTTCAACCTGGAATAAGGGTGCTGTAGCTCAGCAACATCTCATATGTGAATAAGGCATCTCTTCTTAATCCCCATCAGCATCAAATCAGTCAAGCCAACCAGTTAAGGAGCAGGTCAGTCAGAGAGCATGCAAATGATGTGATCTCCTGCAGGACATGATCAGTCACAGGTGACAGCATGTCATGCCTTTCAAGCAACCTGCCCTGGTGTAGGTCCCAAAAGCCAACAAGAAACAGCTGACAAGACTGATTGAAAGCTAAGAAACCTCCTTGTAGATCACCAGATTAATATTTTTCCCAACATCACCAAGAGTTTTTATTCGAGAAGTGTCCTAAAGCTGTCTGCTTCTCTACCCAGGTAGAAGGAAGAGACACCAGTAGAAAGTCAGGAGCTCATCATTCACAATCAGGTGGAAGGCAAGAAAGCTTTTTTCAAAAGTACCAGTCAAACAGAAAATGAAATGCTAAGCTTTCCTAGGAGGTTCAGAGGAAGATACTCAAAAAGGGTGACTATCTCTAAACAGATCTCCCTGCATATGCCTGTCACCCCTTCTATCAATCCTGTAACCAGGATGAAAGGGCCCAGTTGACACGACTCCATCGTCGAGTCTGAAGGACACCCTTGGAGATAGTATCTGACCTTCCAGTGCTTCTATGCACCGATGCTGCTCCTTGTTCTCAAACATGGTGACAGGGTGTCACCTTGGTGAAGTGCAGTTGTGAAAATCTTTTAAAGGAAAGGTATCTACATGTGGTGGATTTGTCCTTCTGGTGATAACCTAACCCAAGCCTAGGCAAACCATCAGCAATGACAGCCTGGTCACTTGGACAATTTTCCCTTGTTCACATCGTCCAGCTACAAAACACAATTTTCCAGAAGTTTTTCATCATTGCCTGATGGATTTTTCTGGATAAAGCCCTTTACATCAATTTCAAACAAATCTGTGCTGCATGTTGATGCTACAGAACAGCCAGGTAGTTAAGTTCAGTCTCTCTTTACCTTCCAGCACAGGTTGGGCAAGCCCTCTTTTTCCTGAATTCATTCACCAACCAGAGCAAGTTTGTCCCCCATCAGCATAGCATTGAGACTGAACCAAGCCTTGGCAACAGGCCGGAAATTCCCAGAAACCCAGCCTGGATCCTGCACACTGCTCATCTCAAAAGACCATCACTGGGCTCTGGTGGCTCTTCTGCCATCCAGCTTATATGGCCCAGACTTCCCAGACCCCAAAATGAACTTGAAGCTGTTACCTAAACCACACTCTCCACTGTGAGATGTCATCTCACATAACATCAAGCAAGTAGAAGCACATCAGGTCCTTCACCCAGAAAAACACTTTGAGTGCCCAGGACACCCACAACCTTTCAAAGCCACCTTTTATTTTCAACCCTAAAATCCTGGAAGAAAACAGCAATCTCTTACTCAATTTCCATTTCCCTCTGTCTCCACTGCTATCAGACCTCCAAGCCCACCTCTCCACCACACACTGCACTAAGATATAACCAAAGAATAAAAAGAAAAAAAATTGCCTGAGAGGAAAAGCTGCTTTTAGTAATATGATGCTAAAGACAGCATTGAGAAATGAATCATTTGTGGAAAGAAAGAGGACAGGCCTTACCCAAAGGGTTTTTGGCAGAAGGATGCTGGAATAGTGTCAGAACCACACAAAGGTTGGGAAGAAGGCTTTGCTTCTACTCCTTATCTTGACATTACTTTAGCATGAGTATTTCAAAGCATTCCACCAGCCTAACATCCTCTTGTCCCAACCTCTTACCTCCTTTCCAACATGATGCTTACCCAAGATGAAGCATTGAGGTGTGAAAGGTAAAACTCATACCACCTGTGTCCCCAGCAATGTGTCAGATGTCCCCATGCTGGGGTGGCCCTGTGTTCACAACAGGTTTAATGTGACCTGCTAAAATACAGCATGAGTCCAAACACCCACCTGGTGCCAGCACATGCCCTTCATCCAGACTCAAAGCTGTCCTTCTGCTATGTCCCCACCATCGTACCCTGAGGTGACCATGCACCCCTGCCCTATAGCCCCCAGCAATGCCCACAAGTTTTGGCCTTGCCAGACACTGCCAGTAAAGAGCTCTTATCCCAACCTCTGCTTAATCCATGCTTAAACCCACTAATGAAGGGTTTTGTCCTGGGGCCAAGAGAGAAGCCAATATGTTTCTGCCAACCAAGTACCCCAAGATGGGTATCAAACCCAACTGAACCCCTTGGGGACCACCAGTACCCTCCAGGGTCACCTTTCCCCTTCCATTAAACCTGATGGTGCCCAGATGGTGGTGGCAGCTCCTTGCCCCTTCCAGGGGAGAGGTTTAGGGTAAAGGGGAAGGAAAGGCTCTTCCCTGGGGAGATGCTGATGCCCAGACCCGCCTCAGTACCCCAGCCTGCAGCTCTCCAGATGTCAGTGATTCCTTAGAAGAACGGTGACACAAAGACCTAACAAACAAACAAGCACCCCACTTGGTACAGGTGTTACCCTGGAATTCTGGTTATTCCTTAAAAAAACCCAAACATTTACAACCATAAATAAGAAAAAAAGAATGGAGGCAATGAAACCCCTTGGACAGCTTCTGGTGACCTCGACCACAAACGGATGCAACCATCCAAGAGGGAAGAAAAATGCCAATAAATGCATAAAATAAAAGAAATAATATAAATAAATAATATATTAAACAACTCTCCCCACCCTGTAATGAAAACGTAGCTCGGAGAATGGGATTGACGCTCGTTAACCATTGTTAACTAGTACTTTTTAGTCCTGACCACTCTTAGGCTATGTATAGTTCCTTTTTTTAATGCATTTTCTATACATTAATAAAAGATACTGAAGGAGTGAGCCGTCTGCCTGTCTGGGAGTGGGGCGGGATGATGTCCTGGTGCATCCAAGCCCAGCAGCATCACAGCCCCAACCACTCACGTGCTGTCACCCTCCTGCAAGGTCATGCCCTGCCCCACTGGAGCTCAGATACTTTTGCAGCCAAAGCAGTTGGCCACAAAGACGTGGTTCTGCACTTGGCAGATTGACAGAATCACAGAATGGTGGGGGCTGGAAGTAACCACTTCTAGACCAACTGCACTGCTCACCCAGAACTGGTTGCCCAGGCGGGTTTGGAATCTCTCCAAAGAAGGAGGCTGCTCTCAGAGCAGCCTGCTCCAGCACTCTCACAGCAGAGATGCTTACCTGCTTGGTTGCAGTTTGTGCCTGTTGCCCCTTGTCCTGTGACTGGGCACCACTGAAAAGAATCTGACCTCATCTTCTTGACCCCCACCCATCAGCACTGATGAAGATCACCTCCCAGTATTCTCTTCTCCAAGCTAAAAAGCCCCAAATCTCTCAGACCTTTCCTCCTCAGCAAGGTGCTCCAGCCCCCTCACCATCTTTGAGATCCCTTCCAACCCAAACCATTCTATGAATCTATAAAAAAGGGGTCAGCGTGGCTGCGCCTTGAACCCCAGTAAGGCTGGGAGCTGTGCTTTGGCCACAGCCCAGCAGAAGATGTTTTGTTAATAAATTTAGCTGTTCTCACAAGTTAGAGAGGCCCTCGGCTCTGCAGCTGGCAGCCAGGGAAAGCAAAGCCATGGTGCAAATGCTCAGGAGCAGAGCAAACCAACTCCAAAGTCTTCAGTTAAAGCCTGATTTAGGGAGAGATCTGTTCCCATCATGGTGGAAAAATCCCACTGAAAACCTAATTGCAAGGCTACAAAAGAAACAACAAAAAACCAACACTGACTGAGCAAAAAATGGCTGGGACAAGTGTGAATTTCAGAAGATTTTGAAAGTCTCATTTCACACACAGACTTTATTTAGACCTCCTTGTCCTAAGTTTTCATGTTTGGCATGTAGCCAGGCAGGATGAGAAAGAAGCTCTTCCACCAGACCACTTCAATATTTTCTAAATTTAATTCTGAGAGACAAAGCAGGGGAATTTGCTTTGCAGCAGCTTCTCAACTTCCCTTTCTCACTCTGATGTGAGAGAAGAAAAAAGGAAGTTGTGAGCATGGGGATCTCCCACCTTGGCCACAGCCTGTCCCACGGGCAGCAGCCAGCAGCAGGACCTGCCAGAGCCCAGCTCTGCTGCTCCCCAGCTTGTCCTGTGTCATTGCACACTCAGTGCTGAAGCCTGGCCCCCAGCACTTCCCGGTTTATTCTCTGGCATTTTGCATATCTCCCTGCTCCAGAGGCAGCATTCCCCTTCCCCAGCCCCTCACTGCCCCACGCCAGGCAGGGTGAGGTCCCTCCAGCTGGTTGCTGGGCAGACGGATGGACAGTAGGGAATGGGACACACTTCCAATCCTTTCCCTTTTTATTTCCTCTTTTTTTTTTTTTTTTTTCCCTCCTCCTTCTACTTTCCCCCAGCTCCAAGCAGTGATTTGTGGTGCTGCAGGCTGCAGGTTCCCACTGGCAGAGTGGAAAACCAAGCCTGAAGGACTCAACTGTCTGGATTAAATGGCCTCTTTCATGTCTGAAGGGAGTCAGTGCCATGGAAGACCCTTCAGGCAAGCCCACCAGGTCTCCACCATGCACAAATGAGACAAGGGATGGATATAGGTGTGAAATGAGGAGGAAGGGTTGCCTAAACCAGTGGTGTCATCCCAGTCTTTCTGTACTTGGGCAAGCAGTTGACCCAATGCAGTGGGTTTCACTTATAGTCCCTAAAGAAGGACACTACACTCCACTGCACTCCCTGTTCAGCATGCCTGGGGCCAAGTGGAATGCCCAGGACCTCTGTTCCTTACAGAGCATGCCAAAAAAAGCTCATATGGAGGAAATACAATGTTCCCATTGTAATAACCAGACACTGCTAATAACCAGGTCTGCATCACCCAGAGGAGGCAGATTTATGTGGAGCTGCAGCATTCCGCTGGGCCATAACCCTTCTCCCAGAATCAGAGCCATGGCCCAGCTCCATACTTCAGATGGGATAAGAAGGGGGTGAGTGCTAGCATAAGCCCTTTCTTAAACACTCCAAGTTTTGACTTAAGCCAGGGAGGTGTGTTGCCCCACCACACTGACCCCTGGGGAGCTGCTGTCCCATCACAGGTGCCCACCACCCTCATCGCTCTAGGACCCCATACCCTTACCCAACTGAAAGCCATCTCTGTACCCTAGACACAGTCCTATAGTGTCACACATGGTGGGATCTCCTGTTTGCAGCCTCTCCAAGGAACACACCTCCCTGGGCTGCCTAGACTTTGTGCAGGCATCATGACCATGCTGTGGGCAGACATGCTCCTCTTCAGGCACTTCCAGAGCATCTTAGCACCAGCTCCCCCCCATCTGCTCTTTGTACAGGCATATTTCACCACAAGCCTCTTACCAAAGTCCCCTTCTTGCATGAGTGATGATTGGGAACTTTGTTCCACCAGCAAACATCAGGAGGGTGTACAAAGGTCCTCAAGCAAGGGTGCTGGGCATGTGTCCCAAATCTGGAGCTTGAGCAATGCATTCCCAGCAACACACCCTGTAACCTCAGCCCAAAAAACCACGAGGGAGATGATCACCCAGGAGCAAGCAGCAGCATGGGAGGAGGTGCAACACCTGCAGGAGCAAGGCTGGGGCATGTTAGTGAAGGGGCATCCTCATCCCACAAATTTACAACTGCCTTACACCTTACAGGATGGGATTTTATAGCACCATCTTGAAGAGTCTTGGGTTTTAATTCCCCCTCAGAAGTCTGGACGTGCTCATCATGCCTTTAAAACCCTCATTCCCATTTTTATATGTTCAACTCCTGCGGGTACAAGCTCTAAAGCTTAATTATGTAGAGTGTAAAAAGAAAAAATAATTTATCTCTTTTAATCAAATCTAAATGCAGAGCTTTTAAATTTCATTGATTTGCTCCTTCTCCCTGGGATGAGGAACACTGTGCATAGCAGCTCTCCAGCTTCTTTCTCCTTCTCAGTGCTACAGCCATGGCCTTAACATGCAGTGATTTTTCTGCTTCCAACCTGTTTCAACAATCTTCCCCACCAAAGCCACCCCAAACCTGTATCACATATATTAGTTTTGAAGCAAGATCTTAGCTGTGATCAGGAGTTTTCTTACAGAAACCCTTCTCTCCCTACCAGTACTTTTATGTCAGGACAATCTTCAATATCAATCCATGCTGGGAGATGAAGGGACAGAGAGCTTCCCTGAGGAAAAGGACTTGGGGATGCTGGTGGGTAAAAAACCGGACATGAGCCGGCACTGCGCACTCCCAGCCCAGACCCAGCTGTGTCCAGGGCTGATCCCCAGCAGCATAGGCAGCAGATGGATGGAGGGGATTCTGCCCCTCTGCTCCACCCTTCTGAGACCCCACCTGCACTGCTCAGATCAGCTCTGGAGTCCTCAGCACAGCAGAAACAGGAACCTGTTGGAGTGAGACCAGAGGGAGGCCACAAGAATGACAGGAGGGATGAAAGCCCTCTGCTGTGAGGCCAGCTGAGTGAGTTGGGGTTGTTCAGCTTGGAGCAGAGAAAAATCCAGGAAGACCTTCCGGTGGCCTTTCAGTGCTTGAAGGGGCTGGTAAGAAAGATGGGGACAGACATTTCAGCAGGGCCTGTTGTGACAGGACAAGGAGTGATGATTTGAAACAAAAGGAGGGATATTTAGACTAGAGAGAAGGATGAAATTTTTCACACTGAGGGTGGTAAGAGCCTGGCACAGGTTGCCCAGAAAGATGGTATGTGCCTCATCCCTGGAAACATTCCAGATGAGGTTGGATGGGGCTCTGAGCAACCTACTGTATTTGCAGATATCCTTGCTGACTGCAGGGTAGTTGCACTAGATAATCTTTAAAGGTCCATTCCAACCCAACCTGTTCTGTGATTCTATGATTCTATAATTCTGGGTTGCTTTCTGCTGTCAGTAGGGATGTTCAGAGAACGCAGATCATCCCTCTGGTATTACTCCTCTGCAGGCACCAGGGCCCATCACAGCTGCCAGACAGAGTGGAGCATGCAGGGATGCTGGTGGGAACACAAGCCACCTCTGTTCATCACAATGGTCCCTTGTCCCTATGCTGCCCCCTGCATTCAGTGACATCACAACAAAAGGAAGTAACTCTGCAAATGTTTACAAGAAAAATCCTCACCAAACATGAGAAAAGGCAGGGTTGGAGTGGGAAACTTCAATAATTTCAGGAGGTATTGGAAATGGGCAGACAGGAGTGAAGCCACAGAGAGCAAAAGGCTGGAGGAGCATCACTAGCAGCCAGCATCCTGCAGGTGATCCTGCAGATAGTCTCTGGTCCTTCTCCTGGTCCCACATCCCCTGCTGCATGTGAGTCACACCAAAAGCAGCCAGTATCTCCTGCTCACAGTCACGTATTGGTTCCTCACTCATGACCCAAGGCCACCGCTCCCCCTTGCCCCTCCAAATAAAGGAACCTGCTGTCCCTCGCCTGGGGCAAAAAGAGGCAAATCACCTCCAGGAGAAATGTCTTCATCTTGTTTTTCCTCTTTTACCCACAACTATTTGCATTTCACTCTCAGTTCCCACCCCAGGGGTGGGTGAGTCCTCCTCAAACCATCCTGCCCAAGCCCCAGCGTCCAGCTGCATTCTCCCCAGTGAGCCCCAATTAACAAACAACATGATGAGGAGGAAGAATTTGAACTGTGAAGAGCAAAGGTCAAATAATCACCAGGCAGGAACTAAGCCCTAAGGGCAGCACAAAACTTCTCAGCACAAGGGCACACCTTGACCAACCACTTCAGTGGCACCAGCCAAAATCCTCACATGGTCCTAAGCCAAGGGACATCAGCTCACCAGAGATCTCCAGGAACAGCTTCCCCTGTGGAAGCAGCTTATAGACAGGAAGGGATAATGAAGTCAGTTAAATAATAATAATAATTTTGCAGCTGCTTATCATTAAAGAGACAGAATTGTATCTTCCTGCCCACCTCAGCAGGGCTCTGGAGGAAGCTGACACTGAGGGACTGCCACTGATGGCTCCTCTGCATCACGGGGCTGGGCTGAAGGAAGGACTGTGCCGCAGGGGACGGCAGCCACAACTGGTTTGTCACCTAAAATTCAGCCTTGGCAGGTCAGATCCAACACTCACTCATCCTGGGAAACACCGAGGAGCAGCTGCTCCAGGAGGAGGCACAAGCACCGTGGTACTGGGGGCACAGGCTGGCTCTTGGGGGCTCTGGGGCCATGCCCCAGCATCACTTCCTCCTCTGCCTTTAGTTCACATCTCCCACAAATCCTTGGGAGGTGACAGCAAGACGCTGCCTTTTCCACACCGAGGGAAGGAGTGCCCTCCCCTTCACCGATGAGTTTTTCACTCCCTCCTCCTTGAGCCGTTCCTAAATGGGAAGATACCACGTCACGCTGCCGGGACTCGCCTTGCCCCGGCGCTTTCCCCACCTCTCAGCGGTCTCCTCTCCCCCTTGCCCTTCACCAGCGCTGCCCGTAGGATTTCCTCAGGAAGGAGTTCCTGAAGGCTCACACGCACAAAACAATCAACAGCTCTAAAATAATGAAAAGCTCTACCTGTGAGGTTTGCTTTCCTCTCAAACCCCACGGCACACATCAAAACACATCCTGAGCAGAAACGTACACCCTCTCTTCCCCAAACAGACTGGAGTCCCTATACCCCATCTTGGTCAACACAAGCACCAAGCAGGACTTGAGAATGCACAAAAAGATGCCTACCTCACTCCCTACCCCAGCCCTTTCTTTCCCCTGAGCACCACGGAGGGATGATCCAGCAAACACAGCCCCACCTTAGCAAGCCCCGCAGCACCCAAAGCCTCTCAGGTGATGGATGGGGAAGAGGCACCATTAAAAACACCAGGTTTGTGGCAATCCCCCCACGAGCAGCCATCCCCTATCACTGCCCATGTGGGACTGAGCACCAGGGCTTAAGGGCGTCCCCAAACCATCCCAGTAGCACCAAGATGGGATTGGGATACCTGAGCCCAGCTCACTCCCAGGGCTTCCCCTTTCCTGGAGGGGACAGAGCTCAGCAGACACTAACTGAGGGAGGAGATGAAGCAGTAGCCGTGGAACCTGCCAGCCCCCAAAACAGCAGCTCAGTGCTTGTCTTCCACCCTCACAGGGGTCTCCATCCCAGTCCTGCCTCCTGTTCTCCTCTAAAGCCAGAAAACTCACTGCTGCTGCTAAAGTAAATACCAAGGGCTGCTATTTTTATCCAGCCCACGATCAGGCCAGCTTTATTTTTGGTGTTTAAACTGCAGGCTTTTTTGTGGGAGGGGGAAAGGGAAGGGAAAATGGAGAAGCATAGGAGAAAAATGAGAGGAATGTTTCTTGGGGAGGAGAGTTTTCCATTGCTTACTTTTAAGTCGGGCTGGTGTCTGCAAACAGAAATTGCAATCTGAGAGCAGAGCAAGCAGCAGGAGAGAAAGGTGTGACCACGTCCACAATCACTTTGAATCTCCTCCCACCCCACCATGCTGAGAAAAACCCAAATAGCCCAGCCTTGGCTACCAGCTGGGTGCTATCAAGGCAGGAATGAAGCTTCCAGCTGTGTAATGGGGTACACTGGTAAATCAATCAGCTGAATCCAATAGATAAAAGGGGAAAACAGGGGAGTGTTTCTATTTTCTGTGTAAAATTAGTAGTGTTTTCCAAGTAAAATTAGGGGTTGAGGGGACCTTGGAGGAAATGGAAGTTATCAGTGGGGCTTTTTGGCAGGGGATAGGTTTTGATCTCACATGGAAATACAAAGTTTGGGAAGGATGGATGGAAAACAGGGGCTGGAAGTGGGATGTGATTTCCAGCTAGTCCCAGGCCTGTGCTCAGATTGACGTTTCATGACACAAGAGCACCTTGTCTGGTATGGGTTTAGGTGGTTCCTGTGCTTGAGGAGCAGCAGCCAGCAGTAATCAGAGCAGCAGTGACTCATCAGCCACTGAGTCACAGCTTCCTCTCACCCATTAAAGATTCTGAGAAACAAAGAACAATCCCTTAGAGCCCACATATGCTGGATGCCAAGCAAAACTAGGAGGTGGCAAGTTCAAACTCCCTCCAAAATGTACTTTTTTTTTTTCCATGCCACATGTGAAGGAGCCATGGAACTCCTTGCTGCAGGAGACAGCCACACGGTCAAGCGTCAAATGGCATTTAGGTGCTTTCAAAGTATCTCCTACAGACCAAGAAGTAGGGAAGATGATGCTGGGCTAGACAGTACCATGGTCTGACTGATTGTATTTGTATATTCTTGCATTAATTCTAAGTTTTTTTTAAGTCTCTCTGATGCTTCCCAACTTGGTTTAATGGTATTACTACACTTGATGGCATCGTGACTCTACAGGTAACAGCATCCACATAATTAGTGTACATGGCATTTTGGGACATGGTTTAATAGTTGTGGTGGTGTTAGATTGATGGTTGGACTCGATATTTGAGGTCTTTTCCAGTCAAAACAATTCTATGATCTCATGATCACGAGAGGTTTAAATGATGAGGTCAGTGATATCACTGCCCACCAGATCCTGCCTGAAGCCAAGTGGGTGCCTAAGCACCATGCTCAGAGAGGGCCCCAAACATCCGGGGAAGGTGCCCACAGTGGTAGCTCCTCCCTCAGAAAGACCTCTGCCAAAATAAATTAGAGACAAGAAAGCATGGAGCCACAGTAAGGCTGTTTGCCCAGGGCACAAAGCAAACCTCCCAGCCAGCACAGCAGCAGTGCTGCAGGGACCGGCAGAGCTTTCATCCCACTCAACCCTGGGGATGGGCACCCCCAAGCCCAGTACCTCCAGCCACACATGCCCTTGGAGACCTCTAATATATCCTAGAAATCCTACCAGGGTGGTGTCAGAGGTGATGCAATCTGATGCTATAGAGTGGCCAGGTGTCCCCCAGGTGAATGTCAGTGCCCAGATGGCTTCTTCTGCATGCTCTGGGAAGGGTGTTTTCATAGGGCACTTGGTACTTGCAAACAAGGGGAATGGTGCAGCTCAGAAAGGGGGAAGAGTCAGGATGGGATGAGCCAAGATGGGATAAGGTGGGAAGTGTGGATGAGACAGGGAGAGAAAGGGTGGGGTAAGGTAGGAAGGGGTGATGAGATGGGGCAGGGTGAGCCATGAACATGGTGCAAAGTCCCAGGATCTCCACCCTGTAACATAAAACTCCAGAAAAATTTCCTGGCATTAACAAGCAGCAAATCTTTAGGTTAAAAGGGTTTGGTATTTCCCATTGCAAATAAACAGCTTGCTGAAGGCTGCTGGGAGGCACTTAGCACAACCTATAGCCTGCAACATGTGCTTCTTGGGGTCTCTCATCCCTCTGGCCCCAGTGAGAGGCTGAAGGCAGCAGGAGAAAGGGCAGTGGAGTCAGCTGGAGCCGGCAGGCAGCTTGCCTGCATCCCTCCACCCTTCCCCTCTGCCTTTCTTTCCTCATATTTCCACTGCAGCTTTGCTCCTGGCACTGCCAGGCCATGGAACTGGGAACAGGGGACTTGGTATCCCAGCTCAATGAGTTAGCACCAAGGCTGAAGTGGAAAAGTAAAGCTGATGGCTCCAGAGTGTGAAGGAGGGTGAGCACAGGGATTTTGCAAGCTGAAAGGAATGGAGACGGTCAGAAAATCTCCAGCACAACATTTTTCTAACTGCAGCTTGCCCAGCCATCAATATCTCAACGTTGTACAGAGCCCACTCATCCCCGGACTGGAAAGCAGTCAGGATCCAGTGGTTTCTGGATATGCTCATAGAGAGATAAAGAAAGAAGTACAACAGAGAGAAAGCAGCAAGTGAAAATTGTGGAGGGGATCCAAACTGAACTGAAATCAAGGTTTGAAAATGTCAAAACCCTGCCCAATCTGGTCAAAACATCATGTATCTCCTCCATGGGTGTGCAGCACCCATAACACTGCCAGGTGCTGTGCACACAGAGAGCAGCCTCGGGGATGTCCCATCCCAGGAGATGCTCTATCGCCTCCCACCCTGCTGCAAGTGTCCCCTTTCCAGACACAGAGCATGGGATGGGGTGCAGGGTGATAGTCCTGGTGCTGCGTTTCACGAGATGGAGGTTTGCCGTGTCCTCACTAACCTCCCAATAAGAGGAGCAGCAATTGCTGCCCCTGCAAGCCCCTACTGCAGCCCCTCCCGCAAAAAAAAAAGCTTTTGGGGAAATCTCTGCTACACCAAACCCGAGTCTCTTTCCCAGTGAGGGAGAACATTTGGTCCTCTTCTTCTTCCCATAGGTTCTGGGCATCTTTCACACCGGGTTTGTTCCTCCCTCCCTCCCATGCCTCTTTTCTAGACTAAACAAATCAAACTTTGTCGGCCCCTCCCGAGCGCCCGAAGCCGGTGGCGCCCGCGACCCCGCGCCGGCCGAAGGCCGAGACCCCCCTCCCGCCCCCTTATTGCTCCACACAGTTTGAAGGGGACGGGACGGAAGACGTCAGAGACAGAGGCTTGACGCGGCGGGCACCCCCAGGTGGGGCCGGGCCGGGCCGGGCCGGGCCGGGCGGGAGGGCGGCGGGGCCGGGCCGGGGGCGGAGGCAGGAGGGCCGGGGCGGCTCACTTCCTCCGGCCGCCGGAGCCTCCAGCGGGGTGGCGGGAGGACGAGCCACGGGAGCCGAGGTAAGTTGGCCGGACGGGTTTGAGGGGATAGGAGGTCTTGCGCGTCCAGCAGAGCTGGGTGTCCTCCTTGGCTTTGTGCTACCCAAACCCCGGGTTTTTCCTCTTGGGTTTTAAGGCCACATCATCTTCTGCCCGTCCCCGGTTCTGGGGAGGGGGCTTGGGCAGGGATGGTGAGACCGTGGCACAGCCCGTGCATCAGGTGCTGGCAGTGCCTCGGCTGGCGACAGTGGCACTTGAGAAATGTTAATGAAGCGCAAGAAGCTGTCTGGGGACATCTGTCAGAATAATGCCTGCCCAGTACCAGGGGTTTCGGGTGGTTAAGGCTGCACCAACCGGCTTTGCTGTTACTTGGCCCCTGGAGAGCCACAGTGCTGGCCCAGGTTGGTCTGCAAGCCCCCTGAGCCTCCTTGACTGAAACTGCCCGTGATCCACCCCAGGGACCTAAACTGCCCATGGTCCACCCCGGGGTTCAAAACTGCCCACAATCCATTCCAGGGACCTAAACCACCCATGATACACCCCAGGGATGGCCAGGGTGAGGCAGCCCAAGGAGGCAGTGATGCCTCTGCCATAGTTTAGAGAAGAACTGAGATGGCTCCCAGTGCTGTCAGGGGTGACAGCAGTGCTCTCCCAAAGGCCAAACTGGTCTTTCGGCCAGGAGCTGCAGCGATCCTGGGGCCGCTGGCAGCCGCGCGTGTGCAGACGGTGATCGAGGAGCAGGCTCCAGGCAGCAGCTTGCAAAATAGTTTCACTTTAACCCTGTTATCCAACGCTCATATCAGTAGTTTTCCAAATCGCTCCCTGTAGGGGATAAAAGCATCTACATGCTGCTTCTGGCTGGAAGGTTTGATGGCGGTGGGAATAAGCTGAAGCTTTAGTTGGTTTTGTTTGCGGGGTGGTGGCTTTTGGTGTTTGTTTTTTAACGTTTGAGGAAGATCTCTGGAGCCTGCTGTGAGTTCTGAAGACGGGCAGCAAAACGTTTTTATTATTCACCCTTTCCAAAACAGTAACGTGCAGTCCCAGCTTAAGAAACTGCTCGTACTCAGTGTCAGGTTTCATCCAGTTTTCCTGTAAGTCTGCAGGTGGAAACGGGAAGATAGATGTCACTCGTGTGTGTGCACATATCTGCCTGGATAGCTTGGAGGATCTGACAGAGGCGTTGGCCTCCCCTAGCCTGGCTCATAGCTGTTGGTGGGAAGTGGGTATGAAGCTGATGTCAAGCCAGTAACAGAAGGAAACAGTTGAGTTTAGTATTGTGGTTCCTGCTTTGCACCACTTAGCATGAACTGCATGAAGAAGGTCTCACTAAGGAAAGGGGAGTGGCTGAAGGTCAGGCACTTTTGTGTCACCTCTGCAAGTCCTGAGATGCAGCTGAACACTCAAATAACCTAGAAGTACTGGGGGCTAAACCCCACAGATCATGGGCAGCTCCCTGAAGCTGCTTCTGCTCTCAACATGATTGCAGGAAGCAGCCATTTAGGGTGGCCCTTCTCCTGTCTGATCCAGAGCTTTGTTAGACTAGAGGGGACTTCACACAGTTCCTAAAAGCCTATTGAGAGTTGAGCCTTAAAGTCCTTAACTTGCAAAATCAGGTCCTAAAACACCTCCAGCTCTTTCCCCTCTGCCACAGTGACCCAACATAGCAGTACCCAGCCCTTTGGCCCCTGTTTCCAACGAACTGCAACTTTTCTGTGAACTCTACCTCCAACCCCAGCAGCTGTGGTTGCTCTGCAGTGCACAGGATGTGGGCAAGCCCAGCATTGCCAAGGCAACCCCTCTATTTTGATTTCCCCATGCTCAGGCTGGCAGCCTTTATCCCTCCAGCTCATCCAGGCAAGCTGTGCACGCCAATGGTTTGTGGTGCCATCCCAGGCTGGCCCTCACAAGGAGCTTGTTTTCCACCCACGGCTGCCCATAACTCAGGAGGAGTGGCAGGTGCTCCCCACCCCTGAAAACACCTTCTCCTTCAGAGCCAAAGTGGATTAAAGAACCTCATGTTGGATGCCCAGCTTCAATCCCAGCTTCAATTAAAACTTACACAAGCCACGCAGAGCTGCCATCCATCCCTGGCTGCAGGATTTCCCAAGCCAGCTGCCATGTCAGCTTTCACCAGACTTGCTGCCAGCACCAGCTACCCAAAAAACAAAGAGCTCATTTAGCATGGCATTGAGCCCTCCCCAAGACTCTGCCCTGTCTTCCAGTGCCTCCCGGCCTTGTTTTTTTTGGTCCTATATCTGGACCCAAAAAAACCCAGCCCATCTTCCAGCTGCAGCTCCACGTACACTGGGCATCCAGTTCACACCCACAGACTCATAGGATGGTTTGGGCTGGAAGGGACCTTGAAGATCATCTAGTTCCAACTCCCTTGCCCAGGGTGCTCAAGGCAGGCCTCCTCCAACCTTCCAGGGAGGGGGCATCCATGACCTCTCCAGGCAACCTGTTCCAGTGTCTCACCCCCCCTTACTGTAAAGAATTTCTTCCTAATCTCCAGTCTCAATCTATTCTGCTCAAGCTTCATTCCATTCCCTCTCATCCTATCACAACAAGCCCCTGTAAAAAGTACTTTCCCAGCTTTCTTTTAAGCCTCCTTCAGGTAGTGGAAGGCTGCCCATAGTGGACCCTGCCACAGTTCTCCCCATTTGTCCCCTCTCTAAAGGAAGATGTTGTGGTCACACCAAAACGAGCACCAGCCTGGATTTTTCCTCAGTGCAGCTCCTTGCCACACACACAGGCTTTCAGCTGGCAGTGGGTGGCCTTGGGTAACCCTCTGTCCTTGGAGTTGATGGCTCAAAAGGCACCAGTTTTGCTGCTTTCCCCTCCCTCCCGTTTCTTTTTTTATATGAAGCTGAAGAACCCCTTTATTTAGCACACAGGCATCCCTTCATCTACAAAACAAAAGGCGATACACACACCGAACAGAAAAGGCATTTGAAAACCAGCTGCAATAGCCAGGCTGAAAGGTGACCCTGGGATTTTGGGGCTGCTTGCTCAGGGTGGTGGCAGGTACCTCTGCCTTCCCTTTGCAAGGGATGCTCAGCCCCATCCCTCTGCTCTGGGTTTGCCCAGGGCTGAGCACTTCCCAGGAACAAGCAGTGATGGCCTCTGCAGCACATCCAGCTTTGGTTTAGAATGGAAACATTAAAAAAAAAAAAAAAAGCAGAGCCCTTTGAAAACTTTCTTCCTTTTTTTTTCCTCTGCAAACAATTAATTACGAGTTTAAAAGGAAGTTCCAGCCCTCCCTCCCTCCCTCCCCAGAAGTCAAGAGGCAATAAATATAAAGCTGCTCAGCGCAGGAATAAAACTGTACATCCTGTTTTCTCTGAAATTAAGGTGGTGGTTGTTTTGGGGTTGGTGTTTTTTGGTTTGTGTTTGGTTTTGTTTTTTTTTTTGTGTGTGTTTTTTTTTTTGGGGTGAAGTGTATCATAGCCATCCAGTATTCCTGCCTGGATACTGAGCTGTCAGGATATTTATGGATAAATGACAAACCTGCATCACACAGAGGATTCAGGCCAAGGAAAAGATGCTCTGTTTATTTGTGTTGCAGTTTAACCTTTACTACAGTTGCCTCCCCTCCCCCCCCCCAAAAAAAAGACCTCTGCAAAGATGAAGGTTGGGGCAGGGAGAAGTTTTAAGCAGCAGCTCCCTCTGCTTTTTCTCTTGCCTTATGCTTGTAATGCCTGTAGGCAACAGATAGCAGAGGCCAGCACACAGACAGCCCTTACTTCTCTTCTGTGAGCAAAAGATCTGTAATGCTCACTGGGGTAGGAAGACAATGAATAGGATTTTGGTTTCCAAGCCCTTGCTGGTAGCCCATGATTTCTCAGGTGGGGACAGTGGTGACATCTCCCTCCTCTGCAGAGTAGAGGAATGAGGCAATGCAGGGGGGCAACTGGTTTCCTGAGTCTGGAAAGCTGCTGGGCAGCAGAGGTGGGTGGAAAAAGCTCTTCTGCCTCTCACAGCAGCCTCCACAGATGCATGTTTTGCATCCCCACCATCGTGCTTGTCTACCTCCAAAAATACCCACTATGGTGTTTTTAATTCCCCTTCTAACAAGCAGAAACTGGAAGATGCAGCAGACTGGACAAAATTCCAGCAATAAAACATCAGCTATAGATGTCAAAGCCCCCACCACTTCTCAGAGCTCTGTGTTTCATTTGGTAAATCTCAAGGAAGAGTTTTTCAGAAAGGGACCCACAGAAATTCCTACATCCATTTTCAGCACATTTCCCCCATTCAAAGGGGAATCCACCAGCTAATTGGTGCCAGCCCAGCTACACTCTTGTGCAGACCAAAGCAATAAACTTGCAGCAGTCAGTCTCTGTGAGGGGCAGCGAGGATAACCCCTGCTTTTCAATAGGAGCTCAGCACTTGTGAAGTCCTAAACTGAGAGCTCAGTATCTTTGCTGAAAGGTTCTCACTTATCTTCAGAGGTCCCTTCTAACCTCTACCATTCTGTGATTCAGCTCATGGCAACTGGGTCCAAAATCCAGCATCCAGGCGCAGATGTTGAAACGACTGCATCTTTGTAGGTCCCAGAATGGTGTCTCTGAAGGCAAGTTTTCCCTTGGGAACAGCCTTTTCAGGGGCTGTGTACCAGCTCCTGCCTCAGCAGCAGCACAAGGGCTACAGTTACAGTTGGGTAGGACTTGCTGTCTCTTTTTTGGGTAAGGCTGGTGATAGTTCTGCTGTCGCTTAGGAGGTCAGGTGTAATTGCAAAGTGGGGTGGGAGAACCTGCAGTGGTGCCAGCTGGGTGAACTGGAGCATCCCGTAGCAGATGCCACAACAGCCAAAAATGCTATTCAGAGGAAGGAATGGCAGACTATACACAAGGAGGTTTTAGCTAAATCAGGCTGGGTCCCCTTCTCTTTCCTCCCTAGAGCTGCCAGAGGGAGAGCCAAGGAGTTTGAGAGCACAGGGGACCTGTGGAGCAACCCCTGTGGGTCACTTTGGACATCAGGCCATACCTCTGAAGTTTTTGTTAGTTGGGAGTGTTGGCTTTCCCCTTTACTGTGCCTCAGTTTCCCCTCCTGTACACATGGGGGTCTTGAGATTTCCTCAAGAGGCTGCGGGGCTTGAATCCCAGAGGCTTCCAAATACACAGAGTGAAACATGCTGTTAGAGCTTGATATTGGCCCTGTAAGCTTTTTATCTCTACAACCCCTAATTTAGTGACCCCCATGTTGAAGCAGAACTTTTGACTCACGGCACAAAGCCCCCTGCCCTGCTCAAAACCTCCAGGAGGTTTGCCTGGCTCCAGGAAGAGGAAATCTCTGAGCAGAGGCAGCAGCTCCTTGTCCCTGAAGGCAGGCTTCCCCAGAAGCCCTGCCACTCAGCAGCACCTCTCCCTCCCTGAGGGAGAGGAAAACCTTACGTCAGGCTGCAGAAATGCTTCTCAGCCCAACCCAAACCCTTGGAGCAATTCCCAGGTGAGGCATGGTGGCCTCTCTTCCATTCCCAGCCAACCTCATCTTCCCTGGTCACCGCCTTCACGGCCAGCCCTGGGTGCACAGAGGTAGCCTTTGGTACAAGGCTGCTTGAAAGGGTCCACCCAGCTGACCACTGCCTGCAAGTCCCACTGACCATTCTCCCCATCAAAACTCCAGGTGATTTAGCCACATCCCCTGTTCCAAACCTGCTACTGGTGCCCTGAGTGCCAGTGCAGCAGCTTCAGACCCCAGCATAGTGCCCAGGACAGGCACACCTTTCCCTCTGCAATGTCCAGATGGAGGGCAGTGCCCATCCAAAATCACAGACCATGAGAAATGATCTGTCCAAACCAGACACCTGGTCTCAGGGTAGATCAGGGTAAGGAGAGACCAGAGACATGTTGAGTCCCAGCTCTGATAGCACCACTCTCTGTGGTGTTTCTCAGATGGGGATACATGGCCTGGCCCCTGTGACCCCACACCCCTCCAAGGCAGCAGATCTCTCACTCTGCTGAAGCTTTGTGTTGGCACCTCCATGTAGAAAATTACTAAAGGAACAGGCACCTGATGTGTGCGGTTTCCTCTCTCTGCAGGCACCATCCAAGGACTCTTGTGGAGGCTGCAAGCTGTTTTTACAGGAGCTGAACGTATCCCAGGATACAGGAGCTGCAGAGGTAGCAGCACAGGCAGGCTGCCCAGGAGCCAACATGGAGCAGAAGATCAGCTCTTTTTTTAATTCAATCTTGGAACTCATCCGTACCAAGCATGAAGAAGGTATCTTCAACACTGTCTGCCTGGTTGTGCTTTTGGGTCTGCCCTTTGTTGTCCTCATTGCCTTCATTTTCATCTGCTGCCACTGCTGCTTTTGCAGCCGGAGGAGAGAAAGAAGGAAGAAAGGTGGCCCCAGTAGCAATGGGCAGCTGCATGCAGAGAGGAACAAGAAGAAAAAGAAGAAGAAGAAGAAGGATGAAGAGGACCTGTGGATCTCAGCCCAGCCCAAGCTGCTTTTGCTGGACAAGAGACCCTCCTTGCCCATCTAGCAGACAGGAAGGTATTCAAGGCCTTCCCTCTGAGATGCCACCAGTCCTTTCAGCTGAGGCGAGGAGATGCCAAAGCTGCTGCCACTTGACGGTGACTTTCAAAAGCAGCTGAGCCCAGCAACTAACCAGCATATTGAAGGACCAGCAGAGAGCAAGGCAGCGAGGCACAGGTTTATGCAGGCTCCTTCTCCTTCACCATGGCAGTGTGGCTAAGGGCAGAAACCCCCCAAAAGGACAGGTGTGCATGTGGACACATACCCTGCTGAGCACACAAGGGTGACCTACCACCAGGCTGTCACCTACCTCCCACTGCAAGCACGATGCACACACACTGGGCTGGCACGCAGCAGACTGGGTGCAAGGCTTTCTCTCCGCACCCATGTGCAAGCACAGGCACCGTGGCACAGGCAAAGGGCACACAGGACCACATGCACACCAAGGCCGAGCTGCTGGTACACTCCCCCTGCATGAACGTAACAGCTGCACACAAAGCAAGCACAGGAGCACACCTCATTCGCTTGCCCTGCCATAGAGGTGGCACAGCTGGCCTGTCTGGGCTCTGTCCAAACCCAGCCCATGTTGGAGATGCAAAGAAAGCCTAGTTAAGACTTACTTCACAGTTCTAAGATGTGCTATCTCCCCATCCACCAAACCAAAGGCAACTGAGAGCATCTGAAGCCAGATATCCTCAGCTTAGAGACCTCAAGACACTCCTTTAAGGCAGCAAAGCAGAAGGCTGCGTTGCCACCCAGGCTAGAGGCAGGGAAGAGAGAGGAGGCTGCAAGACCATCCCTTTTGCACCAGCACTTAAAAAATATCTTCTTGAAAGACTGTTTTATACAGACTTACTGTTAAAGAGCCCACCACGCTATTGCAAGAGCAGAAACACAAGCTGAAGCTGCACAAAGGCTTAGCTATGGGCATTAGTTATTTATTGAATGACTACTAAAAAGCAGGACCAAAAGCCCTCCCCTGGGGGCTAGGCACACCCAAGCGGTATTGAAGCAGCAGACATGCTTCCCCAGCACACTCAGGCATCCCCTCTCCCTTGTACCATGCCTCTGACACACAGACCCACCAGCACACGCCACTGCCAGCTGATGCCACGTGGGCAGCTCTGTATGCCACTCAGAGGGCTTTGGTGCGGCTGTAAAGGAGCAGAGGGGAGTAACCTTCGTGCTCACTGTTGGCCCTTGCCCAGGGAAGCATCATGCAGGGTCGACCCTGCACCCTTCCCAAGCCTCATCTTCATCAGAGACATGATGGCTCAGCTGGGCACAGCAGCTAGCAAGGCCACACACAGCTCACACCCTACTCTGTGTTTGACCCTCTGCTCCCCTGAGGCCTGCATGCCCAGCCTACCTCCTGAGGAGCTGGAGGTCTCCTCTTGCCTCCTGCTCTCTGTCCTACCAAGCTCTGATGCCTCCAGCTCATTTTGCCAGTGAGGGACTTGTGCCTGTGGTGACAAGCCCCATGACATCTGGGTTTTGCACCTCTACACTGGATGCTTTCCTCCTGTTTTCTTCCAGTTCTTAACTGTGCTGGAGCACACTGGAGCTGCCAGCCAGAGCCAGACATCTGGCACACAAGTAGCCAAAGCGACATGGGTCAGCCTGGATGGAGTTGCTGGACACAACTACTTCCAGCCCCGATGAGGGCGATGCCGCCTTCCCTGGCAACTGGTCCACACTTTGGCGGGGGCAAAGCCACCAGTTAGAAGCAGTCACTTGTGCCACCCGGTCCCAGCACAGCCTGTTTTGTCTGACGGGGACAGGGTGGTGATGTTAACATCACGTCATGGGGTTTGGCTCCGTGCAGCTGTGCTGGTAACAGCCAGGAGGCCAGTCTTCTCCTCACACAGGCCTTTAAATTGACCCCATATGTGCCTTATTTTCCAGCTTGCTTTGTTAGCATTGAAATAAGTGAATCCCTTCTCCTCCAAAACAGGAAGCAACATATAATGCTATATAAAAAAAAAAAAAAAATAGGATTTACCACACCTAATCCTAGAGAGAAACATGCAGGAAAGTGATAGTCTCTGTCCCAAATCCTCATTCCCTCCAGGACACCAGAGAATTAGCACTGTTGTTGTATTATTTGTTCACCCTTCCCTCCTTTCCCCCATCAAGGTGATTTCCCCAGCCCCTCTGCCTCCATGCTCACTGGGTGGGCAAAGCAGCTTCCTCCTGTGGGGAGAAAAGCTGCCCACACAGGTGCTCCTACAATCGAGAGGCATCAGAAGCCCAGGAAGCAAGGGTGGTGCTGCCTCAAGGAATCAAGTTAAAAAAATCAGAGCGAAGGGAAGTGTGGTGGGAGGCCAGAAGCTTACCCAAACAAGCAGGGGCATGGAAGCAGCAGGCTCCAGCAGAGTACAGCCTACCTGATGTGGAGCTGTTTTCAGCCTAACAGCTCCCTGCAATAAGGTCCTTCTCCATAAGGGTTAGCAACTTACATGCCAGGTGAGGGCAACCAATCCCTGTAAGAAGCAGAGAAATTTCAAGAAAATATCCATGTTGTGTCACATGTAACATCTTCATTCCAGACTTTGGGGAGTTTGGAGCCAATTCTAAATTTCAAAAACCTGCCCAAACCATTATTCAAACCACTCCTGGGCTGAGCAGGAGGGAGCAGGATACAGCCCTGCCCTGCTCTATCTGAACTCTATCTGAATGGTCTGAGCCTCAGCATCCCAAAAAAACAGAGGCTGACTTGCTCAGGGGCTGCTGTTTAGGCCAAAACGTGCACTGAATCAACTGCTTCATGAGGCTCAGGAGAGTGACAGCCCGAGGTGCAGAAAGACCTGTCACACACCAGTGGGGAAGAGGTGACCCTATAGCACCCATGCTAATGAGGCAGCAGGAGAAGAATAGCACAGAAATTCCACTGTGTGAGTCCCTGCTCTCCAGCCACCTCTGCACTGCCTGCCCACAACTGCATTTCAGGACCAACCTTTTTTATTACTAAATATGCAACAGGGAAAAAACAAAAACAAACCACAACAAGTATTTTGGAAGGGTTTTTGGGTTGGGTTGTTGTGGGCTTTCTTTTGAGATCAAAAATAAAATGACTCAAACTGCAAACAAATGTCTCTAGCTCTCAGTCATGTGTTTATTTTCCTGGGGAAATCTTGCTTGTATCTCTGTCCTGGCCCTAGATAAGACATGGGAGGGCTCAGCTCAGCAGGCAAGAGGCTGTGCAGTCTCTGCCTGCAGCCAGCTGTGCAGCTCCCAGACGTTTCCTTAAAGAAACAGCTTAGCTTAATCAGCTTTAATGGCCTTGCCTTGTTAATGAACACATCCAGGCTCCTCTCCCCAAAATGAGCACAGCCCTTTCCCCAAGGGCAGAGCATAGTGAGAAAAAGCAAATCAGTGGTTGTACACTGCAGGAGGTGGGCTGCTGAGGGGTTCTTTGCCCTGCAGAGGGCTTTTTGCCTTATAGCATTGGTTGTTGGGTTTGGTGGGGGTTTTTTGTTTTGTTTTGGGGTTTTTTTTTGTTGCTTGGTTGGTTTGGTTTTGTTGTTTTTTTCCCCTTGCAGAGGATCGGCAGCATGGACTAGTTAACCCCAGCTGATTTTGATCAGACAAAAATTTCACAGTGTCTGCAGCTTCTTGCAGATGCTTATGCTGGGCAAGTCATAAGACAGGTACAGCTCTGGTGGGAAGAACCTTTCCATGTTGTGCACCACTAAGCTCTTGTTCCACAAGGGCAAAAAAATAAAGATCTGCTCACCTGGGCGATGCACAAAGCAGCACCGTGCCCATAGAGCTAAGGCTCTGAAGGACCACAGCAATGAGCAGCTAGAAATAGAAGAGTCACATTTTTGTGGAGGAGGGAGCAGTGCACATTTTGCTTCTCAGGCCAGCAGCCCTGCACACCATCTTCAGGGCCAGGTGCTCTTGGGTGTCATGGTCTGCAGAGGAAAGGAAGGTTCTTGGGTCCCAGGTTAGAAACAAGCAGAGGCTGAGGTTAAATTGAGTATTCCGGAGCAGTCCAGGGATTAAGTGGATGCAAGAATTGACCCCACAGGCCCATGAAACCCCACTAGGAGGGGAGAACTCTTGACTATTCTTCTATTCAGCCAATAAAAGCCTGAAGTAGCGACCAAATGTGACCCTGCTGCTTTCCAAGTAAGTACCCAGTGCAGCAAGACACTTCCTCTCCCCAAACTGCACCAGTCAGAATGCAGTAGCTTTGGGGGGTCCTGGAGGGGACAGTGGGAAGGTGGTTGAATAATCCACCAGCTCTGCTCCAATAGCAGCATTTCACTGGGCTCCCCCACAGCAGCACTTGCTGTGCTGCACCCCAGATGTATCATAACAGATAGGTCCTGGATCCTAGGGCCCAGCAACAGGTCCCCATCAATACAGTAATGCCAAGGCAGAGAGAACCCCTTTGGAATTCAAATTCTGCTGCTGGTCTTGTTGCAGACCTCACTGGCTGTAAAATTTAAGTGATTTCAGGGCAAGGCAGAGGTTTTAAGTGGCTGTTTTGGTCCCATGGCACCACTGTTGCAGAGCTGGGTATTACAGCAACTCAAGGGTAGCAAGAAGACAGGAAATTTTTATGGACTGCCCCAACCAGCCTGAGCCTTGAAACCAGAACAGCCAGTTCCTTAAGGCAAACAAACTGCATTTTCTGAGCAGTTCCAGCTCCTAAAGCTGTAGCACAGACTCTGGTTAACCCCCAAAAGACCTTTCAGAGGCCAGCTGGCTGCAGGGAAGTTTTTTCCTGCACTAGCATGAAGAGATGATGCCATCCTGTGGCTGTTGGGAAACAATGACTTCCCCTACTGGATTAACAGCAGCTGTCACGTTGATTATCCTTCCTGGTGAAAGAGGGGACCCACAATTAGAGGGCCACTTAACACCCCCCCCTCAGAAATTGCAAATGAGGTGTCTCATTTGCCCTTATCTCTGGAAGACAAAGCTCACAATGCTGAAGAGAATGCTCTCTGCTTTCAGGTATGATTCAGGTTCAGAAGAGGATCATGTTTTGCCTCTGCACAGGAAAGAGCTGCTGGCAACAACCACTCCTGCTGGTTTTTAGAGCATACACTTACTTTTAGAGTGTGTGCAATGCTGGTCCTTCAGTTCCCCTTGGTCACCTTTCTCAGGCCTGCATTGTGCCCTTTAACTGAACAACTTGTCCTCACCTACAGACAAGTGGGCGACGGGGAGAAGTCACTTCACAGTAAAGAACCCTCCTTGCTTTCCTGCATCCTTCTCTCATGCTTTTAGCACAGAGACTGCAAAACACTTCAAGTGTAATTTTCCTTTTCTCCCCTCCTGCATTAGTCTCCTCCTTCCCCCAGACCAAGCCTTGAATGCAGCTCAGATGAGCCTTTTCTTGGCCACACATGGCAAGAGGCATAGCTCTGAAAGGACTATAGAGAGTTTTGTATCCCTCTGATTAGCTCCTCTCCTCATCCAGGGCACAGCAACCACAGATCAGTCAAATGATCAACAGAAAGCTACAAGAATGATTAAGGAACTGGAGCACATGCCTTATGAGGAAAGGCTGAGAGACCTGGGGCTTTTTAGTCTGGAGAGAAGATTGAGAAGGGATCTAAAAAATGTATATAAATATATGAGGGCTAGGTGTCGAGAAGGAAGGGACAGGCTCTTCTCACTTGTGCCCTCTGACAGGACAAGGGATGCAAACTACAGCACAGGAATTTCTACAACATGAGGAAGAACTTCTTTACTCTAAAGGTCACAGAGCACTGGAACAGAGATTGGACTCAAAGATGCTAGATTGTATGGTCCTGCTCTGGCATGGGGGTTGGACTTGATCTATTTGGGTCCCTTCCAACCCCTACCATCCTGTGAACTGCTTTGCAGCATTAAGCTACAAATAGATCATGTAGACCTCCATCCCCACTGAGAGCAGCTCTGTAGAGGTGGACTTGGGGGTGCTGGTGGGTGAAAAGTTGGACATGAGCTGGCACTAAGCATTCCCTGCCCAGAGCCAGCTGTGTCCTGGTCTGATCCCCAACAGCTTGGGCAGGTAGGAGGAGATTCTGCCCTCTGCTCCATTTTGCTGAGACCCCATCTGCAGTGCCGGGACCATCTCTGGAGTTCTCAGCACAGCAGAGACATGGACCTGTTGGAGCAGGGCCAAAGGGAGGCCACAACAATGATGGGAAGGCTGGAAGCCCTCTGCTGTGAGGGCAGGCTGAGAGAGATAGGGTTGTTCAGCCTGGAGAAAAGAAGGCTCCAGGGAGACCTTCTAGTGACCTTTCAGTGCTTGAAGGGGCAGATAAGAAAGGTGGGGACAGACTTCTTAGCAGGATGTCTTGTGACAGGACAAGGGGTAATGGTTTGAAATGGAAAGAGGGAGTTTTAGACTAGAGAAGGAAGAAATTTTTCACACTGTGAGTAGTGAAACACTGGCCCAGGTTGCCTAGAGGTGGTGGATGCCCCACTTCTGGAAACATTCCAGGTCATATTGGACACACCTCTGGGTCCTCCAATAGAAGACACAGAGGTGCAACTAAGCAGCTGCTCTGGTTGCAGATGTCCCTGCTCACTGCAGGGTGGTTGGACTAGATGAACTTTGAAGGTCCCTTCCACCCAAACCCTTCTATGGTTCTATAATCCCTGTTTTACCCAGACTCCAAAGACCTAACTGGATGTAGTCTGGGTTTACCCTGGCCCCCTTACTTTAGGCTCAAGCATTGGTCCATCTCCATAGAGAAGGCTTAGTTTAAGTGGGAAGAAAAGTAATTCTGCCACCCAAAGCAAAGAAGCCAGAAATATTTTAAGAGCTCCTTTATTTGAAACTTTATGACTTCTCCCAAAGCCCAGGAAGGATTCCTTAAAATGTACTATGCAGCTTAGCACAGGGATAACAAAGGTCATTGAGACATAGGACGATCACCTTCCAATCTGCTTAGACAAAGAAGACTTTGAGCAAGCATCACTTGATGAGCTCACACTTATTCCCCAGCTGTAGCTGGTGGTCCAGAATGTTAATATCTGCTCAGAGAAAGCAAATAAACTCACCTTTGTAGCTGTGTGGAAAAAAGAGCTGCCAAATGTGAAGCCATGCACTGGGGCCTGAGGTGAGAAGGTACAAGATTGGTCTATGTCTGAGATGCTGGTTTTGGAGGCCATTGAGAAGTGGTGTCATTTCAGCAGTGTTAGCTATCATAGTATTAATGGAGAAGCACAAGGCAGCAGATGGGAAAGTGCCATAAGAGTTTGGTTCATGGTCTGTAAGCAGCCTCTTAGCCAGGCAGCACACAGAGGCAGATTTGGGATGGTGAGCAGAGCTTGGAGGAGTATAGTCCTTACAGTGACCCTCTTCTGGGCTTCACCCCAGAGTGTGAACATTAACCTACTGCATGTCTCCTCTGCTTTTCTTTGGGCAGAGAGATAAGAAGAGACAAGCAAAATAGAGAGCAGGATTTTAACATGGTGAGATGTAATGCTAGAGGTTGAGGAACACAGGCTGCAGACCTCACCTGGGTTAGCAAGCCTTCCCAAAACCCCACTCTCTGACTGCAGCAAGGAAATGTGCTCCAAATGATGAAAGGAAAGGAAAGAAGACCACAGACCAAGTCAGGGAGAAGGAATAGACTCAGGAAAGCTCTCTCTGATGTAAATGAAGAGGGATGTTGTTTTTCATTGGCTTCATATTTGAAGTCTGAAGTGGATGGCAGCGGAGAAGGACAGAACTAAGAGCAGACAGCAGCTTTCAGAAAGAGAAGCATGTGTTCAAGCTTATATATTGGAACAAGCAGGTCCTTGTAATGTTTAGCCAACCAAGGGAGCTTCAAGTGGGATGCTGCCCACAAGGCCACTCCCAGTCTCTGATTGATCACCCATCAGGAGCCCCAAAGGCTGGAAGCAGGCTGGGCTGCAGATCTAGAGGTCTCTGAGTGCACATTTATCAGCAATTGTCTCCAACATATTGCAGAAAGCCATCTGAATCTTTGCTAAGAAATACCAAATCATTATCTTTGGGTACTGTCCTGCACAGACTTTGATTTAAGCCCCGATTTTCATCCTCTTCCCTGACAGAGTCCTCTTCTTCCTCCCCAGGACTGGCTCATTTCTGGAAGACTGAGGACGGATCTTCATCTCAGTAAAAGGGATGGAGAATTCATGGCCTTTCCATGGCTCCCAGTTCACACCCTGGGGAAAGACCAAGGAATTTCTTTTACTACAGCACCCAGACCAGGTGTTTGGAGTCTACCACTGCCCCATTCTAATACCATCTAACCCTCTGATATACAGGGATACAGTTGTTCACCACACTTTGGCTGTAATTATCAGTCTCCAGACACACCTAATATAAATCAAATCTCTATTCAGGTTGGAACACAACAGGATTGAGCCATCTTCAAGCCCAAAATAAGCCTGTAGAATCAGAATCATAGAAGCATCCAGGCCAAAAAGGACCTCTGAGATCATCAAGTCCAGCCACTTCGCCCACTCCACCCAGTCCGTCACTATGCCGTGTCCCCAGGCACTAGATCCACATGGCTTGTAAACACGTCCAGGGATGGTGATTCAACCACCTCCCTAGGCAACCTGTTCCAATGCCTGACAACCCTTTGAGTGATTTTTTTTTCCCTAATATCCAGTCTAAACCTCCCCTGGCACAGCTTGAGGCCATCCCCTCTCATTCTATCCTTAGTTACTTGTGAGAAGAGACCACTGCCTACCTCTCTACAACCTCCTGTCAAGCAGTTCTAGAGAGCAATGAGGTCTCCCCTCAGCCTCCTTTTTTGTAGGCTAAACAGCCCCAGTTCCCCCAACTGCTCCTCATAAGACTTGTTCTCCAGGCCCCTCACCAGCTTAGCAGCCCTTCTCTGTACCTGCTCCAGTACCTTGATGTCCTTCCTGCACTGTGGTGCCCAAAACTGAACACAGCACTCGAGGTGCAGCCTCACCAATGCTGAGTACAGAGGGACAGTCACCTCCCTGGTCCTGCTGGCCACACTATTTCTAATACAGGCCAGGATGCCGCTGGTCTTCTTGACCACCTGGGCACACTGTTGGCTCACATTCATCTGCTTGTCAGTCAGTACACCCAGGTCCTTTTCTGCCACACAGCTCTCCAGGCATTCTTCCCCAAACTCATAGTGTTTCATGGGGTTGTTGTGGCCCAGGTGCAGCACCTGGCACTTGGCCTTGTTGAAGTTCATACAGCTGACCTCAGCTCATTGGTCCCTATTCAGGTCCCTCTGTAGAGCCTTTCTACCCTCCAGCAGCTCAACATTCCCACCTAATTTTGTGTTGTCTGCAAACTTACTGAGAGCATCCTCGATCCCCTCATCCAAGTCATTGATAAAGAAATTGAACAGGACTGGTCCCAGTACTGAGCCTTGGGGAACACCACTTGTGACTGGCCTCCAGGTGGATTTAACTCCATTGACTACTACTACTCTCTGGGCCCAGCCAGCCAGCCAGAGCTTTACCCAGCAATGCCTGTGCCCATCTAGGCCATGAGCAGCCAGTTTTGTTATGAGAATGCCATGAGAAACTATGTCAAATAAGATGCATGCCAAGGCATGCCCTGAAAGCAAAGGTATAGGCTACATGAGACAGTGAGCCAGCATCCTAGTATGGCTCCTAGGGACTGTTCTTTCGTGTGCTCCTCTCGGAATTCAAAACAGCTTCACCTCAATTATCTCTTTTCACAAGAATCAGACAGGCCTTGAGCTCAAGTTCTTTGGATCCAGGGAGGACAGAGTAAAAGCCATAGATTTTCATATGGATCATTTTTCTTTCAAATGAAATGAGTTAGGATAGCCTGGGCAATCCTTTCCTGCTCCAAGAAGAGACGTGTTCTCCCGACATGTTCTCTGAAGGCTAGAGAGAAGAACTAATAACCAACAGAGTTCTGCCACTCACCTCACTGTGCTTGCTCTCCCCATATTTCCCATTGAGGTTGGCCAAGTGGCAGTTCTTGTACCACCATGCACCATGATGGGTCAAAGCACAGTTGCTGAGAGCCACATCATTGTCTCTGTCCCAGGTAGTGAACTTCCAGCCATTGTGGTAGGTCATTGCATCCCCTAAGGGAAGGGATGGAAGACATGAATAAAAGACTACAGCTGCACAGACTGAGGGCTTCATACCCCCTTCAAGCAGAACACAGCAGGCCTGTCTGAGGAAAAGCAAGAGCCCAGGATAAGACTGAACAATAGCTTCTCAAGGGCTGGATTCCTCCCCAGCTGAAGATCTAAACCTTATAGCAAGAAAGCATTAAAAGACAGCTGGAAGACTTTGGACACAATGGCAAGGGTGAGGATTTACCAAGTGGCAGAAGCTCGCACCAGGATAGCTGCTACTGTTGAGCAAACTCCCATCCTGAGCAAAAGCCACTTTCTTTACACTTCTCAGGTGGGGAACCTCAGAATTCGCTCCCCCATCAGCACAGGTTACCTCATGGAAATGCTTCCTGGTCTACCTTTTCACTGGGGTACAGAGCCCTCTCTTTCCCATGAAACACTCTGTCTTCAGCAGGAGCACACGCTCCTCAGCCTTCCCAGGAAGTACAGACTTCTCGATTTAACCTGACCTAATAAACTCCCAGGCTACTGGCAAAGCAAATACACAGGTCCCAGTCTTTCTTTCCCTGTGCTAAGCAAAGACAGCACAAGTACAAGGCACTCCTCACCAGCATTGCCTCTGTAGTTTCCCACTGACAGCTTGTATCTGTCCCTGCTGGAGGCAATCTGGAAGAAGTCATAGACAGCATGGACGGATTCATTGGCTGCCTGCAAATCCACCCGGAGCTCATAGCGGAGGGGGCTGCTGCTTGTGAGGTTGTGCAACTTGTCAAGACCTAGAAAAAAAAAAAAAATTACTCTTAAGAAGGGAAAAGCCTGATCACTTCTGCAGTCCTAGACTCCTCTCATCCTGTGGCCATTTTGGTAAAATCAGCTATTTCCTGCCTCACTCCTTCTCTGCTTGATGCTCTCATGGCATTTTGCCAAGTTTCTGCTGTCTTATCTTATTTTCTGGCCAGAGACCACAACAACATCAGAAAAAACAAACAGCCTAAACCAGCACAAGACTGGCTCTAGTGCAATGTTGTTTTTCCCAGAACATTTAAAGATTCTTGCTCCAAAGACCTTGACTGACCTACTTAGTCCTGGATTCTCTGATTGACAGAGTTCACTAACGCAGCAAGACAGACAAAACAGACTGAGTTCTGTCTAGTATCCTGGTCTTAGCATATTCCTAAATGTGATTTCTTTATTCCCCCCCCCCCACATTACAGGAACACATGAGCCTGAAATAAACCTTCCCAGAGTCTGTTTTGCTCTGCAACTGCTCCAAAGCCCAAAGATGTCAATGGCCTTCAGAGATCCCTCAGTACTTCACTGGCACTTCTGTGGAAGACACAAAAGCTGATAGTTTAAGACTGCAGGCTGGAGTGGTTGAGTATTTCAGAATTTAGGTGGTCCCACAAAAGCTCATCTTCAGTTCCTCACTGGTCACACCCATGTACTGTACCAAGCCAGAATTCCCCAGTGGGATCTCCAAAGCCTTCCACATAATTTTTCCAGCGCTTGTAGAAATCCACCTGGCCAGTGCTCCTCCTCTGAAACACCTGCAAAGCAAGGACAGGTTGAGGAGATACAAGGAGGATGGGGCTGAGAAATGCTCATCCTGGTTCAAATGCAAACGGAAAAGGTGGACAACTCTAGCTGATGGTAACACTGCCCCTAAGCAGGGCACAGACAGGAATCCATTTCTATTTTCTGACTGCACACAAGCATTGGGGCAAGTATTAGTTGTGTACTTTTTACAGTTTACTTTCCACACATGCCCTGACCACTCTTTCAATGAAGAAATTTTTTCTAATATCCAACCTAAAACTCCCCCTTGGCGCAATTTCAGGCCTTTTCTTCTCATCCTATCACTTTACACTAGGGAGAAGAGACCGACCCCCACCTCACTCCAGCCTCCTTTCAGGGAGTTGTAGAGAGTGATGAGGCCTCCCCTCAGCCTCCTTTTTTGTAGGCTAAACAACCCCAGTTCCCTCAGCTGCTCCTCACCAGACCTGTTCTCCAGACCCTTCACCAGCTTCATTGCCCTTCTCTGGACATGCTCCAGCACCTCAATGTCCTTCTTGCAGGGCTCAAAACTGAACCTAGTATTTGAGGTGCAGCCTCACCAGTAGAGAAAAGGAGCCTCAGCTAACACCAGCACCAGGTCCACTCGATTATGTTCATTAAAACAAACAAACAAAAACCCAAAGAGGAGCAAAGAATCACTCACTATCCAGCCACCTCCATCCGTGGTCATGTCACAGTACACCTGCAGTGGCCTGCTGCCATCCCCATTCAGGTAAATGGTGTAGACACCGCTGGTGACATTCCCGTTCTGCTGCATCTGGCTGCAGTCCGCAGGGTACGGGAAGAGGAGGCCAACTGTGAGAACAAAAGGGCAAAGCTACACATCAGCAAAGCAGGCCATGGGGCTGGAGAAGGCATTTCATGCCCTCAGGAATTGCCTAAAGACAACAGTACTGTCTGTAAAGGAAGTAAAGAAAGCAGCAGCTCCCACTGTGCACTCCCAGAACACCCAGCTGCATCAGCAAGTTGCTGCTGGCGATCTTCCCCACTGACAGGGAGATGGCACATGGATGGGATCCCCACAGGCTGCAGTCTTGAGTCACAGTGAGAGCAAGAAAAGGACTCCTCCTTTATAAAGGTGGGAGTGCCAGCAAAAAGGCACTTTAATGTCTCTGCCTTTCACAATTTGCCCACAGTTGGCAAGCCCTGTGGGCACTGCCACAGTACAAGAGGCTCCCACAGCAAGCTGGGGTGAGATTTTGTTTCATTTCTTGCCATTTAGGTGTCCATTTCCCAAGCTCTAGAAACAACCTGGGCAGCTACCCAGCACCACCAGAATATTTAAACAGCTGTGCCCTACCATGGCTAGGATGGTGCAGAAAGATCTCTAGCATATCATCATCTCTCCTGCCGACTGGCAGCTCATCAGTATAGCCACACTTCATCCCACACTTGGCCAGCAAGGTTTGCCAGCAGCACTGGCCAGCAAACAATCTCCACTCACACCATGCCATTGTGTTTCCAAGCCTCCACATGGTGAGGGTTGAGAAAGGACACTCAGTCAGGAGACATCATTGATTTGCTAGAGGGTTGGCTTACAATCACAGTGCCCCAGCACGTCTGTAGAATGAGAATTCTATCTCTGACCTCTACCACTAAGCACAAGAGCTGCAGAGCACAGGCAATAAAACACCAAAGGCAAACTCCTACCTGTTGAGAAGGTACTGTCTGTCTTTCTGCTCTGGTGTTCTCCCTGATAAGCCATCACAAAGACAGTATACTCCATTCCTTGTTCCAGTCCTTCCAGCACAAACTGTTGCTCGCCAGGACCCAGCTGTATTTCCTGCCAAGTAAAACAGACCAAAGGTTGGCCCAACTCTGAACAGCATTTAGCTTTTCTGTACCACAGTGCCTCATACTCCATATGGATTTATGGGGTTTTCTTGTTGAGTTCAGACAGGCACAGTCACTCTACATCCTTGGAGCTCATCTCCTCAGAAGGAAGATCTGGGGCAAGGTCTCAGACAGTGAAGTCATCCTATCCCTGGTGAGCTCTGCCCTTCCAAGTAGTAAGTTAGAAAAGTGATGAAGCAAACGTTTTCTGCACTTGGAGATCCGTTGGGAAGAGGTATTCCACTGTGAAAGTCCCTCCACAGCTTGTACTCATGACAGTAACACATCTCGTTCCTTAAGCTCTCCCTCCTTAGGCTGTGGATAGTACAGAATGCCCCTCACCATTATTTTTCTATGGTCCATATACCCACAAGACCCAATTGGTAGAGCCCATAATCCTAGGGGTGATTTCAGGGGGATCTGCAGGTCTGAGGAATTGGCTGTACCTTGCTTGTGCCATCCTGACCCTGGTAGGTCAGAGCATAGCCATCAATCTGTGCTGCAGGAGGAGTCCAGGTAACCATGCCAGTGGAAGGAGTCACATCCGTTACACGCAGGTTCTTGGGAGGATCGATCTCTATTGAAAAAGAAAATTCAAGTCCTGTTGCATAAAATAAAAGGCAGCAACTGCAGCACATGGCTTGGGATGAGTTTTCAATGCCTGATCCTGTTAACTGGGAAGTAGAGAAGTCACCCACTGACATTCAGAGCTAGCAAACAGCAGAAGACTAGACCAAACAAGGCAAGGTCATCTACAGATTTGGTTTGGGATGTTTTGTGAGCCCTGCAACTGGCTCCACTGCACAGGTCTCAGGAGCTCCTGACACATCTCCCTGAGAAGTCTCCATCAGGCTCATCTCTGAGGAGCATTCACAGATTCATGCTTCAGCCTTCTTTAGTAAATGCAGAGATATGAAGAAACCCAGTTTAGGCTGCTCTGTGTATGGGACACTGGCCCCTTCACTGACATCAAAGGCTTAGCCAGACTTCTCCTGTTCAGTCAGACTGATCAAGTTCAACATGAGAAGAGGAAAATAATTATTTTTAAGCAATGCCAGTTCATGGCAGTTGTCAAAAAGCATCTTATGAGATCCCCACAACAGCGCCACAGTGCTTCCCTGACGACAAAAGCAATTTCTAAAGCTTGGTTTGAAGTAACAACAATGGAAGTGGCCTCTCCCTAATTTTCACCCTGTGCTTGCTGCTATATTCTATATTCTTTAGGAACATCTCAAGGAAAACAATTTAAGGAGTAAGATTTGTCCAGCTTTCAGTTTTCAGAGAGAAGGTACCTGGTGGGCAGTGTTGACCTTCAAGGAAGACTGCTCTAGCTCTGAAGTATGCCTGAGTTTATTGCAAACTGAGTAATTCATTTCAATTCCCCGCTGTTCCACAAACCTCCCTACAGGACTGGGAAGTAGTCAGTGTCCATTGGGTCAGTCCCCATCCATATAACCAGGCAACAACACTTCTCAGACCTTGAAGAGTGCTATAAGGGTAAGCTTAGCAACACTTAATATGCATCAGTGAAATATAACAATTGGGAAAAGGCCATGGAGAAGAACTAGGCCAAGAAGAAATCAAACACCACTTTGCTGAGACCCCACCTGCACTGCTGGGGGTCTCTGGAGTCCTCAGTACAGCAGAGATATGAACCTTTTGGAGTGGGGCGGGAGGAGGCCACAGCAATGATGGGAGGGCTGGAAGCCCTCTGCTGTGAGGGCAGGCTGAGAGAGATGGGGTTGTTCAGCCTGGAGAAAAGAAGGCTCCAGGGACCTCTGGTGACCTTTCATTGCTTGAAGGGGCAGATAAAAAAGGTGGGGACAGACTTTTTAACACTGCCTGTTGTGACAGGACAAGAGGTGCTGTCACAAGATGCTTTGAAACTGAAAGAGGGAAATTTAGACTAGAGAGAAGGAAGAAACTGTTTACACTGAGGGTCGTGAAACACTGGCCCAGGTTTGCCCAAAGAGGTGGTTGATACTCCATCCCTGGAAAACATTCCAGGTCGGGTTGTTTGGGGCTCCAAGCCACCTGAAGATGTCACTGCTCACTGCAAGGACGTTGAACTAGACGGCCTTTAAAGGTCCCTGCCAGCCCAAAACATTCTGCAATTCTATGAACAAAACACCAAACAAATTACAAGGAGAAGAGAGACAGCAACACCACAGTTCACATAGGATATTGTTTAAAACACTGTTTGTTCATCCTGAGACCACCTTTCACCAAGCTCATGAATTAAACATCAAGTCATTATCTTATTAATTCATGCTTCACTTGAGGGACTTCTCTAAAAAACTGCTTTAAGTGAAAGGATGCAGAAACCTGCCCTGGGAGACCTTATTGCTGTCTACAACTACCTGAGGGGTGGCTGTAGCCAGGTGGGGGTTGGTCTCTTCTCCCAAGCAACCAGCAACAGAACAAGAGGACAGAGTCTCATGCTGCACAGCGGGAAGTTTAGGCTTGATCTTAGAAAGTTCTTCACAGAAAGAGACATTGCCCATTGGGATGGGCTGCCCAGAGAAGTGTTTAAGAAAAGACTGGATGAGGCACTTAGTGCCATGATCTAGTTGATTAGTTAGGGCTGGGTGATTGGTTGGCCTTCATGACCTTGGAGGTCTCTTCCAACCTGGTTGATTCTGATTGGAGCTGCCCATCACATGTATACCTCCCGCTGGACAGGAGAGGGAGCTAAAAGGTACCAAATCTTTCCTGAGACACAAGGGACGGGAAGGGCAGTCTTAAGAGTCTGCAGTTTCACAACACTACAGCACAACAGCTCCCTGCCACAGCCAGTTTTCCTCACCTTGAGTAAAAAAAGTGTATTTTTCCTTAGAAGCTGTATTATTTTAGTAGAGGCGTCATTGCTTTTGAAACCATAACACACAGAAAGATTGCATGGGAGTGTTTTGTGCAGATATTCCAAAAATACTCCTACTAATGCTAAATGCAGTCCCTGCTCCCAGCAGTTTCCCCTCATGTGAAATTTCCAGGTGTCTCCATCTGTCATCCATTCCAGTTCAAAAAACTCCAACATTTCAGTTTGCTGAAACTCTTCTTGCGTTTCTTGTTCCAGATAGGTTCAGTCCTTTGCCTTCCACTTGTCCCCATCAGCTGCCCTCTGTCTCTGTAAGCACTGGAAAACTGCTCAGCATCTTGCCCTAAATCCAAACTTGAGCTGCTCATCTCACGAGCTTGATTCAGAAGCTAAGAAAAAGTACATTAGCAGGGCCAATGGATACAGAGCAACTCTGAAATGTTCCCACTACACCACAATTTTCACAGCTGACTGAACAGGACAGATTTCAACCTATTTGGCAGTCTCCTAGGATCAGTTTAAGGTCACAAGTCAAAGGCAGGCCATTATTTTTAACTCTTCAATCCTAAAATGGTTTAACTTTGGTTGCTAAACCTTTGTTATTGTTAGGCTTGATAGCAACACTTGAAGCACCAGATGCTTTTGATTAAGGACTAGTGAAATAGCACCATCAGCTGTCATCACTTCTGTGTTACAATCATCTACAGAATCATAGAATAGTTTAGGTTGGAAGAGACCTTTAAAGGTCATCTAGTCCAACCTCTGCAGTCAGCAGGGACATCTGCAACTAGAACAGGTTGCCCAGAGCTCCAAACAACCTGACCTGGTATGGTTGTGGGGATGGGACACCTACCACCTCCCTGGGTAACCCAGGCCGGTGTCTCCCCAACCTCAGCATAAAACATTTTTGCCTTTTATCTAGCCTAAATCTCCCTCTTTTAGTTTAAACCCATCACCCCTTGTCCTGTCACAACAGATCCTGCTAAAAAGTCTGTCCCCAGTTTTCTTATGGGCCCCCTTTAACTCCTGAAAGTCTACTTACAGTAGTTAAACTGTAAGTTTACAGTAAGTTAAACTTACTTAACTACTAACAGTCTACATTATGGTGTCTATATTATGGTCTACATAGTAGTCTATATTATTGTCATCCACACTCACATACTTACCTCTAGCACGGGTTTACCACTGTACATCTTCATTACCCAGTAATGCAAAGAGAACTCAAAATACAAAATAGCAAAAGAGTAAGGTCATTCTACCCTGTTTCCTCTCCCTTCATTCCAGTTACCTGTCAGCATGTTAGTGCTTGCCCTCTTGCTCTGCTTGCTTCCCAGCTCTGCCCAGAGATGGATGATGAACTTCATGCCTGGTTTCAGCCCTGTCAGGGTAAGAACATTCCTGTCCTTCCCCACTTCTACTTCCTTGGTGTCTCCATCAGCAGAAGCATAGCTCATCATATACTTGTTTATGGGAGCTTGAACACTACCCCAGGAGATGGTGGCTGAGTCCTCTGTCACTTGGTCAGCTATCAGATTCTTTGGGCTGTCCATTTCTAAGAAATCAAGGGCAAAGTAGAAAGTGAGTAACTGAAAGACACATATATTACCCTTCCAGCTTTTGCTTTCTCAAACACCATGATCCTATCCCTCAGGAAGTGAAGGATCACTTGGGCTAACTCATCTGGAGCTTTATATGACCTCAGAGGCTAGCCACCACATGCTATTGACAATGCCAAACTAGGGTAAAACAAGGCAAGGCACCAATCCATCTTCAGACAGAGGCCTCAGGAGTAAAGTATTAAGTAAAGATACAAGGAAAAGCGATTGTGCAGAAGCAGGTCCAACTGAAAGGTGAGGCCTTGTCAGACCCAAATTCTTACAAACCTTAAGAGAGGCCCATTAGACCAGTTATTTGGGAACATGCATGGCCCTGGAGTCCTAGCTGACATGGATATAGTGAGGCAAAGAAAAATACGTGAGAGACTGAGACAGCACCAACATCCTACTCCCCTAATCAGCCTCTCCCACAAACATCTCTCATGGAGCTGTGAGGTGCTAACAAGTTTTAACACTTCCGTCCTCATTCATAAATTAGGGAAGTGGCCAAGGGAGACTACAATCATAGCTAATACAGCATGTGAAACTACATTTCTCCTTCCACAGCTGCAAAATCACACTTCAAGATTTCCACAGATCACCCTGTGTCTGTCCCTATCCTCTTGCTCGAGTTCTTTCCCTGCCTGATACAGATGATGCACATCACATCTGGCTTCAAATTAGAACAGCAAGACCTGTCCCCTGCTCCATTTCTCCCTCATTTCCAGGAGATGCTAGCAATGTTCTCTGTCAGTCAGTCTTCAGCCTAGCCAACACCTTCTTGAAAGTGCCTGTAGCATGGATGTCCTCACATCATAGGTGACTACAAACCAGTGTCTAGCATACGACCTCAAACATACCAGAAGAAAACAAGACATAAATTGAGGTCACTTCCACAACACAGCATCATGTAGAAGCACAAAAATTCTCTGGAATACCTGTCACTGCCTTGGTGCTGATCCTCTTGCTCTTCTGGGTTCCTTTCTCTGCCCAGAGGAAGATGATATATTCAATGCCAGGTTTCAGTCCTGTCAATGTCATGGTAGTCTCATTTTTTCCCACTTTTATTTCTTCTGTGTCACCATCAACAGAGGTGTAGTTCACCATGTACCTATCTATGAGAGCCTGGACCCTGTCCCAGGAGATGGTGGCTGTGTCCTCAGTCACTTGGTCAGTCACCAGGTGACTTGGGCTATCGATTTCTGCAGAGACAGAAGTGAAGAAGATGGGCTGTCATAATCAGGCTGTACTGTGACACAGTGATGCTCCTTCCCTTCAAGGGCCTTGCTAGTTTCTTTTCTTTTCAAGCCTTGTTTCTCACTGACTGGCCCCGTAAAGCTCGGAGGTGTCACAGTCTGAGGTGGTTTGACTAAAGTTTGTCCTTGATCCTTATAGAAGCTTTTCTAGGGAATAGCTCAGCCAGTCCTGAACTGGAGAGAAGAGAGCCCTTGCAAAGCAAGATGTTGCTATTTGGTTTTCTCATGATCACAAGCTTCTGAAGCTCACACCCAGGGCATCTGGCCAGTCCTCTGTAAAGAGACCAGGATGACCCAGGGAAGCATTTACTCATCTTCCTTCAGCAAGTCCCTGACCTACACCACGGGTCTTGTAAACACTTGCAACCTCTTGCAATCTGTTCAGACATTCAGCTCTACAATGTCATTTTAAACCGCACATCTTCTTAACCTGGACTGCTGCAAAGGGGTCCAAAATTGTCCTGGTAAGAACAATTGAAGAACAAGGACTAATCATCCTACTGAAAGAACAGGAATTGTGCATGCTGATAATCTGCCTGCACTTCGATTTCCCCATCTGCAAATAGGAGCTGAGCATTTCCCTACTACATGATAAAAGAAACAAATGAAGCAATTAAAATAAAGCAAGGCTATACAAATACGTAAGAGACACTGCTGCAAAGGGCTTTAGGAGTTTTAGGCTGGATGTTAGGAAATATTTCTTCACTGAAAGGGTTATCAAACCTTAGAATAGTCTGCTAAGGGCAGTGGTGGAGAGATTTAAATGGTGTGTGGACACGGTGCTTAGGAACACAGTTTAGTAGTGACCTTGCAGTTCTGGGTTGTACTGGATGATCTTGAAGGCCTCTTCCAACCAAAGATATTCTGTGATAGGCTCCATTTTCCCTTATCCTTATTTGCATTAACACTACAGCCAATCTGTAGTACATACAGGTAATCAGAATCTCTCTGGGGTGATGTTGAGTAGGTTTCACAGCAAGATACTCTAACCTGGAGACTTGATCTGTTAAGCCTGAATCTCCCTCTGCTGTGAAACTGTCTTGGGGTGGATTTATTCAGTGTTAAGGCAAAGCAACTCACACTCTTAAAATCTATTGCCCACTTACCTGTCACAGCCTCAGTGCTGGCCCTCTTGCTCTGTTGTTCTCCCTTTTCTGCCCAGATGTAAATTACATACTCCATGCCTGGCTTCAGTCCTGCCAAGGTAGTGACATTCTTGTCTTTCTCCACTTCTCTCTCCTCTGTGTCCCCATTAGATGAGGTGTAGCTCACTCTGTATCTGTCTATTGAAGCCCGGACTTTGCTCCAGGAAACGGTAATTGCATCTTCTGTCACTTGGCCAGTGGCCAGCTCAGTTGGGCTGTCGATTTCTGTCAGCAAAGGTCACAATTATGAGAAGATTCAGGATAGTTCTCTGGTCTGAAGACACAAACCACACAGGTTTTATAAGCAGAGCTAGTGTACTTTATTAGATATCAAATATATTTGGAAAAACAGATGAGCTTTGGGAAATTATTCTATTTCTAAGGACCTAAAAAGGGCTTGTGTATCCAAAAGCTTGTTTGTTTTTTCTCCAAACGGGTAAATCTAATACAAATTTTGTTTCTAGCTACAAAACATATTTTGATCATGCAGTATAAATAACTGACCCTGAAGCCAGTGCCGTCAGATACCATCATCTGTGGCCCCAGACAATTTTGCACTGCTGGATACAGAATCGTCCAGGTTGGAAAAGACCTCCAAAATCACAAAGTCCAACCTATCACCCAACACTACCTAATCAACTAAACCATGCCTCATCCAGTCTTATTTTAAACATTTCCAGGGACAGCGACTCTACCACCTCCCTGGGCAGCCCATTCCAATGGCCACTCACTCTTTCTGTGAAGAACTTCTTCCTAACATCCAGCCTAAACCTCCCCTGGCACAGCTTGAGACTGTGTCCTCTCGTACAGTGCAAGGAAGATAAACCAAGCGTGCTGACAGCCTTCGAGTCCCACCGCTCACTGGGTGAGCTGGGCTGCAGACTGCTGCAAGAATAGCAAGGAGTGAAAAATGTTCCAATAAGGCTACGCTTCCTCCCCTCAAGGGCCCTACCAATTTCCTCCCACTTCTCAAATTTCATTTCTTTCCAAGGGTGGGCCTGAACTACAAAGCTGGGAAGCGCTCACTTCTGAGGTATTTCATCTGGGATCTCTCTCTCCTCCTTACAGATGCAACAGCAGGCTTCTGTAGGGGAGCAACAAAAGCACAGCCAACAACCCTCCATGGTCAGAGAAGAAAGTCCATGAAGAATAGGGTGTTACTGTCTTTTGCTTTCTGAAGATCATAGCCTCTTGCCTGGGTTGCTCTGAGAATTAACCCAACCCCCAAATCCCTTACTCAGAATCCCTGTTTGAAATGCAGCTCTCCTGGAACAAGATAATTTTGTAATCAAGCAAAACTTGCTCATCTCTCTGCCCAGAGGCTGGTGCCATACTTTTGCTTGGCTTCAGTCCTATCACAGCAGCGATGCTCTTGTCTTTTCCCACCTCCACACCTTTTGTGTCCCCATCAATTGTGTGGTATCTCACCAAATACCTGTCTATCAGAGGCCAGACCCTATCCCAGGAGATGGTGACTGTCTTCTATCATGGCCATTACATGGACACTAGACAGGCAATTTTTTAAGAGAAGGCTTGAAGAACCAAACAGCATCACTTAATGAAGACTATGCTCACATTCTCCACTAGAAAAAAAAAAAGCCACTTTCAATCTCCTCCCATTACTGCAATTGCTCCCCTTCCCTTTTCACAGGTGGAAACATGACCTAGATTTCACAATGCTTAAGTCACTGTCACAGGCTGCAGGAATATGGTCCTTCATGGACAGCCCGACAGCCTATGACCTTTCACAGCATCACAAAACCGCAGGGATTGGAAGGGACTTATGAAAATCATCTAGTCCAACATCCCTGTTAGAGCAGGGCCACCTATAGTAAAATCACTCAGGATCATGTCCAGCCAGCTTTTGAATGACTCCGGGGACTGAGACTCCACAAGTCTGTGGGCAGCTTGGTCCAGTGCTCCTATGTTCTCAAATTCCCAGCCAGAGGAGATTAGTAAGGATCAGTCAAATGCTTAATTAGGAAGCTTGGCCAGTCACCTACATTCAAGTTGGTCCACTGTCTCCAGCCAGCCCATGCTGGAGAATAGGGTCTGGAAAACATGTCTTATGAGGAGCAAGGAACTGGAGTTGTTTAATCTGGTGAAAAGGAGGATGAGGGAAGACTTTGCGCTCTACAACTACCTGAAAGAAGGCTGGAGCCAGGTCGGGGTCAGTCCCTTCTCCCAAGGAATAAGTGATAGGATAGACAATGGTTGGACTCTATGATCTTAAAAGGTCTTTTCCAACCAAAGCAATTCTGTTTTTTCACTCAGAGGTGACTGGCTGCTAGGGAGTTAAGGAGTTAAATGCACTGCATATGCATAGAGGTACAGCCCACACCCAGCTGCAGTGCAATGATGACTAAAGAACAAGCTTCCTTTTCATATTACACAAGAAAACCATTCACTTGATTTTTCTTCCCCCAGGTGAGCATCTTCCACTGCTCTAGCTGAGCTGTGATTATTCAAAGGCTGTTTCCCAGCATGCTCCAGTCTAGGGTGACATAAACCAGCCTCACCATCTTTCATTAAAATGAAAAGGAATGTAATTTCATCTCCCAAAAGAGGGGAGATTAGCACATACAGATGGAAAATCACAACTTTTACCATAGCTAATATATGGTAAACCAGAATGCAGCTTAAGCTGGCGTGGGGGAAATTACAGTGTGGCTGTCAGGTGGTGGTGGGTTTGTGCCCTTGAGTTCAGAGGCTGCAGCAGAATAAGCCAGAATTAAGAAATGCTGTTCCACTGATGTGGGAGGCATCTGCAGGTCCTTTGTTGTTAAGGGTACTAAGATGTATTTAGCACTTCAGTGAAGGATTAAAAAAAAAAAAAACAAAAAAAAAAACCAAACCACCAACCAAACAACAAACAAACAAAAGAGCAATGAGCCCTCACAGCCAAGGGGGGCAATGGCATCCAGGGCTGCACTAAGAAGAATGTGGCCAGCAGATCGAGGGAGGTGCTCCACCCTCACTAGATCTCCAGAGGTCCCTTCTGACCCCCACTAGTCTGTGATTCTGTGAACAGTCACCTCACAGAATGTTTGGGGTGGTTTACAGCATTTTAAAGTCAAGGCAGGAATTACATATTCTAGTTACAAGCCTTTAGGTATAGCTGTGCTTCACTGTCCTCCATCCTGGTGCCTTGCACAGGGTTCACCCATGACAGAACTCACAACAAAGTCTTCAATCAGAGTTGGAGACCTATTCAGCCACACTACAATCACACGATTTTTTTGCCTCCCTAAAAACCTGTGCAAAGCAGGAGAAGCTTTACTAAAACAAGTAAAACTGATGGAGTTGGAAATTCAGGCATGACTCCTGCAGCTGCTGCTGCCACAACTTACCTGTCACACCTCTGGTGCTTGCTGCCTTGCTCTTCTGGGACCCCTTCTCTGCCCAGATATGGATGACATATTCCATGCCTGGCTTCAGATCCCGCAAGGTGACGCTGTCATCTTCATTCCCCACCTCTACTTCCTTGGTGTCCCCATCAGCTGAGGTGTATCTCACCATGTACCTCTCTATAGGAGCCTCAGCTTTATTCCATGAAACAGTGGCTGTATCTTCTGTCACTTGGTTGGCTGTCACATTGGTTGGGCTATCAACTCCTGAAAGGATGTTTCAAAGTGCAGGATTAAGAAACTGTTTGAATTATACCACCATCCTGTCACAACACATGCACATTTCCTTCATTTTTGCCTGCAGCTTTGGCCACCTAAACCAGAAGTCACCTAGGCTCTTCCCTACAGCCCCTCGAGTAAGAAAGGCACCCATGAGAAAACAGCTTGCTCAGCATGGGGAGAAGGCAGAACTGTTCACAGAATCACAGAATGGTTTGGGTGTGAAAGGATCTGAAAGATCACCTAGTTCCAACCCCCTTGCCATGCCACTAGACCAGGCTGCTCATCCAACCTCAGCTTGAAAACCTCCAGGGAAGAGGCATCCACAACCTCCCTGGGCAACCTGTTCCAGTGTTTTGCCATGCTCACTGTAAAGAATTTCTTCCTAATAATCAATCTAAATCTCCTCTCTTCCAGCTTACAGTCATTAACCCTTGTCCTATCACTACAAGCCCTGGTAAAAAACCCTTCCCCAGCTTTTTTGTAGGCCTCTTCAATGAAAATCTCCATTTTTATTCTGCAGAAAGAGCTTGCAGACTACCTGCCTCACCTTCCATGGGTACCAGCTTGAGCATTACCTTCTCACTTGCCCTCCTCACAGCATCAAGTAGAGGCCTCATCCTTCCACTTGTCTCCAGCGTTAGCCATTTGTTGCTCCTCTTTCTGCCCACCCTGCAAACCTGTCTGTCTGACTCCCCCAAGGCTTCTGCTATTTTGGGTGATGAATCAGAGTTTAGTGGTAGCTCTTGCAGTAGCTGGCATTTGTCTCAGTCATAGCTCCTAAATTCCAGGGGTTACATAAGAACCTGAGCAGGATTACTCACTGGATTTACTTTTTCTCTTCCCCCTCCTTTTTAAGAAGCTTTGCAGCCCCCATGTCTGTGAAGAACAGCTCAAAAACACAAGCCAAGGCTGTTTCAAATAATCACAGGGAAGAAGCACAGCCTTACAATGGCAGTATGGAGGTTGTAGGTCTTGTTAAGGTCTTGTTATTTAAAGTCCATTTTCTTTTAATAATTTACATGACAACTTGAAGAATGTCAGACCTGATCTGGGATTTTTCAGTCTTCAGATGCTGCACGCCTACCCTTTTGTAAGGGAGCTGAATTTCAGAGTTGCCAGAATTTTACAGATCGAATGAGAGTTCAAAATTTTCAAGCTCTCTTTTGCCATATATAATAGCTTTAAAATAGCCTGCCTTCATTTTTTTAAGGGTTTGAGGCATCAGTAAATCAACAGTTTCCACTGCTTTAACATTCAGGCCTGGAATGGCTAGGCTCCCTGTAACAGAAAAAGTGACAGTTAAGTAACAGTAGAACCTGTGAGGCCTTCTGAGCTGAATCATTGAATTGTTTTAGTTGGAAAAGACCTTTAAGATCATCCAGTCCAACCATTACCTAACTCTGCCAAGGCTGGTGCTAAACCATGTCCCTCAGCACCACATCTCTGCCTCTTCTAAACACCTCTAGAGATGGGGATTCAACCACCTTCTTGGGGAGCCTGTTCCAGTGGCTGAGAACCCTTTCAGTGAAAAAGTTTCTTCTAATGTCCAACCTAAACCTTCCATGGTGCAACTTGAGGCCATTTTCTCTTGTCCTATTACTTGTTACTAGGGAGAAGAGACTGACCCCAGCCTGGCTCCAATATCCCTTCAGGGAGGTGTAGAGAGTGAGAAGATCTCCCCTCAGCCTCATGTTCTCCAGGCTGAACAACTCCAGTACTCTCAGCTGCTCCTCAGAAGATCTGTTCTCCAAAGTCTCCAGCCCCCATTCTGCTCAAACTGAGCACCCAGGGGGAGCAGAAGTCAGCTTAAAGACGTGTCTGTGTTCTCCTCATGCTGGAGATGACTACGTCTGACTCTGGCTCTGTGACAAGATGAAGTAGTCCAAAGCTTCAAGCTCTAAGAACCAGGAAGAAGCTAAAGCTTGTTAAGCCACTTTGCACTTAAGAGGTAAAGACTCAAGCTACTACAGGAATGCCAGGGCTCTACCACTGTGCAGCCCACTGGATGAGCCCAACTTCACCTCCATGGGGCAGCTGGAGAGTGGGCTGGGGCTAATAGCCCCTAGTGGAAATGCAGGCCTGGCAGTGGTGTGCTAATCTGCTCCTCTGTCCAACTGCTCTGTTCAATCTCTGAGTAGAAAAAACAATGCTGGAGCCAAGCAATACAGGAAGGAAGAAGAATTTGTCCTCTTCCTTATTGCTCCTGGCCTCAGAGACCAGATAAAGCAGCAGCAGTTAATAGCTGTGAGGCAGTCAGCAGCAGCAGCTGCCCAAAGGGTCCACAAGCAAGGGCCGTGTGTTGCTTAAGTGAGGTCATCTTGTCAGTGATCTTGTTAGGGAAGTCATGAACCAGAAAACATGGTGTTACTGCAGGACCTAGCTCTGTGCTTGTTCAAGGCTTGTAATTATGTACAGAAGCCAGCTTACTACACTTACCCTCTGTCTGGCTAGAGCCATCAGTAAAGTTAAGATTAAATGAAGTTACTGTAGGTTTAAAAATTAAGACAAGAGACTGAGCTACAGGCAGTGTTAGTGGTTAATAGACAATGTAGCCAAGTTTAAACAAGATACAATCAAACCTGGCTGCAGGTCATACAGGAATAAGCAGCCAACTTGCACCTCTTGCTATTGTAAAAGAAACTTCCACCTACCAGTCCTAGCACTCACTGAGGATGGTTCCCCCTCCACATTGTCCTTCACAGGTATGACAGTGACCTTGTACTCTGTGCCAGGTTTCAGACCTACAAAGAGCAAAAGGGAGCATTACCAGCAGTTAGGGAAGAGAGTAATTCTTCAAGAAAGCTGTTTTGTTTAGTCTGTGCAGTTATAGGTTTGTAGCAGAGAGAGACTCAAAGCCTGGATTTCTATCTAACTTAATTTTGCCTTGCGAGCACTTTTGGTCTGGGCTTGCCCTTAGGACATTGATTTTCACATCGTGAGCGTTACCAGCTCTGAAACAGAAGAATATACTTTATTCCTAACAAGGATGGAATGAAAGCCGAATAAATATGCCTTGACACTTGCTGTCCATGGGGCATGGAAGCCTTCTCCCTGCAGAGACACCCCTTATTATGGGATATAGGAATTCCAATAGATATCATGGCATGCAGGAGATGAAAGAAAACTGGCAATCCACACAAGAGAAGAGTTGTCTTACAACTGTGGTCTGATCATCAGTCAGTCCTGCCACTTCTTGTCCCTGCCCCCTTTAGAATACCCACAAAGTCTCACCAGTCATGATGTGTCTGCTCTTAGGTTCATTGCTTTTAGGCACCATGACCTGCTTCTCATCCATTGCCACCAAGGATCTGAACTTCAACTTGTAGTAATCCACATCTGTTGGTGGGTTCTCCCACTCCACTTCCAGCGAGTGCTCCATCTCCTCCGTTACCCAGACGGTGCTGAGTACAGACAAGACTGGGAAGGACAGCAGAGGGCCATGAGAAAGCAGCAGCAGCATGAAAAGGTAAATAGAAGGAAGGCATTTCCTAAACAATCCTCATCCTTGCCCAGTCACCTGGCTTTGAGACCAGAGACCTTTTCCTCAGCCAAACTGAAGAGTACAGTACAATCATTATTTCAACAGGCTTTGCTTTACCCATGATAACACTCCAACTCAACAGTTTTCTGGCTGTCAGTTCCCACCTGTTGTGCTAGGAGCAAGAAAAATGTCAGAATAACCCAACTTTTCACTGTTTTCACCAAGTGCAGGCAGACAGCATAATATCAGCTGCTAACAAAACGGCATTTCAGTTCTTGACAGAATGCTTCAAATACACAGCCTTTCTACTCTCAACCTCCTAATCTCAGCAGCATTAGGCTCATCCAGTCTTGGGAAGAGAATATGAGGAAAACTCAGCGTTGCAGAGATGTTTGGAAAATTAGGAACTAGGAATGACATCCTGCCTACTTTGAAGTCCCTTCTGTGCATTCTTAATAACATGCTGGCTTTATCTTGCATGCTTCCATTCCTGCTTTTCACAGCAGGCAATACTATGGATTCCTTGGAATTCAGGGGTGTCAGTGCAAGTAGGATTTGGACAACATAAAGGATTTGGACAACAAAGAGGAAATTTGCAATGCATTCAGTCCTAGAGATACATACCTGGGAACAGATTCTACAGAAAAGAACAGCCAAGGCTGGAAAAAGGAAATGTTCTGCAGAGCTCATGCAGGATGTTACAAACCTGCAAAGCCAAATAATTTGCTCCACTTATTTGAATCTAATGTTAGAGATCTACAGTTTCTGACTGCAGGAAAATACTGCCTGCTCCTACCTGTACTTGCTTCTAGATACTGGGGCTCACTGGTAATCCCCTTTTTCACATGATGAAGCGTGATGTTGTATGTGGTACCCGAGTGGAGACCTCCAATCTCATAGCTGGGCTGCTCTTTGGGCACGTAGACTTGTTTCACCAATGTCTCATAGCCTACTGGATAATAGGTAATGAGGTAATTATCCACATCAATCATTAGGTCCCAGCTGACAGCCAGAGAACTCTCTGTGGAGTTCAGCAGCTGCAGGTTCTGAGGAGCAAGCACTAAAAGAGACAAATAAAACATTGCAGTGAGGATGATGTCTTGTTAGATGGCCAGGAAATGTTTTCAAACCTATTTTGAATACAGAAAGAATGCAGAACTTGAACTCCCATCCTGTAGTCATCATGGATTTGTCCATTTCCTTCTGCTTGACAGCATATCATTAAATACAAACAAATACTGCAGTCAGTAACAAATACAATCATTTCCTGGATGACACTTTTCCACTTCTCAAACCACACTGGCATGAGGAAAACCACTCATAAAGCTGTCCCTTCTTGTGTCACACAGAGTTACTTCTAAACATCAGCTGGTGGCCATAACTGGGGAGCAAAGGTTCTCCATGGCAGAGGGAGAAAAGTGAGCTCTGATACTGATGGAAACTTACACTTGGTGCCTGGAGGAGGAAAATCTGCTGCATATAATAAATTTCAGGACGCCAACAGTGCCTTAAGCATTTTGCCACAAAACAGCTCATCAGTGTCTGGAAGCGGCCCTTGAAAGCAGTCAATGTAGAACATCCATCAGAAAGCTTATTTGATTTTAATTACAAGTAAGCACATCATAAACTGATCAAACCACCTACCAGCTGTATTTCATTAGCAAGGCACTAATCAACAGCAAAAAACAGTGAGCAAGTGAAAAGGCACGTGCAAAAGGCACATGTCAGCAATGTTAGGTCAGGTAACATCAGCAGAGTCTTCTCACTTGAAAGGGAGCATTCATTCCCCAGTGTAATTCACAGCTCTCACCAAATTCCACCCTCAATAGGAGCATGCAGTTGCTTTTGATGAAAACGTTGTACAAAATGTGAGAATACCCATCCTGCTTCTCCTAGCAATACAGAAGCTGGATTTGAATAATCCATCTGGGCAGGAAAATAATAAAGAATCATAGTACATATGGTGGGGTTTAACTCTTGTCCAAGCATAGCTGAGAAGAGGATTGTACCTGCCTCTCTGAAGAGATGTGGCATAAGAAACCTGTTTTGGACCTCGTCTGGGTCAGTTGGTATCTCCAAGAAGGGCATTTTTTGCTGGATCTATGTGGCAAAACCCATGGGATGAGATATCACCAGGCCAAGTGCTAGGCCCTGCACTAGGGTCACAACAATTCCCTGCAATGCTCCAGGCTTGTGGAAGAGTGGCTGGAAAACTGTCTGTCAGAAAAGGATCTATGGGTGGTGGTTGAGAGCTGGCTGAATATGAGCCAGCATGTGCCCAGGTGGGTAAGAAGGCCACCAGCATCCTGACCTGTATCAGTGTCATGGGTTGAGTTGAATCTGCTGATGTGTATTCAATAACATGCTGCCATCATGCCAGCTTCAAAATTAAAGTGCTGGCAGAAGGAAAATATCATGGGGCTTGAAGCTGAGATTTTAACATGAGAGGCCTCCTATTCCAGTTGCTGCTTCCAATTCCTGATTTTGGGGTGTTGGTCTTGTCCACTGATCCCGGCTTCTGAATGCTTGAGTGGGGGGAATCGCTGCTGCTCTTGCTCAGGTAACTGTGTGGCGTGGGATTTCATTCAACTTTATCTCAACTCAGAGGTTTTTTTGTGTTACTTTCCCTCCCCTCTGTCTGTGGGGTTGGGGGGACTTGTGCGAGCAGGTTGTGGCAACACAGGACAATCAGAAATAGTGTGGCCAGCAGGACCACAAAAGTGATTGTCCCCCTGTACGCAGCAGTAGCGAGGCCACACCTCAGTTCAATTCTGGAGAGCTCAGTACAAGGAGGATGCTGAGGTGCCGGTGTGTGTCCAGAAAAGGGCAATGAAACTGGTGAAGGGTCTGGAGAGGGACAGCAGAAGGAACTGGGACTGTTTATCCTGGGGAAAAGGAGGCTGAAGGGAGACCCTCTGGCTCTCTACAACTCCCTGAAAGGAGGCTGGAACCAGTTGGGGGTCAGTCTCTTCTCCCAAGTAGCAACTGACAGGAAGAGAAGAAATGGCCTCAAGTTGCACCAGGGGAGGTTTAGATTGGATAGCAGGGAAACTTTCTTCACCAAAAGGGTTGCCAAGGCCTGAAACAGGTTGCCCAGGAATGGGGTGGAAGACCCCATCCTTGGAGGAATTTAAAAGCTGTATAGATGTGGTGTTGACGTGGTTTAGCACCAGATTTGGTAGCATTGAGTTAACGGTTGCCCTTGGTGATATTCAAGTTTTCCAACCTAAATTATTTTATGATTCTTAGACTTCAATGAGAGTTTCTTGGCAGTGACTCTCTAGCCCAGAGGAATGCATTTTTGTAACACCATTTTCCGCTCTGCCTTGGCATGCACTAGAGCCATCGTCTCCAGCCAACACAACAAGCCTGAGCATTTCAGGACTTGACAAAAACTGGCACTGCCTGGACTTGGTAACCCTTGCAAACCTCCTCCTCTTGCTCTCCAACAGCAGAGGACCTGCAAGCCTGAAGTGAAAGGGTTCATCCCAGGCACAGCACTAATCACTGATGTGAATTAGGGAAGATGGGTGGTTGCGGGTTGTGCCAGAGTCCATCTCATCAATCTCTCTCCATCAGGGAGCTTCTCCTCCAGAGACAGGCTGAGATCCTAATGGCTGAAGCAAGCAGGAAATGAGCAGCACATTTATAGTCTCATTGCTGGGCTGAGAGCTCACATGGGGGCTGGTTGGGAGCCCTGGCTCTCCTAGGAACAGCAAAGAGTCCTTCTATTTTCTTTTCCAATTTCCTGATTACAGCATCAACATTAAGACTTCCTGGTTAAGCTAATGTGCCGAGATACCAAAAAGCTGGGTTTGAGGATACTCTTGTTTTATACTGCTGGTTTGTTCATCTTCAGACATCCAACAGTGCCAGTAAACAAAGTCCAGAAAGAGCACAGGCCAATACCTGCTGTTCAGTGTGACCTCATTCTTTGTTTCTCCTTCAGAAGGAAGTTCAAGACATTAATTATCACGTTGAATGCTTGATAGTGCCTTCTAGGTGTTCAGACATTCCAGTTACCATGGCAATAGAGAACAGGATATGTCATTTAAGGATCTGAGACACAGAAAACAAGAATAATAATGATAACAAAAATAAAAGCAGTGCTCAGTGTAACTCTGCCAGGATGCAGAAATCTAATCCAAACTGGAAAAGGCAAAATTTGACATCTGTGAGAGAGGAGTGCTTGGCTGCAGATACTGAGATGGGAATCACTTGCCTTTGGACTTACAAAGGCTTTTAAGGAGCGGAGGTGGAGTGCTCAGAAACAGTAGCAAAATGTGTTGTGCTATATGCATTACCTCTGCAATACTTGCTTAGTGAGAAAACAAAGGCCTCCCAAACAGCTGCCAGCTTGTGTAAGGAAGAGAATCCAAGGCTGCATAGCTGGGCAGCTGTTCTCCAGGAGACACTCTTCTTGCCAGCTCTCGAAAGGTGCTGCCTCCTGAGCTGCAAATTCCACTCTACTGACAGGAGAGAAGAGTGCTGGAGCCATAGAGAAACATTTGGGTAGTGTGGAAGGGGTAGAAGTAAAGTTTCGATGCGGAGCTCTTCTTTAGATGAAAAATTAGAGACAAATGAAGTCTGAGAGCAGGGATGATGCAGAGCAGAAAAGCCCTGTGAGTAAGGTCGCTGCAAACCCTTACTGAGTAATACCTGGTGCTCAGTGTGTGACTGTCACCTACTTCTTCACAAGAAACTGTGAAAAGATTAGACCAAGAAGTGCTGTGCTGAGAAGGAAAGGTGACTTCAGGATAACCTCAGGTTGATACTCCAGGCTATAGAGACATTACAACTCTTCCAGAATTGAGCAGAAGCTGCTGGATATACACACCTCAAGGTCATATCAGTCAGGTCTTCTTAGGCAAATCTGGCCTGAAACAAAGCAGGATAGGGAGGATTTTCCAAAGACCTCACTTCAAAGGGAGGTAGGATTTAAAGGATTTATATGTCCTATGTTTCACTGATTGTATCAACCCAGCTACTTCACTGGCAAGCAGAGCACACTGCAGCAAACATCACTGTACCTTCCGTTATTTCATTTTTATGTCAAGAAACAAGACTCTAGCTCCTTCTAATCACAGCCTCCATACCCATATTGCTCTCTCTATCTGTTACACACACGCTTGTGCTAGTGTTACCTTTAACTGCATTTCCACCCTTTCCCAATTCAGAAATGTTTTCCAGGCAATTCTTGAAGACAAGGACCAGCCAGTAATCCCCAGCCCAGCAGGAACTCTGATCTGAGGAACATGGTGATCCCAGGCTTGGCTTAACTACAAGATTAATTAAACATGTATGGGAGGTAGAGAGGCAAACTCAAAGAAGAGAGAAGTAACTCAGGTGCATCTTACCCTGGGAGCAGTCAAGGCCAAAAAAGCCATCGTGGCAGTAGCACTCTCCCGTGTCACAGAAGCCATTGCCACTGCAGTCCTGGGGACATCGTTTCTCGCTGCAGTCCTCTCCAATGAACTCCTCATAGCACTGGCAGACCCCTCGGGCTGTGTCGCAGACCCCATTGCTGCTGCAGTTCTCAGGGCAGAGCTGCTGGCTGCAGTCCTCCCCGAAGAAAGGCTCATCACAGACACACTTCCCACCATCACAGTGCCCATGGGCACTGCAGTGGCTGGGGCAGGTGGGGTGGGAGCAGTCGCTGCCCTCCCAGCCCTCAGCACACTCACAGCTGCAGGTCTGATGAAGGAAGGTCCCATGGCCACTGCAGGGTGAGACGCCTGGCCACAGCGGCACCGGGATACATAACAGCGAGGGTGTGACACACAGATGAGAGGAAGATTTCAAAAGAGAAAGAAAAAAATGAGGATAATAGCAATGGACAGGGTAGTGTAAAAGTGTGCTCGAGGTCACTAAAGGGAAAACATAAATATCACTGGAAAATAGGGGCTGAAAAGGACCTGAAAAGATCAATTTATTCATCAGCCTCAGATTCAAAGAGGGACTAGCTCCATGCTTGCATTTCCTGACACATTTGTCCACAGTCAGCAGGAATGCAGCTGCCATGACCACCCCAGAGAGGCAATTAGAAAGCTTTTCACAGCCTCTAACCTGAACCTTCCTGGCTGTAATTTAAGCTATTTCTCACCACAGTTATTATAAAGATGAAGAGTACATTATTTTCATCTGCTATAAATCTGTATGTTTTCCTGCAAGCACAGACTTAGCACTTCTCCCTGTCTCCATTCCCTAAACAACATCAGTTTGATTAATCTTTAATTTAGAGGTCATACAGTATAAAACTGTGAGTACAGGCAGAGCCAGTGGCCACCACATAACATCATTATCAAACTCTGCTGCTCTTTTAGTTATCAGAGAGGAATAAAAAGACAAATGCTCAGCAACTGTAAAATTCTGGAGGAAAAAAAAATAGAATCATTAAGGTTGGAAAACACCTCTAAGATCAAGTCCAACCTTCTACCCAACACCTCCATGAGCACTAGACCATGTCTTAAAGTGCCACATCTACTCATTTTTTTAAGACCTCCAGTGATGGTGACTCCCTGGGCAGCCTGTTCCAATGTCTCAACACTCTTTCAGGAAAGAAATTCTTCCTAATAATCAACTTAAACCTCCTCTGGTGCAATTTGAGGCCATTGCCTCTTATCCTGTCATTAGTCACTTGGGAGAAGAGGCCAACATCAGCCTCACTCCAACCTCCTCTCAGGCAGCTGTAGAGAGCAATAAGTCTCCTCCCAGCCTCCTCTTCTTCAGGCTAAACAATCCCAGTTCCCTCAACCTCTCAAAATGAGAAAAGGAAAACATTTCTTATAGCTGTCTTTTCTTGTCTTCCACCCTCCTGTCCTCCAGAAATTCCTCCATTGAATCTTCCCACCTATGTGAAACTCAGGAATTGGTTCCCTTCCAGTTCTGGGAGGTGCCTGGGGAGATTTTCCCTGAGCTGGTTCCAGAAATGGCCCATTTGGGGACCTTCAGATTTGCTTTCACATCACAGAAACCAGAGTACCATCCCACCTCCAGGGCTCAAGCATTTTGCTTGTGGAGAACCTCCATAATCTTGGCAAATGGATTGCAGTCCCAAAATCTCTGCAGTAAACGGGCTGTACCTGTGTTGTAAGAACAGATACTTGTCGTTACTTACCATGACTTCCTCCACAGCACCTCTGAGGTCTACAAACTTCTCTCAGCTCTGCCATCTCTTTCTCAAGCTTCTCCATCCTTTCAAGCAGATCCTTAATGTGGCTTAAAGTTTCACAGTCTCCTTTGGGTGCATTCACACGGATATTGTGCCTAAAGATTATGTTCTGCTCTTCATATTCCTTGACCTCCCCAGGATTTAGCTGCACACCATTGTTGTCTTCATGCTGTAATGGATCTACTCCCACCTTAATCTGGGAGGATGCAGGCAGGTCAATCTTGTAGGAGTGACTGAAGGATATTCTTTGACCATCACTTGTGCAGTTGTGAGATGAAGGATGCAGAACAGCAGATGTCTGAAGAGCACAGCACAGCAATACCCCCATTGGGAAGGCAAACCAACTCTGGAAATCCATGTGGCAGGCTTTCAGAGGAAGCACAGCTGCTTTCAGGAAGAAGTATAAGAAGTGTGATGGTAAAGCTAGTTTTCATGATTTTCTGAAAGACAAATTACTTGCTCTGCCTCAATTCAATTGGGTAAGGTTAGCAAGTATCTGGAAAAGAGTCAGGCTGGATGAATTGCTACAGAAGTACTTCTAGACCTCTAAACTAGGAGCTTCAAGTTTGCAACTGTCAAGTAAGACTTAGTGTTGTGGCCCACTGCAATTATTAATTGCACCATAGCACTTCTTAACCCCCTGCACTTTCAACAGACACCGTGTCAGTTTCCCAGCTGTGATCTGGATTACTGATCATCTCTTTGGCCATGGCAATCTCCAGCACATTGAATAGTTTTCAGCTAGAAGCATGATAAAAAAAATAACCTCAGAGCTGACACTGATCCACCAGTACAAGAAGTTCAGGAGACACTTTTGCTTCCTTTACATGCATGAGATATGTTCCTGAAAACATTTCCACCTGGGAAAGGCAATGAAGGGAATACCAAGAGTCCGTTTCTACAGGGACTATAGGTGTAGAATGCTTGCTCAAAGAGGGAGACCAGCCAAGAGAAGGAAATCACAGAACAGGTGTTACTGGGGTAGACTAGACATGTCTGCATACAGCTGGAAAACAACTCTTACTCTTGTGCAGCACACTATTAAACATCCCTTTCCTTCTCCCATCACTCACAGTCCATGGTTCTGTAAGTACACCCCATGTGCTGACCTGATGACCTGCCAGCCCCAGCTATAGGGTTCACATCTCTGCCTGGTGGAGACAGAGAGGAGCTGACTTTTGGTAGCCCTGAGGACATCAGCTTTGTACAGGCAGGACCAAGATCCTCACTGGGCTTCACGTGTTGTGGATAGCATCTCACAAAACCCTCTTTGGGTATGACTGTCAGAGCTGAACCAGCTGTCTTCAGCTTCAAGGTCTCACGTTGATGATTTCTGATTTAGTTCAGCACTTCAATAAGGCCCTTTAGATTTAAGATAACAGATCTTTGCCACTGGACTCAAACTGAAACCCATCTTCTTCTAATATTAAATGTCCTCCATTTGAAGCCGACGCACTGGCATTCTGTATGCCTGAACGCTGCACTCACTTGAGGGATTTCAACTTTATTTTGCTTTGACTCAGTTCTCTGATTTCTTAGCACTGGCAGGGTTCATTTAGAAAATACTAGACTAAATCTGCTAACACATGGAATGAGAGGACGCATTGTAAACTCATTCATTTCCCTGTACTTCTATTTCAAGAATATTCCTTTTTTCCTACCCTGCATAAATAAATAGGAAGAGCTTGTTTTCAGGGTGATTAAGACTTGAGTATATAAAATATCACTGCATAACTGAAATGACATTTAGAGGTTGAACCTGAAGTTCACAGCCTTCAGGTGAAGTCTTTACAGCAATTTTGTCTCTGTCAAAAGTTTTGTGCTGTCAACCAAGCAAGAATTTTGGACTTCAGAAATTAACATCTTATAGATAGGAATATCAGGAAAGAAACATGGGTGGAAGGATAAAGTTAGAAACCTAAATTTATGGAGTTGGCTTATTCAACATTACAAACTAAATTTGGGCACTTATGGTAGATGTCAATCTGTCCAGAAGGTGATGGATACTTGGTTAAATACTTTGAATTTCATATCACAGGATGCAAATACAAAATGTCACCATATGTGACTTACTAAGCAGGCACGTTATTCATTGCACAAGAAAAAAAAAATAAACCAAAAACATTCTTTAGGTGCTAAATTAGGTACTTGGATAACTAGAAAGCATTTGGCCAATATGTATCCATAGAAACAGCACATCTGAACTCAGGTAATAGTGTGGCCCCAGGTAAGGTGCTCTGAAGTGACAGAGGACTCCAGTCATAAGGAGCCACACTCAGTTTTCAGCTTCTCTGCCACTTCATAGAATAGCTTAGGTTGAAAGGGACCTTAAAAATCATCTACTCCAACGTCCCTGGCATGGGCTGGGATGACTCTCAACTAGCTTCGGCTGCTCAAGGCCTCATTCAGCCTGGTCATGAACACCCCAGGGAGGAGGCATCCATAACTTCCCTGGGCAACCTATTTCAGAGTCTCACCACCCTTATACTGAAGAATGTCTTCCTAACATCCAGTCTAAAACTACTCTCCCTCAGCTTAAAACCATCCCCCCTTGTCCTGCTGCTAAACATCCTTATGAAAAGTCCCTCTCCAGCCTTCTTGTAGGATCCCTTCAGGTATTAGATAGCAGCTTTACAGTCCCCCTGGAGTCTTTTCCAGGCTGAACAACCCCAGTTCCCTCAGCTTATCCTCATAGCAGAGGTGTTCCAGCCCTTGGATCATCTTTGTGGCCCTCCTTTGGACTTGCTCCAACAGCTCTGTGCCCCTCTTATAATGGGGACACCAGAACTGGACACAGTATTCAAAGTGGAGTCTCACAAGAGCACAGTAAAGGGACAGAATCACCCCTCTTGACTTGCTGGCAATATTCCTCTTGATGCAGCCTAGGATACAATTTGTTTTCTGGGCTGCATGAGTGCACTGCCAGCTGATGGTGAGCTTCTCCATCAATCAGCACCTCCAGATCTCTTTCTTTAGAGCTACTCTCAACCCACTTTGCACCCAGCCTGGATTTGTGACTACAATTGGCCCAGCCCAGAGGCAAGACCTTGCACTTTGACTTGTTGAACCTCATGCAGTTTGCACTGGCCCACTCCTCCAGCCTGTCAAGATCCTTCTCCATGGTATCCCTTCCCTCACACCAGTCCACACAGCTTGGTGTCATTGGCAAACCTGCATTACAATCACATTTCTGAAAGTCCTGCAATCGTGAGTTATGATGAAAATAATTTCTGTGAAACACCCTCATATGTCCTAAACATCTGCCAAACTTTGGAGATACCCTAATATTAGACTCATGCCCTACACTGCTGGCAGTACAGCTATGGGAACATGTCCCTCATGCTCAAAACAGGAGGTTTTGGTTGCTACAAAGCAAACAAAAAACACCAACACTGGAAATACACATTATACCTGCCCATAGCTGTATTGCAGGCCACTCTAGTGCAGCTCTTTTCAAGCAACCCATCACACTAACATCAATCAACATAGAGTATGGATTTTAAGATTCAGTCTATAATTATCTTAAAATCATAGCCTCATTTTAGTTGGCAAGGATCTTTAAGATAATCAGTCCAACTATTACCTAATTCTGCCTAGTCTGGTGCCAAACCAGATGTGGTTCCTCAGCACCACATCTCTGCATCTTTTAAACACTTCCAGAGATGGGATTTAACCACCTCCCTGGTGAGTCTATTTGTGCCTTTGATAACTCTTTCATTTAAGAGGCTTCTAATACCCAACCTAAGCCTCCACCAGTGCAAACTGAGGCCATTTCCTGTCACTTGTTACTAGTGAGAGGAGACCAACACCCACACTGCTCTACCTCTTTTCAGGGAGTGTAGAGAGTGAGGAGGTCTCCCCTTGGCCTCCTTTTCTCCAGGCTGAACTTGTATGAGTAAGATTAAGGAATTACCACTGCTACTTATGTCCAAGTAGCACTTTCTTTGGCTGTTTTTTTTTTTTTTTACCTCCTTGTGGCACTTATCTACATTTAATATGAAGAGAAACTGGAGAAAGAAGAAATGTATGTTGCTCAGTAAGGACAGGGCTTTTTATCTCTCTCCCTCTCCCGAGGTTTTGCAGATAACTCTTTTGTGGCCAAATAAGCAGCATTCCCATCCTGATGCAGCTACTATTCTCTTTACCCATACTCCTCTCCCTCAAAGGGCCACAAAAACCAACCATACCTTTATTTTTCTAATGTGCAGACTTTTGAAACAATTCAAGTTATGAGAGATTGCTCCAAAGCTCTGAACAAATTTAATGTCTAAATTTTACAGTTTCTCATTACAGCCCCTTTCAAGAAACCACAAAAGCTTTGGTTTGTGGAGTTTATGTCCAAATCCCTGGAAATGAGACCCCTAAACAATCTCACCACCCCAAACAGAGAGACACAAAATCCCTTCACTCAGCACCAAGTGCTGAATAGCATTCTGGGTTGTAACATGATGTCATTTCTAATGAGGGCTTCACAGGACCCACAAACTAATCTCAGATTCTCCTGGGCTTAGAGATCATTCAGGAGGAAAAAGCCCTGCACATAAGCACTTCTGTCAAGCATAATGAAAGAGGGCAGCTTTTTTTTGGCTTCCTTGTCATGTAATAAAGATATTTCCCCCTGCTATTAAAAAGAGTGAGTTTAGCTGATTCTTCATGGAGAATATAATGTCATACTGGCAATAAGAGCAGATTAGGGGAAGGACTCATTTAGGAAAGAATGCCTAAATCAGATCTATTAGGCACAGAATATTCTCCAGGGAGGGAGTAAGTCCTGCTTACCCCTTTCCAACCTTTGTAGAGGAAAGCATGGGATGATCAAAGTCATAGAGAACCTATAGTATTTATGTGAAAGACTACAATGATCTAACTCTGCAAGTCTTTTACCCTCCTACAGGTCAGCGTGTGCAGATCTGACGTACAGACCTTCACAGGTCTAGCACCCAGTCAGCCATAGGAGATGCATGACTGGAAGCTGCTTCAATCAAGGCAAGAGATGCTAAAGACATGGGTGCAGGTACCAAGCAGTGTTCCACCCAGAAGATGTTAGTGAGCGAGACCTGTACTCACAAAAAAAAAAAAAAAAAAAGGCAGGTCTAGGGCATCTCCAGGTTTGTAGACAAGGAAGAGAGAGAGCATTAAAAGATCAAATACTGAGAAACGAGGCAGAGTGGACTACATACATATCCAAGCAGCAAAAGTTATACAACAGAGTACTAGAAGAAACACACACTAAAGTTGAAGAAAAATAGCCAAAAAGGAGAGGCAGTGAAAGGAGCCACAGGCTGAAACCAAAACAGTACCAAGGGAGAGTCCACTGGCACAGATTGCCCAGAGAGGTGGTAGAAGCCCCATCCCTGGAAACGTCCCGATTCAGGTTGTTTGGGTCTCTGAGCAACTTGAGCTAGTTGAAGATATCCCTGCTGACTGCAGGATGGTTGGACTAAAGGAGCTTAAAGGTCCTTTCCAACCCAAAATATGCTATGATTTTACATACAGTGTGATATTTTGAACTAGAGAAGGTACCGTTTGGGCTCAGGAGACATGAGAATTACCAGTGACCAATAATCAGCATGTGCTCTGCCTCTAAATGGACATTGACCATAGAACATCACCCTGTTTAAAGCATGGAGAAGACCATGTAGGAGCCAGGGAGTGCTGAGCAGAGCGGAGAGAAGCAAAAGCTCCTGCAGAATCACATAGCAAAGCAGATGTAGTAGCACAGATGATAAACCAGCTCATTTCTGAGTAAGTTGGGATACAGCCACACTCCTCGCAATAAAAAAATGGCACAAGTCAGTAACACCAAAGAGCAGAACTCACATCATCAGGGGCTACTGCTTTTTGTTGTCAGCCTGGCAAAAATGAAGGGAGAGTCAAAACCTGCACAAAATGGCAGCACTACTACTCACATGCTAGGAAGTCTAGCCCATTTTCCTTCTGCTTTATGTATTTTTCTCAGTGAAGCATTCAGCTGAGACAAGCTACTAATTTTACAGACTTTCCATAAGTATTAGGTAGTTTAACCAATTGGACTATTTGCCCTTATTTCCTGTGGTGAAACCATACTACTGTTCCAAACCTCATCAGCTTTAGAATGTTCCCTTTTCTCTGGCATTGGTCATAGAAGTCATTTGATGCAACTGCTGTGACAAACTATCCAGCATTCTGGTTTCAATGGTATGCAATTCATGTGTAACATTACAATTATTCAATCAATTAACAGTTCCAATGCAAACAATTAATGGTTGCAACCAATGCAACCAATGACTCACAACAACAACAACAAAAAATGCAACCACTAATTTAAGCGAAGTTGTTTCTTTTGTAATCATCTCCCTTGTTTTTTCACTTTCAGACTGAACAAACCCTACCTAACACTACAGAAGTTTGGATGATTTGAAATAATGAACAGAAAAACAGAGCTGTGATCAGCCAGGTAGACACCGTGCTCCTAGATTCATCCTTATATTTACCTTTTCCTTCATGATAATTTTTCTGCCATGTCTGATAAGCAAGATTTATTAACTGTTCATGCATGAATTAGAAGTTGCTTCTGAAATCCTATACAGTCATTAGAAAGTACAGAGAGGCTTAATAGTATTTGCATGTTTGCTAGTTAGTATAAATATGCATTTTGTAACGCATTACCTAGCTCCTTTCTGCTAAAACACAAACTTCCAGCTTAAATCAGTCTTCACTGAAGCAAAGTTTTCTTCTGTTGCCTGCATAGCTCAAAAAATTTGTGACTCCTGTATGCGATCAATTTTACTTAGCAGGTGAAAGATCTTTTTTATTATAAACAGTATAATCAAAAAGTATTTTTATTGTGGAAAAAGTGATTATTTCATTTTATATGGTGAAGAACTTCCACCAGCGAGTCTGTGAAAAGCTGCACAGGAAGATTTTTTTTTATAAGAAGATACCAAATGATTGCTGAGAGGGTTTGTTGCAATTATAAATGTGTGTGTAATCAAATACCAGCACATTCTCATGAGAAAAGGAAAAGCTTTTACAGCAACTGCCACACAGAAATTAGAGCCTAAAATGGGGATTACTAGGAACAAGCAGTCTAAAACAACATCCCTCTAGGTTAAACCATAGCTCTATTACAGCCAAAGACAAAAGTCCTCCTTACTTTATAGCAGATATGAGGAGACAACCTGGGAAAGCTTAAGCCTTTCAAACTGGAGTGTCATTAAATACTACTATACATTTTGCAAAAGTAATACAATATCCATAATACAATATTATTGATGTTTGTATAAGGCTTTCAAAGCCCTGGAGGGCATCTGCTATAGGAAGTCAGAGAAAAACTGGCTGGGATTTTCATTCAGAGCAAACAGGAATCTCAAAGGAAATAAAAATACTTTTCTCTTACCTTTCAAGTACTTTCAGCTACCTGGTTCAGAGCCCTTCTGACACAACCACCACTTAGCAAGGTAAATTGAGCAAGCTGAAAGACCACCAAAATCCTCTCCTCTTCCCACTCCAGCTGCCTACCGGTAGTAGTCCCTGCAGTGAATTTAAGTCCTTGTGGACCAGATGAAAAGAACCAATAGAGGCCTTGGGGTGTTTCCCTCCCACAAACCACCTAAGGAGCCTGATGAGTTTGGGAGCAATACCCCTACTCAGTATGTCTTGCACACCAGCAGAACAAACCATTTCCTATGCTTTACTTGCAGTTAAAAGCCAGAAAGCCTTTCCAGCCCTGTAAACTTGGCAGCAAACATCCCAGAATTATCATCGAGGAACACGTATTGACAAGCACATGTGTAATGATTTCACAATGATGTGAAATTCAGGTGGAGTAAGACAGAAAGGAAAACACCTTTTAAGACCAGCAATGGTTAAACACAACCCTGCATAACACTTAGAACATAAAGCAAATTACGTGCTGTAGGCATCATTAAGGTAACCACAAAATTATTTTAACCACGTGCATTACTGAGCCCAGTTTTTAGCTGGCAAACTGTCCCAGATTCTGGCCAGTTGCTTTGCTTTACCACAACCAGAAGCTGTGCTGAGGGAGCTGAAGTCCTGAAGGACTAACATAGATCATTAGCCTTTGCCAGTCTCAGTCAAGTGAAGTTGAATACAGTGTGCTTACTGCACTGAACACTCCTAACTCCCACCACAGCACTGCATTTTCTTTCTCAGTTTGCATTTTTTAAAGCTGTAAGCCCCAAAGACCCCATCCTGGGCAACTATGTTAGAAAAACTGAAAGATAATGCTGCAAGGCAATGTACAGGGTCCCACCTCCACAGCTGGGAAAGTGCTGGTTACACAGGTGATGCTGCTGAGTGAGGGAGGGTTTCAGCCCTGCCTGAAGCAATAGTTCTCCTTCCCACACTCACTGGTTGCTCATTCATCTGGACCATCTAACAAACAAGGAGAGACCAGGAGGAAGTGGAAAAAAATATTGTAGAAATAAATATATGCTCTCTGTGATGGTTTGAAACTGTCTTTTTAATTTTTCCTTGCAAAGTTCAGAACAGAGAAAGTGAAAGAGTGTAAATAAGTCACTATTGGGTGTAAGAAAGCAAAATACTGATTGTTCTAAACACTTTCATTGGATAGATAGAAATGTTTAAGAACTATTACCCAAAACAAAGTGGGGCACTCTGCACATTCTGCATTCTGCAGTTGGGGCAGTTGCTGGGCTGTCTGGATGCTGTTTTATTCTTCTTCTCTTCTGGCTGAAGATAACACACACTGACCTTGGCAGCTAAGTTAACAACTTTCTGTTCTAACTAACTCTGCTTTCTGTCCAAGGGGAGTCTGGGGGGGAAGCTCCTGGGAGAGGGAGGCCCCTTTGGGAAGGGTCCCCTTTGGGGGGAAGCAAAGGGAGATTGGTTGTGCTTTTCTGTGGATTGTATATATTTGTAAATGTTGTGAATTTTGTATATTTGTACATATTCATTGCATTTCATCGTAGATTGTAGACTCTGCTTGTAAATACAGCTTTCATTTGCTTCCAGACTGGGCTAGCCTGGTTATTGTCGGTGGGGGGGGGGGAATTTCAGCTCACACTGACACACTCTCACATCCAAATCCCTTTCTATCACCTCTAGCTCCCTACTTAATTTGCTCTGCTGATATACAGACAGCTTTCATGAACTGGAAAGATGAAAAAACAGCAAGTTACCAGCAATAACACCAGGGAACAAAGCTTGAAATTGTCTCCTCGCTAACACCAGAAGCCTCCTTCCAGACCAGTCTTGCATCAGCACACCACATCACTGGGAAGCACGGTCATGGACACCACGAGTTTTGAACAGGATGCTCACAGAAGGGTTACAGGTTGTGCAGGCTGATCCCATTCTGCTGCTGCAGTTTCCCTCTACAAACAGACCACCTCACAGGTTTAAGTGATAAGCGTCTCACCTCTCTGCCTCAGGATACCCATGTAAAGCAAAAAGAATTGAAAACAGCTGTCCATTTATGCCAGTTTCATGCTCTGTGTAATAGGTATTAGTGGTTTCATCTTGGCACATCCACAAGACAAAAGCCTTCAGAGCAGTTAACACGTGGGCAGCCAGAACCTCAACAGAATTAAGGGGGCCTACAAAAAAGCCGATGAAGGATTTTTTAGGATGTTTTGTAGTGACAGGGATAGGGGGAATGGAGCAAAACTAGAAGTGGGTAGATTCAGATTGGATGTTAGGAAAAGGTTCTTCACCATGAGGGTGGTGAGACACTGTAACAGCTTGCCCAGAGAGGTGGTAGAAGCCCCATCCCTAGAGGTTTTTACAGACAGGCTGGAAGGGGCTCTGGGCAAATTGATCTAGTGTGAGGTGTCCCTGCTCATGGCAGGGAGGTTGGAACTGGATGATCTTTGAGGTCCTTTCCAACCCTCACAATTCTGTGACTCTTATGAATTAATCACTTAATCAGCACCAAAAATTATTTCTTTCAACTCATCACCATCAGCCTAGGTGGGTAAGTTAACTGTGGAAGCTGTGGTTGCCAACTTCAACGTGGATAACAAAAACAATGCCAAGTCACCACTAAACCATGTCCCCCAGCACTGCATCTAAAAGGCTATTAATCCCTCCAGGGATGGGGACACTAGCATTGCCCTGGGCAGCCAGTTCCAGGGCTTGACAACCCCTTTGGGGAAGAAATTGTTCCTAATGTCCACCCTAAACCTCCCCTCGTGCAACTCAAGGCTGTTTTCTCTTACCTATTGATTGCGACTTGGAAGAAGCCCACAAAGCCCCACCCGGCTCCAACCCCCTTTCAGGGAGTTGTAGAGAGAAGGTTTCCCCTCAGCCTTCTTTTCTTCAGGCTGAACAACCCCAGTTCCCTCATGACAAACTGTAAGAGAGTCTAGGTCCTCCTACACGATTTTTTTGGATGTGGCTAACAAGCTGATACAAACAGAAAATTTAATCAAAATTATTAATTCAACATCAAGAACTTAATGGATGTTCTCCCTGAAATCAGGGCATAGACTTATGCACTGCGTCAGTGAACTGTCAGACAGCAGAACAGGGCAGCTTCTCTCACCAAACACCAAGGCAGCTTGGTGAGATCTTTTCCAAACACCAATTCTGAGATTCTATGCTTTACGAAAGCAGTTGGCAGACCACCGAGTACAAGCAACGATAGGCGCACAGCACAAACGTGCTTTTCTGGACCCTGCAACGCGGTGTGATGCTTCTGCATTGCCTTTTCCTTGCTGGGACTCTTTCCCCTGACATTTTCACAGACTTTTCCCCTCCAACCGGGGCTCCTTTCGGTCCACCCAGAGCCAGAGCTGGAAGTTTCTCTGGAAGTTGCCAGCTCCCCCTGACGGCGGGCAGCGCCAGCAAGGCTGGCAGCACCACCGGGCTATACAGCACCGCTCTCTGCAGCGGTTTACTTTCTTTTCAACCGCAGAGGCACTGACAAACAGTTTAACGGCAGGAAGGGAGATGAGACCAGCAAAGCCCTGCCCAGGACCCGCACCCCTGCGGTCACTCCCAGCCTTCCCGCCAGGCTCCGGCGCATGCGCGGCTCCGCCGCTCCGCACCGACGAGATGGCGGCCGTCGCTTTGGGCTGGGCGCTGCGGGCCGCTCAGCAGGTCAGCCTGGCTTCTTCCCTACTATGTTCTCCTTCGGGGCCGTGTCCCGCTCGGCTGAGGAGCCGAGGAGTGAGCAAGGCCCGGCGACGGGGCTTTGAGCCTTATCAGGCCGCGGGGAGCGGACCGGCGCGGTGCTCGGCTCTGCCTAAGGGCAGACGTGCCTTGAGCCTCGGTGGTAGGACGGGTGCGGGTGTAGCTTCCGGTTATTTGCGGCTGCGGTGTCGTAAAGGGCTCGCTGGCTTGTGTGGATTAATCTGGGTCACACCGTAGGTTTCTCGAGCAGGAGCTGCGCTGCGAAGGGCCTGGAGGAAAAGTTCTATGAGGAGCGGCTGCGGGAACTAGAGAAATAGAGGATGAGGGGGAGACCTTCTTGCAGTTACCTGAAAGGAGGTTGTAGTGAGGTGGAGGTCGGTCTCCTCTCCCTAGTATCAAGTGATAGAACAAGAGTAAATTGCTCCAAATTACACCAGGGGAGGTTTAGGTTGGATGTTAGGAAAGATGACTGAAAGAATGGTCAGGCATCGGAACAGGCTGCCCGGGAAAGTGGTAGAGTCATTCCTGGAGGTGTTCAATAAATGTGTGGACATGGCACTTGGGGACATGGTTTAATGGCTGTTGTGGTGCCAGACTGATGGTTGGACTCGATAATTTTGGAGATCTTTACCAACCAAAACAATTCTATGAGTCTATGAAGTAATTCGGAAAAGTCTGATGAGACCATTACAGAAGTAATTCATGCTTGATCTTGTCTATACTTGGGCAAACTGTAGGTGCAACAAGTGGGTATTATAAACTTAATTGTTTTATTCAGATTCTTCCCTCACCTTACACAAGGCAAGTGCGGGGCCACTATGTGGACTGGAGGATGCTGCGGGATGTCAAGAGAAGGAAGCTGGCATATGAGTATGCAGACGAGAGGCTGCGGATCAACGCCATCCGGAAGAACACCATCCTTCCCAAGGAGCTCCAGGTACTGGCCAGGCACCCTGCAGTGGTGACTCAGACAGGAGTCCACACCTGGCTTTTACCACTGTCATAGGTGGTGGGCTACAGTGGCTGCTTTATATGTCCAAATGGCCATGCCAGGTTATAAGTGCTTGCATTTCCCTGAACTCATGAGCACAGAATCTTGTACTGTGTGGTTACTGCTAGCCCCCTGGTATCTTCAGAGCCTCTGCCTTCTAGGAGTGTTTACAGTAGTGTATTCACTCAACTAGAGGTTGCTGTGTTGGGTTCTGTGATACTTAAACCAGTGCTATTCACGTAAGCAGTATATGTAACACTGCATATGATGAGCTCTCCTTTTGACCTCTCACAGCTGTCACTAACAAACTCAGAAAGCTACTTTCCTTATTTCTGATGATATGGAATATTGTATGGTTACTTTTATAGTTTCCTCAATAAACTTCAGAATTTTTTGCTTAAAAAACCTGGGAGCTTGACCCAGCATAACTCAACAACTTATTCAGTTACAAATGCATAATTTTACTACTTTCCTGAGCTATACAAGCATAGAAAAGCTGCATCAGGTATGGGTCTTAGATCTGTTCTTAAAAATCCACATAGTCACTTCATGCTGTCACCCTTCCTTTTTATGCATTAAAAACATTTGCATGTATCAGAAATGCTCCTGTACCTATTTGATTTAGCCATACCTAGTTGTGGTGAGATTTTTTCATGCTTAAACATCCTGTGAGAGAAAGTGTATGAATCTGCTTTTTTATGTTGCCTTTACTATTCTCTTGGCAAGTCTAGTCTGTGTCAGATGTCCTTACAAGACAAAACAAAGAAACAACACGGAAGAAGAACAACAAAAAAAGGCTGCAACTGGCCTTGCTTTTGATACTCCTCAGCTGCTTTCATAACCTATTTAAGTGACTAAGTCATAGCAACAATCAGAATGAAGAAAAATACTCCAGGAAAATAATTTTATCCTTCCCTAGAAAATGTTATTTGGGCTCCAAGTTTAAAGTGAAAAGCAGAGGCTACTTTCTCAGTAACATTCTAGGAATTAGGTGGGTCACAAAAATTCTGCAAGTGTTTGCCTGTATTAAGTAGAGTATAGGCAGAGCTATAGACGCACAAGATGCACAACTGGACAAACACACTGTCTGAAACATATTCTGAAGACAAGAAGTCCTACTGACCTTGCTGTTACTGTAGTTGAAAGTCACGTTGCTGCTGCCTTCCTTTGAAGTCAAACACCCCTTCAGAAGGTGCTTTGCAGCACTCTGGCAACATAGTTTTTGTGCAGGTCTTCTTTTACCTCCAGCTGTGACTTTGAGCTGTGACTCAACGCAGGATTCTTTGAGCCCCTCCATCCTTCAGAAAACAGCATACTAAGAATGCTGCAGTTAGGGATGCTTACCTAGACTCTTCCTTTGGGCTGCATTTCCTTGCTGACCCAACTTGTTCTTCTGACATTTCAATTGCTGCTACCTGATGCTCCCTGAAAACAGTTGAGCTCCCTTTTTCTACATAGACCTTCCTTAAGCCTTCTCATTCAGAGACACTTTGTCATCCTTGTGCTGTAATTCCTTCTGAGGTATACCATATGAAATGCCTTTTAGTGACAAAGCTGTTACCTGGGAACATAGATTTAAGTTCAGCTTGTCTTCAAGAATTAGCCCACACTGCAACAAGGAGAAAGATTAATGGATTTTGACTAACTATAATTAATGGCTTGAGGTTATTTAGCCTGTAATATGCTTAAATTTCGTGTCTCTTAAAGGACTAACCCATTCTGCTCCCACAGACAGAGAAGCAGATTTTGACTTTCTAACTAGAGTTACTGGCTTGAGATTGTTCAGTCTGTGTAATAAGGTTAAGTTTGGGGTCTCTCTGTTAGGATGCCCAGAAAGAGTCAAGTGAGGAAGATGAGCAGAAGTTCACCCTATGAAGTAGCAAAGCATACTAGTGAGATGGTAGAGAAGCTTGTGGTAGTACCTACTCTACAGGTAGACTGTATGGTCTGGCAATAACCCCCCTCAAAATCCTGGGGAACCCAGATCAACTCATATTTATCTGGTCTTCTGTTTCAGGAAGTGGCTGATAAGGAGATCGCTGCCTTGCCCCGGGACAGCTGCCCTGTGAGGATCCGGAATCGATGTGTCCTGACTTCCCGCCCACGCGGGGTGAGGCGGCGTTGGAGGCTCAGCAGAATCGTTTTCCGCCATTTTGCTGACCATGCTCAGATGTCTGGGATACAGAGGGCGATGTGGTAGATCCGCATTCAGGTAGAAAACACAAACCAGGTCCCCTTTGTGTGTTTGAGTAATTAAAGCAAGGTTCCTGTCTGTGAGTTTTGCATCAGTATCAGACCAACAAGGGAAGGGTAAGAATCCTTGCTGATTCATCAGACTAGCTTTCTGGATTGTGATTGGTGTCACTGAGAAGCAGCAGCATAATTGCACTAAAGTGATCTGTATGAGAGGCAGCTTCATTTTGAGGTGATCTGGGCAGCATGAGAAATAAAGACATACAGCACAAGGCTTGTTAGAGCATTTTTTTTGCCACCATATGGTAAGTTCACTGTGGTCACTGGGGTAAAAAGCATAAATGTACAACGGGGCAAAGTGGGTCTCCTGCCATGAACAAGGGTGAGCATGAAGTGAGAATAAAACATGGCCTCAAGTTTAGACACTTGCTATACAAAATTAATGCATTTATAGTAACAAGCAAAGTGGAGAGAGGACCTATGAGAAACTACAGCGTGCTAGTCATTTCTCTCCTGTAGTGCAGTGCTTAGTCCAATGCTCTAAGGTTAACAAGTCCTAGCCCAGACTATACCAAGAGAGTAAATGGCTTCCTTAATTTGTAAGGTAACATCAAACAACTCTGTCCTTGGGAGACACAAGAAGGAAGAAGTAAACAGTAACACGCTTGCTGCTAAGCTCATGTTTGCCCTCTTCTTCAAAGCAGGGCACCCAAGGGGGAATGGCTGCTCCATCCCTGCCCTAGCAGTGGGTCTGAAAGCCTGCAATAAACAGACCAAGTAATGGAAGCCACACAGGCAGCAAACAGCAACCCATCACTCCCAGCAGAGTGAATTTTGGAGTATATGCTGTCTCAATACACTTTCTGCTCTTAGTGTGAAACTCTTGCTAGGAAGAAGTAGTTTGTCTTTTCATACACTGTTAGAGCCAGGGTAAACTGACTGTCCCCCTGTGACATGCCACCTCAAAGACACCCCAAAGGAGGTCACAGCATGGGCACTAAAGATATGTTTTTAAAATCTGTAAGAGGTTAAACATCCAGTAATTAATTTTAATACCATGGGATTAACACCATACTCTTTCTGCTCAACTCAATCTCAAGCGCATGAGATAGTGGTTCTGCTTTCTTCAGCATTTCTCTGTGACATGCTTTAACCCTGCTTTCCCACATCAAATTAAAAAACACATCCCACACAATGAGCATGACATCAGCCCCAGCAACCAGTTGAATACAGTTGTCCCTTGAAACAGAGAAGCCTTGACCCCTCCTGGTTTGGGATTCCTTTTCTTTTACATTGTTCTCAGTTTCAACTCATCTGACATGCTTTTTCAGGAAGGATATACCTATGCTCCACTCTTCAGGAAATGGTGAGCCACTTAACTGAAGGAAATGCTTTATAAGCTATTTTATTTAAATACTTTCTCCAACCTGAAATGGAAAATGACTGTCTTTGCTTGGAAGAAGGTTGTGTAAACAATGATCCTTGCAGCAGAGCATGTCTCACATGGAAGATCAGTATTAAGGCGGCATTTAAGTACTTTTAAATATCCATTGGTATGTCCCCTTTAAATTGCTTTTCTCTGCTTTCAACCCATGCCTTGTTGATGGTGCGCTTTATTTCATCGTCCCCTTCTGCATACATCTTCTTTAAAAGGTTCATAAGCCCCTCACTAGGATCTGAGGTGTCATAGGAAGCCTTCCTGCAAGATGGATACATAGAAGGTAGATCAGGTATATCCAGCAATTTGGAGGAAGAAGGGGAAAGAAAAAAACCGAACACTAATTGTGTTACCTAGCAGTCTCAGTCAGCTTCGGAGTAGAGACAATCCTAGAGTACCCTTAAACTAGGTGCAATTTGAGTAGCACACCTAGAGCTGTCCCACTAAGGATAATGGGAAGCATTCTGCACTAAACAATGCCCTGGAAGCACCACCCAAAATCTATTTTAGGAAGCAAGAGTGTAATAGAAAGTACACAGAATATGCCAGTATCTGTCTATTCTGTTACAAGTGAATAAAAATAGAAAAAACGGTCACACTGAGCTCTCTGAAGTGGCTACATTCACAACCCAAAAGGCATTTTCTGCTTCCCATTTTTCTGAGTATCTCCCAAAGTTTAGAAACTCATTTTTAACACCTTGCATTTCAAAGCAGCATTCTCAGTTGAAGAGCCAGCTGACAAACAACAAAACCCACATGGTAAGTGCCTGGGTATGACACACCCCAAATCACCAGACTACACAATTCCCTCTCTATCAAAACTGCCTCTCTTCTGCTTCTAAAATCCTTTAGGTAGTTCCTGGTAAAGCTGTGGGTTATCTGAAAAACTAGATCAACACAGATCAGCAGAGGGAGCAAGATCCCCAAGCATGAGGCACCACTCTCAGGCCCCAGCATGAGATGTATCTCTGAAGTGTCTCATTTTGTCATACTGGTTATTAGTTAGTTGGGACTAATCAGTTTTAGCAAGTCATCTGATAAACAAAGGAATAGCTGTTAGCAGGTGTAGCACTTGAGAAAAATCAGTAGTGCCATGCTTAGAGGTGGGTAGGCACCACCTCTTCTGGATAAAAACGTGTGCACTGTAAAGGTTCCTGCTGTAATTTACCACCCTCACATGTCCAGTGCCTCAGCTGCTTGCAGGATTGCTCCCAAGCACCTGAAGGGATACAAATTAGCTCAAGACTTTGTATAATGATCTAGATAAGCAAAGACCTGTTTTGCCCTAAGGATACTGGGATTTTTGCACAGATGCTTCACACACAGCTGACAAAAAAATGTCAGCAGCATAACTGTAAGGCATCAATACATATTTCTATATAAAATAACCTATAAAAAGTCAACTTCCTTAGAGCAGTTTTTGCAGTGAATGCAGCCATCAAAATAGAAATTAATTTCTAATTGGCTTGGCACTGTCACAGCAGGTCTTTATCATATTTCCTAAGACGCAGCCTTCAGCAGCAGCAAGCAAACAGTAGAAGAGTGGCAGACATCTCCTCCACTGCCAGCCCTACTAGCACCAAAAAAAATCCCAACCTTGTGATTCCCAAACCTCTAACAGGCTTGTCCCCCAGAATAGCAACCCACAGTCAGCACACTATGGAGCTGCCTTCCTGGCAGTCTTAACACAATGTGGAGAACAAGGAATGGAAAATGAGACGGAGAACCGAACAGACACTTACTCTTTCTCTTTGCTTTCTTTTTCCACTTGAGTGAGACAGTCCCATTTTTCCTCCCGCTTCTTCCTGCACATCACAAGGATCATGTCTGTCTTTATCTGTATGGAGAACAGCAAGGCATGTATTTAAATGCTTCACAAAGGGATGCTAGTCACAGCCACAATGAATACGGTCAGACAAGAACACAAACCTCTTCCTATACTCACAAATCCTCAGCTACAGGCTATTATGTAGCATATAGAAATTAACATACCTGAGCACAAAGTATTTATTAACCGCGCTGTGGACAACTTAAATGGTATGATTAACACAAAACTAGTACAGAACTGCAGTACCCATACAGCAGAACATACACTGCTGCAGAAACACCATTTGGTGATTCCCAGGATGCTACAAGCACTGTCAGGTACAGGATGACTGTATTTACTAGGCTTCTCCAAGAACACCACATTCAGGTAGAGGCTCTCCCAATTTAGTTATCCAAGAAAATTAAACTAGCTCTAGGGCATTGCTTAATTCTGCAGTATGTTTCCAAGTTACAAGCAAAGTCCTGTTTAATTGCAACCCTGACCTAAATTTTGCAAAGCACTGCTGCATGCTACAGCAGACCAGAGTCTGTTTGAGCTTTAGCTTAGCAAGTACATGACCACTGCTTGCTTTTACGCTGTGTGAAAAATCACCAGAGCGTCACCCTCATTTCAGTCGGTTTATTTTTACACTGTCCTAGTTTTAGTGCAATTTCCAATTGAACCATCATTTCTTCACATCTGATGTCACTAAGTGCAGTGCATGACTGCACAGAACACACACTTAAGTACCCAAGACATCACTAAGCCCAGAGCAGTGCTGTGAGTAGCGCAGTATGGATGCTACCACCAGCAGTAAAGTATTACTAGCACTCAATTCTGGAGCAACACACCCTTCTGAAGGCAAAGCAGGCTTCCGACTCTTGCCCTGGGTATTACGGTGATTTAACTTCCCAAGATTTTGGTCTGCTGACAAGTCTCTCAGGCTTTAAAACTGCAAAGAATTTTTCTCAGAGGTATTTAGAAGCACAAGGATGCTAAACGAGTGCTTAGTGGAATTTTCTGTTTAATTATTACCAAAATCCTGTCAGAGCTATAAAAAAAACCCCAAAAACCACAACAGACATGATCATGTGAAGCAGAAGCCCAAGGATTCCAGAGAATAATTCCATAGTTACGAGAATTACAGGTTCAAGAGTCATGTTCACAGTGAAGAGACTCTACAAATGGAAGGGACTGAAGATTAGCGCCAAGTCTCCTGACCTAGTCAGGCAATGACCATGGTAATTTGTGAGGGGCCTAAAGCTCTCTAACAGCTGAGGTGCACTGACCTTCCTAGAGCTGCCTTCCACAGAGATGGGTTTCATGAGGTTGTTAAAGGTCATGGTGTAGTTCTTCCCATTCAGATTCTTCACTAGCAGATCGAATGACCTGAAACCAGAAAATGGAGGAAGAAGGGCAAAAATAAATTTCAATTGTTTTAAGACCATTGTGCCTTGACACCAAAAACAATGTCTGAAACCCCTTTAGTAGGCATATTTCTTGGGAAGCATGTCAACAGCCTTGAAGTACTTTCTTCCCAAAGCCCTCAAATCCTTAGTATTAGAGGACTTAGAAGAACCTATCCAACAACAAACCAGGATCTCTTTCTACTTCACTATCTCCTACAACCTTGGAAAGGCAGATTTACTTAATGTACACTTCAGTTCTACCACCACCAGGAAACAGGGCTAACACTACACATCCTGTCAAGTGTGATGAGGTGCAACAAGCATTTGTGAAATGAAAACATCCTGATACTCTCTAAGAAGAGCTATATTTAAGGGTATGTATGAAGTGCTACTAAAAGCCACTATCACTGAAGTTTAATAAAAGAAAAAAGGGATTGTGAGGGAATAAGGGCTGATACAGAACAGAACTCAACACATTCCTGCATTTCCAAGAGTGTTTTTCACCCATGCTCTCCCCTGTGGTGTGGTGCAAGAAGATGAACTCACCTCTCTGTGAAATTCACCTGCACATTCTCAGACGGAAGCTTCTGGACTCCATTTAAAGAGATGTAAATCTTAATAAACTTATCTGACTGATCCCAACCTGCAAGTGAAAAGAAGAGATTAAGTTTTACCTTTCCTCCATAAACTTCACACATTCCATTCCAACTTCCCCTGTCAACTCCCCTAGGATTGACTAGGATCTCTGCCTTATTGAAACAATAGAAGATAAGGGAAAGACCTGAATGATTTAGGAATACTGTGAGAGCAAAAGGAGGTCCTCACACGTATCCCTGCTCCCTAATTCCTTCAACTTCTGAGAAAAAATGTGTATCAGTGCAGGTAAAAGGAGAGCAACTCTGTCTGTGCAGGGGGAATCAGAGGTAACTGCTTTTGCTGCAATTTCCTGGACCCACTTGTTCCCCTGCTCCCCATGCAACAAACATCTTGAGCAATTCCCTCTCCTTTCACCCTCATGGCCAGCAGACAAGGCACATCTCACCCTTTCATTCCTGCTAAGCACTAGGCAATGGAAAAATACTAGTTGGTACAGCAGGGATCATCAATGCCTCCCACCAGTACTGTCACCCAAACACAATTAATACATATTGTGGTTGGGACAGCACAGTAAGAACACAGTAGCTTTTAAAGTGATGTCTCCAGTATGAAATAAACACTTAAGAAGGCTTCTATTCTGTAATGCTAAATGGCAGCTGTAACTCACACTGAGGCCACCCTGCCTTCTCTTCAGAGAGATGACAGGGTCTGGTAAGCACTCAGAAAAGTAATCCTACCATAATTGTTTATTTTCACCGTGTACCCTCCCAGTGACAACTTTTCTTCCTCTGCCACATCTTTTGGCTTCGGTGGAGGCTGATTCTTGATTTCTATCTCTAGCTTGTGTTTCTCTGTCATCAGGACATCACGAACTCGCTTTCTCGTGGCTTTCGTAAGCAATTCTTTAACCTCTTCCAAATCTTTCTGTAACTGTTTCAAGAATACAAGACCACACATACGTGTTAAATACTTTATGCACACGTTTCACAGCTCTCTTCCAGTTATGACACTTCCACGTTTCCCATTTGTAGCAGTTTCAGGTTTATCAAGTCGGTACTTTCGTTTCCCCCTACACCCGCTGTGAAGCGTGACGCCATGCGTTCCTCACTCCCGAGACAGTATTATACCTTTTAACCAGCATACAGAAACACAGAACTGCTGAGGTTCAAGAGACCTTTAAGATCATGAAGCCAAATCGTTCGCCTAGAGCTCACAACACCACCACTACTGCTAAGCCAATATACTTCAAGCTTTAAGCTTTCATCTATTAAAGTACAAGGGAAAGCGATAAAAGCTCCACAACGGGCACGGCTCCTCCGGAGGCTGTGGATTAAGCTAAAAGCGCCCAGCACCACCTCTGGGAGACATCCCCAACAGCCCCCAGCCAACTACCAAGATGAAGGCTCCCGGCTGCCCCCCGGGCACGCAGGCTGCCCGGCCCCACACCTCCCAGCTGCGGCCAGGCCGCTGCCCCTCGCGCCACAAGGCCCAGTTGGGGCCGGGCCCGCGGGCCGCACTCCGTCCACCACTCAGACTCCGCGGGAGCAGAACGGGACGGGGGGTGTCAGATGAAGCCGCCTCACCTCTTCCCACGCTGAGGCCATGTCGCCCGGCGGCAGCGGCTCCCGCGGCCCCTCTGGAACCTTCCGGCCTCCCACCCCGCCCACACAACGTCAGAATGACGCGCGGCGCCGGCGCCGACACCACCCCTTCCGCTGAGGTAGCGGAACAAGGCCGACTAGGCCCTATCCACTGCCACTCACTGGCGGAGCCGCGACCAGGGGCAGGGCCACAAAGTTCCCGCCCTCGCGTGACTCCGGCGCGTGGCTTGAGCTGCCGCCCCGAGGGAGCGGCGCTCTGAGGCGGGCGTCCAGCCGCACCGCCGCAGTCTGCATTCTGTTGGCGGAGACTGGAAATTTTCTCTGCTTCTCTTGCACTTGTCCAAGACATGAAGTACGGTGAGGGGTTTCACACCATTATTTTATAATACATGAAGTAAAATAAACGTACTGAAAACCAACAAAGGTCCCCTATCCCCAGGTCTCAGTCTGGCATTGAGTTTTCACGGTGTGGGGAAAAAAAAAAAACAAAACAATGGCAATGTTGTGTGAGAAGGCGAGTGAAAGAGGATATATGAGGGTGTTTAGCCTGGAGAAAAGGAGGGTGAGGGGAGACCTGGCTCTCTACGACTCCCTGAAAGTAGGTTGTAGTCAGACAGGGGTTGATCTCTTCTCCCAAGGAACGAGTCACAGGACAAGAGGAAACGGTCTCAAGATACACCAGGGGAGGTTTACGTTGGATATGAGGAACAAAGGGTTGTCAAGCTGTGAAACAGGCTGCCTAGGGCAGTGGTGGAGTCCCCATCCCTGGAGGGATTTCAAAGCCGTGTAGACGTGGTGCTGAGGGACATGGTTTAGTGGTGACCTGGCACTGCTGGGTTAATGGTTGACCTGATGATCTTGAAGAGCTCTTCCAACAAAATGGTTCTGTGATTCTATGTCTTTACAAACAATGGAAGCCAAGCCAGGACAGAGTTCCTCAGGATTTCAAAAGTAGGCTTTCCCTACAAGAGGGTGCTAATTGTAACATCGAAGTTACCAAACTGAGGAGTGCCAGCTCCTTTGCCGATCTGTGGGCTTAGAGATTATTTTTCTTTTCTAAGTGAACATCCAGAAATTAATCCATCTGCAAAGAGAGTTGTGTTTTGGGTTTGTTTGTTGGCTTTGTTTCATTTGGATTTGGTCTTTGGTTTGTTTTTGTTTGGGGGTTGATTGGTTGGTTTGTTTTATAGAGGTATGGAAGGAAGAATAGATTGAATGAAAAAAACCACACACCCGAAGCCAAGAATGTTTCTGTTGTTTGTTTCAAGAACAAAAGTTTTTTTGTTCAAAATGCATTTTTATCCCAAATAATAGGAGGGAATATGCATTAATAAATAAAATCTGTGTGAACTTCTAAGGAGCAAAGATAAGGGAGTCAAGCAGTGAGCTTGAGAAATGTGGAGGTAGATCAGAATGTTCACATCTGTGTTAGATTCTGACACAACAGAGCCAAGGTCGAAATCTTTTAACTCTCTTTGTAAACTCAAAAATCAGTCTTCACAAACTGGAGTGTTTCAAAGTAAAAATAGAATTGTTTCAGGTCTTTCATTCCACAAAGCTTTTTTAACAGAAACACCAAAGTGTTTATTATAACTCTCTGGTCCAGTGATTGAAGGTCTGTAGTTGAAAAAGGGTCAGGAAAGATCTGCATAAATAAACCTGTGGTTATGTCCGATTTTCACAGGACTGAGCTTCAGCCTGTCCATATTCAAAACAGCATTTGAAGCTGAGCTAGTTGATTTTACCTGGAAAAAACAATGTGGTCAGCTGCAATTTACTTTTGTGGCATGTTTATTTAATTGGTTAAGGGCAGTTGCTTACTCATGAATTGTTTCCTTGTGATCTTTATGTTGAGCAGCCACTGTGACAAGAAAAAAACTTCATGTGTTAGTGGTGGGGTTTTTTTCTTCACTCAGTTGTGGTTTTAGGATATGCTCACAGTTTTAGAATTTAGATTGGTGTTGCTTTGTAATTTAATTTCTGTCTTGAAGAGAAATGCTTTCACTAATACATAAATGCATTTGTAACTGAGCCTGTAATTTAATTTTCTTCTTGATTTTTTTTTTTAGAGCAGTGTTTTATTTCCTTAGGCAGCAGTATTTCAATGCCTGTGGCGGATTCTATGTGAAAGTGTTGTCACTCTTGAAATGTAAAAAAAAAGTTCCTCTGCATTAAGCTGCATCTGGATGCTTTATCCTCCCCTCACTGGAAACAGAAGAGAGCCTGACAAAGACATGTTTTCTTTTTCTGTGCATCCTTGCAAAGAGCCCAAGTGGCAAGCCTCCTCTCAGGGGATAAGAGCCAGGGCAGCTCCTGTACTGGGAGGGGGAAAAGAGGCTACTTTAGAGTTAGTAGGAGTACTGAAACCGAGCTGGAAGCTCCTGGTCTAGTTTGTCTGGCAGACTAAATACAGTGCAGAGTGTTCTTCAGTGCTCATTAGCTCTAGAGACAGGGGTGAAAGGATGTGGCTTCTTTATCTAGCACATCATAGCCATTCCTTCTGCTTCTGTCTGCAGGCATTGATAGCAACTGATAACAAATGGTCTTTGATTAGTGATGTGGAGATAAATCAATACAAAATGTTAGGTCTGGTAAATTTAACCTTTACCTTTTCTACTTCTGCCTTCATATCTTCCCCCTGAAGTGCTGTGTGCTTTTACAGTTATCTGGGAACAATGCCTTGTCATCTTGGTTAATAAAACAGAAATCCTGGAGCAATTGCTCACGTGGAAAAATGACTTTATAAGCATTTGGATACTTCTGACTGGTGTAATTCTGTGTTCTGTTCTTGCTCAGTCATTCGTACCTGCTAAGAACCAGTGTCATGGCTTGAGTTTTCTGTTTCTTGCTGTCTCATTCCCTATGTCTTTTCCTTCAGTTGTGCTGCCTCATGGCTCACTTGCCTATTTCTCCTGTGCACTCCAGCAAAGCATGAAGATCTTAACAATCACCCCTATTCCCTACTGCTGTGTATCAACCTGCTTTAGGAAAAGCCTATTCACCAGTATGGTCCCTGTGCTGGGAACCTCAGGTTAGCATGTGGAGCAGAGGTGACAGTGCCAGTCTGTCAGACTCGTGTAGTGACAGGTTACCCCTTGTGAATGAGTACATTAACCTAATGAAAGAATTTGAATTAGCCGTGTAGTCTGCTGAGTCACTGTGTCCTGCTGCTAGAAAATGCCCAGCTGGATACCCTGACACAGTAGCTAGTTATTGCTGCAAACAGGTTTAAGCTGTTTCTTAAGTAAACAACTTATGAAAATAAGCACCTAACTCTCATTTTGTTTGCATTTCCATTTATTTGACAAGGCATCGTTCACACAATAACAAGGTACTGATCCAAACAACTCTTTAACAGTTAAAAAAGTCAACACTGGCTGCGACCGTGTACATGGAATTGCACTTTTAAGAATGAGCATTACATTTAAATTTCCATATTCTACTTTATATAATACATGGGTTTGTTACATGAGTACTGGCAGTACCACACTGTTCTCACTTCAAAGGCTGATACCACTGTGAGGCTCTTGTTTCCTCACTCTCTAGGACTTGGGGCACACCCAGTAACAAATATAACTCCAAGCCTGGACAACTTGATTGTGGTGGAGTCAGAGTTTTGAAGCTGCCGTTTTCAGTGCCCTAAAGTTCATCTGCCTTCAACAGCAGATACTGGGAGATCTGGATCATGCTTGGTTAGATACTTTTCTGCATTCATCATTTCCCATTCCAGAGAAGCCAAAGATTCTCCTTCCATGGGAAAGCAACAGTTCCCAAAGTTTAGGAGAGCTCCTGACACAGCTTTTGTGTGTGGTATCAGCAGCAGTGCAAACCCAGGCATTACTGGAAAGAGGTGGATAGGACTTTGGAGAAAAATCTGAGAACATCTGCTCTTGTTTGCATTGTTGGTGCCATCCATGTATTATATAAAATTTATAAATAAGAGGAACTGAAAGGAAATTAGTACAGCCCAGGATTCTGGTGATAGAAAAAACACAGACATAGTTTATGACACCAAATCCTTTCGGTGTATTTTGATGTATAATCCCTTCTGGTTCAGTTTCCTATATTATTATATCTATCTATCTATTTTTTTCAAAGATACATATAGATTCCTTTACAGGTTAAATAAAAGCAAGTCTCACTGAGTAAGAACATCAGAGGAAGTAATGTCCTAATCCTCTACCCATATCTTTTAGTCATTTCCAGGTAAAAGTAGCTTGAAGTACATTCAGTACCAATACAGCTGGAATCCAGGAGAAACAGGAGAGTTTTCCTGGTGGATTAACCTGTATGTATTAAGTCATGATCCTGAAATAAATGATTTAGATTTCTGACTTGGGGGAGATAGGATTTTAATGAATGCTAAATAGTATTTATCCAGCTGCAAATTCTTCCAGTTCCCCCAAACCCATCCATGGATTAGCCCAGTTTAAAGGCTGCTCAGATGTATACTTAGCCTAACTTGCAAGGCCCTAACTGGAGTGCTTCATTGTGTTTCCCCCTAGTATTATTACTTGGAAGGAAGTAATGGGACAGCTCCCAATAGGTTGTTAGTAGAATGAAAATTTATTTAGTTCAATTCTCTCTGTTTTTAAGATGATACCTGGCACAGCATATACTCACTGCCCTCATGCAGCCGTTTGCACAGCACTTTCCTCAGTGTTCTGCTGTACCAAGGTGTACTTGGCAGCCAGAACAGTCCCTCAGGCTGCAGGGGAGCATCTCTGCCCTCATCTTCACAGTCATTCCCACAGCAACATCTACTAAGAGTTCCTCTCCAGTATGCACTGTTCTGTCTAGCATGTTTCTCTCTAGCAGTTGGAAGAAAACCTGTGTTGTAAGAGGAATGTTTCTGTTTCCCATCACAGAATGGTAGGGATTGGAAGGGACCTCTGAAGATCACTGGAGTCCAACCCCTCTGCCAGAACAGAAGCACCTAAAGTAGATCACACAGCAGCATGTCCAGGCAGGCCTTGAAAGTCTCCAGAGACAGACTCCACCACCTCTGGGCAGCCTGTTCCAGTGCTCTGCCACCCTCAAAGTAAAGAAGTTTCCTCTCATGTTTATATGGAACTTCCTGTGTTTGAGTTTATGCCCATTACCTCTTGTCCTGTCACTGGGGACCACTGAGAAGAGGCTAGTCCTTACTCCATGCCAAAGGTATGTAAGATTATGCAGAAATGTGCTGATTATCCCTGAGCCTAGCAGTAAATCAAAAGAAACAGTTTATGGATTTTGCTGCAACTACTTACTAGAAGGAAGGGAACAGCCCTACCTTTACCCCGTGGTGAAAGCATGACTTACCTATCTCCCAAGTTTGGATACTTCAGGCCCAGTAAACTCCAATTTTTCTTTACTCCTAAACTGCAACATTCAGTCAGTGAGTGCCATTGTAACTCTGCAATCAGTGGCATACTTCATGCACTGCCGAGGGACTGAATCCTTGCTGTTCTTGCCTCTCTGTCTCTCTCCCCTCTTGCAAATGGCTGGTTTTGAGTTGCTTTTAACACAATGGCACGGATGAAAGCTTAAATCTTAAAAGGCATTTCAAGGGCCAGCCAAGAGAAGTCCTTTATAACATCCAACAAGGCATATACAATGCTTACTCATGTAAGCAACTTAACATAGCTGTAGCAAAGGAGATACTAATTAATGGGCAGGATGTGTTTGCCAGCTGGCAATACTGATTACATGGCTGCCTCCCTTTCCTGAGACTGGTTTTACTCAACATGACTGCATCTGAACCTCAGGGATTTTGCAGTTTCTTGGATTAACAACACTTGGTGGTATTCTCTATTTATTTGCTTTTAATTCTCTCTGGATACATTTAGAATTTGTTTAAGTGAAATAAGTCCTATTACTTGAGAATATTATGTTTGATTCACAAAGATAATACAAGACTAGTTCACAGATGTACCATGTAAATAAATCAGCCTTGCTTCATTTACCCTGTAAAGTGTTACAATCAAAGTAAAAACAACTACATTTTAAAGTGAAAAACAAAACAAAACAAACTTCCCCCCTCCACCTATATTGGGCATCTCAGAACAGATTTGAATCCAGCAAGATAGTTGTACTAAAAATATCATTTGGAGGTTTGTCCCTAATCACAGTAAAAGCTTTATTTCAGACCAGTGCATTCCCAAAAACATTATGTATCTGTGGAACTAAATCTATTTTTTTTTTTAATTAAAATAATTTTTTCTGTGTGAACAGTTTAATACTGATTCAGGGAAAGAAAAAGATGAATCACTCCAGACTTAGGAGCTATGCCTCCTGCTCCAGTGCCACATGAAAAGAACTGTTTCAGTGAGACTTTGAAGAGGTTTCCTGCTGAAAAGCTAAACATGGAGCCAGCTCTCCCTGACAGATAGTGGGTCTGCGATGCCGGTATTTGTAGCTCTGTCACAGACTGCTGAAAGGGCTAATTAAAGCCCAGGTTTGTTTTCTGATAGGAAGCTCAGCTTCCCAACAGCATGTATAGTCAGCAGGGAGGATTTCACCTTGCCTGGTTTAATCCTGCAGCCTGGCTCCTCTCCTTCTTTCTGAATATAACTGTACTTATTCATCAAGGCAACACCACAAAGCAATTTTCTTCTCCTTTCACTAGTTTTGAGAACACAGTTTCCATGTAATTATTACTCTTCCAAGTTCCTCTGCTACAATGCTACCTTGGATCTACATGTCGAAGGTGGGAGTTTGTTGACTGCTTTTAGCTCACTGCCAGGGTGCTACTGCAGCCACTGCCTTCTGAAATGGTTGCTGATGTGAGCCAGTATCCAGCCTACAAAGCTTTGAAATCACCATGGCCAGCAGGTAGAAAACGTGTTTGTGTCACGGAGACTCAGCTTCCAAAGTCAGGGAGCTGCTACACTGAGAAGGGTGATGTGTCAAGAACCAGTTCCATCAAACACGAGCTTACGGAACAGTTCTTTTTGGGGAACTGGGGAAGCCTCACCTCCACAATCTGCTTGCACTCACTGGATCCTCTGAGAGGATTTAACTCATTAACTTAGCAAGAGACTAACAGGAGGGTGTTGGGGGTGTGGAAAATCCACCCACATCTTTTTGTTTGGTTTTAATCAGCTCCAATAAATGGCACAACAAGGACAGGGGACAGCACTGCATAACAGGGAGTTAGAAGAGTGAGATGTTGGAGCAGCTGTTAGGTTAGCTCAGCTGCTCAAGGCACCACAGTCTTACTCATTTATATTATTATTGTATTTTTCCAGGCAGGGTTTTAAATCCACTTCTAATTATGATTTAAGAGAAATTAAATGAGAAATGCAGGCAGCTGTCAGGCCATTAGTGTCATTCATTGGCACAGTTTTCTCACATGGAATGATCAGATGTTTACCAGGAATTCTTAAATGTCGCTTCCTCATACGTATTATGCAGTTTTGAGTGTGAAGCAGAACTAGTTAGTGAATAACTGAAGGTTAGGTTTAGCCCATCAAGAGAATGGAAACATTTAGGCAAATACTAGCAAGAAAGTGACCAGGGAAAAAAGAATCTTTCTTAATATTTGCAAAAGAAATTCCTTCTGCTTCCCCCACCTCCCCTTTTTGTCCTCACTGTATTCATGTTTTCAGACAGTCACTGTTCTTGCAGGTACATTTTAAATTAACCTTTTTTAACCCTTACTCTTGGAAAAGAGAGTTGTCTCAGGACAGTGATTATATTTTAATCTCTACTCCAAACACCCAACTTGCCTCTCAGAACCATTCTTTTGGCACAGGTAACATTAAATTTGTGCTACCCCGTTTAAAAGAATTCTCAATTATGCTTGACAATAAAACAGAGGATAGGTATCATTAGATTTTATTGTACAAAATGGACAAGATATGGCATTCCTTAGAATTAAAAAAAAAAAAATGGATCAAAACAGAACTCATGTCCCTGGAACAATTTTGTCAATGGAACAATTAATACACAACCTTTAGTCCAGCAATGACATTTACCTGCAAGACCACCTTTAGACAGGAAAGGTATATTAAAAAAATAGTCCATCAGTTCAAGCAATAGTTTAATTATCCATGAAATAAGTATTTCTATAAACACTTTTATGTCCAGTCAAAACAAATGCTTTTGAATTTTCTTACCTTAAAGAGATACAAAACAACCATACAGGTTTGGGAATCATCAGAGAAGTCTACCCCACAGGCAAGTCTAGGGTTTGTGTTCCACTTGGAAATGGTTGGGTTTATAGAAACAAGTAATACCAGTGTAGCATTCCCTAACCAAGTAACAGACCTTGCTCCTGTGATGTTTTATTCATCACTGCAGCACAAGCCTTTTGGGTGGGGTTTTATTTGATGCCTCATTTCTGTGTCAAATTCAGAATTTTAATACAGACCCAGGGAAAGCTTTTCAGCGCTTTTATTCACCAAACTTTCCCATTACAGCAGAGGGTTTAACAAAAGGTCAGAACTATGCAAGGTTTCCATTCTGCTTCTCAGCAAAAAAACATCAAATAATTATTGAACAGTCTTCCCTTTATCCCAGTGGAAGGAATTCTTAGTAGAAACACAAAATAATAAAAGGGAACTAGGTAAATTTATGTTAAATTCCAGTTCAGCTGTAAACAGCCGTTAAACAACAGTGCTACAAAAGAACTGCACTAACTTACATTTCTGAAGGGAAAAAAAAAATCAACTAAGAAAGGATCAGGGAAGCTCATAAACAATTGTGCCCAGAGAGCACAAAACTACCTTTGCTGTGGCCTAAGCTTTACAAAAAGTGCTTCTCTGCAGGACGCAGTGGCTGAGATAAACTTCTGAGATGGTCCCAGGGTGCATGTGATCCTAGACACCCGCACACACTCCCATGTACTTATTACACTGTGCTTTCTACCCAGAGGTTATGCTTCAGCACTGTACAGCTGCCATCCTCCCTCTTCCTCCAGAAGAAGAAAGAAACCTTCTATGCAAGATAAAAATAATTCTGAATAATTAGTCATGTATTAAAGACCTAGTTTTGAAGTATTTATTTAACATCTAGTCATATAAAATAAAGTGTAAAAGTATGAACGTATCAGAACGTGGCTTTCAGCAAGGCAGTTTGGGAAGTAAGAATTCAACATAAACCAGCAATTACGTTTGTTTTTTTTTTTTTTTCCCTTGAAAAGGGTCACATCAGAATGAATGAAAAACACCGAAGAATTTCACTTCAAGCCTGCACTCCTCCTGCCTTTTGTCCTTTTCCCCAGGAGGAGAGACCACTGGGAGAAGCCTCCAGGGTTGGAGTTGTGTTGGTCTTTGTGCTCTTGTGGCGGCTCTGGCAGGCACTATGTGCTGCCCTCTCTGGGTGGCAGGGCCGGCTGAGGCTGCTGCAGTGGCTGCGTGCCTGTGGCCGTTTTGATAGAGTTCAGGGTTTTGCTAAACCAAGAGTTTTTGGCAGCTTGGATCTCATTCATAAGGGCTCCTCTCTGGTGCTCCAGCTCCTAAGAAAGCAGAACAGTCAGAAGTGATCACAAAACAGTTAAAAGCACCCTCAAACTCAGTCCCTGCAAATCCAGCACTTCTCCTTGCAACTTCCCAGGCACTGGGGACAGAAGACAGGTTGAAATTGCAGCATCAGCAGAAGGTACTTAAGTATACAAATAAAAACCTCTCTCCTTTTTCATTTTCTTTCTTTTTAAGACAGAAAATTTTCTGGAAGTTCACTGGTATGCAGTGGTATGTCTATGTGCTCCCTTCTGCACCCATTTTTTGCAAGATTCAGAACTATTTTCAACTAAGCATGAGGTTTAGGAGACTGCCCTGCTGAACTTGCTTTCCACCTACCTGAATTTTGCACTTGGCTTCCACAAGCTGCAGTTTGGTCTGTGCAAGTTCCAGCTCCATCTCTCTCAGCTGCTTCTTCAGTGCATCCTTCTCATCATCTCTTTCGATGCCTTTATTCTCTGTGCTTACAGCAGGCAGCTTCAGTGCCCCCTCCTTGCTGAAAATCTCACTGCAGTGTTTGCAAGCCATCACTTTGCCCTGAAACACCCAGAAATCTCAGTTTTAATCCATTTTAGAGGAGTTGCTGTGCTGCCTGGAGGAGCCATTCTTAAGTTAGACTGCCTTTTGGCCAGTAATCTCAAACCATCTAGTACTTGCAGTTTTCATGTAAAACTTAAAAGTTGAGAAATTCATGATCAGTTCTCAGGGTATACTAAACACTATGAAAATTCCTAAAATCTAGTGAGCATGCTCTAAAACCAGAGGCTTTGCTCTGAGATTAGAATTACTCAAGCCCTCTTGCTACCAAAGCTTTGCAATATTTTGCAGTATTTATGCTAGTGCAATTCAGAAGAGTAAATGGCACTCCAGGGACTTTTTGTCTTCCACAAAAGCACTTGACCAAATTAATACAGATTGTGGTATTTTGCAGAATGCCAGGTAGCTTCTCCATGTCTTCAAAAACAAGCCAGCAGCCTGTGTGCCCTGCAAGGGCCAATGCTGAGCTGTTGGTGCTTGTTTAGCATCGTAGGGTATGCCCCTTTTTTTGTCCACACAACAGTGAGGTTCTTATGCTGCCTGGAGGGGTGAAACAGTCACTCATGGCTGAAGATGGAACACAGATGGCCTGCCTCACCCAAACTAAAACAGAATACTGAGCTCTTTCAGCAGATTACAGCAACATCAATCCTAGAATTAGAATTATTTTATCAATAACACAGAAAAGTCATTTAAAAGCAACAAGCCATGTTCAGCTTGAGTAGCAAAGAAACAACTAGAAGCTATGGCAGAGGGAAAACAATTCTGCCTACTCAGTACTGACAAAGCAGAGGGATGCAATCATTACCTGACCAGGGGACATTTACTTCTTGTGCAGATATCCCTGGTTTGTAATCTTAGAGAAGGGAGAGGAACTGCTGTGAAGTTTATGCTTTGAATTTATTCTGGGGATGGCCCAAGCTGTACCCATTCCTTAAAACAACTCTGCTTAAATTACAGAACCCTAAATATAGACATTGTCCAATTCAGCCAGTTTCAACCCCTCCACTGTGCATTGCTGGAGAAGCAACAGATTCTACAGATGCAATTTAAGTAAAACATCCAAGTAAATACTGTCTCTCTACATTTTCTGCCTAAAGTATACCTTTCAACAGGAAAAAGAAAAGCCAAGCTCTACATGCACCTCAGTTTGAGAGTTTCATCTTGTCGAATAGAAAATAAAGAGCTGTGAAAGGAAATAAACCCTTTCATTGTTTACATCTGATGGAAAATGCTGGTGGGGCTGCCAGTGCAGCTGGGTGGACACCACTGCTGTTACATTAAACTTCCATTCACATTCTGTTCTGTAACCCTGGCATTTATCAGTACTTGCATTAGAAACATCCCACATGTAGAGGCATCCTCCTCACCTTCACGACTTCCAGCTCATCTTTACTGGCCACTTGTTGCTTTTCCAGCCTGGTACTCAGCTGGGAACAAATCTAGAGCAGAGAAAGCAGTCTCTTAGCTAAAGTTTACTGTACTAAAATACAGACTGTGCTTTTATTTTTTTTTTGTTAGAGCCAACATTTCTTCATTTCTGCCTCACTCAGGTGTATGCATTCCCTCTAAACAAAGCTACTGCTGATGGTAAGGAGACTGAAAAATGGAATATTAAGAACCTGGAGACCAGAACTGGTTCATGTTTGTGCTGCATGATGCCCCAGAGTAAAGAAGCATTCACAGAAGCTCATCATGGTGGGGGTCAGAAAGGACCTCTTGAGATCATGCAGTCCAACCCCCCTGTTAAATGAGTTCCCAGAACAGCAGAGTTCCCAGGATCACAGTGTCCAGGTAGGTTTGGAATCTTTCCAGAGAAGAAGACTCCACAACCTCTCTGGGCAGCCTGCTCCAGGGCTCCAGCACTCACAGCAAGGAATTTTTAACTCCTGTTCAGACAGAACCTCCAGGGTCCCAGTTCGTGTCTGTTGCCCCTTGTGCTGTTACTGGGCACCACTGAAAAGAGTCTGACCCCATCCGCTTGCCTCCCACCTTTTAGCTATTGAACATCGTTGATAAGGTGCCCTCAGGCTGCTCTTCCCTAGGCTCAACAGCCCCAGGTCTCTCAGCCTTTTGTCCTCACAGAGATGCTTCAGGCCCCTCAGCATCAAGCCCACAGTACTACAATCAGCTGAAAGACAGGTTATTTCTGATTCACTACATCAGGAGTCTATTAGGAAAACCACAACAAGATTCACAACAAATTCCAACGCTTGCTCTCTAAGGCCTGAAACATGTGTTCCTGAAAGGATGAGATCTCCAACTTGGAAAATTCAGCTCTCAGAAAAAGGCTGAAAAAAGAAACATGAGAATGTGTCTCCAGAGCAGTACCTGTTTGTACTCTGCAATAATGGCTGTGGTTTTCTTGATCTCAGATTCTGCCTTCTCAAGCTGCTTCCTGAAGACTTCCTTCAGCTAGGAATTGAAAGAGGGGAGTTAATACGCAGAGAAACTCAAAATGCATCATCAAATTGTTCTCTCTAAGCCCTGCTGTGTTTACAACAGTCCTACAGTCTCTTCTTACCGACCTCCAGTTCTTCAGACACGTGTCTGATTCACTCAGTATACAAATACTGATTATATTGAGTTGTAACCAAGAAGTCCACCATGTGACACAGTGTATATCCCTGCCTGGGGAATCCTCTTGTGGGGTCATCCTCTTCCTCTGTGTTCAATGGTGGTGCACCCTGCTCCACAGAACACAAAACAGTGACGTCCTTCTTGTTTTTCTGCATGCTGTCACAGCAGGTTTGGGCAAACAGATGATTTCTTTGTTTGGAGTGGAATAGGAAGAAGAACCTCTCAGCACTATCGCTCTCATCTTCTTAACAGAAGAAAACAAATAGTCTATTTTGGTCTGTGGCACTGCATTAAAATACAGCCAAGTCATTCCTCCCCTGCTCAGAATCACTACATTTGGAGAGCTCTTTCAGTAGGAAAAAGGCCTCTGCTGCTTTGTTTACAGCAGGCAGAGAACTTGGCATCCTCCATTTTAGAGAGACGCAAAAAATGAACATTTGATTGTTGTAGTCACTGCTCTCAAGTGGCAAAAACATCAGGCTGCTACTTTTAAAACATACCTTGGTATGTGTCAGTATTCAGCACTTTAGACACACAGGACTGGAAAGCTAAGACTGAACAGTACAAGGCCAAGGCTAGTCAGCAAAATTCTCCTGACCCTCAACCCTGTTCTGATGCTGGTTCTAGCTTCAGAAAGGAGCATTCACAGCCTTGTTTCAGTGAATCAGCAGCTGAACACAGAACAGCCTCTGATAAGGCAACAACTCCTCCAGCTCCTGATTTAGGTCATTCTAAGAGGTCTGATCATGTCTCCTCAGTTATGATTGCTCACCACCAATAAAAATGGTTATTAAAATACTAGGAAGAGGAAAGGTACAAAAAAGTGAACATTCAGAGCTTAAAAGCAAAGGAAAACACCGAAAAAGGTACTTTTAAAGAGAAATATTTACACTGGCACTGTAAATTATCAATTGCAACTTCATTTTGAAGACAAAATTATTTCTGCAGTTGCAACATATTCATGCCCTTCTGCAGACCCTTAAGGGTTCTTGCACTTCGTTGATAAATGGGAGGAGTTGGAGAACACCTTACCTGAGCAGTTTCTTCTTCCTGCTTCCGTTTCTCCTCCTCAGTCTCCACTAGCTTCTGCTTAGTCAGGAGAAGTTCCTTGTTCAAAACATCTGCCTTGTCTTCAGCCTGGAATCAGAAGCACTGTGTAAATCACATGTTCTCTGTGCCAGCACAAATGTACTGCTATATACACCTCAGCCATACTGCAGATTCAGTTTCTAGTGTTGCCTTTTCCTGCCTTCTGAGGGCCCACCTAAACTATTTTTTCATAGAATCATAGAATTGTTTGACTTGGAAGGGACCTTAAAGATCATCTAGTTCCAAACCCCCTGCCATGGGCAGGGACACCTTCCACTAGACCAGGGTGCTCAAGGCCCCATCCAACCTGGCCTTGAACACCTCCAGGGAGGGGGCATCCATGACCTCCCTGGAAAAACCTGTTCAAGTGTCTCACCACCCTCACTGTAAGAATTTCTTCCTAATCTCCAGTCTAAATCTGCCCTCTTCCATCTTAGACCTTGTAAAACATCCCTCCCCAGCTTTCTTGTAGGCTCCCTTCAGGTAGTGGAAGGCTGCTGTAAGGTCTCCCAGAGCCTTCTCATCTCCAGGCTCAACAGCCCCAACTTTTGCAGCCTGTTCCCATAGAAGAGGTGCTCCAGCCCTCCACCAAGCAGAGCTCACAAAGACAGCCCAGATTTTGAGAATCACATGGATCCAAATCAGCAGAGCCTGACTGGGACCCATCTCTGTTTGCATTACCTGGTCCAGGTCATTCCGTAAGGCAATTTTGCTTGTTACAAGCTCATGGGCAAGGTCATCGTTCTCCTGCTCCAGCCTCATGCTTGCTTCTTGGAGCCTGCGGTTCTCCCTCTGCAGAAAGAAAGGAACAGGCAGAAAAGGAAGTTAATCCTTATCAATTCTAAAGAGCAATAAGTGAGTATATTGTGTGTAAGCCATGGAGAAGGCAAGAGTGCACATCGAGACAGGACTGCTGCTCTGGGAAACAGCAGTGAATGAAGCCAGCAGTGCAAATGCAGCGCTTCCACTTACATCCCAGGGGTGATGCTTGTGTTGCAGAAGTGACACCCTGATTATAGGCTTTTTCTGTCAGAAGTAAATCCAGGCCCCTGCACAGAAGCACTTGGTTCCTGCTTGTTTATCATCCAAAGAACCGAGGCAGATAATATCCCACCCAGCAGCAGTGAACAGGGACCGTGTAAGAGATACTCATAATAATGTTTCCATTGAAAGTAGAAAGCTGTCCTGCTCCATTTTACAATCCATACAAACACTGCCTTCTGTAGATGCTGTTGTGCCCATCTTCTGCAGGACCAGTAAAGAGCAGCATTTAGCAAGGAGCTCCCTAGAGCTCCTATCATCAGCGTTGCTGTTTGTGCACTTGCTCTGTTCCTTGCAGTAGTTACAACAGTGCATGTTTTACATGATACCTGCTGAGTAAAAGTGCCAGATGGAGAGAGGACCTCACTCCCTCAGCAACAGGCCCAGAACCTGCTCGGTGGACTAGGCATGGCAGCACGAAATGCAGAACTTGGAGACTGCAGGCCCTGGTCCTTGATGCAGTGCACTCTGCACAGGCAGAAACGGCTATACAGAGCACTAACTAGAGAAGGTTAAGTACACAAGGGAAGGATGAACAGTGGTAGTTCATGGATTTTAAAAATAAGTTTCAGTAACTGCTCTTCCAGAGCTGAGAAACAGAATCATATTCAAAGTATGTCTGTGGGTCAAATACACATCTTTATCTTCAGATGAACATAGCCAGGTGGGACAGAATAGAGGTGCCCTCCTCAAAAAGAATTTAAGTGAGTAAAAAAAAAAAGTGCTGGCTTTGAGTCACACAATGTCTGTGTATCTTTCATTCCAGCAGAGACCGCAGAGGGAATCTGCACTATGGAAACTGAATGAAAAATACCAAGTTCATACAGAAATGCCTAGGCAGAGGAACAATAACCTACTACATGCTGAGATTTCAAAAAGGATCTGTGCTCACTTGAAAGGTAAGTTATGTTCTCCAGGGAAAACAAAAACAAAACAGTAAAAATTAATATATATCAGCACTTAAGACAGCAAAATGTTGCCAAGAATTGTTCAGTGAATGCTTTCCTACCAAATGTGATCTCTATGCATAAGCACATTAGTCACTGGTCATCACTTCCTCCTGCTTGCCAGCTACACTCAGGTATTTTTTCTTTCCAAGCTCACCACCATGAAACTGCAATTTAATTTACATTTCTCTTGCAAAAAGATTTTTGCATACTTAAAGAAAAAAGGACAACCACAGCTCCTAAGAGGATGCTAGAACAGGTCTCGTCTGTATGGGAGCTTCCTCTGTGGCAGGAAGCAGAACCTCTGCAAATATTCTCTCCTTAATGTGACCCTATTGTGCAACCAGGCTGTACTGCCCTGAACAGGAAAGGAAGTTTGTTTCCTTTCCAGAAGATCACACTTTAAATAACTTGTTTTGTTACAGAAGCTGTAAGTAAAATACTTTTGGTTTTACACAGTTAAAATAACCCCTCCTAAAAGATGCATAACTTTGGGGATCTTTTTTATTTTAATCACACTGTATTCTGTTTGGGGCAAAGAATTCTTACCAGTAAAATTCTTCTGTAAGGATAATATGTAAAGTGTAAAACCAAATTGCAGTCAAGAATCATAATGATAGTCATAATAGTAATAGACTCCGACGTGGTTTTACACCTCTATTTTCCTCACACCATCTTATAAATCATGATTTTTAGAGACACTGAGCATTTGTCAGAGGTTTGTCACCTAAAAGCTGGGACCAGATCAGGACGGTATTGCTGCCAGGAGCTGCAGCACCAACACCTTCTCATAGGGATGCTGCTTAGAGGGAGAAATCAGCAAATTCTTAAAACTTCCACAGAATAACCCAGTAAGAGATTTGCTTTAACGTTTTTGCTATGCTTTTGCCAAAAGCTTCAGTGTCCACAAAGCAAGCTGCACAATGTGAAGTTGGGAGTTACTGCTTTGCATTCGCAGACAAGTGGGTAAGCAAGCTAGGTGGCTGGAAATGCACTATCCTCCTCTTAAACTGGAACTGGCATGGCATGTTGCTAGTAAGTTAAAGATCTCTTACCTTGGGCATCCAGTCAATCGCTAAAGAGAGGCTTTTAGCTCATTCACCATGCTTCTAACACCCAGCTGAAAAGTCTCTCACAGGGCCACCTTTACTCTTCGTTCACACAGGGCAGTATGCATGATTAGATGGTTTGTCTTTTCCAGCTCCTCCCCCCAGATCTAGCAGTGAAAAGCTGCCTCCTTCTTTAGGAGGGAACCTTTAATCTGCTCAAGCCTAAATAAAACCTAACCTTACACAGCAAAAACATAAACAGCAAACAGCTTTTCACAGGCATCCAGGTATACAGATCTGAAATATTTACAGGGCTTTATCAAACACCACTTGCAATGGCAGAAAGTTCAACAGATGGAGCTGGTTCCTTACAGCAGGGCTCCCATCACAGGCAGCACTTTGTAACCTGGCATGAGCCAACCTGTCAGACCTGCTGGTTGTCCCTGGTGTAAACAGACAGCTTCCTGCCTTCTCGCTGCACACCACCTACAATCTACTGGCTATGGCAGACAATTTCCTTCTCTTCGGCACTGCTCAGTGACGACCATCAGTAAAAGAGACTCCTCTTTCCCCAAATAGTCCTGGTTACAAAAGGCAGCTGGTGAATGCTGGTTAGCTTTTAAAAGGAGGATACTGCATTTCCAAAAGGGACAAACACCACTGAGATGTACAAATGCAAATCAACTTACCTCCTGTACAGTCACAGACCAAATACTGCTTTCAACCATTGGTATAAAGACAGTGAAAACAGGATATAAAACGATTTTTAAATGCCAACAAAAGCAGAAAAAAAAAGACAAAAATTAAAAATAATAATAACAAAAAAACCCCAACAAAACCAATTTTTTTGCTCCAAGTTTGAAAGACAATATATTCCAGCTTCCATCACATAGTGGATGGAAAGAAAGCAGCAAATTTGGAAGCAGGAGGCCAGCCTCTGCTCAGGAAGGCTGAAAGGCTGAACTCCACCCTCTGCTCACTTCCAGCCAGCACTGCGGAGCAACTCCTGACAGGATTAGTGGTAGTGATGCATCCTCTCTGTGCTGCTACTCAAGCAGGGTGGTAACGAGTCACAAACCTTGTTAAGCAACTCAGTGTCACGTTTTCCGATGAGCAAACACCCAAACCCCAGATCTTTGAGTAAGAAGAGAGCCTCAATGGGGGAATGAAAACACTGTTAAAATTCACTTCTCTGGACGTCTTCATGAGCCCACCAAAAAGGGCTGGATCATGGAGGAAAACCACATGAACCTCCACCTACAAAGCCAAAAGGGTTTCACAGCAAACTCTCTAGGAAAACCTCTCATGGGAAGCTACACAGAGGCTCCTGGAGGTGGTCTGTGGTTTCTCTTTGTTGACTCTGAAGAAGCATTCCCCCAAGTGCCCCAGCACATGTGTTTTCAAAACCCAAACAATGATCCACATGAGTTAGCTGAAGTTTTCCCTCATGACAGTTACCATGACTCTCAATAAAAATGACCAGTGTCTTAATTTTTGCTTCCACTTCAAACACACAAAACCCGTTATAACCAAACAACACATTTATTCAGACAGACTTCTCCATTGCACAACAAGGTCCACAGAGGAAAAGGCATTTCTGCTCTCAGAGCAGAACTGTGTGCACAAGCAGGGTCTGCTTGCAAAACTCCAGCCCTTCTTTGTGTGCTTATATTCTCTTTGTTTTACATTAAGGAGTTCCAAACTCAACTCTGGCAATTCTCAACAAGTCAACCAAAACCCTATTACATGAGGTGGTCTCAAACACAGAAAAACCCCAAACATAATACATAGGGGGAAAAAAATATAATCTGAACTATTCTGTTGTTTTTTCTGCACATGCAACTTGCTTTTCCTCATGGTTTCTACAGGCAATTTGCAATTTGTTTTAACCAAAAGTCATAAAAGTTGGTGACAAACAGCAACTTAAAACATATTTACTTTGTGCTTTTAAAAAATCTACCTGACAAAAACGTGACAATTTGTTATAAGCAACGGAAAATAAAGTGAAAAGTTGTCCATCAAAAAAAAACCAAACAAAACACTTTTCCTAAAGAATACTTGTAAATACAGAGGGAACAAACACCAAAAATAATGGCACTTTAATACTGTTCTTTTGGCAAGTCAGATCACAGTCAACAAGCAGAACAGGAGCTGGGCAGGACCACCTGGGGCACATAACACAGCTCACTGCAGAATATGAATAACCTGTCAAGACACTGCAAAACCAGCCCTTTGCTGGAGATTATGGAGAGTTTGGGCTGGGTGGCATTGGGGGTGCACCCTGCCCAGGATACCCAGCTGCTGGAGGCTGCTCAGCCCCACGTACCCATGATTGGGAACACCTGTAGGAATGGAATACTGGGGAGGAGAGGAAGTGTGTTGTGCCCTCACCCTGCTGGGGCTGGGTCCTGGGCTCCCCTGGATGCCTGAGTGGAAGTCAGATCCACATGTGAGAGCTGTGCCAGCTCCCCCAAGTTCCCTCTGCAGTACAGCGGGGATGGACCAAGAAGAGAAGACAGCCATGTGCCATCTGGGGGCTGTTCCCATGCCAGTGCCTGCATGGTCCAGATCCTACGCTCCCAGCACTCCATTGAGCTGTTTTCACTGAGGGCCAGGCCACAAGCAGGAGTCTTACTCAAGACATCCTTCATTGCTGCATCTCTGTGGTCCTGACAAATCTCTGCTGGCAACAAGAGCAGTAGCAAGCTGCGAACAACAAAATCTAACAACTATAACTGAAAACTATCAGCAGACTGAAAGACGGTTTCCTTCTTGACCTATGAGAGGAATATTCTACAGGGAGCTCCACTGCAGAGATCCCATCCAAGAAGCATCCTCTTCCTGGGCAGCAGCCCAAAACCTCATTTTGTTCTGGGAACAGACACTAAGAGCTGCAACGAGGGAGGCCTCCGGGGCAGAGCCCACACAGGGAGCACAGGATGCCAGAGGAAGCTAACAGCAATGCCATGCTCACAGGCAATCCTGGCTCTTTGGCAGCATGAACTCAGTCCTGTCTCAAACCAAGCCTGGCTGGGCAAAGTCCAGCACTGGAGCTGCCAAAATAAAATGCGTTTCTGAACACATGGGCTGCAGAGCCATCATTTAAGGGGCAAGCAAAGTTGGCTCCCCACTTTCTGCACATGAGGACCACACAGCCTGAGTCTCTTGCTGCCCTTTGGAAACACTCTTGAAATGTCAATTCCTACCAACCTCAGCTTGACACATGAATAAAATCAAACAAGCAAGACAAGGAACAGAGAGAGCACACAAGCGTTTCTCCATGACACTCATCACCTGAAGTATGCACCCCAACTTTGAACTTAATGTGGAACTAACCAGTTACAGGGCCTGTCTCTAACCACAGCATTGCTAAGAAGATCAGACCCAATCTGGCTTTATTAAAAAAATCACACAGTGAGTTTCCAAAGTGCAAGCCAAAACCTCAGGCTGTGACAGTGACTCACATACACAGTGGCCAAAGAGTCGCCTTCTCTACCCTCATTTGCAGCTTGGAGATAATGTTCTTCACCGTCCATCGCCCGTGATGAAATACTTACTATGCTTCCCCACAGCTTTAAAGAAGTCTGATTTGTTTTCTAAGTATTATTTTAATTCCACAGAACTGTAACCACTAGAAAAATACTTAGGCAGAAGTTAATCAGCAGTGAACTGTGGTTGTGCTAAATAGGCCATACCCACTATTGGCTCTTAGCTGCTACAGCAGCCCCAGTTCTCACAATCACTAAAATCTACACACTTTGACATCAAAAGAACTACAAAATTTTCACAGGTAAATGCTTTTTGGTAACAAAGTCAGTTTTAATTTCTTTGCACTTGTAACTCTCTCTATTGTCACATTTATGAATTATGGCATAGTGTGCCACTGCAGATTTTTACACTGTGGCTTTCTGAATGTGGGACACTTTCCTCACACTCACAGACCACGTAAACCTGTTGCAACCTGTATGATTATTTATGACTCCACAGTCCTGGAAGGCTTCACACCACCTGTGACACCACTTACCATATTAAGGCACAATAAAGAACAACAGGAAAACAGTACAGGTATATGTAAGCAATGTGACTTCCCAGCTGACCTGGGCAATGGGCAGCTTCACCTAAAGAAAACTGCGTTTTCAGAACAGGGTAAGCAATAAATGGCTCCTGAACACTAAGTGAAGTACATGCCTAGAGGCAAAGCCTCAGACAAACTCATGGCAACAGAACGTAGCAGTGACAATAAAGGCAAATACATTGGAGAGAGAAGCAATGCTGATCCAAAGTTAAAGAACTAGTCTTTTCTTGGTGAACTATCAAGCTATCATGTCAAGAACTGAACCTTTATTTCTGTGCTGCTTTAAAGCAGGACATTTAACGCTATTCATTCTAGTGCAGTAGTACCTTGTGACCCCAGAGAGTTCCAGATCCCACTGCACTAGGCGTGACATTAACAAAAAAAAATCACTGAAACTTGTTATAAACAAAGATGAGTAACAAGAATCGTATCAGTCAAGGAAGAGTTCATCTTCCCAGAGTCTCTGTGGATGCCACTGCACACAGCTTGTGCTAGAGCAATGTGTGTTCTCTCCTTTTTGTGTCTGTAGCTGAGAATCACCCTTTGTTTCTGCGTCTCATGAAGATCTCCCGTAAAAGCACAACAGCAGGAGAGTTACCTACAAACATATAAACTGAAAGAAGAAAAATATTATATGTGGCTACTCCTGGATGTCTTCAGAGTTACAAATCCTGACTGAAATATTCCTAGGAAAAAAAACACTAAGTCCAAGTGTTCAAAGTGCTTGTTCGAGAAAGGGGATGAGTTGCACCTGCCACTTCACTTCCCTAAGGTCTGCACCAGCACATCCCAGTGAGGTGAGTGCAGTACACGCACCTCAGCTCAGCCACTGGGACCAGGGCACGCCCCATGGCATTCAGCCCATCAAACAGGTTCCCACACAGCGTCTTCCTTACCTTGTATCTGTCCATAGGATCTTCCTGCTGCAGCTGACTCTCTCGCATGGTCTGGTACTCTCTCTCATATTTCTTCAGCTTTTTTGTTGGCACCTGTGGAAGAGATTTGGAAAACATACATGTGAAGATCAGAGGAACTCCGGAAGGTCTGCCTGAAAGCTCTCCTTGCAAACAGAAAGCCAAGGAAGTGCTGGAAAGCTGCTGCTGAATAAAGTGCTCCCTGTTGCCCTCCCTTCCCTCAAGCATCCAACACTTACCAATACAGTTCGCATAGATAGAAATCTTTCTGTGCCTACCACTGTTAAGTATTCAGATATTTAAAAGAAAGCAAGAGGGAAATAGAGACACTTGAATAAAAGTAGCAAGAAAAAAAAACTCATCAACATAATGAGTAAGAGAACAGGGAAGAAGAAAACACACTTTGCTACGTATGATTCACCAAAAGAATGCCTTAGCGATAAACTGCTAGAAGTTAGATTAGAGCAGAGGAGCATTCCTATGACAGGACCGGTCAATTCCCTGAGGGGGATCTGAGTAATAGGTTTATGGCTGAAAGAGTATTAATGTCTAAATTACAGCTTGTGACTGCTGCCTTCCTGAATCCTGGCCTCAGCCTGCCACTAGGCATAGGTGGGGATGCTGCAGTCTAGCCTCCAGCCACAGCAGGGAAATACAGAAACTACAGGCAAAGCCAGTCAACAACCATGCTGACAGGTCGAGTGCCAGGCAGCCTGGTTCTGGGGAAATGCAGCTTCAACTTCAAACAGAGCACACAAAGAACACCTCTGTTCCCTTCAGCGGAGCATGGAGAGCCTCTGCCTCACTTCCTCCTTTTAGCTGGGTGCACAGTGCTGTATGAGTGATGCCACCTCTCTCGGGGGACCTTTGATGGCATTGCTCTGTCCCCACTGTACAACAAGCAGCTGGCTCTGCTAAGTGTGGGGTCATCTGCTGGCAGCTGGAGGGACCCCTAACACCATGTACCATCATGACTTGTACACCCAGGCTTTTCCTGTATCTGTGTCTTTCCATTCCTCTTGCCTGTATTGATCACGTCTAGCTGACTCCTGGTATGAAGACCATGCCACTCTCATCTTGCCTTAGGGCAAAAAATTACTGCCAGTGAGCAGAAAGATGTAGTTTTGGTGGTGTTTTTCCTTTATTGTTTCCAGCCCAATGCCTCCTTCCTCTGCAGTACAAGAAAGGACCAAGCAAGTGCTTGCTGTTGCTGCAGAGGCCTCTAGGAATTACTGGTGGAAGACATGAAACCCCTCTGCAAAACACAGCACACAGGGAACACTATTGTCCCCAGTTAATAATGAGATCTTAAACTAACCGCTCCAAAGAAAGCAAGAAAAAAGGGTACAAACGTGAAGCACTCTGGACAAACATACACGAGAATTTCACTTTGATGACATTTAATAGTGGAAAACACAATGAAATGAAAATTATTAAATCAGAGGGGGTTTTTATGTTTTGCCTGAGCAACATTTGAAGTGCAAACCCAGGCTATTATATCTTAGCTGCAGCTTGAAACTATTGAGGATACTTAAGATTGAAAAATAAGAAATTATTTCAAAGCAGTACTCTCACTGAAGTGAGCCAATCACATATCTGAAGCCTGATCTCTAGGGCCTGGAGAACAGATCTTGTGAAGAGCAGCTGAGGGAACTGGGGTTGTTCACCCTGAAGGTGAGGAGGCTGAGGGGAGACCCTGTGGTTCTCTACATCTGCCTGAAAGGAGGTTGGAGCCAGGTGGGTGTTGTTTTCTTCTCCCTAGTAACAAGAGGACAAGAGGGAATGTCCTCAAGTTGTACCAGAGGAGGTTTAGTTTGGATATTAGAAGAAACTTCTTCACTGAAAGGTTTATCAAACACTGGAACAGGCTGTCCAGGGAAGTGGTTGAATCCCCATCCCTGGAGGTGTTTAAAAGAGGCAGAGACGTGATGCTGAGGGACATGGTCTAGCACCAGACTTGGTAGCACTAGAGAACTGTTGGACTCAATGACATTAAAGGTGTTTTCCAACCAAAATAATTCTATAATTCTGTGGTTCTATGAATTCTTGAGTAAGAACCCTGCTGTCTGAAGGAACAGGAGATGCAAGAGAGATTTTTTGTGTAAATAGAGAGAGAAAAATGCAGAAAGGTGAAAATTGCAGAGTCATTATTCTATTGCTGCCAGCAGTTCTCCCACGTGCCAGGGAGCCCCTTCTGTTTAAACAAGTTTTGCTAGGGACTTCCTCCACTGACCACCCCCTCCCAGAGACCAACCAAGGGCCTCACGCTGCCTGAAGCAGCATTCCCCTTTTCCCTTTAACTGTAAGATTTGCTCACATGTGAATGAAAATCACACTTCTCTCTGTAATCCAGGAGACAGAGGCAAAAGACAGCACAAAGGTAATGATCTGACTATGTAGCTCTCACAGAGAAAGCAAATGGAGTAGAAAGCAGTGCTGTGACCCAATGCCTATGCTGAGCACTGTGCCACAGCTGCCCCTCACCAGGCTAAGCCTGCTGCTTCTTGGTAAAAACCTCACACCCAGCAGCATGCAGCTCTCCATGCTCATTTTTCAAAGGTCATTTTATTAAGCTGCCTGATAGCAGCCTTCTCGCTCTGGTTTCATCTTGTATTTGGGGCAGAATTTAACATGCACTTAATCACCAGAAATTAATCTTAACACATCAAAACCTGTATGATGAGCAGGGGAGAACAAGTCAACTGCTTCCTTTAACTTCTCTCCACCTCCTTCCATTCACTGACTATTCACGCTCATTTCTTAATGCCGAGGAACTCCTCCCACTAACCATTCTTACCTCTATGTATCCTGGAGTGCATTAAGAAAAGCATGTCCAGCAGGTCTAGGGAGGTTATCCTACCCCATGCTCTGCCCTGGTGAGACCACACCTGGAATCATGTGTCCAGTTTGGGGTTCCCCAGTTCAAGAGACAGGGATCTACTGGAGAGACTCCGATGGAGACCTACGAGGATGGTTAATGGACCTGAACATCTCTCCTATGAAGAAAGACTGAGAGACCTGGGGCTGTTAAGTCTGGAGAAGACTCAGGAGGGATCTTACTAACGTCTATAAATAAGGGTGAGTGCAGGATGAAGGTGCCAGTCTCTTTTCAGTAGTGCCCAGTGACAGGACAAGAAACAACGGGTATAAGCTGGAACACAGGAAGTTCCACCTCCGCACGTGGAGACACTTCTTTACTGTGAGGGTGATGGTGCCCTGGGGCAGGCTGCCCAGAGAGGCTGTGGAGTCTCCTTCTCTGGAGACTTTCAAAACCTGTCTGGATGTGTTCCTGTGTGACATACCCTAGGTGATGCTGCTTTGGCAGGGAGGTTGGACTGGATGATCTCTAGAGGTCCCTTCTGTGATTCTATGATTCTCCTTTACTCAGATTTTAATGTATAGCTGTGAGTAGGCCATGAGTAGGCCATCTGAACTGTGTATGGGATAAGCTCCCTCTTTCAGCAGCTGTCCATGGCTGTGGCCTGGGGTGAAGGGTGGCCCATGTGCCTGGCATGCAAACAGCTTGGTAATGACTATCCTAGCAACAGTGACAGTAAAGAACAGCTGAAACAGGGATCAAATCACAAATGGTGTAAGCTTTGTGGTGCAAGGCAGTATGTTGTGACACAGAACATGGCTCTGTGCTGGCTGAAAGAATAGCAACTTACACATGCTGGTACCTTTATGCTACCACCTCATCTTAACTGGAAAGCAGCACTTAAGTACAGTGGAAGTTTGTCTTAAGGGGCTGAGGGAGGAGGAACTCCTATTAGCAGACCAGTCCACGCTAATCCACTTATCCCATAAAATACAAACTTGAGCAGGTACACTTAATGACTTTGGCAGGGACTGTGCTTCACTGTTATTGTCTACCTTACTCAGAGGAGTTTGATAGTTTATTACAGCACTTTCTTTCGGGTACACACTGATAAACGGGAGGAAAAAAAAAATATAAAAGCCCATTTCTGTATTCCCCCATTTAATTCCCTGCAACAGTTTTGTGAATTCAGCAAGGGACTTCTCTGTAAACCTTTTCATAAATGCAGAGTGCTAGCTGTGCTTCAATCTTCATGGATTGCTCCTGAACAAAGTGAGCTCATAAATTTTCTGTAAAAGCTTCTGCAATGCTGATCTCTCCTTTCTTTGGCACCATGGGATATATTGGCTAGAACTGATGGTTATCGAATTTAGCAGACTTATGGTTTATAAACATCTCTCATCTGTTTATCTCAGTATCTTATCTCCCTGATCGGCTTTATTTTATTGTGTTCAGGCATAAAATCATGCCACAACTAGTACATGGAGAAAAAGCCACATGGAGGACCTCAATAAAACATCCACGTAGAAAAACTGAACAAGCAAAACCTCTTTCAGAAAGAAAACCAGCAGGCTGCAGCACCGGATGCTCGAGGGACTCACCACAGTGAGGTGGCAGGAGAGAAACAAAAATACTTTGGTTTTAGCTGCCCTCCTTTTCAGACAGGGCTGGAAGGATCTGTTTCACCTTCCCTGGCATACAGGCAACGTGTCTGGCAGGCACCTGCTCAGCTTCAGGGGACCTTCCCCTCCTCCTGCACTTCCTTTAGCTGTTTACAGACAGTTCCACCTGACCATGCTGGATTCATAAATCACACAGCTATGACTCCTTCCTCCAAAATGTTTTATTGCTCTAACGAAGCACAAGCACTCAGAGGAGGTAGTTATCATTATGTTCATTTGACAGCCAAGGAAATGGAAGCAGAGACATAAAGTGATTTCCTGAACATATTGAAGACAGCCAGGGGCTGATCCAGAGAGAAAAATCCCATTACCTAGTTTCTAATTTCCAGCATTGCCACAATGCCAGACTGAGCAGAGAATCTCTTTCCCAAGATTCTCACTTCTTTTCTCTATCTAGCACTGCATAAACACTGCAAAAATACATTGTCCCACCACACTAACAGTATATGCAGACAGTATTCTGTGATCTCTGCTCTCTTCCTATTTTTTTTCTTATTGCTTCTCACCTCAGTGTGGGAGAACAAAAAGAAAATTAAAAAAAGCCAATTAACAAAATTTTCAGAGCTTTCCTCTTCCTTTCTTTGAAGGCAGTGACTTGATTTTCTGTTTCACTGGTGATGGATTTGCTTGGCATTTCAAGACTGAGGCTAGGGACTTGCATCCCTGCAAAGGCTTGGTTACGCTGTATACTGACGACTGATGTCAGGAGACCCTGAGATTGCTTTGGGTGACCACTGATAGCAACCACAGACACTGGCTGCAGCCCAGCTTCCCTTTTATCTATCTATCACACACTGCAAGCCCCAGGCTCTTCTCACTGCTGCAAAGAGGTGATGAGACCAGCCTGAACTCCACTTGAGCACACTTGGGCTTGACTCAGCTCTTTCACACAGCCAGGAGGCTGCAGGAGGCTCTCACAAGCCCTTGATATGTGTACCCCGCTCGAGGAGATCCCAGTTATGCTACTGCATGCTTTGTTTTCTTCACATAATGATTTAAACCAATATTAAATGCAAGTTAATTTCCAAATGATGCTTGGTTCTGCAAAGTGTGTCATACGAAGGCTGCAAGCCTCAAACAGAACCTCAAGCAGATTAGTGACACAAATTTGAGATCACACTCCAAAGTTGTTGTGTCAGTTCGTTCCAGTTAATAGTTCATATTTAACAGACAACTGAATCAGGCTCAAGAAAATATAACAGAGCTCTTTAAACACTTTATCAGGCCAAATGAAGGCTTTAATGTCTTTAAGGTCATGGATGCCCTCTGCCTGGAGGTGTTCCAAGGCCAGGCTGGATGAGGCCTTGAGCTACCTGGTCTAGTGGGAGGTGTCCCTGCTCATGGCAAGGGGTTTGGAACTAGATGATCTTTATGGTCCCTTTCAACCAAACTATCCTATGATACTATGATTAATGTAATAAAAACACAGGAAGAAATTGACTCAGTGCTCTCCTGCATTTGTGCAGTCAGTGCTACGGATAACCTCATGGCGGCAGGGTGAAACTAGGTATCTTTAAGGTCCCTTACAAGCCAAATCAATCTATGAGTCTATGAACTGTATCATCTTTAAAAAGCATGAAGAAATATCCTGCAGTGTCTGTTAACAGAAGCAAGACTCAGAGGTAGACAAGCAATTCATTGTTCTTTTGGGAGGATGAAGTGATGGAAAAAAGAAGAACAAAACCTAGAGTCACATGTTGACACAACAGGCTTGTCTCTTGGATTAGACGTTAAAAGGGGGTGAGTGGGATGTTGTATTTAGATATTATGCAATACAATCTGATCAACTCTATCTCCAGTGAGGTTGTCAGCCATAAGCAGGAAATCTGAGAGGAAGAAGGGCAAATCATAGTTTCTAACAATACTCTATTTTTGCTGGGTAGACTGCAGAGAAAAAAATCTGCAGCATTAATGTACAGAAGAAAATGTAGGGATTAAAATCAGCAGCTACCTAAAGAAAATTCACAAGCTGGAAAAGAACTTGAAGAATTTCCATTTCTCCTCTAATCACCATGTGGTGAAGGGCTCACTGATAAGAAGCTGTTTCACCACAGGTCTGAAATCAAGTGGAACAGCCCTCAGCAGTGCTTCCCCTACCTACAACAGCATCACATTCAGGACCCAGACACCTTCTCCTCTAAAACACACAGAAACCTCAAACGTTGTCTAACCCCTGGTGTGGAGGCAATGTGATCAAAATGTTTTTGTGAAGCAGCCTCTCAGACCTCACCTGATTCTAGCCTTACCCTCATGGGGAACCTGGTTTAGGGCAAGCTAGCAGCTCTACCCACTGGCTGTCATTGCTATGGGTAAAGCTGGGTCTATGGTGGTGTTATTCTCCAGCTCATGTGTTGCACACAGTACAACAAAGGTCCAGAATATCAGATGCTGGTTTATCATCTGCCTGCAGAAGATGATATTCCCTCAAATTCCTTGGAAACCACTGTTGTGTTGAGAGATTGTCTGCTGAATGTGTGCCTGAGTGCCTACTGCAGACCAGCATCTCTCTAGCTCATGTTTGGTTAAAAAAAAAATAAACAAAAAAACACCCTGACAGAAATGCTCTTTTTATACCAGCAAAGCAGCTTGCTGCACACCAAAGAATCTCTTCCTTGCTGAGGGAGTTTCCTTCCTCCTGCAAGTCCCCTCATTGCCAGCTCTGAAAGTGTAAGACCTCCTGATGAGAGTCTTCAGGATAACACAAATCCAATTTGAAAGCTGGCTGGAGGCAAAGGACACCAGCTTTGCTGTGAATTTTAATCTTTATTTTATTCTTCTACACCAGCCCATTATCAAAAGATCTCAATTCCCTCCCAGGGATTTATAAAAAGAAAGGAAAGGCAGGTTGCAAAATGTACAGAGCACCTGCACAATTTAGTGTGATCCGAAATGGCAGTGGCCCCAATCAGTGATACTGGATGACTTCCCCCACCAGATCCTCCTGTCAGATTTTAATCTCCACGATGTATTTCCATTCATCTAAACCTGCTGAACCTGGCAGACTGCAGGACTCTTCCACAGCCCTGCTGTTTAATTTAAAGATATGCTTAAGTTAAATTTAGTTAGCAATGCAGTGAACTAAGTTAAAAGCATGAGCTGGGACCCTGAGATACTCAATAAGGCTCCTTGTGCAGCAACATAGGAGAAGAGAATGAAATCCAGAGTCCCTCAACTGTAGCTCTGAACACCATCATATATTTTTTGCTCTCATTACAGTGCATGTGAGTGAGAGGCACAGATATTGACTGGGGAATACACACCTAAACGAAAACTCACTCCAAATGGCTCAAGGAAAGGAATGTTCTGCATCATGGCAAAGATTCACAGATTTGGGTTGGAAGGGACCCTTCAAGGGACAAATTGTCCAACCCCCCTGCAGTGAGCAGAGACATCCTCCAACTAGATCAGGCTGCCCAGGACCAGATTCAGTCTGATCTTGAATGTCTGCAAGGATAGGGCCTCAACCACATCCCTGAGCAACTTGTTCCAGTGTTTCACCACTCTCATTGTAAAAGAGCTTCCTCCTAATGTCCAACCTTTATCTACCCTGCTCCAGTTTCAAACTGTTGCCCCTCATCCCATCACTACAAGCCCTTCTAAACAGTCCCTCCCAAGCTTTCCTGAAGGTCCTGTTCAGATATTGAAATATAGCTATTATGTCTCCCCAGAGCGTTCTCTTCTCCAGGCTGAACAGCCCCAACTCTGTCAGCCTGTCTTCACAGGAGAGGTGCTCCAGCACTCTGATCATCTTTGCAGCCCTGCTGTTCACAGTAACAGTGTCATCCAGAGCAGGGCCTTGTCCCAGCTGGCTGCTCAGCACCAATTCCTCCATTATCTGATCCTGATCTGTGGCCTTGGGATAGATTGGCAGCTTCTTTTAGCCTAGATAGTCTTTTATGGCAGAGCTCTTATTGTTCAGGCATTCTTTACATTATGTGGGATCACAGAAATGACCTGCACACAGATACTTTCCCTTTAGAGTGTTTCAAATGTTATTGTATCCTTACCCACAGGATTCCTGTTGACCAGAGGCAATTTGAAGTGAAAATGGGTAAATGGGTGTTTGCTGACAAAGTAGATGTAGCTGTTTCCTTTCAGGGTGTGCAGCAGCATCTCAATGCTCAGGCCCTTATCTGTGTCTGGGTTGAGCTGGTATACATCAGCTGCAAGTATCTCAAATCATCAGCCGTTTCAAGCACTGCTTTTAAGATGCTCAGGTTGTCTTTTTTGGCTCAAACAGAGTTGAAGTTTGTAGATTCACAGACTGGTCTGGGTTGGAAAGGACCTAAAGATCATCCAGTTCCAACCCCCCTGCCATGGGCAGGGACACCTTCCACTAGACCAGGTTGCTCAAGGCCTCATCCATCCTGGCCTTGAACACCTCCAGGGAGGGGGCATCCACAGCCTCCCTGGGCAACCCATTCCAGTGTCTCACCACCCTTGCTGTGAAGAATTGATTTCTAATAAAATAACAAATAAATAACGTTACTAATTATTAAAAATAATAGAAAGGTTTGAAAATTAGTAAATTCATAATAAAGCCCTCCATATTTCAAAGTGAAAAATAATTTTGGAATATAGAAAACCAAATTGGGGATCTGAAGAAGGGTGTTTTGAAGTATGTTAGGGACATGCTAGAGCGGGTCCAGGAGGGCCACAAAGATGACCAGAGGGCTGGAGCACCTCTCCTATGAAGACAGGCAGAAAGGACTGGGGCTCTTCAGACTGGAGAGAAGGATCCAAGGAGACCTTAGAGCTGCATTTCAGTATCTGAAGGGGACCCACAGGAAGGATGGGAAAGGAGTGTTTAGAAAGGCTTGTAGTGACAGGCTGAGGGGCAATGGTTTTAAACTAGAGTAGATTTAGGTTGGACCTTAGGAGAAACTTCGCAACGAGAGTGGTGAAATACTGGAACAGGTTGCCCAGGGACATTGTTGAGGCACTGTCCAAGCAAACATTCAAGATCAGACTCAATGTGGCCCTGGGCAGCCTGATCTAGTTGGAGGTGTCCATGTTCACTACAGGGGGGGCCAGGGTTTGGACAAGATGACCCTTGAGGGTCCCTTCTAACCCAATGCATTCTGTGAATCTGTGACTATGCAAACCCCAACCCTCAGTTCTCCCCCCATTTAGTGGTATATCAGCATTCTGATTCAGGCCTAGAGCTTTTGTTGCATTTCTTGGCACATCACAGCAAGAGAAGAGAAGGATGAGCAGGAAGAGAAGTGCAGTCTTCACCACCATCCATCCCTGTGGCAACAGAATTCTGCAACAAGTCCCCCATGATTTTCTTGCATCCCTTAGCAAAGAAACAACCTCTTGAAGCCAACACAGATCTATCTCACAGGCACGCAGAGGGAAATCTGCTGATGCCAGGCTAGCAAAGGATCAGTGCAGTGACCAGGCTCAAAATCTTGGCATTATCGTGTTTGTAAAACCTGTCAATGTTGAACACACAGAGCCCACAGCTTTCGGCTAATAAACCCCCAGCTGAACACATCTTCTGAAACCTGCCTCAGGAGTGGTGACACCAGCTGTCTGTCAGACTCCATTCTGACTCTGCTGAGTTATCAGGCCACATCTTGTCTCCTGTCACACTCCATGCCCAGGTCATGATGAAAAAAATCTCTGCTTCCCAAGACAGAGGCTGGATGCTAGGTCACAACTCTGAACAATAACAGTATCCTAGAATGCTTTTGGTTGGAAGAAGCCTTTCAGATTATTGAGTCCACCCATTAACCCAGCACTGCCAGGTCACCACTGAACTCTGTCCCTCATCTACATGGCTCCAGCGACAGGGACTCTACCACTGCCCTGGGCAGCCTATTCCAGGGCTTGACAACATCCAACCTCAACCTCCCTGGTGCAACTTGAGGTCATTCCCTCTTGTCCTATCTCCCACTTATGTGGGAGAAGAGACCAACCCCCACCCAGCTTCATCCTCTTTTCAGGAATTTGTAGAGAGCAAGATGCCCAGACAAGCTACATTCATCAGTAGAGAACCTCATGGTGTTCTTTGAACACACACTCTAGGTGTTAATATTAATAATAGTTTAGATCAATTCTGCATCACAGCGTCAAGAAAATTTTAATGCTGTCACTTTAAATTTGCATCTTTAAAAATCACCATTGGGCCTCTCTGATGTGCAGTGAGGTCCTTGATGCTAAAACACCTTTCATTGCTTCTAGAAATATCTCAAAGTCACTAAGAGCAATTACTCCTTAGTGCATTACTACTGGCAGAAAATACACACTTTGTCTATAATAAAGCTGAACCCTCATGTGCTGCTATTCAGGGCTCCACATCCCCTTCTGTCATATCAAAAACTTCTATCTGTATTTCAGCAACTAACACAACTTCTATCACATTTTCTCAAAAGCCCTGTCTTATTGCTGCTTGCCCAGCTCCATAAACCCAACTGCTAAAACCCTAAAATAAAAAGTCTTTCAAACTGCACATTAAGCGATCAGCATTTTCAAAATACCAGTGGGACAGTGTCCAGCTTCCAAGGAATTGGAAGCACTCACTGAAGCATAGTACAGCATTTTAGTGCTATAACTAATCCTTCCTCTGCTCTGTCATCTCTCTAACCCTTCATCTGCCAAAAAGGTTCCCTCCATGCCTGGAACAAGGCTTCAGGTTTTGCCACAGTTGTACCTTCCAGCCTCTGTGGTAGCCTCAGAACACCTCACCATGGAGCTGGCAGGTAACTAGGAAGGACAGGCCAGGAGAGTTTAAAGCACTTATCAGCCATGAATGCAGCTGCTGGAGAGCATCACTGAGGAAGGGACGCACAACAGCACTGAACGGCAGCTCCAAGAGATCCAAAGTGAGTGTATGACTCCCAAACCTGCACAGACAAGGCTGCTTTGGGGGTGTGTGTTTAAAACTTCTGCCCCAGCTGCAGGTTTTCATGCACTGACAGAACTAGCAGATGAGGTTGTCAGTCCACCAGTGTTCAGTTTTAGTAAATGCTTGAACACAGCAGAGATTCACTTTGAGACCAGAAGAAAATCCTGTATTATCAGCATCTCAGAACCACAAATCAAACCATCTCTAAGACCTGGGTTGGCTAGCTGCAACACAGAAACCCACACACATGCTCTGCAGAGCTGATAACAATTCAGCTGATAACTACTGCTAGCATGTAACTGGTTCCACACCAATGTAATTTTGTATGCTAGCTATAGGTCCCATCTTATTCTTTATCTACAGTTCTGACTGATGAAGATAACTCTACAGTTACAGCAGTCTGCTCTAGTACTGGATTTGCTACCAGATGATATATTTATTTTTGCACCCTCCAGAGGAGTATCTGACAGCCATAAAGCATGAATTAAACAGCTTAGGAAATGGGTCAAAAAGCCATTGTCAAAGGGAATCATTATTCAATGGCATTTTTCATTTGGGGTTAATGACATCCTAACGGGTGTCTTCTGGGACTCATAAAAGATCCAGTGCTATCAAACATCACGTCAGTGGCCTGGAAGTGGAAAATACAGTCCTGCTAATAAAATCTGCAGATGACATGTGGATAGGAGCAGTAAAAACAAGAAGAATCAGAAAATTGCACATATATATCTGCATTTCTGGAAATGGCCACAGCACTGTGCTGACTTCACACAAAACCTAAGCAGGGCTTAACTACCACAGAACAGCTGATCTCCAGCTAGGGTTAAATCCCATAATAAGACAGCATCAGTCCTGAGAAAGCACTGTTTAGGCTTTTCCAGAAGCTTGGAAGCTTTTCTGCTCTCTGGGAAGAACAGAGGATGAAGGAATGGGAGGCACATGCTGTGAAAGCAGATTCATTCATAGAATGGTTTGGGTTGGAAGGGATCTTCAAGATCATCTAGTTTCAAACCCCCAATGATGGGCAAGGACACCTCCCATTAGATCAGGCTGCTCAAAGCCTCATCAAACCTGGCCCTGAACAACTTCCAGGGAGGGGGCATTCATGACCTCCCTAGACAACCTGTTCCAGGGTCTCACCACCCTCACTGGAAAGAATTTCTTCCTAATCTCCAGTCTAAATCCCCCCTCCTCAAGCTTCAATCCATTCCCTGTCCTGTCACTTCAGGCCCTTGTAAAAAGCCCTTCCCCAGCTTTCTTGTATCCCTCTTCAGGCACTGGAAGGCTGCTCTATGGTCTCCCCAAAGCCCACTCATCTCCAGGCTGAACAGCTCCAACTCTTTCAGCCTGTCCCCCCAGGGGAGGTGCTCCAGCCCTCTGATCATCTTTGTGGCCTCCTCTAGACCTTCTCCAGCAGTTCCATGTCCCTCATGGTGATCTAGTATAAGGGATCTAGCTCTTCCTCCACAGCCCTTTCCCTCCTGCTTACTGTTCAATAGCATGCTGGCCAAAAGAATCCTTCAAAACATGATGACTTAATATATGTATATTTTACATTTTTAATTGTAATAGTACCATTCGTAACAGCTCCACAAGTAGCTGCATCAGCACTGCTCAGGAGGCCATACACTGGAGTGTGGAGCTAGGAACAAACACCAGGACAAGAAAGAGAACAGGAAACAACAGATCACCTCTGCAGTGAGGGAAATGTCACTCTGCCATCAGAGCCAGGCTGTGGCAGAACAGCTAATGGGAGCACTGGGATGCACCAGGATAGGAGAAAGCAAGGTGACTAGGGAAGTTTTAATCCTGCACCAATTCTGGAATACTGCATCTAATCCTGGGAGATGCAAGGGGGAGGTGGGGTGGTGCACAGAAGAGGAGGATGCAGAGCAGAGGCACTGAACTGCTTTGTGCAGGGTGTAAATACCTCACAACAGGAAGTGTAAGAGCTCAAGCTCCTCAGTCTGTACAAGAGAGCACCAGCAGCTGAGCTGGTCACAGCATGTAAGTACCTTCACAGGGATAAAATAAGTCATGGTACAGAATGCTGTACTCTGGCACAAAAATGCATGCCAGATGCAAGATGGGAAGCTGAACCCAGAATGAATTTAAATGAGAACTTAGAAACGGATTTCGAACAGCGAGAGAGTAACAGATTACCATGGAAAATGGTGCCTTGGCCACGACTCCAAGGACAGCAGGATACTTCTCCCCAAGAGCATTTAATACTTTTAATTTCCAAAAGGTGTTACTGGAATGAAGTTGGGATGAAAGAGGAAGCTCAGGTAATGGAAAGATGAAGATGCTCAGCTGTCACCTCTGTCTATCAGTGGGCAGGATGAACCATGCCCATACCATTGAACCTGGGTGCAAAACACAGGCTGCACAGTGACACTGTCAGACACAGATTGCAGCACAGAGCGTTTCAATGAAACAGGAAAACCATCAGACCAATGAATGCTGATGCAATACCGAAAACCAGGGCTGGGTGCAGCCCAGCAGCAGCTGATGGCTTCTCAGGAAGTGAGGAGTTCACTCCCATGCCCTCCCACCTGCCAAATGCAGTGACTGTCTTCTGCCCTGATACCAAAGCCTATGGCTTCACCTTGGACAGTTTCTACTCTGCACTCATAACATAGAGCAGCAAAATAGTGCTGTACACTGAAGGTTTAGGACTGTAGGAAAAAAAAGGGCAATATAAAAATAAACAGTCCAAGGTATTTTAGTACCAATTATTAATTTTCATGTTTAATAACAAATGAGTGATGAAGGCCAAATAAGCACGAAAAAGAATACATTTCTCTGTCAGCTACACATTACTGTAATATAAAACGTGCTTCTTCACCATTTATGAGTTCCACACTTGGGGCTAGGTTTGTGTACATTACACATTCTGTGAGCTGTATCAGACAAGTGTTTGCTCCATGAAACCTCTTTTGTGCTTGGCTGTCCCATCTTTTAAAGGTGTGGAGTTCCAGCATGTTTAAGACAACCAGAACAGCTTTTGCAGCAAGAGTGTGAAACTCCTGTACATCTGCTGTCACATATATGTCCTAGTAGGACAGAGAGGAGGTCATTTCCCTGCAGTGGGTAAGCTCCTGGTCCCTCCTGCTACTAGGGTTGTGAATATCCCTTTCCTCTGTGGGGTTTCTAGACTGGCTTCAGCATGCGAGATGTTCCCGGCAGGGGGATTGGACTAGATGACCTTTAAAGGTCCTCCTTTCCAAACCATTCTGTGACTCTCAGCACACTTTCTGCACTGATGCTATCCAGGCATCAGAGATGTCTTCACAGATGACAGTTATTTCTACCCAGGGAAGAACCCAGGGTTTTGCATTTGCCTCTGCTGAGCCTCTGGAAGTTACTCTCAGTCCACCCTTCCCAGCCTTCCTCTCATCAGCAGACCTGTCTTTCCATGTGTCCACCACTTATACTCTGTTTTTTGCCACCTGAAAATCAAGTGTTTCCCATATGAAATCCAGGTTTCACCCTTTTCTGTTGTCTGGGCCTGAAGATACTAAACAATATCAGCCTTATCATCAACCCCAAAAAAATGTTTAGCCAGCTGCCAGTTACACTTCAACCCACTGAACACCTTGCCCTGTGCTCTTGCCAGGTGACCCAGTTTTTCACCTACTTTGCAGCTTTGAACCTCCTCGGTTCAAGCTTGGTGGGAAATGGAAAGCCTAGAAATCACGGTGGTAGAGTCTGCTGGCATGTGACCACAAATTACTTCTCCAAACTGGCTGATCATTCCCCTGAACAGAGCTAAACACAACAAGGCAGGCAGGGAAATGAAAGCACAATGAGGCTTTCCAGAAGAATGTCCTTCAGCTCTGGATTAAGAGGATTATACCACTTAGTATACCATTTTCATCACCCCTTGGGTTCAGGCTTTCTGCAGATAAGCTGAGAATTGAAATTCCCTGAGTAAGGCTACTCAGCTCTTACACAAACTCCACAGCAGCCCACTTGTGTATGCTGCTTTGCATGTCTGTGCAAAGTAGTTTCAGCGTAACTTGAAATCTTGAAAGCAAGACCACACAGCAAAACAGCCATGTGTCATGGTCACACTGCAGTATGACTAATTCAATTAGAAGGTGTGTTGGAGGACCACTATCATACAGTGTTGCTTTGGAGCATATTTAGTAAAGGCTTATCTAGGATCCTCTACATCCTTTTGAATTGTCTAGTGTTTATGTGCATCAGAGCAATGCTATAAAAACACTGCTGAAAAGCTGACATTTCCCACTGAAAAATTCAACTAGAATTAATGGGCCCTGGACAACAGCACATAATTCAGATTTAGAACAGAATCACACAATCGTTAAGGTTGGAAAAGACCTCTAAGATCATCAAGTCCAACCACCAACCCACCACCACCAAGCCCATTAATCCAAGTCCCAGAGAGTGCCCTGTGTACACATTTTTTGAACACCTCCAGGGATGCTGACTCCACCACTTCCGTGGGCAGCCCATTCCAGTTCTCCTCAAGAAGGTCATTTGTTACCCAGACATGCCAGAAGGTTATTCAGGGTTGGCCTTGGGATCAGCCACCCAGGACCTCAACGACCTGGGCCTGGTTTGGTTTTGGTGTCAACCCTTTGCTACTTCATGCAGTAACAAGCAGCTCTCTCCTCTACGTGAGAGACATTCCTCTGTGGGCTGACTGACTGCACAACACAAGTGAGCTACAATGAGCTACTCGTAACAAGGTTTGTGGGGCTACAACAAAGCCATTCTGGCATCCAGACTGTGGAACAGGATGAAAGCCTTCCAAGCACAATTTTTTACCTTTCCTCTGCAGCCAGAGCAGCACACTAGAAACAGCTTTAAAAATAAATAAAACCTACATTCTGCAAACAAAGAGCTGAATCCCAGACTGCAAAAATACCTGTGCAATTAACACCAGCTCTCAGAACAAACAAAAACTCTCTAAGTTCTTCCCACAGAAAGTTACCTTATGTACAGCACATACCTTAATGCAATTTGCTAAAATGACCAGGACAGTGTCAACAGGATTTGCCACAACCTATCCCCATTGGCAGCTTGTCCCACGATTAAACATAGCAGCAGAGAACTGAAAGAAACTTTCTGAGTCATCAGGTCCCATCCCTTAGTAGTGCAAGCTCCCACACACCATCTAATCCTATCATAACTCCCTTGAGCTCAATCTTAAACCTCCTCAGGTTGCTTGCACCATTATTTGCTCGAGTTAATATATCTCTCAACCATTTAAAAGAGCAGTTAAGTATTTCCTTTGTGAACCCTGTGCAAAACACATCACTTATTTACTGCTATATAATGCATTGAAGCATGTTAAGATTCTTTGATTTGGGGGGGGGGGGGAGAAGAGCTGATAAGAACATATGCTTGCACTAAAATCAATTATTCACATCTTACAAATAACAGCAGTAGTAATGCTTTCCCCTCCCATGGCTGCTGCATCTAAGTATCTCTGTTTACTTGGAGATAAGTAGTTACTTCTTAGGGAAATATTAAAAAAAAAAAAAAGGAAGTTATTTCATCATATTTTCAGGGTGGATCTGTAGGGTGGTGCTCCTGACAACAATTACTCTCTCCTCCAGATCTGGAGGGATCTAGACATACAATGTCCGTTACTTTTGCTCTGCAACTCTACAAGACTTAGAGGCCATCACCGAGCCTGTTTAAGCAGCACTTTGCAAAGATCTAAATCACAAACTAAACCACCCATGAAATGCTTTCTTACCACAAGGATATGAATTTAAACAACTGCAGTACCAGCTCTAGAACATGCAAGCAGCTCAGGGTAGAAGGCATCCAGGAAATCATAGAATGGTTTGGGTTGGAAGGCACCTCCAAAGGTCATCTAGTCCAACACCCCTGCCCCTGCAGTCAGCAGGAACATCCTCCATCAGAACAGGTTGCTCAGAGCCTTGTCAAGCCTGACCTTGAATATGGTAGGACCTCAACTACCTCCCTGAGAAATCTGTTCAAGGGTTCCACCACCCTCATGGTAAAAAAACTTCCTCCTAGCATCCAACCTAAATCTACTCTTCTCTGATTTCAAACCATTGCCCCTCATCCTATCATTACAGGTCTTTGTAAACAGTCCCTTTCCAGCATTCTTGTTCAGTTTTGGGGCCCTCACTGCAACCAACGTTTGCTCACAGAAATTCAACAGAAGGGCGTCTCCAGAGCCCACCAGCTGGCACCTTCTCCACAGGCACCTGCTCCTACTGCAACATGAGCACCTATCTGAAGGGAAGAACCTGCTCTGGGCTTCCAGTTAAAATGATAAATGCTGCCTTAGTAACTAGCCAAGGCACAAAAGTTGAAAGGTTCTGACTGGGCAATTAATTAAGGTACAATATGTATTTAAAATTATCCAACATAGAAGTATTGAACTCCTGTTCCAAAACTATACAACTGATATGCTGCTTAAATTTAAAGCCTGCTTGGACCACAATCTCCAGCCAGGTCATACTAAAATACACAGTTTTGTCAGCTAACCATTTGAACAAGACTTGCCAATTCTAGCCTAGAGAAGGCCAGAGACAGAAAAAGCCATCAGAATAATTGGGCAGAACTCTGGTTTACATTCAGAAGTCTATAGGAGATGCAGGAGATGATTTCATGCACCTGAGGTCTCCCCAGCATGGACAGGCAGAAAAACCCAAGCAGGAAATAGGCCTAGAGAGGTTTTACATAAGACAGCAACAGAACAAATTTTTCCTCTTCTGAGAATAACTCCCTTTGTCACAGCTTAGTGAACCACCTGGATACAAACATATCCACAGACCAAAATCTGCAAACACAAATGCTTGACTGGGTTGCTAAATAATTAGCCTGATCTGTACTTAGACTGAAATTTGAACTCTACTTTCAACTTAAGCTCAACACCTCTATTTTATTTTTTTTTTTTCCAAAGACTTCTGATCAGTTCTAGGCAGACTGGCTCACATGTGAGCTCATCTGTAGAATTTGAGGCCAAAGATGAATTTTGGCACCAAATTTCTGAGTTAAAAGTAGTGCCTTTCAATGCAGCTCCCTACAAATGCTGGGATCTCCATGAGGGAGGAAGATGACCACCCTATACGTGTCACTCACAAACAGATATACACTGATATACACTGTTCATGAAAAAAAAAAATAAAAAAGGAAGTGGTTGATTAGATAAGAAGTTTGAACAGATACTTAAGCTGAATTCGAAAGAATATACAAGTGTGTTAAATCACCATTCTCATGCCAGGGATAGATTCTCTTAAGACTTAGTGATGACACTCACCCAGACCCTGGCTGCACACTAAGCATCTGGCCCAAACTTTTAATTAACATGCTAAACCACAAAGAAGGTTTACGTTATTTAGTGCCACTTCCCACTTTAATTATTACCTCAATTATTTCAATATTATTTTAAAAACACTATTATCCTATCAAACAAATCACCACCTTCTAAACTCAGTAAGCCAGAAAGATGTTATTTTCATAATCTTAACTCTTCTGAAATGAATTATTTAAATTGTGGGGATGCACAAAGGCAAGTTTCTGAAAGAAAGTAATAAAAAGAGAAAATGAATAATAGCTTTCAGCAGAAGGACTGAACTACTGGGCAGAGCATAACCTTCAGCAGTACTGGCAAAGGAGCAAGAGCAACACCTACCATAGCTTTGGGTTTGCTGACTGCCACCAGATTGGCCAGAAAGTCTTCCTCGTACAGCTGGCTAAACACATGGGCATCGTAAGCCACCGTTATGGGGATTTCTTCCATCATTTTGCCAGCAGGCAGCCGTTAGCAGCCGCAGCAAGTTGACAATCCAAGGCTGAACCTTGGCTCAGTTCTGTGTCAGTTGCTCACACCCACCTGAAGAAGCTAATGAGGAAGGAGTGTCACCAGAGAAAACATGACCCAGCAAATCAGCTCCCGTGTGGGCTTTCCTCTCCAGGGTGCCTTTTATTATCATGCGAAGCAGCTCTGAAACACCTGCTCATGCTCCCAACATCCAACTTGCAAAAGGTATTTACTTAAGTTTGGTGGTAGGTGCCAGGGAACCTGTCTTAATTCCACTATGAGGCTGAAGATGAAGAATCAGGAGCCAAACCAGATTAGTATTAAGCAAGAAAAGATCTGTGAGTGCTTGACAGCAGGACTGGAACCACTTCTGTTCTCCAACTTTACAGCAATTGCTTGTTCTTTATATCCAGTTTTTGCCCATGAAAGATGAGATTCTTGTTAGCACAGTCTCAGTTTGCAATGGATTGTGTCTTCTGACTTGTAAACTTGAAGAGACTGGTGTAATGATGACTTCTTTCAGACATTCGTTGGGATTTTCCACGAGTTTCTGAATCTCTCTTTTAAAACCTTTAAAAGCACTTCTGCTTTTATGCATAGTTGAAACGCATCTGCTCTGACTTCAGCAGGAAGATGATGGCATCAAGTCACAACCCTCCAAAAAGAGTCCATTTCTAACACAGCATAAAGCAGCCACACAAAATGCAGTGAAGACCGCAGCTCTTCCTTGAATGACCTCACAGCTCCACAAGTGAAATAAAGCAAATTTATGTAAATGAAAGTTTCCACATTATAAGGTTTTTAACCTGAATCTGGGATTGGTTTGCATTTAATCAAGAAGTGATGCAGTATCTCTTGCTTGAGCCCTAAGCAGCATAGCTGCCTTGCAAATAACAATAACCTTCCAATTAATTTATTTCAACACCTATCTAACACAGAGGAAAAACAGCACAAGGAAAATATTTGGAAAAATAATTTTAAAAATATTTAAAAAATCAATATTCTCAAAATTAGCAATGAAAATGTAGATAATAAGTGGTTTGACGAAAACCAAAAAGCCCTAAAAGAAAACTCCTTTCAGGAGACTCAGGCAAGGTGCAACTGCTAAGCAAATCAGCACTTCCTGCTTAGATTCATCCACTATTTTTATCTTCTCTGGCAGCCTTTTGTTCTTCCTGGTGAAAAATCAGACTTGCTCCAGAAACATGAATCATTTCAGCTGTGCATGTGTCTCCAAAAAGAGTCTCTGCTGGATACAGCAAATCTGGTAGAAATTTCCAGTTCAGGTTGCTGGTAGCATATGGTTATGCTCTCACTTTCCAGGATAAACAGGGTCAGACCTACCTTGCTTTTCTCTTTTCCCTCTACTCCTGGAGTATCTTTCTCAAAGATTACACAAGTATCTAAATAGCACCAGGTGCTATTTGCATTTGAATAGAAAACTTGAGCAACAGCTGTAGCGTACAGGATCAAAACCCCAACATCTCCTTCACTTAAATAGAGGGGAAATTACATGTTATTGCTAGGAAACAGACAGAGTTCTAATAGGCTTATTGCAAACAAAAAATGCAGCACTTGATGTTAAATCCTTGAGACTGAAGCAGATTCTGATCGTGCTTAACCCTTGCAGGAGGAGGAAAGGTATTTTTCCCGTGAAATGCACCTGCAGTGCACTGTTTTCAGTTTTCTTCAAAGGCTCGCAGATTTTTCCCAACTAGTTCCCACGGCAGAGACACTTTGATTCCAATCCTGAAGGATATCCAGCTCACGAGACAGCTCTTTGTGTCACCTGGACAAAAATCATACTTGCTGCGCTAAACCCTGCTCAGGTTTTTCCGAGGCACTTTACCTGACCGCTTCCTCTTCACCTTCTTTGCCTTGTGGGGTAGATGGTTGGAGGCTTTTTATCTTGTAGCGTAAGTTCAAAGCATAGGGCTGAGAGTGGCTCCTCCTTGGCTGCCTCCGAGGTGTGCTGACAAAGGCACCTGTTGTGAGAGGTAAAGCAAGTCCCTTCCCACAGCCCCTCCCGCCCCGCTGGCAGCCGCTCCAGCGGAACAGCCACAGCCGTGTGGGCGCAGTGGGGAGAGCCGGCGGTGTCACAACAAACCTTCCCCGGCTAATGAGAGACCAATTTAACTCTGCCATAAGGGCAGGAGGTGGAGAATGCAAATTATCAGATCTACTCTGCAGCTGCAGCTCCTCGACTATCTTGCCTCATTTAGCCAACAGGCATTTCTGTTTATAAAAAATTATGGACCAGAACCTATATTCCTTTTTTCTTTTTTTCTCCCACCTAGAAATAAAGGTTATGATGATTTAACAGCACTGTTCTATTATTGGCCAAATATGTCTTCTCATATCCCTTCTTAACAGAGGGCTTGTCATTTTGGCATGTTGTAACTGGCAGACGTGATTTTTGATGTTAGCTAATGCATATCTTTACTTTTAAAAGGATGTTTTTCAGCTGTTGTTTCAAGCTGATGGAGCTGAGCTGCCCACAAATCCCAACGAACCTGTATTTTACATCTGTGTTAACAGTCTGTGCTATACCCTGCATGAACCCACAAAATCTTAAGTATCAAGACAATTAAACGAAATCTTTTTAATTAGACTGACTGAAGCAAACACATCCACCCAGACACAGCAGCAGCATGCCAGAGGAAGCAGGAAGGAAAAGACAAGCAGAGAGATGCCCTTCACCACCTTCTCTGGCCACACCACAGCACTTCAGCACAGAGCCTTCCCCTCAGACAAGGTTTTTGAGAGCTGAAGTGATAACAATCTATCCAAAGACAATAAAACCCATGTAGAGCAGCTTCCTATTTCTTGAAAGCACAACACTCTTCTCCATCTAACACCACACATCTACCTTGCAGCAGCCTTCCTGAAGGAACAGGAACTCAGCCCCCTCCACGGCAGTTTTGAGAGCATACCTCCAAAGCAGGAATTTTTGGAGAAGCGGTTGAACCAAGCAGGCAGGTTGACAAAGGAGAGCCAGCAGAATGACAGGTGAGCTGCAAAAAACTGTAAACTAATCAAAGTAGTCCTAATTATAGTTGTTGAGATTTATATGGTGGTGGGTAAGAGAGGTGAATGGAAAATTCCCGAATCGAGCAAACCAGCCAGCTTAGCAAAGCAAAATCCTGCTCTCTCCCAAGATAAATTCACTCTCACTCCACCCCCAGGAATGTCTTGCTGCTATCTGACAGGGATAGGATCTTCTGATAGACTGGAAAGCCTTACATATGTGAGGTATGTGCAGCTCCTTGCTAAGCACTCCCTTCCTGCCACCAGCTTCTGAAACAGAAAGGCGTTTTTTATGACTTGCTTTTCATCTATTAATGAAGCTGGGAAGATTACAGAGCTCTTCAGATAGGGAAACATAAAACTCCTTTCAGAGCACTTGGAATGGCATTTAGCAGCCTCCAAGGTAAGTTCACAGGCTTCCCCCCACCCCCTCCCCCCCAAATGGAAAACAATAACGGTAAGTATCACCCTCTTTTCACAGCTCCTTACCCAGTAATGACCTGCAGGAACACAACCAGTGAGTGAAAAACACCTGCGTACAAGTCAAGCAGTGTGAATCCCAAAGCACAGTTATATTCTCTGCTCATGCACAAAGGGCCTGCCGACCATCTGAGCACAGCAGACAGCCCAGATTTTCCATCTGCACACTCAGTCACCTGCAGCACCATCTAAAGCCCCCATCAACACTGATGCTTCCCTCACACAGGTGAGGGACATGAGTAGGAACGTCTTTAGTTTAAGGGTGGCATAGCACTGGAACAGGCTGCCCAGAGGGGTGGTGGAGTCTCCATCTCCAAAGACATTCAAAACGTATTCCTGGACGTGTGACCTTCAGGTGGACCTGCCCTGGCAGGAGGGTTGGACTTAATGATCTCTGGAGGCCCCTTCCAACCTCCAACATTCTGTGATTCTGGAATTCTGTGAAGGAGAGAAGCATTTTCTGCTCTGCCATGCAGCCCTCGAGAAGGCTGTGGTTTTATTCACAGCCCTGTTCCTGTTTTAGACATCACAACGTAAACACCTTTAGATGCGTTTTTGGATTCAGAGCGAGCACTGAACCTCAGCCACTGCTCACAGAAATGTCCCAGACCGTCTGGGAAAAGCAGCTGCCATACTCAGGCTGATCTATAGTTCAATGACTGCTTCTCTAAGTTTTATTTTCATTATTTAAAATGTCAAATAACATGGCCTTTTCCTTTTTTCCCCTCTCAAGTAGTGGGTGTATGCACCTGGGTTTCTCCTAAAATAATTCTCCAAATGTGTGGAAAAATCTGGGCTTGATGTGCTTTAGCATATGTACTTCCACGGGTAAATCCTCTCCACTTGCAGCCACACCGTGTTCTCCTGATCTGAGAATCAGGCAAGATGTAAACTCATTTTTGCAGATGGAGGCCAGCAGACACTGCTTCTCTCCCAGCTGCCAGAGGTCAGCATGACTGGAATTGCTGAGGCAGAGGAGTTCCTGATAAACCAGACACACTGGCATGTGCTCCCCCTCAGGGAAGCCCACCACAGGGAAAAGCTGAAGACTTCTGAGCCTTCAACTTATGCCAACCAGCTCTGTGTCTTGAATTATTTACTGTTAGCTCAAATAATAGAATCATAGAATTGTTTTAGTTGGAAAAGACCTCTAAGATCATCAAGTTCAACCATCAACCCAATACCACCACAGCCATTAAACCACGTCCACATGTTTCTTGAACACCTCCAGGGATGGTGACTCCACCGTCTCCGTGGGTAGCCTGTTCCAATGTCTGACTACACTTTCAGGAAAGAAATTTTTCCTAAAATTGACCTAGCCCTCCCCCAGCACCATTTCAGGCCATATATGAGCATAAAACACTCCAGAAAGTTGGTGTCTCGCCTCCTGAAACATAACCTCATGTATTTGCAAAGGAGCCTGAAAAGTTATGTTAATTTGCGCTACAGAATCCTGATGAACCACAGCTATAAGATTAGATAATAGAGGAGGGCTGTGCTATTACCCTGGTCTCTTTCAGTCTCAGGAGAAAGCACAACCAGCAAAGTCACTGCAAAAGCAGGAGGAATCCTTACAGATGTACTCAGCACTTCACTGGATGAAAAATGAATGTAGCAGAAAATAGCCCAATTCCCCTCTCACCTCCCCCCAGTCAGCTGGGTGTCACCCAAACAGATAATTCTGCTCCTGTGCAATAACTGCTGCGTAAGGATTTTCTTCCACGGAGTTCCTAGATGGCTTTTAGAGCTCACTAAAAGCAGTACAACTATTTATTAGCCTCACTCCTAACAGCAGAAAGGGTGGAATAGCAAGTGAGCCAACAGCTCCCCAACCTCTGGAAGGTCACTCCCTTCTCCATTAATTGTGTTTCATACATCCATAGATTCATAGAATGGTTTGGGGTTAGAAGGGATCTTAAAGATCATCTAGTTCCAAACCCCCTGCCATGCGCAGGACCACCTCCCACTAGCCCAGGTTGCTCAAGGCCTCATCCAACCTGGCCTTGAAGGGCCAGGGAAGGGAAGGGGCATCTACCACGTCCCAGGGCAACTTGTTCCAGTGTCTCACCACTCTCACTGGAAAGAATGTCTTCCTAATCTCCAGTCTAAATCTGCCCTCCTCAAGTGTCAATCCATCCCCTCATCCTGTCACTACAAGCCGTTGTAAAAAGTCCCTCCCCAGTTTTCTTGTAGCCCACTTTGGGTATGGGGAGGCTGCTCTAAAGTCTCCCTGGAGGCTTGTCTTCTCCAGGCTGAACAGCTCCAACTCTCTCAGCCTGTCCCCACAGGGGAGGTGCTCCAGCCCTCTGATCACCTTCATGGCCTCCTCTGGACCCACACCAGCAGTTTGATATCCTTTGCTCCAGCAGTTTGACTTTCTGAGTATTTGTTCTGTTTCTCAAAGAGACAGTTAGTAATGCCTGCAATTAAAGAGTTTGGGTCAAGTCTGCACTTCATTTCAGGTTTTACATTAACTGGAAACTACAGCTAAAGGAGGGCATGAAGCTGCCTAAACCAAATCCACCCATTTTGTTCTCCGAATGTGAAAAAGATTAAAGAGCAGTGTAGCTGGAATGCCAGCTTACAGGTACATGCTCATTATTATTCAGCTCAGTCCCTTCCAGATTATGTTGCAGCCTTTTAAATTAACTCATTACTCTCTTTTGATTTTTAATTAATTAAATTCACTTTTTAAAATTTATGTTTTCATATTTCTTTTCCATACTGCCACTATCACTTTACAGAGGCACGAGAAGTTATTTCCCCTCTTCAGCAAGGGTTTCCTTCAGATGTCAACTGTCTGGCTGAAATATCTTGCTTCATGAACTGAGGGAGGTGGTGGAGCAGAGGAACAAGGGAAAAGCCAGGCATCGCAGCATCGCTACCAAGTAAAAGGAATATTAACTTTTTCTGGGAGATTCTGGAAATTCTAGCCTTTGGCTAGAATTTAGGGGACACCTCCCACTAGACCAGGTTGCTCAAAGCCTCATCCAGCCTGGTCTTAAACACTTGCAGAGATGAGGTGTCTACAGCTTCTCTGGGCAATATGTTCCAGTGTCTCACCAACCTCACAGTGAGGAACAACTTCCTAATGTCCACTCATATTCTGCCCCTTGTCCTATCACCACAGGCTCTTATAAAAAGTCCCTCCCCAGCTTTCCTTTAGGCCCCATTTAGGTACTGGAAATCTGCTCTAAGGTCTCCCCAGAGCCTTCTCTTCCTCAGGCTAAACAGACCCAACTCCCTCAGCCTGTTCTTGTAGGAGTGCCTCTCTGATAATCTTTGAGGCCCTCCTCTGGACCCTCACCATGAGATCCATGTTCTTCTTGTACTGGGGGCTCCAGAGGGGGCTTCCTCTTTCCTCATCCTTTTATTTTAGCCGAAAAGGGGATTTAATTTTCTCCCTGTGTGCAAAGGCAAGTAGTGGCACTGGTGAGCTTCACAACATCCCAACAGCTACTTCAGCCTAATGCACTCTGAGTAGGGCCACATTAGTTTGTACTGGAGACACCACTGTGGAAACCAGTTGGAAAGAAAAGGCAGACACTTCTGAATGGTTTTCTGATAAGCAGCAGGCTTCTGCCACCTGTTTCTTTTTTCACTCCTGCTCTTTGGGGACCCAGTGCAGTGGTGGCAGGCACCTACAAACAACTCAGCAACACAACTGATGGAGGTGGCAGCAGTTCATGAGCAGGGCCAGGTCCCAGGGACCTTCCTACACCTGCTACTGTCTCCTGAATCCATGTCCTCCAGGTCTCATCAGTACAAACAGGTCCCTGGGGCTGCTGAAGGGACAAAGGTTAAGGACAGGTTTGACACCGTGAATGTCTCTGATACAGATTCCCTGGGGCTATCCAGCGACTGAGTAGCGTTTGTGTGGCACGTAGAGCATGCATTGAGAGCTAGGTTCCATAATAAACCGATCCTAACCCAACACTACCTGTGAAATTAATTTTAAACTTGTTGCATTTATCACTTCCACTGGTATTGACAAGAAAAAAACTGGGGTCAAGCATATTCTCCAAGCAAATCAGCACAGCAGTTGTATAGGAATGCTTTGCACTTGCAATTCTTTATACGGATTTCTGCCCTGGTTTCCGTACAGTTCGATTCAGGGATTTCACCCAAATAGCCTGCAAGCTAAGGCAGCAGAGCCAAATTTTATCAAGCAAAAGCTTGATCAGAGTCACAGAGCTAGTTCAGGTTTCATACAAACAATAACCACACAGCAAGTATAGATCTGTGTCGCTACCTTCACCCATGGTCTACTGGCTTTTCATCCACAGCACACAATCAGCAAGCAAGAGATGTTAATTAACATCAGGTAGCACATTAAAATTAGTGACATGTATCACATGAGAAGACTCAAAACTGGGTCCAGGACTCAAGAGCTTCTCATTCTGAACCCACACCTGACTTTCTTTCCCAAAGTAGCTATATCTCTCCATGTTTTTCTTCCCTTCCCTACCTTCCAGAAAAAGAGTAATAAGGGTAAAATTAATGGAAAATGCGAACCAGCCAAGTGTTATTACAACTGTTATTATTACAATGCTGTCTGTCAAGCTTTCTCCAGAGTGGTCTTAAGCCATGCTGCACAGGGAGAGTGCAATAACACGGTCTGCAGGATGACCTGGCTGAAGTTCCCTGTATCACATCAGGTTTTAGTGTCTTTACTGATGGTCACTTTGCACCTGAGCTCTAGCCTGGGACAAGAAATAAAAGAGAAAGAAGGAAAGCCTGGAGAGCCAGGCATTATGAGAACTTCTTGTAGCTAAATAAAAGAAAGAAAAAAGGCAGGACCGCAGCAGATACTCTTGTCCATCAAACACACTGGAGCTGGCCATGCACAAAACCATCATAATGTATACTGCTGTTCAATGACGAGGCAGGGGCTGCTGTGCTGGTACCCCTGGAGCATGATAACGAAGCCCTGAAAAGGTCTGTGGCCATGTCACAGAATCACAGAATTGTCAGGGTTGTAAGGGACCTCAAGGATCATCCAGTTCCAACGCCCCTGCCATGGGCAGGGACAACTCACGCTAGATCAGGTTGCTCAGAGCCCCATCCAGCCTGGCCTTAAAAACTTCCAGGGATGAGGCTTCTACCACCTCCCTGGGCAACCTGTTCCATGTCTCCCACATGGATCTCCTGACAGAAACTTCATGGAAAAGGTGCGACATTTCTGTGTGTAAACAGCACATTCTCCTCCCCTTCCCCCCCCCCCCCTCCCCCGAAAAGAGTAAATCCAGGGTAGGACTCCTTGTAAAGATGAGATAAAGGTAATTAAGACTGAAATGATGTCGGTGAGCAGGAAATGGCACAGGGTGTCTGCTAAACTGGAGAAAACCAGACAGACCAGTTCAAGCACCTCAGCAGTTGAGGTACAGAAGTCAGACAATTGGACTCTGAGATGCAGTCTAGACTGAGGCATGCTTGAAGACTCTGAAATGAGATTTTTTTCATGCATTATACATTAAAAGAACAAACTACTGATACTTTCCAGGAGAGCAGTGTGTCCCACAGTGATGGAGTTAAAAAGGAAGGCATTAACTTGCAGGTCAAAGGACTGAATGAAGCCCAAAACAGCCCAGAAAACAGGGCTTGCTTGTGTATACTTATACCAAAGATGATGAACAGCAATCTGCTAGGAAAGTATTTCACATGACATCTGTCTGCTGGAAAACACAAAGGCAGCTAAGCCTCAGTGTTCCTCCGGACAAATTCCCCTGGAATTTGTACAGGTCAGCTCCAGAGGAGGAAAGCAGCTCAGGACCCTGCAAGCTTATCAGCTGTTAGAAGACTGCCAGGAGCATCCACTAATCTAAGCTTCACATAATCCTTCACTGCTAAATCCTCATTCATCACCATAGAGCACAGTGAAAGGGAAATTCTGTTCTCAGAAGATGATTTGGGAGACAAAACTATTGCAGTGCTTAACTGTGCTCATCTAGTCTCCTGCTGTGAAAATCTGCATCGATGTTTAAGGCTTAAATATCCCACAATGAGAAAAGCTTCTGTATTTACATATGATTTGAAGATTAACCTGCCTGGATTTGACTGTTAATAAGCTTATTGTAAGAGCTCCAATGGTATGTGTGGAGGGGAGAGAAGGCAGGTTCTCCCACAAGTTATCAAAGAGCTCTCTACATGATAATGAGATATTTCTTTGGGAATCAGAGGTATTTCCACATATTCTTCTAACCTCCACATTTGTCTTATTCCAAGTCTTTTATTTGAACTTGGAGTACTGTCAGTACCTGGGACGGGAGTACTTGGACCTGGAGTACTGCATCCAGTTCTGGGGTTCCCAGCTCAAGAAGGACATGGAACTGCTGGAGTGGGTCCAGAGGAGGCCATGAAGGTGATCAGAGGGCTGGAGCACCTCCCCTGTGGGGACAGGCTGAGAGAGTTGGGGCTGTTCAGCCTGGAGAAGCGAAGGCTCTGGGGAGACCTTATAGCAGCCTTCCAGTACCTGAAGGGGCTACAAGAAAGCTGGGAAAGGACTTTTTACAAGGGCTTGTAGTGATAGGATGAGGGGAAAGCTGGAAGAGCAAACCAGGGGAAAAAATGCTAAAAAATGGGAAAAAGGCAAGAGTAAGAGATAGCAGGCCTTTGCTTCTCTTGGCTATGGATGCTAAGGAAGCAGTTTCAGCCCAGTATCTGTCAGAACTCAGGACAGATTCCATTGATCCCGTTGCAATCTGCGTTTGCAGCTGAAATGAACAGTGGGGAAATCAGTGCCTGCTTTTGTTCACTCATTTGGAGACTGCAATTATAAACCCTGGGGGTTCCTTTGCCCACAACAATAGAGAACTGCAACATTTCTCTGATGGTGTAAACAAGATGCTGACCTGAAAATGAAGGCAAATAAACCAATTTATAATAAATAACTGACATGGAAAAAAGAAAATCTTTATCTATCTCCACATGGATATTAGATGGGGTGCAAATCCAGGTGACCTACATAATGATTTGGGAGGTTATAGATGTTCTTCTTGATGCATATGTGGGAGAATAGCTCAGTTTCTAATTACTCTCTGAAATTAATTACTCTTCGAAAGCAACGACAGACTTGATCACCTTTCTCAGCCACATAATGGTTGCCTCTTCAAATGCCACACAGTATCTTCTACAAATGTCTCACTGCAGAACTCTGCAATAACCTGGAGAACTAAACATGGACTTGGCAACACGACTGCAACTGGAAGAGTTGCCTGGGACTGGCAATTGATTTAGCAGCACATAAGAGAGCTTCCCTCAGTTTTAAAGAGAGCAAAATGAATGAGGCACACTGGTGATTCTTGTGACACACTATATCCCTGATGGCATACACTATTGACACTACTGAGATGGATGGGATCTCTACTGAACCATCTTGGGGAAAAAAACCCAACAGAATCAAAATCATAGCATGCTTCGGGTTGGAAGGGATCCTCAAAGGTCCAACCCTGATCCAGTGAGTAAGGACATCTCAACTAGATCAGGTTGCTCAGGGCCCCCCCAAGTTTGACCATGAATGTCCCCAGGGACAGAGCCTCAACCACATCTCTGGGTAACTTGTTCCAGTATTTCACCAACATCATTGTAAAGAACTTCCTGCTAATGTCCAACCTAAACCTACTCTACTCTAGTTCAAAAAAAAAAAAACAAACACAACAAAACAGAAATTGAGAAAGACCAGAAACATCTGAGTCAGATTTTTTCTTATCTCCTAGCAGCAGCAAGAGAAGCTCACTGTGAGCTACAGATGGAGCAGCCTAGCTTGGTGTCCCAGTGTTTTTGGCCATCTCTTATCTGCAGTACACTGCAGAAACACTCTGGTTATTTAGTTGGGCAATGCTGGATTTTTATGCTCACATATTTTTTGATAGTTCTATTAGTAATGTACAATCTGTGCTCACATTATCAGTATTGTTTGCATTCTTGTGGTCTTCTCAGATCTTTCTGAGACTTCAGGGTGTAGACAGCTAGCTGCCTGGGCACAACACCAAGGCAGAACGAGAGGCAGCAGTGCCAGCAGTGAGCAGACAGTTGTAGCTATGCCTCCTCAGCTCAGGTATACTTTATCCTTCCTCAGCTTTGCAGACCGCCCCATATTTTGCCAGAGCTCTGAAAGTTCAAGAGCAAATCTGAGTACATCAGGTGGAAAGAACCATTAGAAACTCAGAGATCCCTACCTGCACCTGCCACTTGCCTGCTTCTGGGTGTAAATCAAGGTGTTCACCATCATAGGTGTTTCCCTAAAACATTTGGCATCTTCCCATCTGAAAGATCCTTATCCCTTCCCATCTTCAATTAATAAAATCAGGTCTGTTAACTCAGTCTTTTTAAACATACCTGAAACAACCTCACAGGGCTGTAAAAGTTGTTCCTGGGCATTTGAGCTGTTCTAGCCTCACCAGTTTTTTTCACAGCTCAGCTGAGAAAATACCTGAGATACCTTAAATACTTGCTGGAGCTCCTGTTTTCTGAGCTCTGTGTGAAGAACAGCACCAAAAGGTACACGCCAGCACAGAACAGCACAGCCTGCATTGCGAAATCTCAACCATATTAAAAAACAGAGCACTGACAATCAGCATGTACATAAAAAGGAGACATCCCAGCGACAGACAAGCAAATAAATGACAAAAAGACCAATAGTTGAAGATGAGAACACAGAATGAGCACACCAAACTGCTCCCAGAAATATTTTAGTTTTCCAGATGCATAATTGAATCCTTAAAGCAAATAAGGGAGAAAATTCAATTTGGACATAAACCATCACCTTCCTCATCTCACTTTGATGAAAAACAAATTACTGTCAGCCCTGTGCCCAACCCCTCTTCTGCAGGACTTCATTTACAAAAACAAGCACTCACGTGCTTCTCTTTGTCCTTCTCCAGAGAAGGTCATGTAATGGAAAGATCATCAAAGCAGTAAAAAAGCTTTTTCTACCAGAAAAATGCCTATGATGAAAACTACAATAGACAGGCAAAGCAGCTGTCAGTAGGTAGCCACCCAAGGCAGGCAGGAGAGGACCAAAAGGCAACAGCTGTGGAAGTATAGTATGGAAATCCTCTTGGGTTCTTCACTTCTTAGTGCTGGGAATTTTGAATTCTGCAGCAGCTCCAAGCTGCATCCAGATTGTCCCTCAATCACAGGCTCACAGAACAGTTTGGTTTGGAATGGACCTTCAAAGATTATCAAATCCACCCTGCCATGGGCAGGGGCATTTTTCACTAGATGAGGTTGGTCAAAGCCCCATTGTGTTGGAGTAAAGGTGCAGCATACTGGAGCTTGTAAGATCATCCAAATTATTTATGAAGCCTTTAGAGAAGAGTGTGTCAGTTCTTCCATCACAGTCCAACATTGACGCTGGTGTGACCAACACTTCCACAATGAACACAGCCAGGCCCTGCTGCAGTAAATCTGCTTAGTACTTGTCTGCTTGTCCAAAGCAATTCAAGTTGTATTTTTTACTTAACAAGGAGGTCCTCTGGGTGGCACAGAATGTAGCAGTGCACACAAACCACTTCAACCTCCCACCATTTTAGGAGCATGTCTGAACAAATGGCATCATAACAGCTTCCTTACTCGTCTGCTACCCTCTTCTGTCCCCATGGAGCCAAAAGCTCTACCAGTTTATCTACACACCAAACATTCCACCAGCAACCTGCTCCTCTGGCTGATACAAATCAGTGCCCTGGCTGGGATCCCAACCCCACCCCACAAGAATGCAGTTGGTCCTGCAGAACTGCCTTTGCAGCAGGGCTTCTCCCAGCACCACTGGGCAGGTGAGGCATAACCATCTTTTCACTTGTTGCAGATTTAGTCAGGCCACAGGAAGCCTGGAACGTGGACACAGCTGAAGTTAAAGCAGCCAGAAATAATGGAAACAGAGAAATGGCTTAAAGCCATCTTTGTTCTGACCCTTTTTCTCTTCCATCAAGCACCATTGGGACCAAACATGTTCCCGGCTGCTATCTCTCACTTAGTACAGCAGTCTATGGCTGGCTAAGCCTTTAAAATACAATCCCAGTGCACTCCTGGATGCCACTCCAGCTCAACAAATATCATGAGGAGTTTGTTCAGCTGATGAACAGGAACACCAGTAAAAACAGGGGAGAGGATGGTGTTGGAGTGAAGACAAACATCACTCAAGTAAAAGCACCCTGATGCAACTCAGAGGCTTACGGCTCTGCTTCCATGTTATGGAAGCAATCTGCTTAGCTATACAAATAACTAAGATGGGTAAGTAAATAAATAAGAATAAGGGTGGGCTGCAGAAAAGCAGCTAGACCATGGCCCCTTTGGTATTTTGGAGGTTGCTTAGCAACAGGCTGGCTGCTGCAGGGCTAAAGTAGCATGAAATTAGCAGCTTTTTGGCAAAAGACAAATTGAATGTAAAACTGGGGAGGTGGCCTTTGAGTGGCAGCGAGGAGAAGAGCATTAACTGGTGAATCTGATATGGGGGACATCTTTTACGAGTGTTTCCTAAGCGTGGAGGATCTTTAATTAACATGGCAGCCAAGGGGCTTTGTCCTGGCTGGGCACTGATAAATTCCAGAGCGCGCCTGGCAAGTTAATAATTCAATCTTGATAAAAATGATGTCCCTTACAGTCACTTCATGGGTTAATTACTTATTAACGATCTTAAATAGCTCAAACCCAATCATATCAGGCTATTCTTGCTCTATTAGTGGCAGCTGACTATCTGCCATGTTCTTGGTTGCAGTTATCTAATGTATTTCCCAGTCATTTCAGGTCTAGGTTATCTTGAGACCATCTCTGCATTCACTTAAAAGAATTTACTCCCTGTAAATCCTTCGAGGCACTGAAATTCAACAGCATAGATCCAAGTATGCCCTTATTACAAGAAGGACATTGATGTCCTGAAGAGGAGCCAGAGAAGTGCAACAAAACCAGTGAAGGGTCTCGGGAACAGGTCTTGTGAGGAGTGGCTGAGGGAACTAGGATTGTTTAGTCTGGAGAGAAGGAGGCTGAGGGAAGACCTCACTGCTCCCTGCAACTCCCTCAAAGGAGGTTGGAGTGAGGTAACAAGTGATACAAGAGAAGTGGCCTGAAGTCACACTGCGGGGAGGTTTAGAATGGGCATTAGAAGAAACTGCTTCACTGAAAGGGTTCTCACACACTGGAACAGGCTCCCCAGGGAGGTGATGGTTGAATTGCAGTCCCTGGAGGTGATTAAATGATACAGAGATGTGCTGGGGCCCATGGATTAGCACCAGACTTGGCAGGGTTAGAGAATGGTTGGACTCTATGACGTTAAGGTCTTTTCCAACCAAAACAATTCTATGATTCTGTAATTCCTCTACATAAATTGCTTCTCCAGCTTTCTGAAACAACAACACATGATGCAGAGAATCATTATACAGGTAGCACCTGGCTTAGGTTGGAAGGGACCTTAGAGATCATCTACTCCAACCTCCTCACCATGGGCAGGGACGCCTCTCAACTTGACTCAGCTGCTCAAGGCCCCACCCAACCTGGCCTTGAACACTGTCAGAGAGAAATGAGAACAGCAAGAACATGTATACACACTTCATGGAAGGCTTAAATGGGAGTTTTGAATGAAAGATTTTTCTGGGTCACTTATTCTGGAGCCAGATTGTACCAGTTAATTGTTTTCCACTGCTAACTTGGCATGAAGCTTGTCCCTGGCAGCAAGACACAACCCATGTGGCAGATGATCCATCCGAAGGTGGTGTAGAATGGTGGCTGGGTCAGGAGAGATGCTAAGTGGCTTGTCCAGGCATGAAACTGGAGGAGGGAAAGAGAAAACAGTGCCCCTTTCCCCTGCTTTTTACACAGAGCAGCAGTAACTTACTTTACTCCCTGTGTACAGACTAGCTTGTATTTGTGTGGCATTTCAGAGACCAAGTAAGACCTAGGGGCCTGTGTGTGAACCAAATTTACTTGGAGCAGAGAAACTTCTCACCCACATTTCATCCTCCTTCATGCCCAACACAGCATTTAATCATTCCTGTGACTGGGGTGGAGCACATCCAAGCCTTCACCAGTGCCATCAGTAGTAAATTAGATACTATAGAGCAGCTTGGCTGTTCTCAATCCTTACCATTTTCAGAATGATTTCAAGGTCCTTGGGGGCTGTGCATAAAGAGCCTTTGGCAGTTTTGTTTTCCTGTTTGTCTGGAGTTGAAATGAAGGCAAGTGAGGCTCAGTGATGTGACACTTAGGCGAGATGCCCTCCATTTCCTTAATGAGCCTATTAAGAGATCTATCAAAGGTGAAATGACAACTCTCAGAGGAAAGACACAGAGAGAACTGACTGTGCTGAGACATTCCCAGCACATGTATGCAAGACAACAACCTCTAGGCTACAACAGCTCACTGGAACAATGTGATCCCATTGCTGGAGAAACACATTGACCTTGATATTTTCCTTTTTGCAAGGCCAGAGTGAGCTGTGCCTGAGCATATAGCTTCACCATCACTGCAGCTTCTCCTCTTCCAGAGAACAGAGAATAAAATCCTGCTTCACAGAGCTGCTGTGAAACATTCATCTCTAGGGGATTTGGAGAGTCAAGAAGCTGATGAAACTGTTAGTGCTCCCTGAACTTGAGCAGAATGAGTGACTGAAGGGAGATAGTCTTGGTTTAGGTCACAAGAACCAAACACTGTCAAAACTCAAAAGGAATTTTATTCTGCACTTTCCTAAGTGAGTCCTTGCAGGTGTGCATCCAGCATTTAACCTTCCCAAGAAGATTGAAAAACACTGCTGTATTAATACAAATACCCTGGTTATCAGGCACACAGCAACTGGCTCACACCCCTCTCCACAAGAAGGTTTTATTTAAAAGGTTAACCAGGACCCAATACTACACAATTTCCAGTGCTTAGCCCCATTTTATGGGGAAGTGGTATGACTTACATGGCTAGTATCTGTGTGCAATGCCTGTTGAACCTGGCTCACCTATATATGCTGGCCTAAAGGTTCAGTGTGATACAGACAGGCTGCAGGCTCCCTCACCCTCGTACCACCAGTACCAGCAGCATAGGGCAGCAAGACAAGTTACAGAGGGATGAGCACAGAAGTGTTCCCTTCCCTTTGCAAGATGGACAGATGAGGCAGCTGCTCAGCTGTGACGTGAAGCAAGCACAGAAGCAGAGCCGGGGAGATCACAAGTACTGGAAATTACTGGAGAAAAGAATTCATAAGTGAAGGTGCAGACAAGCCTGAATCTTGTAGTTCTGACTGTGCATGAAGAGTGGAAAAAAAGGAAGCAGGAAGAGCAAATACCATCAGCAATACTTTGGAATCTGAGGGAGAAGAAAATGCATGCTTATTTCTCTTCAAATGTCACTCTGTGTCAACTGTCATGGTTTCCAGACTTTCAGATCTGAATTATCTTGTAATTGCTTCCTGTTTGGACCAGGTCACAAACCCCAAATCTCAGTCCTTTCCTACATTACAGTCTGCTCTATGCTGTTTACACTCCTGCAGCAGCCAAGTCGCCTTTTCTGATGTCAACAAATTTCCCTTCAGAATAAAATGATGGTTTAGGTCCATTAGTGCAGTGTAAGGCACATTAAAACGTTAAGAGCCATCATTACTGATCACTCCAAGAAGCCTCCTGCAGCACAGGCCTCTTTACCCTCTTGCTAATCCTTACAATTCACTTTATGTCATAAAAGCAATATAAAGGCAACAAATATGAAACCCAGACCTATGTAACCTTATGAGAGGACGTTTGCCCTCATCACTGAGCAAAGATGTGTGAAGTCCCCTACACAGGGGTTCATTTCTCATTTTTTTCTACCCCTCTCTCTGCATCCAAATTCCTGTGACAGTATATATCTCGAGTAACATCTCTGCATCACGGATCAAAGGCTGAAAACTCTACAAGGCACAGAGATAAATAGTGCCCTTGCTTAAACAGGCAGCATGTAAACACTGATTGTGACAAAGTCCTTCTGCATGACATTATTGTTCCTGACATTTGTGGATGTCAAAGTTGTACAGATGGAAGGAAAATTAAAAGGGACTCTTTGCTGTTCCCAGGAGAGCCAGGGCTCCCAACCAGCCCCCATGTGAGCTCTCAGCCCAGAAGTGAGACTATAAATGTGCTGCTCATTTCCTGCTTGCTTCAGCCATCAGGGTCTCAGCCTGTCTCTGGAGGAGAAGCTCCCTGATGGAGAGAGATTGATGAGAGTGAGCAGAACATGAGATGGACTCTGGCACAACCCACAACCACCCATCCTCCCTAATTCACCTCAGCAATTAGTGCTGTGCCTGGGATGAACCCTTTCCCTTCAGGCTTGCAGGTCCTCTGCTGTTAGACAGCAAGAGGAGGAGGTTTGCAAGGGTTATCAAGTGCAGGAAGTGCCTCCTTCATCTTCACACCCCCAGTCCTGACCAGGCATGTCTTTGTCATGTCCTGAAGTGCTTGGTTTGTCACGTTGTTTGAAGAATCACACACTGGTAGATGTTGGAAGGGACCTCTAGTCCCATCCCCATGCTAGAGCAGGATGCCCAGGATCACAATGTCCAGTTGCCAGAGAAGCTAGCCCTGCCACATCTCAGGACAGAGCGAAAAATGGATTCCCCTGGGCTAGAGAGATGCTTGCCTGCGCAAGAACTCCTCATCAAAAGGTCCTGCTCAGAAACAACTGTCCCAAGCTAGGTGCTGCTTAATTACCACCTCTGTCCTCAGAAAGGGACACACCCTGCTTCATGTTGTGCTTAGAAAAGGAAAAAACAAGTTAGGAAACACCCTTGGAGGTTGTTCATTACAACACAAACCTAAACTTCTTTGTGTCACAAGAGAGACAAGGGCCAAATTCGCCTCCAAGCTTCCTGCTGCTATGAGAAGCAATATGGTTTGTGTCCATACAGACCTATGTAATTGTGTAATGGTCTGGAGGAGCTGCTGTAATGAAGAAAATCTTGAGCTGGGATCTATATCCTGAAGGCACCAAATTGCAGCCCCTTTCATTTCCACTGGGTGAATAATGAAATCACACTTACTGCCTTCAGGACTATTTAAAATTTGGAAGTAATGCAACAAGGTGATAATATTTTTTTTTCTCCATTCTGACAGGTCGGGTGGATGGTAAAGTCATCAAAACTAACAGCCTGACAATAAATTCTTGTCTTTCATTGACAGCAGGAAAAGAGCCCAAAGTGGGGAAGATGAAAATAGTTTCTCAGAAGGTTATGGAACACAACAGCTGGCAAGAGGCTACCTTTGGGAGAGTGTCAGCAAGCAGAACAAAGCTTCCTCGTTAGGCAGTTAGGGATCAAAGGCCTGATCCGTTTCCAATTCCTGCCACTGCTCTCAGCTAGCTGAAGCATAATCAATACTCCCCACTGTGTGAAGACGGAGCAGCCCAGGTGGCACCATCGGGTGGCTTACTCAGACTGCCATGAAATTGCTCCTCGTCAGGATGCACGGTAAGGTCATCAATCTTGTGCTTTAAGCCACAGGTTAACAAAAGGGTTTCTGAGATTAGAAAAGAGCTGCTCAGACATTTATTTGACTCTGCTAAGAACTTTAGCTGTAGTTTAATTTCTTTTTTCAGAGGTCGAGGCCTTAAACTCTGATTTGGGAAAGGAGTGGTGAGGACCCCTCCAGGCTGGTGCAATGTGCCACTGCAGCTGGGCTGGAGGGCTGCTGGAGCTGAGACTTAACTGGGTTATCTCTCTGAAGTGCCCAGGGATTCTTTGTAAAAGAGAAAAGAAAAAGATATCATTCAGAATGATTCTGCTCTCATATGGCCAAGGAGCAGCTCCTGGGGAGCTAATGCAGAGGAAATGGCCCCAAGTTGCACCAGGGGAAGTTTAGGTTGGAGATTAGGAACAATTTCTTCCCCAAAAGGGTTGCCAAGCCCTGCCCTGTAACAGGCTGCCTAAGGCAGTGGTGGAGTCCCCATTCTTGGAGGGATTTCAAAGCCGTGTAGATGTGGTGCTGAAGAACATGGTTTGGTGGCAACCTGGCAGTGCTGTGTTAGTGGTTGGACTCAATGATCTCAAAGGTCTCTTCCAATCAAAATGACTCCATGAATCTAGGACTTTTTCAGCTCTGTTGTCACTGTAACTGGGTGACTCAACACACTATCTTTGGGCCTGAAGCATGCACACACACTGGGTTTGTGCCTATACTACCAGATTTATGATTATTTATTATGCTGATTAACTGCTTGAAGATGACATTTTCTGGGTTTTTTTTCTTAGCTTTTGAACTTCTCTTGCACAATCAAATTTTGGTTAAGAATTATTGTCAAGGAAATTGCATTAAGCAAGCAAAGGAAGCTGAAACAATAGCAAACAGACACGATAACATAATAAGGACCTGATCTTCATCTGCTGCTTGAACAACTGAGTAGAAAAATCAGATAGATGGTCAAGGCATCCCAGCAAACAGATGACTAGGAGTGACTTTTAACTTTTCCCTATTGTTTTAATTTTTGTTGCAGAGACAGGGAAAGTGTGAGCAAAGAGGAGAAGCAACCTGTCACACTCCACAACAGCTTCCACAACCCATCAGCACACCTTTAGGGCTGTGGGTGCCCATCCGGAAGAGCCAGGAGTGTAACAGCACTGATGAACTTGGTGGCTATTTATGGTGGAGCTATAGCATGAGTGAATAAGGAAAGAGCAACTGATGTCATCTACCTGGACTTGGGTGAAGTGTTTGACACTGTCCTGTGTGACATCCTAGTCACCAACTTGGAAAAGCATGAGCTTGAGGGGTGGACCACTTGCTAGATAAAGAATTGTCTGGATGGCATCACTCAGACAGATGTTTGGATGGAGACCAGTGGGAAGTGATGTCCCTCAGGGGTTGGTACTGGGACCAGTGCCGTTTAACATCTTTGTCAGTGACATGGACAGTGAGATTGAGTGTATCCTCAGCAACCTTGAGGGTGACACCAAGCTGTGTGGCTTGGCTGACACGCTGGAGGGAAGGGATGCCATCCAGAGGGACTTGGACAACCTCATAAAGTTCAACAAGGCCAAGTTCAAGGTCCTACACTTGGGTCAGGACAATCCTAAGCACAATATAGTTTGGACAAGGAGTAGCTTGAAAGCAGTCTCAAGGAGAAGGACTTGGGGGTATCAGTTCATAAAAACTCACCATGAGCCAGCAGTGTGATATTGCATCCCAGAAGGCAGCCATGTGCTGGGCTTCATCAAAACAAGTGTGACCAGCAGGACAAGGGAGGTGATTCTCCCCCTGTACTCTGCTCTTGTGAGATGATCAGAGAGCTGGAGCACCTCTTACAGGGACAGGCTGAGAGAGTTGGCACTGTTCAGCCTGGAAAAGAGAAGGATCTGGGGAGACCTTAGAATTGCTTTCCAGTACTTGAAAGGGGCTACAAGAAAGCTGGGGAGGGATTTTTTACAAGGGCTTGTAGTGATAGAACTGGGGGAAATGGATTGAAGCTTGAGGAGGGTGGATATAGACTGGAGATAGGAAAAAATTCTTTACAATGAGGGTGGTGAGACACTGGAACAGGTTGCCCCCTCCTTGGAGATGTTCAAGACCATGCTGGATGAGGCCTTGAGCACCCTGGTCTAGTGGAAGGTGTCCCTGCCCATGGTAGGAGGTTTGGAACTAGATGATCTTTAAGGTCCCTTCCAACCCAACCCATTCTATCGTTCTATGACCTTCTGCAGTCAGAGGCTGGCTGATGTGGCCATAGGTGCCACCTTCTTGCCTAGGTGTTCTAGTATTGTATGGACAATGCTCCTTTACAAAGGCATTTTTTCAGATGTGAACAACAGAAACCAGCCAAACACCACGGCACCACTGAAACATCTGTGAGAGAGCAAAGCCACACATTTTCATTCTTAAACAGCATGAAACACCTCTGCAAATGGAGATAAATACACCAGGACATTTCTATAGAGCACTTTAATTGGATTCTCCAAAGCCTCTGGCATACAGCTCTTTACCTCTGGTTACCAGCCTGAGGCAATTTATTTATGCCCAAACACAAACAAATTAAACAACATTAATAATTTAACCCTATGTTCACTATACTACTTTTTCTTCATAAGAGAAACAAGGCATAATATGGTAAAATAAAAGTAATTAAGTGTAGGATATCAGGGAAACATAGAATGGCTTAGGCTGGAAGGGACCTTGGAGATCATCTACTCCAACCGCCCTGCCATGGGCCTCTCAACTAGAACTGCTTGCTCAAGGCTTCATCCAACCTGACCTTGAACACCTTCAGAGAGGAGGGCATTCACACCCACTCTGCACAACCTATTCCAGAGTCCTACCACCCTTGCACTGTAGAACTTCTTCCATTTAAGCTCCCTTAGCTTAAAACCGTTCCTCCTTGTCCTCCTGCTAGACACTTATGAAAAGTCCTCTCCAGCCTTCCTGTAGGATTCCTTCAGGTATTGGAAGGCAGATCTAAGGTTCCCCCGGAGTCTTCTCTGGGCTGAACAACCCCAACTCCCTCAGCCTATCCTCATAGCAGAGCTGCTCCATCCCTTGGATCATCTTTGTGGCCCTGTGGACTTGCTCCAACAGCTCTGTGTCCTTCTTATGCTGGGGACACCAGAACTAGATGCAGTTTTCAAGGTGGGGTCTCGTAAGAGCAGAATAAAGGGGCAGAATCACCTCTCTTGACCTGCTGGCAACACTCCTCTCAATGCAGTTCAGGATACGATCTGCCTTCTGGGCTGCACAAGGGTAATGCTGGCTCATGGTGAGCTTCTCATCAACCAACATCCCCAAGTCTCTTCAGAGCTACTCTCAACCCACTCTGCACCCAGCCCGGATTTGTGGCTGTGATTGGCCTGACCCAGATGCAGGACCTTGCACTTTGACTTGTTGAACCTCATGCAGTTTGCACTGGCCCACTTTTCCAGCCTGTCAAGATCCTTCTCTATGGCATCCCTGCCCTCACGTGAGACCACCACACATCTTGGTGTCGTCGACAAACTTGCTGAGGGTGCACTCAATGCCACTGTCCATATCACTGAAGATGTCAAACAGCACTGGACCCAGGACAGACCACTGAGGAACTTCACTTGTCACTGGTCTCCACCTGGACATCGAAACAAAGCAATGAGGAGACCCTAAAAATGTGATTATTGTTCTTATGCACCCAGCTCAACTTCCACTCCAAAAAACAGCCCAGCAACTGCTCGCTGAATTTAACTTTGAACAGCATCAATAATGGCAAAAAAATGCCTGGGGTTTGTAATGGGAAGTTGTTAAGAGGGTCCTCAGTTCTGAGAGCTGCTGTGAGGGCAGAGCTCTGCATTTCTAAAATGCACATAGGAACCTTTTCTATACTTACTTTTCTTTGTGTGGTTGTTTTCAAAGCACAGAAATTCAACTGCAGATGCCTCAGAACTCAAACACCAGCAAAATGCATAAGGAAATTGTTTCCAATGGCTTTTCTTTGCTTATTTTGCAAAACCCCTCAAGGGAAAAGAAAGGGAATGTTGTTAGGCTTTGCCTTCCCCCTTCCAGTGATTTTTAAGTGTAGCTTCAGGTCTCACTTTTGCATGCTGCTTCAGAATTTGTCACTTCATTTCATCTGTCAAAAACCAAATGAAATGCAACAAATATCTGATCCCAACTGTTCTCTGAGATACTGAGAATGAATCACTGGTTTTTACCCCAAGCCACTGCAGGCTCTGGATTACCTGAGCTTTCCAAAACATGGCCATGACTTCACAGAACCACAGAATTGTTGGGGTTGGAAGGGACCTCGAGGATCATCTAGTTCCAACCCCCCTGCCATGGGTAGGGACACTTTCCACTAGATCAGGTTGCCCAGAGACCCATCCAGCCTGGCCTTAAAAGTTTCCAGGGATGAGACTTCCTCCACCTCTTTGGGTGACCTGTTCCAGTGTCTCACCACCCTTATGGTGAAGAAGTTCTTAACATCTAATCTAAATCTACCCTACTCTAGCTTGGATCCATTCCCCCCAGTGGTATTACCATGCAACACCCTAAAAAGTCCCTCCCCAGCTTTCTTGTAGGCCCCCTTCAGACACTAGAAGGCCACCATAAGGTTTCCTTGGAGACTTCTCTTGTTTCTAATAACTTTTAACATCTGCAGAAATAAAATAACCACAGTAAGTTCTGAGAGAGATACAGATCAGCAAGACTGACTGAACAAGACTCATGGCATTTTTTGCCCAAACACATATATTCTAACATTTCTAGGGGTAGAAATAAAAGAGAATTCTTGTTGTGGGAGCTGAACTCCCAACAGACAACAGAGCTTCTTCCCCCAGTGTTCAGAGGGGTGAATGTGGAGCTTCTTTGGTCACGGGAATTGACTTCTAGAAAAAGAAATAAACACAGTATTCTTCAGCGATGTGCTTCAAAAAGAGTTCTCACGGATAGCACAGAGACAAAGGCTAGCAAGGGTTGCTGCACCTTGGCCTCAAGGTCTGTTCTATGTGAAGAACTCAATTTCATCAGCTACCACTCTGCTACTTACTGCTGAGCTGATGCCTGGTTCCTCAGATCTGACTGCCTGAAAGAGGTCCAAGAGAAGCACAGATAAATTTTCACCTCCGGGATTGTTTCTCCATCTTAAGCCTCAACAGTTTTGTTGATGCTAAAGACAATATCAAGGAGCATTTTTGGCCAGCATAAATATGAGGCACGGAGCTCGTTTCTAGGCATTTCTGCATCTGTATTTTCACCTACAGGTCTTTCTCCACAAAATGTGAACGCCTGTGGTTTTGTTCGTTTTAATTATGGTCCTAAGTGCTGATCCTGGAATACATTTATTCTTTTTCTGAAGCTCTGTCTCTAGAAAGGCTACCATCTTACTGTGAGAACAAGAGGTACTGCAAACCTATGAGGCTTGACAAGGCTCTGGGCAACCTGATCTAGTCGAGGATGCCCCTGCTTACTGCAGAGGGGGTTGGACTAGATGAGCTTTGGAAGGTGCCTTCCAATCCAAACCATTCTATGGTTCTAAAGAACAACTAAGATGACTACTACACTGACAACAGTAACTCTAGACACTCTGCTATTGCTTGACATACAGACCACTGGAGGTAGAAAACTTCTTAAAGAACATTTTCACATGTCACCTTAAAGGAGACTAGTCAACCCTCCAGTCAACCTGCATCTGGGATTCAGATGTGTCCAGTTCAGCTGGGGAGAAATGTTCCCTTCCTCTTACTCACACAGCTGAGTTATTCTAGGCAAACTATGGGAGAGAAGGCAGAAGACAGAACTATCAAATGGTGTGACTCCCTGCCACCTTCAACTATTGCTCTCTGTACTATTTTGAGAATCAAGGATGGAAAGGAGCTGAGATTCATGCAGTATCCAAGCAGCTCAAGCCAAAAGACATCCAAGTGTGCTTTCCTTCTTCCGTTCAACACCTGCCATCCTGGAAAGCCATGGCTTCTGGTGGCATGGAGGTGGACAAAACCAATTTAGGTGGCCCGGTGGACCATGGAACAGTTTTCCTACGTCCCATTCACCTTACTGAATTAAACCACTAATACTTTGGACAAATCCCTTCATGCTATACACTGTGATACAATTGCTGGGGATACAGGCAATGAATATTTCTATCATTTTTCCACCTCAAACTTCCATCCTCTAAGAGATCCTTCCCAAATATTTGTACATAGCTAGGTTGCAAGGTTACTTTAGATGGTTAAAATGTGATTATATTTAACTATTAATAATAAAATCCTGTTCCTTCCCTGTTGAGAGAAAATAACAATAAACTTGATTTAGTTTACAATGCCAACTTAGTGTGAATGAAAAAAAACAACAAACCAAACAAACAACAAAAACTAAGTAAACCAAACCAAACCAAATTAGTTTTATTAATGCTTAATCACCATAAAAATACAGTTTCACTACTAGGTAACATGTCTGCTCACTCAAAGCCAGATATTCAGAGTTCAAATAAATATTTCATGGCCAAAATTAGTTGGGTTTTTTTTGGTGGGTTTTGTGTTGTTCTTTGTGTTTGTTTGTTTGTTTTTTTTTTAATGTGTGACAATTTCTATGTTGTTAACAGTTATTACCAAGATTACAATAATAATGTCCAAGTCCACTGTACGGAGTTTAATCTGACTTTCAGGTGCCAGCTCACTACGCTACAAAGCCAAGCAGAAGGAAGAAAGTGGAAAGACAGAAGAAGCATTAAAAAACATGACCCTCCTTACAAGGACAATTGGATCCTGCACTTGGGAGATAAGGGTGCAGACACAGTAAGTGGAATTGATCATTGGCTTTTAATAAGAAATGGCATCCAGGCACAGCAAGCTTTTCTATAGATCTAAACATAATTCTTTTCAATTTGGCTCAGCCTTTTCTTGAGAAGTTGAGAAATGAGCAATTTTCCCCCTGTCCTTTATATTGGAAGATTAATTAGATATATCACTGGTAGAACCAGAGACATAAAAGGCTTGTGCAGCTTCATACCCCTTCCTGCAGTTATCTCCTTTGCTTTTCTGTTGTGTTTCTGTTGTCTCTCTGCCTCTCACAACAGGAAAACCCCTCAAGTATGTGGATAAATACATATACATGCATATAAACACAGAGGGAATGCACTAGAAAGAACAGGGAGAGCAAGTGAGCTATTTTTACTCCTTCCCATTGATCTCACATAAATCAATATGTAATTCCCTGTTAAACCATGCCTGCAAAATTGTCCTGCAGCAGCAGAGGCGTGAATAAAGTGAGTCACCCACAGCAGTAAGGTGTCAACTTCAAAACACCAGTTTGAATTCAAAAGATTTAAGTTGCAACATTATTAAAGTAAATCTGTTTTAAAACTAAGTGAAGAGCAATTCTGAAATGTGAAAAAAGCTTAGCACAGCTCCTGCTACCTTGGCCTTTTCTTTCCAGCTCTGCTAGTGGAGCTCTTCTCCATGAGCCATACAAGAGTCCTGGTGCAAGCCACAACTGTGGGTGCAACCAGGTGAGATCAATAATGTAGGTTTACATTTTTACTAGCTATGAGGAAGAACATTTTTGCATTAAGGATGGTGAGACACCAGCCCAGGTTGCCCAGAGAGGTGGTAGATGCCCCATCCCTGGAACCATTCAAGGTCACACTGTTTGGGACTCTGAGGAACCTGCTCTAGTTGATGACGTCCCTGATGACTGTGAGGGTGTTGGACTAGATGACTTTTAAAGGCCCCTTCCAACCCAAACCAGTTTGTGAGTCTGTGATAACCTCATCAGCACAGTGACACATGACACAAACGTGTCTGCTTGCTTTGCACTGAAAAAGCCACCAGTTCTTCTCAAAGCCACTTGCTCATCTCACTCAAAGTACTGAAAGTAGCAACCCTGTAATGCTGCTGGGACTGCGGGGGAGTCTTATTTGTCCAAGGAGGGGACAGACATACATGGTTCGGAAGCAGTTTCTCTTAGAATGTTGATAGAGCAGGTCTCTCATGCACCAATGGTGATGAAAGATCAGACAAGGAGCCACTGTAAGCCCTGAAGCCACATAGAAGATATCATTACAGATGCTGTCCTGTAAACAGAACATTCCTCCCTGCAGGTTCCTCGACTCAGGTCCTGCACAGCCTATCCCATATGTTTCTTCACTTTCACTTGGCATGAAGAGTGAAAACCTATAGTTATCTTCCCAGTATCTCTCTATCTATCTGCCTGCTACACTCAACTTAATGGCATTTCCAGAGCTGCAACCTAACACATTTGGAACGTTCCACTTCCATATCTCGCAGCACGGTGTGGGAGAAACAGGTACAACCCCCTGAATTCACTTGCAACTGTCAAACCAGGACATTTCTATACAGAGAACACCTCCCAACATGACTTATTTTCATAGAATCCTACAGTAATGGTTGCAAAAGACCTCTAAGATCAAGTGCAACCATCAACCTAACACTACCATGGCCTCCCACTCTACAACTCCACTGACTGAATTCAGATGTAAGAATGGAGGTGAGAAGAGAGATGATAGATAGGCTTCCTGTATTCAAATTAAAGGACAATTTCTTTAGGAGATACAGAGATCCCAACAAAAGAAATTGAATTACATGATGCAAAAGGCAACTGAGGAAGACATAGGCAAATATGCAGAATGTGTGTGTTGCTTCAATGAAACAGCACCATTAAACTTAACCTTCATTAATCTAGAAGAGGCTCTTCATTCATCTATGCATTTATCAAAGTGGGCTTCCATAGACATCGAAAAATCTCTGATATCCCTTGTAAAAAAGAGGAAAATTAGAAAGAAAGAAAGAAAAAGAGCCCCTTTGCCTCAAAAGCATGAGCAGATAAAGCACTGGTAATCACTCTCTGGAGTAAGACATTAGGATAATTCCTTATTCTAGAGATATAATATGCAGCTTGTTCTGGTCAGGTAGAAAATTATCATCCACAACCCCATCTTCACAACCACAATTCTTAATGACTACTCCAGGAGAAACATGCCCCTCCCTCTGTAAAGGCCATCACAAAATGAAGGATACAGACACTAAAGATTAGAAACCTAACGGGAAACAAAGGAGAACAATTCCTCATTCATTATCTCTATATTTTAATCTTTTTTTGCATTTCATTAACCCTGAAATCAGCATCTGATATCCTACTTGGAGAATTTATGTCTTTCTCCATTGTTTGACTGTTCTGAGCTAGAAAATGGGTGCAATTATTGGGCTCTGTCTGTCCTAAATGTCTCAGCAGATACCTTCACAGAATGCCAGCATGGTGGGGATTGGAAGGAACCTCTGGAGATCATCCAGTCCAACCCCCCTTGCCAGAGCAGGTTCATCTAGAGCAGGCTGCCTCGAATCACAATGTCCAGGCAGGTTTGGAACGACTCTGAAGATGGAGATTCTACCACCTCTCTGGGCAGCCTCTTCCAGTGCTCTATCACTCTCAAAATAAAGAAGTTCCTCCTCATGTTAAATGGAACTTCCTGTGGTCAAGTTTGTGCCCATTACCTCTTGGTCCTGTCACTGGGCACCACTGAAAAAAGACTGACCCCATCCTCCTGACACCCACATTTTAAGTATTTATAAGCACTGGTAAGATCCCCTCTCAGCCTTCTCCAGGCTAAAATGCCCCAAGTCCCTCGACCTTTCCTCATAAGAAAGATGTCCTAGTCCACTTATCAGCTTCATAGCCCTTTGCTGTACCCTCTCAAGCAGTTCCCTGTCCTTGAACTGGGGAGTCCAGAACTGGACACAGTACTCCAAATGAGGTTAAAGATTCACGGATTCAGTCTCTTCCACCTGAGTATATCCAAACTCTGCCAATGTTGGTTTTTTTTAGCCTAGAGAAGGTTGAGAAAGGATCTTATCAATGCTTACAAACATTTAAAGGGTGGGTGTCAGGAGGATGGGGCCAGTCTTTTTACATCTTCATTAGTGAAAGATCAAATTCAGACTTGATGAGCAACCACCATGGATAGCCCTTCCCATTCTCTACCACAGTCTACATACAATTTTCAATTAATAAGAGCTTTCTGTTGCTTTGTATTTGCAGAACCATTCTCAAGAGAGAATGATGCGGATTATTTCTGGTTTAAAAACCAGGATAATAAAACTATCACTACAAAATACTGAGATCAACTTAAAAGTTGTGAAAATAAGGGGGAAAAAACCACTATGTATTATTTCATTTGCCTTCTCTAGAACCATGCCAGCTACAGCTCAAGGGAAAAAAAAAAAAAAGAAGCAAGTAGAGGTGGACCATTACATGCTAAAACTCCTGTTTTGTTTTGCAGCAATGTGGATAAGAGAAAAAAGGCAACACTGGGAAAGATTCAGCATGAAACCTGGCCACACCATGATTGTTTTCTTATTTTTATACCTCGTAATTAGCTTAGAAAGGTGAAGAAAATACTCCACGGCACTTACTCTAAAAACATCTGGTGTTTTGCCTGCAAATACTAATACAGAAGTGAGAAGCAGCTGAAAGACACACACAGTGCCCATTCATACAGCAGAAACCACTCCCCCACACACATTTAAGGGTCTTGTTTGTGGGGTTTTTAATAGAACAAGTTTTGCTGCATTTGAGACAGACAACTGCACCTCATGCAACTTCTGCCTTCCCTCTCTGAGTGATGATTATCAAGACTGCAATTTCCTGCAATTATTAGCTCCTGTTTGCAAATAAATAGCTTGATTGTAATGTCTCATTAGAGAAACATGGAACAATGGAGGTTAGAAGGGACTTTAGGTGAACATCTTGTCTAAACCACCTCCTCACAGTAGGGTTGTTCAGGGCCAGTTGATTTTGAGATTTGCCTCAGATGGAGACTCCACAATCTCCTTGGGCAACCTGCTCCTGTGTCTGATCACACCTGACATTAATAAATAAATAATCAGCATATAAATAAAATTTGGTTTATTTCATTTTGTGCCCACTGCTTCTTGTCTGTTCACTGGACACCACTGAGAAGAGCCTGGCTTCCTACTTTTCAGTTCCTCCCACCAGGTATTTATCGACACTGAGAAGACCCCCCTGAGCTTTCTCTGCTACAGGCTGAACAGTCCAGCTCTCTCAGCCTCTCCTCAAGCTCCTGTCCCTTAATCACCTTTATGTCCCTTCATCAAGCTCTCACTGTTGTAGCTATGCTTTTCTTTTCCTGGGGAGATCAGGTCTGGACATGGTACTCCACATGTCTCTCACCAGTACTCAGTAGAGAAGGATCACTTCCTTAACCTGGTGGCAACACTCCTCCCAGTGCAGCCCAGGATACCACTTGGCCTTCTGTGCTGCAGGGGCTCACTGCTGGCTCATATTCAACCCTATGCCCACCACGACCCTCAGGTCCTTTATGGTCAAGGTAACTTCCAGTCCACTAGCCTCCAGAAGGTTGTGGTGCATGCAGCTGTTGCTTGCACTTCCCTTTGCTGAATTTCATGAGATTTCTGCTGGCCTACTTCTCCAGCCAGCTGTGGCACCTCTTGATGGCAGCACACCCATCCACTCCATCAGCCACTCCTCCCAACTTTGCGTCATCTGCAGATTTGCTAAGGGTGCCCTCTGTCCCTTCAGTTGGGTCATTAATGAAGAGGCTAAGCAGTAATGGTCCTCTAGCTGGACATCCTGCTGCTGATCACAACCATTTGAATCAAGAAACTCAGCCAGATTTCAATCCATTTCATTGCCCACTTACCTAGTCCATCTTCATTAGTTTGTCTAGAACAATCTTATGGGAGACAGTGTCTATACTTGCTATGCTTGAGATAACATTCTCACTTCTTCCGTCATACACCATTCATATGATGACAGTCACCTCATCAAAGAAGGCTATTAGGTTGGTTAAGCATGATTTATCCTTCATAAAACCATGTTGATGACTCTTGATCACCTTCTTCATTATGAGGTGATTTTCTCTTCTGCCTATCAAATACTTAATGTGCCATCTCCAGTCAGAGATTACATTCCTGTGATTCAGATTTGTTCCTCTAAGGACATTCTAGTTTGCAAAAGTGAGAAAAGTTGATCCAAATAAATAAAAGCTGTGATTGTGAAGTCAGCTCAAGCCTTGTGTGTTTTAATTTAACACAGGACTTTGAGTTAACAGAGTCAAGGCATCACACAATCACTCGGTAGGGTTGTGGAACAGAAATACTAAGAGCAGTCTGAAAGAAGGGTGAATGGAAATGTTTGCATGCAAAAGTACCAGAAGAAACAATGCAGGGAAGGGTTACAAGAACAATATGCATTGATAAGCAAGGGCATGAGTGACAGCAGTCAAGCTGGCAGATGATGAGAAAGGTCTTGCTACATCTAGACCAGAAGGCTGGCACTTTGGTGAGGCCATACCAGAGATGACCAGCCAGTTGAAGACCTGCAGCGGAGCTACAGCATGTGATCTCTGCCAGCAGAAAAGCAGACTGGAAGCCACCAACGAGAACACAGAGAAAAAAAGACAGTAATGACAGCATGCAAGCTTTTGAGGGAGAAGAACCTACCATGAGAACCAATTGACTCCCATAGACTACAAACAATTTGTCTAAAACCTAGTTTGTTTTCATCAATCAAGAGGATCCCAAGAGACATAATGAAGACTTTATAGCTGCTTTCCCTTAGCCTCATCACACACAAGTGATCCTGGGCAGACAGAAGCCCTGGTGTTTGTGCTTACATGGCTATCAGTATGAGTGGCATCTATGACAGAAGGAGCACAAATGAGTGAAAAGAGATTCATTGTAAGTAAAGATCATCCTCCCCTCCAGTAAGGTCTTGAGCTGAGTTCCCTCATATAACGTTCCTGAAAATTTTCATGTTTTCCTTGTTTTAAATAAATCACCTATGTTCAGAGTCTACTCCATAGAGACTCTTCCTAGATTAATTATCAAGAGACTGCTCAGGGGACAGTGTAGACCTCCCCATGCCTTGTATCTGAATGAAGGAATGAATTAGAATAACCTGCCTACACTCCTTACAAGGCTGAGGTGTTACTAACCTAGCAGAAAGTAACTCAGATTACTTTTTCCCATCCCTGATAAATCCAAGTCTCAGCTCTGAATTCTCTCTCCGTTCCAATAACTCCTACTAGTCCTTGTGTACTTCTGTAAGATGGAAGTGTGCCTTGACTCCAAGCCTGCTGTTCTCATCTGGCCTTTTCTCTTACAGACTGGAATTCAGGATATACGAGATCCTACATGTGCAGTAGATGCACTGTCAAATCCTTCAGCCACCTTCCCATTCATGTCAGCCAACAGCTCAGAGTTGTATTCTCTGCTTTTGAAAGGCCCCACAGAAGGCACCATGCACTGTCCACCTGCCTTAGACGCATCACAAAATACTTCCCAAACAAGACACTTCATACACACACACATCCAACACAAAGAGTTAACGAAAAAGAAACATGATCGTGTGGCACACAATAGATTTGCACAAGAAATTGAGAAAGGCAGGGCCTAGAAAACTGACAAATGTCTCTGCCAAAAAGTACCATAAGAATACCTATTTTAATGTCCCATCAGAAAAATCCACACTGATTACACAAGTATACAGCTAATTTTATTGACTTGGTAAGTCCTTAAATTACTCATTTTCAAGAACTGAGCAAAGGACTAAACACTAAACATCAAACTAGTCCTTCCCTCCCAAATACTCTCTTTGAATAGCAGAGCCCAAATCTCAAGTCCAATTGCACAGGTATATTTTTTTTGTGTGTCTGGAATAAACATCACCGCAGCAAGCATCATTCTTTTGCATGATCAAAGTTTTAACCACTATGAGAAAGCCCTTGCTTAATGAACTATAAAATGAAGCAACACAGAAGTAGATTCATATATTGAGAGATACAAAAAAGGTGGAGTGTTAGATGAGTATTCTTTCTGATGGGATGATCTCAGCCCATTATTGGGCTGCACCAAACACATTTCCCATCAGTGCTCCCACTCCAAGAAGTAACAAAAGCAATTTTTTTTAAAGATGAAATATTGATTCCATCCATAGCTATACAACATGGCTTAGTGGTGGACTTGTAGACTAGGGTTGATGATTTGACTTGATGATCTTGAAGGTCTTTTCCAACCTAAACCATTGTATTATTCTATGACAAATTCACAGTGAAAATAGCAGACCTCTCAAATGACAGCTTTATCAACCTCTTTGGCCATTTTTAACTTCCATCCACTCTCAAAAACTTGCAGTCAGGCTCCTCTAATTTGCCATCATCCATTACAAGATCAGTGTTTGTGCTCCAGATGATCACAGGAGCCTTTTGACTTGAAAGTATCCAAAGATATTCTGTCTTGCTAGGTTTGATATGCCACGAAACTAAGTTTCTGACCCAATACCAATGTATTATACAGTAATGCTTCAGAAAATAAGTATCTTCTGGTCAAAATAAACCTTTGGTTGCATGATTATCATCCATTTGATTAATTGGTTTAGTGTAATCATTGTTTATAAATCGATTAAGGAATGAGAAAGTTCTAACAATTCAATTTGTTTGATCATGCATTAGTTCTCCGTTCCAATTATTAGCTTGCACTGATGCAGACAAGGAGGGAAAAGCAAAGTGCTTTACCTCCTTTAATATAAAACCCCATGTGTGTATAAATACACAACCATATATAAAAAGTAATAAACTAATGATTTCATTACTTCTCTTTCCACTTGCTCCTGGCATTCAAATGGTTGCACCTTGCTCTTCCAGTGAAAAAACTGAGTGAAGGAGAGGAAATGAAGTCTGTCCTTACCTTGATGTTGCAAGCTTGTTCCATCAGTCTTCTGGCGTTCTCTTCAGCTCTGTACCTCTTGGGCAACTGAACCCTGAAGAATTTTAAAGCTCCTTCAAAATCAGCTTGTAGAAGGTCCTCTTTTGAGGTCTGCAATTAAACAGAGGAAAGTACTGTAAGCACTGAGAATATGCAGCCATGCTCTTTTACTGGATTTGCCATCTACTGAATGTCTTCCAAGCCAGCAATATTCACATTAGCTCAAAAGCATCCTCCTTGAAATCAGCTCTCCAACCCATCTCTCCTAAAACAAAACAGAGGCTACAGCACATCCAAGGAATGCCAGGCAGAGCAGCACCATCAGAGGACTGTAACAAAATAATGTATTTAATCCTCATATACCTGCAGGGTAAGAAAAGGATTCTGGTTCAGCCTGTCAGGATGTCACTCAGTGAGGAGGAGAACAAAACCCAAGCAAACAACAAAAACCTGGGAGAATTTATAGTATTTTCTAGAGAGCTTGTGGATTAGACCATTGCTGACTCCCCTAATGGTGCCCTAAAAAGACAATGAATGTATAGATGTATGGTTGCAGACATGAAGAGCAGAAGTATTAATGCATATGACTCATAAGAGGCATCAGCAAGTCAATGTGCAGAAGTCCGTGACACAATTTCTCAAAGAACAGTGTGCCAGAAAATGTTTTACATGCTTATTGCTGCATCTCTCATATTACTATAGCTCTCAGTGTGCTATCAAGCCAAACAGGTCAGGAAATGTTAAACATTCAACATTAATCCAGCTCTGCTACTGATGGAGTAATATGATTCACAGGGACAAATGTATTCATCTGTGGATGTACCCAGAACTATACCACCAGATTGAGCAGATATGAAATACTCAGCCTTTGGAGAGCTCATTTAACAGGGGAACAGAAATTGTGTCCAGCCAAGATATTTAGGTCATCATCTCAAACCCAGGACTGGCAGGGGGGTTGGAACTAGCTGATCCTTGTGGTCCCTTCCAACTCTGACTGATTCTATGATTCTATGATTTCAAGATCTTCAACCCAGAAAGAGTGAACAAAAAATGTATCAGCATACACACTGAGTACCACAGGGACCAGCACTGTGTATCATGGCATTACTACAAACACCTCCAGAGCAGCACAGGAACCTTTGTTTAAGGTTCATTGCTGAATTAATTGCTCAGGTACCACCACCACCATTTTCATCTGTGCTGTCTCTTGAGTAGCAAACACCCTTTGTCATTTTTTTGCCTTGCTGTATGCAGCAAGGATATTACATACACCGAGTTTCAAAGCTTGGCTCTCAACTATCTTCTCAAGCACTCAACATCTGTCTGCAACCTGAGACACCATCTTTCCAGGAAGCACATTTCAGCCAAACACAAGAGATTTGGCTCTACACAGGGAGAAATGGGAGGAACTATGCAGACTTTTAGGTGCAAGAGGTGAAGTGCAATGGTGCTGTTGTTTCTCTTGGGTGTTACATTTGGTTTAACTAAATAAAAATAAATATCAGTATCACTATGATGCAGAGAAAACTTTACTGTTATATAAAAATCTTCCCCATGCACCCTACAAACTAGCATTTCCAGTTCATTTACATTACACTAATTCTATAGATAATATGTTCTACATATAATTAATTTACATGAAAATAATTTCTATGAGAGTGTTGGGGTTGTTCAGCCTGGAGAAGAGAAGGCTCCAGGGAGAGATTATAGGAGCCTTTCAGTGTTTAAAGGGGATTATCAGAAAGCTGGGGACAGATTTTAGCAGGGCCTGTTGTAACAGGCAAAGGGATGATCCAGAGGGACCTTGACAGGCTGGACAGGTGGGCACAAGCCAACCTCATGAAGTTCAACAAGACAAAGTGCAAGGTCCTGCACCTGGGTCAAGGCAATCCCAAGCACAAATCCAGGCTGGGCAGTGACTGGCTGGAGAGCAGCCCTGAAGAGAGGGACTTGGGGGTGCTGGTGGACAAGAAGCTAAACATGAGCTGTCAGTGTGCACTTGCAGCCCAGAAAGCCAACCAGATCCTGGGCTGCATCAAGAGAAGTGTGGCCAGCAGGTCAAGGGAGGTGATTCTCCCCCTCTGCTCAGCTCTGGTGAGACCCCACCTGGAGTACTGCATCCAGTTCTGGAGCCCCTATTACAAGAGGGATATGGACATGCTGGAACGTGTCCAGAGAAGGACCACCAGGATGATCAGAGAGCTGGAGCACCTCTCCTATGAGGACAGACTGAAAGAGTTGGGGCTGTTCAGTCTGGAGAAGAGAAGGCTCTGAGGTGACCTTACTGTGGCCTTCCAGTATCTGAAGGGGGTACAAGAAAGCTGGGGAGGGACTTTTTAGAATATCAGGAAGTGATAGGACTAGGGGGAATGGAATAAAGCTGGAAGTGGGGAGATTCAGGCTGGACATGAGGAAGAAGTTCTTCACCATGAGAGTGGTGAGAGCCTGGAATGGGTTGTCCAGGGAGATGGTTGAGGCCCCATCCCTGGAGGTGTTTAAGGCCAGGCTGGATGAGGCTCTGGCCAGCCTGATCTAGTGTGAGGTGTCCCTGCCCATGGCAGGGGGGTTGGAACTAGATGATCCTTGTGGTCCCTTCCAACCCTGACTGATTCTATGACTCTATGATTCTATGATGGGTTTAAAATAAAGGAAGGAGATTCAGGTTAGAAATAAGGAAGAAATTTTTGACACTGATGGTGACGAAACAGTGGTACAGGTTGCCCAGAGAGGTGGTAGATGCCCCATCCCTGGAAACGTTCCAGGTCAGGTTGTTTTGGGCTCTTAGCAAGCTGCTCTATTTGAAGATGTTCTTGCTGAGTGCAGGAGCATGGACTAGATGAGCTTTAAAGGTTCCTTCCAACCCAAACCATTCTGTGATTGATTGTATGAATTATGTCTACTACATAAAAGCACTTCTTAAAAGTACAAATATATTTTTCCTCAAACTGAACTGGTGCTGCAGATATGGAATAGTAACACTCAAACCTAGCTTGACGTAACCCATATTTCTCCTGAAAATGCCACAACACCCTATCAAACCCAACAACTGGCACAAACTTTATTTTGGGGGGGGGGGGAGGGGGAAGAAGAAGGGTTTTTGAAAGGATTTTAAATTATGCACCAAACTTGGAACAGCTGAGGAGGTATTTTCATGGCTATCCACCATCTCTGACAGTGGTAGAGCATGAGCTGATGTCAGAGGTGTGCCACCCTGACACAGATAATCATCACTGCTCTGTGCCCCATCTTTCACTTTGGGAACAAGCATAGCAGTGTGTCCTTTGATGTTCTCAATCACAAGTCTGTGGGGACAAAATCTGCACTGTTTCCCTATCACTCTATGTATTTGCGGAGATGATTATGTCATGTACCCTAATGGGCACTATGTACACTAATCACAAAGGAAGAGTGAGAAAACTCCAAACACAACTGCAGTAGCTTCAGTGGATCCATTTCCCCACAGCTGCAGCATTTTTAATGATTATCTAACCTTGTCATCAAAACCCTCAAGAGTTCTCCCAAGCTCTATTTGCTCCTCCCTTCATTCACAGCCAAAAAAGCTGCTGGGTCACCACTGCAGGGACACAAGAAAAGCTGCCTTTGGGATGATGATGGGAAATGTCCAGCTTAACAAACTATCACATCTGATTCTCTCTACAAAATTTTGGCAGGAGGACTGTTTGGCTGAGGCTCAATCAGACAAGACCAATGTAGCGTTGACAGAAAGCTGCTGCAGTTTGGTATCTAATGAATCAGATCCACTCCTGAGTGCAGCTAAGGCCAACACATCCAGCCAGCCTCTCTCCAACAACATATTTCTCCTGGATGAGTTTTACTGAGGTTAGATATGTTTTTACCACACCTGAGAGTAGACCACCACTTCATATTCATGGTGAGGTATATTAAGGATGTTCAACAATTTATAGAGCGTGATGGGACCAACTTGTCACACAGCATCGCTGCCAAAACCCATGCTGGCAACCAAACTGCTTCTGGCCATGTTCAGCTGGGCAATGCTGACCCAAAAGCAGTAAATGGTTTGCTCACCAGCTTAGCTGAAAGTGACCTCTCACCTTCCCTGCCAGTGATGCTGAGAGCTGCGATCACTACACAATTCAAACAGACTTCCCTACTACATTGCAAATTTGCCTTCTTGGGAGATAAGCTCTCCAGTTCCCTCCTCTTCCTCATGCTGGGACAGCCTCTCCCATTCTCCTCCAAAACCCAGCCATGGACACAGCCATGACCCCAGCTGGTAAAAGACATCATCTACTCAGTAGAATCCACTCTGCTGTTGTTTGGTGGTTTCACACAGAAGGTGCTCAGACACTGCAATGGGTAATCTCCAAGGCAAGCTGGCTGGTAGATGCTTCCAACAGAGTGGGAGGGTGTTTGCAATTAAGACTTCTGGACAGTTGCTGCCAGCACAAAACAAACACCAAACACACTTTTTGCCAAAGTTTCAGCAGTTTATTAGGAGCTGAGCTACCCTAATCATGAGCAAGTATTTTTCCTAGAGGTCCTGACTAGACATTTTTATTTTAATTTTGGATTTAATTTATTTTTCTTAACATAATGACTTGAGAGTTTTGAATTGTTTGCTTGGTTGGTTTAGAAATTTGGTGAGACAAACAAACCTTTGAAAAGTTAATAATCAATAATTCAATTACCCTGGCAAACTTTAGAAAAACACATGCAGCTGCCTCAGAGTTCATAGCACTTCATTTAAAATTAAATACCAAAAAAGAGGCAAATAGGTCAGAAAACCAACAACTGCATATAAAACATTTATTCAGATTTAATTCTCCCATCCTTCTGCTTGAATCACTGTTATAATAGTATCTGAATAGCCCAAATACAAATTACTTTTATAAAATCATAACTATTTTGAATTCTCAACCCTGAAAAATCTTTAGTCTATGAAACCACCATAAAAATAGTGGTGGATCATGGAAACAAGGACTTCTGGCACAGAATTTGCCAACCTCAGATGATAGTCATGAAAAACTATAAACCTTCATGCTGCATCAGTTGACAAAAGGAGTGGTAGAGGCTCTTGTGTTCAGCTCTTTCTGCTTTAATGAATATTGTCATTTCATTAATCTGTTGATCAAAAAGTTAGTTCCACTACGAAAATAACAAGAAACCAAAGTGACATTTTGAGATCAATGTTAACTGGGTTGTGTACTTTGAATATTTTCTTCTGCAATTGAACTTCTTCAGGTTGTCTCTGTGTATATATATGCATACATACACAAGTGTGTATACATATATACACACACATACACCGGGTATGGTGTCACCAGACAAGAAGGACACAACCTGTTGGAGAAGGTCCAGACAAAGCCACAACAATCATACTAAGGCTGGAAGCCCTCTGCTGTGAGGCCAGGCTGAGAGAGTTGGGGTTATTTAGCCTGGAGAAGAGAAGGCTCCAGGGAGACCATACAGGAGCCTTTCAGTGTTTAAAGGGTCAGATCAGAAAGCTGGGGACAGATGTTTTAGCAGGGCCTGCTGTGACAGGACAAGGGATGATGGGTTGAAACTAAAAGAGGGAGATTTAACTAGATATAAAGAAGAAATTTTTGACACTGATTGCAGTTGTCCAAGGTTGCCCACAGAGGTGGCAGATGCCCCATCCCTGGAAACATTCACGGCCAGGTTGTTTGTGGATTTGAGCAACCTGCTCTAGTTGTAGATGCTCCTACTCTCTGCAGGGGGGTTGGACTAGATGGCCCTTCCTACAAAACAGGCATATAGCACTGCTGGTATCCTAAGATTAACATTTCTTGACATTTTGTGATTTTAATCAATAAATCATAAAGACGTTTCAAGCATCTTTTGGCAGTTGTTTGACAGGCAGAGATTTGTAAATTTCTTGGTTGGTGACGTAGCTTGTGGAACAAGTGTTATTTCACTAAACCATCTGTAAGTTTAATGAACCATTAATTAAAGTTTAGCAGTGCACTACAGTTTTTGCACTCAGGGACTTTAAGGCACTTTTTTATTATTCTCTATGTAATTTTGAAATAATTACATTTTTGTTTAAAATATATTTTAAAATCCAAGCAGCAGAGGAAATTCACTGAGAACCATGTCCTAAAGTCTCAGCTTCCCTTTTAGAGTTTGGCTAAATCTGCCTCTGAATGACCCATATTGCTGAAGTATTTCGATATATTCCTAAAATGGTCTTATCTGGATTAGTTGAAATCAAGGAAAAATCCTTTCCCAGAGGTACTGGGGAAGCTTTCCAATCTAAAGGTAAATTTCTGCAAAACTGCAAATATTGAAAAAAACAGATAAGGAATTTAAGAGACAAATGAAGTTAATTGTGATTTTTTTTAAAAATAAAGTAAATAATGTTGCTACTTCTTTACCTAAAACATGTAGGGAAATGTGATTAAGGCAAAGGACAAAGCCTTGGCTTTTTTCCTTAATTTAATTTCTCTGTCTTCAATTATTAATTCTGCAGTCTCATTTATTACCGACTACATCCTCTACAATTCCTATTCCCACCTGGGAACTAATACAGCAGAAGGAAATTTGGATTATGCACACTGCACTGCTTTTATTTAATCCTTCTTCCACAGAAACAGACAAAAATGACAATTTTCTCTAGAATTCTATGTACATATATATTTAGGATGTCTATAAAATATCATTGAATATAAACTGCCTTTCTTACACTTTAATGACACATCAAGGACAAGACCAAGTAAATGGCAGAGAAGAATGTGGCCACACTCTACTCCACTATTTCATTTGCTCCTGGTTAATTGTTTACAAGTATCCTCACACTGATTTTTCAGAATATTTAATCTATAACACACAGAGATGGTTCGAAGGTCTCTTAAGAAGATGTGCGGTGTGAAATCAAGCCAACTTTTCTACCTGGCAGTTCCTCTTGCAATGGTAACATCAAGACTCCAATGCTGTGTGCTGCACGACTGCTGCCCTTCCACATGAGCCACAGCCCTGATACTGGTTTGATGGCTCCAGGAGAATGAAGTGGACCTTCTGCATTGCCACAATGGGCAAGAGTGGATAAACTTGGGATTCAGGCCTGGGAAAGTTTGGTGGGTAAAGCTACGCTTCTGCAGTTATGCTGTCACATACTTCTAGAATGTCCTTCCCACAGCATGGTGGAAGTTGGAAGGGACCTCTGGGGATCACCTAGTCCAATCCCCCTGCTAAAGCACATTGCTGGAGCAGGTTGCCCAGGATCACGATGTCTAGGTGGGTTTGGAATCTCTCCAGAGAATGAGACTCCACAACCTCTCTGGGCAACCTTCCCCAGGGCTCCAACACCCTCAAAGTTAAGATCAAGTGAAACCTCCTGAGTTCCAGTTTGTGCTTGTTGTCCCTTGTCTTATCACTGGCCATCACTGAGAAGAGCCCAGCCCTGTCCCCATGACCTCCATCCTTTAGCTATTGAGCAGATCCTCTCTCAGGCTGCTCTTCTCCAGGCTAAACAGCCACGAGTTTTTCAGCCTCCCCTCATAGGAGAGATGTTCCAGTCGCCTCTGCACCCAATTCTAACATGATACACAGAAGACTCCTTTCAGGGGCATTGCTCATGGCCATTTTGTTGCTGGGAAAGCCACACTGGCAAACACATCTCTCCCTATATGTGCTCTCTGTAAAACGCTGGTACAGAAGTGTTACAGCAAAAGAATTGCTGGCATCCATAAACATAGCAATAATCCTGTGTACACCCAGTAGTATCCCTGCTCAAAACGTCACCACTGTATTTAGGTGTAGCTCCAGACTTAAAGGTGGTGCTCATTCTGCCACAGAAAACACTTATCAATGTGGGTAAAAGCAAAATCTACTAGATTTATCCACCCCTGGTCATCCTGAAGGGAATAAACCCAGTCTGAATTAGTGCTGCTTCACTTGCTCATCATGGCATCTGCCTGATGCAGTGAGTAGGTGCTCTGAATTTTTCTAAGGCTGGCATAAAGGTTATGGATTGTATTTCTGTGCTTCTCAGAAAACACTAAAATGGCACATACTCTGCATATTCTGAACCTCCTAGGCATTTATTCCTGAAACCACAGCAGAGGGAGAAGCTTATGCACATAAAAAAAACCCCAGTTGTAATTTTATGAAACACTGAGATTCTGAAGTAGCTTCAGTTCTGATTAAAGTACAAATTCTTGGTTCTTAGACATTTCTCATTAAAAAAAAACCCTGAAAAACCAAAACCCAAAACTACAAAAAACAACCATCAGCAAAACAGTCTCTCCTCCTCTATGGAAGGGTTGCATGTCAAAAGGGATAGATGTCAGAAGAAGTATATTTAGCTAACAAAACCTGACAGGAAATCACATTTGCTCCACAAGTCAAGACTCTCTAATAATCCAAGCATTATTTGTTTGGTTTCCCTTTCCCCTTCCTCACAATTTTTTATTTTCTAATAAAGGATATTATGTCACTCAGCAAAGCTAAGCTGCCTGGGTGATGAAGGATGCTAAATTTCCTGGTACTCTCCATCTGGAGGGCCAGATACAAAGCCTGATTCAGTCAAGTGAAAAAGAGCTCAGTGGGTTTGCCTCTGCTTTCTTTAGAGCTAGCTCATCACAAAACAATCCAGAATGATTTGGCAGTCCTTGCCCAGGAGACCAGCAGCAGCAGGATGGGATGGAGGAGCATTTAGGTACACTTGGAGGGAAACTGGACCAATGCTGCCACATAGAATGGGTCCAACCACGCGTTATTAGCCACCAGACTCCATTCTACAAGTGACTCTGGATACCCAAATTCACCTGTGCATTCCTAGCAGCCAGAGAGTTTGTGAATCTCCTTGTTTTTATCTAACACTTCACAGTGTAGGGATACACTGGTTCAGCCATCCACCGTTTTTTTTCACTCTGAACATCTTAAAATACGCAGAGCACATGCATGTGTGTGAGAGTACTGCAGAACACAGAGATGGGTTTCAGTACCACCACACAAATACAAGAGAGGTCCCTGTGCCTAAGAGTGGGCTGCACAGGGCATGGAAATAAAGACAGGGCACTAGGAAATGGGCTGGGATCAGCAAAGAACTCTTCATGGGCATCATGTAAAAATGACATTCTGGTATACAAGGTTAGAAACCAATTGTGCCTCTGAGCTGCAGGTGGGCAGAGTTACAACAGCCCAGAGCAGCCACAGCTAGGACTAGGTATTGACTTCTGGATTAGAGTCGGCTTTGGACAGCAGCAGGAAGGATACAAACGTGCTTCTCTCTACTCTAACGTGCCACACCAATTTCAGGCCATTTCACAGACAGACAGCATTTGCCATGACGGATAAAAATACCTTTAACAATTTGTTTCCCAGATAATTTTACACAAATATTTTAAACTTTTTACATATCCTCAACTGCCTTTTAAAAAAATCAAACACAGAAAGAGCAGAAAACCAAAATACGTCAACAGGGTTTGATTTTTTAGGGATGTTTAAAACTAACCTTTGATGTCACAAGTATAAAATTCTAAATGCTGAGCACTGATACACTTGCCACCAGTATCTTGAAGTAGACACGGCATGCTGCTTGTTTGGAATCATTAGATGACTGAGAACAAAAGCATTCCTGGCTTTAGAAAAGATTTATTTTACAACACAGCCTGGTTGTGAACCCTTCAAGCTAGTTAAGGAGTGGCACCGATCCCCATTAGCAGGACCAGTGTGCAGTCTTCCCAAGCTAACAGCAGAGAGAAAGACTCACTGAGATGGTTTTGAGAGGATGAAGATTTTGGAGATGGGTTTTAAGAAGCTAGGAGCAAAAAATAACACATCTCTCACACCTCTATTCAGTGTGTTACGGGGGGGGGGGGAAGGAGGCTTAGGAGGGAAGATGGCAAATTCACAATGGATTAATTTCAAGAAAATGTGATCTCACCGCAAGCAGTCGAGGCACAAACAGGCGATGCCCCATCCCCAGAAGTTCCAGCACCCGACATGCATACTCATTCACCAGCTTGCTTCTCTCATCATGCATGTCCTGGGACTTTTTGACAGGTGGTGTGAGCTTGGCAGCTGGGGTTTTGCAAGGTACCCCTTCTTCCATGAGCAGCAAGTAGTAAGTATCCAGAGTGAGAAGAAGAGGCTTTGAACAGCAATTGCAAGAAGCGCAAGAGGAGGAGAGCCAGGCTCAGCTCTCTGAAATCAGCTGGGATGGCTGCCTACAGCAATGCCCGTCAGTCACTCAGAAAGAGGAAAGCATCTTTGCTAAGAATCAAGGTAAAATATGATCCACCCTGCTGGCTCAGCCAGAGTCCAGAGTAGATTTGAAAAACAAACCAGAGAAAACATGGATCTAAAAATGTCCCTAAAAAAGCAGGAAAATGGCAGAAAATGAGCACAGGCAAGCTAGGATGGGAGGAAGGCGATGGAGAGCTTGCAGGGCTCGGTGTCTGGGGCTGGGTGTGTGAGCAGCCAGCAGCAGCAAGAAGAGCAATAAAGCCAGGGCAGTTCTGAAGCTGCAAAGAGAAAAGGATGAGCTCATTGCAATCTCTGATTCGTGACAAGCGTGGCGGCTGCCGCTGCTGCCGCTTGCTGTGAATCAGTAATGAAGGGGTAGGCAAGGAGGGGGCTGGGAGGAGGAGGAGGGGGTGAATGAGCATGCAGAGAGCCTCTCGGGGGAGAATGCCGTAATAAGAAGCCAATAGTGAGCGGCTGGACAGCTGAGCTCCCCCTCCACGTCTGCCTTAAATCAATTCAGGGCTGAGAGCTTGGGCTGTTGAATCCCAGGCTTACAGAATATGAACTGCAGCCTCCAACATTTGCTGGTTAGGAAGAACCTGGCCTCCCAGCCCATTTAGGGACTTGGATTCAGTCTGATTCTGAATAATGCAAATAGAGACTCAGAGCAACTATGAGATGGGCAGGTATGGCAGGAGACCCTCAACCCTCCCAGGTGATGGATGGGAGAGGGGCAAGGATATCGTGATAGGCTGCTAGTGAGAAGAGAGCAGCAAGCAGCTTCTGAGATGCTGAGAAGCCACAGCCTAGCTTTGCACAGTTCATGCAGGACTGAATTAAATAATTTAAATACTGGTAATTTCCAGTACTGTGTTCTCAGGAGGCATTTCTAAATCTAGAGACGATGGGCAGGGAGGGGATGATGTCAGAAACATGCATTTTAATTGCTTCTAGAAATTAACTGCACGTTTGTAAGGAAAACACTATGATGTCCCACCTTAAATTGCCTGTCCAGGCAGTAAGCCAGGTGCCTCTGCCATCTGGATGAAGACAGCCTAGCAGGTATTACTTCATTTCCTAGCTCTGTGGTTTGGGAAGCATGCTGTCATGCTGCTTGATTTTGGAATTGCCTAATTATAAAATGGGACAGGTAACAGAACAACACACACTTCCGAGAGGAGCAGGCAGCAAGGTTCTGTACACACCTCACATACAGAAAGGTGGCAATTTCAAGTGCTGGGAAGAGTTCCATGGATCTAAACCACATTACCTGCAAGCAATTTAAGATCTAAACATCATTTGTCTAGAATGTCAAGCACAAAACACAGCATTATAGAATAGTTTTGGCTAGAACGTCATTGAGTTCAACCATTCTCTAACTCTGCTAAGGCTGGTGTTAAAACATGTCCCTCAGCACCAGATCTGTAAGTCTTTTAAAAACCTCCAGGGATGAGGATTCAACCACCTTCCTGGGCAGCCTATTTCAGTGGTTGACAACCTTTTTGGCCAGTAAGTTTCTTCTAATATCCAACCTAAACCTGCCCTGGTGCAACTTGAGGGCATTTCCTCTCATCCTACCTCTTGTTACTTGGGAAATACTAATGGCAATATAAGATCTGTATCACAGGGTGGTTGAGTCAAAATAGTATGTCCATGAATAGTCAAAATAGGAAAACTATTTTAATTTACCATGAAGAAACCTAGGTAACTACTACAAAAAGCAGAGAAAATAAGAAAAACAAACCAACTGCATTCAGTCTGACACACCATCCATAGTGGTGTTTAATAGAAGCTGTTTAGTACAGATGGTCATCTGACAGTTGATGTAAGCATCTCAGGTTGAAACACTGTTTTACAGATAAAAATATTCTGTATGGACTAGTCCACAGAGCAGGATTCTGAAGAGGTGGAAGCTACAGCATTTCTATCTAGGCTGAGATGAGCAGTATTTCATACAATCACAGAATTGTTTCAGTTGGAAATGACTTCTAAGATCATCAAGTCCCATCATTGACCTACCACCACCAACGGCCATTAAACCATGTCCAAGTGCCATGTCCACGCGTTTCCTGAACACCTCCAGGGAGGGTGACTCTACCACCTCCCAGTGCAGTCTGTTCCAATGCCTGACCACTCTTTCAGTGAAGAAGTTTTTCCTAGTACCCAATCTAAACCTCACACAATCTCAGCCCATTTCATCTCATTCATTCACCTGATACTAAGGAGAAGAGGCCGAACCCCACCTCACTCCAACCTCCTTTCAGGGAGCTGTAGAGAGCAATGAGGTCCCCCCTCAGCCTCCTCTTCTCCAGACTGAATAACCCCAATTCCAGCTGCTCCTCACCAGACCTGTTCTCAAGACTATTTGTGAGCTTCATTGCCCTTCCCTAAAGACACTCCAGCACCCCAATGTCCTTCTTGGAGTAAGAGGCCCTAAACTGAACACAGTAGTCCAGGTATGGCCTCACCAGTGCCAAGTACAGGGGCACAATCACTTCCCTACTCCTGCTGGCCACAGGAGGAGTGCTGATGCAGGCCAGGATGCTGTTGGCCTTCTTGCCCACCTGAGCATGCTGCTGGCTCATCTTCAGCCAGCTGTCAAACAGCATCCCCAGGCCCTTTTCTGCTGGGCAACTTTCCAGCAACTCTGCCCCAAGCCTGGAGTACTGCATGGAGTTGTTGTGACCCAAGTGCATCACCTGGCACTCAGCCTTGTTGAACTTCAGTCCACTGACCTCAGATCATTGATCCAGCCTGTCCAGATCCCTTTGCAGAGCCTTCCTACCCTCAAGCAGATCAACACTCCCACCCAACTTAGTGTCACCTGTAAACGTACTGAGGGTGCAGTTCCAGAGATTCTGGTTTATTACCTAGATTGCTATTACGCGTTTAGGAGAACACCACAAAACTGATCAGTTATCACAGGTTAAATGAGCACCTCACCACGCTGTACATTCTGTATGTTTGTAGGGTGAGAGGGTTTAAAGGAAAGGATTCTTTGCTGATTTTTTTAAAGTTTTTTTTTCCCGAAATTTTCAAGTGTTTCCATTAATTAAAACATACACTGCTAAATGTGATATTCTACAAACATTATATCTTCCACATGCAAATGAAAACATTGCTCAAAACATTAAAAGGGAAGAAAGAAGAGAAGAAATAATACTCTCTGTTTTGGGAAGCAGGTGAAAAGAACCAACTAGAAACACAGAGATGAATGGGCAGAGTCACTGGTGACTTTTGGGCAAAAGAGGACAGATTATTCAGAGCATGAAAAAACCTTAAATTCTTCCCTGCATAAATCACACTCTATAATAAGCTAAGAGCTAACTCTTACCCTTACAGAAATTCAGGTTTGGTTCATTTTAGGTAAGGTCCGGGCTTATGAAAAAAGGAATGGAGTGACTATCAAATAAAGTCTTCAACTCTAGAAAGTTGTAATAGGATCCAGTAGTTAGAGGCCAAAAGTAGATGAATTCAGGTTATAAATATTGTGCAATTTTTAGGAATGAGGAAAATTAACTACAGGATTAGGTTCTCAAGAGATGTGGTCTACTATCATCATTAGGACTTTTACATCAGGGCTTGGTTTCTTGCTTAAAAAGAGGTCTCTAAAATATGTTTAAAAAACCACCAAAACTCGATCAAAACTCTCTTAATTATTCATTTAAAAACTGAGGAAATACTTGCGAAAGGCTCACGGGATTCCAAGAAAGATGATGGGTTTCTATCTATCATTTTATAATGATGAACGTGAGAGCTATGTGCTTTTTCTACAGGGAAAAAAAAGTGCCACAACGACTACCTCAGCTCCTACCTTTACTATTTTGCCAAGAGTGCACAAAGCCTGATCCCAAAGGTGTTCTTGGTGTTCATACTGGTTTAGTTCCCAGGTATCCATGTTCTCATTTGCATGTCTAACAAGGCACAACTAGCTGTAAATCTGGCAACCCACCCATCATGAATGATTTCAGAATGACCTTCCTATGTGAGCACCACAGTTTTCTTTCTCCTTCTCTGCCTCCTCACATCATCCCTATGTAAGCAGCCCAGCTTCTGTGTCCTCCCTCTGCCCCAGTTTTTCTTGCAAAGCCATCACTGAGTCTTGTCTCCTATCCTGTGCTTTGTGTGGACAAGAATATCAAATTTTTACAAGAATGTACTGAAAGGTCAGGACAGAGCCTTCATAATTGCTGTATCAATTGCTAATAGAAAGATGCCTGTTTATGATAGCAGCTCACTTTTCTATATCAACTGTTAAAAAAAAAAAAGGAATTGGATTGTCTTTAACATTTTAGTGGCAAAAATTACTGACTTTGAACAGCTACACAGACTCTAAAATAGGAAGAACTATAATGGAACTGCCCTTTCAAGTTTATTCCTATAACAGAGCAAGATAAACTCTGCACCAGAACAGCTCTGAAAATCCGTATGAATTATAGCATGGCCACAATAACAGCTTCACTTCTCATCTTATCAGAAACTACTTTGTCCTTTCTGTTCTTCAGGTCTACTCATGACTGTGTAATCTGGATTTAGTGAAGTTTATGTCTTTATTAGAGAGGACATGATAAAACCATTCATTTCAATAGGATGTTCCACCAGCGATCTCTGCTGGGGTCGTGCTGGTTGGTCTGGTCTTAAATGGCTTGGAAAAGAGGGTGAATTGTGAGGTGACAGTGTCTGAAAATGCTACTGAATTATTCAGGGTTTTAGAGAGAGGGGTTTACAGGAAAGAACTGCAGAAGGCCCGTAAGAGACTGAAGGCTGGGCCAGAGTACGGTAAATGGAAGTCAATGCAGATGAATGTAAATTGATGCATAAGGAGAAGGGTATCAATTTTACATATAAATGATAGACTCTGAGCTGACAATTGCAGCTCAGGAATGAATTGTGGAGTCACTGCAGACAGCTCGAAGAAAATAATCAGCTCAGTGCACAGCACAGGTCAACAAAATACACCAAATAGTAGGAATTAATAGGAAAGGAAGAGAGATCTGAATAGAGAATGTCATTATTCTATGGTATAACTCCATGATGTGTTTTCACCTTTGATATTATGCATTATTCTGGTCCTCCCATCTCAAAAAGGAGGTAATAGAGACAGAAAGGTATTTAGAGGTAATAGGGCTCATAGGAGGCTTCCAAAATAGATGGGGAAAATATACTAAGAAAACAGATAGTTGATGAAGGGTATGTAGACTCATGAGTGGCTTGGAGAATGTGAAGAGGTACCAAGTGTCCAAAATGCCTTCCAACACAGGTGACAGGTCCAAAGCAAACAAAATTATAATTAAACAGAAAATCTCTGTGGTATTATCTTACACATGTTCAAAAGACACTGGACAAACCCAAAAAAAAATAGAAATGGGTAGATTCAGATTGAATGTTAGGAAGAAGTTCTTCACCATGAGGGTGGTGAGACACTGGAACAGGTTGCCCAGGGAGGTGGTGGAAGCCTCATCCCTGGAGGAGATTTTAAGGCCAGGCTGGATGTGGCTCTGAGCAACCTGATCTAGCGTGAGTTGTCCCTGCCCATGGAAGGGGGCTGGAACTAGACGATCCTTGAGGTCCCTTCCAACCCTAACAATTCTATGATTCTATGATACTATGATTCTATGGAACAACAATCCATACAGAGTTATTAAATATGAGACACTACTTCTTTCTCAGAGAGTATCCAAGACACAAATTGCCAGTGAAAAAAAAAAAACAAACAGAAAAAATCCTATTGTTCTGCTCTTACAGTCTGCTTTTGTTTACTTCAATTACATACTTCACTAAAAATTTCGCAGAGAATCACAAGATTTGCTAGGTGTGGGAGTCACACTTGAATAAGGTCTAGAGGGAATCATAGAATTATTAAGCCTGGAAAAGACCTCCAAGATCATCAAGTCCAACCATCCACATAACACTACCACACCCACTAAACCATCTCCTGAAGTGCCATGTCTACACATTTTTTTAACACCTCCAGGGATGGTGACTCTATGACCTTCCTGGGCAGCCTGTTCCAATGCCTGACCACTCTTGCAGGAAAGAAATTTTTCCTGATATCCAACCTAAACCTGCCCTGATGCAACTTCAGGCCATTTCCTCTCATTCTGTCACTAGTTACTTGGGGGAAGAGACTGACCCTAATACAGGATATTGAGAATAAAATTATATACATATATATCTGTATCTCAGTCCTGAAAACACCATCTCCAGTTTCCATTATCTAGAAATTATGAAGAGAGAGTATAATGAGGAAGTCCCATTAATATATGAATCAGCGTTCAGTGCTGCTAAAGAAATGCAGTCCAATGAATCCAAGCTTTCTCTGCTTTCAGCCTTCTATTCTTTTATAAAGGAGGTCTCTTCTCCCTCAAAATTAAAAATTAATGGTGAACAACCAGCTAATTGAAACTGAACTGATTTTAGGTGTGAGGAGGAGCTCAAATGGGCTAAGAAAGTAACTAGTCAGGACAGGATGGATTTTTAGCATGTAAATAACGGTAAACATTTTAAAACAAAACTCATTTTAGTAAGCATAGAATATCAGTAGTCTGGAACTTTATTGTTTCTGAACACTTTTAAGTACAGAATTCTCTGATATATTCTCCAACAAGTCACCACATGCTGTTTTTCTGGGATAGGGGGAGTGAGTCTGAGAAATGGAAATTCTTCAGCCCAGCAAAACCTGCAATTTAAGGATCTCCTCAATTTAGGAACTAGAATATAAAAGCAGTGAGCAACTCTTAAAAAGTGAAATCTTGTTCTCTGCCTAATGGAGAAGACATTGAAAACAGAACAGTCAGTTCTAATCTCTAGCACCAAAGATTTAGGATCCACTTCTATATCTGTAGCTGATCTGGGATCAGCTACATAAAGAAGCTATTTAAAAATTGTATAAAGGGCAACATCTATTTTGTCTTAGATGCTAATGTGAACATTTCTTTTTTATCTTGAAAAGAGTCTTTTGAGGATTTAATGCATTTACAGAATGGACTAAGCCAGAGCACCTAGAGCCACAGGCAGTTTGGACTGGAAAGGAACTTTGTATGTCTCTTCATCCAACCTTCAGCTTAAAGCTTAAAACTCAGTTCAAGCTCCTCCACCCAGTTAAATGCAGAATCAGAGCACTTGCAAGTAGATAGAGAATGAAATTGTTGTTGTATCTTTAGATGACATGGCCTAAGCTCCACTGCAAACATATTCAGTGCACTTTTCATGTGATACCTCTCAAAAAGTTACAATAATTGTCATAATTTCATCCCCAACTGAAAGACAATTCACATGTTTTTTTTTCAGTTTTCTGCACTGACAATAATATGCAAGTTTTACCTAAAATAAGCACCTGTCCAGTCTTCAGTGCCATCCTCAGATGTTTATCAGGTAAGATTATACAAAATATCAGTATCTTATTTCAGTCAGATATGGAAGAATTTGGGTTTTCGGTTTACCTATTCCTCTTAAATTCTTATTCTCATCTGACTGACAGAACCTACTTCATTGTTTGCTGCTTTGAGTTGAACCCTTTGGCTCTTTCCTTCGTTTTCTTTAAAGACTATACTACTTTCACAGAATCACACAGAATCACAGAACGCTATGGGTTGGAAGGGACCTCGAAAGATCATTCAGTCCAACCCCCCTGCCAAAGCAGGAACATCTAGAGTAGGTCACACAAGAATGCATCCAGGCAGGTTTTGGAAGTCTATAGAGAAGGAGACTCCACAACCTTTCTGGGCAGCCTGTTCCAGTGTTTTCTCACCCTCACAGTGAAAAAGTTTTTCCTTATGTTGAGGTGGAACTTCCTGTGTTCCAGTTTGTATCCATTATCCCTTGTCCTATCATTGGACACTGAGAAGAGCCTGACAGACACCTTTCAAGTACTTACAAACATTAATGAGGTCACCTCTCAGTCTCCTCCAAGCTAAAGAGACCCAGCTCCCTCAGTCTTTCCTCACAAGGGAGATGTTCCACTCCCTTCATCATCTCCACAGCTCTGGGCTGGACTCTTTCAAGCAGTTCTCTTTTCTAAACACCAATGCCCCAGGCTAGACAGTAGCAAGTGATAATTTCAGCAGCAGTTGCTAAAATGGGGCACAATTTCCAGGGCTGTGATACCAGACACTGCAAGCCACACAGCTCCCTGAAGGAACTGGTATATTCTACTCACAAAGAGCAGGATCAGCAGGGCATGTCTACTTCTCATGAGCATGCATTTTTGAGCTATGCACAAGACAAAATTTTAGGTCTGATTTTCAAGTTAGTGCGAATGGTAATTCAGGAGAGAATCAATGGACAAAATCTGAGACAGATTAGGTCAGGTATCTATCCAAAGAAGATACTGTCTTGAAAGACAAAAAAAGAAAACCTAGAGTTTACTATGTGTTCATTAAGAAGTGAAATGCAAATTATACAGAAGCACAGCATAATTTTACTCAAAATTCATGCTCTTACACAAATCTAAGGTGATGAAATAGTAGTTATGGAATCCTCTGGTTAGTCATGAATATTTTTTCATACAAATTTAAGAGAACAATAAAATTCTCACAGTTATCAGATTTTTTTAGACACAAGGAAGTACATTTGTACAGAAAAGACAATGTGACTTCTCTTTGAGACCCAGCCATCCACTTCTAGAAGATTACCACAGAGTTAAGCAGCTGCACAAGAGAATTACCAAGATGCTCTAGAGTTCAAGAACTCTCAGAATATTGGTTTATTTATTCAACAGTAGGAATAGCATCTATAAATACTTCAAGGTGATAAACACCAGTGTGAGTGTTGCAGGAAGGAAACTATTTAAGACGAAGGACAATGCTGATAGAAGAGTAAAGGAGTGTATAATGATCAGTGATAAATTTAAACTGGAATAAGGGAAATAGCCTTCCACCAGCAATACTGCTGCTGTTACTGGTTTATGAAATGGATGCTGTGTCACATAATAGCATAATATAGCAGAGAAGCATTTCTTTCACCCAGAAGGTCCTTTTCAGTCCACATAAAGAATGCTATAAAGATAACAAATAACCCTCCTTATCAAAGGTAATTTTGACACATTTTTTTCTTAATCTAAGGAGCCTCTGTACCCACCACCTAAATTAACAGCATCGTCTGCTGTACCTGCCATTGTAACTGGTATGCTTCTCCCTAATCTCTTGGGCACACACTGACACAAACAGCACTGAGATTGAAAGGTGGCAACAGAAATAACCAAGAAATCCAACTGCCTGGTTTGTGTAACATGCAGTTATCACTTGATAGCATGCAGTGAGGAGGGCTGGAAGAATCAAAAGCACCCTTAGAAATGCTGCTCACATCTGCCTGAGTTCAAGCTACAATATATGTAAAAGCACTGGTTTTAAGGACACAAAAGTGATCCAAGGGCTGGAAGCCCTCTGCTGTGAAACCAGGCTGAGACCTGTGGTTGTTCAGCCTGGAGAAGAGAAGGCTCGAGGGAGACCTTCTTGAGGCCTTTCAATAAGTAAAGAGGATCTAAAGGAAAGATGAGGACAGACTTTTTAGCAGGGCCTGTTGTGACAAGACAAGGGGTGATGGTTTAAACCAAAAGTGGGAGACTGAGACTATAGAGAAGGAAGACATTTTTGAAAATGAGGGTGGTGAGACACTGGCCCAGCTTGCCCAAAGAAGTGGTAGATGCCTTATTTGTGGTAACCTACCAAGTCAGGTTGGATGGGGCTCTGAGCAACCTGCTCTAGTTGTAGATGTCCTGCAGAGGGTTTGGACTAGGTGACTTTTAAAGATCCCTTCCAATCCAAACCACTCTGTGGCTTTGTGATTAAGACAATGCATGTACTGAAGTGAATCTCTGTAAGATAATGCACTGGCTGGCCAACTCAAGCAGTAACAAAGACATCGTTGTTTCTTACTATTTTCTGCCCATTTCAATTTGAATATATTCCATTGTCCTCATCAGAATTATGGCTTTCTTCTGTCATTAAGCAACATGATTTTAGCAGTCACCCAGACAAAACCTCAGAAACCTAAGTGTGGACGTCAAGTGTTGTTATGAATCACACTCCACAAGTAGATGAACCCTCAAAAAGAAAGTTTAGGTATGGATCTATCTTAATAGTTTGCCTAGGGAGGTGGTTGAATCACCACCCATGGAGGTGTTAAAAAATGTGCAGACATGGCACTTTGGGATGCGGTTTAGTTGGCACGGTGGTGTTGAGTTGATGGTTGGACTTGATGATCTTAGAGATCTTTTCCAAACTTAATGATTCCATGGTCTTATAAACCCTGTGGCTGATTTCTGCACTTCTAGTTCATGAGTACTCTTCCCCACCCTTTCTGTAGTTATCAGCTACAAGAGGGATTAATCTAGTACCTGATTTCTCCACAACCATATGTCTTAATACCTGCCTGGGTTTGCTAATTGCAAAACAAAGCCTGCATTTAGATGTTTGTGCTAAGGTCGCAGGATCAGAAATTGAAGATTAAGGAAATAACTACTGAAATATTAAAATATGAACCAAGTTTACTTTTGTCATTTTTTCTTAGCAGATGTGAAGATCTTAATGTTTGCTTTGTAATTTCCAACAAAGACAATAACTAGTTGATGACAAAAGGGATCACAAAGAGCGCTGGCACTGGAATGGTGCATTTTCCTCAGTCATTCTCTATTAATGGTCCTAATGGGGATTTTAAAATGGCAATATCAATGTTTGTTGAGTTCTTGTAAACCACAGTTTTCTGCATTGCCCTCTTCAATGCTAGGGTTTTTTTTCACCCTCCAGTGCTTCACTATTACATTCTGATCCTCAGAAAAGGAAAGGTGAGGGATTTGATTTTCTATGAGCTCAGCTCAGTAAATGTTAATCCAGGTGCAGGCTCTACATGAGGTGAGTGAATGATTAATGTCAACCTGTCAAACACTGCCGCCAGCTGGAGAGCCTGGCTGAGAAGCATGCTGGGGAGTGCTCAAAAAGCACTGACATGCATGAGAAATTATAACATTTGGATGCCACAGAAAAAAAACCCAAAAAGACGGTGCTTTTTCTTTGATAAGAAATCAGATTAATGTCCTGTTACAAATTACAGCCTCTCTAGCTAAAGAGCTTTAATCCTCTGGCTGTTCATTGCTACAATCATACTCAGAATGTGGGAGAAGGAAAAGGAAAAGATTCCACCCATGTCTTAAATACATGTTTATTTTCCAAAGATTACTGCATCAAGATGCCTTGGGTAATTGGTCACAGAAGTAGCACTGTCATTTCAAAACTAACAAGCATTCACTGTGAATACTAGCAGCTGCTTGTAGCAGTGAGAAACTGCATCAAGTAAATGGGAGTTCAAGATAAAAGCTTCTATTCTGTTGCTATTTAATGAGCGATTGTGAGGCACAGACTGCACAAGGCAGTGAGGAAAATGGCATTTACACAATAAAGACTCTGATATTCCACTGATGATGGATTCCCTCATCCAAATCAAAAACAATCTGAAAGATTGCAAATGAGAGATTAACTGCTCTGTTTTAATAAAGAACAAATCCTCAGGAGTTTTTTTCAGTTGCTTCAGAATCAGAGAAAAACAAAACCTGAGAAACACACAGTTTTTAAAGTGGTTCTTCTGCAGCAGAAGAACCTAGAAAGACTTGCATGCTAAACCTCTTTGTTTCTAATAATTAGGAGAGATAATGAACATATCTGAATAGGAAATAAATTACTTCAGGGCTCGGAGTATGAAATTATGTTCTTCCCTCTCAGAACAACCATTCCTGATGAAAGCAAATCATATGCTAATTCAATTGTATATAATCACCAGCTCCATCTTTGTACCACTCCAGAACCGGGCTCTTATTTGTGTGTTTCCGACTTCGAACCTTGTCTGTCTTAGCTGTGTTTTTTAATTTGTACTTGGTTTCAGCTGAAAGATAGAAAACCTTTCTCAGGGTAACAACTCCCTCACCATTTAGAGCTTATTACTGCCAGAACAGGCAGACACAGCACACTGCATATATGAATATACATATGCAGAAAAGAATAACTGCTATAAAGCAGAATTTATATATATATATACACACACAAAAGAAAAACTGCTATAAAGCTGAATTTAATATATATATACACATATACAGAAAAGTATAACTGCTATAAAGCTGAATCAAGACCAACTCTTAAAACTCTTAAACTTAGAAAATAGCTATAATAAGACTGACAAAATACTTTCTTGAACCTTCCTCTTCTCAAACAGCCCAAAAGAAATTAACAAGCCCCCATAGTCACAAATAAAATATTAAACAGGAAGAAAAGAGCACACCCTTCCCTCCCTCCTTTTTACAAATTTAGATTTGTGTAGGAGTACTTCCCTGGAAACCTACATTAATCAAATTTCCTGTTTATAGGCGACTTCATTTAATATATTTATTCACATAGAAAGTCCTAACACCATCTGATAGGTTATTGTGCACATTTCTTCACCTTCATGCTACGTACTGTCTTGTACTTATACTGGGGTACTTCCCTGAAGTTACTCCACCTCAAATGAAAATATATGTGGTTTGTAATTCCCAACTGGTCTGTTGACAGCAGCAGCATATATAGATGCATATATATTCCTGCTGTTTGACACTTCTGCTGTAAGACTTTGTGCCATAGAAGCTGAATCTCTGAAAAACACTCTTCACTGATGAACTCAACTAGTAGCTGTTGCTCCTTTCTAGGTAAATGATGAGGAAAACACACTGGAGTACTAGCAACAGCCAAGTGATAGTAGTCTGTGTCCACATTATGGGTTTGTTGGGTTAGGAGTGACAAGTTATTTTAGCCTGTATTATTTGATGGGAATCTCATGTGAATTCAAATGTGGCACTTCAAATCAGTGCCTGTATGTGGACTGCATTTGAACCAGAGCCAACTTGTGAATGTCAGTGTAAGTTTACTTGGAGCTGTCTCACTGGTATCAAAAGGGCCAATGCTTTACCTGCAGGTTTACTTGTTTGTTTGGTTAGGTAAAATCTGTGCCCAAGCCAAAGATAGAACTCCTCATATTATAAAAGACTTTCATTCCTCTCCTGACATGACAAATACATTTGACACCAAATAATATTCAGTCACATGCTTCTTGAATGGTTATATGTAAGAACCCATCCACAAAATAAATACACTGTGAAATGAATCAGACTTATTTTCTTAAATAGCTATTACATGAGACATTTAAATCCTTAGAATACACTCCTTGTTCCAGGAACTTCATGACGTGATTAAGTTTAATATAAACAGCTCTACTGCAAGAGCAATTTTGAAGACATTACCCAAATGGATGATATTTCTCCTCCGTTCCCTCCTCCAGAAGCCCCACTATTATTATTCCCTCAGACATGATACATTAAGCTAAGAAAATACTCCACAGAGTTTAATAAAATGTTAACCCCCCTTCTAATCAATGACTTACCTTTAAGAGAGCCAAGGCTACATGGAAGATTATGTTCATACCCTGAAAATGAGAAGAAAAAGACTTCAGTCAGTCGCAGCACACAAATCTCTCCTCTCTATTACTTAGCACCATGTAGCATCATAACTAGCTGCTGCCAAATCTCTAGGGAATGATTCCCTTTTCCCTGCCACATTACAAAGTTCATCATTAAAGCCCCAAGGCACCGTTTCCAAACTCCTGGCTGGGGAAGATGACAGCTCTTTGGAGCTTTTGGAATCTGGCTGTTCAATTCATCAAGTGCTTTGGAAGTGACAGACTATCCCTCCATCGTTTCAGTACCTGTCAGTGCTGGCTTTCATGAGCAGTAACAAGCAGAGCATCGAGAAAATGTAATAAATATTCTAGTTGATAGGATTTTTGCCAAGTAACTGAGCTTAGCTGTGATTAATCATGTACAGGCTTCCAAGCTCAATTGCAAAAAGAACCCAAAGGAAAATAAAAAAACCCTCCACAAGTACAAAATACACCTTTTTTCTTCTTCTTCTTTTGTTATCAGCCAAAAATAAAAACTAGTTCATAGATAAGCAAATTGATGTATCAGTCTGCTTTCTGGTCTGCAATACAAGTGCACAGAAATGCATTCACACAAATAAAAACCATCTCCAATGACTGACTATAGAGGCTACATTTCAATTTAAGTTTTATATGAAAATATGAAAACTATTCCCATGCTTTTAGTCAACAGCTTCTTATTTTGACAACAACAAGTTTCTTGAACGCCTCCAGGGATGGTGACTCGACCACCTCCCTGGGCAGTCTGTTCCAAGTCCTGACCACTCTCAGGAAAGAATTTTTTCCTAATATCCAACCTAAACCTTCCCCTTTTCACAGGGTAAGGGAGCACATACTCTGAATAAGACTCCAAGGGACAAACTGAAACTACTCTTGGGGTCCTGCTTGGCAAAGCAGCCCAAGGCTGCAAGCGCACTTCTCTCAGCTGCTCCTCACAAGATTTGTGCTCTAAATCCTTCACCAGCTCTGTTGCTTTTCTTTGGACACGCTCCAACACCTCAACGTCCTTCTCACAGTGAAGGGCCAAAAACCAAACACAGTACTCCAGGTGTTGCCTCGTGAGTGCTGAGTACAGAGGGATGACCATTGCTCTGGTCTTGCTTGCCATACTATTGCTGATCCAGGCCAGGATGCTGTTGACCTTCTTGGACACCTGGGCCCATGCTGGTTTATCTTCAGCCAGCTGTCAACCAACACTCCCAGGCCCTTTTCCACTGGCCAGTTTACAGCCACTTCGCCCAAAAGCCTGGAGGGTTGTTGTGATCCAAGTGCACTGCCCAGAAATAGTTTTTATAGAAACCTGCAGAGACTTGTCAGAGGCATTCTTGGGAAGAAATGGTATTTTTTCACATGAGTAGTATGGTGCCTTGAAGGGATTTTACCATTAATGAGTCTTGGAAGTGCTACAACGTTAGAGATAATGAATATTGCAACACTCTCTGAATTACTTTGCAATTTGATACATAATCATTATGATAACAAACGGACTTCTTCCACTAGAGGTCACAATTGCAGCAGGACTGCACCTTGCTTCATCATTGCAAACCCTTCTGCCAACTGGGGTAACAAATACTTCAAGTGAAACAACAGCTATTTTGCTTTTTACACTTCATTTTAATAGAAAAAAATGTCTGGCTGAGATTTTGGTACAGACACTGACAATACTACAGCACCAGCAGCAATAAATTAAGATCATAGTGCTCTCGGTTTTATTCCAAACATCAATTTGAAGCCACACAGTCACAACATAGCTTTTATTTCCTAGCAGAGAGGATCTGATAGAACATACAAGCTATAAATGAGAGCCATAACTACAAGCCACCATGAACTCTGAGTTTGTTGGTTGCTCAGATGTTGTTATTTTATGACCAGGGCTATTATGTGCAATTGTGGGATCAGTGAGCAATTAGTGTCCTGTGGATTTTCTGGCACTACCTAAACCACAAAAACACACACAAACACAAATAAATCAATTCAGTTTTTCATTTATTTTCTAAATATTCTTTTTCTGTTCTACATGAAACCCACATTCCTCCTCAATTCAAGCTAATCAATCTCTTTCCTGGTACTCCTCTTGTATGATCATTCTTCACATGGATAGCAAATGTGTCAGCTCTTTTTCTAGTCCTACCAGGCAAGAAGCTGCTACAGACTCCCTCATGTTACTTGAGATAACCTGTTCAATGCACAAGCACCCTAAAAGGACTTCAAATCTTCATATATAACTGTCCTGAATGACACCTCGTTATTTCTGGCAACAGAAAACAGTCTGCATCTTCCTCTCCCCTAAAAGGAAAAGGTATCACAAAACCCCAGCAGAGTAGGGGTTGGAAGGGACCTCTGGAGATCATCTAGTGCAACCCCTCTGCTAAAGCAGGGTCACATACAGCAGGGTACCCAAGATCATTACAATGTCCAGGTGCATTTAGAATCTCTCCAGAGAAGGAAACTCCACAACCTCTCTGGGCAGCCTGTTCCAGGCCTCCACCACCCTCACAGGAAAGGTTTTCCTTATGTTCAAGTGAAACATCCTGTGTTCTAGATTGTCCTCATTGCCCCTTGTCCTGTAATTGGCCATTGCACAGAGAAGAGCCCATCCCCACCCTCTTGCCCTCCCACCCCTTAGCTATTGATCAGCATAGATCAGATCCCCTCTCAGGCTGCTCTTCTCCAGGCTAAACAGCCCAGGTCTCTCAGCCTTTCCTCCTCACACAGATGCTCCAAGGCCCCTCAGCATCTTCATGGCTCTCCACTACGCTCACTCCAGTAGTTCCCTTTCTCTCTTGAACTGGGAAGGCCAGAACTGGACACCAATACTCCAGATGTGGCCTCGCTAGGATAGAGTAGAGGGGGAGGAGAACCTCCTTCGACCTGCTGCTGGCCACAGTCTTTTGAATGCACTTGGTAAGTCCCAAACCAAGGTGGTATTTTAGACCTCAGGCGTCAACTGCTGCAGCTTCATACTGACCAACTTGCACTTGCTGGACCTGAAGGACTAACAGACCCCATGGCAGCTAAGTGAATTGGCATCTGGCAATCCCCAATGAGGCTTCTACTCATATCTGGCTGTACAGCAAGATGCTTTAGGTTTCAAATGCAGTGCCTTACCCACCCATTTCAACAACACATTTTAAAACTATTGCTCTACATGCTTATTTTTTCCAAATGCATGCAAGACTATTCTGACATAGCCAAATTTAATGATTATGATTATGAAAAAGGAGGTTAAGCTCATTTCTCCACAATATCTTATTTAAAATCCTACTTCATTTACCACACACTGATTTATAAGATTCAGCTCAAACTTTTCCATCTATTTTAGAAGGACCAAAAATACCAACGTGCACCAGACATATAAATCATTGCTAGCAATATCCCTCCAGCAATTTTATAATGGAAACATGAAAGTACATACAAATCATCCACAGGAGGAAAGAGAAGGGAGTCCGTATTAAATAAGCTTTGGATAATTACTTTTTAAAACCAAAGATCACATGTTTAACTAGGCATTTGGAAATAAATGCTTTAATATCAGGCAAATCCTGTTTTGGTATTTTAAAAGTCTGCACATGTGAAAGTTGTCCATCCATAACTACCTAAACGCTTGGGATTTTTTTAATTTACAACAGTCAGGAGTGAAAAGACACACTACCATAGAATCACAGAATGGTTTGGGTTGGAAGGGACCTTAAAGATCATCTATCTCCAACCCCCTTGCCATGGGCAGGGACACCTCCCACTAGAGAAGGTTGCTCAAGGCCACATCCAACCCAGCTTTCAAGACTTCCAGGCTTGGAGCCTCCACAGGTTCTCTGGGCAACCTGCTCCAGTGTCTCACCACCCTTTGTGGGGAAGAATTTCCTCCTAATGTCTACACTGAATCTATTATTAAATAGGATTTACTATAAGAGCACAGGAATGGTTAGGGGCCTATCAGCATGTCAGATCACTTCTTGATTATGCAGCCACTCTCTTGCTTTTCAACCTTAGAGGCTTCATGCTGATGAGTGAAGGAAGGATGAATGTGCAGCCTACATAGTTCACAGACATTAAGCCCACAGTCAAGGCTCCCAGAAAGGAGGCATGTGGGTATCCTCCTTCAAGGAGCTTTTGCAGAAGGACAGCAGTTTCTGTGGCAGTCTGGCTTACGCACCTGGTTAAGCATCAGCACAGTATCTTGTTTTCCAACGCATCATTTAAGAATCCTCTTAAGCCTGTGTAGAGGCCTTAGAGCATTTTAACAGATCTCATTAAGCTCAAGAGCTTTGGAGAAGGAACAAGCCCATCTCAAAGCAGACAACTCTTGCCTATTCTGCAGTCCAGATGGTGAGATCAGGGTCAGGAAAGGGAAAACTTCATAATCTCTGCTATTGTAGGGTCTCCTTATGGCTCCTGCTGAGCGCCACACTGACTGCTCTGTGCTTTACAGAGGTTTCTGTAGGACAACACTTAAGAAGAAGGAGCATAGTTTTGCAGAGGAACTCTTCCTACCTACTAGCATCACAGTGCTGGGATGACCATTCACCAACTGGTAGGCCACCATTTAACTCATTGAGATTGTCCTTCATAGAAGCATCCACTTAGTTGAATTTTATGTCCAAAGACCATATTCCAACAGAGATTGTAGGTAACATTCTCATGAACAAACAGTGAAACTATCTCATGAGGCTGTAAAAATGAAACACTTCAGGTGGAACTGAAATGTGCACTGAAATTAAGACTGGCTTAAAATAAGTAGAAAGCTTATTAAGCTAACCCTCTTCTAGTGAGAAATTTTCACAGTCCTCAGTTTGAAGCCAAGATCTCTTCTATAGATGGAAGAACTCTTTGAGGAGTCCTCACTCTGCAATACGAAACAAGATGACATTCAAAAAGGCCTGAAAAGATTGGGAACAAAGAACAAACATGGAATGGTAAATACCTAATTTTGTAGGATCTAGTTTGTATTCAGTGAGACTTCTGTGACAGGAAGGATGCTCCTGACTTCCTTTAGAAGAGGCACATCTGTCCAGCTGACCCAGAAAATCTACTTAGAGACCAGGAAAAGGGAGTTTAAGAGGGCAGCAAAGTAGCATTTGCTTTGCCTGAGCTCAAAAACATAGCATGGAGCTGGCAGAAGAATTAGGCCAAATAATTTAATCAGGTAGTATCTGGAGAACATTTGCATATGGAGCAATTTTGAAATCTACCTCTTGTTTTATAGCTTTTCTTTAATGACAGAAGCTTTAGGAGAAGGTAGGTTATGGCAAATACTAGCATCTCTCCAAACCAGACCATCTGACAAACATTACTCTGGTTGTAGGGCAATGCCCTCTGTACTATTTTCACCAATAAATGAAGTTAATCTCTTAAAATACATATATGGAAAATTCATTTACATCAGTGTCCTTATCTGTGGTTTTGCTCTTACCTATGCATGACATATAGGAGGAAAGAGAGTAACCTTTCTTTCCAAAGCTATTCTTCCCCCCTGCTCTCATGAGACCTCACCTGGAACACTGCCTCCATTTCTGGTGTCCCCAGCATAAGAGGGACATGCAGCGGGTCCAGAGGAGGCCACAAAGATGATCAGAGGCTGGAGCACATCCTCTACAGGGACCAGCTGAGAGTTGGGGCTGTTCAGCCTGGAGAAGAGAAGGCACCAGGGAGACCTTAGAGCAGCCTTCCAGGACCGGAAGGGAGCCTTACAAGAAATCTAGGGAGAGACTTTTTTTTACAAGGGCTTGTGTGATAGCATGAGGGACAATGGCTTTGAGCTGCAAGAGGGAAGATTTACACTGGAGGTTGGAAAGAAATTCTTTACAGTGAGGGTGGTGAGACACTGGAACAGGTTGTCCAGGGAGGTTGCAGACACCCCCTCCCTGCAGGTGTTCAAGGCCAGGTTGCATGAGGCCTTGAGCACTCTGGTCTACTGGGTGTCCCTGCCCATGGCAGTGGGGTTGAAAATAGATGATCTTTAAGGTCCCTTCCAGCCTAAGCCATTCTATGAATCTATGTCTATGAATCTAGGAAACAGTGAAGCCACTGAGACAACACTCACTGAAGCACCAGGTAAAGAAGATATACATGAAAGTCAACTGAGCACCTCCTTAAGGTCAGGGAGGTCTCAAGGCTCACATGTCATGCCATCAGGAGAACCTGTTAACCTGTTCCTGCTTTCTAATACCTGTTTTTTCCTTTTTTTTTTTTAATAGCTTTTCAAGTGAAGTGAATTTGACATTGTTTGGTAACTCGAAAGTGGTTCATAATTATGTGTTCAGTTGCACACTCTTTCAAAGGAGCTGCAGAGGGTAATTGGGGTTACAAGTCCGAAAGGCGAATTAAAATTCTATTTCTGCTTTGGATGGCTTCCAGCAAAACATTTGTTTGGCAACTCTAATATGTGGAGAGCACACGATAAACTTTAGGAATGTCACAAATATATTTATTTTGCTGACAACATAAATATATAGTCTGAAGCTCCAATTTCTCATTGTAAGTAAGGCAGGCTGGGAGTGCACTCTGCAGGGATATGGATGTTAATTAACATACTCTACTCAGAGAAGGTTTGTCTCACTTGTACCTTCAGTTCACTGACAAGACAACTATGGGGGAGAGAGGCTACCTCTTGTTAAAATAAGGCACAGCATGAAATAGCAAGCTTTGTATGGAATCACAGAATCGTTTTGGTTGTGAAAGACCTTTAAGATCATCCATCAAGGCCAACCATTAACCCAGCACTGCAAGCTCATCACTAAACCATGTCCTTCATCAGCACATCTACATGGCTTTTTAAACTCTCTAGTGATGGGGACTCCACCATCGCCCTGGGCAGCCTGTTCCAGGGCTTGATAACCCGTCTGGGGAAGATCTTTTTCCTAAGGTCCAATCTAAACCTCCCTTGGCACAACTTAAGACCATTTTCTCTTCTCCTGTCACTTGGTATTTGTGAGAACAGACTGACCCCCACCTTGCTACAACCTCCTTTCACAAGACTTGTGTGCTCCAGATCCTTCACCTGCTTCACTGCCCTTCTCTGGAAATGCTCCAGCACCTCAGTGTCCTAGCCCAAAACTGAATGCAGTATTCGAGGTGCAGCTTCACCAGTACCCATACTGGGGGGCAATCACTGCTGCAGTCCTACTGGTCACACTGTTCCTGATTCAGGCCAGGATGCTGTTGGCCTTTTTGGCCACCTGTGCATATGCTGGCTCATATTTGACCAGCATCCCCCCAGCTGCATGGGGTTATGGCCCAAGGGAAGAACCTGGCCCAAGTGGAGAACTGCATCCCACTGGTCTCAGCCCATCATGCAGCCTGTCTAGATCCCTCTGGAGAACCTTCCTACCCTCAAGCAGATTAACTTGGTGTCATCTGCAAACTTACTGAGGCTGTAAGCAACAGATGCAGCTTTTTTACTGCGCAGTTATATGAGAGAGAAAAGCCCAAACTGCAGAGAGATCTTACTGCTAACATAGGAAGTAGAGTCGACCTCTCAGACTGGGCTTCCCCCAGTGACTCATTGCTCACCAAAATGGCTCACAACAGGAAATGCTGTAACACAAGAACGAAGGAGAGAAAACAGAGAAAACTTCACCCTGATATGATGATGCTGTGAATAATACACAAGCCCAATTAAAACCAGTTTGCTGTATTATTAAATAAGCAGGTACTAGGGAGATGGTAAAAGTGGCACCATGGGATTGAGTATTTATTGTGCCACTCTTCTGTGTTTTGCAGCATGAAAAGGCACACCATAAATACTACCAGGCAAACGTGAACCTGTTTTAGTATGATTTCCTGTGAAATTCTGTTTGTTTGGTTTCTTTTAACAGAAATTAATGGGGTTTAGGAGTGCTAATGAGTATTTATGTGGTTTGGGTGGTTTTCACAGAATTTGCTGCTGGGATGTTTCTATGGCTGATCGAGTTCTACAAGATTAGTGCTTTTTTCTCTCCAGCTTCTGTGACCATTTTCAAAGCACAAGAATTCCAGTCATTGCATTTTAAGTTATTTCCAGGGACCAAATCACCATTGGGTCTCTCTGTAGTGGCATGTTCCTAATTTGCAGGCAGCTAGTTCTGCACTGGCAGCTTTCTCTGTTTGCCTGACCAAGCCATACACTGATGCTATTTTTCTGGTTTTCAGGAATTTATATTAAAGAATTTTTAGACATTCCTTTCCCTCTCTCCAAACCTGATTAATATGGGGACAAAAAAAAGGGCCTGAATCCAGACTACGCATCAAAGGCCTTATCATATACATAAAATCAGGACAGATAAAGAGGCCTCCTCATATCTCTGTAGATAACACAGGTCTTCCAGCTCTCGCAGAGAAACAGGGAATGGCTGTTAGACATGCTCAGAGGAGTGGGAATCTGCCAGATCTCCATTTTCTTGAGATGAGACAAGATGAGGGGTTCAGAACATCTCTTGATTGAGAGCTGTGCCTCCTTTCCCCCTGTGCAGGGAGTTCAGGAGAACAGCTGTTCTACTGTTTCACCACCCTTATTGTAAAGAATTTCTTTCCAGACTGGATACTAGAAAGAAATTCTCAGCTGTTAAGGTGGTGAGACACTGGAACAGGTTGCACAGGGACGTTGTGGATGTCCCCTCCTTGGAGGTGTTCAAGGCCAGGTTGGACAAGACCTTGAGCAACCTACTCTAGAAGAAGGTCTCCCTGCTCATGGCAGTGCAGCTAGAACTAGATGATCTTACCCATTGCTGGTAATCCAGGCTGGAAGTGAAGAAATTGAAAAAGAGCAGCACCAGGAAGATTAAAAGGGAATTTAAGGCCCTTGGGAAATCGATTGACGGGGCAGGAGCTCAAGTGGTGTTTGCTCAGTTCCCTCAGCAGCTGTGGTGTACACTGAGAGGAACAGGAAAACCCACACCATCAACAGTTGGCTTAGGAGATGGTGCCAGCAGTGGAATTTTGGCTTCTTTGATCACGGGGCAACTCTTACTGCACCTGACCTGCTGGACCAAGTTGGGTTGAATTTACCTAGAAAGGGTAAGAGGGTGCTGGCACTGGGGTTGGCAGGACTCATTGGGAGGGCTTTAAACTAGGTCTGAAGGGGGTGGGTGTGGAAACCAGTCTCCCTGGAGAGGAGGGAGGACCACACAAACTGGTGAAATCAGCAGCCCAGCTGAAGTGCATGTCCACCAATGCACGCAGTATGGGCAAGAAACAAGATGAACTGGAACTCTTGGTTCACCAGGAGAACTATGATGTAGTTGCCATCACAGAAACATGGTGGGACGATTCTCACAATCGGAGTACCGCACTGGGAGGTTATAAGCTCTTTAGGAGAGACAGGCAAGGGAGAAGAGGAGGAGGGGTGGCCCTGTATATTAGGGAATCCTTTGATGCCTCAGAACTTGAGGTTGCAGAAGAAAGGGTTGAATGCTTATGGGTTAAAATCAGAGGGAGGCTGCACAAAACTGACATCCTGGTTGGAGTCTGTTATAGACCACCCAACCAGGATGAGGAGGCCGATGAGATATTCTACAAGCAGCTGGAAGCTGTCTCAAGATCATCAGACCTTGTCCTTGTGGGGGACTTTAACCTACCAGACATCTGCTGGGAACTTAATTCAGCAGAGAGGAGACAGTCCAGAAGGTTCCTAGAGTGCATGGATGACAACTTCCTGATGCAGCTCTTAGGTGAACCTACCAGGGGTAAGGCTCTGCTTGATCTGCTGTTCTCAAGTAGAGAAGGGCTGGTGGGAGATGTGATGGTCGGAGGCTGTCTAGGGTGCAGCGACCATGAGATAGTGGAGTTTTCAATATGCAGGGAAATAGGGAGGAGCAGTAACAGAACCCTCACTTTGGACTTCCGGAGGGCAAACTTCAGGTTGTTCAGGCAACTTATTCAGAAAGTTCCCTGGGTAACAGCCCTTAAGAACAAAGGGATCCAGGATGGTTGGACCTACTTCAAACAGGACCTCTTAAAGGCACAGGGACTGGCAGTTCCCACATGCCGTAAGACGAGCCGGCGGGGAAGACGACCGGCCTGGATGAGCAAGCAGCTCCTGAAGGATTTAAGGGAAAAAAAGAGGGTTTATCGCCTTTGGAAAGGGGGGGAGGCAACTAGTGATATGTTTAAGGATGTTGCTAGATCATGTAGAGGAAAAATTAGAGAGGCAAAAGCACAGTTAGAAATGAAACTGGCCGCTTCCGTGAAGGACAACAAAAAGCATTTTTATAAATATATTAATGCTAAAAAGAGGGGCAAGAGGAGCCTCCACTCTCTATTGGACGTGGAGGGTAACATTGTAACTAAGGATGAGGAGAAGGCTGAGATTCTAAATACCTTCTTTGCCTCCATTTTCAACAGTAAGGCAGGAGGACTTCAGGATAACTGGCCTCCTGAGCTGGTTGATGGGGTCAAGGAGCAGTGTTGTACTCCTGAAATCCATGTGGAATTAGTTCGAGACTTGTTGAGTCACTTGGATATTCACAAGTCCATGGGACCTGATGGGATTCATCCTAGGGTGCTGAAAGAGCTGGCAGATGAGCTGGCCAAGCCTCTCTCCATCATTTTCCACCAGTCCTGGCTCACTGGAGAGGTCCCAGAAGACTGGAAACTGGCCAATGTGACGCCCATCCACAAGAAGGGACGGACAGAAGAACCTGGGAACTACAGGCCTGTCAGCCTGACCTCAGTGCCAGGGAAAATCATGGAGCAGATTGTCTCGGGGGCAATCACTGAGCACCTGAAGGATGGCCAAGGAATCAGGCCCAGCCTACATGGATTTAGGAAGGGCAGGTCCTGCCTCACCAACCTGATCTCCTTCTATGATCAGGTGACCAGCCTGGTGGACGTAGGAAAGGCTGTGGATGTAGTCCACCTGGACTTCAGCAAGGCCTTTGACACTGTCCCCCACAGCAAACTCCTGGCCAAGCTGGCAGCCTGTGGCTTGGACAGCAGCACTCTGTGCTGGGTTAGGAACTGGCTGGAGGGCCGAGCCCAGAGAGTGGTGGTGAATGGTGCCACATCCAGCTGGCAGCCTGTCACTAGTGGTGTCCCCCAGGGATCAGTGCTGGGCCCCATCCTGTTCAATATCTTTATTGATGATCTGGATGAGGGGATTGAGTCCATCATCAGTAAATTTGCAGATGACACCAAGCTGGGAGCAGGTGTTGATCTGTTAGAAGGTAGAAGGGCTCTGCAGAGGGACCTTGACAGGCTGGACAGATGGGCAGAGTCCAACATGATGGCATTCAACAAGTCCAAGTGCCGGGTGCTGCACTTTGGCCACGACAACCCCATGCAGAGCTACAGGCTGGGGTCAGAGTGGCTGGAGAGCAGCCAGGCAGAAAGGGACCTGGGGGTACTGGTTGACAGCTGCCTGAACATGAGCCAGCAGTGTGCCCAGGTGGCCAAGAGAGCCAATGGCATCCTGGACTGCATCAGGAATACTGTGGCCAGCAGGAGCAGGGAGGTCATTGTACCCCTGTACACAGCACTGGTTAGGCCACACCTTGAGTACTGTGTCCAGTTCTGGGCCCCTCAGTTTAGGAAAGATGTTGAATTGCTGGAGCATGTCCAGAGAAGGGCAATGAGGCTGGGGAGAGGCCTTGAGCACAAGCCCTATGAGGAGAGGCTGAGGGAGCTGGGACTGTTTAGCCTGGAGAATAGGAGGCTCAGGGGTGACCTCATTGCTGTCTACAACTACCTGAAGGGAGGTTGTAGCCAGGAGGGGGTTGGTCTCTTCTCCCAGGCAACCAGCACCAGAACAAGAGGACACAGTCTCAAGCTGCACCAGGGGAGGTTTAGGCTGGAGGTGAGGAGAAAGTTCTTCACAGAGAGAGTGGTTGGCCATTGGAATGTGCTGCCCAGGGAGGTGGTGGAGTCACCATCCCTGGAGGTGTTCAAGAGGGGATTGGACGTGGCACTTGGTGCCATGGTTTAGATAGTCATGAGGTTTAGGGTGACAGGTTGGACTCGATGATCTTTGAGGTCTCTTCCAGCCTTCTTGATTCTATGATTCTATGATTCTATGATCTTTAAAGTCCCTTCCAACCCAAGCCATTTTATGATTCCATGACCTTTAAAGGTCCCTACCAAACCAAATCATTGTGTGGCTCTATAATTCTATGTGTGGTCATAGAACACAAAGAAAAACACATGCCCATGTTAAATCAGTGTCTTGCCTCCCTGTACTCCATCTGATCTCCAGTGTCCATTCTTCAGCTTCTCCCTTCCTCAATTACCACACTGTCCTAGCCCTTGCCTCTACATCTTCAACTTCATTTTCCCTTTCCAACAGCCATTTGAATGTGAAGTTCATGTTTTGATTTTACGTACTTAGAAAAGTCAGTGTGGTCTCAGACTCCAAACACGAAGCAATGGGAAGTGTTTCAGCAGAGGCAGGCTGTGCTACCCTCTTTTTCAAAAACAGTCCCCAAACTAGCCCAGCTTCTTGCATTTGTTCACAGAATATCACTCTCCATTGGTGATATTTTCCTTCAGCTATTTCTGAAGTGTTTTTGAGGACTGCCAAGACTGCTTAGAATATGCTGCTATTCAAATACAGCAGATGGCACTGGTGTTAAATAAGCATTATGGAAATTTACTGTATTCCTAGAAAAATCCACCAAGTGAACATCAACTAGTAAGTGGCTAAAATATTTCAGTAGCAATGAGTAAAGTATTTCAGAGACATATTGTGACATGGCCTGAGATGTCTTCTCCCTTTAAAGCACAAATTAGGTCATTAAAATAGGTCCCTCATCTTCAGTAACTTTTCACCTGTATCTTAGAAGCCTTTCTGAAACAGAAGCAGCTTCAACATTTTATGACCACAACATTTATCAACATAACTGGAAAAGTACCTTCTGTTCACATAAGTTATCTTGAACAGCAGACGGTTGTGAGACTGTTTTTCCTTTGCTCACGCTGAGCATTTATCACCAGCCTTGTTATTTTGGGGATAAACTAGCTGCAGCTATGAATGGAAGATACATAAATTATGGATACTCACAGAACAGCTGGACAACATAGTGTAAAGGGTTATGTTAAACCCTGACACTCTCTAAGAATCTCCTAGGTGTATTGTATTAAAGCATTCTTCTCCTCAGTCTAGGATTGAATTGTTATAAATTCCATGAAGCTTGAGATCTAAATAGAACATTCTGTGTTCCCCTAAAACCCCCTGGCAACATGGAACATGGCATTCCACACTTTGAACATTTCTGCTGTTGATTGAAATTTTGTATCCAAACACCTAACACTTCTTGTGACAGTCACTGAAAAAACCTCACTTGTAATTCTTTATCATTATAACCTGAGTGTTTTAAACACACACATGCAAAAGCATTGCAAAGGTCCTCATGGATCAAACACAAAACTACACTTTCCCCCCCCACCTTTCTTTTCACTTTAATTTTAAACTAGAGCATGGTAGATTGAGGTTGGACATCAGGAGGAAGCTACCTACAATGAGGGTAGTGAAACACAGGAACAATTTGCGTAGAAAGGTGGTGGAAGCCTCATCCTTGGAGACATTCAAGATCAAACTTGATTGGGCTCTGAGTAACCTGCTCTAAAGATGTTAAAGATTGATGTGGCCTTGAGCAATCTGGTCCAGCACAAGGTGTCCCTGCCCATGGCAGGGGGATTTGAACTAGATGATCTTCAGTCTATTCTATGTCCTTGCTCACTGCAGGGACACTGGACAATATGACCTTCAAGTGTCCCTTCCCTGCTGATGCATTCTGTGATTCTTTGAATTTCTGTTCTAGTATGGAAGCCCCTCTGCCTCCAGCAAAATATAGCGGTAGTGATCAGATAAATTATGCTAAAATTACTTTTAACATGTATTTAAATATCTCACCTAAATACATAGAACGTTCAGGGCCAGAAAACCTGAGCTACCTCCACTCCAGACCTCAAGTTCTTTCAACAAAAATAGATTAGAATGGCTGATGTGTCAACAGATGCTTGAATGTAGCAAACTAGCATTACCACTGGACACGTGCATGCAAATTCTAGTCTTCCATCTGGAGCCTGAGAGCTAAGCTATTCTCTTTCTTCTTAAATTAATTAAAAGCTAGTTATAGCAGTCTCAGCAAGAAATCCTTCCCAGTCTCTCTACTTAAACAGCAGTGCCTGATAAAGGCTTCAGAAGGAGATTCAGCTCTCCAGCAGACATAATGCAAAGAGCAATAGGCAGGAAGAAAGACACAGTCTAAATGCCAAAGTCTAATTGCCTTTATTCCCAAGAAGGAAAACAAGCAGACCCTCCTTCAGCCTTTTCCAAGTCACAGGGATGGCACTGACTGAACTGTTTAACTAGTACTGAAATACCACAGGCAGTTTCAGCACAGATCTACGCCTACTTAGAATTTAAGCCTAGCTTTTAATATGCTCTTACTGAAAGAGATTTTATTTCCAGCAAGCCCAGTCTGCTTTTTGGTAAGATCTATTATACCATTCATAACTGGAAGGGTTAACAGATGTGGACACCATGTCAACAACAAGTAATTCCAGAAAGATCTATTTTTCTTCCCCTACAGATCCAGAGAAGATAAACAACTGCATGTAATCTTTCATTTAATTCACATTTCATCGGAGTGCAGATTTACAGAGGAAGTGGGCTTGTTCCTGACTCAATTCCTGAGCAAGTTTAATAAATTAAAATGTTAATCTGTTCTTTCTCAACTCTGTTGAAGGCATCACAGAAGTATCTGACAGTGACAGACAAAAAATAGCAGACTATTATGGTATCTACTACTCAGTTAGTACTAACAGGCAGTGACGACTGGTCTTGTCGTCTGAGTGATACCATACGGCGGAGTGTTTCCTGGCACATCCGTTCTTCAGCAAGACACACATAAGACAGAAATCAAATCCTCAGCACCAATAGTTATGATTCTCCTAAGATTTTCACAATTTCTTTAGGAAGCAGTGCTCCCAGGATCCACATTCACACGGGAATAGGCTGCCTATGGAGGACATTGAACCCCCATCCCTGGAGGTGCTCAAGACGTGTGGACATAGCACTCTGGGACATGGTTTAATGGCCATGGTGGTGTTAGGTCGATGGTTGGACTCAATGATCTTACAGGTCTTTTCCAACCAAAACAATTCTGTGACTCTGTGATGAATAGGTGCTCTTTTACCAGCACCAAGGCATCGAAAAGATTCAGGTGATTTCACTTCTTTGCTCTTAGCTCTATTTGAAAGCATCCAATTATTTCATATTCAGTATTGATAATAATCAGTTGCATCCCTTTCTATTCAGTCTTGCTCACAGAACAGCAGCTCAGTAATCAAACTATTAATTTTTCTAACACCACTATGTAATTACTGGCATTAAATACACAAATATGTGTACCAGCCCAGAAAAGGCAGCAGGCAGTAGAGCTTTTTATATGCTCTTTAAAGGAGAGAAGCACAATCCTTATGGTCCTCAAGACCTGCACACAGTGTGTCGGTGTGAGCTGAAATTCCCCCCCCCACCAACAATAACCAGGATAGCTCAGTCTGGAAGCAAATGAAAAGCTGTATTTACAAGCAGAGTCTAAAATCTACAATGAAATGCAATGAATATATACAAATATACAAAATTCACAACATTCACAAATATATACAATCAACAGAAAAAGCACAATCGATCTCCCTTTGCTTCCCCCCAAGGGGACCCTCCCAAAGGGGCCTCTCTCTCCCAGGAGCTTCCCCCCCAGACCCCCCTGGACAGAGAAGCAGAGTTAGTTAAGCAGAAAGTTGTTAACTTAGCTGCCAAGGTCAGTGTGTTATCTTCAGCCAGAAGAGAAGAAGAAACAGCATCCAGACAGCCCAGCAACTGCCCCCACTGCAGAACGCAGAATGTGCAGAGTGCCTACTTTGTTTTGGGTAATAGTTCTTAAACATTTCTATCTATCCAATGGAAGTGTTTAGAACAATCAGTATTTTGCTTTCTTACACCCAATAGTGACTTATTTACATTCTTTCACTTTCTCTGTACTGAACTTTGCAAGGAAAAATTAAAAAGACAGTTTCAAACCATCACACACAGAAATAGTCAGACCTAAAACGGAGGTTACCAGTAGTATCTGAAAATTCTAGGTTAGTAACAGAATCACAGCAGCTTGAGCTCTGAACCTCCTTTAGTTCTGGCAGTACTGTACATACCACACTGCTTACAGTATTTTGGTTTTTAAGCAGGAAAAAGCCAACCCATGACAATTTAAAAAATGCTTATAAGTTGTCTGCCAAATGGTTCAGTTTCTTTCTCTTCTAAATGCCCAACACAGGTTGCTTATTTAGTGGTTTTAAAACATAGATTTTAATTTAAAATCGAACATTTAAAAATGTAAAGGGAAGCTAAATGACAACCCTTTGATATTCTGTAGCATAACCCAGGTGCAGTTGCTGCTCTGGGGACAGCCTTATCTAAGTGACATGCTTTACCCTAGCTGAGGTGCTATTTCTGAGCATGCCTTTAATGAAATAATTTTACATGGAAAAGAGACAGCCAAAGAAGAGCAAGCTCACGAAGTGTTCAACAGCATTATGTCATATTGATAGATAAGACTGACAAGTCCAAAGACAACTCTCAATTTCATCAACAAAGTTGCTCTTCAACACAAACAGAAATAGCAAAAGGGGAAGAGACAAACAAAGCAGTAGAAACAGGCAGCTAAAGGAACATTGCAGGAAGATCTTCAGCTGATGCTGACACGTTAATATTTAACCACATGGCCGAGCTCAAAAAAACTCATTTTGTTGCAATCACATCAAAACTTTCAACTGGATTAAGAGGTTTGAGTTTTTATTGCATAAAGTATTAAACCTTACAAAATGTACCACAGCGCAGTGAAGTACCTGTCTGCAAGCCCATAAAGTTCCTCAAGCTTCTATTGCAGGAAAGACAAAGAATTCCAAAATATTTAATTTCAAGACAGGTGACAGAGCTATTAAGGAAATATTCTAATGCCAGGGGAAAATTAGGCAATTTGAGGGCTGAACCATTCCCTCAAAAACCTGAAGATAGCTTAAAAATAAGAAAGCTTCTAGGCAGACAACAGGATAAAAGAACTCAATTACATAGAGGCCACGGCAAACCCAAAATTCGTATGAATTTCGATACAGTTGTTCTGTCAAGTCAAACTGAATGAGGGAATGATGAAAAGACCTTGACTGTAATGGTACTCAGTTTGATGGGATTTTAAAATTCTTCCCATAAAACTTAATTCCTACCATAAATGTAGCTGCTGTTTCATAGGATATGCCCCTGCCCAGGAGGTCTGCTCCCCCCAGCTTGTGCTACAGTTCCACTGTGCACACAGGGAATGGCTCCATGCCTCCCTGCACCTCCCTGGCTAGCTGAGAAACTACAGAATTTCTAACAGGTATTATTTTCCTCTTTGGGGGGAGAGTTTAAGAATCTCTGTAGGGACTTTTTACAAGGGCTTGTAGTGATAGGATGAGGGGGAATGGATTGAAGTTTGAGGAGGGCAGATTTAGACTGGTAATTAGGAAGGAATTCTTTACAGTGAGGGTGGTGAGACACTGGAATAGGTTTGCCCAGGGAGGATGTGGATGTTCTCTCCCAGGAGGTGTTCAGAGCCAGGCTGGATGAGGCCTTGAGCAACCCAGTCTAGTGGGAGGTGATCTTGCCAATGTCAGAGGGGTTGGAACTAGATGATCTTTAAGGTCCCTTCCAACCCAAACCATTCTGTGAATCTGTTATCTATGACTGATTTCATCCTTCCAGCCACAGTCAAAACCTAGAAAGATAAATTCCATCCAGCGCCTCTTGGTTGACACAATTCGTTCATCCATAATGCAAATATTGTCCTGGGGAACAGAGAAGCTCCCTTGGAATGATTAGCTGGCAGAACCCATTTGCCAACGGATTTTCTTCCCCTAATATTTTTCTTTCATAAAAGAGTTGCAGAGGATGTAAACATTTTGTCAACACCAGACAGGACAGGGACGTGGAGAAAGCACAGCCAGGAAGGAAGTGGAAGGCTATTTAAAATTCATCTGTATCTATGACAAATTAACGAGAAGGCTGGAAGCTTGTTTTTAAAACACAAGACAGTTCACTTCAAAGGCTTCTAGAGTTTTTGAGGATTTGGTTTTTCACAGAAGAATATGTTCCACTGCTAGCAGCCACAACTGTTTTTTTCTCCTTCCAGTTACTGGAATTGCAGGCATGCTGTTTGTTCAGAGATAAAGTAAAGAACGATTTAATGCAGACAAATTATTTTGTTGACTGCTCCATTCCTTCTTCTGGAGGCTGACTGGAGAGACAGCTGCACAACAGGATTTCAGTCCTCCATTAAGGAACTGTTAGCTACTCTGGCTTCAGGTTTTACTTTCCTTCTTTAGGGCTAACTAGATTTTTATTATACTATGATCTTAATCTATGCTCCTCTCACAAATTCTCAAAATGGCCTGCTACTGGTTGACTGATCTAGAGCACAAGTCTTGTGAGGAGCAGCTGAGGGAACTGGGGTTGTTCAGCCTGGAGAAAAGGAGGCTGACGGAGACCTCCTTACTCTCTACACCTCCTTGAAAGGAGGCTGGAGTGAGGTGGGGGTCAGTCTCTTCTCTCAAGGAACAAGCAATAGGATGAGAGGAAATGGCCTCAAGTTACATCAGGAGAGGTTTAGGTTGGACATTAGGAAAAATTTCTTCCCTGAAAGGCTTGTCAAGCCCTGGGATAGGCTGTTCAGGGCAGTGGTGAAGTCACCATCCCTGAAGGGATTTAAAAACTCTGCAGATGTGGTGCTGAGGGATATGGTTTGGTGGTGACCTAATGGTGCTGGGTTAGCAGCTAGACTTGATCCTAGAGGTCTCATCCAACTACCATGATTTTGACTTAGGAACCTTAGGAGCCATTTTCTGACAGTCTACACTGTTGCCTCAGTATGTTGTCTACATTCCGCTCCACTGTTTCTCAAGAGCATAGAATGGTTTGGGTTGATGAGACCTTTAAGTAATCTAGTTTAACCCCCCTTGAAGTAAGCAAGGACATCCCCAACTCGATTAGGCTGCTCAGAGCCTCTTCAAGCCTGACCTTAAATGTCTCCAGGGCCTCCACGACCTGCCTGGGTAACCTGTTCAGTGTTCCACTACCCTCATAGTAAAGAACTGCTTCCTAATTTAAAACCATTGCTTCTTGTCCTAGTGCTACAGGCCTTTGTAAACAGTCCCTCCCCAGCTTTCCTGTAGACCCCCTTCAGGTACTGAAAGGCTGTTCTAAGGTCTCCCTGGAGCCTTCTCTTCTCCAGGCTAACAACCCCAGGTCTCTCAGCCTCTCTTCACAGGAGAGATGCTCTGGTCCTCTGATCACTTTTGTGGCCCTCCTCTGGACCACCTCCATCAGGTTCTTGTCCTTCTTGAGCTTAGAGCCCCAGAGCTGGAGAGTGACAGAATCGTCTCCCTCAACCGGAAGAAGCCCGGAATGTGATTTGCCTTCTGGAATGCAAGTTTGCATTGTTGATGCATGTCCAGCTTTTCATCCACCAGTACTCCCAAATCCATCTCCACAGGGCTACTCTCTATTACATCCACCCTAAGCCTGGACTGATTATGAGGATTGGCCCAATCCAGGTGTAGGACCTTGCACTTGGCCTTGTTAAACCTCATGAAGCTCACCTGGGCTCCCTTCTCCAGCCTGTCTGGGTCCCTTTGGATGACATCCTGTGCCTCTGGCTTATCGACTGCACCACTGCAAACTTGCTGGTGGTGCACTCGATCTTCTATATCATTGATGAAGATATTAAACAACATTGGTACCAGTAGAGAACCCTGAGGGACATCACTTGTCCCTGGTCTCCACCTGGACATTGAGTCATTGACCACTACCCTGTGCCTGTTTTTCAAGGCAAGTGCAGACATACCTACCCTACAGAAACACACAGTTTTGTATCTGTGGTAGCACATTCCTTAGTTGGAATAATAGGGTAAAAAACAAAAAGGAAGAGCTTCATTCATTGTGCTGCTTGGCATCTCTCATGATTTATTTACTACCAGGCTATCAAAGCAACATACAATGCCCTTACTGTCTTTGGGCACTCCAAATCAGACAGTTTGGAGAGCTTTCCCTCTAAAAGCCTGCTAGGCTTTTACTACTTGGTATCATCAAGAAATGAAGCGTTGCTAACTTTGAATCAATTATTCAACAAATTAAATGAAGAACAGATGTGTGCATCAGATATTCTTAATTAGATCCCTTAGCAAAGAATGAGGCAATCCACAAGTCTAATTTTAAAACCAAACCAGCATTCCTGTGAACATCTTTTCTTCAACATAACCATGGTTTCTACATGATTTAGTTACACAAGTTTTGAAATGAAGCAGTAAATGATTCCAATAAAATGAAACCAAAAAAAGGAGAAGCATTTGCAGAGTGCAGGAAGGGCTTTCTGATTCAAGGGGTTCTTACCTCACAAAGTAGTAAGTCAATGATGTGGAAGACCATGCAGAGTGGAAACTTGGCAGTAAAAAGAGTGAGGAACCACTGGGACGCATACATATGAGCTTCCAAATTGAGGTCTGAGAAATGGCTGTGCAAGTCTGGTAACTGCTCCTAGAGTAAAGGAAAGAATATTCACTATTACTCATTAATCCAAATTCTTCTTCCACACTGCCAGTAAACACTAGGTTACTATACACTGAAAAACACAACAGCGTGAAATCCTAGCTCCTTTTAAGCGATGGAAATGTGTTTCTTCACAGATTTCAGTGCCCATGGTTACAGTTTTTAGTAAGATATCGACTGTGGATTCTATCATCGTATCAGATACAGTACTGGGATTATACTGAGAAATTATCAAATCATCAACAGCTGAAAGCAGAGCAGTTTTGAAACCTACATCATCCATAATGTATATTTTAAAGTCATTCCTTTGCTGAGTCTTGCTTGAACTTCTGCTATAAACACCAATGGATACTACAACAAAGAGATCACCTTGCAGAGCTTAAAAGCAACAAAGCCCACAATCCCATCAGGTGAGTTCTCTATCTAGAAGTGTATATAAGCAACACAAAATAATCACTGACAATCCTGCAGCACGCTGATGATCGATTCATGCCTGGTTAATAAAGTGAAAATCTTTGTTAACATATGCAGATATTGAGGAGAGCATATGCTGAAGTATCAAATTAATTATTATGCAATTCTGCTGCAGATAGTAGGAAATTTGCACAATTTGAGAAATGAAACAAAAGTATTAAATTAATGGTGAGACTGTTTTGTTTGGGTTTAATATATCTCACAGAATATATACATGGTCACCTATGATGACTGACAGCAGCAGATAGCTATCTTCTGCTACACAGAAGTGTAGGTCAAAGCTTAATGAACCATTAGTAACTATTAGTCAGAACAACAATGTGTAAAACTTGCAGCCATTGATTCATGTTAAACTGCTCTGATTATGAAGTAATTCCATCTGAAAAAGGAGCAACATACTGAAGGCACAGGAAAGACTAAAAATTGACCTACACTTGATTCATATTTCACAATCATCAGGATGTCCTGATTTGACTGACCTTTTAACCATCAACATTAATTCACAGAAAGTAGGACACTGATGGTGGCAGTCCAAAAGATACTTTGCCCTTAACAGAACAGAGACATTCTCTCTAAACAGTACCATGAAATGTGAAGATTGAGAGAAAAAAAATCTACTCTTGCTTGGATACAAAGATCAGCAGCAAGGTTGGCATATGAAAGACAAAAGATACTAGAAATAAATCTCACTCTTGATGCTTGGATCCAGATATTAAATTTCCCTGCTTTGGTTCTACCCCCACTCTAAAACGAGAGGGGGTTTATTGTCCAGTAACTTGTGGAAGCAAAGCAGGAATCCCCTTCTTCGTGTCATTATTTCCATTTATGAAAGTAGAATTTGTTACCCTCACCCCACCTGCATTAACTTCTCGAGCTGGAAAAATTTGCAATGGAGATCTTCGAAGTTATTTCTGTAGAGGTCCCTCAAGCCATAGTCATACATTATTTTCACAAATACACAGAATGCCTGCTCCTCCGGCATCTGTTTGGAAAAACACACAGACAGCATTTTAAAAACCAAGCTGAGGCTGGAAATGCCTCACACAAACACACATCCTTATGCATGACGAATCTGAACCAGGGATCAATTGGAATTTCCAACAAAGCACTCTTTGGATGTAATACTAAGCACCTTGATTTGGCTCTGTGAGACCTTCTTTGAAGAAAGTGTGGGATCATATCATAAGTTCATCTAAGTGTACATCCCTCACAATCGTTGTGAGAGTTCTTTCTGACAAATAGATGTGGGAACAACCAGCACACAACTCCCAGTTACAGAACAACTTGAAAGAAAAAGAGAAAGAAAAAGACAACAACTTAAGATAGTGATTTCTACTGAGAGACTTGAGTAGAAGAGAAAAATTCAGAACTAAGCAGAACCAACCCTTAGGGAGAGTAATGTTTATCTGCTTTTATCCAAATCCCAGGACATCAAACTCTGTGAAGTCAGGTTTCCCATGGTGAATAAGGAAACTACAAATTTTGCCTTCAGAATCTATCTGTGATCTCAGGTGGGCTGATCCCATTTATTAACATCATGACTTTTTCATAAAATCATTGAGATTAGAAAAGACCACTGGGATCATCAAGTCCAACCATTGACCCTTCTCTACAAAGTTCAGCCCTAAACTACATTCCCAAGCACCACATCTAAATGACCTTTAAACACATGCAGGGATGGTGACCTAATCACCTTTCTGGACAGCCTATTCCAATGTCTGACCACTCTTTCTGTGAAAACAAGTTTTCCCAATGTCTAAACCTACCCTGCTGCAGTTTGAGGTTGTTCCCTCTTCTATCACTAATTACCTGTGAGAAGAGACCAGCACCAACTTATCTACAATGTCCTTCCAGGTAGTTGTAGACAGCAATGAGGTCTCCCTTCAGCCTCCTCTTCTTCAAAAGAAACAGTCCCAGCTCCTTCAGTCACTCTTCATAAGATTTATTCTCCAGGCCCTTCATCAGCTTCATTGCCCTCCTCTGCGCTGACTCCAGCACCTCCACATCTCTCTTGTATTGAGATGCCCAAAACTGAACACAACACTCAAGGAGTTCTGCCTCCATAATTTCCATTTCTTTTTGACCAAAATTGCTCATCCAACAGTTTTAGAAGGTGGTACTAAAGACAGGCTGTGTGAGCCACTCTGAAGTTACATTTTTTGGCTTAAGCCCACTGAAGGTTGAATTTGTAGTAAGCCCCATGTCATGAAACCTCCACTGCTTAGGCATTACCCCTACTCCCCCCATGCCTTCAGGTAACACGATATTAGGATAGGCAGAAGCAGAGACATTGAAGACCCCAAATCAGGTTTTCAATCACATTAAAAACAACCTTTCCTTTGCAGGCAACAACTGAAAACAATTATTGAGTATCAAGAATGACAACTTTTGACCTTTCAGTAGATTCACTCATTCATCCTCTTGCCAACTCCTTACTGGATATCAGCAACAGATAAAAGTTCAGTATTTTCTTCAAAGACAATTCTAGTCTCTTGATATTTACCTCCAGGGTTTCATCAGTTCTGTTCAGCCTATGATTACAGCTTGTCTCCAAGGCCATGGGCAGACATTTTCATTTTCAGATATGATAAATGAAGGCAACTGGTTAGCACAAAGAACTGCCCAACCAGCTGCTAGGTACCTGCCCAGGCTAGGTTCACCTAGGACAAGCTCTTAAGAAACTTAAAGCTCTTTACCCCAATTTTATCTGGATGGAATGATCCCCTGACAGCTGATAAAAGCTGCAGAGAGAGTAAAGGGAAGAAATAGTTTTATCCTGACCAAAAGGCTTGAATCTGCTTTATAACAACATGAATGCAAATTTCAGTTATTTTGGTAAAGTAACAATTAATTCTAATAAAATGACAGATGCTCATGCACAAGCACACCTACCTTGCATGCTCAACCAGACACACGTGCACTGACAATCATTCCTCCCCCAAGACAGGGAGAAGCAGCAGTAACAGAGGTAAAGACTAAGCCAAAGTCCTTGACAGGCAGAGGTCACTGAGCCCTCACTCTCAGTGAACAGAGAGGTTCTTCAATATTACCAACTCCAAGCATTCAAAATCATAAAACTAGTTTTCATTTCTTATTTATTTTAATCTAAACAAGCACTTTTGGCCATTTCCATTCTGATTTTAGCATTTAGGTGCTTGCCCCTTAGTATCTTTTCTTTGAAATCACAAAAGCCTGAAATTAACTATTTTAAAATTAAATTTTAGTTTTTCATATAGCGATGACTCCCCAAAGGAGATAGCAAGAAAACAAAAAAAGTCAAATACTGTGAGACTTAAACACTTACGAGTTGGCAACACTGTCCCCACTGTGATTAGAAGTTATCTGCTCACCTTTGACAGCAATTTCATCAAAGCAGCAAAATCACAAAAATACAGGATGGAGGTTCAGACTACCCAACCATCCCTGGAAGTTAGCTACACTGAAGAGAAAAGATATCCTGTCCCAGAAAAAGAAGGAAAGGAAATGGCCTAGATAAGGATAGTCTAGAAATCCATGCAAAGATAGAAAAGTTAAAGAGGGTCTTACAAGCATTCACAGCATAGTGATTGGTTGGAGAATTTGAGAGTTTGAGGACATCCTGGGAAGCTCCCAACTTACATGAGCTCACTGAGACTGCTTCCCTTCCCCCCTTTCTCTGATTATTTCAGTTTAAAATCCTATTGTAAAAGCAAATGTTATAAAGGGCATATTAAAATTAGCATAATTGCCATTTAGTATTCCCTGTGTACAGGGCAATTTCTTCTAACTCCAGAAACATGAGAAATGAAGGTGATCCTCCATAGTAATGACAGCACACAACTCAGTGAGAGCAGCTCAAATATTAGTCAAACATGAAAAATGTGACACCCACTCATTTCTAAACAGCTCTGCCTCTGAAAATGGCTCCAGCGGAACTTAGCAGTCCTTCTTTGGGTAAAAAGTAAATTGCAAAATCACTCTTAGCTAAGCTCATTTGCACTGTATGTGGGATTGCAGTAATGTGACTAATTCAGGTTTATCCTTAAAGAATCTAAAGATTCCCTGTAACACTGTCACGAAGTATCACACTGCCTAAGGCTTTCAGGAGTCGTAGATTTCACTAGGAACTACAACTGAAATTAATCTGAATTTGAGTTCTAGATGCCTCAGGAGGTGTACCTGTAACATATATACCACCGACAGCTGACTCAAAGCCACAGGCTGAAATGTATTTCAACTAAGATGAATCATTTATTCATTAAAGCCTGACAGAAAAAGCAGTCCAGGGTCTGACTAAGAGTCGTTGTTGGAGTTTGGGGTGGTTTGCTCAGATATCATTTACAATATCCACACTACTTGATTCTGCTGCTTTTCACTGAGTCAATATTGGGGCCTGGGGTGATTTGGTCAGGTATAATTTACAATACCCACACTATTTGGTTCTGCTGCTTTTGCACTGATACATCAAAGTTAAAGCCCCTTGCAAAAACAAAAACGGTGTATTTATCTCAATATGTACATGTACACATATATACAGGAAGCAACAAATCAAAGTCTGTACAGTTTTTCATTACAGGCTAAAATATCAAGGTTAAAATTCAGTTTTGCACCAAAAGATATCATAAAATGACCCCAGGAGACAACGTCTTACTGAAAATGACTGAGACTGCCTGCCCTGGTTAGCTACTCTGAGAACAGCTTCCCAAGTTAAATTAATAAACACAAAGGCAGTTCACCTACGTGACAACTGAATTAAAAGCAAATATGAATATGTAACAAATCAGTTTCATGTTTTGACACAGAAGTACTTGACAATTTAATGGATTTCTCCCAGATAAAGCAAATCCACATTCATAAATATAGAAGCCATTAGTCACTATTTGTCAAACAGCAACAAGAGGAAAATGAATACAGACAAATAAACAGCAGCAAATATCTGTCAAATAGCATGTTACAGTACTACTTAATTTAAAGCTGCTTTGGTTTCCAATATCAAAGCTTTCATCTGGCAATTAACTCACATGAAGTAGAAGCACAGCTGCAAGGAAAGACTGTCCCTGGCAGTAGCCAATGTCTTCATCATAGACAGAGTATGCCTAGAAAAAAGGAAAGCCAACATGTATTTAAAATGCACACAAGCATCAGCAAAATGTGTTAGAATCAACGAGCCATTCAGAACAAGGGATACTCTGCAGGCTGCAATCATGCAGGGAGTGAAACTGCAACCATGGAATCACAGAATGTTAGGGGTTGCAAGGGACCTCAAAAGATCACCCAATCCAACCCCCTCTGCCAAAGCAGGAACACCTAGACTAAGTCACACAGGAAGGCATCCGGGCAGGTTTTGGATGTCTCCAGAGGAGGCTACACAACCTGTCTGGGCAGCCTGTTCCAGGGCTCTGACACCCTCACAATGAAAAAGTTTTTCTTTATGTTCACATGGAACCTCCTCTGCTCCAGCTTGCACCCGTTGCCCATTGTCCTGTAAGTGGACATCACTAAGTAGACCCTGGATCTGTCCTCCTGACAATCACCCTTCACATCATTGTAAACACGAATGAGGTCACCCCTCAGTCTCCTCGTCCCCCAGCTAAAGAGACCCAGCTCTCTCAGCCTTTCCTCATAAGGAAGATGTTCTACTCCATCATCTTTGTGGCTCTGCACTGGACACTTTCAAGCAGTTCCCTGAGGTCCTTCTAGAACTGAGGGGCCCAGAACTGGACACAATATTCCAGATGTGGCCTCACCAAGGCAAAGTAGAGGGGAAGGAGAACTTCCTGCACAGGCTTTCAGGGGACTTGAGAAAACATCTCCAGGTCACACTCAGTCTTCCATAGGCACCACATTTATTTTTATTCTTCGAGCAGCTTGAAGAGAGCTGGGGGCAATTTCCCTTCACCTAAATCTAGGACAATTCTGCTGAGACAAGACCCCTCTACTCTGTGCTGCTGAGACTACACCTGGAGTATTGTGTCCAGTCTGGGCTCCCCATTTCAAGAGGGACAGCAATAGGCTCTAGCAATAGGCTAGAGAGTGTTTATCAGAGGCAACAAGGGACTGGAACATCTGTTTCATGAGGAAAGGCTGAGAGACCTGGGGCTGTTTAGTTTGGAGAAGACTGAGAGGAGCTCTTACTAATGTTTATAAATATCTGAAGAGTGGGTATCAAGAAGAAGGGAACATTCTCATTTCAATGGCGTCCTGTGATAGAACAAGGGGCAATGGACACAAATTAGACCACAGGAAGTTCCATCTCAACATGACGAGAAACTTCTTTACTGTGAGGTTGCCCAGAGAGGTTGTGGAGTCTCCTTCTCTGGAGCCTTTCAAGACCTGCAAGTGATCTTGCTTTGGCAGGGGGGTTGGACCTGATGATCTCCAGAGGTCCCTTCCAACCCCTACCATTCTAGGATTCTGTGTAACAATTAAGGTATGAAAAACAGGTAAATTTGTGTTGTGGGGAGAATGGTTTTGGAAAAACAAGTGCTGACATCATGAAGGTATAGAAAGTGAGGGCGAGTATCAGAGAACCACTGAGAACTACTCAAGCATGAAAGGTTCCTCAGAAACAGTTTTCCTATGTCCTTGTTATGCTGAAGAATGAAGACTCATTTTCCTGCCGTATGACTGACATACTACTTTTTCCTTACTCTTAGAAAAACAAAACTAAAATAACCAACCTTTCATTCCCCTTACTTTTCTCAGACAAGATGACAGATACTGTTTTTAAGAGATGTCAGAGATTGTTACAAATTTGAGGAAACTTGAGAAAGTACAAGGAGCAGCAGGACTGACACTGGATAAAGGGAGAGACATCCTGCGAGAACAAGCACAGTACTAAGGTTACAACCAGGGAAAACAGAAGCACAAGGTCAGAGCTACAGAGAGGAACAAGGCACATGAATCAGAAAATTTGCTTTGCCCCCGCACCGCCTCCAAGACTGTTTATGGATGAGAGCTTTTTGAACTGGAACACCGTGCTTAGCTTCTTTTTTTAAGTGTTGAATGAAATCAAGATTGCAGATTCACTGACTGGAAGCACAGAAAGCCTGTGAATAAACAATGTCAGGTATGCTTGGAAACCAAACCCTGGTCTACCATACAGTATTTCAAATGTCGCTGAGATGCATCTTCAAAAGGTGGCTGAGCTACCTCTTGAAAACTTAGGAAGAATGGTGACTCCAAATGAGGTGTGACTCCTTTCCAGCCAACAGTATTGACATAATTGCAAATAATTTAGAATCATTGAATACATTGGGCTGGAAGGGACCTTTAAAGGTCAGCTAGTCCAACCCACTGCAGTGAGCAGGGATATCTTTAACTAGATCAGGTTGCTCAGAGCCCCACCAAGTCTGACCTTGGATGGGGCCTCCCCATCTCCCTCTGCCAGAAACCTTGACACAGAGGCCAAAAAAAAACCCCCACCACCCTTCCTTTTTCATTCAGATGGGGAGAAACTAGGAAAGAAATCACAGAATCCCAGCATAGTGGGGGTAGGAAAGGACCACTGGAGATCACCTAGTCCAACCTCCCAGCTAAAGCAGGGTCACCCAGAGCAGATTACAATTCCTATTTATAAAGATTATGGAATGATTCCGTAAGATTTCTGTAAAGAACATAACCTGAGTTTTCCTCTTAAGGTTGCTGTTTATAAACAATTCTTCCATACACTTCCTAATCCATTTGAAGCTTTAAGAGAAATGGAACTGTCACTTGGAGCTCTTTGCCAATTGTCTATATTGTTTGCCATTAATTTTAAATGTGTTAGATGGCATCAATTAGAATCTGATTGGAAAATAATCTAAATCATAGAACCACAGAATGGTTTGGTTTGGAAGGGACCTTGAAGATCATCGAGCTCCAACCTCCCTGCCATGGGCAGGACTTCCTACCAGACCAGGTTGCTCAAGGCCCTGTCAACCTGCTCAGTTCCAGTGGTGAAGCAGAGACAGGTAGGCTCATCAGGTAAATTATTGAAAACAATTTAATGAATCATTACAATCTGCTTAGTTGTTTAAACCACCTGTAGCTACAAAAGTAAAATATCAAAAATAACCCCAGAAGTGTACAAGAGCAGACAATTCTCTGAATTGGAAAAAAAGGATGTTCTCTTTGAAAAAGTTAATTGAAAATTACTCTTAAGCTATTAAGCACTGAATTAACAGAAATTAGTTTCAATCCTTAAATTAATATTGCATATGACTAATTAGAACCATCCACTGCTTAATCATCACCATCAGGAGCCTTTATCTATTTGTTCCTAAATTTTATCAGCTTATGGATGCCTATTTCTTCAGAATTTCTAAAAGATGTAGCTGCTTAGAAACAGATATGCAGAATTACAAACAATAAATGTAATTTATCATTTCTTCACACTGTACAACAACACTTGGAAAAAAAATCCAGAGTGAAAATTCAATAGCAAATTATCTACATATTTGGGTTCTCTGTTTTGAGAAGCATTACTAGCACAACAGCTAATAGTTTGCTGAAAACAGCAATAAATTAATCCACACAAGTCTTAAAGTGACTGTTGAGAAAACAACATGCTGGCATGAACTGCCTCTAAAACTGATACAGTTTAAAAGCAAGAAAGTTATCAGAATTAAATGTCTGCCCCTTTTGAGGCAGTGAAAGAAGTTGAAATTATGGCAAAGGAGGGAAAATGGGGAGGGTGCATAAAAATCCTCACTCGCAATGTCCAATATAAAAACATGAAGCAAGACCAAGAAACATTCTCATAATCAACTTTCTAAACACATTAAAACACATTTCAAACACATCCAGAGCAGGAAAGCAAAACTTCTGCTTGGAAAATATATGGTCAAGGTAAGAAAGTTGCATTTAAACATGAAAACCCACATGAAGTTTCCCTGTGTCTGTTTTATTACAGAAGAATCACAGGGGTTGTCATCTTGCTGGAACCCTTTCTAACAGGGGATGTGTTGAAGGAGCTGTCTCCAGCAGAGTATTAGAGGAGATGATAAATCACAAGAAATAAAAATACTAAAAAATTAGTAAGAACAAACAGTATTCACCCAAAAAGCTTGGGGGGAAAGAAAAAAAGCAAACTGGAATCTCATTAATTGGCTGATTAAATCAGAAGAAGAGATGACAAATTTGCAACATTTTTAGAAAGGGGTGATCCACAGAACTACAAATCAATTAATAGTGGATCATTTGGTTTTAAAAAATATTACAAATTAATTAGTGGACATATATACAGAGGATATAAGAGAAACATGGTTAAGGGTTCCAGTAAAGGATGTCATGGTTAAAAAAATCTCTGAAGCAATCAATAACTAAGGGAAAAAAAAATTAACTCCTTGATCTGCTTGCCTTTTGAAATGAACTTTCATTAGGTCCTTCCCCAAAATCTGATCCTCACAGCAGCCCTTATCAAATACTTCGATGCTAACTTCAGTTCTGCATGAAAATTAGATCAAAGAGATTAGATCAGAGAAAGATTCTGCTGTTAAGCATCATAACCTTGGCAACTGAAGATTTATGTTTTAATGAAGCCTCTAAAATCTACCATTTCGTTGTATTTGCCCAAAGCAAAATGATTTCTGAAGCTTTCTGCATATTACTTCTACAATCACACTTTTTTAGTTTTAAGTAACCTTTGGGACCTGCTGAAATATGATGCAATTAACCAAAATAGCCTCAAAAATAAGGATGCTGCCTACAGATACCACTATAACACTATATTATTATCAAAAGATCTAAGATTAATTATTGAATATTTATCTTTTTAGGGGGCTGAGGATCTTAAACTTTGTCTTTCCACATGAAATACGAAAACAAAGCAAATTCCCCAATCCCCTACTGCCACTGCAGTCATTGTAACTTTATAACTTCAAGAGAATGGGATTTTTCCCATGACAGCCTGTGACAATGTTGCAGCCTTTTAAGTTATTATTTTCTGAAGCTCCTGGGGAATCTCCAATCACAATACTTCAGTTAGCTGAAGTTTAAAATATTCTCTCTCTTATAAATGGGACTTAATGAAGGTACTGACTTGAATCCTACATGCATTCGGTTTAACTAAATTAAGATCTCACAGAATTAAAACATCTTTTTGATAGTTGTCTGTGTTCTGAAGAGATGAACTACTATGCAGATTTAGTGCAACATCATTAGAAAGTGAATAATTATGAAGCAACAGAGAATCCTCAAAGAAAGACAATGACAGAGAACTGCCTGCATGTTGGGCAAGTGATTACAGAAATCATGGATGGACAGAAATTCTTCTCTAAAATAATTAATGGAGGAAAATCTACCACGATCAGAATCTTCTGTAGATATAAAAATTCCAAGTAGTGGATTTAAAAAGACGAATAAAGGTTGCTAATTTGAATTGAAAACCTCAGATCTGGGATTTCTGCAACTACTATGCACAAGTTTCAGCAGTTGTAAAAGAGGAAGCGCAGGGAGTATGTCTTTCATTCCAGAATGAAATGTTTTTCATCATTTTACATCATTGTAAGCATGAAACTAATTGCCTATACTTGCTGAAGGTTCAAATGTACTTAGAACAACAAAATGCAAAACAGCAGCAAATATCAGCTTACAATCACACTGACCATTTGCCTTTACCACAGTAACTCAGTGTCAATAGAAATTAAGTGTGACAACTGCATTAGAAACTGAAGAGATCTCATGAAAAATATTTCTCCAGTGTCTGCCTCATACAAAGGTCTTATGTTTCCAGAGCTTTCATTTCTCCCTGCACACTGCACAGCAATGCAGAGGGAGAAGTTCTACAGATCTCCATCTCTCACCTGCAATAACACTATCTCTCCTCTCAGCAATAACATCTGCTGGCAGGGGAAACCCTCACTCCTCTGAACAAGTGACAGCCACACTGCTTGTGAAGAGCCAGATGAGATATCCAGCATCTGCATCCCAGGAACAAGGGAAATGTAACAAAAATAAAATGCAAGTTTGCAGGGGGGGCACCGCAGAATTACAAAGCCTGATTTGCTTTCATCACTTACCTTTGTGTTGCTACCAAAAGGATAAAAATTATCTAGGGCATCTACTCTGCGTTTGACACAGACATAAGCTCTGTGCTGGAGCCTGTGTTAGCAGAGTTGAAAGCCTTACACAATGTCTGAAAATCGGACTGTCTCAAGAACACACCCATACTTTGATGCAGGCTTCTCACACAACAAGGCATTTTACGAGATGATTGGCTGCTGAATCATTTTAGTGACAGCGTAATTTAAAACTCGGAACCTAAATTTATTAGGAGGCTAACAGTCTGAAAGTAATAATATTCTTCTGACTGCAGCTTTTAGGATGTATCACATTATATAAGGAATTTCTGTGGTAACTGGAAACTGTATTTTTAGAACTTAGTTACTCATGTAGTGAGTATCCGGGAGAGGCACGTGTGTGTTATACAACACGCCTTCTCCTGAGCTGTAAGGCCTGAGAGAATGAAGACATCTTCACATCTATTCAGGCAAGCATATTAAAGTCTTTACTCTCCTTTCCAGCATGGAAGATTCACAATCCTGACCTTTTCACTAGTAGAGTCACAGCAGAAAGCCCCGATGCAGGAACAGGCCTACTGCTGCCTTGCTGAGCACAGATGCACAGAGAAGGAGCCTTATTAATATGCAAACAGAAGAAGATGAGATAACATTTAAAATCCTTTGCATGAAACAAGACAACAATATTTACTAAAATTGCTCTTCAACCCAGGAGCAAAGAAACTAAACAACTAAAAACAGAAGAAAAATAATTCTTAAGTGGTTCTGTTTATGCTACAGTATTTATTCTAAAATTGGCAAAGAGAATCCTGTAGGAAAGGAGAGATCTGCTCTCTGACAAATAATTAAACCAAAGTGGACAACTAGTGAAATTTCCCAGCTGAGGAGACAGTAATGATTGAAAAATGTAGACAAATACATTTGCTGAGAAGAGGTGGGAAGAAATGGGAATGGAAATATAAAAAAAGGATGGAACTCAGACCATCAGCTTACAGGATAGCGCTGATCAGAAGTTCTGCCATGCTGAAGGTTGAGCCAAAGAGCAATCCATCATTCACAGCTTATCACGGTATAGAAGCTCCTGGTCACAGAACAGCAACTCAAAGACATTTCAATTGCACAGTAAAGAAAGCTAAAAAAAAACATACTGAGGCCCACTCAGTATTAGCTCTGCTAGAGAAAGAGTTTATTATTGCCTCTGCTAATGTGCATACCAACACACATTGGAGCAATGACTAAACCAGAGTGTTCTGTTCCACAGTAAACTAGTTATCACACTGATCCTGCACAGAAAACCTTCAGGCAACCAGGAAAAAACAAACAGTTTGATCAGTCAAACACACAAGTATTTAGTAACAAAAGATATCATGATACCAACGATTCCCTGGTGAGACCTCAGTTGTGGTACTGTATCCAGCTCTGGGGCCCTCAACACAAGAGGGACATGAACCTGATGGAGAGGGTCCAGAGGAGGGCCACAAAAACACTCAGAGGGCAGAAGCACCTCTCCTATGAAGACAGATTAGAAGAGTTGGGATTCTTCAGTCTGGAAAAGGGAAGGCTCCAGGAAGACCACATAGTACCTTAAGGGGGTACCTTCCAGTACCTTAAGGGGGCCTACAAGAAAGCTGGGGAAGGACTGTATAGAAAGGCATGTAGTCACAGGACTATGGGCCAGTGGTTTTAAACGAGAGCAGGGCAGGTTTAGATTGGACATTAGGAAGAAGTTCTTTACCGTGAGGGTGGTGGAACACTGAAGAGGTTGCCCAATGGAGGACTCATTACTGGAGGCATTCAAGGTCAGGCTTGATGGGGCTCTGAGCAACTTGATCTAGACAGGGATATCCCTGCTTACTGCAGGAAGTTGGATTAGATGACCTCTAGACATCCCCTCCAACCCAGTGCATTCTTTGATTCTGTGATTCATACCCTTCCATGCTGCCTTTGTCTACTGTCTACTAACACCAATCCTAAGTCTCTGAGATGTAATTCAACCACTTCCAGAAAAAAAAGGGAAGCACTATGTGTCTTTTTCCAGTTTGCCCAGTAAGAACACTCACCTAGATAACCTGATTGATTTCCCTGCAACATACTGTCCTTCTCCTGTTAAAGTCACAGTGGTTGGTTGTCAGGTTGGAGGTACTTTTATCAGAGGTTGAGAGAAAACGTGTCTGCTGTTCCATTCTGCACTGCATCCAACCCGTTGAGAGGAGTGTCTCTGCCAAGTGCTTAGATTCCCTGGAGTACCGAGCTGTTAACTACATATGCAGGCAGGGAAGTAGGTCGAGAGTACTATTCTGTTACTCATTGTAACACAGAGAGCAAGCTCCTCAAATAAGAGCTGGAATCTGCACAGTATTGAAAGAGAAACAGAACTGTTTGCCCAAAGATGGCTGCTCTGTGCAAATCTAGCTTAACGCCACATCCTCCAGTGAAAATCTCCCATCCAGAATCTGGAACTCTTTTCATTCCTTATCACCATTGTCAGCCTGAAAGTTTATTTTTAGATACTTTGTCACAGAAATGTTCTGCAACTGAACAAGTTTCCATCTTTCCTGATTTCCCACTGTTCTGAAGAAGAGATTAAGAGACGGAACTAAAACTGACAGACCTGTTAAAATGAGGCAGTGAGCTTTTAATGGTTTTCCTTTTTATCTGACAGCTCACATCATCTCTCATTTCAGTGGGAAATGAAGAAAAAGCTCTTCAGCTTTTTACCCTCCCTCTGGAGGACAGACCTCTTCTAGCCTTACTCAATAATCTCATTCTTCAAATACCTTGCTTTCATATTACAAGAAGGGCATAAGGGCACAACCCCTCTGTTAGAAGTTATTTTAGTAATATACAGTAGTCGATATATTACTTTAAATACTGATTATTCATTTTTTTCTCCAATGGAATGACACGTTTATGAGCAAATTAATTAGCTTTTACCCATGTTTCTCTAAAACTCACCACATTAACAATAATCTCAAGTAGGGGAGAGTCTTAAAGGAAACAGTGCAAGGAGGAAGGAAAAGTTGCTGCCTAGAAACCTACACAGAGCAGTTGTGTCTGAGCTCAACACTGGTAAGTAGGTGGAAACTGTCAAGAAGAAAAATCAGTAAATGTATGAATAATTCAACGCTGAAGATTGGATATGGCTGTTCTACCAGGAAGCATTGCTTCCCAAATCCTCCTTCAAACCACTGAGCACAGAAAAGAATGAGGCAGTCAATAAAGTCTACCAGGATTGTTAGACCACCTTCAAAAAGATCCCTTCATAAAGGCTTTTCAGGGAAGTAAGCTGCCATAGAAAGTCCTCTATGGACTCAAATAATTGATCAACAGATAGGAAGCAGGATAGGAACAGCAATAAATGGTCAGTTCTCACCCACAAATGAAGGTGAGGCCACTCACCTTACCTTAGGGAAAGATGTGCGGGGGCTGTTCCTATTGAAATTATTCACAAATCAAAGAGAACATAACAATAGCTCAGTAACAAAGACTGATGATGAGACAAAGTTTAAAGCACTAAATTAAAAGCAGACTGCAAAGAAGTGACACAGAACGTGTTCGTATCAAGTGGCAAAGTGATGCAGGTCATTCCGCTGCAGATAAATACCAAATGCTTCATGGGGCAATCCTGAACATGCTGGCAGGCCTCTGATCTAGAGCCATCAAGTAAAGAGGACCAGTATTTGCAGCAGCTCTCTGAAGAAGTAACAGGCCCTAAGAGCAGGGAAAGCTCCCAGCTTTAGAAGTAGAATTTCTCATATCTACTACAGAAAACCCAGGAAGGTCTGAGATCTCTGCCTATGTGCAGCTGCCTGCTGGACAGATAACTCCTGTAAGTCACTCCTAGTTCAGACAGCCTCATTCCTTTATCTTCTTCATTAAACAAAATAAACTGGGATACTCATTAATGAAGAAGAGGTTTTCTTTCCAAAGTAGATTCCCAAATCCTTTCATCATCCTCACAGAATTTCTAGAGATACCCATGTGGAATACATACTTCCCACGTGGAAGCAGTCGTCTTTAATTCTGTGCACAGCAAAAAAAAGCAGCTGCAGCAGCTGTAAAACGCTGAGTTACTCAGATTGTTCTGCTCCCACACCATATTCCTCTATCTATATACATCCTTTAACACCTCCTGATTTACCAGTCCCGTTTTCTCTGTGTCATCAGGATATCTGTATCAGAAATTATTTTTGTTTCCCTTGGGGTGACTAAGCAGAATACATGGAACAAACAAGTGATCTTCACGACACCCTGGGTGAAACGCATTTATTCAGTGCTGATGTTTAGTAACCTGCTAGCTGGCCAGGTTTGAATTCTTTCATGTGTATTTTGGTCACATTCCAACTTGTCCAGCATTTATACATTTTTCACATGGCAGACTACATGACCTACAGAATTTTGATGAAATTACCTTCACCAATGAAACCTGTATTTATTTTTTCTTTGTATTAGCTTGTCAAGATCTATTTTCAGTGAACTCACAGGCATTCATTACAATATGCTTCTCACGTCTAACTCTTGATAAGCTGAATGCTATTCCATCATTTTTCACTTAACTGATATCAAACTGACAAGCCCACAATTACCTGCATTGTCCTAGTTATTCCTTTAAAGGTTGGCACAGGAACTGTTTTCTTGTAGCCCTCTAGAGTCCTCCATGACTAATGAGAATTGGTTCAAAGTTCTTTATTTTTTACAATTAAAAGTTCTTTATTTTTTACAATTACTTTTTTTTTTAAATGTGAATTACTCATGACAATGAACTTAAATATATGTAACCTAATCAGCTATATTTAACATTCATCCAAATTATTGTTTGAAAACGATTCTGTATCACCATAGAATTTATCTGGAGAACAGGAATAGGTATCATTATACCCCAAAGGCAGGACATTCTTTTTCTACTTGTTATGACAGTTCCATCATTTCTATCTATTAATCAGCTGGAGGTGGAAACAAGTAACAGGGAAAAGGAAGGGAAGTGGAAATAACTTTGACTAAAGCAATAATTTATTCTACATGTAAGAAAAAATGTAAAAGGAAAACTGGCTGCCAGAAACATAATAAAATCTGCAACTGACAGCTAGAGAACTATCTATCTAGCTGCAGTGTCCTGCCTTCTTGATCTCTCATAAGCAACCAAAGCCTGTCTGTACAAGCTGGACCAATATGTTCATTTAATGCCTCAACTTCCCCATGTACAAATCAGTAAAAATGAGAATTTTCTTCAATCAGAGGTGATCTAAGAGCTATGAGTGAAAAGCTACACACCTACACTGCTTGTGGAAAAGTCAGCTAACTTGTTCCCTAGATAATTGTCTAGAAACATTCTTGCTTGACCTCATAGCAGAGTGTTTCTCTTCCTCTACAAACCTCTCTACCAGCAGACCAAACAGAGTTTAACTAAACCACTCTTCAACTGAAGTGGACCTCTGATGTCAAACTGCCCATTAGTAAAGCTAGCTTGAGGCTTGCTCTTCTCATCTGCAACTTTGGAGATACAAAATGCAAGGCTATAAAAAGTACTTCAGGCTATCCAGCACTGCAGAAACACTACACTCTCCCCATGCAGTCCAAATCAAGCCTTAGAATCTGATTGATTAGTAGACTTGGGTCAGAACAGGGTTAGCAGGGCAAAACACAGTCACAGCAAAATATGGAACAGAGTTGAAAATTCAGAGTACTGACTGTACCTTACAGATTTTGTACAGAGATTCTTGACCATCTCCTTCTGTATCTTTGAAATAATCATGTGCTGGAAAAGTACGATGAATATCTCGAGTAATGACACTCTCTTGAGCAGAATCCTGTTAAGGAAAAAAAAAAAAAACAGAGAGAGAAAAATCCCAATGCATTAGCCTGGCAAGAGTGTAATTAAACATAACAGAACATAAAATTCAATGTGCAGTCAACATGGGTACATTAGATAACTGCTCTACTGACTCATGCTCCAGAAATGCTTGCAGAAGAAACTAAAAATCTTATAGTCTCATATGCAGTAATAAACTTGACAGTTTAACAAGAGCAACGTGGCATGTTTGCTGCCCTTCAGGCTTACAGTTCAACTTTCAAACTCAAAGGAAATGACACTTAATTATTTAATTTGGGTGTGCCTTTTTACCACATTTGCTTACTATATTTTTACTCTGTGAGAAAAAAAAAAGGAAGAAAATTAGGCTCTCTCTTTCTTACAAACTCAGAGGTTTTCATTTGAAATGTGTATCAATCTACCACGAAAATAGTGTTAATTACAAATTGGAATTGATTACTTAGAAAGGTTCGAAGTTTGCCATTAAGTGGTCTTCAAAAGAACAAAACCAGAACAAGTACCAGAAAAGGTTATATTTCCAGATAAATCCCTTATCTTTCCCTGCTACCACCTCCAAATCAATTACATTTTCACATTGACTAGCAATTAAGGATAATTTTGGTGCCTAAACATGGGTGTCAGATGCCATTTTAGAAGCTCAAAGATAACCTTGCCTGGTGAGCAGCTGCTGCTGCTGCAGAAGAATACAGGTCTGCTGCAAGTGCTGCATCATCCCTGCAAGCTCCATGTGATGATCTGCATACATACAGCTAAAATGACACCAAATGCCCACGTTTAGGCAACTGAGTTGTTCCCTAGACATACCTGGCCCTGTAGATAAAGAAGCAACTGCTTACAATACTGCATTTCTATCACAGGATGGAAATCACTGCAATCAGACCTGTGAAATGCCACTCCGTGTATGAAGAAGTGGCATCAAAATGTCAGAGCTGAAACTATCACAGTTAATCATTTATCTTCAGGTTCTGGTTACCCTCAGTATGACACAGCCCCTTTAGGTTGGTAAATACCAAAGGGTGCTTTTCTCTGTTACCTTTGTAATCCTAAAGGAAAAACCAACAGAATCCTCACCCACGACTTAGAAAATAAATCCTTTATAAATACTTTTACCTTGAAAATAAAATACATAAAAGCTTCTAAACCCTCAGATTGCAGTTTGTAATCCATGACTCTCTCTAAAGAAAAGATTCTTTATACCTGCTGGAATCAGCAACCAGGTAATCTCCCAAACTGAGGTGGTTTCCCAATCCCATAAAAGTTCTACATTGAGCCCAGGTCATGGAGTAATGCACCTGCATGGGGGGAGCTGAGCCAGAAGCCCACAGCAATTCCCAGCTGCAGTGTCCTTTTGGGTCCAGCCATAACCAGCACACACAAAGACATCACCCTGGGCTGGATCAGGCTGCCCCAGAGATGAAACACCATTGTTGCATTTCTCCAAGTACTTCAATGGCAGCTATGAAAATAGCTACAGTCACAGGCAGCATAAATGCCACTTTAATGTTTCCTAACAGCATTCCACTGACTATCATTGATTTAAAAAACAAACAAACAAAACCCTGTGCTTTTTGGTTTTTAATAAATTTATTGTCATTCACATTCTCATTTCCTCTGATTCTCTCCACCCTCCATGTTAAACTATGGCTTCACCTTCACTCCCCATCCCTCTCTGCACTTGGCACAATCCTCCATTCCTTGCCCACAAAAGTCTTCTCCTTTCTTCTCTCTCAAATCTCCCTCTGAAGCTCACACCTTCTCTGCATGTTTGCTATTGTTAATTTATCCATTTATGATGTCCTCATTTTCAGTGATCTCAACTGTTGCTTTCCAATAACATCTCTAATGCAATCTGGAGTTTGTAAAATACCAGGCGTGTTGTTACGTGCTATGGCAAAGATAGCTAACAAAGAGAAGTGATGTTTTTATTATGCTAACTGGGACTGCTGGAGAAAATAAACACTTTGGTGCTTTTACCAGGCTATCATTATGATTCTGAGGACATTTAAACATCTTGCAACTATCAGCAACCAAAACAAACCACAGAGTCGAAATCACATGCAACAAAACACAGAATAATGATAAAAATGAATAATAAGCAGTTTGCGAGCCAAACTTCTTTATTACTATTTTCATTTACATAGCTTTCAAGAACAAGAGAGGCTAAATAACTGCAGTCTTCCCCCCAGACTTTGACTTCCCTGCATTTCTATCTTTTCCTGGAGTGAGAGGCAACCATTTAACTGAGCACATAGAAGTTGACAAGGTAAATGGCTGAGGTAGGATTAAAGACATCTCTGTAATGGCCCAAATGCAAATTCACTTTTACTGAGTTAAAATGAGGCTTCGGTCAATATTATTAGCAACAAACACTTCTAAAGTAACTAGAGAACAATTAAATTGACCTAAAACAGAATCTAAGCTGAAAAGCAGAAGAATTAACCCCTTCTCAACAGAAAACATCCATGTGAAATACAATAAACTCATAATCCAAGAGAACTTATCCTAGAGGGAAGATCAGTGTAGAACTGCTCCTTGAAATGTCTACCTTTTTCCAGATAGGGTTTGTTGGTAGGGCTGGTCTTGGGAGTACCACAGCAGATGAGTTCACAGGTATCCTCATTTAGTTGTTTGTGGGTTGTTTTTTTTTGTTTTTGTTTTTTTTTGGTGGGGGAGGGGTTCTTCTGAAAGTCATGATTTGTGAATTTAAGATGAAAACAGGCTAAGGTGAGATGGCTATCAAAGCATTCAGAGTTCTAATGATCTTTGTCATTTCTAATAATCATTTCTGCACTGTCAACTTGGAGAAACAATATTCTACTGAGGAAAAGAATTATCTTCATATGTCAAATCTACGACAGCTGACAGCCTACTGAACAAGCTCTATCCTTTGAGTTGTCTCTCTTTTGAAACAGCTGCACCTCTGCATCCGTGAAGCTATTGGAATTGGGAGGATAGTAGTAGAATACTGACTCCTTGACATTGCTGCCATTTCAAGCTATTCAGATGCTGCTGAATGTGAACATTTGATGCCAGAAGGCAGACTAGACATAGAAATACAGAAGAGAACAGAGAACCGTTTCTATTAAATAGATGTTAAAGAAAATTAAGGGCACATAGGCACTCAAAATTTAAAATATCATACAATCTTTATGTATGTACATTAAAAATTATGTTTTAGTTAAGAATATTTCACCAATGCTCCAAAAAGGACCCCTACTTGTTTGTCACCATGAATGAAACCATTCCGGTGATGGATTCCAGTTAGAAGAGACTCCTGTAGATAGAGCCTCACTTCCTTTTTTGGGAGAACTGGAGGGTAGATATGGTATGAGCCAGAATAATGTATTATGAAAGAAAAATCCCTTAGGTTATAACATCTCAATGCTGTGTTCAGACTCAGATCCTTTCCCCACTTCTGCCCAAGGTTACTTATGTGAAACCAGACACCATTAGTGATGCAAAAGATTCCCTGAGGGGTCATCTGAGTTTTCCTCTCTATACAGCTACTTGTCTTACAGCTGTTGACTCAATATGGAAAAATGCAGAACTACTTACAGTTGCAATTAAAGGAATTCAAGAGTTTGATGTGACTACTAAACCAATAATAAACCAGGTCACAGGTGTCTGAAACCTGGCATTCAATCTGAGCAGCACTTCTGACCTCAATCTCCTTGTGCTCCATTTCCCTGGTTAATAATAATTCCCCATCTCGGTAGGGTGTTATGAAAATCAATTAACATCTGAAGCACTAAAATACTGCAGTGATGAGTCCTACAGAAACACAAAAGAGGAAAATAATCAGTTCATCCTCAAATGCTGACCTGAACAGTATATAGTAAGGTACAGGGTTACACAGTGAAAAATAATTACGGTGGAAGAAAGAAAAAAGAAAAAAAAAAAAAAAAGCTGTTCATTAATTAGGTAAGCACTGTTTCTTCTGTACACAGCAAGGAAGAGATGCTGGGAAGAAGACAATCCAAATCCATAGAACTACATGCAATCAAGAATATATCATTATTCATATGAGTAGACAATTTTCATCTTGTATTTAATTTCCAAAGGCTTATCTCTAATCTGAAACTCCTTCAAGTTTGGTTTTATCACAGATGTTTACACACAAAACCGAAGTGATTTTTATGCACTAGAGATCCAGTACAAGTTCACCTGACCAGACCCATTTGAAAGTTCTGCATGTCTGATGAGGTTCAAACAGATAAATTTTGCCCTGCTCTTCACTAGCTAAAAACTACCAGAGTCCAGAGTACCAACGTAAGTATGAAAAGGGGGGAACAACAACAGCAACAGCAAAAGAAAAAAAAATTCAAAATGGGCTTTCAACACCTAAAATTGCCATGGCCTGGAAATGTGGTGTGTCATGCTCCTTCAAGATTAGATACTGAAACTTTTCTATATGTTGCTTGGAAAGCAAAATCTTGCAGGCTGCCACAGGTGTTCATCACTCTTGTTTAGCCAGAAATGTATGATGTGGAAACACACCAGCTGCTGATAGCAGGAGTTAGAGGTACCCTCAATAAATCCATGCCTCTTAACCCTGGAAAGCTGTACAGCTAAATATTGACTTGCCAACTGCACATTATTTGTGCATTATTCATTTCAGTACCCTAATCATTTTGCTGAAAGAACAGATTTGGGGAATACTGCCCATTTTTGTTCCTTAAAGTTGTTTGTGGCTCTGTATGGCTCCACACATGGGAATATGAATAACAACTTTAAATTCTGTAAACCACAATCCCAAACAGGCAGCAAATATAAAATACACCAAATGGATGAGGTCAGTCAGCATGGGTTTGAAATGATCTGCACAACTGGCACGTTGCTTTGACCCTTGTTAGTATTATGGTATTGGTGTCCTCCCAAACTCCTGCTTTCTTTCAGTGGACTTGACATCACGTTGTGCCAGCACATACACACATCAGCAACCCCTCTCCTCTCATCATTACCATGCACGTTGTAACCCTCCAAGCAGTGATCCAAGAAAAGCTCAGGTTCCCTACCAATCAGTATTTGGGAGGAGAAAAAAAAAAAAAGGAAATCAATAGCTGTTCCTTTTGAAAACACTGAATAAAAGATGTTTGGCTTGTGCTCAGTTCGTCTGTAGCATTTTTGTAATACATACCTTGTAGTTCAGCTCTTTTCTATAAATACATTTCCTTTCAATCATCATCAGCTTTTATTCAGCTGAGAGCATGTAATAGTCAAAGAGTACTAATTAGCAGAGTAACAGAAACTGAGAAAATAGCAGGGGACCATTCTTCAGAGACTTTGAACAGCTAGATATCAAGATATTTAAAGGGAAGACAGTATTTAGGTTAGTTCAGTAAACAGAGTGGTCAGCTGAACTTTGCAAATTCTGGCTCAGTCTCAGCTCTATTTATTGCTGCCTGGACAAAAGCGCTTTCTACAAGCAGAAAGGAAGAACAGTTCCACTGGACATGGGCCCAAATCAATAGTTCAAAGTCTGAGCAGTCTTGAGCCTCCAGTAGGTCAAGCTTGGATCTAAATTTAGCATCAAAGGCTCTCTTCCCTCATCAGGGTAATATGCTGGATTACTAATATAGCTCTGTCCAAGGAAGCAGACAATTTCTTTCATCAAATTATATACCATTCTTCTCAGGCTGTGCTTGACAAGGTAGTGGGCAGCTGCTCATGAAGGTCCCAAGAAGGGACCTTCAGAAAAGCAACTATGTCATACCTCTTTTTAAAAAGACTGGGAACCCCAAATGACCAATGGCTTCTAAACATACAATTCTCCACTGGTTCCAAATCCTGTGGGTTGGGACCCTAGCCCTTTCAGACAGAGTACCACTAGGACTGGATTGCCCAAGAGCTTCTAAGGAACTGCTCTATTATTGATGTGATCAGCCATATGGGAACAATGCTCATTGTGAAGGGCTCGCATTGTATTTCTTTCAACACTTAAGTAAAAACTATTTGGGAGGAGAAGAAGCCCTGATGAGGACACACTGACCAACTGCCCACCACAAGGTTTTGAACCCCACCCCACCCCCCCCCCAGAAGTGGGTTATGACAATTTTCAGCTGCAGGATGCTGGATTATGTAGACTGGGACCACAGAGGGTGCTAAATCCAAGATTCTTACGAACTGCACAGAAGCACAGGGCAGAAACCTATGTAAATATTATTCTGTATGTGGCTATAAAAAAAGAAAGTGATATTGCAGCAATCACAGAGGTAAGGCAGGAACAGCTTGGATGTTAACAGGGTTGAGCTGTCAATCAACAACAGACCAGATGACATTTGTCTGTAAAAAATCACAGGAAAACCAGATCAGACACAACCTGATCAATCCTGCATACACTCGCTTCTTCTGAAAAACAAAAACTATCCATGACCTTTACTATCTGCCTGCTTTGTTTTCCCTCTCCTATTCTGTACAGCCCCCCCTTCTCTCCCATGCTACTGATACATAATTTATTCTCCTCACTCTGCCATATCCTTTCTGAAAGATGCTGTCAAAAGAAAAACACTGCTTCTGCTACTGGGCAGGAGATCACCTTTGGAATGCACCAGGCTCAGTTTTTTGCCACTGGCACAGTACGCTGTGATTTCAGAGTTAAACACTTATCCTGAAAGCTCCCTGACCTCCCACAAGAGGTAAGACCCTCTGTACACTAACAGATGGAGTTTGGAGTCATCCTCTTCCCATATGATGTCTAGTTGGCATGAAGGGACATACAGATCTGTTTGTAGCTATCTCTATATTTCAACTTCACATTTTATTATGTTTGGGGCTTTCTTTGGGTCATGCAATCTTTAGCAGGTATGATATCCAGCACTCTTTTGTTAAAGGTTGAAGAGAATTTTTTAAGCACTGGATTTTCCTAGAATCATAGAATTGCTTCATTTGAAAAAGACCTCCAAGATTATCGAGTCCAACCACCAACCTCAGACCACCAATGCCATTAAGCCATGTCCCAGAGTGCCATGCCCACACATTTTTTTGAACACCTCCAGGGACAGTGACTCTGACACCTCCCTGGGCAGCCTGTTCCAATACCTGACCACTCTTTCAGTGAAGAAATTTTTCTTAATATCCAGTGCAACTTTCCCTGGTACAATTTCAGGCCATTTCCTCTTCTCCTATCACCTGATACTAGGGAGAAGAAGAGACCAATCCCCACCTCACTCCAACCTCCTTTCAGGGAGTTGTAGAGAGCAGTGAGGTCTCCCCTCAGCCTCCTCTTCGCCAGACTGAACAACTCCAGCTCCCTCAGTTGCTCCTCACCAGACCTGTTCTCCAGACCCTTCACCATCTTTGTTGCTCTTCTCTGGACATGCTCCAGCAACAAAATGTCCTTCTTGTAGTGAGGGGCCCAAAACTGAATCCAGTATATATTTCATCTCAGGTTTGCTTGTTTTAAACAGCTGTTACTCAGGAAAGATGGCCTCACCAGAGGACATGAAGATACATCAGACCAAGTAAAAGACATCTTATTCAGTTTACTTGTCATCATCTCACCTTTTTTCTCTGACATGTACAGGCACTACCTCATAAACACCGAAGTAAAAAGATAACCCACAGGTTTATCAATATAGCAAGTTATATTCTGTTCAATCTCCTTCTGGTTTGCTAATTTTCAGATTAGGTTTTTGATTATTCCTCCTCTGTTGGAGACAAAACTACATTTGTAAAGGCCGGAAAAAATGTTCTTTTGATTAATCTGTAATTTGAAATTCAGTATTTCTGACTCTACCACCAACTCACTGGGCAATTTCCAGAAGCAACTGGAAAGGGAAGGCCTGCTTCTAACAAACAATACTGAACTGCAACAGTACAGATGGCTGTATCATGTGGAGCTGTTTCCAGAAGCTGGAAAAGGTGGCGTATTTGAATCTTTGACTCCTATTTGACTACTTTAAGTGATGGTGCTACAAAACTTAACTTAGATTTTAAACAAGTGCCTGGAAATATTCATTACAAGAAGCATAAAAAGGAAAATATAGCTACTGCTTAAAAAACATCTTAAAAAAAATCAACTTTCCTGAAAAAAAAAGGTCTTAAAAGATTAGCTTCCTGCAGTGTCACTGACCAAGCAGATCTCCCAAGGGAAGTAGTGGTTACCCCTACACTGAACATGTTTAAGACTCAGCTTGACAGGGTGCTGGGCCATCTCATTTCAACTACACTATCACCTAGAAAGCTCGGACCAGATGATGCTTGGGGTCCTCTCCAACCTGGCATTCTGTGATTCTGTGACATCTGCCCAGTCAGTCTTTCTTTCAACATATTTTTAGAAATTCTGGAATTGAACTACTTTTGGCAATCAGAAGATGATGTGATCAACATCCATTTAAGATTTTACAGAAAGAGTCCCTTTCCAGAGTTGCTTTTTCCTTTGCAAAAAAAAGAAAGAATTCTAACGAAATTCAGAGTTATGTAGAGCTTCCTAGCACGCTCTAACCTTTAGCATCTGTACTGATTGCTGCTAGCACAATATAAAGATATAAAGAGAAAAGGCTGTGTTATCGAGTCAGTTTATCTGGCTCAGTGATGCTGGTTTTGAAGAAGGAGGAAAGGCCTCACAGCACTACGCAGATAAAGATTTGCCAATGCACTGATTTTGGAATGCTTCTTAAGCTTGTAGCTGTTGAAGTGCACAAATTGTTTCTTCAAAAAGCAAATGTGTCCCCCTCATCTTCTCAACCAATGGAGTCAGCCAGAATTATGGTCAGCTGTAATGTTTATAATAAGTAAACCACACTAATGTGGTTACCTCCCAGGTCTGCTCCCTGACAGCAGCTACATAATTCAAACAATCAGTTAATACCCTGAATGCTTTCAGTTTAATATTTGCTAGGACAACACCACCTTCATATCTTTGCTGTGAAGCCACCCTGTCATTTGGAAGCATGTACTTTTTTGAACCACTCATTTTCCAAGACTATTAGTATCAACAAACCTGTTCTACCTCTGGAGGCCTCTTCCAACTCCTAGAACGATTCTATGATTCTAATCTTTATTCTTTACATAAGAAATCCAAAATCTGGTGGTTTTATTGACTTGACAGCTCTTTGCATCACTCAGCATTGACATGAGACCAAAAGACCAAAGACCGTTGCTCTCTGGGAGCATAAAAGATCAAAATCACTTTTTGACAAGAGCTTAAAGTCTCTGTTCCAGCCTCAGGAAACAGTGCATTGCAGAAGACGAAGGCTAGGAAAAATAACAGAAATACAAGCATGTGGTTTTCATGCCTGGCTCTGTCAGAACCTACTTTAGTTCTGGCTACACTGAATACTGTGTACTATTACTGAGCAGCAAGTCCCTCCCTGGTAAATCTAGAGTGGTAATATCCACACATAAACAATCAATGTGCATAAAGCACTTTTCAACCTAACACAGAAGCAATTATGGAGATGCCAAAACATTGTACTAAAATCCCAGCATAGTAGGGGCTGAAAGAGACCTCTGGAGATCATCTAGTCCAACCCCCTCCTGAAGAAGGGACATCCAGAGCAGGTTGCCTGGGATCACAATGTCCAGGCAGGTTTGGAATTTCTCCAGAGCAGGAGAAGGCTGGTATATCACTGCCCATTATGTGGGGCATTTATTTTGTTGCTGGATTTTAAATAAATTTATGAAACTGTTCAATTCATCTATGATTTGGACAACACCTGATGTACATTTCCTCACTGGATCTTTCAGAGTGTATGAGACACTGAAGACAGCTGCTGAAACTGCAGTCATCCAGGTCTCTGCTGAGCAACCAGCTCTGCCACTACAGGTGGCAGGTACTGCAACTGCAGCACTGGAACTTGCTGCAAGATGAATTGTAGACATAAGCCATCTAGAGATGCTGATACAGGGTGACTACAGATCTCTCTCAATCCTTTCCTTATATCTTCTTCCAGTTGCAAGGAGAGGGAATCAGCACAAAGGGGCTTTCACCTTCTAACTGCAGTACCTACAGTTACAAGTAAGTTTAAGCAGATGCTGCCCAGGCTGATAATGAGTTGTCAGCATCTGAGCTTATTAGAAGTCTTTAATACATATAGGTCATAACAACATATAGGTCATAACAACAAAGACCAGACAGTGCAAAGACAGAACAGTGCACAGAAATCATCCTAACTGGGTTCAAAATGGGACCAGTTTTCTATACACCACTTTTCACTGTATCTGAACATTTCTCAAGCACTGCTTACAGGAATAAGCAGATTTCAGGGATACTTCAGCTGTTCTCTCTCCTTGAAATAAACCAAGGGAGCTTATGTTGATCTCTCATTTAATTATTAATTTTAGTTACTCAAATGATCCTGATTATGATGGGGAGGTTTTTCGAGTTTACAGATAACACAGTTACTTCTCAACGATCTCCTACTGAACCCCTTCACCTTCACCAGAAACATACAAACAAAATGTCTATGTGCACACTCTTCAGGACAAAACAGAAGGCAGTCTGTTTAAATATGCTAATACCAAGTGAACCAACACTGGCTTTCTTGGCACCTCTGACATATCTGTCAATGAGAAATACAAACAGGAAAATCAATGATTTCCCATCCCCTAAGAAAGAAGAAATAACTGTGACACACATGAAAACAGCTACTTTCATCACCAGACTATGCAATTAACTTGTTTCAGTATCAAGCCTCAGGTGTGGAAGAATAAAACAAAGATATAATAAGAAAATGAAAACAAAGTATCCCATCACGTAAAGAATAGTACTGAAAAAATACCACGAGACAGCACTTGGGTTTAATGCTACAGAAGCACCTTCCACGCATTTGCAGTGGTAACATGGCTCAGTAATATTAGTCAGCTACGTCAGGGTCTAACCTTAAACGCCAGCAACCATGTAACACTGAAGTAAGGCTAAACTGGTGATGTTTAAACACCAACCCCCCCGGCCCCGGCCAGCAAACTCCCAAAGCTGGATTGAAACCAAGTGTATTTCCTTGCAATACTTCCCAACTAACCACAATTTTATTATCTGGAGGGTTTGTTTACTAGGTTCCTAGACCCTTGCATTGAACACAAAGGGAATTACTCCCCATTTTAAAAATAAGGTTGTACACACGGAGAGTTAATTCTCACACCCCAGGTTCTACCACAAAGGATGCCAAAACCCAAACCCCACCTACAAAAACCCCATTAAATTAGCCTGGCTGAGTAACTTGCCCATTACTGTGTCCTGAATTTCACCTCTAAGAACACCAAAGCAGAAGGAAGCAGAAGAAACAAAATGGGCATCCCATCACCAGGTATGACAGAAAACTGGAAAGGCACAAAAGGTGCTTCCCACAGTGCTCAGGAGGTCTGGCTGCAAAGGAAGGTGCTTGGGCTTTCAGGGGCATTCTCAAGACTGCCAGCAAAAATGACTCCTCATAAATCAAGACAGATCAAGTTAAGCTGCTCTCTGCAAAGGCACCCCCAGAGCTCTGCAACTGCAAGCACGTTTTTGCTGTATAATGAAGGATCACACATAGAGACAAGGTTACAGTGAAAGGGTAACCTTGATTCAGCTTTTGCTCCTCCTGTTTTCTTTTGTTGGTTTTCCAGGCAAAATACTTCTCATTCAAGTGTGTTACTTAATTATATATACATTTGCCTGAGGTAAAGAAGAGACTCCAGCTTGTTAAATGACCTCAAGTACTTCACAAATACATTTACAACAGGATGGCCCACAGCAAAACAGGGTAAAATGCATTATCAGACCCTCACTGTGCAAAAGCCAACAGACAAAGCAGAGACTGAAATACAGACAGAAAAAAAATGAGGTAGGGCAACAGAAGGGACAGAAATGAAGAAGATGTGGTGAAAAGGAGAGGACCAAGAAGAAATAAAGCAAGATAAAGGATGGGAGACAAGAGAAGTACCTAATAAATTGTGTTTAGTTCTCCTTGACTCATAAAAGGAAGCCATAAATCAAATATCTTATCTTAATTTAAATCAATGGAAATCAGTTTGAAAGAAAATCCAAATTACATTTTTACTATGCAGGCTAAGGAATTCTATAAAATCTAGTTATAGATATTAGACAGATGAAAAGGATTTTTTCCCTTTTGAGTATTAGAAGCATATGCTAGACTGTTAAAACCATCCTAATGTCACAAGATTTCTTGAACTCCTACAATATACAACTGATGTAGATTAAAGTTGAAACGTCTTTAAAGTTGCTTAGATACTTTGGGGCTATTTAAATGGCGATTGGCTTTTTGTAAATATAGATATAGTTATTATTGGCTTTTTCAAAATATATATTTATTACTGACTTTGGGGGTTTTTGTTTGTTTTGGTTTGGGGTTTTGGTTTTGGGGTATTTATTATGCTCACTTATTGTACCTCATTACCACAGCTAGAAAGCAAGATGGAAGACAACATTGCACATCCTGAAATACTCTCTCATCTAGATACTTTGAAGTTTCACTGAGAAGAATACATATGACAGACGGTTGGTCTTGTTTTCATTTCTCTGTCTGGCATTACACTTCAGGACCACATTTCTTAATAGGCACTTTAAGATCTCAACTGGTTAGAATGTATGAATCCCTATCTATTTGGCAGCAGCTCTCCTAGGCTTAATCTACAGCATTGTAGTACAAGTATCTGCCACTTTTACCACCATGTTAACTGGTAAATGGAAGGAAAGAGTAATTGAAAGGACTACTGAAAACCGGAGAAATGTGTAGCAGAGAATATCTGAAGTAAGGGCAGCTTCTTACTACTTCTGAGTCTTCATTCCTCCAACACCATGATGTCAGAAAGACAGACACTTTTAGGCTGAGTAAATTTGTAATGAACTGGTCTGTAAGCAGACTAACAAGAATGGAAGGTCCCTAAGACTGAAGGATTGGACAATCTCACAGGTTAAAATAATCTAAACTAAGACACAGTAATTAAAGGCACTATCTAAAGACAGTAAGATTCTGTAAACTTTTGTAGCTAACGCCTCATTACAGCTTCTTTACACCAACCAGAAAGGGGCCACATGTGTTTCTAAAAGGTTGTATATCATCTCTTGCAAGGGGCATACAGCATGGTCTGAAGATTAACTCCTGAAGAATGTCACATGCTTCTAAAATGCATTCTTTCCCCAATGGCAAAGTAAGGACTAAACAATAATGGCAGAACTACTTTACAAAGTTATTGCTGACAAATATGAACAAGTTGATGTCAAAACAAGAAGTACGAACAAAAAAGGACAGCTGGTACCCTTTCCTTAAACTACAACGTGCATCTAAATTTAGACACAAATAACCCCAGGTACCAGATGTGTGAAATTTGAACTCATCTCCCAAAGATTATGGCAGAGTGGCCAAATCTGACTTTGGGAGTGCCTTCTCTTCAGGTCAGGCAAAACCTGCAGAGCAGTTCAGCTCAGTGATGGAAGAAATCTCTCCTCAGCTGAAGACTGTCATAATTAATTCTGGCTGCAGGTGCTGCTGGCATTTGTTGAAACTTTAGTTCATGTATAAGAAATGGAGGAAAAAATGTAGGAGAAATACCAAACAGCTGTAATAAGTCATCATAAGAACTGTAGCACTGCTATCACACTGCATTACTGCAATGAAGCCTGATCTTTGGAGCAGGAGGATGATAAAGCTGCAGAACTCATCATGACTGGCATCTCATTTTGCTTCCTCACACAGCGCTTTTGATGGTAAAAAGGACACTCAGACAATTTGCCCTTAATAAGATGCTTTAACTTTTGGTCAGCCCTGAGATATTCAAGCAACTGGACTAGATGATTGTTGCAGGCTTCTTCCACCCCATTTTATTCTGAAACTTCAAAGATACAACCCTTGCACCTCCACTTTCTTCTCTGGCCTCACAATTCCTGTCTAATATATTTCGTACTGTACTGAGGCTTCCAAATCACAGAAACTTATTTGAGGGCAGAGCTCAGTGTACAATCAGAAGGACATTTCTCCCAGCTGAAACACCAGACAAACAGACCCTTAATGAGAAAAAGAACAAAACTAGTACATTTCCTTTGGGATATTCTAACTTGCACAAGTGTACGTTCTCAGTGTGGATTTTGGCATTGTAAAACTCCCCAAACTGCTTTATACCTATGATCCAAAACGCAGGTGTACTAGATCTAGCAATCCATCTAAATGACTTTATTCTTACAAAAAACAGACTAATTATCTTAATGGGCAGAACAAAGGTTGATCAGGGCATTAGCAATATTGAGTCTTACCAGCACTTTCACCTTCTCAAGATCAAGACAGAAAACTTAATTTGATGCTACAGGAAAGTGGGTTACAGCCTCTCACAGAGAGATTAAGCAGAGGGAAAAGATTAATGTCCCACTGTATAAATGTCTGTCAAGACAGAATATAAAATATGGAAAACACCAAAAATATATAAAGCCAGATCTGAGCCTAAACAGAACATGGTACAAAGTTTTCCATCAAATACCTGCAGCTTTTTCTGCAAAGAATCAGTAAGCATAAACACAGACTGCTATTTATAGGCAAAACGAAAATGTGTGTCCAGGAAACACCTGGAGTCTTTCACTCTGATTCTGCTTAGTACTCTTCCCTGTGACATCTACCCAAGTTTTCTCTTAATGAGAAAATCTTATCTCCAAAGACTGCAGAAGTACTTGACTTGATGCATAATTTATTGAGAAGCTACCAGAAAACTTTGGTCTCCTACTGACACTGAAGATCTAAATAAACAAATTACAATGTATGTCCAGAGTAAGGTAGGCAGCTATTCGTATCATAGAATGGCTTAGGTTGGAAGGGCCCTTAGAGATAATCTACTCCAACCTCCCTGACATGGGCAGGGATGCCTCTCAGCTAGACTTGATTGCCCAAGGCATCATCCAACCTGACCCTGAACACCTCCAGGAAGGGCCATCCACAACCTCTCTGGCCAACCTATTCCAGAATCTCACCACCCTTGTACTGAAGAACTTCTTCCTAAAATCCAGTCTAAACTTACTCTCCCTCAGCTTCATACCATTCCCCCTTATCCTATCGCTAGGCATCCTTATGAAAAGTCTCTCTCCAGCCTTCCTAAAGGTTCCCTTCAGGTATTGGATTTAATAGATAATGCTATTTTTTTAATTGAAAAAGCTTTCATCTAACTTTAACCCCATTAAATCTCTCTGCACATTGTTGGTCTTAAAAACATGCAACCTGACAGTGGCTCATCCAACAGTTAACAACACTGAACTTCACAGCTCATTATTTTAAGTTCATCCCAGCTTTGTGTCATAGCTAAAAAAAGAGAAATTACAGAAGTTCAGTCTGAAGAGAGATATTAAAATTATCTCGACAGTTTCCCTGCAGCTAAATTTGCTGCTTCAAAGAGAGCAGTAGAAAACGACCCAAAAGTTCTGCCTAATCTGAGAAGCAGGGTCAGTTACATATCAAGAAAAAAAAAAAAAAGGGAAACTTAAGTGATATGGAAATTTGAGGGGAAAAAAAGTGTGGGAAAGGTTCCAGGTTTAAGATTCCAGGGCTCTATCAAATCTAACGTGTCATCATTGTAATGTTTAAACTACCTTATGTTACTTCCTGTCTTCTACTGTCCAAAGAGCTCATCACAATTTAAAGCAGTGGGGAGAAAGAGAAGAAAGGACACACCACACGTGCAGTACTCCTGATCTCAGCCTCAAAGGTGATTCAAACTCAGAATAGAGCAGATGGCTTTTCTACCTTTCCTCTGACAACACACACAAAAATTGCAGGTTCATGATGTCCAGGAGACACGTTAACTCAGCATATTTCCTAGCTGACCTAATGACTATTCCTTCAGCCACGAAGCACATTTTAGGCTGGGCTATTAGGAGAAAAAAACAACCCATTATGATACAAACATGAATCAGATGTTTGGCTTGTAAGAAAGAGGACTGCAATCTGATTGCACGGATTGTCCCTAATTCTCAGGCTTGTCATACAATTCATTAGTTGCACCTTGAATACTGTGCTCAGTTTTGGGCCCCTCATTCCAAGAAGGATAGAGAGGTGTTGGAGTGGATCCAGAGAAGGGCAACAAAGCTGGTGAAGGGTCTGGGGAATGGGCCTTGTGAGGAGCAGCTGAGGGAACTGGGGTAGTTTAGTCTGGAGAAGAGGAGGCTGAGGGGAGACCATCTCACTCTCTACAACTCCCTGAAAGGAGGTTGGAGTGAGATGGGAGTCAGTCTCTTCCCCAATGAACAAATAACAGGACCAGAGGAATTGGCCTGAAGCTGAACCAGGGGAGGTTTAAGTTGGACATCACAAACAATTTCTTCCCTGAAAGGGTTGTCAAGCCCTGGAACAGGCTGCCCAGGGCAGTGGTGGAGTCCCCACCCCTGGAGGGACTGAAAAGACATGGAGATGTGGTTCTGAAGTACATGGTATAGTGGTGGACTTGGCTGTGTCAGATTAAAGGTTGGACTCGATGATCTTAGAGGTCTTTCCAACCTCAACAATTCATTCTATGTAATGCATGTTTTAGATTGCAATTACATTAGTGAGAAAAGATTACTTTCTGCAGTGCAAATAAGTCAATCATCATTTACAAATTAAAAAAAACCACATTACCAACATTAAGTATATCCTTTTCAGATTGTTTGTTAAACTAGGCTTTTCTACTTCTAAAACAGAATTTCTTGCAATACTTCCTGATCTCTTGCTTGTACAGCCCTTATCACACATCCCCAAAACACTAATCTATAAAATACTAGCTTAAAAGAAATATTTGTAATTCCATTTGCAAATCACATAATCATTGTTATTCATGCTAAGTATGTCACATTTGTAGCTTCATAGCAGAAATATCCATAATGCATAAAATTTCAAACAAAATGGCTTTTGCTCTAGATTGTTTTTCCCAGAGCACTGTTCCAAGGAAGCAATATCAGACACTACAAAAGGGCAATACATTAAATTTGCAGAGGGGTCTTTTATTTGTCTTTGAAATTATTCATTATGAACAAATGCTACAAGACCAGACCTCATCAATAATTGACAGAATGATAGAAAGAACCTTTCAAGAGAGAAATATATGGTATTGGGAAACCTCTGGAGAGAAATAAGGTAGAAAATGCTCACAAACTATACTGGTATGGGTTAAGATAACATTCCCACTCATTGCTGACACTGTGATGGTCACTGGCTAAAGGAGTCAACCAGGCATGGTGTTTACAGTTAGTAGAGATCTCTATCTCCAGGAAATAGTACAGTAACTGACATAAAAATGTGACATTCAAAGTAAACTGAAGATTCTGTTAAATGCAGACTGAAGTGCATTATTCTCACTGCAGGTGCACAGTAAATGCACTTTTCAAAGCTAGTCTTCACCCGTATTTCCCAGTGGATTAGCTAGAAACACATCAGTGTTGTTGCAGAGTCGTTTTTCAAGAAGACAAGCATGTATTCCTGGATCTTTGCAAGGAAAAAAGAACAACAACAAAACAAACCCTGAAGTACTTAAGCATTAATTTGTAGGCCAATAATTCTTCATGCTTTGTTAAGCTCACTACTTATTTTACAGCTGGCTCCCAGAGAGAGAAGCAGAGAATCTCTTATGAATGGCCAGGCAACAGTTACAGCTTGAGTGATGCAAACACATGAGACTGTGTGGCAGTTCCCACCCATCACTTCAAAGAGACAGGGAGAAAGCCAAGTCAGGGATTCATTCTAGTTAGTCAAAATAAAGTAGAAGTAACAGCATTCTTTGAATCCAGGAATTGTCTAAAACTCACATTTTAATAAGTTTTTATCACTATAGAAAGCACCAAGGGATGACTGAAGCCATTAAAGATCCTGCCCGAATTCTGTTGGTGCCTTTTGTTTTTTTTCCCCAGCAAAACTACCAAATGTTTTCAAGACCTCGAGGCTTTGTTTAATATGAATGATGAAAAGTAATCTTTCCATTTATAATGATCACAGAATCATAGAATGTTGGGAATTGGAAAGGACCCCTGGAGATCATCTATTCCAACACCCCTGCTAAATCCTGCAGGCTACCCAGGATCACAATGTCCAGGCAGGTTTGGAATCTCTCCAGAAGAGGAGACTCCACAACCTCTCTGGGCAGCAAAGATGTTTTTCCTCCTGTTCAGATGGAACCTCTTGAGTTTCAGTTTGTGTGTGTTGCCCTGCATCCTATCACAAGGCACCACTGAAAAGAGAGTGCCCCCTTCTTCTTGACACCCACCCTTCAGATATTTATAAACATTAATAAGATCCCCTCTCAGTCTGCTCCTCTCCAGGCTAATGATAATTAAATGATAATCACCATTATGGAAATCCATCTCCATCCTGCATGGCCACTCACAAAAACAGGGTAAATAACTTGTAGAAGCTTGTTTTATACTTCAGAACTAATTTTGTGAGGCCAAGTGCTGGCAATTTGACTATAGAAATAAATCACAATCCTATTTGAAATTGAGGGGATCAAACATCTGAGCATCATCACTTCAAGTCAAAGGGCAAACTAACCTCTGCCTCAATTAGCCACTCCCAAAATGCTGTATCAGGGTGGAATAGCACAGAGTAATGACACAGACTGTGGCTTAAGGCTACCCCAGCCTGCTGCTGCTCCTCTCTTTGGCTGTGCATGCCCACACACTCCCTTAAGCCAGTACCAGCACTTATCTGATCATAGGCTGAACTAATCTAGGCCACAGCTACCCCAGAGGAAAATATATCATTAATTTCCATCCAGGTCAGCTCCCTGATGTCTCTTCCTGGCAGCTCACATGAGCTCCAGTGATGGTGGAAAAGCAGAGGAGGTAGGAAAGGTCATGCAGGGTGGGCAGGAGGTCAGGAGGGCAGCCACCCCAATTTAGATCAGCTTAAGCTATCAAAGAGCTCTCTATCCATCAGCTTTACAAAAAGCAGCAGTTCCGTATCACATAATACTTCATGTAGGATAGACTCTAGAGATCCTTTGCAACTGCAAGTACTGGAAAGAACCTTAGCACAGAAGCTGTTTCTGAAATGGGAGCTCAGGCATGATTTGTTAGCAGGTTTGACATGAAATCCCCCAGATGATTTGTGTATCTGTTGCATTCAGTTCTATCAATTTAAAAATAAACAATAAACCCAAAGAATTCCATTTTATGAAGCACTGTAGGAATGGCCACCTGTAATAAAGAGATTGGCTTTGCCTGACTCTTGGGAGCCTGTTACATCTATTAAGTGTCAGTATAAAGTTTTAAGTGCTTCCTACCTTCACCCAGTGCTTCCCATAACAATTGTTCATTCACTGGTTAGCTCTTTACTCAAGAAAGTTGTCTGCATCTCTAGCAAATAGATACTGATTTACTGGTTTTCTTCAAATAGTTTCCAATGTCTTTCAGCATCCTCTCAAATACAATACCATTGTATTTCTAACCACTGTGGTAACATACTGTGGTATTTCTTAATTTGGAAAATGCACTGAAACCAACAGACTTGACTTGAAGCTTTAAAGAAAATTTACATGGTAACCAGTCAAGCACAGAAGATCAAAACTTGGCCCAAAGACTCCACTGCCAGGTAACTGAAGCCAAAAATAAAAAGCTCAGCTACAAAGAAATGGAAGGTAGCCAAGTTAATTTTGTACAAAACCACAGAAAATAAGAGGGCAATACGGCAGGAGAGAATTGGATTTCAAATCTCTCATCTTTTCGGTGGAAGATGTACAATCCTGACAGCACAGATGGCACCGACTCAGCCCTAATCAAAACTAATGAAGTTGAACTTGATACGCAACCCTTTAATGAGCAGAATGTATTTTTGTTTTCCCATCCATTTGAAAGCTATCACGCAGCAATGAAATCATTAAGCCGGCACATTAAAAGCACAATGTATCATAATAGAGGTAGTATTTTGTGAACACACCAGCAAGTTGGTAGCAAACAATGTAATATAGAGATATAATTGAATTGGAGGTGTTTTTCCTGGCCTAATCTGAAGTTTAATTGGTATCACATACTATTAATCTTTAAGGGAAGAAGTCTTGTTCAGTTTTGTTATTTTTAAAACAAACTTCACAAGGCAACACACTTAAAAAAAACCAAAATTCACTCATTAGCATTTAAATTCATATGTTGCACACGCCCAGTGAAAATCATGGTAATGAGTTAGATGACATTTCACTTCACTAGCAGCTACAGCATTAAAATCTTCATGCTTGAGGGTCAGAGAGAAACAAGAGGAACATGTGGAATGACTAAACAGACTTACCATGTCTAGATCACTATGTAAGTATTGCACTCAATTCAAAACTAAAAAGCCTGGATTTTTATTGAGTTCTTTTAAAAGTAAAACCATTAAATACTTCATATCAAACGATATGAACTACTCACAAGAGGGCAGAACTAGTGCATGGCTACAGACAAAAGAAATCATAAATACAACAGACTTCAGTTGTCAACAAGATGGAGCAGGAGATTCACTTCCAGCACAGAGGAGGCACAGTGTGTTCCACATCCATTTTGAGTTCTCTACAGCACTGTGTCTCCAGGTCTATGTCACTCTATGCCAACATGGCTGTCCTGCATGACGGATGGGCTGAGAGGAGAAAAGGGAGGCTGGCACACGCTGTGCAGGCACAGCAACACCAGCACTGGACCCAGCGCCTGGCCACCGCTCACACAACACTACAAAACCAACAGTAACTGGAAGGTGAGATAAGTTCCCTGGGATAACAATAATGAGGAGAGATTATTTTCTCTCTCCTTATTCTTCCTTGTCACAGACTCCTGTGAGCCTGATGCCTGGATCTGCAGGATTGCAGGCATCTGATTGCACAAGTTCCTCTGCTTTGGTATGAAACGTTGCTTCCAGCTTTTGCTATGAGTGCAATCAAACCCCAAACCAACCTCTGAAAAGATGACATTTCAAGTGATCTGATTTAAGAATACAACCAACAAACCCCCAAACTTCAGGATGCAAACAGTAAAATTATGTCATTTTAAAACCTCTGCCTCACAGGAATTCCTGTTGTGGAAAAGAAGAGCAAGAAACACAGCCCAGAAGATACAGCTAATATATTAAAAACATCCCTGTTCATGTTTTCATTAATTATTTTCATAAACATATATTGCGCCTTGCAATTAACATTCCGTATGCCTGAGTTACCATGGCAGCACAACTTCCACAGAACAATAAATTCTTCCAGCTCAGCCCTGACCAGCGTGACAATGCTTAGAGGAGGCTCTATTTGGAAGGTTCATGGGGTGACCAGTGGAGACAGGGCACAAATCAAGGGGAAAAAAATAGCTTCCCCTGGTTTGAAACCACCGAAATCAATACCGAGCGCAACTCATGCACTGCCAGGGTGGCTTCTGAGGAATGCAGATTCTGGCTTCCAATTCCTCCCCTCCCCCGAAATTGTTTTCTTGATCCCCTAATGTCTGCAAACAATCCCGCTAGACTCTTTCACCTCGGGCAGCATGGACGGAGCTATAAATAGTGCCTGCTGCCATCTGCCACACTATTCCTGTGCCACCAGCACTGCTGGCGCTGGGCTGGCCCCACTGCCAGGGCTGGGGAGCCGGCAGCCACAGAAGGCCCCGGCACAGAACATAGATAATGAGGTAAGGAGCAGAAACAGGCCCACTGTAATTAACCATTGGCTTGACAATCATTACAGTAAAGAAATCATAGCATCCCAGCATTGTGGGAGTTGGAAGAGACCTCTGGAGATCATCCAGTCCAACGCCCTGTTAAAGCAGAGTCACCCACAGCAGGTTGCCCAGGATCACAATGTCCAGGTGCATTTTGGAATCTCTACAGAGAAGGAGACTCCACAACCTCTCTGGGCACCCTGCTCCAAGGCTCCAGCACCCTTACAGCAAAGAAGTTTCTCCTTAAATTCAAGTGAAACCTTCTAGGTTCCAGTTTGCACCCATTGCCCCTTGTCCTATCATTGGGCATCTCTCTGAAGAGCCTGGTCCCATCCTCATGACCTCCACTCTTTAGATAACTATATGCATTTATAAGATCCCATCTCAATCTGCTCTTTTCCAGGCTGAAGAGCCCCAGGTCTCTCAGCCTCATCAGCTGAATGCTAATAGAACTTTAAGAAGCATAATTAATAATACTGTGTGCAGTCTGTGGGCCCTCTTCTGACTGTAAGGTTCAGGCACAGTTCCTCTCAGTGACAACCATTCTCGCTTTTGGTTTCACAGAAATTAGTAATAGATAAAAATAAATCTCAAATATCAACTGCAGTAGCCAAAAATAATCCGTTGGTGAGCCTAATCTAACTGTCTGAATGAGTCAGCACCAGGAATGTGTAGCAAGTTAAGAGACCAGGGTTTGCCCTTCTACTCCCCAGACCCTCCACACTGTCTACCATCAGAGGCACTGGGGACAGACCCTTTTAGCACAGTTGCAAGACTAAAGAATGATTTTAAAAGCATCTTTTCACTTCCATAATAATCCAGACAGCTCAGACGTTCAGAAGCAAACCATCATATTACTGGTACATCTGTAGATGACCATCTTTTGTGCAACACCCACCATGTGAAACCATGTGAGCCCTGTGAACATACATGACCACCATAGCTGATAACCACCTGATTTCACTACAAAATAGATTGCAATGAGGTCGAGCACAAGATTATTGTATGGCACTATCAAGTAAATGGTGCTACTGTAGGAAAAAAAAGACATGGCATTTGATTTTTTTCCCCCTGATTAAATACTTCGGGGCTTGATTCCGGTTTTGCTGTGGTCAGAAGCAGAACTGCTCTTGATTTAGCAGTGCTATGGCTTCTGAAATTGAAGGGCATAGAATTGTAGAATCACAGAATGGTTTGGGTTGGAAGGGACCTTAAAGATCATCTAGTTCCAAACCCCTTGCCATAGGCAGGGATACCTCCCATTAGACCAGGTTGCTCAAGGTCCCATCCAACCTGGCCCTGAACACCTCCAGGGAGGAGGCATCCACAACCTCCTGGTCAACCTGTTTCCGTGTCTCACCACCCTCACTGTAAAGAATTTCTTCCTAATCTCCAATCTAAACCTGCCCTCTTCAAGCTTCCAAACACCCCCTCCCTCCTATCACAACAAACCCTTGTAAAAAGTCCCTCCCAGCTGTCTCCAGTTATCTCCCAGTTATCTCTACATAGAGATTTTGACATCACTATTCAGCAGTTATATAAAATCCAGCAATGTTTCTCTTATATCTAGAAATCTCTGTTTTCAGAGTTGCAATCAATAGATTGGGCAAGCACATTTTGCTTAATATTTTGCACAGTGTAGTCGCAAATACATTTGTTGTATCCTACGTACGTGGTTCCTCAGGATTCTTAATGCTTTCAAAACACATCTCTCACTTCCCAGCCCATTCCTACCCACATCCCATACAGCAGATCAAGGGAAGTGATAATTCTTGTGTGCTCAGCACTGGTGATACAGCATCTTGAGTACTGCCTGCCCGCTGTTAAGCCTGTCAGTACAAGTGATGCATCCGCAAAGTGGAGAGAGTGCAGCCGAGGTCCACCAAGATGGCTTGAGGGCTGAAGTGTATGACATGAGGAAAGGCCAGGGCTGTCTGGTTTAACCCAAGAAGGAGAAGGCTAAAGTGCAAGCTAACCGCAGTCTGTCGAGGGAGACATTCCAGGAAAGCTGGAGGCCAACATCTATGATTTCCTATGATTCTCTATTTTCTATACTTACACAATCTAAGTGAAATATCTTTTTCTGCCATCAGGACATGGGTTGTTTGTATTGCTACGCTGGTATCTCCTTTAATGCAGGCAATTTTATTTCTCTGTCATTTTTACACACACACACACAAAAATGACTTGACATAAACAATAACTGCCTAAAGCCTTTTCATCTAGAAAGAATAACATAAAAGTGAAAACCTTGTTTTGTTTACAATACCAAGACCCTTGAAGAGTAATTTTATAGCCTGTACACAAATGTCTCCAGCTTCACCCAAAAGCTACTTTTAAAGTGCTCAGCCATGAAATTAAGCAAATTTGTTGCTATTATTTTTCTAAGAAATCATGCTAATTGCATCATTCTATGATAATGCATGATAAGCTTGATTTAGCCTGCAGTTTTGCAGCTTTTTGGAATCTAATGCTACAATTAATACATGCTTCCAGTACCTATAAAATCTAACAGATGCAGAATGATATTGGGAATTGGAGCTCCAGACCTGTCCAGGTGGAGAGACTTCAGTGCCAGACGAGCCGCAGTGAATTGCCAGCACATAAGTTATTCACGTAGAATCCCAGCATGGTGGGGATTGGAAGGGACCTCTGGAGATCATCCAGTCCAACCACCCTGTTAAAGCAGGGTCATCCACAGCAGGTTGCCCAGCATCACATCCTGACAGATTTAGAAGAAGGAGACTCTAAAACCTCTCTGAAAAGGCTGGTCCAGTGCTCTGTTGTTTGCACAAGAAAGTTTTGATAGTGACGCTAACAAACACTTGGTCCTGGCTATGCCAACAATCCTGCCACTCATTCCCATGGAAGAGATGTAAGAACACTGAAAGCTTACTTACTTCCAATTATTTGAGGTGTGCACCATCCGTGTATGCTCACACTGTGGGCACTAGGAAAGCAGTGCACCAGCACAACAGGTCACCTAGAACAGACTCAGAACTTTTCCTTAAAGGTCAGTAAGACCTTGATAGACTAAGTTGTAGTTGCCTGGACTTAATGATAGCAACAATTCCACTCTGAGAAAGGCTTGACTAGATGACCTCTAGACATCCCTTCCCCATCTTCTGGATAGGCCCTTCAGACACGTCCTATCTGCTTCTACTTAGGACCTCTGCTATAGGGATTAGAGTTCTCCAGGAAGACTTGGAGACGAATATGGTAAACGAAGATCCCACTCAGAAATAAGCTACTAACTCTGTCTGAAAGCTACCTGCTGTGGTGAGAATCTGTCCCAGCTCATTCGTGGTTCAGAAGGATGGCACCCGGTGATCAGTATTTTCCTCCCTGACATCAGCCAAGATCTTCCAGAGCTTCATATTTACATTGTGTGAGTGTACACAAAGTCTGCTTCCAGGCAAAGGAGTTTAGTTTGCATGCGGAGTGAAATACCTGGCAAGTAGTAGTCACTTTAGTACCTACAGAGCAAGTCAGTAGGAGGAGACAGCAAATACTCAATTTACTTTTCACAAGGTAATCTTTCTGACAAGGTAATCTCCAACGTACTTTAACCCACGTACTGTTAACTTGCACACTCCTGACACTTTAAATATCCACTTTTGCTTCACATGGGAATTCGCCTCAGCAGCAGAGCTGGTGAAACAGGAACATTCATTCCCTCTTCCTAGGCAGCTAGCAGAATTTAGGTTCTCTTAAGTGACTCCATCAATGATTTTGTTTCAATTATATGTTCAGACTGCCAAATTGAATAAAATACATCCTTGGTAAAATTTTCATCTCATCCCTGAAAAGATAAACTCACCTGCCTGAATAAGCAAAAAAGCACAGAAGAGGTTTCTTCTAAGCACAGAGAAACACTAATCCATTCAAAACCTGGGGTATAATCAACACAACTTAAAACAATTCTTATCAGTACAGAAATATACAACTAAATTCTGCAGTGTTAAGAGTTCTTTGACTAAAATAGAATCAGAGTTGGTGAGGTTAGAACAGACTTCTGGTGATTATCTAGTTCAACCCCTTGGTCACAGCAGGGACAGCTACAGCAGGTTGCATGGGACCACATTCAGTCAGTTTTTGAGTAAATCCAGGGATGGAGACTCAGCAACCAACATGGGCAGCAAGGTCCTGTTTCACAACACTCACAGTAAGTTTTGCCTTATAATTTAACAGAATTTCCTGTATTTCATTTTGAGCCCACTGTTGTGGTCTTGTCAACTGCATAACACTGTGTCTGCCTCCACCATCATCTTTAACATCTCTTGCCACTAGGTATTTGTACCTATGGGTAATTCCCCCTGAGCCTTCTCTTCTCCAGTCTAAATAAGCCACAACTCTCAGACTCTCCATGGATGATGGATGTCCCAAGACCTTCATCATCTTTGTGGACTCACTTCAACCTACCCATGCAGCCCCTGCCCTGAGAGCCCAGGACTGGACACTCTTCCTCCCCAGGGCTGAGCAGAAGAAACGGATCACTGCCTTTCACTAGCTGGCAATGCCCTGACAAATACACTGAGGAGGAAGTCTGTGTTTATTTTACCACTTGTGAACCATCATGGTAACAGCTGGATACCAGCTTCAGCCCAGAATACCCATACAATGAACGTTCACACAAAGCTTTCACACCAGAATATCCACACAGTGAGCTGTGGTGACCAGTGTGACGTTCCCTTTACATTTATTTGCCACTAATATTAAATATATACATATATATATATTTATGCATATGTGTATCTATATATATATACACACACAATACATATATACACACACACAAAATCACTTTCTATTTCACTTTTTAATACACAGAATCATGGAATGGTTTAGGTTTGAAGCGACCTTAAAGACCATTTAGTTCCAAACCCCCTGCCATGGACAGAGACACCTCCCACTAACCCAGGTTGCTCAAGGCCTCATCCAACCTGGCCTTGAACATCTCCAAGGAGGGGGTATGCATGACCTCCCTGGGCAATCTGTTCCCGTGTCTCACCACCATTACTGTAAAGAATTTCTTTCTAATATCCACTCTAAATCTGCCCTCCTCAAGCTCACATTTCTTCTTACCATCTGTACTGGTTTAGGGCCAGACAGATCCTCTCTTGCCCTGAAAGGGACAAAAGAATGAGACTCACACAAACGGATTGGAGAGTGATGGAAAGTTTAAATGGAAAAGCAATTGGTGAAGCTACAGAGAACTACAAACTACAAAGCATAGTGGCAAAGAGTATCCCAAAGCGTACAGAACCCCTCACAGAATTCCCAAAGGCTTCCCAATCCTTCCCTTCTTCCCACCTGAGGGTAAACCCAAACCCCCAGGGCTCTTTCTTCCCCCTCCCGCTGCTAGGCAAGTCTCAGGCTGGCCAGGTCTGAGACTGCCCCCCCCTCCATTCTCCTCCTGGCATTAGGCCTAGACAGGCCTAAGAGGCCTTGAGGATACTCCCCCGGCATTACCTGATAAGAGAGAGCATCTCCCATGGGAGCAGAGAGGGAAGAAAGAGGAAGAGAATGACTCTGCAGATGGCTTTATAGGGCGCAGGACTTATGGGTAGAAATACGCCGTTTCCTGTGTCCACCCCTGTGGGTGGGCACCCAGGACACCAGAGGTGTATCTCATGCAGCAGTGGCAGGGGGCACCCAGCCTAAACTGCCACACCATCTCACAAAAAGCCTTTGTAAAAAAGTCCTTCATCACTCACTGGACAGTTTGTCTTCCAAAAATGCAATATTGCTATAAGTGGTTAAAACATCTCAAGCTCACAAACACGTATCTTTTGATTTCTTCAGCAATATATGTATTTAGAGGAGACTAATAACATTTTTTCCATTTCTGCAGCAGACAAGTTTCCATCACAGCATAGTTTCCAGGCCAGAAACTCGTGTTTTGATTGTAAAACATTAAGCCTGAAGCACTACAGGAAAGCAGCAGAACAAAAGGTTTTTATCATTACTCTTCATGCCTTAATTACCTTTATCAAATACCATCTGAGACTAGCTATTTTTAAATCCCTCCACTGATTCTGTAATTACACTAACTTAACACAGATCTTATTCTTCCCTACTTACATGGCTCTACCCTAAATAAAACATATTTGTGTGGAAAGCACACAGCAATCAACCTGAAAGCAGCAACTTCCAGACACAATTCTAGGCTAAAGTCACTTTAATACAAACAAACTCTACAAAAAGGGAAACAGAAGTGATGCACTGAAATCATTTAGCACTACAAATGCTCTACTAGCAGAGGCAAGTGGCCATTTAAAGATTTCTTTTTCTGTGATGGAAACACAATTTGTGCTAATTTAAATAAAAATTGACATAGTGCCATTTATTATTATTTCTGCAGTGTCATTTTTAATCCAGCCATTGGGAACACAGAAACCAAAACACTCTTATATTTAACTTTCCTTTCAGACTCCAGCATTGCAGAGTTAGGTTCTGTCACTAAAAACTGTAATATTTGCCAAAAAAAAAAAAGAGATATTATTTAAAACTTTGATTGGATCATTATTATTAATATTAAACTTTCACTTCCGTTTATTTTCAAGTTTTTATGCAGGCTTTTTTACCTTACCTAAATCTAAATTTTGAGTTAGACATAAGACAAGCTTCAACATGAAGAAAAATTTCCTATGAGGGAGCTGGAGCCCTGGAGCAGGCTGCCCAGTGAGGTCGCGGAGTCTTCTCTGGAGACTTTCACGAACCATCTGGATGCATTCTTGTGTGGCCTGCCCTACGTGATTCTGCCTTGACAAGGGGATTGGACTCGATGATGTACAAGATCCCTTCCAATCCCTACCCATTCTATGATTCCATGGTTCTAGATGCCCTGGAGAATAGGTGTCCAGTACTGAACCATCCTCACCACAGAGCTGCTGGAAGAAATTCAGAAGAAAAAAGCCATAACTCCCCCAAAAAGCAGAACAGACAGGCAAACTATACATGGAGACCAAGAGAAGGCTGGAGAACAGCCCACTGCAGAGAAGGGAGAAGTTGCCCACTGACAACCGTAAGGAGACGCAGCCCAGCAAAAAACTGACACATTGATTACATCAAAAACTGAAGCAGAGTAACGAGGCAGGCAGGGAAAAAAATGAGTAAACTGTCATGGGACTAACACACCCCAGCAACACTCAGAATTGGAACTGGAGTCAAAAATGTCTTTGGAACATTTCCTTGTTCAGGAAGTGTCCCAAATGACAAGGTTTCGGTCATGTTCAGGCTGGCTTTTGCTGGCCAAACCAAACTTAATGTTTTTTTAATGTGCAGCGGCAGAGCATACCGAGAGAGGCAGAGCTCACCCCTCTCACATCTGCTGTTTACCTCAAAGCTGGGACCTTGAGACACGAGAAACAGCTATTTAAATCCTTCTTAAACCAAGGACAAAATTTAATCCAATTCTTCTACATCCTCCCCAGCGAGCGTTCAAAGGCAGCTCTCTATAAGCTCTTTTTCAAACACTCAAAGAAAGCAGACTATCATCACAGGAGGGGGTCAAATGATCGACAAAGCAGGGACTGCTCCTTCAACAGAGGGGAAAAAATCAATATATTATCACAAAAAACTATTTGTAATAAATCAAAATCGTGGTAGAGAGTCTATTAGCACAAGATTAAAAGGTGAAGAACAGAAAGAAGGAGCAAAGATCCCCAAACATAAAAAATACATGCTGTTTGATTTCAAAGGCTTCTCTCTTTTACATATTTTGTGCTGGATCGATACATGCTTTTTAGGAATATTCTAAGTATTGTGTAACTTGCACATATGTGTTAACTCCAAATATAATGCAACCCTCCATTGTTCTGGAAAGCTAAAGGAACACTAAGTATAGCTCAAATCCTGACAATATCTTTTAAAAAACCTAATTTGTTCATTCTGTGTTCTTCTGCATTGATAATTATTTCTTTTCATCTCTCCCTGACTCACACACTGAGGCGACCAAAGGAGAATGAACAAATAGAGGTGGGAGGAAAGTTGAGAAGTGGCACAGACTTGAACAGCTCTGAATGCCTTCAATCATCTGGAAAATCACAAGCACCAACCTTTTAACTTCTGTAATTAAAGACTCATGACATGTAGTACCAAGCAGCTTTTAGTAATTCACTACTCAGTACAGTTACATTTTTAAGGCTTTTCCTCATTTTTATGCCACTTTTGGTTTCTAACACAATACTTAAACAACCGCACTTCGAATTTTATACTGGAAAACAGAACCTGACTTGCAGTAGTGAAGGACAAGAACAAACTGATGGGGAAGCATTAGAGAGGAGCCAGCACGCTGCTGTTCTTCAGCCATGCTGACTTTCAGACATGACTTAGCTGTTGACAGAAAACTCAGCTTTATAGGAGAAAGAAATGACAGAAAAAGCAATGCCGAAACTTTTAATTGAAACAGAGCGGAAGTTGCATTTTTACCCACGGTGAAGGCATGATGAATCAGCAGTGCTGCATCCTTCCCCACTGCCTTGAGGACTACCAACATTTAGGTTTTAATTCTTAACTTAGTTAAAAAAAACAAAAAATCTCTAAGTGCATGTAGCCTTATAAAATACTGCCAGAATGTGCTCATGATACAGGATATAAACCAAGAGCAGACAGACCTTAAAAATGGGGAAAAAAGAATATGCATGATCATATAAAGTTGCTCACAGCCCCATCCAACCTCACCTGGAACGGTTCCAGGGATGGGATATCCATCAACTGTCTCTGGGCAACCTGGGCCAGTGTTTCACCAACCTCAGTGTAAACAGTGTCTTCCCTGTCTCTAGTCTGAACCTCTCTCTTTCAAACCCATCACCCCTTGTCCTGTCACAACAGGCCATGCTAAAAAGTCTGTCCCCATCCCTCATATCAGGCCCTTTAAGTACTGAAAGGCCTTCCCTTCTCCAGGCTGAACAACCCCAACTCTCTCAGCCTGGCCTCACAGCAGAGGGTTTCCAGCCCTCCCATCATTGTTGTGCCCTCCTGGGGCCCCATTCCAACAGGTCTATGTCTCTGCTGTGCTGAGGACTCCAGATACGACCCCAGCACTGCAGGTGGGATCTCAGCAGAGTGGAGCAGAAGGGCAGAATCCACTCCTTCCACCTGCTGCCCATGCTGCAGGGGATCAGCCCCCAAGTCCTTTTCTGCAGAGCTGCTCTCCATCTGTTCATCTCCCAGCCTGTGCTGATTCCAGAAATTGCTCTGACCCAGGTGCAGGACCTTGCATTTGGCCTTGTTGAACCTCATGAGGCTCACACAGGCCCACTTCCTGAGCTTGTTCAGGTCAATCCTGCCCACCATATTAAAATTTCAACGGATATTCATTTTACAGATCTGTGGCAAGTACAAAGTTCCTGCCTTGATTACCTTCTTATTCTCAATTTTCTACCTAATTTCGGCAGCTATTGTCAGCAGGTACTTTAGAAGTACAATACATACTCCTCAAAAGGGAGATTACACATCACCACTTGCTGTGGCACATTCCATGCAAACCCACACCTACAAGGAATTGTATTAGATAATTGGTCACATTTCAAGAATAAGAACCTGATTTTGTCAGAACTAAAAATTGTTCAGCACTCCCTACAATTAAAAGACAATGGCCTGTACAATATGCTGTATTTCAACCCTAAATTTAGATAAATATAAATCAGTACCTCCAAATTCAAGACAGAACTCTCAAAGAAATTGTATGCATCAAACATACAAATAACATTTAAGAGAAAGAAGTTGAATACAAATTTAATTTAAAAAAAGGGGGGGAGGGGTGGGGGAAATTTTTACATCAAGCTGAAATGGATAGAAATAAGATCATGTAGACAGAAAGCCAGGCTGTAAAATAAGGAGCTTGCAAGCTTGTTTTCTTCAAGGAGAAAGAGCAGTAAGTGATTCTATCAGTGCTCAGCCCAGGAAATGGGAATCAAGTTGAAGAGAATGCATTGGAAAGTAATGCATGTCAGACCTGTTAATACCACAACATACATCTCTTTGACATTAACAGAGACCAACAGACACAAATAAAGTGCAGGCAGTAGATAATCTGTTTATATTTCTATTTTGCTTTTTAGTTAGAAATGGATTTTGTGAAATGAAAAGTTTTACTGAAAGCTATATGTAAAGTCCTTCTGCTGCTCTTCAGTAATTATTCAAGAATTGTTACAATTAATGAGACAAAAATAGTGACTGATTATTTCTCCTGAACAAGACAGCATCCCTGTTGCTATGAGCAAGGCTCTCCACCACTAAATGTTTCATCCTGTTTAGCCTATTCAGATGTGTTTAAGAAAATCAAATAATTTTCCATTTTTAATACTAAACATATAAATTTTATCAAGGTGTTAAAAATAAAGGGTTGTTAAATGCTGAGACCTTGTGGATTTTACTTCCTCTGCATTTTAATAATATAATCATATCTAGAATTGGTTTGACCTGTAGATATAGCAAAGTAACATGTTCAAGATCAGTCAGTACCTACTAAAACGGGTACGCAAATAAACTTATCATTCCCCCCCCAAAAAAAAAAAAGATCAGCAGTAAGAATGCTTCTAAGTCCTGCAAATAAAACCGAATTTCTATCTAAATATCTAAGAGCTGAAACAACAAATAGCACTATGCAAAGGATGGTGGACATAGAATTGGCACTAGTAAATCAGAACCATACCCAGTTTGGGTTGGTCATCTAGTCCAACCCCCTCTGCAGTAAGCAGGAACATCCTCAACTAGATCAGGTTGTCCAGAGCCCTGTCAAGCCTCACCTTGAAAATATCTCCTGAAATGGGGCCTCAACTACCTCCCTGGGCAACCCGTTCCAGTGTTCCACCAAATCCTACCAAGACAGACACACCACAGATGGGCAAGGCAAAAACAAAATTTTCCCAACCGTGAAGAGGAGAAAACTATTTTTAGAAGAGCAAAGAAACAAAATCAAGGTTAGTTTTTTATCTTCACTCTCACTCAGAAAGTTCCTCTCCCCTTTTGTTTAAACTGATATGGATGCTTGGAGGTTTATAAACCTTAAATTTCAAGAACTTCCATCAATACTTCTGCTTAGCAAACATAACTCTAAGAAAATCTAAACTCCAAATAACCTTCTGTGGGTGACCTTGCTTTAGCACGGGATTTGGACTAGATGATCTCCAGAGGTCCCTTCCAACCCCTACTATGCTGGGATTCTGTGAACAAAATAGGGCTGGTAAAGAAGTTGCACAAAACAAATTAGTGACACTTATTATCACCTGTGCTGTCTGGGAAACACAATATCCCATGGTTTTAAGACCGTCTTTTTAATTTTTCTTCACAAAGTTCCAGCACAGAGGTGAAGGGACGTAAATAAAGCACTATTGGGTATAAAAAAGCAAAATAATGATTATTGTAAACACTTCCATTGGAGAGATAGAAATGTTTAAGAACTACTGCTCAAAACAAGGTTGGGAAGTTGGGCAGTCTGGGACTTGGCTTGCTCACTCGGTTTTCTGCCTGCCGGTTTCTTCTTCTTTTCTGGCTGAAGATAGCACACTGACCTTGACAAGCTAAGTCTAACAGCCTCTCTGCTTCTTGACTCTGCCTTCTGCCAGAGGGGTCTGGGGGGATTCCTTCTGGCTGGGGGGGGGGAGGCCCCTTGGGGGAAGCAAAGGGGGTTTGGTTGTGCTTTTCTGTTGATTGTACATATTTGTAAATGTTGTGAATTGTGTATATTTGTACACAGTCATTGCATTTCATCATAGATTGTAGATTTGCTTGTAAATACAGCTTTCATTTGCTTCCAGACTGAGCTAGCCTGGTTATTGTCAGTGTGGGATGGGGATTTCAGCTCTCACACTGTTACACCCAGTCAGCACACTCTACATAGGAAATGGCTTGTATGGATGTGAATTTATCTTTCTTGGAAAAGATAACGAATGATTGGGACTGAGCACAAATACCTAAAAGTTTGACCAGCAATGCTATGGGCCATATGGGGTACTGAAACTGGTCAGATTAATGGCAAACAAAATATGGGCCTATGTTTAAAACACTGTAAAAAACTATCTGGAATTTCTCAGAACAGAAAATGCCACTCAGCTCAACCACACTCAGCATTTTTTTTTTTGCATATACTTCCACAAAGGTTTGACATTAAACAGCAACCAAAGGAATGTCTCTTTATCATTTACTGTATAGTCATTTGCCTGTTGCTCTGCAACTACTGCAAAATACTCTGTTTGATGGAGTACATTTCTCAAACCCAGTTGCTTGCCATATAAAATGTATTTCTTGTCTATCAAGCAGGTTCATTGAAATCGGCTTTTGTTTTTGAATTCTCTGTGTCAGTAACAAAAGAACTGTGACATCAGCAAATACTGTCTGAATCCCATCTTACTCACACTGCTAACACACACACAAAATTGAGGATACAAAACTTTAGGAAAAACTCACCAGAATTTGTTGTATAAGCAAGCTCTCAATTCATATCTCCATCACACCACTCCTAGCTTAATACAAAGAACTAATTCCCACTTCCTAAGCAACAGATTCAAAAGTTCCAGACCCAAATTACATTGCTAGCTCCCAATTCACACTGAGTAACACTGATTCCCATAGAAAGAAGATGTGCCCCTTGGCATGTGGGATGCTGAGAAGGTGGCCACAAGGTGAGAAGGCAGGTAGGAGGTTCCTAAAGCCATCTGAAACAGCCCAGAAATGGGGTTTCTGCCCCATTTCATCTGGCTTCACATGAACAGCACAGAGAGCTTGAGCTTTATGGCCAGAAATTGTGCTAAGGGAGGTTTAGTTTGGCTATTAGGAACAACTTCTTCACTGAAAGGGTGGTCAGGCATTGGAACAGGCTGGCGGTAGAGTCACCATCACTGGACAGGGCACTTCAGGACATGGTTTAATGGCCATGGTGGTGTTAGGTTGATGTTGGACTCAGTGATCTTAGAGGTCTTTTCCAACTGAAACAACTTCTAGGGTTTGATTTTAACTCAAAATACAATTACTTTGTTATGAAAAAATATATTGGTATTTCCATGTATCACAAAACACACTCCTGGTTTCTTGGCATGATGGGAAATGAAAACTACAAAGAGATCTATATATCATAGAAGAAGATCAGTTGGCAACTTAATGAACACAGTAAGGAATAAAGGTAACAGAAATGGGAAATATGAGAAAAACTATTAAGATAAGTGCAATGTTTGCAACAGTCAATCTAAATTGTTTATACAGATATTTATAATGTGTTAGGAATCTGTACAACAGAAAAATTAAAAAGTACACTGGATTAGCATTTCTCTTGCAAGAAGAAAATGACTGACTATAATTAAGACAAATGACTGCACTCCATACCCATTTAGTATACAGAACATTATACATTGTCACTGCATTTGGAACATTTTATGCTAAAACCTTTCTTAAATCAGACAGGTGTCATTTCCACTTAACTGCTGCTAAATCTCTCTGCAGTAAGTACATGTGTTAAATATGACCAATGTTAAATAAAATGCCTTTTTTTTTCTTTCCAGACAGCAGCATTCAGAATAAGTTACTTTCTCTAATTTGCTTTTGCCTACGAGCACCTACACTGCTGAAAATTACAGAGGCAGAGAAGCGTTGCTGCCACACAGTACCTTGGTAATGTTGACTGGTTGTAAAAGAAATGAAGAAAACTGACATTTCAGTCTACTCACACTCTTACGGTGGAGACTGTAAATCCATTTCTGAGAAAAAAAATGAAGTTATTTTAACCAATTACTAATGTAAAATCTTAAAATTAAGTAACACCCCTTAGGAAAATTAACCCTGTACTAAAGTTAAATAATGCCCAGACAGGTGGTAGACGCCTCATCCCTGGAACAATTCCAGGACAGGTTGGACAGGGCTCTAAGCAGCCTGCTCCAGTTGAAGACGTCTCTGCTCACTTCAGGGGGATTGGACTAGGTGACCTTTAAAGGTCCCTTCCAACCTAAAGCCTTCTGTGATTCTGCAATACTTCATACTTCAATAGAAGAACTTCCTTTGGTTTCACCAAGCACACAGCCTCATTTTCCCTTTGGCTTCTTAGATGGGATACTACTGACACTTACTCTGCAAACTTTTCTTTGTGTTCTCTTGGCCACAGTAACAGATCATCTCAAACAAAGGACAAATATTTATAACCATCTTCATTCAATGTACTCTCCCCACAGCAGTGACCAGCCAAGGATGGGAGCAGAGAACCCAGTGCAGCTCAACATTCTTCATCATTTGCAGTCCTCATAAAAATGGACAAGTGCATGAGAAGTGCAACATGGGAGGTAGGATCAACTGAATGATCTCATCATCTCCTTAGTATTTATGGTTTATCAGGTATTTTCCCTTAGGAGAACAAAAAAACCCAGCTTTTGGCAACATGAGGAACTATCAGCCCACACAGGCTGTGCCTGTGCCTTCTCCTATGTCTCCAATGCCTTGCTTTTTAAAGCTGTGAATGAAGTGAATAATTCAGATTCACAGATTGCATTGGGTTGGAACGGACCTGCAAAAGTCATCTCGCCCAACCCCCCCGCAGTCAGCAAGGTCACCATCAACTAGATCAGGCTGCCCAGGGCCACATCAAATCTGATCTTGAATGTCTCGAGGGACAGAGCTCAACCACATACCTGGGCAACCTGTTAAGAGTGTTTTACCACTCTCATTGTGAAGAATTTCCTCCTGATGTTCAACCTAAATCTACCCTGCTCCAGTTTAAAACCACTGCCCCTCATGCTATCACTGCAAGCCCTTCTAAACAGTCCCTCCCCAGCCTTCCTGTTGGTCCCCTTCAGATACTGAAAGGCAGCTCTAAGTTCTTCTCGGAGCCTTCTCTTCTCCAAGCTGAACAGCCCCAATTCTTTCAGCCTGTCTTCATAGGAGAGGTGCTCCAGCCCTCTGATCATCTTTGTGGCCCTCCTCTAGACCCACTACAGCAGGTCCACGTCTCTTGTGTTGGAGCCCCCAGAGCTGGACACAGTACTCCAGGTGAGGTCTCAGCAGAGCAGAGCAGATTTCATGTTTTGTTCTGTATACCATAAACCATCAGATCCAAAGTTAAGAAAGCGATGTCTAGAGGGCATGAAAATCCTCACACACTGCTTCAGACAAAAAGAGTCCACTATAAACTCGCTTTTAATGTATTCATTACCCATTCTTTCTTTTCTCAAGTATTATGTTGTTGAATGGGTTGAGCAGGCTTTACAAAACTTTGTCCTCCTACTGAAAACATGTTCTGTTTCAGTAACTTCAGTACCACTGCCTAAATGTTGGCACTGACACCATTCATACACCACCTTGTCATTAGCAGTGTTCACCTCTATTGTTTCTGGTTTAAATCTGTTTTTAAAAGCTTCACCCTCATTCTGCAACTTCTTCTTTATCTTGTCATTTCTCTGGTATTTGTTGCAACAAATAACAAGCTCTGCTTTCAGTACCCAATTACAGGAACAATGTTATCCTCTAACTGCATAAGACAGCTTTTCATTATACTTGCTCTCACCAATACATCACCCTCAGTGATGCATTAAAATGTATTTTTAGCCTCATTTCTTATGGAAATGAAGCTTCCCCTACCACTCCGTGGGCTCCTCTCACTCTGTATCTCCTTTCAATACGCACAGTGAGGGGTGGCAGGCAGGGATTTTCACTGAGATATAAAGGAAAGGTGCTTGAAATTAATTGTTCCTCATTTCATTATTTCTAGATAAAATGTTTATGTTCAGTATGTCAGAAATTGAAAACAAATTACTTCAAAAGTGTAATTTTCAATAAATCATGCTCCCCTTTGCCTCTACAAATCTACACTGCCCATCAGTGACTACAAAGGCATTCAGTTGTGCAGTCTGTGAACAACGAGCTAGTTACTTAACAAACCCCACCTTCACATTTCTTCAAGGCCAGTACATTACAATTGGGTTTGGTCTTTTTTTTTTCGGTTGGGAGGTGGAAGGCTTGAGGGCTTCAGTAGAGAACACTGGGAGGTTATTGTCCTTCACAAAGGACATTAAATTTTGGGCAAAACATTCTTTCTCATTATTATGCAGACATTTTTGTCTGATATTAGGTAACTCTGAACATGTTGTTCTCATATCAATTTCTTCAGTGTTGGTCACTTTGAGAAAAAAAAAAAGATGTTATTTTATAAGATTCAGATTAATTACATAGAGAACACCTCAAGTTCTTCCATGAAAAGGACTGCAATTGCTCCCCTGCCCAAAATGTTGTACTTTTTCCTCTACTTTTGGGGTCATCTGTGTTTTAATCATTATTAAAATAAATCCATCCTGCTCCTTCCTTGCTAACATCAAGCATTTAGCTGTTCTTTTGGGGCACGAGGGCTGAGACACAGACAGTAAGAGGCATGGGAGAACCAACTGTAATCAGCACCATATGCAAAATGAAGAGCCCAAGGAATGTCGCTACAGGACTTAGCATCATTTCAGTTGGAAAAGACCTTTAAGATCAAGCCTCTACCTGCAGAGATAATTATTCACAGTAACAGTATCTTTTTTCAGCTCTTGGTTTTAAAGAAATCATAATAACTTACAGTACAAACAAGGGTGCTTCAAAACAGTTCATTTATTTACACTCTGCTAATAATTCAGCCCCCACCACACAGTCCATAAACACACTATCAGTTCACTTTATCACTCATATAACTTTCTCAAAGCAATCCTATAAACTAGTGATTTAAGACTCCACACAGTCATATCCACCTATCAGAATTATCCTGCTATTTCACACAGGCTTTAGGAAAATATAGTGGAGAACCATTCTTTCCTGCATGCAGGGTTTTCTGTGCTAACAACCCAGAACAGAATCATAGATTAGAATTTCAGAATTATTTTGGTTGGAAAAGCCCTTTAAGATCATCCAGTCCAACTATTCTGTAACTCTACCAAGGCTGGTGCTAAACCATGGCCCTTAGCACGACATCTCTGAATCTTTCAAACACCTTCAGGGATGGGGATTCAACCACCTCCCTGGGGAGCCTGTTCCAGTAGTTGACAACCCTTTCTGCAAAAATGTTTCTTCTAATATCCAACTTAATCCTCCCTGGTGCAACTTGAGGCCATTTCCTCTTGTCCTCTCCCTTGTCAGTAGGCAGACTGTTATTAGAATCTTAATGCTCTATCCATACAGGTTAGGTACTATTCGTATCTTCTTAGCCACCTAAGAGGGCCATAAGCATGAATAACTCACTGTACTTGGAAGCACAGAAAGCATGGTGAGGCTGCTATTAGAAAGTTCCTTCCTCACTGTGCAATATTTCTTCTATAACGGTAGCAGGCTGAAGCTCAGTACTGACAGTGTCTGGAGTTACCTCTGCCAAAGGATACAGCAGCCATCAGGAATAGTGGCTGTATGAGAAGTCACTGCTAAATGCTTTTCTGCTTTATACAACCATTACAGAGGCATATTGTGAAGTGTGCTGCCTCTCTGGGATAACGTTTTCTACGCTATTACACCACTGTTCTGATTCTTTACATTATTTTTATACAGACAGACTTGCCTCTAACGGCATTGCAAGATTTTTCTTATTGTTTTTATTTTAAGGTATATTTGGAGTTGATCCCTTGAAAATGCAGCCTCACAGAATAACTGAATGTTAGGAGTTGGAAGGGACCTCCAGAGATCATCGAATCCAACCCCTCTGCCAAAGCAGGATCACCCAGGGCAGACTGCACAGGAATTCATCCAGGTAGGTTTTGAAACTCTCCAGACAAGGAGACACCACAGCCTCTCTGGGCAGCCTTATTGTAAAGTGTCTCCTCCTGTTGAGGAGGAACTTCCTGTGTTCCAGGTTGTACCCGTTGTTCCTTGTCCTATCACAGGACACCATTGAAAAGAGCCTGGCACCTTCATCTTGACAACCACCCTCTCAGGTATTTATAGACATTGATAAAATCCCCTCTCAGCCTTCTCAACAGAAGCAGAAATTTTCTTACAGTTCAGCTATGAAAATTTCCAGACTCTGCAACCTGACTTGTCTGCCTACCCTGAGAGACACACTTAAAACTCTCCTGAAGCCCTCACTACACCCTCAGCTGCAACTCCATATGGACAGGAAAATAATAATACCAAAACCAGCACAGCCCTTCCTTCTTCACCAAGTGCTCCATCAATGGAACTCCATAACTCAGAGTTTATATACAAGTTCTGAATTGTGCATCTGATGGGGACAATTTTAAGAAGTGCGGTTCCAAAACTGGATTTTCTAAAATGCATCATTCAAAATCACATCTCTGGCTCACTGAAGACATTAGCTCATTCCTTAGACAATAAATGCTGCTAATCACTCCAGTGCAATTTTGCCTCACACCAAGAGGGGTATTGCCACACACTTATCAGGGGCAAGCAAACAAGGTGTTCCCAAACAACTGCTTCAGCTGGTCCTTTTCTAACCCTGTTTCACAGCTATTAATGCTCAAATCAAGACAGCACATACAGATGTAACAGTGCCAACTTCTCAGAAAACTCTTATTTCTATTATTTTGTTACACAAACCATGGAATTGGAAGAAACACAACAAAGGAATAGATGCTGTCTACTTCTTGGCATTCACACGCCAAAAAAATTCTTTACTGTATGATGGAAAGAGATAGGGAAAAAAATTTGTTCCAAATGAGTAGAAATGTGATTTGTTCTTACCCACCTTCTACCACCTAGCAATATTTTAAAACACCCTCACATATATTAGATGAATAAGAGCATAAGTCACCCATCCTATCACTCATGTGGTGATGGGATCATCACCCACCACCTATCATCACACTGGACTAAAGTGTGACTACTGAGTTTGAGAGCAACCTACTTCAAAACTGCCTGTAACTGAAACACAGCCCAGCAAGATGAAGCTCTCACGTAAGCTTTCAATGAATGCTACCCTCTGTGAAAGCAGTGGAAAACACAGACTGAAGTCAGTCATCATATCATCTGACTTAATTTTTCTACACACTGTACAACCTTCATCTGAGTCTTTTACCCAGCCAAAATCTCCCTTTTGAAGTAGAGCTCTGACTCTTTGAAATATGTTTTGATCAACAAAATCTAACTCAGTTTGCAACTGCTCTCTACTGTTCATGCCCTGGAGACTTCCATTTCCCAATTTAAACTAAAACAAGGAATATAAACAATACCATAACTCTAATCCATACTCAGAAAGGTTACTGAGCTTCCCTGCTCCCTTCTCATATCAATCAAATTCGAAACAAGCACCAGACATGAAAGGTGAGCTGGTAATATTCTAACACAGATGTGCATAGTGTTTCCCTCATCAGTCAGGAGGAACCAACTAAACATGGCTTTGAGCAGAATTCAAACTGTCCTGCTAGTTTCAGTCTCCTCTTCCTCTTCTCCTCCAGCCACACTGCTTCCAATTCACAGCAAAGCTTAGCGCAGCTTGTTAAAAAAGCCTGCACCACAGAAAATTGACAAAATAAATAGAATTAAAAATGTGTACGAAAGATGGAAACAATTAATTACATTGATGGATCCATTAAATGTAACTCAGAATAGTATTTCTGTCAGTGGTATACCCACCAGATCCAGGAAGACAACAATCAGAACCAAAGAAGATCTAGGCTAAATAACTGTAATCCCTAACTTGGTTAAAAAAGTTATCATGTAACATGAGTTTCAAATCTCAGTAAGTTTACAGATTCACAGCTGTTGGGTTACTTGACTGGGATTTTGGATTCCTCAGGAATCCTGAAAAATCAGGCCAGCCTGCATAGCAGCCTCAAATGAGTATTTAGGAACTTAACTTTAAATCCTCAGATTTCCAAGTGCCATTCTCTCTCTTTCTGTTACACCTCAAAAAAGAGCACAATATGCAAAGCTCTAAAAGCCATGAGGTATAATTTTTGCCTCCAAAAGTTATAGCCATTCTTGATTATTTATTGCCTCTCTAATAGCCATTTGAAAATGACCTTTAAATCTAAAGATTTTGCCCTGCAGGTATCTACCATACAATACTCAGGTCTGGAAGATGGAGTGGATGACAATGAAAGACTGATTTGTGCTGTGTGGGAGCCTGAGAGTTTCCCTCTAACAACTTCTCAAGTGTGATCTTTTAAACTCAAAGGAAAGATCTCAAGTAGAGATCTGAATTTGTTTTGGGCACAGAGTGTTAGAAACAGAGAGGAGCCAGGAAAAGGGATCCTCAGAGAGCATAAAAAAGGACGATCAGAAAGTGCAAAATTAGTTAAAACCCACCTCATCCGCTCTTGGTTGTATCTTAATAACTTGGGGGGGTAGTTTGGTTTAAATCAAAACATTTTACAGGATTCATTTGTGAGAGAATTCATATGTGGTGTCAGGATTGAAATAATATTATGTGAAGTTACAAACAAACCATAAATTTAGAGACTGAGATCATGCTGGAGCAGATTGAATTTGGACCATCAGGTCAAAAAATAATGATGTGCAACCATGACAAAAAGTGGCTGGTTAAAACCATAAAAAAAATAGAAATATGGTACTTGTTTTCCTAAGTCATCTTCTACTTCACAGGTCTAAGAAATAACTTTTCATAGAAAGAAAAAAATCCAAATTGCAGAAACCAAAATGAGTGAAGGTAAGAATGGCTGCCTAAGCTGCTTCTCTTTTCTTTCACCTTCAGTCCTACTGAGAGAAATAAATTAACTCATCAGAAGTGTAAAAACCCATCACTCCAGAAGCCAATATTTGAGAACAACACAAGAAACACCCTCAAAAATAAGGCATAATGTATCAGGCAAAACATCTTTAAAACACTTCAACCTTACACCTTTCCAAACCTTCCCACACTGATGGAAGGAAATTAATGCTGTGGAGTATCACACATATTAAAAACATCATCCTGTCACTGAATGCATCCCTGCTGCTGAAGGGCTTCCTTTGGCTATGTTTTGTTCTATTTGCTTCAAGGTTTCTATAACATTTTCTGGCTGAGTTCCAGGTCTGATCTGGAGTTCATCCCATACACCCAGATGGTATCTCTGTATGTGACAGGGTGGGGAGGAAGGACGTCCTCCTTCAACCTCGGCTGAGGAGCAGCTATGAGTTTACATAAGCCCAACAACAGCCCTACACGGAGTACTTTGTTCAAACAAACAACAAATGGGCACAGAATTCCAGTGCCTTCAGGCCAGTTCTCTGGTGCAAGGTGAGCATTCAGTTCTAATTACAACCAAGTATCATAGCACTAGAAGATGTTTAGACCATAGCATGTGTAGTCTCTGGTATGAAATTCAGCGTATGTGCTCAAAGGCTGCAGCGTTCTCCAGGGGAGTGTAACTCGTAAGCACACGCAGCCTAAAAATGTCATTACTTCAGGCACCAATTTTGTGAATTCTGCATGAGTTTTAAATGTGAAATCCTTCAAACCGGCACTGCAGAATGTCAAGTAAAAAAGACCTCTCAAAGAATTCGTGCCTTTTCCTATATATAGTTTTATCTCCTGTGAAGTACCAAACTAATAATGAAATGAGTGTGAACTGAAAGTTCCTTGGTTTACACCCAATAACTATATATTTGATCAAGATCCAAGTCTTTAAATGCAAGAGACTAAAATAAAAACGAAAGGAGGAAAGAAAACTCTTCCATCACTGTTGACAGTGAGCTGGTTATCAAAATTACTGACCTATGATGAGAAGTAAACAACTGGGTCTAAATTTAATGTTAGAGTTATATTCTTCTAAGTGTCAATGCAAAATTATTACAAATATTATAAATCATAGAATCACAGAATGCAAGGGGTTGGAAGGGACCTCCAGAGATCATCAAGTCCAGGCCCACTGCAGATCAGGATCATTTTGGGCAGGTCATATAGGAACACATCTAGGCAGGTTTTGAAGATCTTCAGAGAAGGAGACTCCACAATCTCTCTTGACAGCCTGCTCCAGGGCTCTGTCACCCCTACAGTAAAAAAAGTTTTTTTCTCATGGTGAGATGGAATTTCCTGTGATTTGAGTCCTGTCGCTGGGTATCACTGAAAGGAGACTGGCTCCATCCTTCTGACAGCCACCCTTCAGATATTTATAGACATTGATCAGGTCCCCTCTCAGCCTTCTTGTCTCCAGACTAAACAGCCCCAGGTGTCCCATTCTTTATTCGTAAGAGAGATGCTCCAATCCCTTAATCATCATCATAGCCTCCACTGAATTCTCTTCGGTAGTTCCCGGTCCCTCTTGAACTGGGGAACTCGTAACTCTACATATAAATAATTATTTTTATTAGGGGTCAGAGCCCAGATGTTGCTACCAATCTTCTGAACCACTTCTAAGATGGTAATGGTTACCAAGACAGGATACAAACCCATTGGCAGAAAGTGTTAGATTTACACTGTAAATCTAACTGTGAGTTCATGGAACTCCAAGAACAATGAAATCTAAATATATCATGATGTATGCTAATATTGCCCTAATTTTGTAAGAAAACTATTAATAAGAAAGCAGGTCAGCTCAAACACAAGTTGAGATGCTGGTGCAAAGAACCAGCAAGAAATGAAGAGATTGAACTGAGAGAAATAATTTCATCCAGTTACAAGAGCACAAGACATAACCCAAACTTGATTTATATGCATGACATTATTTTGTTGTGGATAATAATGGTGGCATGAATAATAAATTGAAGTGTGACCAACAACCCGCTGTTGTACAGAAAAGTCCTCACAGGATGGAAAAAGGCTTCCTGCAGCATTAATCAAGGAACCATGTTAAATATCTAACAGAAGCTCTATGCAACAGCAACCAGTTATATATCAAGTTAAGTCTCACAAATATAAAAATATGTTTTTCATTTAAAACAAAACAAAAAACCCAACACAAATAAAACCTCCTACAGTAAAACAAACACTCCCTGTATCATTTGAGGTTTCAACTCTGATTCTGAATGTTCAAATACACCATCAGGCAAACTGGACAGTAACAGATGACAGCAACAAAAAAGATTTAATCTTGACTCAGTCTCAATCTTTATGTTTGGAACATTATAATGCCTTTTATATTTATATGGTCACATTTAACTTCAAAGAAAAATGGACAATATATTGTTGAATTAAAAAAAAAAAATAAAAGCAATACAACCAGGGGGATGCAAAGGGCCTGGCAAAGAAACTAGAAGAAAATTTACCCAAACTCTGGAGTTTGGGTCTTAGAATCCCAGAGTGGTGGGGGCTAGAAGGGACCTCTGGAGATCATGTGGTCCAAGCACCCTGCTAAACAGGGGCATCCTTGCCTAGGATCACAATGTCCAGATGGGTTTGGAATCTCTCCAGAGGAGACTCCACAACCTCTCTGGGCAACCTGCTCCAGGGCTCCAGCACCCTCACAGTAAACTTTTTCCTCATGTTCAGATGGAACCTGCTGGGTTCCAGTTTGTGCCTGTTGCCCCTTGTCCTGTCACTGGGCATCACAGAAAACAGTTTGATCCCATCCTCTAGCATCCCACTCTTTAGCTATTGATCAGCATTGATCGGATCCTCTCTCAGGCTGCTCTTCCCCAGGCTCAACAGCCCCAGGTTTCTCAACCTTCATCATCACAGACATGTTCCAGGCCCCTCAGCCTCCACTGGACTCTCTTCAGTAGTTCCCTATCTCTCTTGAAATGGGGAGCCCAGAGCTGAACCCAGTACTCCCAATGTTGTCACTCTAGTGCAGAATAGAAGAGGAGAACCTCCCTCAATCTGCTGGCCAGAGTCATCTTAGTACACCCCAGGGGGACCACTGGTTCTAATACAGAAGTTCTAGAATCATACTGTTGAGCCTGTCATATGTTCACAATAACAATCTATATTTAAAGGTTTTTAACAGTGTGAAATAATATAGCATAATATCTTCACAACATTTTTACACACGCAAGAGAATGATACTGGTTTTAAATCCTGCCTGTCAATTTTCCTATTAAAAGAAAACATGAAATGCAATGCAGCAAACCAGAGCTCAGTGTTCCCCCTCTTTTCTCTTCCATGGTCTGTGCATTTTAGCAGTATGTCTTAAGTGAAATGAGAAATACGATTTTTGGACATATGTTAACATATTGTCTTCAGTTTGGCACACAAACACAGATGCACACTTGTTCCATGTGGGACTTCTGTCCTCATTAGTAACGCTTCTGCTGTTTCCCCTTCTACTGTAATGGGGATACTCATGAGTCATGTTGTGTACTTGCTGAAAACTCTGAAGTTGAGGGCTTTCCATGTCACTGCTAGACTGAATATAGAAAACTGAGCCAAATTTCCTTAAAATTCCAAGATTGCCCCTTAAGCCAGAGAGAACTCTGCTTGCAGCAAGGGTGAAAGGGTTGAAATAAAATGTGTATAATTAATAATACTAACAAGCTACCTTGTTTGAAAGTGGCCAAAATGTTTTGTTTGGGTTGGCTTGTTTTTTGTTTGTTTGGGGTTTTTTTAATTAAAATATTGCTAAGTTTTGATGACTTCAAGACTGCATTGTTAGGAGGCATGTTAGATATGCCTGCTAGTGCCCACACTTTCATTTTTCAGTATTTTAAATTGCCAGTAACAAGAACGTTTCCAATAACAGAAAATAAAACCCAAACCCACACTTGAAATGAAACATTCATCTGAAATGTCAAAATTTTCTGTATGAACCTATTGTTTTTCAAATAACAATTACTTTCAAGGAAAGAAAAAGAAAATTCCCATGATCTTGCTGGATTCTGTCACTTAACTTAAAGTCTATACATGAAAATGAACAAGACACATTTGGTCATGAAAATTTCAATACTGGCATCCCAGCTACAATTTTGCCTGACATTTTCCCATCTTTTCCACCTCTGCAGTCTATGAAGAAGAGGAAAAGGACTCTCAGCCTGAAGATGCAATAGCGCATAGAATCACAGTGCAGGAAAACAATTTTGGCCACAAAGAATCCATTTCATGATGTAGCCACTTAAACAGAAGGCACAAGCACTGTCACAGAATGACAGGGGTTGGAAGGCACCTCTGGAGGTCATCTAGCCCACTCTTCCCACCAGAGCAGGTTCACATAGAGCAGGCTGCACAGGACAGCAGCCAGGTGGGTTTGGAATTACTCCAGAGATGGAAACTTCACCACCTCTCTGGACAGTCTGTTCCAGTGCTCCATTATCCTTAAATTGAAGAAGTTCCTTCTCATGTTTAGATGAACTTCCTATATTCAAGTTTGTGCCTATTACCTCTTCTCCTGTCAATGGGTACCACTGAAAAAAAAACTGGCCCCATCCTCCTGCCACCCACCCTTTAAGTGTTTATAAGCATTGATAACATCCCTCCCTCAGCCTTCTCCAGGCTAAAAAGCCCTGAGTCCTTCAGCCTTTCTTCATAAGAGAGATGTTCTAGTCCTCTCATCATCTTCCTAGCAAATAAAGGACTAGAACACGTTTTTAAAAGCACATTTTATTCGTAGAACATAACTATTAATGTTATTGGGGCAAACCAATGTTAACTGATGTCATTGCAAAATGAAAGGAGTAGGATGGAACAGCTTTCCTCCACAAGAGCTAACAAGAATATACAGTTTTGGAGATATGCTGTCAGGCAGAGCAAACTACACACTGTTTCCAACTCTATAAATACATCAGCTCAAGTTATATGGAGATCTAGTTTGAATTCTGGTTTTATTTCACACAGGGAACATGTTATTGCAGAACTCGGGTCACATGCTGCTGATTAAGAGTGGAGAAACATGGCCAAACTCAATCCTCACCATGGCTCATTAAGATACCTGCCTTGTTCACTGTTGGACTTCATTGTTAGCTTCACTGTTCTGTTGTCTCACCATACTCCACCACCAGTTAGTTGTTGGGAACTGCTAACCATATGTCACCTGTCACAAGGGACTGTCAGGCAAATCTTCTCAAGGATTTAGTACCTCCTGGAACTGCAGCCTGTGTGCTGCTAGTGACCTCCATGCTGGTTTAGAAACAGTATGACACCATCACTTTCCAATGGCATGATGAAGTAGAGGACTTGCCAGACCTCTACTAACCAGCTGCAGGTTTAGGAGGGGTATCTTACAGCCACATGTTGTGCAGGTATCCCTATTTTAAAACACCATGTTATTTAGGTAGGGTAAGAAGCCCATTTAGCTGAAGACAGCCTACAATAAGAGCTTAGGTCTTAATTACTGTAATTACTGGGGAAGAAAGTTAAAAGTTTATCCCTTAATACTTGGTATCAGAACCAGCAATATAGTCCCCTTCACAACTGCTGTGTTGATGGTTTTCCCAAAAGTACTTCACTTTAGAAGTGAGAAAAAAATGGGGACAGTTGATCATATTGACTCTTCTACTCTCACAGTCACCTTCCACACAAACGCAGACACACAGTCACAGGCGGTCATTTTTCACCCACCATTTTAGTCACTAAAAAAGAGCTGAAGTAAATAGTGCATTCTTTTCCTGACAGGCCAAATACAAAAGGAAACATCCAGATTTAGTGTATGAAAAGCAATAAAGATACAACACCACAAGAGAGCAGAAAGGTAAGAGCAAACACTTTAGGCCAGCTCTTGGTTCCTCTAGCACTGATACTGTTTGCAACCACAACTACTGATGCCTAATGACAAGCCTTAGAACAGCACAAATCTACTGTAGCAATTTCTCCACCATAGTCTCTCACTTTTGGTAATCTGTAGGATATAGATTCCCAGGCCAGAAGCATGATGACATTATATAATCCACTATTCCTCTTTAATTTCTCTGAATTCTTAACCCATGTTAGCTTTTGACATCCAGAGTGTCTTTCACCAACACATTCCACAATTCACTACACACTGCCATCTTGACTTTGATTCTTTTATGCTAAAAGAGTAATTACCTCCAGTTCTCCCCCATGGCATTCACAACCTTTCAGATTTCTAGTGCTCCCCTGCACTTTCATCCTGTTTCTTCTAGGCTGGAAAATCCCAGAGACTTTCATTCTCTCTGGGAACAGCAGCTCCTTCGTCATTGCTCAGAACTCCTTCCAGCTGTGCTACCATGGACCAGTTACACTCAGCACTTAAGGGCCAGATGCACTATGGTGATGCTTTCTAATAGTTCTCTTTATTACTCAGATAATTACTAATATCTCAGTACTTTTGGGTAAGCCATGGCTCATTAAACTACCATTTCCATAAGGTAATTTATAGCAACACAAAATTCTCTTCTTGACAGGAAATGAATACAAATAATTTTGCTGTTGTATGAAAATCAAGGGCTGCTTTCTTTCTGAATCAGCATTTATATTTAATCTCTTGAATTTCATCAGCCTCTCCCACTTGCAAACCAAATCTTTCCCAAAGTAGTGACAGGTATTCCTCACCTACATCACATTTCAAATCTCTTTTTTATCAACTTAAAAACCCTCATCTTGCTACAAAACTATTTCTAAATAAAATCAATGCCATTATTACAAGAGCACTTTGCTATGATTTTATTTTTAAAATGCAATCATTACTAATGCAGTCGAATTCATAAAATTGAACAACTTTAGAAGCACAATTGTTATCAACCATCACAGACATACTTTTTTCCAAAAAGCAGTGCTCACACCAGGATAAACCAGAAGAAAGGAGTTGTAGATGTTCAGGGGTAACATGAACAAGACTTCCAGCTGCATTTGAGCAATAATCCTCATATTCTGCCATCAGAATCAAAAGAAATAACAAGAGAGAGAGAGGTATCTCCATAAATCCCACCCAAAATACCGATTCACCACCAGAACAGAGTTTCTTTATTTAGTAATGTTTACAAATAAAATCAGTGGAAAATAATATTTCAGTCCTACAGAAGAGGTTGGAGAACATGTCATCTGTGGATGAGGCTTGTTGCCAAGACACCTGAAATCCAGTAAACAAGGCACAAAACCAGCTTCTTTTAGATACAATGAAATGCAGCCTAAATAGATTTGAGACTAGATGTTGTTCCCTTCAAGGACATGATCTTCCTAACATTCTCATCAAGGTTTTCACATGAGTCAAGTGAAGAACACACCTACACATTACAGCAAAGGTGGATTTAAAATTCAAATGGAACCTTAAAAACCCCAAAAGTCAGAGAGCAAGTAAAGCACAGCCAGCAAAGAAATTAATTAATTAGTTGCTAGTTCCCAAGGTAAGAGAGCACAGAAAATATGGGTTCTAAATGTCTCGAGTTGAAAAAAAAAATCTTAAAATAACATAATTGTAATAGCATGGCATTATGCTTAGAGTTGCTAGATTTTTTTGCTTTTCTGTGTATCAACTTCATAAATCAACATGAAGTACAGCCTGGGTGATATTAAGTAGCCAGTATCACAGAGAAAGTAATTTTGGATCAAGGTGTTTCATTTACAGCCTGTTTTTGCAGTTTTGGCGCTTAGGTAATTTTAATACACAGATAGCACTTACCTAGCTCTAGCCACAAAGTGGTCCCCAAAGCCCTTGAAACAAAGAAAAAGCTGCCAGTGAACCCTTGCCATTCTACAATCCTTATGCATAGAGAATTGAATTAAAACACACTGTGAAAACTGCAGTGTCCAAAATCTACCTGATTATATTACAATGATGATCCTGTTCACCAATACTGAGGGCACAGACAGGAAACAGACTAATCTATTCTTGACCTAATAACAATCCATTACTCCTAGGATATAGCTCTCTCTTTTTAATTACAACTCTTTTCCTTGCCATTAAAGCCCCCAATAAACAAAGCTCTGCACAAAGCTTGTGGAGGCAGTTTGAGGTATTGCTGTCTTCAGCTGCCTACACCACAAGAATTAACTCCATGTAGTAAAAGTACGGGCAGCGCACAAGTATGTGCTTCAGCCACACCAGTGCTCCCTGCCCTACAGCCCTTCCTGCTGCCAACAACAGGGCTGTGCTCTGCTGCCAGCCTGGCCTCAATCAGCCACAGGAAGATGTGGCAAGGCGCAGGGATGCTTTGCTCTGATGCCAGCACAGTACCTATTCAAACCACCACCGGCTTAGTCACTGCACATGAATCAGGTTTAAACAGCACAGCATACCCAGAGAGACCAGCACAGAGCTCAGTAGGAAACAGGGGGCATGCACATTGCAAAGCGACACCTGTGGTTTGTGTCTGACAATCTTCATTTAAGCTCAGATGTGAACACAGAGACTGAGTAATGTAGTGGCATTAAGGTGAACTACTCAAATAAGTAAATAGAGGTCACTCACTCTCAGCGTCTGGCCCCCCAAAGTCACAAGCTCACCTGGCCTCATCTGATGTAGAGAGTTGGGGGGTTGGTCTCTTCTCCCTAGTATAAAGTGATAAAATGAGAGGAAATGTCCTTAAATTATGCCAAGGGAGGTTTAGATTGGATATTAGGAAAAATTTCTTTACTGCAAGAGTGGTCAGGCATTGGAGGCTGCCCAGGGAAGGTGGTGGTGTGACCATTCCTGGAGGTGTTCAAGAAGCATGTGGACATGGCAGTTTGGCACATGGCTTAATGGCCATGGTGGCATTGGGTTGATAGTTGGACTTGATGATATTAGAGGTCTTTTCCAACCAAAACAATTCTATGATTCTACGAAAAATGAGCAGTCCCTCTGAGGAACAGCCAGCTCTTCTGCCTCAGCACACATCTCCTGTATTTGCTTTCCCACAACAGAACAGCTAATGAGAATCTGTGTGCTAGAACCACTTAAAACACCAAACCCCTGTGGGTTCAGCAAGTGTCTTTCCTAGGTCAGAACAAATTTGCCTGATCATGGAAAAATATTATTTGACCATTTACAATTCTAAATTTAGATGCCACACCACAAGAACTTTTAAATAATACATGCACAAACATAAGTAACACTGCAGAGATCATCCAAGGACTATAAACCCTCCCCTAGTGCAGGTATTTGAAGATTTTTGTGCATAAAGTGTACAAAATTCGTAAGTACCACACATTCCACAAGTAACATACTTTGTTCTCTCCTGGGAACACCCTAAACCACTACCCTATCCTTCATTTAAATATCTCAACAAATGGGACTTCTTCCCTGATCAAAAGAATTTGTGCTTACTCAAATAACTTAGAAAAGATGGAAAAGAAAGCCAACAAGCATCATCTGTTTCATTTAGAGAAATGGAAGAAACAAAAAGCAATACTGTCAAGATACAGAAGTGCCCCTGCATGATTAGCACTGACATATCTGAGCTTCCCCTTCTCAAAACCTTTGTTTTGTCTCTTTTTCTCACACCGAGACTGGGAGCTTTGAAGCAGAATGAACACTGCATGTAAAAAGTGAAACTCTTTTCCCTGGCAATCATTGCACTTCCAAAACTTGATTTTGAACCGAGTTGCCTTTCTTTGTTCAGATCAAGTCACACAGTGACTAAAATGAAAATCCTTCAGCATCGCTGTCACATTCTTCTCAAGAGGGTTAAGTTTGGCAGCAGTCAGAACACCACCGTGATAAAATCCTGAAGATCTGCAGGCATTTTTACTGACTGAAATTGGTTTTCCTAGTCTTCTGTCAGTGCAGCTGAAAGCACTAGTTTCCTTATATTCATCCTACCTTTCACAGTGCTTGGTCAAAGGAAAAGCCCACAGAAGCGATGGATGTGAATGTGAGGGGTGTTTAGTATTTTCTTGAGGTTGTGCTGGGGCACATAACCATCTCCATGCACATACTGCTGCTTTAGCACTTCAAGCTCATGGAGCTCAAAGGATTTTCCTAGTATCAGATTAAGAAAGGAGACATTTCATAGAAGAATGCCAGAAAAACTGTGAGTAGGCTACTCTTAAATATCCTTTGAAATTGTTTTCACCCCACTAATCTACAATGGCATAGACTTTTGTTAACAAGAATGCTTAAAGATTGCAGAGATCTCTGTAGAAATTCAGCACATACTTTAAATAAAAATGAATCATGTCAATGTTGATGGGGGGAAAACATCAGTTTTTACTTGAACATTGTGTTTGGTTTAGTAAAAATCGTGTATTCTATGGAAAATACTACCTTTAAGCAATGTTGCAGGCAATGCTGCAAGTGACAGGAAAGCACTACCTCAGAAATGCTTCCATTTCTGGAAAGGCCTAAAAATTAACCAGCGTCCAGTTAAAGTAATGTTTGGTTTTGCTATTCAAATGACATGCATCGAGTATTTCAATTAAAAGAATCCCAACAAAATAAATCTACATCAGTTCTTCAGTAGAATGATGACAGTAGAGTGTCCACTCCATCTATAAAACAGCTTTAAAAAGAGACAAGGTAGCAAGGAGGGCCTGAAGCCAAAGGCTTAAACTTCCTCTTTTGGTGACAGTGACAATAAAGCTGAAAGATGTGCAAATGAGCTGATCCTGGTGGATGATTGGGGAAGCCACTGCCACCTTCAGTGATATTACTCCCCTACAGCAATGCTGGCCTCCCGACCCTCTGGCACTGTTCCTTTGCATTGTCAGCCCCAGGACTAAGGTGTTGCTAGGCATGCTGCGACTCAGGTTGACATCTGTTAGAGGGATATTACCCCCGCGAGCAGCAGCTTGGATTGAGATGTACAGATCCTCAGCATTCAAACAGCAGCATTAAAAAATTTAAAAATCAATGTATTTGCTTGGCTACAACTAAATATGGAAAGATAAAATAGTTTCATGCTGAGAACCAACTGTGAGACAATTTCATCTGATGCATGTCTCATCAACTCGCCACTGTTGCAATAACTGTCTTTTGTTTACAGTTCAACTTAATTTTTCATATGAAAGATGAAACAGCTAATGAAGTAACTAATCATTACATTGAATAATTTTTCTCAGTAGCCAGTTCCTATATTCACTTGTAAGTTATTTCAACCCCAAAAGGAGATGTTCTCAATTTTTTTGAGTGTGCTTACAGGTACTTCAATTTTCAAAAGCAAATAATAATAATTGTAAGACTAATACAAATGTTATCTTAAAAAGGCTTTCATAAACTGTATCTATGAAAGGTGGCTCAATAAAGCAAAACACTCCAAACATTTTAGTAGAGGAAACACAAAGATTCTGCACGAAAATAAACCGAGGTGATACCACCTGTTTTACCCAGTACAATTACAATTAAGTGGAAACAGAGGGGAAAAAATACCTTACTATAAGACAAAAAAATAAACCTTTGAAAGACAGCATTGTGCATTACACTACTACAGTCTCCTCTCCCTTTAAAGTACAGTATTTTAAGGAAAATTCCATTTCAGAAAAGGAAGCGCATGGAACTTGGTGAAGAGAAAATTACTTTTCTGGTAGCACTTCTGCTCCGTTACACAGGTATTTTATTTTTATTTGGGTTTTTTGACTTCTATTTAGGCTGAAGACATGAGGTTTTAAAACTGGTAAGGCAACCAACCTTGGCATAGCCTCTGGTACACTACAAACATAAATACTGAAGAGAAAGATAATGGCACAACATAACCTACAAGCACAAAAGAGCTTCATATAAATAAATACATATATATATATTTGTTTCACTTACCTATTAGGTATATCTCTTTAACCTTTTTATTTAATATTTTTAATAACATTCTTGTGGTTACTTCTACTACTATTATTGTCATTATTTTTTTTAAAGGAATCTCCTTCAATGTATATCTATATAGAGAGGCTGCACTATTACCTATACTATCAGAAATTATTATTTCATGTGGGTTTCTTTCATTAGTGTCTGGTCACCTATTTACTAGGTATTTCATAAACCATAAAGCTCTTTAGGAACATGGAAGCAGGATGTGTATTCCAGATGCCAGCTTTCAAAGTCTCATTCCTTAATCAGATTTTCATACAGGAACATGAGACAGAATGAAAATCTGAAGTGATAGATTGGGTGACTGGAATTTCTATTGGATTTTTTATATCCATTAAAACATTCAGCCTTGTAATTTTGGAAGAGAATTTAGACCAGCTGGAATCCTCGAAAGCATTACTAAAACAATAACAACAAACCTCCCTCAAAGAAAATGTTAAATCACGAGTTTAGAAAACATTCTGAAAAAACAACACACACTTACTAGATTAAAAAAATGTGTGACCAACCATCAGCTCAAACCCTGTCATCTGTGAACCAGCAATAAGAAGAAAGTATTTAACTCTGCTGAGGATGTTTCGCTTGACAGACTACAGGAGAGTCAGATTTACAGAGAACAGGTTGAAATGTGACTTTACAGCAACTAAAATTCAAGGTCCAGATAAGCAAACTGGCATTCTTGCACCAACAATATTAAGCTTATGTTTAAGAAACAAACCAACTAGAAAAAAAGGGCAAAGAACGAAGAAACCTACAATATGTTTGCAGGGTACTGGATTTCTACTATCTTCTCTTTCTCCAACAACAGCCTTAGGGAACAGGAGATCTCAGTTCCACCTGACAACTCCACAAGCTCCATATGATGGTAGAGAGAAAAGTATTGCTAACTCTGCCCTTTAGGGCAAACAGCTGGTGGGCTGGTGAGTAAAGCTTGTGCTTCAGGCTCTGAAGTGAAGCTCTCTTTCTGATCTACCATTTGCAGGCAGTGAAGCTTCAAGTCACTGTATGTCAACTTCGTTTGCTGGGGTTATACAAGCAGAGTTCAACTAAGGCACTACCAACATGAATGAGTTAGCTCGTGTATTTCTAAACATTTGTAGTTACAGCACCATGTTCACAATGCATCTGCTGCCTTCAGGCTGTGTCTAACAAAAGACTTCAAGCATTTTCTAGAACTTGTCTTGAATTTCAGGAGGTCTCAGAGAAACTTGTGATTAGGAAAGCCAAAAAAAAAAAAAAAACAAACACCAAACCTAGAAGTGGTAAGAGACTAGCTCTGGAGCACAGATATAGAACTACATTGCTAGTATGAAACCAACCCCGTGAGTTGTAAAGAAATGAGATATTTTGTTGTTCCTTGTTTAAGGCTTGCACACCGAGGACCTACTAAGCAGGAAACAATGACAAAATAATAACAAACTGAAACGAATCCAAGTCATGTTTGTAAGAAGAGATGGGGTTACACAACCACCTAGAACAGCAATCAGCCAAAAAGAGTCTTCTGAAATAAACAACAACTTCTCAAAAGAAGGCAACAGAGACAATCCTGTAGACATGGAGCATTACCAGCATTATCATTATGTGCAAAGAATACTAGTTGTTTTCCCATAATATCTATCAAGACTAATTGTTAGCAACAGCTCAGCTTAGCTAGAGGAGTATTTCAAGTCATATTTCAATCTGCTTTAAAGATTGTGCAATGCTAGCACATTTAAGACAGCAAGTGAACAGCTTTGAGGTTTGGATGTTAAACCATTCACTCTTGAGTCCTAACCCAAAAGAACTTGCAAAGAGAACAGAGCATAACATCAGGGAACTAACACCAAGGTTGGTTTTGGTATACATAATACTACTTTATTCCATTGTTTCAACTTTCTTACAGGTTTTAAAAAATATACAGGGGTTCAGAACCACCTCAACAGAACAAAGAATACATAGTTAAGGGAGATTGAGTCAAACCACAAGTGTGCAAGCGTGGTTAGCTTCTATTACAAAAAATAAGAGGCACGATCTTTACATATGCATTTTGGTGAAAGAAGGAATCATAGTGCAGTGGTAAAAGGCACCAGTAATTGGTCCTTTTTTTAAAAGCCAATAACCATCTAAGAAAATCACATTTGGTTCAAAATAATAATTTAACTATTTTATTGATTGACATGCATCTGAACCCCTGGCAATTGATTACACAAACCTAATGTGCACCCTTGCAAAATTACAAAAAAAAAAAAAAAAAGTTTCCTCAATGGACCTGAAAATCAGTTCAGTACAAAAGGAAATACTGAAGCTCTCTGCCTGCTTTTAATACTAAACGGTCTTCTTCACCTCCTCCAAGAACACTTGTCTAACAAACAGCTATTCAACAACTGCACAGAAGTATTTCTCATAAAGCACGTGTAAGGTTTTTTTAATCCTGTAGCATTGACCTAGTCCATGTGCTATGAAAACATCAGGCACAGACCACAATTTACGTTTTCTCTAAAAAAAAGAGTAAAAAAATTAAATACAGTATGTGCAAGCTAGGTTCACACAACGGATTGACAGCTACAACAGTAAGCTAGTTAAGACTTCTCAAAGAAAAGGGTTAAGTTAGTTCTTGTATTCTAAGCAGTGAGGCACACTGCTGTGTGTGGTTATCATATCTGCGTTAGGATTATCTGTGTAGCCAATAAAGGAGAAGCTTTAGTACACCCTAAAGGACACTACATCGATACCATGTGCTAATTTAACAGGATAAAGAGAATAAAAGATTGAAGAAGTCAGTGTCCATGGGCAGCTGCAGTTACTCAGCCAGCCAGGGAGAGTTACTGCTTTCTGCAGGAAGAATAGTTTGACACTGAGTGTACTTGGTAGGTGCACTCAAACTAAACCACTTGGATAAGATGGAATCTAGGGATGCACCGCATAAGGGGTGGGGGTGGGGAGAAGGGGGAAATGCAGGAGAGAACTTCTGCGAAAGTTGTACCAAAATGTGCTGGTTTATCCAAATAGCTTCATGGCCTGCGGGTTGTTTGTACAACTGAAAATTGTACAAGATGAGAGAGCGGAGATAGAGCTGATTATTAATCTGCAATATCTACTAGAGTCCTCAGGTATATAATTTATGGATAGCCACTTACTGTGTTGTTGATTGTTTCCTCTTAAATACATTGAAATTCAGAAGGTTACAGTATATTCTGACACAAAGATAGTAAGACGAATTTTCTACGAGGGGGGAAATATAAGGTAGTAGCTAACTCAGTTGATGAGGAACTTCCTCTGATAGTGGTAGTGATTCCACGCCCTTTGGAAGATTTTTAGCTCTGACTTTTTGCATCGTCTCTGTCAAATCGCTCCACTCACAATTCCACAAGAGCTATATTCAAGTTCAGTGAACTCTCTCTCATAGCAGCATTTCCTTTTCACCAATCACTTTTTAAACTCACTCTAACATCACAGCAAGCTAGTCAAGTAAACATTTCCTTTCTGTCAAGCTTCCGGGTACAGCAAACACTATCAAAACTCCACGTGTGATTACATGCGCCAGTTTCCTTTAAATGGAACAGGAGTTAGCCCGTTTCCGCGGTTTAGGGTCCCGAACGTCCCTGTCTTTTAAACACATACAAGAGGAGCATATTGTCTCTGAGAGTCTCCGCAGTCCCAGCCTGAAAACGCTGTTGGAAAGGCTATAGATGACACAGTTGCAGAAACTATTGCTTATAGCAAGCCACGTGGTTAGGAAGGAAAGCGCTGGGTTTTCCAAGACCCTAGAGCTCTCCAGGAGAAAGTAGATAATATAGGGGAGCCACAGCACGTAGAACACACTGGTTATCCGAAACAAAACCATGGCATAGCGGCGATCGGGGCTGTGCCCAGTCTCCCCAGCAGCATCCACTTCATGGCTAGGAAATCGAGCTCTCCGATCGTTTATCTCTTTGGTGTGCTGCCGGCAAATTTTAAAGATGTGGAAATAGGTGAAACATATGACAAAGGCAGCAGGAGCATACAGTAAGCACACGATAAAGCCAGTAAAATAGGCGTTAGTTAGCCAGGAGGTAGCACACCACTCAAAAATATCTCCATGGTAACCAGGTTTCCCCCAACCAAAAAAGGAAGGCAAGAAGATCAGACAAGAGTATATCCAGATCAAAATGATGCAGATTCTCAAACGACAAGGTGTGACCAGTTGGTTATAGGAGAGAGGCTTTGTTATAGCAAGATAGCGATCCACACTGATGCAAGCAAGGCATGCCATAGATACGCTTTTGAGCACAGAGATGATATATCCAAAAACTTGACAAGTCAAGGACTCGTGGACACCTGTCGAGTAGTGGAGAAGTGACAAAGTAGGAACCAAGCAGCTAACTCCAACAAAAAGATCAGCATAGGCCATGGTCTGAATAAAATAGCTGGTGGTGTAATGGTGCAGGAGCGGAGCACAGTGAAAAACAAATATCACAGTTAAGTTACCCGCAATGATCAAAAATGTGAGCAAGACAATAACAACTGTCTCAAGGATACAGATGTCAACTGCATTGTAGTGACCAAATCCAAGAGGGCAGGAGAGATGCTCAGATATGTTCATAACACTACTGCTCATATTCAGAGTCCTCCGTTCAATCCATTGGGACTGGTTCATGTTTTGTGATTGGAGAACACTGCAATCTGAGCCTGAGTGAGCAGGTGACCTGCTTAACAGCAGCTAAACTCTGCTTCAGCGTCTCACGATCTCTCTCTGTAGACACTGCCAGTGCTTACATTTGAGAGGGTTACAGTCCCACAGCTGTTGATGCCTCCTCAGCATCAGTGCGTCACCTCTGGCACACCTTATCTTCAAGAAAAGAAAGAAAGAAAAGAACAGAGAAAAGAAAAGGAAAAAAAAAAAGAAAAAAAAAAAAAGCCAGAAAGAGAAAGGCCACTGATCAGCAGTCCTCCAGTGCTCTTGATCAATCTTTAGCAAACACAAGGCACTTCTAAAACAATCAGGTACAGTGAAATACCAAAATAAAAACTGACAAAAGAGCCACATTCATTTCCCAGGGATGGAGGGAGGGAAATCTGACTGCTTATTTTCCTGAGAAATTAGTTTACTTTGGAATAAAATAGGGTGAGAGGGAAAGAGGGAAGAAGGAACCTAGGTACAGCTCAGGTTTCCTGGACCAGCAGTTACTGGAGATAATCTTTTCAACGTCTCAGTTTAGACCACAGACTGAATGGAGAGTAAAGGAAAAAGTTCATCATCTCAAGCTGTCTTTTCTGGCTCCTTTCAGGAGATGGTACTCGGTCTTATCCATGCTATTCATTGGAAAGGTAAGGAAAACATTTCTCTCAAGTTTAATTCCAATAGACTCACCACTGTTTGGGTATGAATAATGCATTTTATTTGGAGGGAGACGGGTGGAGGACAAGGCAGATTTGTCCTCTGACTCCCAAGAAAGAAAACATACATCTCACATACAATGAGGAAGATCGTGTCTATTCACTTTAAAAATGAAAATAATTTAAGAATAGAATTTGGACACTTAAGTCAATATTCACAATTCCTTCCAGCAGCTAGAGTCCATTACAATTATTAATGCCAGATGCATAACTCAAGGTCCCCACAGACAAAATGAATCCTCTTGAATTTAATTTCAGCAACGGCAATTTAAAATAATCATCTTTGGAAACTCTGCTATCAGCTCTGCAGATCAGCACCCAGCAGTTCATAGGTATATCCATGATATTGCTCACCTCTGTAGCAACACCTGAATCATTTCACAAACCCCCACACAAAGAGAACAGAAACTTCCATCTGCATTCTGCTGTGAAGCTAATGAAATGCTGATTTCACTAGAAAAGCTGCCATTGTTTACTACTCCATTATTCAGTTATTCTGCTTCATCTTCCATGTAGTTTTAAGGGTTTCTACATTTATCAGATGATTAGAATAATAAACGCTGCTTAAAAAAAAAAAATGTTCTTCTAATCACAGGACATTACCTTGTTCATTTTATTTGCAGTTACGGAGAGAGCAAGCGTTAACAGAGAGCATCTTCTGTGTTCAGTTTTAAGTAAATGCTTGCTTAGTTCAGAAGTCATTAGGCAGGTAATTAATTGTATAAAATCTTGCTTCTTGAAAGGCCCCTAAAATGTTAAAACTATCTTTAATCCTAGAGTTTCTGTGACTAGAAGGCTGGCAGTGAGAATTAATGAATCCACACAAACCGATCTCCAAGGTCATTCAGATATTAGATTGGCGTTTGCTTTAAGTCTCTTGAAAAGTACCCGAATCTCTCCGCCGTTTCTGATAGTCCTTGCCGTGCCTTCAGGAGGGATTTCAGACACTAACAGAGCCACATCTTCAGTGCTGCTGCAGCAGTTGGAGCTCAAGCCTTCTTTTTGGAGTGAATTTCCTATCGTGCATTGCCACGCTGCACAGAAAGTCCTTTGGATTTTAGAACATCCCAGAATATTTCGCGGCCGTTCATTCCCTTCGCCTACGAGCGACAGAGCACCTATAGAATTATTACTTTCTGCGATGCTTTGTTCCAGAGATCCTCCTCACCTGCAGCACCCTCCCAGCCGCCGTGCTGAGCCGCTTGGCAGGAGAGCCCCAGCTCCCGTGGCGCGGCTGGAGCGTCTCTGGTTCTTTCTCTCCTTCCCCCTTCAAATGATTGCCTGCACCTGAGCCCGCTCCTCCTCCTCTTTCTCCTCCTCCCGCGGCCGCAGCAGCCGCGCCGGGCGCTGGAAAGGTGACTGCTTGCCCCGGCCCCAGCCAATGGCCGCGCCGCGCCGCGCCGCTGTCACTAGGTAACGGCGGCCGGGCCACCGCGGCGGCGCCGGAACCGAGCGGAGCCGAGCGACAGCGGCGGGGGCAGTGGCGCCCGCACAAAGACCCGTCCGGTTCGGCCCGGAGCCCCCGACAGCGGCTCGCCGCGGAGGGAAGGCAGCGGGGGGCGGCTGAGCCAGCGCCGGTGTGAGAGTCCTGCGACCTGCGCCTTCAAACCGCCAAGCGACTGAACAGCGGCTGGACCCCAGGGGTGTGCACCCCTCACACTGCGGCCGCTCGACTCATCTTCTATCGCGATAGATAAAATAGCATTTCAGAAAGAGCCGCCGTCACCACCTACCTAAAGAGGTTTAGTAAAAGTTACTCTCAGGTTACTTATTTCACATACATCTTTCATAGGCTGCCGCGGTTCGAGACACATTTTCTTGTCTTGATTGGAAAAAAAAAATTACAGAGCCCTAAAAAGTAGACATCGCCTTTCTCAGGGCAGATTATTTTAAAGCTGATCTGGAACTGGTTTCCATACGGCACCAGCCGATTGCAGACATCGGTTTAAACACAAATACTGGTGAGTAACACATTATATGTCAAAGCACAGGCTTTTAAACCAAACTAACTGATCTCTCTATTCACTCAAAAGATGCTGTTACTCCCCAATTAAGGGCTCAGAACTTTTGTTTACTTCGTGCTTCCTAAAAATAAAACTGGTGACAGAAGTGAAGCCATCAAAGTTATCTTACAGAGACAGTTCACGCGTCCTTAGGCACACAAACAGTACATTTGGATACCAAAACACCAACCGGGAAGCAGCATTTTGGGCTGGAGATCAGCGAAGTATATGCCAGGAAGGGTATGGGAGGCTGTAACATGCTAAGTCATTACAAACTAGTGATTGAAATTCTTTCAGTCCCGAGGCAAACCACGAGCAAAATGTTAATAAGCTGCTGCTGGGTTCACATCTTGTCTTTGGAGCACAGCCTAGAGCAGATCCCCACAGCTGAATGACAGGGCTAGAGAACTGTGAAGCAGCAGAAAATGCAGCAGTGTGAGAGCAGTTTGCCGTGACAGCGTGTGGCAATTCCACCTTCCTCCATCCAAGGGTTTCAGGAATTAAAACTGCTCCACTACCTCAGTGCTGTAACTGGCTGCGAGAACAGATTTAACGACTACATTTAGTCCCCCAGCACAGCTCCAAGCCACACCACCGGCAGAACAATAGGAAGCGATTTTTATTCCTCCACTTCCCACTCCTCCTGTGGGGGCAGGAGGAGCAGAATAAACACCAGTGTGCACAGGCATGGCAGCAACCAGTACTTCTTCCTCCCCAAGCCAGTTTGGAGTGGGTACCAGAGACACAAAGGACCACAACATGTTAAAATAAACATCAGAAAGCCTCAAAGACATGGGGGCATGTTAGATAAGCAAGGCACAGCCTAAAATGAAGCAGACCACAGAAACTACCTGCTCAGTGCATCCTGCTCAAGACAGATTTGAATACTGACAGCTGCTAAAGCTTCCACATGTTCTGGTGAGTCACCTTGCTCACAGGTCAGATCCAGCTGATGTATAAAAACACAGCGCTTGTTACTGCATGCTTGGAGCACCCAACTCTGGTAACAGCCACATATTCCAGCACTTGGACAAGAAACCTGGGTCCTGCTCAGCAGGTAAGAGGGAACAGAAGAATCAATGGCAGCCTCTGCTGGTTGGTTTTCAATGCAGGTAAAAAGGTTTCCTCTCATAAATTATAATTTAAGAGATGAAAGAATTTTGATTTTTTTCTTTGTGGAAATAGGAGAAAGCTTCCTTTGCTACCAGAAAAGAGCTGCCAGTGGCTTTGTCACCTCAATTACTCCCAGAGCCCAATTCCCCATGGCATTTTCCAGGAAGCAGCAGTGCAAACTGCAGCAGCCTAACGGCACTAGCTTGTATTTTACATCTACTTGGAGGCAAGTGAAAATTAAAGCAGAAATCAACTAGTCCTGACAAAACGATGCAATTACAGACAGAATTGTACAAGATGTGGCAATACTGGAATGTTGTATCAGAGGCAGCACATTAAGCTATGTGGAAAAAGTTTTCTGTCTGGAGATTAGAGACATGTTAGGGACTCTGGCATAGTTTAAACTAAATGTGCTTCAAGGGTTTTATTTGCATGTAAAGAAAAGGAAATGAGAAAGAGATAACAGGTCTATTGGAAGAAAGTAATGGCTGTCAGCAAGGCACTATTTTACCACAGCTGGTTAGGTCCAGCAAAAGGACTGAGCACTCTTCTTTAAACTGAAGAGAAGGAGCAATTCCACACCTTCTGTCTAAACTACATCAGCTAGAAATAACAAAAGTTAACATCCAAAACAGAAGACGCACACCATCTGATCCTGTTGAAAACAAAGGAGATGTGGCAGAAGCTCAAGCTTTGAGAAGAAAGCCTGTGAAAGCAGTGGTGATATGTGACCCTGGATGGAAATGAGATAAAGCTTCTTAGACAGAGAAAGTCTATACAGAGGTAGATGTACAGCTCCAACACCAAATTTAGGCCAGGTTGTACTGGGTCCTGTCTAGCTGCGTTGCGAACATCTTCAAGGAGTGAATTCTCACAGCCTGCATAAGTTCCTGTTTCAATGTTTGACTCCTCTCACTCTGACTCCCAGTATCATGATGCTCAGAATTCTTCATGTTGGAATTTGTCTTCATCCTCACCAAGACTAAACATGTGGCAGTTTTCAAGGAAACTACAGTACCTTGTAGAAGGTTTAAACCTATGAAATAGTTCTCCAGCAGACAGCAAAACTGATAGATGGGACTATCACATATCAGTTTCCTTCCCTTCTCCCTTCCATCTTATGATCATAAAGAATCCCATAAATCATTTTACAATGCTACAGCCCACATACCCCTGTGACTGCCAAAAAGATCAAGTGATAGAAATTACACAGCTACATTTTGAAATGTGGATGCTCCTCCGGAGCACTTCCCTCACTGTTACAGGAAAAAAATATCCCCCAAAGCCTACATAAGCCTTTGCCACATTAGAGATGAAGCTGGTGGCACCAACAGAGTAGGTTCTGTAAGGTGGGGAAGAAGGAAGGGGCTGGTGTAATTTGGAGTGAAGAGTGAGGGTAGTTCAGGGAAGAGGCTGGAAGGAGACAGTAGCTTTCTAAAAGGCCAAGGGATGTGAGGGATGTGGGAGGGAGATAATGATTCTTTTTTCCTTTGATACCACTCCATCAGGCCGCGTTTCAGCCTGCTCCTCTACTACTCATAGCCCCAGCCCTTTCCCAGTACTGTTTCTAATGAGGCATGTATCAGCCAGTATCATAGAAAGGTTAGGTAATGCGAATGCTGTGATGCAGAACAGGAAAATGGGGGGGGGGGGAGGGGGGGAAATATTTTATGCTGTGTTGTGGATCACTAGAGAAAGATGGGCATTCCTACTTGCAAGTTTATTATGTACTCCTTTCTTGATGCTTCTTCAGGATTGCATCTACCACTTCCAAGCTTCTAAACTCTTAAATCAGCTAACACTATTCATGCACTGAGTAAATATGAAGCAAGTTTTTGAAGTAAATTGCTCCCTTTAAACACTAAGTCCTGTGATCACATGGAATAGACAGTTGCTCTTCAGAGCTTTACAGCGAAGAACATTTTTCTTCAGGAGGAGCTTCCTTCAAGATTCTATCAATGCTCCAATGACAAATGGAATTCACTTCACAAGCTCAATCTGGAGCAGCAAATACCACCAAACTTCTGTGCCTCAAATCAATAGAAATAAAACACTCTGCAATAAACTATCACTAGGTGAATTTACAGCAGGAAAATGCTGTGAAGTCTAATGAATGGTGCTAATTACCATTGTTCAGGAATTAAACCTAGCATTTGCTTTAAACAAACAGCACTAGAGCTAGGGAAGGATGCTCTGTACTAACTCACCACACATCATAAGAAATTAATCCAAATGGACATTGGAAAAGCAAGGAAAATATCTTAGGATGGTATGAAAAGTAAAAAAAAAAAAAAAACAAACCAATGCAACACATGTCCACATTTCAATGCATTTCAAACATAATAAACCCATGTCCTGTCCATGCAACCGTCCTACCATAAAACACAGCCTCTACACATGGAAGTACACTAGAGGGAGTGGAAATGAGCTGGCTATTCATTACACTACTTTCAAGAGATGATTAACATCTTCACCTGTACAATCACAGGACAAAAGACAGCAATTAAGAGAACTGTAAATGAATAAATACTGAAATGTAGAGCATAGTCTGAAGGGTGCAGGCTGTCTTACCCTTAATTTTCCTGTGGGAATCATTTCTCATCTTTTAAAATCAGACAGAGTTCAAGGACTATTTTAATACTGCGTTCATTTAAACTTTTCAGAGGCATGTTTTAACATAGTTGTGCTTTTACTAATATTTCTGTCTAGGTCAATCCAGGAATTACATTCCACAGATACTGGTATTTTAAAGCACATCACAGCTGGACAACAAGCAAGTGTATGTTGAAAAGGATTCCAGCTGGCTTGTTAGAAGCATAAGCTCTGTCAGTATTAGTAGTAACTCCGCTTTTGCAGAGCTAGAATAACAGATTTTCAGGCTACTAAATCCCAAACACTGTGATCATCTACTTTGATTTTTCACAGACTGCAAGCCAAAGGGCTCTCTTAAACTACAGCATAACCTTTTAAAAGGCAACCAATTTTGATTTAATGAGTTCAAATGATGAATAATTTATTGCAGCCATGATTAGGAAGCCAAGTTGTAAGGCCTGTGCACAAGCAATAATGATAGGTGTACAAGGATCAAAACCACGTATGTCTCTCAGTCTTTCTAAATCACGGGTTTGGATGTACCAAAGAATGAAGCTGAAGTACACACAAATGTGATTTCCGTTCTTCATTGCCTTTAGCCACAAGCAAAACCAGTTGCATCTAATATTATGTCTTATGTACAGCCAAGAGCATCATTTCTATTTCACCCCTAAAACATTTCTCAGAACTCAAAGCCAAGGCCACACATCCACAAACCAGTGTATGATCACCACTGTGCGTGCTTCCAAATCCTTCCCTATCTCAGCACCACGCTTCTGGAAGTCACAACACCAAACCTGCAGGACAGAAACCTCCCCTCCATCACCTCTGGCAACCTGCTTTTAATCTCTTTTGAAAGTTACAACACAAGAATATTTGTATGCATAATTCATCTTCTTCTCACAAATGCTTTAAAACCCTTCAGAGTTATCCACTTCAATTGTCTTTACTAAACAGTGCTAACTGGCATCTACCATAACGTGACAGATTCATGGACAGAAGGAGATTCAAACCCACTTCTCACGGTTGCAGTTTAGGTTAAATGGTCACAGCACCTTCTCCCAGAGCATTCAGTCTCATCTATATGGGCTGGCTGGAAGCATGTGCTTTGTCACATGGACCATTTACATTTTGATTTGCATACATAATTGGCACATTCCACCCGAAACTTTTCCTTTAATAGCTTTTTAAAAATAGTGCTTCCTCTAGGAGACAAGAGGTGGCTCAGAAAAACACTAGGAGAAGAAGTCATAGCTTCAACTGTCAGTGTAGACAAATGAGTTAAAAATTAGAGAGTCACCATTTGTTTTAGTGCAAGATCTAATGAGGTGGTACTGATCTCAAATTTGGACTAGAAAATCAAATTCCACTGTTTCCTGAGAACAAAGCAACAACCAGAGTAGATTGTGAATTTCAGAAGAGTATCTTTAGCCAAAGTGTTACTCAGTATTGCTTTTCTACCACTTTGGTGAAGAAAAGGAGAAGAGAAAGATGGAAAGGATACGACACAAAACCTATTTATAAACTGAAGCATGGCACAATTTCTTTTTATGGATTTTAAGCTCATATTCATTTAGACCAATTTTTCATCTCAGCTGGAACTGCTGAAGAGGTATCACTTATACTCTCTTACAGCATGGAGTCTATATCAGCACACACACTTGCATCAATAACCATATATGAGAAAGGACCAGGAATAGCTTCCTACCACGAGCTGCCTAAAGGGAAAATGTTGCAAACAGCAGCAACTGAAGTAACTCAAAGACATGGAAGCCAGCTATGATAGATGTTTGGAAAATGCCACTGAAAGCAAGATTTATTGACTTTTTTCCCCTTGCAGAGTTAAAAATTAGCTAATTAAAATTTATAAAATCATCTTACATCTGATAACTATGTTTCAATATTAATAACATCTAAATACATTCAACTTCCAATAACTAGCCAATTTTGTCTGAAATTACTTTGATTGTATTAGATAATGAGGACTTTGTATTTATAGCTAGAAATTGGCACATGTGAAATGTCATGTGAGCTGAGAAATTATTTTCTTTATTCAAAGAGAAATATCAAACTTGACACTATTTGCCATCTCTAAGAAAAAAAATGAACTTAAACATATACTTTATCAGTGATAAAAATAGGTTAAATATAAAGACAATGATTTTGAGATCCACAAGTGCTTTGGAAAAGACATTATCAGGGAATATGGAAGTCAAGGCTATAGATTAAGTTCATATCCAACTTCTTGTTGCATGATGAACCTAGTGGCCTTCGATGATGGAGTGACTACATCGGTGAACAAGGGACAACCTATGGATGTCATCTGTATGAACTTCTGCAAGGTCTTTGACACAACATCCTACTCACCAAGTTGGAGAGATATGGATTTGATGGTTTGACTGTTCAGTGGATAAGGAATTGGCTGGACGGTTGCATCCAGAGAGTAGTGGTCAACAGCTCCAAGTCCAGAAAGAGATCAGTGACAAGTGGTGCTCCTCAGGGGTCTGTGCTGCGACCAGTACTGTTTAATATTTTTATCAACAATATAGACAGTGGAATCGAGTGCGCCATCAGCAAGTTTGCAGATGACACCAAGCGGAGTGGTGCTGTTGATACACCAGAGGGATGGATGTCATCCAGAGGACAAGCTGGACAGGTGGGCACAGGTGAACCTCAAAAGGTTCAACAAGACCAAGTGCAGGGTCCTGCACCTGGGCCAGACCAATCCTCATTATCAATACAGGCTAGGGGATGAGGTGACAGAAAGCAGGCCTCCCGAAAAGCACTTGGGAGTTCTGGTGGATGAGAAGCTGGACATGAGCCAACAGTGTGCACTTGCAGCCCAGAAGGCCAATGGCATCCTGGGCTGCATCAAAAAAAGCATGGCCAGCAGATGGAGAGATGATTCTGCCACTTTGCTCTGGTGAGACCTCACCTGGAGTACTGTGTCCAGCTCTGGGACCCTCAACATAGGAAAGGCATGGACCTGATGGAGCAGGTCCACAGGAGGGCCACAAAGATCATCAGGGGCCTGGAACACCTCCCCCTACAAGGACAGGCTGAGGTAGCTGGGGTTATTCAGCCTGGAGAAGAGAAGGCTCTGGGGACACATTATAGCAGCCTTCTGGTACCGGGGTGGGGGGGGGGCCTATAAGAAGGCTGGAGAGGGGCTCTTTATGAAAGCCTGCAGTGATAGCACAAGGGGCAATGGTTTGAAATTACAGATTTAGAATGGATGTTAGGAATAAGTTCTTTACCATGAGGGTGGTGGAACATTGGAACACAGGTTGCCCAGGGATGTGGTTGAGGCCCTATCCCTGGAGATATTCAAGATCAAGCTCAACAAGGATCTGAGCAACCTGATCTAGTTGCAGATGTCCCTGCTGACTGCAGCAGTTAGACTAGATGCCCTTTGGAGGTCCCTTCCAACCCAAACCACTCTATGATTCTATGGCTCTTTTGCCAGTATTAAATTTACACATAAGCCTTTCCCCTCTGCTCAAAATTATGGCTGGAACCTAAATATCAATCTCTTAAAAGACGTATTTTTAAGTTATACCACATACACCTGGCCAAACCTTGGCCTATCAGCACACTGAACCTAACACTGGACTCTAATTGACAATATGCCTGATAAGGGCCATGTGGGCAGAACTGGAAGCACTGGGTCCTACCTGCTATATTTGTGGGGGATGCTAGTGGCCAGCACTTCTAAATGGCCACTAGAATTACTTTGGCTTGAAAAGACATACAGCATGTTTCCTGAGCACCCTTCTTCCCAGCCTGCCTATAATGAGAGATGCATTGAATGGCTTGGGTTGGAACAGACCTTAAAGATCATCTAGTTCCAATGCCCTGCCATGGGCAGGGACACCTCCTGCTACACCAGGTTGCTCAAGGCCCCATCCAAACTGGCTTTGAACACTTCCAGAGAGGGATCATCCACACCTTGATGAAAGATAAGATAAAGAATTACAAGACAAAAATGGAGCTGCTCACCACAAACACTAATCTTCAAAGCAATCCTACAGTAAATAAAAATAAAATAACCAAATAAAGAGGGATGGCTTTCAAAAGCAAAGAAAAACGCTTCCCTCAGCAGCAGCAGTTGCCTATACCTTATTTACAGCCATTCCATATAATGAAATAAAGTCATTGGAAATGACTCTCTAGCAGTTCTGGTTTTCTACTGCACTAACTACAACAGATAAAAATGAAACCCCAACAGCAATTTTCCACAAAGGAAAGGCTTTACACAGTGATTTGCATTCAGTTTTCTGCATAAGTTACAAAAACACTCAGTAGTCCAAAAACTGTCATAGAAATGGAATAAGGTTAGACAAAAAAAAAAAATTGGTTTTCAGCTTATATTCTAACCAAAGCACTCCTAGGGGAAGAGCTTTACTCCATTTCCTTCTCCCCTTAAAGAAAAAAAATAGTGAGGGAAAAAAGGTTACATTCAAAAAGCTATAGTTTATTGTTATGGCAACTGATGTGCTAAAAATAAAGAAATAAAGTTGTTATGGCAACTAGAATGTTAAAGGCAGTCAAAAGTAGAATAATCAAACATTCTGCTGGCTTAAAATGTAACGTCTATGACTCAATTTTCAGAAAGAGCTTCAGAGACAAGTAGTGGTTGGGGCTGGTGGGGTTTTTTTATGGATCCTGTTTTGGAGATCACAATTAGTACAAGTTTCAGAGAACTCTACAGAGTACAAGAGAGGAAATCAAAGTGAACAGCAAATTAGTCATCCTATGGTCAGTAGAAAGAAAAACACACCTTATGCCACTTATTTAATGTCCTAGCAACCTTATCTGCAGCAGGCTGCCCAGAGAGGTTGTGAAGTCTCCTTCTCCAGAGATCTTCAAAACCTTCATGGACACATTCTCGTGTGACCTGCCCTAAATGGTCCTGCTTTGCAGAGGGCTTGGACTCTAGAGGTCCCTTCCAACCCCTAACACTATATGATGCCACGATAAAAATGGCTCAACTTGTTATTAAAATAAGCAGCAACCTGACAATACTTCTGTCAGTCATCACAATTACCAAAAGACTATTATATAATTAGAAGTTACTTTATGATTTAAAATTCAGTACTAAAAAGTTAGGGAATATCAAAATTCCCATCTGAAGCAGCAGAGTTCTGCCCCTTTCTATATATGGAATCATGAAGAGGACTATAATTACAAGATCATAATATATTTAAATTTCTGAGAGATTCTTGATCATCATTACAGGGCTCCTAGCTATAGCAGCACTTCCGCAGCAGTCTTAGAGGACTCGCTGCCTGCCATCCAACACTTGTCAGACTGTCAAAATTGCTACTTTTATGTAAAATGTAACAGAACTGTGAAATGTTCCAAAGCCAATACTCAGATAAGCCTTAATTAATATTAAGCAAAGTATTTAACAGATACTTCAGATAATTTGACTAGAAACAGTAAGTTATGCTGGCAATATTTGCACAGGAACCACGTACGTGATATGTGCTGGCATCCCAACATCCCAGCTAATGTTGTAACACAGTACATGCCTTGCAATTTGTCTTCATTGCTCTTAATCAAGGTTCCTTCTCTTTTCTGACCCATATGACAAGTCTCTCAGCCCAGTCTGCAAGAGCTTTCAGCTTGCAGGAGTAGCATGGCCAAGAATACAGATCAAAGTCAGATTCCTCCTTCACTTGTTCTACAGGCAGAAGAATCAGATTAAGTCCTCATGGCAGCACAAAAATCAAGAGATGTACACTGCAAGTTCAAACAACACACAAGGGAGTAGTGCAGCAAGGATAACACAGACAAATTGAAGTATGGTCTTGCAGTTTTGCTTCCCTGGCCTCAGTATTGCACCTTGAGGCTAGATACACAGTTGACTCATTCCCTCTTCAGCATCACACAAAGCCACAGGTATTTCTAGAGATGCAAATCCTGTAGGAAAATACATTAACTAATGAATCTGTGACAACAACAACAACTTCTGCAAAGGAAACTCCACGTACAACAGTCATTGTCCATAAATTTTCATCAGTCAGGGTGATTCTTAGACATATTAATAGCAAGGCTTTAAATCCAAGCATTAGAAGTACTCTAATGCCGAAAGCTAAAGGAGCCAGGCTGCCTACTTCCAAGGCTTGCTGCTGACTCAACCAGCTACTGAAGACAAAAGACCTGCTGTTCTGAATTTTCTATGAAATTAAGGTTCCTCATTGTATAATACACTAAACTTGGTTGCCTGAAATTTAAGTCTTCAGGTACAAAGCAAATGTGTATCAGCCCAAATATCACTCCACTGAACTGACAGCATGTAAATCTATTGCATCCAGCATCTGGAGGTCACATTTGTTGTTCTATCAGGTATAACCATATACATGCAGAAGTATTCCAAATGAATATTTATTCTAATATTTTCAGGCATGTTTTCTCCCTAACAAGCATTTCTATATTTTCAGTTTTCCATAAAACAGTAAGTTTCTGTGATTCTGTGAAGTTGAGAGCAAGCATTTTCATAGAAAGGCAAAGGGAATCCTGGGAGTGTGACAACAAAGACAAGTGCTTTCTGAAATTGCATTTACAAATTCATAGAAGAACTTGCATTTCCAAATTCTAAAAGGCACCTCTAATTCCTTTACCACACAGGTACCAAAAAGTAGACTTCATTAGAGCATAACGTTTCATTTAGCTAATTAAGGCTACCTGAAGACAGCCTCACTTGTCCTTCCTGCCCTGTCCCAGCTATCTGCTCCCATCTCACCCCTTACACCACAGATACACAGCAAATCAGTCTCAGTGCTCCACCATCAAAGGAGGAAAGGAAATTTCCTCAGTAAAAAAAAAAAAAATCTACAAATTACTGTGCTCTATCAGCCTTGCAATTGCCAGATACTGTGTACAGAAGAGACAGAATGTGCAATAAAAGAAATCTCTTGTAGCAAGCACACAGCTTAAATAAGGTACAGCCTCAATCCACACCCCTTGTACACAAGGGTTTCATTTTTACATTCAGGCTGTATATTACATTACTCTGTCAAAAAAAGCATGTGTTTTGAAACTGGATTGCTTTTGAGACAAACCAGCCACAGGAAGATGGCTTTGTCACATGCAGCATATGATTAAAAAACATGAAGCTCCACATCACTGATATTCAGTTGTCAGTTTATAAACAACTGAAGAAAATTCACAAGAAAAAAAAAAAACTTAGCTGCCAAAATATTTGGGTGCATCCACAGAAACCTACACAGAAGATGATTAGAAAGAGTATATACACTAACAGACTGCAGTGTATCTCCTTTTGGTTAGTGTACCTCAGCAGCTGAACATTTGCTTGCTGATAGGGGAAATCACTCTTAATTGGTATGAGCACACTCATCACTACAAAGGGAAAAAATGTTTAATGCATGCAGGCTGTAAAGAGATCTATAGGTCTCTCATCTCTTCTGAAGTGATTACTGTAAAAGATACTTAATGGTAGGGCAGCCCCTTAGAAGAATATCCTAGAGAACATATGAATAATAGTGTCATTTGGGGGTTTACCACAAAGAAGTCATACCTAAATGAAGGTAGCAAAGGCTACCTAGAATCACCCCCTCTTAAATTCTGGTCTGAATTTAAGTGATGTAGTAATTGTTCCACACATGCAGCTTACACCTTTCTTCTGTTATTGCTAATTGCAATTACTGTGGAAAGCCCACAGCTGGCTGCTCGCTGCTATGGTAAAATGTGCTTTAATAAAATGTTGACCAGAAGTACTGCTGGTAACCAAGGCATCTGAAGAGAACTCAAACATCAGCTATGATTATTTGGAGAAATCAAAAAAGCTGGCTATCAAGTATACTTTTGGGTCCTCTGATTATTAGCATTCTTCTCTAAGCTCTGTTTAATTTCTATAACATCAGATATTAACATATTGAAACCATCAATTAGTAGTCAGGAAAGGATGGTTTGCTCTCTGAAATAAATTTATTTAAGATTTCTGAAACATTACCTTTGATAAAATAGCCACAGGAAATATATTTTTTTAAACTGACTTCTGCATCTTTTTCTGTATAAGGAAGTACAGGCCTCCAGATTGGGCTTTTAAGGAGAGCAGTTCCCAATAGTTTGAAACAACCTTTTCAAAAATCACACAACAGAATCTATACGGAACTTGCCTTCAGGTTGAATTCAGACACAAATCATTCCAAATACAAATCACAGTCAGAAATTCAGATTTTCAAGAGAGAAAGTAGATTTTAGATAGAGTCACTGCATTTTCATACACAAGCCACTGAGTTCAGCAACTCAGTGACACATAAACAGCCTTCTCATTTCAGATTGGCCTGAAAGTCTTCTGAAGCCTAATGCTACTGTTTATTTATACATGCAATAACAGACATAAGTTAACCATACAAATAAGACATTTAAAATCCAGTTCCTCTGATTTGGAGTGCAGTCTTCTGATGCTATATGGATAGTATCACCTAACTCCTCTCATACTGACTGCGCCCTTACAGCCATGTACAAAAGCTGGTGTTTTGTCTCCTCTCACCTTCAGCAGCCCCATTCCTTCAGTAACACAGCCTCGGGAATGCTAGTTATGCAACCTCTGATCTAAAGCAGAGGCTGGTTAGGAAGAATTGAATTTTAGATAAAAGAGTGATACAAAGAGAAGGTTGATTGCTTAAAGATAGTCCTGCTCTTAGGAACTGCAGCTCGCTCACAGTGGTCCACTGTACAGAACAATTTGATTCATCTAAGCGGTGTCCTATGCTGCACGAGAGAGATGCACACACACACAGAATGTGTATGATTGCATAAAGACAGCACACACTGCAGAGGGCTTCAGAAATCAGACAGCTCCACTCAGTGATGCGGAGTATCGTATTCACATCTTCTTACCAGGGCTGCCCTTTCAGCATTGTTACTGCTACAATAAAACTGAATGCTCATTAATGAAGCAATATTCAAATTAAACTAAGATAACCACTAATGTTTTATCTTGGAAGGACTATCATGGATTTTACAATGAGCTTTGAGGTCCTAAGCATTTACCAGAACTATCAGCTAGTAATGCACACTCAGATACAGTGAGATACCAAGATATTCATGTCCCATACCACCTAACAAAACACTTTTGTCTGCAGCAGGTGGAGGGAGGTGATTCTGCCCCTCCTCTCCACTCTGCTGAGACCCCACCTGCAGTGTTGGGGCCAGCTCTGGAGTCCTCAACAGAGATATGGACCTGTTGGAGTGGGCCAGAGAAGGCCACAGAATGCTGGAAGGGCTGGAAGCCCTCTGCTGTGGGGCCAGGCTGAGAGAATTGGGGTTGTTCACCCTGGCGAAGAGGAGGTTCCAGGGAGACCTCCTGGTGGGTTTTCAAAGTGGATTATAAGAAAACTGGGGGGAGACTTTCTAGCAGGGCCTGTTGTGACAGGACAACAGGTGATGGTTTGAACCTGAAAGGGGGAGATTTAGACCAGAAAGAAGGAAGACATTTTTTTACAGTGAGGGTGGTGAGACACTGTCCCAGGTTGCCCAGAGAAGCAGCAGAAGTCCCACCCCCGAAACCATTCCAGGTCAGGTTATTTGGGGCTCTCAGCAACCTGCTCTAGTTGCAGATGTCCCTGCTGACTGCGGGGGGTTGGACTAGTTGCCCTTTAATGGTCCCTTCCAACCCCAAACATTCTATAATTATAATATATATAAATCCAGAATCCTGAGGCTATCAATTTTAATATCAATTCTTTCAGTAACCATCATTTAAAGCTACTGAGGCCATAATACTGACATTACCCAAGCTTTTATTGTTCTGTCTGGAGCGATGCACAACTCTGCTCCCTTGTTCTTGCAGAGAAAGGATTAAATTCACACAGACAAACCAGAATGCAGTCTGCAAGAGAACAAATGCAGATCTCTTTTGTACCCTACTCTTCAGAACAAATGTGTCAATTTATGTGACTTTTGGACCCAGCAGGTCCTATGACGCCCCAAGAGCCAGGAATTGTGTAGGGAGTGTTAGTGCTACCACAGAAACATAGAATTGCTTTGGTTGGAAAAGACCTCAAGATCATTGAGTCCAACCATCAACCCAACACTACCATGGCCATCAAACCATGCCCCAGAGTGCCATGTCCACATGCTTCTTGAACCTCTCCAGGGATGGGGACTCCACAACCTCCCTGGGCAGCCTGTTCCAATGCCTGACTACTCTTTCTGTAACAAAATTGTTCCTCATGTCCAACCTAAACCTCCCCCAGCAAAATTCCAGGCTATTTCCTCTCATTTTATCAGCTAATACTAGGAAGAAGAGACTGACCCCCATTGCACTCCAATCTCCTGGGTTTTTCCTGCTGTCTTGCAAAAACCTTGCTAATAGGATGCATTTCACTTGAAAAAAAAAAAAAGAAAAATTAAAATGTAGTAATTCAAGGAATATAATCATAGAATCGTTTCAGTTGGAAAAGACCTTTAAGATAGAATCATAACCACAAGTGGTTATGGACAGAAAAGAAATTGCAGGAGAATTCTTTATGTGACAGAACTTTTCATAACCTTATGCAAGCCCTGAAAACAAAACAAAACAAAAACCCCACAAACTATTACTGGTGTTATTTCCCACATCAAATGTGGAAAACTTTCATACATGAAAGTTAAAATTAACGTGACATATAAATAAAAATTACGAATGAAAGCTACTCCTTTTCTTTCCTGAAAAGAGCTGTCATTGAACTGAATAATTTCTTTGAAGACTGAGCACAAGATTTTTCCCTTTTCTGCACACAAAATTGAAAGATTTTCTCCCAATGAGCTCAAAATTAATCAAAACTTGGCAAATTCACCTTAGGGACATTTTACTCCTGAGTTTCTAAGAGTGATATTAACATTTACTATGAAACTAGGTACCCTGGTACATTCATAACAAACCAAACCCTTTATCTGAAGGCTGAATTTAAATGACGCTCTTTAAAGAATTAAAAATCTGTCATCTTCAGCTCTTCAGAGGCAATATTTTTTCACTAATCTCTAATAAGTATTTTCAGATCACATATTATTATTCCACAGTATGCAGCTCCACTAAAACAATTCAAACAAATGGAAGACTGTAACTGTCAGCATTAACAGTGCAACTTAAACCAAAAATTAGGCACCCACCAATCCAACCAGCCTTCATGACATTATAAACCACAGATGACACCAAGGTGGGTGAGTGTGTTGACATGATGGAGAGTAGAGGCTTCACAGAGGGATCTGGATAAGGAGGATCAATGGGCTGAGTCCAGTGGTATGAGGTTCAACAAGGCCAAATACCAGATCCTGCATGAATAACCCCATGAATGCTCCAGGCTTGCGTCAGAGTGGCTACAAACTGCTCAGCAGAAAAGGACCTGGCGGTGCTGGTTGACAGCTGGCTGAATGTGAGCCAGCAGTGTGCTCAGGCGGCCAAGAAAGCCAACAGGATTCTGGCCTGGATCAGGAGTACTGTGACCAGCAGGACCATCTTACCCCTGTACCTGTCACTGGTGAGGCCACACCTTGAGTACTGGGTTCTGGTTTGGGTCTCTCACTACAAAGACATGGAGGTGCTGGAGCAATCCCAGAGAGAAGCAACAAAGCTGGTGAAGGGTCTGCAGAAAAAGTCTTGTGAGAATTGACTGAGGGAACTGGAGGTGGGTAGTTTGGAGAAAAAGCGGCTGAGGGGAGACCTTCTGGCTCCTCTACAACTCCCTGAAAGGAGGCTGGAGCCAGGTGAGTGTTGGTCTCTTCTCCCTTGTAAAAAAAGCAGTATGATACAAAGAATTGGCTTCAAGCTGAACTTTTTACTGTTGGGACATCTGTTCAGTGTAAAAAGAGAGGTATATTTTGTTTCAAGTATTTGTAACCACAAGCTGGGCAAGGTACCACCTTCAAGGATTTCTGGATGCTTCCTGGCAAAAGGAGGAACCTTTATCATTCTTAGTAGGCCACCTGCCATAAGCACATGTGTCAACAGAAAAGATAGTAGTGGTCCCAGCTTGGCTGTAGCCCAGGACAGCAGTTTGTCTAGAAAGATGAGAATGCTAGATTGCAGAGACATTTTTGAAACACTGATGCAAGAAGAAACCAGCACATTACTGCTCTTGAGACTCTTGTCTGGTTTGTGGCAAGAGGGAGCTCTGGTGAGATGGGTCACTCCCCACTGCACTGGCCAGAAAAAAATCAAAATTATTCCTCTCTAGACAGAAACGAACTCCCCCATTTTCAGTTAGGACAAACAGATGCAGCATTCTGAACACAAATATTTGCTCCAAAAATACTCTAATGTTTCAGTCCATTAACCAACCTGCTGTGGCAGCTGGTGAACAGTCATCTTTTTAATTAGACACTTTTACTGATTAATTAGTCTCAGAACACTGAGCAGTGGAACCCTGCACAATGCCATTGGGACAAAAAATATTCTTCTTCCTAGAGTTAACTTAATATCCTTTGGTATTGCTGCAAATAACAAGCTTGATTAATTTTCTACTCAAATGGCCTTCCTATAGAAGTCATTCTCTCAATCCACAGCTAAACTCTTTCAACGGAACTGTTTAGCAATAATAATTATTGTTATTTAAAATGAATAAAAAATATTACTAAAATTATTATTTTAGACTAATAATAAATTTATTAATATCTAAATTTAATACTAATAAATACAGTAATATTAATCAATCACAAACACGGCATCAGGACACCAGCTTTAAATCAACTACATCGAAGCCTATTTGTCTAGACACAGCAGCTCATTTGTAATCTCCTCCACTTCCCATTTACTAAGGGAGTAAACTAGCAATGAAAATAAAAAAGCTGAGTAAATATTAAATATGAAGCAAAGAAGCAAATATCTTTTCTTGTTTGAACAGTTTTGGCAATTTCCAAGTTTTAAAAGTAAATACATTCCTACATTTCTATGTGAAAGTTGATCTTCATTCCTTTGAGATCAGTTTGCACCAAGGAAAACAGATACTCAAAGATAATTCATTGCATGGAAGACTGCTATAGCAGAATGATGAAACTTCCACAATGGTTTTTGCTATTTTTAGCTATCCTATTTCTAACCTGTTGTTTTTGACAAGAGACTACTATTAAAGCTTTGGGAGAAGAGATGATACTGACATCTATTTGTAGGACCTCTCAGAGAACCATAGAATAATAGGATGCTTTAGGTTGGAAAGGAAAATTTAAAGGTCATCTAGTCCAGCCCCCCTGCAAGTCAGCAGGGACATCTGCAACTACAGCAGGTTGTTCAGAGCCTCATCCAATTTCACCTGGAATGGTTCCAGGAATGGGGCATCTTCCACCTCTCTGGGCAACCTGGGGCAATGTCTCATTTTGTGAAAAATTTCTCCCTTCTCTTCAGTCTAAATCTCCCTCTTTTAGTTTAAACACATCACCCCTTGTTCTGTCACAAAAAGCCCTGCTAAAAGGTCCGTCTCCAGCTTTCTGATCAGTTCCTTTAAGTACTGAAAGGTCACAAAAAGGTCTCCCTGGAGCCTTCTCTTCTCCAGGCTCAACAATCCCAACTCTCTCAGCCTGGCCTCACAGCAGAGGAGTTCCAGCCCTTACATCATTTTTGTGTACTCCCCTGAACCTATCACTCTGTCCTACCACTTTGAAAAAGCTTCTGTTCTCAGAAGATGCTTTTAATAATGAAATACAGCTGAAAAAGTACTCCAATTTTTTTTTCTGTAGAGGTTTGTATGAGATCTGATGACCTGCCAGTTGGAGACCCAAATCTACAGCAGACACCTCTACCAACAGGAAAGCAGGCTGGAAGCCACAAACCTGCCTGCAATGAGGAAATAAAGAGCAGCAACACTAAAATTTAGACAGGCTGAAGCCAGCAAGCTTCTGAGGGATAAGACCACACCACGAGAATTGTTCGACTTTTGAAGAGCACCAGACACTTGTCAAAAAAACAGCTTATTGCCACCAACCAAGAGAAACTCAAGCAATGATTTTGTAACCAGCATCCCTTGCCCTCCATGTCGTGCACAACTCATCCTGGCCGTGGCAGCTGAACACGTGACTCCACAGAGACAAGAAAATTGATATGGAAGGTACAGTTCCATCAGTGTACAGAGTCTGCTGCTGTCTGCCATCACTTACTGCTCTTGTCAACAAACATGAGCTAAGTTTGTGTCTGGGCCTGCAAAACCTCTTCACCTGAGAGCTTTCAAAAAATCTAAACCTTAATTTGGATTTTTTTATTTATTTCTGCTCTGTAAGAGAAAGCTTTTCTTGCAGGGTTCAGAAATCATAATGCTGGTCCAACCAGAACTGATAAACTACATCTATTATCTGTAAATTGATTAGAGTTCATCCAGCCCCAAACCCAATCAATTTGCTCCATTTTCTGCAGCAATGGGATGAACTTTCATGTAATTCTCTGCTGTGTGAGGATTGTACCTCTCCGTGATTAGTGCCAGTATCAAATTATTCTATTGCTGAGACAAATTATTTTCATGATACAGCAATATTTAATTCCCAAATCAACGCCTCTCATATCTGCTTCAGACTCTGAAAGAATTCTCAGGCTTTTCACTTTTCTGTAGGGTGGCTTGAAATGTTACTGGCTCTGACTCAAAACACCATCACAGAGTCAGCAGACAAAGCTATTTTTTGGCCAACTCTTCTGAAGCCTGACCTGTTAATTAGTTATTATCTCTAACTGTTCTGGGCACATGCTCATATTGCCAAAGGAAATTATGACAATAAACAAATAATCTTATTTTTGGGTCTCTTACAAGTCATTTGGAAGGACAGCCATTTAGTCTTTCTTTAAGACCTCTGACTCAAAGTCACCAACCAAATCAAAAATAGGTATTATATCCATATGCAAACTGGCATTGCTTTTGAGTAACAAAATCCTGCCAGCATCTAATTTAGCTGAAACCAGGATTCTTTTGCTGATCATACTTGAAAAAATAAACAAACAAACAAACAACAAAAAACCCCAAAACAAACAAACAAACAAACCAAAACCACATAATCAGACAGACTGCTGGGTGTTGGAAGGGACCTCTAGTGATCACCTAGTCCAATACCCCTGGCTAAAGCAGGTCAGCCACAGCAGATTGCCCAGGATCTCAATGTCATGGGGGATTTGGAATTCCTCCAGAGGAGACTCCACAAGCTCTCTGAGTAGCCTGCTCCAGGGCTCAAGCATGCTCACAGAAGAGAAGTTTTTCACCTGTTCAGATGGAACCTCCAGGGTTCCAGTTTGTACCTGCTGCCCCTCAATTGATCACTGGGCACCATAGTAGAATCTGTCCACATCCTCTTGCCCCCCACCCCTCCCATTCTGCTTTTCTCCCGGCTAAACAGCCCCAAGTGTCTCATTTTTTTATCCTTAGATCCTCCAGTCTCTTCAGCATCTTCTTGGCCCTTTGTTGGACTCTCTCCAGTAGTTCTTTGTCTCTCTTGAACTGAGAAGGCCAGAGGTGGACACAGTACTCCAAATGTGGCCTCACTAGAGCAGAGTAGAAGAGGAGGAGAACCTCCCTCAACATGCTGCTGGCTATGTTCTTCTTAATGCACCCCAAGGCACCATTGGCCTTCTTGGACACAAGGGCATGTTGCTGGCTCACTGTGAAATTGTTGTCCACCAGCACTCCCAGGACCTTCTCCATGAAGGTCAACCCCTTGCCTGTACTGGTGCAGGTGGTTATTCCTCCCCAGATGCAGGACCCTACGCTTGCCTCTGTGGAACTTCATTTTTAATAATAACAAATTTCAAACAAGTTGTTTCCTTAAGCCAGAGCAGCAGTGGCATTTAAAAGCAGTCTGTGGAATGCTGTTGGATGAATTTTTTAAGTACAGCCTACTTCTTACTGGAAATCAGATTGCAAACTGAAAGTCTTCTATAAAGAATTGATACATTTAACGTAAATCATAAATCCTACCTCAAAATGCCACATGCAGAAGTTTTCAAACTACAGAATGCAAATGGCTGCCTTCTTTATTCTTTTGTTACTTTACTTACACAGCTGACAGGGGGTCATTTTCTAATGGGAGGAAGAAGGACTTGAGTGTAGGTAATTTCAAGAGTGATCAGTTACAGCACTAGAAAACAGGCCCCTTAACACTGAGATGGATGGAAAGAAGTCTCACCCTACAAATTCAGCAGCGAGCACACATCCAAGAATGAAATCATCTAATAGAGAAAAGCAGAACATTAGTAATAGGCAGCATATAATGTAACAAATAAAAATTCTGTCCCAACTCAGACACAAGTGTTCTACACCAAGTTGCTTTATTACTGGCATCAAGCAACAGCAGATTGCTCACGATTTACACACTGACAGTGCCTGACACCTACTCTGAAAGGGGCAGAGTGGGGCAAGGTGGAGCCTAACTATTGCTAAAGACAATTACCTCTGCCGTTTCCTTAAAATCAATGTAAATAAATGCACATTGATCCCTGTGCATGTATGTTTCATTTTCTCCTTCATTTTACATTTTCTCCTTCAATATAAATAAATGCACATTGATCTCTGTGCATGTATGTTTCACTTTCTCCTTCATTTTACATTTTCTCCTTCAATATAAATAAATGCACATTGATCTCTGTGCATGTATGTTTCACTTTCTCCTTCATTTTACATTTTCTCCTTCAATATAAATAAATGCACATTGATCTCTGTGCATGTATGTTTCACTTTCTCCTTCATTTTACATTTTCTCCTTCAATATAAATAAATGCACATTGATCTCTGTGCATGTATGTTTCATTTTCTCCTTCATTTTACATTTTCTCCTTCAATATAAATAAATGCACATTGATCTCTGTGCATGCATGTTTCATTTTCTCCTTCATTTTCCGTGCTCCATGCAAGAGGGTCAAAACCTCATGGCACACATGGCAGAAGGGTAACTAAGGCAGATTTTGATTGCTATGCAGTAGAGATTTACATATATGTCAGAAACCAAGCAGCTGCCAAATCATAACTCCTACTCTCTCAAACTGTATGCAAGATCTACTATTGTGCTCCAGTCAAAAGTGCTCATAGTAATCACCAAGCTGCAAGGCAGCAGGAGACACAAGATAAAGCAAGATAATGCTTGTCAGTAAGAAAGGATCTGGGAGAGGAGAGGTGTTTCTGTCTCCTTTTCCTCCTGGAACTCCAAACTCAGCTAGAGGTGGGAGATGTCCCAGTGTGTGAATGCTCTGATCTAGGGAAGGAAACACAGCTCACTAGATCATTCCTGACAGGCTGCTGACCTCCAGTGTGAAGGCCTAGAGGACGTGCCTTCTGGAGAAAATAACTATGGCATTGATTTTTCTAAATAAGACAAAGATTTTATTTTGCTTTCTCTGCTGAACTGAAACACTAAATCAAGCCCCAAATTACTCTCTCCTTCAGAACACACTGAAGAAAACACACTGAAGAAAAGCTGAAAAATACTGCAGTAGATTCCACAGCTCTGCATACAGATGGTTATGGAGACAGTAACACACATAGCAGAGTTGTTAAGTGATGTGAATAAGAGTTGGCCAGTCTCACACTCTACTTATGCACAATCTGCATGCAACTGGCAGAGAACAACAAATGTGTCTATATCATACTCTCTAAAGAAAATTTAAGTGTTGAGAGTCTGCTACCACTCAGTTCAGCACAAGGAACATGTTTTTGGCCTCAAAGCTATACAGTTCTCCTCCTCCACTATCAAGTAAGAGTTTCACCAGGAGGTAACCAGCAACACTGCAGTGAAGTTCCACTTTTTAACATATTTCTGTTTCCCAGTCATAAATCAGGTCTCATATGTCCAATATTAGTAATTCCAGCTATGATGGTAATGACAATTTTCAGGATCTGTTTCTCAAATTAGCCTTCTGAAACTTTCTTTAGGAAGAATTCCTTTAGCTCTCAGAACCAAAAAAAATCCAAGATGGTAAAGATGTGTCCAGAGAAGGGCAACAAAGCAGGTGAAAGGTCTGGAGAACAGATCTTGTGAGGAATGGCTGAGGGAACTGGGGTTGGTTAGTCTGGAGGAGGCCGAGGGGAGACCTCATTGCTCTCCACAACTTCCTGAGGTTGGAGTGAGGTGGGGCTTGGTCTCTTCTCCCTAGTACCAGGTTATTGAATGAGAAGAACTGGCCTGAAATTGTGCTATGGGAGGTATAAGTTGGACATAAGGAAAAATTTCTTTGCTGAAAGATGGTCAGGCAGTGAAACAGGCTGCCCAGGGAGGTAGTGGAGTCACCATTCCTAGAAGTGTTCAAGAAATGTGTGGACATGGCACTTCAGGACATGGTTTAATGGCCATGGTTGGTGTTAGGTTGACAGCTGGACCTGGTGATCTTGGGAGGTCTTTTCCAACCAAAACAACTCTGTGATTCTAAGATGCCTTTAAAGCCAAAGCTCACTCAAGAAAACCAGCCAGCATTCCTTACCTTACTGCAAGTACTGGCTGACACTGTCAACTACTACAGTACTCTACGGAATTCTCCTATAACATTGCATAGTTCAGCTGTATTATTTTGACTACCAGACAAAAAAAAAAAAAAAAGCCCCAACCACACTGATATAAACTGTCTTAAAAATCCCTGGGTGCAGAGACTTTCCCAGGTACCCTCTTTCTGAGGTATTGCATCTGGCACTTCAGCCAAATAGTGCAGGTAAGGCTGGATGACCAGCAAGGGGAAAGGGCTGGGGTGTGAGGAGTGCAGGAGCTGTTAAAATAAGCTCAGAGATCAAGCAGCAGGGGCAGAGTGTTATGAAAGGTTATGAAAGGCAGTAAGACAGAGGTGTCTAAGGGAGAGCACTGTATCAGGGGGAGTTGTATGAAGAGGTACATAGGTGGTGGGTCAAGTTGGCAGACATTTCTACCACCTCCTGCATTCTGTATCTCAGCACTCTTTATTCTCCATCCTCTAACCACTTAGGAATATCTTACAGAAATATGCTCAGGAATGCACACACTTACTAAAGTTGTCCAAGACATCCACAACAATATCCAGCTTCCAGAAGTGACCCCAAATGACAGAAACATTAAGCAGAATGACCAAAGCACAAGGAGTCAAGGAATGTGTGTAAACTGAAAGAATCAAGACAGCAGCTATCTACTGGTTGGAATTGATGATTTTAAAGTTTTTTCCCAATTGGAGTGACTCCATGATTCTTTTTGATGGGGAGAATAAGTAATTCCAGAAAAAGTAAAGTCCATGTTGTTGGTATATTGGGACAGTAGCATAGAAACTGAAGAAAACAAAGAAATATGATCTGCTTTTTCATAAAGGAGAAGGAAGTGAACAATCCTCAATACCCAAATAATTCTGATGTTTAACATGTCTGCTATTATTGACAGACATAATGCTACAAAAAAGCTTTTAGTAGGAGTCAGAGAATAATATATATGTGTGTGTGTCTCTCTCTCTAAAACACATTCCACATTAAAATGAAACCGAAAGGAGTTTTGTTCACAAATGTAAATACCAGATTAGAAGAAAAACAGCTGAGAAGTTTTTCTGGAGTGCTTAATATGAAGCATTCCTAAAGATGGGCCTTAGCTTTGGTTTGGAACAGACTCTCCTTTTCATTTCTTTTGATGAATCCTTTCATGCAGGGTATGCCAGATGATGTGATCACCAGTAGTTATGTTCAGACTAAAGAAGACATTTTGTGGTCTTTGAATAAAAGTGATTTACTTAAAAATAAAAAAAACAACAACCAACCAACCAAACAAAAACACCTAAGTCTGCATAAATGCTTTCAGTTCAGAAAAGGATTTAATTTTCTACTCCATAACAGTATTTCATATTAAATCCTGTATGACATAGTCTCTTCCAAAAGACACGTCACTGAAACATTTCTATCCTGACAAGGCCAAGTGCAGCAAGGGATTTTTAAGGCATGAGGCCCTAACGTCAAGATAAGCTTGCTTGCATTTTACAAGTTTTCCACTCCCTCCTCCGCTGTGAAACAAACATCTTCCTCACTTTTGGAAAGCAAGAGCAAAATAATGGAGGTGGTTTTGATGCAACATACAGTTGACAGATGTCCTGTGAATGGTTTCTAAAGAAAATATAACCCGGCTATAACGTCAGAAAGAAAAAAAAAATTACATTATCAAAACATCATTCTTTAGTGGTAAAGGAAAAAGAAGGCATGAGGACAGCTCTCACTTGGGCAATGTTGTTAAACTTTACAAGCATAGTGGGTAGGTCACATTAAGAGGACAAGTACCAAAGAGATGTGACAGCATTATGAAGGGAAGCTTCTACTAGCAACACTATCCCAGAACTTCTGTAGGGACAGATGATTCATTCTCTAGAGAACAAATCCAACACTTTCTCTGAGCCACAAACAGGATTCTCTTCATCTGTTTCTGCCACCATGACCATTTTTTGAGAGAGCTGCTTCTCCTCTATCCTGCAGTGACAACAATTTTAGAATCCTAAGTGCTGAGCTGACCTCCTGACACCACAGAGTTTTCACTACTAGAGCACAGTGGTTCTCTACCTTCAATCACAGCTACGTCTGGAACATCTGTGCAGACAATTTCTTATACTGTTTACTGAATGCACTGATGATGCAGAACGGGAAGAGATTTCCAAAAGGACTCTACTCTCAAAAGACCCATACAGCAAGAGGACTGGTTTTCTGCTGGGTAAAAATGGCTTTATCTTTCTTTTTTAACATAAATGACAAAACAAGAAGTATCCAACTTTGTGAGGTTTTGGTTGTTTGGTTGGTCTGGGTTTTTATAAAGAAGAGAAAATGAAGGCATAGAGAGAACAAGCTGCTGAAAAAAAAAAAAACCTAAGTGATAAATTTAAGTTTATATAAGCAAACTGAATCAGAAATTGTTGAAGAAATAAAACAATTAATTTCAGTTTATTTAAAAAAATACCCAAACAATCAAACACCTGAACAAAAAGCTGATTTGTTTCTTATCATCACAGCAAGGAACAGAAAACCAAATGTCAAACATTACTGCAGATATAGGTTAGCAATTTCTATTGTTAATGCCATCCAGCAGGTATCCCTGGCAGGAGGTAACGTTACCCAATCACCATTTTGGTTGCTTAAAACAAGTCAAATTGTTTCACTCCTTTACTACCTTGCCACTGAATAAAACTGCTGCTCAGCAGAATTCATTTCAACCAATGGAGAATAAAACCAACAGCACCACCACCAACAAAAAAGTAAAACAAAAAACCAAACTAACAACCAAACTCCAAACAAACAGAAAAAAATAAAGAAGAAAATTCAAATCCCTTACCATTGTGATGAGAACTCTGTATTTATCCAGCATTGCCTGGTTGTCATGGCATCCTGCCAGCAGCTGCCAAACCTCTGCCCTTAGTGCTTCTGGCACACCACTTTTCACCAGTGTAGATAATCCATTTGGTCTCACCACAAGATTGTTGTGCCTGAGAAATAAAGACAATCATTTGCCTACTACAATTCAGCTACAGAACCAAAAATAGACAAAAACTATAAAGAGTTTTTAAACTTTCCAACCTGAAAAGCAGAATCAGCAACTGGTGAGGTAAGTTTTCTGCCACTGGTTATGCTAATGTGTATTTGTCAGATGGAAAGGAAACATTCTGCAAGGATTTACAGTAAGAAGCAGAGGCAAAATGTACTGATACCCAAATTCTTCAGGTGTAGAGGAATTAATGGAAATTAAAACAATTGCAGAAACTGAACTAAGATGGCTAATGAAGACAGTCTGAGAGGGAAAACTATGCCATCTATGCAGACAATTCCATTTAAATATTTGTCCAATATATACCTTTACCTTTAGTTAACAGAAGGAAATTAAAACCAGCCTAAGATATATAGATAAACAGAATATGAAAAACAAATTTTAAAAAATTTTAAGAGTATTAACACGAAGCCTAAAGCTCTAGTTTTTCACTTGACACCAAGAATATGTAGAAAGTCCCACAAAGCAGGAACACTTGCACACGCCTTAGTAAAATCTCCTCACTCGAAATGAATCTGCCTCTTAGCTGAGCCAGTGTCTTACTGTCTGCTTGTACACACACCAATAAAAGTAGAAAAACAACTGCAGGATGACTTGTTTTATCCAGAGACACTCAGGCTTGAAAGGTGGGCCCAAGCCAACTTCATGAAATTCAACAAGGCCAAGTACAAGGTCCTACACTTGGATCAGGGCAATCCCAAGCACAAATATAGGCTGGGCAAGGAGTGCTCCAGAGAGCAGTCTGGAGGAGGACTTGGGAGTGTCAGTTAATGACAAACTCACCATGAGCCAGCAATAGGTGCTAGCAGTCCAGAGGGCAGCTGTGTGCTGGGCTGCATCAAAAAGCAGTGAGAGCAGCAGGACAGGGAGGGGATTCTCCCCCTCTATTCTGCTCTCATGAGACCCCACATGAAGTACTGTGTCCAGTTCTGGTGCCCCCAGCTTAAGAAGGACATTGAACTGCTGGAGGAGACCCAGACGAGGGTCATGAAGGTGATCAGAGGGCTGGAGCACCTGCCCTGTGGGGACAGACTGAAGGAGTTGGGGCTGTTCAGGATGGAGAAGAGAAGGCTCCAAGGAGACCTTAGAGCAATCTTCCAGTAACCGAAGAGGGCTAAAGGAAAGCTGGGGAGGGGCTTTTTACAAGGGCTTGTAGTGATAGGATGAGGGTCAATTGATTGAAGCTTGAGGAGGGCATATTTAGACTGGAGATTAGGAATAAATCTTTACAGTGAGGGTGGTGAGACAGTGGAACAGGTTGCCCAGGGAGGACATGGATGCTCCATCCCTAGCGGTGTTCAAGGCCAGGTTGGGTGAGACCTTGAGCAACCTGGTCTGTCTCCATGGCAGGGGGATTGGAACTAGATGATCACTAAGGTCCCTTCCAATTTAAACCACTCTATGAATCTTCCAACACTGTGTGATTAATCCTGCAAAAGATGAGATACAGGACACTGAAAAGGGGATATTCAGCCATGTTGAATACTAGATATACCTCCAACAACCCAGACCCCGAGCCCATAGGTTTAGGGTAAAATCACTGCACATGCACAGCGTGGCAGAGCTCCAGGCTCAGATGTTTAAAAGTCCTTTTTGACATAACAGTTTACTGATCTTGATTAAACCTTGCTTTGACTTATCATGGCAATTTTCAGAGCAATGCAAGCAGCAAAGCTGCGTGAATTTACTCTTTACACCGCCAATGTGGGAAGTGCTTTGCCATGTTGCAGCTTTGACCATTGTTAGGTTTTTTAGCTCCACTGCTGGAAGAACAGTTAGAGTGGCAGTTTAGCCAAAAGCTAGCAAGCTGCAATTAAATTAAACAACCTGCAATTTGACCCTCCACTTAAAGCCAATGTTTAGAGCACTCATTCTTTGAAACAGGTCATTAAGATGTGAACAGATTACTACAAACGTTTTAAATTTAAAAGGTGCTCTAAACAAATTTCCTTTTCCTGTAGTACAAGGATGATATTCTCCCTAGCATCCAGTGACAAAGCAGGAGGAAGTGGCCAAAATTTGTGCCAGAGGTGGTTGAGGTTGGATTTCTTTGCTGAAAGAATGGTCAGGCATCGGAACAGGCTGCTCAGGGAGGTGGTGGAGTCACTGTCCCTGGAGTTGTTCAAGACACGTGTGGACATGGCACTTCAGGACATGGTTTAACGGCCATGGTGGTCTTAGGGTGAAAGTTAAGGCTCTCGTCAAACAGAAACAATTCTGTGATTCTGTGATTAATAATCCTTGCTCTGTATTCCACAATAATGAATGAAGTTTTACGTTCTTTGTGAGAAGCCCAGGCACCTCACATTCCTACACACACCTTCTGACACCTTCTTGGCCAAACTGTAACAGAACAGAAGCATAAAGTAAAAGCTTATTCTAGTCTTATCCTGTAGCACGTGGGAAAAAATGGGTCATTCATGGGTGCTGACATCTTTAATTTGTTACAAAGTGCTGTATTTCAAAGAGATCGTTTTAGAACATCAAAGAGCAAGGACAGAGAATAGGTATGGCACAGACTATGCTCCAACTTGAAAAATAACTATTTCTGATCAAAGACTGTTATTGATCATTGCTACTCAAAAAAAACAAACCAACAACAAACTGCATCAGAAATACTTCAGTACTCAGCTAAACTAGCTCAGCTTGCAAGAACAACTTTAATGCTGAGGATGCACTAAATAGTAAAATAAATCTTAACATCTTGCATTGCTTTCCAACAGCTTATTGTCTCTTCCTGGGAAATTCTCTTATTTCTGTTTCCATGTCTGAAGGAGACTCCTGGAGCACTGTTTCTGCTGAGTCAGTCCTTTTGGTTACAGTGACATTTACATGAAGTGACAAGCACAAATTAAAGTGCAAGGAATGTTTCAGCTAAGAGACAAATCAGAATACCACTTCTCCAAGTGGAAGTGTTAATTTTTGTTTATTTACTTTGTTTAGCTAGTGCACAGATATATTCCACTAGCATATGCTGGAGTTTGCAATACACCAGAAGATTTTGTTTTGATCTATTTTTACTTTTCAAACTGTAACCATTTTTCATCTGTTACTCTTTCCAAGTTTTGTCCTTTAAAGGTAAAAATGCTATTCAGGAATTCAAGTACTTTATACACTTGGATTTGTCTTAAAAATGAATACTGCTTGAGAGTGTCCTAAAGAAAATGTTTGCTACTACAAGTCTTCAGGCTAGCTGGGATCTTCTGTATCTTTTCCCATTTTTAACTGAGGTGTTTTAACTACTAAATGATTCTCTGAGTTAAGTAAGTCATGTTAGGACTTCAAAGTAGTTTACTCCAAAAGCCTTAAATGTTTTGTCTCAATAGTATGCTTGAGTAACTTGAAATAGTTGGTTGCAGGAAACTTGAGAGAATGAACTGTGGATGTTCATTTTTACTTTAGCAAGGAGTCCAGGTAATTGTCACAGGCAAAAGTTAAAAATAAAAGAATCACCTGACAGATAAAATTAAAAATACTAATCTAAAATGTAGCATCTTTCAACATATATGCAATGCAGAGTGAAACAAACCTGCCATGTAGCTCAGAAAGGACTCAGGATGGCTTTCCTTAGTGGTTTGGAGTGCCAGGTATAAAGCTGCTAACAATTTATAAACTCTCTCTAGGAATGTCTTTTAGAATAGGCTTTGGAAAGTCCTAAAGAGAGCTCCAGAGTGCATCTGTTTATAGCCTTTTCAGGAGAGGAAAATGCAATTGCCTCTAAGGATCAACTGACTTCCACACTTTCCCTCAGCGTTTTCTTAAATGACAGAAGATTTGTACAATCATTTCACTCAGTATCTGTGATTTCTCAAAAAGATGTTTCATTAAGGCCAGAAACTTGGCTGACAAAATAGTTAAAAACAAGCAGGAGGGAAGGGTTCCACTGAGCTTAATAAAATCTTGTGATGTCTTGCTCAGTAACCTTTGCATGAGATCTCCATAAAGATGAGATCAACAGCAAGAGGTGGTGTTTCTCCAAAGCTACAAAGTGGCCAAGTAAAGAGAAGAATTGCCCAGATGAATCCTTAATGTGTTTTTCAGCTCTCTTTTTGGAGTTAGGAAAAAGAAACTTTGCCAATGCCTGATTAAGGGCCTCTGATTATTTTTGTCTCAGGCAGCAAGAGCTATTACTTACAAAGAGAAAATCAAGTAAGTGGTTCTGGCATCTGCTAATAGTATAAGGTAGCAAATACACAGACTTGTTCCTCTCTTGGCAGAGGGTATGCTGCTATTGAAGCACTTAATTAAACCAAAGAAATAACACTGTTGAGAACATACTCTAGGCTTACAAATATTCTTCATTTTACTCTCCAACAGAAATAGTTTCAGACCAAGTTCTTTCTAGAATTTCTTTTCAAGTGCTTACACATAGAACATTAAAAAAAATTAAGAAAAATAAGAGTGCTTCTAAACAAGTAAATCAATTCAGTGTAAGTCAGCTAGTACAAAAGGCCTGGGACAGATTGGAGTTGCTCTGTCTTTTCTATCCTAGTACTAAGGGGCACTGAGTTTTGGGAAAACTTAACATCCAGCCCAAAAGAAGATAGGTGGCCAGAAAGTTCTGCATTTGGAGGCTCACACATGCAGCAAGAGCACACATGGACACACTCATAGGTTCACAGAAAGGTTTCAGTTGGAAGGGACCTTAAAGATCATCTACTTCCAAACCCCCTGCCATGGACACGGACACCTCCCACTAGATCAGGTTGCTCAAGGCCTCACATAACCTGGCCTTGAACACCTCCAGGGAGGGGACATCCACAATTTCCCTGGGCAACCTGTTCCAGTGCCTCACCACCCTCACTGTACAGGCTTTCTTCCTAATATCCAGTCTTTACCTCCCCTTCAATTGATTCCCCCTCATCCCATCACTACAAGCCCTTGTTGAAAGTCCCTTCCCAGATTTCTTGTAGGCCCTTTCAGGCTGCTATAAGGTGTCCACAGAGCCTTCTTTTCTCAAACATTGAATGAAACAAGACTTTGGGGAGAGAACTGTCATACAACTGCAGGCTAAAATAAGTGTCTTAAGGTTTAAAAAACACACCTCAGTGGGTTCTGTATTTCAGTTTCTAAATTGTGTAAGCTGAAGAACACAAACCTGATGCTCAAGAACATACAGTCTCATAAACAAAGGAAAGGTTAGTACTTAAATTTAAGAAGTGAAATATTACCATCTCCCCAGTAATTCTCCCCAGGAATACAAAATCTTCTCAGGACAATCCTTTGACACATCACCAGTGCCACTGGAGAGCTCATTATCACTCTCTGCAAAAAGAAACAAAAAGAAAAAAAAAAAAGACAAAACAAAAGCATGCAGAGATTTACTAAGGAGAACACACATTGAAGGTTCATACATATAGTCCTCAGACAAAATCCTCTCATGTATCAGTTTTACACCACAAAACCATAGAAAATATTAGTGGAACCATAAAGAATGTTTAGCAGACTTGACAAAACAAGTACATTAATAAAGTTACCATTAAGTTTAAAGGAACAAGGCTAGGGAATAATTCACAGTGCTGCTACAGGAAAAAGGGCTGGGAACTAGAAGAGCTTTATTCTGAGAAAAGTTTCAAGGCTGTCAGCTCTCTGTGTAATGAAATTTCACAATGCATTATTATCTACAAGTCACATCCACTCCAGCCTTCACACAAAGGGAATTCTCTTTCGAAGCATAGTAGATAATGCTGCTTCATCACACCGCCTCCCTTTGGTGCCATTCTGCTCTCATGTGCGACTCTGATCTCAAGAAGCCTTACAGCCACAAAGTCATTTTTTTTAACTGAAACAAGTTCATGGATAAGCTGTAAAACCAACACTGTGACTTTAAAGGTCAAGTGGCATAGAACAGAAAAAAAATGTCTCAAATGGAAAAGAACCCTCACAAGTATTAAAATGCTTGTGGAGAGATGTATGTCATTAAATGACTAATTACAAAACCAGAAGGGCTAATATGTGTTCAAATAACCACCCAAGCCAAGTAACCATTCAGTTTCCAAGCGTCTCATGGCTCTAGGCACGTGTTCACACAGAGCTGCACAGTCTATGTAGAGCACGTGAACATGGTTTTGCAGCTATGTGGATGTTTCCAATTTCATCTGAATAAATACTGCTACAAATTAACATGTCAGTGCTAACCATGTCCACAATGTTAAACACTGACAGGGCTCCAATTCTCAGCTCTTTTACTATGCACAACCTAAAAGGGGACAATGCAACAGCCCCATATCCTCAGAGGCCTCTGGAGGTATGGAGAGTTTAGATGTTAGAGGTCTCCAAGGCTGCTCTTTCCTATAAACTGAACTGTCACAAGAAGCTAAAAAAAGAAACAAAAAACGAGGCCCAAAGCCACATCTGCTCCAAAAATCCCTTAGATACTCTTCAACACAGCTTAGTCACATCTGGTTGCTGACCTATCTTTAATTCCTTCAATTCCTCAGGTACATTAAACACTTGACCTCCAACTTTATGTAGACAACAGTAGTAGTTCAGGTAGAGGAGGATCTTCAGTACTTGCATAATTATTCTCTTAAATCTTCACCCTTGTCATTCTCACTTCAATTACCCATCTCTAATTTACAGTCTCAGCAACTGTCAAATACAAGTCATTAATAAAAATATCACCAGTGCTTGAATTTGACAACGAACGGCGAGGACAAAGACAGCATCTACTGCATTTCAAGGACGATTAACAGCAAAAATGCTGCTCTATGAGAAGAGAGTACATACCAGAAATCTCTTTGCATTTCAAATTGAACATTGGCTTAATGAAACCCTCTAGCCTGGAACAGGCTGCCCAGGACAGTGGTGGAGTCCTCATCCCTGAAGGGATTTTAAAGCCCTGTAGATGTGGTGCTGAGGGACATGGTTTAGTGGTGACCTGGCACTGCTGGGTTAATGATTGGACTTGATAACCCTAAAGGTCTTTTCCAACTAAAATGATTCTGTAATTCAATTTATACAGCCTTGCAGGACCTCAAATACGTGACCATCCTGCATTTAAGTACTTCCCCTTAGAATTAAAAACAAACAACAAAACCAAACCAAAACCAATACTCACACTCATGAATCTACAGGAACCTTGATTTTAAGGTTTCCAATCTTTTGCATATATTCAGTAGATCTAAAGATGGAAATATAAAGATCTAAAGCACCCTAAGTTATAATTTTAACCACAAATTGGCATCACTATAAAAGTTTCCCAGTAACAAAAGGAACCCATTAAGTTCCAATGGGAGAAATGTATTTGAAAACTCAATTCTCCTTTGATTTTAAAACCACCAAAAATATATTAGAGGCAAAACTCCTCACCACCCAGTCCTGGTAATAACTAAAAAAAAAAAAGTTAAACAATTAAATGGATTACATGCTTTAAATTCTCTCCTCTCCTGATCTGCCCAACTGGACACAAGAGATTGGTTATAAACGCAGTCACTCTACTTCCCATGGAAATCAGGAAAGAAATTTTGGGGAAAACTTCCCTAGACTAAGTACATTGGTCACTCAGAGACAGAAGGTACATGTTAATGATTCAGAAATTCACAGAATGGTTTGGCTTGGAAGCGACCTTAATGGTCATCTAGTTCTAAACCACCCCCCTCCACAGGCACACCTTCCACTAGGCCAGGCTGACCAAGGCCTCATCCAGCCTGGCCTTAAACACCTCTAGGGAAGAAGCATTCATGACCTCCCTGGGCAACCTGTTCCAGGGTCTCACCACCCTCACTGGAAAGAATTTCTTCCTAATATCCAGTCTAAATCTCCCCTCCTGAAGGTTCAGTCCATTCCCTCTCGTCACTACAGGCCTTTGTAAAAAGCCCCTTTCTGGCTTTCTTGTAGGCCCCCTTTCACAGGTACTCCAAGGCTCCTATAAGGTCTCCCTGGAGCCTTCTCTTCTCTAGGCTGAACAGCCCCAACTCCCACAGACTCTCCCCACAAGCCCTCTGATCATCTTTTTGGCCTTCTCTGGGACCTGCTCCAACAGTTGTATGTCTGGACACAGTACTCCAGGTGGGGGTCTCAGCAGAGCAGAGGGGCAGAATCCCCTGCCTCACTCTGCTGGTCACAATTCTTTTGGATGCAGCCCAGTACATGGTTGCCTTCTGGGCTGCAAGTGACCACTGATGGGTCATGGTGAGTTTGTCACCAACCGACACCCCCAAGTCCTTCTCCTGATACTGGTACATATTAAGGCTCTTAAGAAAAATGGCTCACACCAGAAATCTATCTTAAATCACCAGTTCAGAAAGGTTTCCCACACTGAATTGCTTTGGAGAGACTGAAGAGCTACAGTGCATTTCTGCAAGAGCCACTGGTGAAGAGAGACACAAACCAGTCCTGTGGTCTGAAACAAAATCTGATAGAGATGAATTAAATTCCCAGCCAGATGAAACATTTAGAAATGAAGCTACACTGAATACTTTCAGGAACAAAACACATGAGCTGTTATCTGACCTAAACCTGCCAAAATCAGACAAAAGACACAAACTCCTCCTTTTCTCCCTGCACTGGGATTGTATGCAAAATTTCTTGAGGTTTTTAAAGAGATGAGTGTTACACAGCATACACACTCCAGCATAAGAGCTCACAAAGCTTCAGTGCTTGAGCCTGGAAAGTTCTTTCATCTGGAAGGCTTAACAGTATTTGGAATGTATTATTCAGTTATATGTCAGAAAATCATAGGCCTTAATTAGAAATGCCATATGTTCCCTTTCAAAAGATGCTAACATCAAACTTCAAAATAGAACAGGGCAAAGGAGAAAGAATAAACAGCTTTAAAAACCTCCACCTTGTTTCCACTCTAAAGACTATTTACATAGCCCAACCTGTATAATTACTTAGGTATAAACAAAGGAAAAGAAATAAATAAAAGAGGCTGTGGGAGGGTTATTTAACTGTAGATGTTCTCCTCCAAGGTGTACTTTCATACATTTTCTTCCACTTTCTATCGTATTCAAGGCCAGGTTGGATGAAACCTTGAGCAGCTAGATCTAGTGGAAGGTGTCCCCACCCATGGCAGGGGGTTGGAACGAGATGATCTTTAAGGTCCCTTCCAACCCAAATCATTCTATGGAATCCATAAACCAGCAGCATTAGCCACAGCATGATTTTATCCACCCTTACTCTGCTGGGAACGCCACAGGTGCCTTCCTCTAAATGTACTGCCTACTTCGCCCTCCCTCCTTTCTCTGCCCTAACCTCTCTGAGCCTTTCAACTGGACAATGAGAGGAGGATGGAGAACATCTCAAGCAAGCAAACCTGAGGGGCTGTGTTGTAAATGTGTTTACACACAAACAGCCTTTAGGAACAATTACAGCTAACAGTAAAACTCTCAGGTTTTTGTTTGTTTATTTTGAACTGCAACATGTATCACAAAATTCACAAAAGCCTCACTTTGTAGATACCTCATGAACTAGTTCCCTGAATTCAGAGTCTCCATTTAAACCAACCTTTGATGGATTGCACTTTCAGAGTAATTACTGCTCTGCACAGTACCGGCATAAAATGTTATGGGCTGGAAGAGACCTCTGGAGATCACCTATTCCAATCTCCTATTCCAAGTAGCTCTAGTTAGATCAGGTCACTCAGACCTGAGTGAGAGGATAGTTTTGAACACTTCCAGAAAAGAGATTGTAGAACCTCTCTGGACAACCTGTTCCACTAATTGACCATGTTCATGGTTTAAAAACAAACCAACCCACCAAAACCATCCTTTTGCCTAAAAAGAATTTCCCAGGTGTCCAACTTGTATCTGGTGTCTTGCCTTTCAGCCTCTGAGTTGTGTACCTCCCAGAGGGCCTGGCTCCAAGTCCTCTGATGTACTAGCAGACACCACATCCCTCTAAGCATTTTCTTCTCCAGCCTGTACTAAACTCAGTTCCCTCAATCTTGCTCCTGTCATCTGCACCAGTGTGTCAACATCTGTCTTGCACCAGGAAGCCCAAAAGTGGACCCAGTACCCAAACGCAGTCTCACATGTGCTGAATAGAGGACCTGCTGGCTTGACTCCTGCTGATATAGCCCAGGGTGTGCTTGGCTTGCGCTGCTCTGAGGGTACGCTGCTGGCTCATTTTCATCTTTTTGCCTGCTGAATCTCTTCTGCAAAAGTGGCTTTGTTTCTTGGTTCATATCCTGCATGTGTTTTCCTGCAGGGTTATTCTACCACAGGTGCAGGGCTTTGCACTTGCCTTTGTCGAGCTTCATAATGTTCCTGCTTGCGCAGTTCTCCAGTCTGTCCAAGTCTCTCTAAGGAGTACTGCCCTCAAGCGTTATAGACCACTCCTCAAGTTTGTGTTGTCCACAAACCTGTTGAGGGTGCCTTCTGTCCCATCACATAGGTGAGACATTTAACAGCATTAATCCTGACACCGATCCCTGAAAGATACCACCACTTGCTGGCTGCCAGCTGGACTTTGCACCATTGATTGATTCTTTCATCCCAGCAGTCCAGCCAACCTTCCAACCACATTATTTTTGACTTATCCAGTCCCTACCTCATTGATTTAATAAGGACAATGTGAGACACAGTGATGGAGTCCCGGCTAAAATCAAAGCACACAGCATTCACCTCTCATTCCTTATTCACAGCACTGGACACCTTGTCACACAAAGCAAGGAGATTGGTCACAGTGATTTGCCTTGCTGATCTTGTTTGTCCTTCATGTGTTTAGAAACTACTTTTTGGGAGTATTTGCTCCATAACCAGTCTCATGGACTGAGGTTAGACCTATTTGGATTCTCCTTCTGGCCCAATGGCATTTGTTTTTCTTTTTCTGGACATTAGCTGTTTTCAAGAGATAAGTATGGAAGCCTGTACAGCCACCATGTGGGTTGGGGAAGGATCTCTGGCTGACAGGTTTTGCACATTGTCTGTTTTGTTAGCATACCTACAGACAAACACAGCCGTGTAGGAAGCGGTCTCTTTCAAAAATCCCTTGGGACATTCAAGAACAAACTGAATCTAACTGAAGAGAAGATTGGCAGCCTACTGGAGATATCTAATTCTGTGCCTAGTCCATCTAGAAACACTTCTTAGATAAATTATTCATTATGTGAGCAGACTGTTCAGAATAGGGCACAAGGAATTATGTTTTAAGTGGCCCAGCACTAACATTTGCTATGTAGCAATACTCTGTGGACTAGGCTGCATTATTACTTTCCCCTCCCCTTTTACACACAGACTTCAACTTGCAGAGGTAAGATTGTTGGTAAGAATGACCTCTTAGCACTTCGGCAAAATAAATTATGGCTCATTACTCTTGTCAACTTATGATTTAGGAGACACTTCTCCAAGTGGCTCATCTTCCATGTAGCAGAGGCACCTCTTCGGATTTAGTCTGATCCAGAAGAGCTTGAAAAACTGTTTTTAGTGGGAAACAAATACAGCTTTCAGAATGACAATAATTGCCTTTGACATGAAATGGCAGTAAGGTTATTTTGGCCTGGAGGGGCATATGTTTGGGTTTTTAGTTTGGTTTAAAGAAGTATTTGTAACTGACAAAGTGCCACAGAAGAGCACCCTATGCAGCAAAATGGCTGTACGTAGTTGGAACGCTGTAAAACCATGACAAGCTTTGACTGTCCCCCAAGATAGCAACAGAGTGATTAAGATGAACCTTATAAGACGGCTCCACCAGTTTATTCAAGGCCTTACTTTTTAACTCAACTAAAGACAACAGGTCTTGATCATACAGTCCCCTGCAGATACTTGTCTGATCTAACCCTATAAACCTCCAGTTATCTCCCTAGGCAGCTCTTTCCAAAAACTCCATTACTTTTACTCTACGGACTACATCTCTCAGTTCAGATTCTTTCTACCTGCAATTTATGTCAATTACTTTTTTCTCCTAAGCAGAGTCAACATGGAATACAATTTTAGCACATCTCACTTCCAAAAAGATCATAGAATCATTAAGGTTGGAAAATACCTCTAAGATCATCAAGTCCAACCTTCTACCCAACACCTCCATGACCACTAGACCATGCCTCGAAGTGCTATATCTAGGTATTTTCTTAACACCTCCAGGGATGGGGACTCCACCACCTTCCTGGGCAGCCTGTTCCAATGCCTGACAACTCTTGCAGGAAAGAAATTCTTCCTAATATCCAACCTAAACCTCCCCTGGTGCAACATGAGGCCATTTCTTCTTCTCCTGTTCTCAGTTACTTAGAAGAAGAGGCCATCACCAGCCCCACTCCAACATCCTTTCAGGGAGTTGTAGAGAGCAATGAGGTCTCCCCTCAGCCTCCTCTTCTTTAGGCTAAACAATCCCAGCTCCCTCAGCTTCTCTTCTTTAAGACGTGATCTCCCAAGCCCTCATCAGCTTTGTTGCCCTATATTTGTCTTTATTCTTTCTTCTTTAAAATTTTTTGCTGCTTTCCTCAGAGACCCCATCGTCCAGGCTTCCAATCACAGCTGATTTTTCCCTTTAACAGGTCTATATTTTTTCTTGATGAAAAGTGCTCAAACAAGATACTAAGGCACTAAGTGTTCAGAACAGAAGAATTACGCATAGAGGAACTCTTTATTATAAACCAATGCCCCACAGAAAAAAAAGAAAGAAAAAACCAAATATAAACACAGAGACACAAAATCTTTGCCGCTTCTTCCCACTCATTTATCCTGATAGCACAAGGCCTTTGAGCCCACACACAGGTACAGAACATGGAGCACCTCAGAGGTATCCACAGCAGCACAGACAAGTTGTGCAGAGTCTAACAAAATATCTTGAGACACCAACTCAAAAAGAAGTTAATAGCACAGATATTCCTCTCCCTGATCAAGTACTTAACATGCTTTGTAACAGAGTCTTTATAACAAAGATAAATTATTATGTTTATTGCTGATTTCCATTTCTGGTTTGCCGAAACATGATTCCAGTTAAGAACTCTTCATGTCAACAAAAACTGAGGTTATTAAATATGCTTGCATGCTTTTAATCTTCCTGTTTGACAGTGGGTGGGATTTATTTTGGGGTGGGCTTTTTTGAGTGGGCTTTTTTCCTGCATCTTACTTTAAAAACTTTCCTTTGAACAATACTCCCCTCATCCACTTTTAACACCAACTGTATAGCTAGAGAGCTGCTTTTCCAACAGAACAGGTTCAGTTCTCCATAAAGAAATCTACTAGATCACCTGACATACAACAGTACCTTAGATGTCAAACCCACTGCCAGTTAACAAACCAGGTACATAAGGTGGAAAACTCTACCGTTGTTTCAGAGAGTTGAAGCATGAAGTGAAGTACATCCTAAAGTGAGTAGAAATGCATTAACAGAGCAGATAAAAATGAACAGGTGGATTTGAGCACTGATGGGAAGAAGAAAAAAAATTTTTAATGAGTTTTAATTGAGAAGCTGTTACAAGTGAAATAAAAGAGTAGGTGGAACTGAAAAATAATGTCGTTGAAGCAGCCTGAAGGAGAAGGAAATTAGGTCATGAAGAAAGGTGGGAATAGAATGGGAATACTTCAAAAATAAGAAGTCTGACTTTTATGTAGGAGAAGAACAAAAACAAAGGGGGAGCTGAAGTTGGCAGCATATTATCAGGGCAAAAAGATATAGATGTTCCTGACATGGAATCATTCCATACATACTAGATACAAGAGAAAGGCCAGGGGGAAAAAAAAAAAAAAAAAAAAAAAAAAGCCAGTTTCCATTTATAATGGAACAGGAAATTACAGAGCATGAACTATAGCTTTGCCAGGAAAAGCAAGACCGAAACGAAGTTTAAGTTATGAAATCCATTTCAGTATTAAATAAGGTGGATTTTCAGAAAGGTCCAACTTTTCAGTGCCTTACAAATTATTTTGATGAAGAGAAAAAAAGATTTCAAAATGCATTCTAAATTATATACTTATGGAATTACAATCCTCAGTATATTTCCTAATTTAGAGGGAAGAGCAGAAAAACACAGATGTATGAATATGAACAAAGAAGCCTTGCATTGAATTCTGCTCACAAGAACCTTCTGATTATACCTAAGTTATGTAATTTACTTGAAGACGAATTAATTTGGCAGCAACCACAGTGCATATAAAGAGAGTAAAAACCAAGAACAACAATAATGGTTGGACTCAGTGATCTTAAAGGTCTTTTCCAATCTGGTTGTGTGGTTCTACACTCATGCAGTGAACACACAAGCAAACCACCATGACAGAGCTGCATTTGATGTACAAATGCTTGAAGCTGAATAAAAGAGTGGAGAAAAATCACTGCTTCAGTTCGGTATTCTTGCTCCCACACAGATGACAAAGCCAACTAAATGCTGCACACTGGAGGCATTCTGGTAAATATAAACAACTTTCACATCCACTCTGCTGTCTGAAAACTGACATCTCTGAGAATACACAAAAAAAGTCACAGCTGAGATGTCACAATTCTAATGCAATGCAATTCTTTACTCCATATTAGTAATTTACAAATTTGTACATTAGCATCTCCTGCCATACTTGATAGCAGCAAAAGCAAAAGAAAATCAACATTAGAGACACATTAAAATTATCTATTGCCTGGCATTTACTCGCAGGGCAAAGGCAGTCTGCAAGCCACTTTAAGATACTTAAGACTTAACAGAACACTAAAGACCAAATCTAAAAAGACAGGAATCTCACTGTGATGTTAATAGTTATTAGTAAAATGTCAAGAGGAATTGTTTGGTGAGAAAAATCTTTTTAATCACCATTAGTTTTTAAATTATATGAAACATGAACTTACATGAGCACATCAGTGACAGCCTGGGGCTACACAAAAGTGTGGCACTCATGACTGAAACCTGAGAAGATTCTCTAGCAATAGAATCATAGAGTGGCTTAGGTTGGAAGGGACCTTAGAGATCATCTACTCCAACCTTCCTGCCATGGGCAAGGATGACTCTCAACTACACTTGGTTGCTTAAGGCAGTACCCAATCTGGCCTCAAACCCTCCCACGGAGAGGGCATCCACAACCTCTCTGCAAAATGTATTCCAGAGTCTCATCACCCTCACACTGAAGAACTTCTTCTTAAGATCCAGTCTAAACCTACTTTTCCTCAGCTTAAAACCATTCCCCTTGTCGTGTCTCTAGACACCCTTATGAAAAGTCCCTCTCCAGTCTTCCTGTAGGTTCCCTTCAGGTGTTGCAAGGCAGCTATGAGATCCCCCTGGAGTCCTCCCCAGGCTGAACAACCCCAGCTCCCTCAGCTTATCCTCACAGCAGAGGAGCTCGAACTCTTGGATCATCTTTGTAGCCCTCCTCTGGACTCACTCCAACAGTTCTATGTCCTTCTTATGAGAGGGACACCAGAACTGGTCACGGTATTGGAGGTGGGGTCCCACAAGAGCAGAGTAAAGGGGCAGAATCACTTCTCTTGACCTTCTGGACACAATCTCTTGATACAGTCTAACGAAGCAACAGGTTTGTAAATCATTTTCCAAACAACTTTCAAACTACCATATTGTTTATCTGCAGACAAGGAAGACAACCATTACCAAAATGAAGCATCCAAAACATTCCAGAGAAGATGCAATCATCAATCTATGCTCTTTTATTACTGAAAAATATCTGGTTTGTACCACAATCTGAAGTGATTTTATGTAAGTTTAAAAAAAAAAAAAAAAAAAAAGGGACTGCGATCTAAGAAATAGATTTCACCTATGGACCCAAGGAAGTGAAAATTCCCTTTATACGGAAGTAATTTTCCCCATCATCCTGTGAGAAGTCATCAACAAATTTCCCTGGAGCATTCATGAACTGCAGCTCAGAACAATAGAATTATACTTTGCCTTGAAATTTCACAAAGTCAGTGTGAGCAGCAGATTTTATCCAGGACAGATCCCTACCTATCATGTGTTCCCAGAGGCATCCTGCAGGAGTGTCCTGTGGACACTGGAGGGGAAAAGGAGGGTATGATAACTCAGAGGATGCGCCACTCATTTCTTGAGGATCTAGCTTGCAAACCTGGCTTACAAGTGAACTCCAACAGCAACCTAAGTTACAGGGCAGGAAAGAACCTGAAGTCCCAGCTAGGTGACTTTCCCTGTGCTTCCATCTCCCCTACAAACCTGCAACAGAAACAACCTTAAAATTCCCCCACTTTCCCTTTCATTTACAACCCTGCAATTTTATTGAATAATTCTGTAAGCCACAGCAGTGCTTCAAATCCTGAACATTTCAAATACTTGACTCTTAACATGAAGGCCAGACTTAAATGGACAAATTTAAATATAACTCTAACTTCCTAACTGCCACCATTCAGGGCATATTAAGAAAATAGTCTGCTGTGCTTAGATTCCTTCTGGCAGCACAGTAATAACTGCAGAAGTCAAACAAGTGCATTTATTCTCCAATTTTTAATTTAAAAAGGTTAACTTGTAAGGCAGGAAAATAATCCAGTGCAAGGGAACAGTTAGCAGAGTTCATAAAATAACATCAGAATCATTAGGAATATTTTCCTTTCATTTAGAAGCTGTACATCTGCGTTTTTCAGAAGTGCCTGCATTTTAAAACCCAGCTGTGACCAGCTCTGGGCTCCCCAGTTCAAGAGAGACAGGAAACTACTGCAGAGAGTCCAGTGAGGGTTACAAAGATGCTGAGGGGACTGGAGCATCTCTGTGTGAAGGACAGGATGAGAGACCTGGTGTTCTTTAGCCTGGAGAAGAGCAGACTGAAAGGGGAGCTGAGCAATGCTCAGCAAGAGCTAAAGGGGGCAAAAGACTGGGGACAAACTCATTTCAGTGGTGCCCAGTGACATGACAAGGGACAATGGGCACAAACTGAGGTTCCATCTGAACAGGAGTTAAAACTTCTTTGATGTGAGGGTGCTGGAGCCCTGGAGCAGGCTGCCCAGAAAGGTTGCGGAGTCTCCTCTGGAGAGATTCCAAACCCATCTGGATATTGTGATCCTGCTCTGGGTGACCCTGCTTTAGCAGGGGGGCTGGACTAGATAAACCCCAAAGGTCCCTTCACATCTCCACCAGTCTGGGATTGTGACCTCCTATGGATCTGCAGCAAAAGCTCCTTGTCTGAAGACAGCTACTAGTCAGATGACCTCATGAACTCCACATATAGGAAGTTTTAGATCATTTTTATGGAGACAGCAAAAAGATTCCAGTACAGATTTAATTGATCTTCTTTGGGACCCACCCACTCGACTGTTTTGGATTAACACAACAAATGGTTCCTATGAATTACATAAAGCTATTTTAATTTGGATAAAAATGCAGAGTCGACTATTTCCACACCAGTAATGTCATTCTTCTGACTCAATCACCCTCATTTGGTCATACTGTCCTTCATTCTAAGTCCCTATTTTATCACTAAATACTCTCAATAGCTCTATTGACTCCTAAAACACCTCCTCCTCTACTCCTTTGCTTTTCTGAATCCTGAAAACAGCCTCTACCCACCCACAACACTTGACACAGCATCCTAGTTTAATCTGACTGATCATCTCCAATCATTTAGTATTGCCCACTCCTTACCTACTGTATGAACTTTTTGTGCTGTCCAACATCACACTGACATTTCTTTGAAGCTTTCAGAGTCCTCTAACCTTCCATTTCTATTTTCACTGTCAAATGTCACCATCTGCACACCAAATTCCCCTACCTCTTATTATGTTATTTTTGCTATTGTATAATATTGTTCTTGGAGAGAACACAGAGATAAAAGTTTTACCCTCTTAAGCTTCTTGGTTTTCTCTTTTGTGGCTCTTACTTCTACAGCTTCAGAGTTACATAGAATTTCTTGTTATTAAAGACCAATAACTAAACACCAAGCATATTTCAATAGGATTCTTTTTTATTTAAGTCCAGTGTTGATGGATCAGCATCCACTCTGCTGGTCAACTGCAGCCCTGCTCAGAGAGCAGAAAAGTTGCAACTAAACCATCAAGAAATCGATTGTTAGGATAAATTAAAACTGCATTCCTGCAAGTCATCTGAGAGTGTTCTAGAGGCAATCAAAAACCCACACTCAGAAACTCCTTTTTGGAGACTTGGTAAGCATGTTATCTTTTACCTATCAGGAATCACCTACTTCAGGATGTCTGCTAGACATCCTGTGTTTGCTCTGCTGCCAATTTATAGGTTAGAACAAAAGCCAGTAACCAGACACTTGGGACCACATAAAACTCCAGCAAAAAGCATCTTCAGCTGTGTTACAATCAGTTTAAAGATTATTTTATGGGTTTAAACAGAATTGTCCCACTTACAGTGATCCTAAGCCTTCTAAAAGTATTCTGTCTCAAGAAGAAACTCAAATGAACTCGTTTCCTCTATGGTGAAAGCTGCTAAAAGAAGCCAGCCCAGGCATGGAATCAGAATTTTTTGTTTGGAGAAGACAAAGATCATTGAGTCTAACTATTCTCTAATTCTATAGCAAGGCTGGTGCTAAATCATGTCCCCTCAGCACCACATCTCTGTGTCTTTTCAACACCTCCAGGGATGAGGATTCAACGTCCTCCATGGGGAGCCTGTTCCAGTGTTTGAGAACCCTTTCAGTGAAGATGTTTCTTCTGATATCCAACCTAAGCCTCCCCTGGTGCAACTTGAGGCTGCTCCCTCTTGATTTGTTACTAGGGAGAAGAAACCAACCACCCTCTCCTTTCAGGGAGCTGCAGAGAGCAATGAGGTCTCCCCTCAGCCTCCTCTTCTTCAGACTAAATAAGCCCAGTTCCCTCAGCTACTCCTCACCAGACCTGTTCTCCAGACCCTTCACCAGCTTTGCTGCCCTTCTTTGGACGTGCTCCAGAAACTCAATGTCCTTCTTGGAGTGAAGCACCCAAAACTGAACAGGGTACTCAAGGTGCGGCCTCACCAGTGCTGAGTACAGGGGGGCAATCACTCCCTGCTCCCGTTTGTCACACTGCTGCTGATGCAGGCCAGGGTGCTGTTGGCTGCCTTTTTTGCTATTTATTTCTAGGGCTACATTCCCCTAGCCAGTGTTTGTGCTAGAAAGCCATTTTCTCCAGTCTTAGGCTCACACGTGCAAGCAGTCACAGAATGACACTACAACAAAAAACACTCTGTGCAGCTTTGTCTGTTTTGACCACCTCAGTACACAAAGCACCACTTCTGTTCATGTTCTTACTCCTAATGCTCCAAAACAGAGAATGATGAGTTTGAGCAACTGTGCCCTGCACCTTGTTACAAGGTTCTACTTAAAATTAAATATTAATACTAAACTTCTCTGCTTATTGATCAAAATTGATATTTAGCTCCACTTTATTTGAAGCCTTGCCAGGAAGTGTAAGACTTCCCTCATTATGTATTTTAATTTTTTAAAATTACATTCCAAATTGAACAGAAAAAACTTCTCAAAGATTGTACTTTACATTCTAGGTTTTGACAAGAAATCATTAATATTAATTATATTTTTAAAATTATTAGCTCCAAAGCAAGGAACCTTAAATGACTGGGTTACCAGAAATATCTATCACAATATTAATAATTTAGAAAAATACGAGCTTGATCTTAAAAGACCTCTAAGTATCTACAGCACAATCCCTGCAAAGTTCTTGATTTATTTTTTTATATAGCTGTTCAGATGAAAAATAAAGCTAAAATGAGGAAATAATATTAAAAGCTAAGAATGTTATTTAAGGAATATATGATCTCAATTTTTTATATGCTGACTACACCTAACAATAAGGCAGTCAGTATCTTATATTGCTATAGGGGGGCAGGGATCACATTTGGCTTCTTGTTAAAACAAAAAGAATAATATTGGGAAAAAAAGCCTTCTTATGAACATCTTTATTGGTATAGTCATGACATGAGACATGCCACTGAGCTGTGTGCATGCACACACAGAGGGTACACAGGCTACACAGGAAAGGTGCAGTTGAGGCATGCATACACAACTGAAACTGCAATGTGGAGTGCTTCTGAAGTAAATTAAGTACCATTCTGTGGGGATGTAGGATATAGATGAGCATATAGCAAAAAAAATTATATATATAAAGAGAACAAATAATAATTCTCAATATCTGTAATGGGAACACCAGCCTTTGGCCTAGGAAATGGTGAAGTCCTTAAAAAGCACACCTGCCCCAGTCAGGCTGCAAGCACAAAAAACCTCTAAGGCCAGGTATTCCTTAATGTTAAAGACAAGGAAAAGCCTTCTTCCAAGGCTAAGACAAGACATTGTAAACTCAAAAGGGTTTTTTTCCATCATCATAATTAGTGCCCTGAAAAGAAAAAGAAAGAAAAAGAATGAAGAGATTTATTTAGCACAACTGCAAATGACTCACTTAACCTGCATATCCACCAGGATAGAGACGTTCTAGGCAGAGAACTCTAAATGCAGTTTCCATGAGAACAGAGTCACATCATGGTATTTTTAATGCCTTCTCTTAGGAAGTGATCTACATTTAAAAATATGGAAACCAGCATTAGAAGCTAAACCAAAGCTGAACTTAGGTTCATATCCCAGTGGAATACTTTTACACTATAATAAAATAAAGCCTGTCTATGATAGCACCATGAGGACAATATCCACTTTATTACTGATTGTGCTACATTCATCAAGTTCTGGAACAGTGCTTTACTCTTCCCAGTAAGAAGCAATACTAAAAAAAAAAAAAAAAAAAAAAAATTCAATTACTTAAACCCTATCCTACAAAACAAGCTCCCAAAAACATTCTGCCTAATACAATTCCAATATCCAGCAGGGAAAAGAACACCCACAGATGCTGAACTACACTACACTGAACCACAAGAGCCAAAGGTCAAATCTGAAGTAATTCCTGCTATGAACAGCAAAGCAATCCCAAATTAAACAGAAAAGCTCCTTTAGAGAAAATACTGGGTTTACTAGTCAGTGGTACTTGATACAAAGGAGGGAGTAACAGTGACAGTTAATGCCCATCCTGCTCTCTTCCCAGAGAGCAGCTTTTCACTTGACTAAAGAGCACCTGGCTGGGGGTTTTGTAAGCCTGTGTTCACCTGGGATATGTGAAGGTGTTTGTAACCATGTAACCCTATTTGTCTGCTCCTGACTCTGTTGATCACAGGGTTCCAGTCCGTATTGCATAAACTAATAGCCAGCTACTTACGTATGAGTAAGAATCAAGAAGGATTTTTTTCTGCTGTAGTAAGCCAGGATTTTTATAGTATTGACAGAACAGTACCAGAAATCTGAAGAGTAACTTTGAAAAACTCTCCTGAGTTCTGGTAGGTCAGATGAAAAATGACACATAGAAAGCCTATTCTGAATGCTATGGGCTAACCCTCAGAGTACAAAGAGAAGGCAGCAGGCCAAGGGCCTTCAAAAAAACAAAACAACAAAAAAAATCAGACAAAAAACACCCATGGGAAGAACACTGAGGTACTGTTAGTTTTGGACAGGGCACGCAAATACACTAGGCCCAGGAAGAGCACCAATCTTTAACATGATCCCCAACTGAGATATTTTGCTAAGCCCTCATTATAAATGAGGGGTAACAATCTCAAACTCAGCAGACAGTTTAGGGATGGGGGAATGAGTCTGTCTGAGATTTGGTTTGCTTTTATTTACCAACAGGTATTTAAAGCCCACCACTTCAAAGCCCATTTCAATGCTGTCCTTTAGCAGTAAGTTGAAGGCAAATAGCTTCCAATCAGGAAAAAAAATTCCTATACAAAAGGTTTTCTGTCTTGCAAGCAGAGCACAAAGGCAGAAGTAACACATTTTGAAGCACAGAGAAAAATGGGCATGCCTTGTCTGCTGCTTCTACTGGAAGAAGTCCAAAAAATGGCTTGGTATATAAAACGCAGGACTACAGAACCACAGCTAGTAGAAAATTACATGTGATCTTTAAGTCCAAACCAGTTATATTTCTAATAGATGCAAAGAGGAAGTATCAAATGAGTAAATTAATAGCAGAAATATAATAGTACTATGGGCAGTGGAAGTGCTCATTTAATAGCCATGGTGATCTTATTTTGAAAGCTGGACTCGATCATAAAGGTCTCTTCCAACTAAAACAATTCTATGATTCTATGATTTATTCTTACCTTCTTCTGCCTCATCCTCCTGGGATGATGTAGGCCCTCCTCCACTTGTTGGACTGACCAATTCTTCTTCTTTTGCAGACTCTCTTTGTAGGCTGACAACTTCGTAAATTGCATCCCCAGCACTTGTGTGGCTTTTTCCTTCAGACTAAAACAAAATATGCCTGTATTAGGTCTGCGCCACTGACAGATACAGCTCTAATGGCATGCCAAAACCAAACCCAAAACACATGCAAGCAAGTCTCCTATCAAGGCTAAACATGAGTTTGGGTAAGACTCCCTCAGATTCCTTTGCAATGGCACAGATAGACTGGCAGTAGCTGACAGCTCTATTTCTCTTTAAGGTTTTTCAGGTAGGAAAAATAAATAAATCTGATTATTTCCAAAGCTGCCTCTTAAGTACTGTTCAGAATTACGACCAAAAAAGCTTTCCAATCTAAACATATATAATATGGGGAGGTCAAAGAGAAACTGCAGCAAAAGAAAACAGGAGAAAACAAACAGGAAAAATATTGGAGTAACTGGCATCACAGAAACTGGAATCAAATGCCTGAAGAGGGGTCAGAAATTTAATGGTAGGAGTTTTTAGTAGGTAAAGACAAGGCTAAAAGAAAAAAACAAAACCTCATTTTTTTTTGAAAGCTGCAAATTGTGAAAAGCTCCTTGTAGTGTTTTACTCATTGAAAAAACAGAAAAATGTTCCTTCCAGTGAGTGTACTTTGTAACATACTGCTTTCAAAGGGGAAATGTAATGGCTGTACCTAGTTAAAGAATTTGTGTTTGCAGCCCAAGATCTGCTTATTGCTCACTTCTATATAGATGTGTGTGTCTGTGTGCACACAAGTTACAAAACACCACTACCTGTCAATCTTAACAGTTACACTAACTTGGAAATTCGAGTGTAGTATCTGCAACTATATATAGTTGAGGTTAGAATGTTTTCCTGAACGAAATTATTTCCACTGAAAAGTAGCTTATCTTCCCAATAGGCTTCTTCAGTTATTTGATAACTTCCAAGACAAATTACTTCAAAGGATGGGGAGCAGAAGGCAGCGTTTGATTTTCTTTTATTTCAAGCTAGAAAAGTTCAGTTTAATCTAAGTCCTCTATCTTCAATGGGCTTCCATACAAAAAAGAAGTTACTAACCTGTAATTTAAACACTGGATACAAATTTTCACAGAATCACAGAATGTTAGGGGTTGGAAGGGACCTCTGAAAATCATCGAGTCCAGCCCCTGCTAAAGCAGGGTCACCTAGGGCAGGTCACACAGGAACACATCCAGGTACGTCTTGGAAGTCTCCAGAGAAGGCAACTCCATAACCTCCATAACCTGCTCCAGTCCTCCATCCCCCCCACTGTAAAGAAGTGTCTCCTCATCTTAAGGTGGAACTTCCTGAGTTCTAGCTTGTACCCACTGTTCTTTGTCCTATCACTGGGCAGCACTGAAAAGTGCCTGGCACCTTCAACCTGACATCCCCCCTGAGATATTTATAGAAATTAGTAACATCCCCTTTTGGCCTTCTCCTCTCCAGACTAAACAGCCCCAGGTCTCTCAGCTTTTCTTCACAGGACAGATGTTCCAAGTCCTAAAATCATCCCGGCAGCTCTCTGTTGGACTCTCTCCAGTACATCCCTGCCTTTCTTGAATCGAGGTGCCCAAAACTGGACACAATATTGCAGATGTGGTCTCACCAGAGTAGAGGGAGAGGAGAACCTCCCTAGACCTGCTTGACACACTTTTCTTAATGCACTTCAGGATGTCATTGACCCTCTTGACCACAAGCACACACTACTGTCCCATAGGTAACCTACTGTCCGCTAGGACTCCAAGGTCTTTTCTCCATGGGGCTGCTTTCTAGCAGAAGAAGCCCTAGTTTGTACTGGTGCCTGATGTTATTTGTGCCCCGATGCAGGACTCTGTACATGTCCTTACTGAACTGTTCTTCAGCTCTCCAGCCTGTCCAGATCTCGCTGGAGAGCAGCACTGCCAGATGAGGCATCAGCCATCCTCCCCTCCCCCCCCCCCCCCCGATTCATACCATCAGCAAATTTGAATAATCCCCTCATCCAGGTTATTGATGACGATATTGAACAAAACTGGATCCAGTACTGATCCCTGGGGAACACTGCTGGCCAGAACAAAAGTCTGGTTTTACTCTGAGTTGCAGTTCTGGAGTCAATTACTACTCATTGATACAGAATGATTAATGTATTTGTAGAGAACTGTATAAAACTGCAAACTATTGTACTAAATGAGCCAGCCCAAAATGTTGTGCTATTTGGTTTTTGTGCATTTTGCCTAATCAATTAAAATAAGGTAATTTAAAAAACATATTAAAACCATCAAATTAACCATGAAAAAGGAAAAGAACACAATTAAGTCAGAGAATATTCAATTTGTTTAGAAAACAAAATTAAGATAAAGGTGGAAGGCTCCAGGACACCTTCACTGGAGATGCACATGCACTGCTGACTAGCACTTGCAGTTTCTACAAACCAGTGAAATTCTGCAGCTTAAGTCAGGACTGCCTGGAGTAACACAATATAAATTACTGTATCCTGAGAAAACTTTCCTATTGTATTTTAGGTTAGTCATTCAGATCTTCCTTTAAACCTGACATTCCCTGGAAGCAGTGGCTCCAGTGATCAGCCAGTTGTGCTGACTGAACTTCTCCTGAAGTCACCTTAGTGACTTTTGGGGTGTAGACTTAAATACACTGCACTTTGTCACATTCAGGGGGATGACATTAGTGGCACTGTTCCTGTTTTAATTCTCACAGAGCATCATTATCAAGCCTTGGTTAACGCAATCAAAGATTGATGACACCAATATTAGTAACCATTACTTATATTTTTGAGGGAGGAAAACATGAGGTACTATGGATTTTGTTGTATGCTACAAAAAGCACTAACCTTCAACTCCCTGCACATGGTCTGGTCAACTGCAAGACTCAGCTCCAGAAGGTGTAAATAACTGGGTTATTTGTTGCTTCTGAAGTACTGATTTTCTGTCTATATGAATCCACCTTTACAAGGACAGTATTCTCAGATGAAAATGTGCGTAAGTAAGCGGTAGGTCGGTAGACAGCCAGACAAAACAATCTTAAACCACACAGTAACCTGCATTCAGGCCATTCCTCATACCCAACTGCATCTCAACAACCTTGGTTCAGACCATTAGAACTATTTGTAATCCTTTCTCAGAGGAGTTCTGATTTTTCTCTGACAGTACAGACAAGCCCCATTTACCTTTTGCAGGAAAATGCCATTTCACTACATGCTTCCCTTTGGAACATCACTAACGGATGCTTCCTTACTGGAATGGGCGTCCTGCTGAGATAGCCCAAGTCTGAAGTCTCCTGCCAAGGTCTCTGCATGCTAGAACTTAGAACTGGGCAGACCGCATGCATTAATTTGTCACCCACAGTCAAACACTCCACATTTGCACAAGGACTGATAGTATTTCTGCCATGATTTTACATTAGCAGGAAGTTGTATCACAGGATTCTTCACTTCTTGACCCAGAAGGTTATGGAGCACTGGAACCGGCTGCCCAGAGAGGTTGTAGAGTCTCCTTCTCTGGAAAGATTCCAAACCTGCCTGGACATTGTGATCCTGGGCAAGCTGCTGTGGGTGACCCTGCTTTAGCAGAAAGCTTGGATTAGACAATCTCCAGAAGTCCCTTCCAACCCTCACTATGTTGGGATTTTGTGATTCATTGTCCTGTGCAGAGAAGCCATTTATCTTTGGAGCTGAGACCTTTTACACTAATGTACTGCTACATTTCCTAGAATGAACTTCTGCTCAACTGCTTTCCCAAGGAGTCCACAAATGGCTGATCCCAGTGCCATCTGCAGTGTTATTTTCCAAGGAATAAGAGTGCCCTGAGGTACAGTGTCTTTGGGAGGTATTGGCAGGAACAGCTATTGCAGTGCAAACTGTCCAGCTGATAATTGGCGAAATAGAGACTTGTTACAGGTCAGCTAGAGAGATCCTGTCACTCATAACCCAGACCTAATCGTGTTGAGAGATGGCAAAGATCAAAAGCATTTCTTTCCCAAAAGCGTGAAGAGCTTCTCTAAACTGCAGAGCAGAAAGAAATGGATCTGTTTTCTCAGGAATAGAGTCGTGTATGTTTGTCACATTATAAGGGGTGCAAAGGGAAAAAAGAAAGCATCCATACTCCTCAGTTAAAAATGGTACAGCTGTAGGTAACTTCAAAGGAAAGCTTCACTGATTATAGATAAGTATCAGCCAGCTGAGAATGTAACATTTTCAAATGGGTTTTCTTGAAATTTAAAATGTAGATAACCTCCACATTTGCAGATGAACAGTTGGTTTGTCGCAGATTTTCTTACATCCTAAAATTGCTGTGTTAATCTCTAGCAGAATACAGAAACAGCGTTGCATGAGATTTATTTACTCTCTAAGTGTTAAACACAGCAGCACTTTGCCACATAATATCCACAGAGCTCGGGTTTTTTTCAGACCTATTACTGTACCCCACAGAAAGATGGCATCTCAGATATTCACAAAAGGCTCAGAAAAATGAAATTACTGTTCTTTGGTTTCATTAGTCAAAGATGATGGGGCACTACTCCAATGCAAATGGTACAGTTAGTGTCTCTGCTGCTCGCTTTTTGAATCAATACCACAATGCAACTCTTGGAGAAGGCTGGTCCACAGCTGCTGCAGGAGGATGCAGTTGTGCATCACCCTATCATGGTAACAGGCAGACATAGACACTCTGTGTACCTCATCCAGTGCCCAAAAGATAACCCAACAGACAACTATTAAACAAACATTTACAGATGAGATGGACTGGATCCAGAGGAGGGCCATGAGGATAATCAGAGGGCTGGAGCACCTTCCCTATGGGGACAGGCTGAGAGAGTTGGGGCTGTTCAGTCTGGAGAACAGAAGCCTCCAGGGAGGCCTTAGAGCAGCCTGCCAGTAGCTGAAGAGGGCCTACAAGAAAGCTGGCGAGGGACTTCTTGTAAGGGCTTGTAGTGATAGGATGAGAGGGAATGAATTTAAGCTGGAAGAGGGGAGATGTAGACTGGACATCAGAAAGAAATTCTTTACAGTGAGGGTGATGAGACACTGGAACAAGTTGCGCAAGGAGATTGTGGATGTCCCCTCCCTGGAGGTGTTCAAGGCCAGGCTGGATGAGGCCTTGAGTAATGTGGTATAGTGAGAGGTGTCCCTGTCCATGGCAGGGAGTTGGAACTAGATGATCTTTAAGGTCCCTTCCAACCCAAACCATTCTATGAATCTAGCATGGATCATCTCTCAGTGATTGAGAAAAAATAAATGCACATTAATCTCACAAGCACAGGACTGAGAAAGCTGACACGAAGGGAATACACAACTATGCATTAAGCCTCATCTTTCCTCTCTCTTGTAAAATCAAGCAGTGTTTATACAACTTGACTTAAAAGCCAGTCTCCAAGGGACTGCCAAAGAAATGCTTCAGAGAAAGGAATTTGCTAAAAATGGTTATTTTCTTGCTGCTATTTGAACATTTCATACCATTACAGGCCCCAGTAAGAAATCAGAAAACCAATGCTAACAATAAATTACTGCAATAATGCCCTTGGCTTCATATCCCATAAAGCCTTGAGACAGTGAAGGACAAGAATGCAGTTCATTTTATAACCCCATCTCCATGCAGCAGAGCTTAGTTTTCCAGACAATCATCTTCCAACTTCCCTTTCTGAAACCAGGGAGAAACCTATGTTCTCAGAGACTTCGAAAAGATAATGGTAACACCCTAACTCTTAAATCTCTGCTTTAGGCTCTTTTGTCTTTAAAGGATGATATTCTTACCTACCTTCACATTTTGAATCTCAGGAGGCAGGATTTCCCTGTGTTATATATTAGATAATTTACAGTAAACTGGTGAAGAGACATTTCTCAATTTCACCAGTCAAATTTTGGACTTGCTGTAGGAGTCCACACACAGGTCAGATGGTATGAAATTACAGAGCGCACAACAAGCCCACAATGACTTATGAGTAGGTATAATCCAGTTTACAAAGGCACTGAACATTTATATGCAACTTAACCATTATGCACTTTAGCACCTGAGAATAAAAGAGTTCAAAGAAACAACACCTGAGGTACAGATGCCACCTAACTTTTATAAAGGTCTGACACAACCAAATGCTCTCAGCATCGGCTTCTCTTTAAAAAGCAAAGGTGCATTACCTGCTTTAGCTTCATGTAAAAAGTTTCCGAGAAGGTTTTTCTGCTGAAGTACCAGAAGCGTTCGTTGGCAGGATACACGCGCACCAGGGTCTCCAGCAGGAACCGGACTGGCTCCACCACCTCAGTGACCACCATATCCACTGCCACAGTCATGAACACACGCTTATCTAAACACAGCAACAGGCCATGCACAGCTGCGTCAGTCAAAGCTCAAATCTCTCTCAACAGTAAGTGACACAAGTGAACTGTTGTTCAAATTAAAAACCCTTTCTATATCATAGAATCACAGAATGGTTTGGGTTGGAAAGGCCCTTGAAGATCATCTAGTTTCAACCCCCCAGCCATAGTAGGGACACCTCCTACCAGACCAGGTTGACCCTGCCCATGGCAGGTGGTTGGAACTAGGTATCTTCAAGGTCCCTTCCGACTCAAACTATTCTATGCTTCTCTGATGACTCCTGGAACATAATAGCACATGTACTCACACACGCACTATGATTCCGAGGAGAAAATACGTGAACCAAATCCACATCAGGTGAAACAATTTACAAATGAGATTAAATTACCTTTAGGGGTTTCCTCATTAAGTACCAGAAACATGGGTGCATTAGGATTCCACATTCCAGTAATTACATAAGCCTTCCCATCAGAACTCTTTCCCATGGATTCCTAAAAACATAAGCATAAAGGATTCTATTACAGTCATGGTTTGAGATGAAATATATTGAGCAGAGAGAGGGGAAGAAGTTCCAGGAACTTCAGAGTAAGATTATGTTCACTTTAGAAAACACAATCTAAATAAAGAACATGAAATAATGGATTGAGAAATGTTGTAGGGAAACAGGAGATAAAGAAGAAACATTAGGAGAGGAGAAACATACAAGAAACTGAAGACAGGTTAATTTATCTTTTTTTTTTTAATGCTAATTATGCTTATGTCTGCCTCTCTACTTTCTGAGTAGCTGAGATTGTTATGAGGAGAGGATGAGTTACAAGAAACTGCATAAAATTGAACTAGCCCAGGTACAGATAGAAATGATCCAGAAAAAAATAAAACAAAACTTAACAGAGTAAGACCTTAACAACTCCAACCCAAAGGTCAACCCAATTTTTTCCAATCTGTAATTATTTCTCTGCCAGATTTTTCCCAGAGTGGCTCAGTCATGGACCACAGCAACTTGAGATTTAAAAGGGACATATTTCAGAATAATATGCAGATAAAGTAAAACAGCCACACATGATAAAGTCCATACTAACAGTAATGGCTTTTTAGCTGGTTAAAATAATCTTAGGCTATACATCTGTTACTTCAACAAGTATTTCTTACAGACCTACTAGGAATAACCAGAGTACAAGACCTGCACGTATGAGCTCTCTCTAGCATCAGGCAAATCTCTGCTGCCTGAGACTTTCTGGGACAAGTCCATAGCGAAGCCTCCTTATAGATGAACGGAAACTGGTATTCCTACTCCACAATCCAAATCTGCAGTTAAATGCACTTGGAATGCAAATGTAAACAGAATTATAGGTGGACTAAGCTCAGGAATTCAAATATACAGTCCATACAGCAAAAAGATGTGCCATGGATTTATAGAAGCCAATTTATTATACTATAATTTATTAATTTTTATAATCAAATTATAAAAATGGAAAATCAAAACTCATGTCAGCAAATAAAACCCGTAAAAATGAGCTAGTAAATATAAACAGGGAAATAAGAGTCTGACAAGAGAAATAATAACTAAATAATAACCAATAATAACTTGAATACTTGTAACTAGGATCACCAACTTGAGTAAAGAAATGCAAAATGTGGTAACTATATAGCCACAAAATGTCTCATTGGTTTAACTCAACCACTTCTTGACTTTAAAAATGTTTTTATACATATCCACAGTATGAAAGTAAATTGCTATTATCACAGAAAGCATCAGATTATTTTATGGCTCTCACAGAAGCAACCCTAAGAAATGAAGGCTGTGAAAGACAAGTGAAAACTCCAAATTTTGAGCTAAAATTTAAACTAAACTGAAGCAAACAAAGCAGAGTTTTCAATGCCACTTTGCCAATGCTCAAATATAAAACCACTTATTTACTCTAAATTTTTAAGCAACACAGAAAGCTCAGCTACATGTAACAACCAGCTGTCAGCTGGCCTTGCTTCACCAAGGGAACAAAAACCAAATGCCACAGGTTCTGACATTAATTGAAATGTTCTGTCCTTTGCATGTAACAAGTTTCACGTTTGAAGATATAAACCCCAGGATTTAAGAAACAAAACCCAAACAGATGAGAGGTTTGTTTGCTGTGATTTGTTTTTTTAACGGCACTTCTATCTTCCTATACAGGTTATTTGAGTTAAGTATTACCATGTCTAGTAAATGCATGTCACTGTTCTTCACATTTCTTCCAGGGCTCAGAAGCATCCCAAAGCATCTGTAAAGTTAATTGGGGGGATAGGGAGGGGGGAAGAAAATAAAAGAAAGAAAGAGAAAGAGAAAAAAAAAAAAGGAAAGAAAAAATATATTAGCTTTTCAAAATACAAAATTATTTTCTTGAACCCAATGGCACAGCCACCCACTGCTTCTAATTTAAAGAAAACCTTTCTTCTCGTCTTTTTTGTTACTGCAACAACTGTTGCAGTACTGCAACTACTGTACAGCAACACTCAGGAGAGATCACAATATATATTATAGAAATGACAATGAAATTCTTTTCCAGAATGAAGATGACATAAATGTATGTCTGACCTGTGAACAATTAATTATTCCTAAAATCAACCTGGAATACTAAGTTTGAAGATATCAACAATTTCTATACTTCAGTGATGAGATTGGCAAGAAGAAATTCACTCTCCCCAGATCATTTTAAAAATTGCTTTCATACAATCATATGAAAAGCTACTAATTTACCCATTTTATCACCCATAATGTCCCTGATGTAAAACATCAAAGGTCCTTAAAACCCACAAATTTTTAAAACCGAACTTCTGTATTATACAGAGCCTTGATTTCCTGAATTCCCATCCAATCATCTAACAAGAAAATGTTCTCAAGATTTTCAATAGTAAAATAATAATAATATTTAATTCTTAAAACATTCAGACTTTTGAACTTTCTAGATATTGAAGGCATAAATCCAAGTCTGAGGTTTCTGCAAATCACCTTTATCTTGTTTCTGCAAATCACCTTTATCTTACTCTCCTTTGAATATACTCTATTATGAATACAAAAATTCACAGATTCATATAATGGTTTGGGTTGGAAGGGACCTGAAAGATCATCTAGTTCCAACCCCTTCTGCCATGAGCAGGGACACCTTCCACTAGGCCAGGTTGTTCAAGGTCTCATCCAACCTGATCTTGAACACCTCCAGTGAGGGGTGATCCACAGCCTCCCTGGGTGACCTGTTCCAGGGTCTCACCATCCTCTCTATAAAGAATTTCTTCTAGTCTAAATCTCCTCTCCTTATGCTTAAAACCATTCACTCTTGTCCTAGCACTACAAGCCTTTGTAGAAGTAAATAAAAATGCAAAATGTAAACCCAAAATAAGGACAGACCTTAAAACAAGGAAGCAAAAAATAACTTGAAATCAATTGTATCATGAAATACTATGGAAAGTTTGTATTGTATTTCAGAGGGGTTTGCTTTGAGAACTTTTCTTCTGTACAGTTCAATTCTTTAATCATCAACCATACCACTTTTGTGACTGAACAATATCAACTGGAAGCAATCTCCACAAGCAATATGACCCAAACCTCTACCCAAAAGAGGACCAACCTCACTCAGGCTGCTTAGGACATTGACAAGTCAAGTTCTATCCATCTCTGAGGACACAGAATGAATAATCTCTTTTGGCAGCCTGCTCCAATTGACAAATCCCTCTGTATTGGAAATAACTGACCTCAACTCAGGAATTCCCAGGGAAGTAACTTCATAGAATGAGAGAATGGTTTGGGTTAGAAGGGACCTTAAACATCATCTAGTTCCAACTCCCCTGCCATGAGCAAGGACATCTCCTTACTAGACCAGGTTGCTCAAGGCCCCATCCTACATGGCTTGGAACACTTCCAGGCTTGGAGCCTCCACAGCTTCCTTGGGCAACCTGTTCCAGTACCTCACCACCTTTGAAGTTGTATCCACTGTCTGTAATCCTACCTCTCTACACCTACAAAAAGAGTCTGGCTCCATCTCCTCTGTATCCTTCCACTAGATATTTGAACGCACCAGGAAGAGCCCCCCCATTCCCATCATCTCCAAGTCTGAACAAAAGCACTCCTGCCATCTGGGCAACACATTTGGCCAAATGAAAATTTAGGGGTTTAAGCAAACAAATTTGAAGGGGATTATCTGAATATTCCTAGGTTAGCAATGAAGATAGAATCATTTCATAGTTCTCCAGCAAGCACATCATATCATGAATTGCAATATAGTAACAAGCATCATTTCCATAGTGTTATTAACTGTGAAAGTCTTAAGACAAGCAATTACTACACCATCTAGTAAGTTTGCCCCTTTTCCACTTAAATATATGATTTTCATTTTCCACCTCATTAAATCTAAACAGTAACTTATACCCACAATTGTATTTTTCTTTCTCCATTCTCCTTCACTATTCAAATCAAAGTGGTAAATAAAACAGAAGACAACAATTTTGATTTATCTAGAAAGCACAGTGCAGGGCCATGTGAAGCAACCAAGGCAGGTGGGATGCTAGGACTTATATTTGACCACACAAGCAAGCTTCTCTGTGAGACTAGGCAGAACATTACAGTACTTTCTGTTCCTGGGGTAGAAAAAGCTCTGAGAGGGCTACAGTTTATAGGAATAGGGGAAGTCACAAGCTTCTTGGTACAGCTGCTAAAGAAAACTGTAAGGCTAAGATTCAGAGGCAGGCAAAATATTTATACTTTTCAAAGGCTCACAGGTCCCAGCTCTTGCTGTGCCATTTCTCTGATGTACACAAGTTCTGATGTCTGACAGCCAAAAATTTTGGGAATTGCACTTCCAAAAGAGTGGGAGTCAGGAAAGACAGGTAACCCCCTGCCTCTCACAGAAGCAGTTATTTGTAGTGACTGGCAGCATTCTGCTACTAAAGTGTGTCAGGGCTTCTGTTCCCACTGAGTTGAAATAGTCAAACGAGTTCAAATGAATTCAGGACCCTCATTTGCAGAGGAGGTGGATTTTACACAAACACCTCTCAACACATTCAGCCTCCAATTTGAGGAAGCTGAACCATACACCCAGGATTCAAAACAACCTGCACAGACTGTGGGCCTCAGTCTTGTCTTTCTGACAGGTTGGGTTTTCTGCACTTAACAGCTGGTTACCAAGTAGCTATGTGCAGGTGCACTACTATGTTTAAACTCAATTAGTTTCTAGACCTACAAAAAAAGAACTGAAATTACTCTTCACTAATTCATACCTGCAGTTTATATAAATGCAAATGCTACCCACAGACAAGGCTGATGGCATTAACATGCTAACATGATCTTTAAGAGTTTCCAGTACTACTAAGCAACCAACTATATTCTGTTCATCAGTTCTAAGGTCTTTTTAACCAAAGCTATACCTACATCACTTGGTATTAACTCTCTTTTATGATGGTAGGATATTTAATCACTGTACTGAGAGCCAGTCCTCTCATTTCTCAGAACAAAAGGCTATTTCACTCTTCAGAACAACTTTTTATTGCTTTCAATCATTAACCAGAATTTGCTTCTGTAATCCTGTTAATAACTGAGATTTGGTACCCCACATTGTGGGACTAACTCTGTGTAGTGCCACACAGGACTCAAACCTAGGAGACAAGAATGAACATAATTTCTTTACTTGCTTGGACCTAGATAAAAGCAGGCAAAACCCAGGTCAAACAGGCCATAAAGGCAGGAAAGGACAAGGAAACTCAGCTGAGTAACCTACTCCACTCCATCAGCCAAATCTAGTCAGATCTGAAGACCAGGAGGTGATGAGTTTCTCCCAGTGATACCAGGTTTACTTTTGTGGGATCATGAAAAAAGATTCTTGAGCTCAAGACCAGAGAGCAGTTTTCTTTAGCAATGACATTTGTTCACGTGATAATTTCCACTTAGAAATACTTCTGAAGACACATTAAATTACTTTGAAGCTCACTGTCTGATGTAACCTGAATTGATCTTTTACACAGGTTATGAATTTTAATATCATGCAGGTAACTACATGGAATGACTAACAAGCCTGTGTACAGCATGTCAGTTAATAACTTTTTATAAGCAAAGCTTGTGGTGATAAAAATAACATCCGAATTGAACACCCTAAACAACAAAATAGAAGCTAATTTCTAAGGCAGGTAGCTTTACTTCGGCTGGGGTGGGGGAACAACAATCAAATGCTATTCAGAAAGGCTTTAAAATTTTCATCATTTGTTAAATGAATTCTGAAGCCAAAAGCATTTGAGTTAAAAGTGCATTGAAAATAGATTTTTTTTTTTAAGCCAATGAGCAGCAAAAGCACCATTTTACCACACAAAAGAAGGATGATAAAAATTTCTGCTCTATCTTCCCTCTCTAAAACATTAGTCTCATTTCTGAAATAAGAGCTTGGAAGCAAGTCAAGAGATCAATCTGAAGGTCTGGGAGGATTGTGGGATCTTCTGCTTGACTTTCCTGTTACCCTGAATTCCCTTTTCACTAAAATTCCTCCTGTCGCTACTCTTTTGCTAAGATCGCCATCTGGTGGCTTTCCTATTTTCAATTAATACACCACCACCATTACTGTAGCGGCAAGAGGCTGCTGTTAATTAATACATCAACTAATGGTTATTCTTCACATGCACAGGCCACTTCTTGTGCAAATGCTTTGTTCAAAAACTCAGATTAGGCAGTCCAAAAGGGATTCCCTTCATGTAATTCCCAGGAAATACAACATGAGTCATCAACCATTCCTGAGCTCTTTGCCATCACTTGAAGAGGAACATTAGGATCCTGTCGTAACAAGACCACAATGAACCCTATTCATCTTGAAGACTCCACCAAAAGCTTGCTGCTTCTAACCAGCAGGCTGAGTCCAAACCCAGTGCTCCAGTACAGGATTAAACAGATTAGTATGCTCCAAGGCTTAACATGGTTCACACAACCCAACTAGGTAACTGTTCCTAAACAAAGAGATGCTGGTAATGCAGGATTACAACAAATCCATTTTTTGCACTACTTAAAAACAACAGAAAGAAAAAGCAAAAGAATTTGACTGTCATAAGCATCCTAACATCACATTCAAAAGACAAAAAAACAAGAACATTTTGGTCTTAAAGGCTGATACTTTAAAAGGAACTTAAAATTGTAGTACTGCACACTTAGAAATAAATTTTATTGTGTAATATTTCCTGTGTCACTGTTGTGTTTTTTTTCTGTTCCATAACATGCAGGGCAAGAAAAGTGCATTACTATCCTCTCTTATTTTTGTAAGAATCTTACCTTTCAATGGCCAATTCTTTGTTTGAGAGCTGCTGAACTGTAATCACCACCTTCTTCTCTATTCCCTGTTTAAGCTTGAAATACAATTTATCTCTATCTTTTGGCACAGGGCTGAAAGAATAAACAAATAAGTTTCTTAAGCACAGGTACAGAACATGAACTGTTAAATACAGAGAAGAGAGCAGCAGCCCATTTAAACTGTTAATGGCTCAGCTCCTCTGAGAGATCTTCTCTTCCTTTATTCACAAGTTAGTAAACTGGCACTGAAGAAAAACAGACTGTAGGCTCACACTTAGTATGCTGCCTGTCCGAGGAATTGATCAGTCAAACATGTCCAGAATTGCACAGAGTATTTAGGAGATTAAAATAACAGAACATGTACTATATACTGGCTAATGTGAAAAATAAATAGGATATTTTCAGAGAATTAACTCTTACTATCAACTCTCTCTCATTCGAAAAAATCTTGAATTATCTGTTAGGCAAAGAATACTTTGCTCTCCTGTCCCCTGTAATTCTTACACTTTCTAAATCATCAATAGATTTAGAATTCCTTAGCTTATTTAAGAAAGGAGAGACTATTAGACTGTATTTACTCAAGAAAATTGGTTTATCAGAGTTGCCACTATCTTTTCCATTTACACAGGCCTACCTTGAGCATACCTTTCAGAAGTCATATATGCAAAATAAACTAACTTGAAAAAACCATTGTGATTTTTAATCTTTTTACAGAAAGTATACAGAGAAGAAAATGGTGAAAGCAAAGCACAGCTTCATTTTATGACAAGTCTCCTTATGAAAAGAGACCAAATCAGTTTTACTGCAAGACAACAGCTGTGCATTCTGCAAGTAGCCAGACGCTTCTTTCATAGAATGGATTAGGTTGGAAAGGACTTTAGAGATCAGCTACTCCAACCTCCCTTGTTGCTTGGCTCTGAACACCTCCAGGTGCTCCTTCAAAGAGTTTCTACTTTCCATTCAGATTACCTAAAGTTTCCTTTTCCATCATCTTCTTTGACTTCTAAGGAAACACTGAAAGTGTACACATCACTATCTGGAGTAGGAAGAACAAAGTCCTTAACATGCTCAGATGCCTGTTTGGAAGATCGCTTGAATGCCGTTGAGAAGCTGTATAAAATTCGGCTGACCTGCAGAGAAGCAGAAGAATTCATGGTTTTATCTGAAACAGAACACTGTGTACTGCCATGTATCTCCTACCGAGACAGACTACATTTCAGTATCTGAAGGGGACCCACAGGAAGGCTGGGGAAGGACTGTTCAGAAGAGCTTGTAGTGATAGGATGAGGAGCAATGGTTTGAAACTGGAGTAGAGGAGATTTAGGTCAGACACTAGGAGGAAGTTCTTTACAATGAGAGTGGTAAAATACTGGAGCAGGTTGCCAGGGATGTGATTGGAGGTGTCCTTGCTGACTGCTGGGGGGTTGGACAAGGGTTCCCTCCAAACTGATGCAATCTGTGAATGTGGGTTTGAAGGTCATCAAATTGCTGTCACTTTGCCTCTCATACTGAACACAAAGCATGCCTGATTTAAGACAAAACATTCCAACAGGACAAGCAAAGGCAGTACCAGCATGTCCTGTTCCCACTCATGTCACGTTCTCTGCTCATGTAATGCCTACCAAGTTATTCTATACGACAAGATGAAGAATGCAGCTCATTAGCAAACTGGAATAATGCATTTTTCAGGTTGTGCATTTAACAGCTTGCAGACTGCTTTTGCAGATGACAAAACCCAAGATTTCCTCTTTTTCAGCCTCTGTTTTTCCACCCTAGGAAACCCTTTTCTCCCAAAGTACCACATAATTCTTCCTAAAATATCTACGGCAGAGCACTGCAAAATTTTTCTGTAGTTCATGAGGCCTACGCTGCAACTTTAGTCTGAAACCTACCTAAATGAGGCCTGAAAAAAAAACAGAGTATTTGTCTTAAACTTAGGCTCTCTACATCTTCCCATTAAAGTGTGCTCGGTAATTTTTTCTAAATACTAAAAGAAAAATTATATTAGTATTCCCAAATCCACGTTCTCTGAAACTCATTATATACATGTTCAGAGACTTTTTTCAAGGCACTACATATGATTTCCACTTCTGCAATAATTTCTTGAAACATCCCATGTAGTCTTTTTACTAGTCCCTGTACAAGATCTAATACTTACTGCCTCTTTAATCTCACAGGAGAACACATGGATCTGGAACTCTTCTGTTCCACAGCTGCTTTCAGTAAATGCAAAACAGTCGCTCTCTGAAGTCCCATTTTGTCCACGCACACAAAACAACACCTTGTAGATTGGGAAAGAGGCTATCTCTATGTTGTTTGATTGATTGATTATTCTGTCAAGGAAAGGAAGAGGGATGATCAAAGAAAGAGGTCAGTAAAACAAGCAGATCTACCTAAAAAGCTATTCTGCAATCAGATAAATATCTAATCTCTCATTACTATTACATTCAAGTACAGGAGATGGGCAGCAGGAGCAGGCATATCAGGCTTTCCAAATGTAAGATGTAAATGTTTCTGGTTGCAGCATTGGCTTAATTCCTTTAATACTCCATAATATAGACAAATATAGTGGCTCTATACCATGCAATGGCAACGACCAGCATTGATCTCAAATCATTCATGAAAAACCAAGAGCAAAAACATAGAAGCCACAGCAATCATGAAAATGTGGCTTACACAGAAAGAACAACAAAGAAAATTCAACATTCTAAAAGAATTTAAATCTGTTTAAGAAACCATTAAGACACTATTATTTCCTCAGAATCTACAGGACTATTTAGCTTAGCAGATGTTTGCTGCTGCCATGTTCAGCTGACTGTTAATCACAGATCTAACAGTGCATACACAATTTTAAACTCCTCAAACTCATAACTCAGAGTAACTTTAAAGACAACAGGGATGGTGGTCTCAGAATGGACTAAGAGACACTGAGTTTTAAAGACTACTTAATAGAGCTACACAGTTCTCCTCTGTCTTTGTGATACTTGTGCCTAGAGGTGAATAAATACCTGGTTACAGGGAATGGAATCCCAAGTCTATACCAATAACACTAAAAGAATAATCTTCTAAAGTGGGGGAATGCCTAGAGAGGACTCAGCACTGTAATATTGATGGGACACGTTAAATGGAACTCCACATGGGCAGGAATGGAAACACTCCTCAAAGATGACGCTGGTGTCACTTTGGAGTGTGCATCACTTTCAGGGAGTGTATTCTGTCATACATTAATTCACCTTTACATCTTAATGATGTCCTCTGCAATTAAAGATCAAAGGGACCTAGAGCTTCACTTGCAAAACAACATTCTTGAATGACCACCGCAGTGAAAAAATAGCTACAGCATACCTAACATCTCCTATCTACCTGACAATTGCCATCACAGAATTATGCAGTGTAGTTTCCTAATTTAAATCAAATCTTGCCATAACCTCAAATGAAATCTTAAACTGGGTTCAAAGAGCAAAACAAAAGAAATTTAATCTATATACTTGAAGAGCTTCCTCTGCAAGATGACAGCCAATACATAAGTGGAATACAGGAAAGAAATCTAGCCATATCCTTCAGACTTGCATTTAGTACAGCAATGTCTAGAAATAAAGACTAGATCAAGTCCTCAACATATATGGAGGTGTCTAAACCAGAAATATCTTCAGCTAACCCACATCCTGCAGGACCACCACTGTCTCAGTATATTTTCCTTGAAGACAATTACAGACAGGTTTGCAGAAAACAGGCATTATCAGCTCTGCCTTTCCAGTGTATCTCTTAGCATCATATTTGAAAGGATGCAGGTAGAAAGAAATGCTTTTGTTGACACTGTATGGTGAAGGGGTAAAAACAACCATGTACTGCCTGGTCAACTTGAATGTGCCATTTATTGCTTCAGAGGAAATTCTCAAAAATAACTGTCCCCAAGCACAAACTTTGAGCTTAAATTCAGCAATTCTACCTCCCTGTGCAAGTTAATGAAGTCAAAATCCACCTTTTATGTGTCTGCAAGTAGCCAAAAAACATTTGTATGTACCTTACAGAGCCTTCTGGAATGTTTGGAACATAAAGTGTTACAGGTAAAGGGGCTTGACTTGAGGATCTCAGGTTTGCCATAGCATGTAGAGCTTCCAGTTCATTTCGAGGGGCAGACACCTTGGTGAAACCTAAGTAAGTCAGTTTGTTGAACAACACACTGTCCTCTTCCAGGGGCTCCTGGGGAGAAGATGGTTGTGGAGCAGAGATTTCTGAAAAGCAACAAACCATTTGTTTAGCCTTTCATTGTTACATCTCGTTCTCTCAGTGAGTTCCAGAACAACATCTCCCACTATTTCTGAGAATGGACATGGGAAATCAAAGTCCAGCTCAGCTTAATTTTAAGTCTGGCATAGCGACAAATTCTCTACTGACTCTTAAGCAGTGCTAGAACACATTTTTTCCTTAAGTTTCATTTCCCAGGAACTCATTTCTTCAATTTGCTTATACCTCCTCCTAGTTCCTACTCATCATTTTGCATGACGATGCCTCTAATGCACTTCTGTCCGATTCTCTGGAGCTTCTGCAGAATTATTGAATGTGGTCCAAATTCCTGGGATAGCTCTGTTAACTGCATGAAACCAACAGGGAGCTGGAGAAAAGAAAAAGGGTATCTCTCTGATACCCAGCAGAAGAGTTCTTTTTCTACTATCACAGTACTATGAACATGAACCTGGAGGGAGCTTTAGGGAACTGTGCTGCTATTGCTGTTCTCTGGCAGGTTTTTTTTGAAGTGTTTTGACATTTGAGAAACAAGAGCAGAGGTGGAACAAAAATTCATTAAGTATGGAATCAGAGTAATCCAGTTTGAATAAGACCTCTGCAGGTCATCTCGCTTTAACTCCTGCTCAAAGACAGATCAGGTTAGATTAGGGCTGGTTTCAGAACCGGATCAGGCCACTCAGGGCCCTGTCCATCTGATTTTAGTATCCTCAAAGATCAAGAGCCACAGAATGTTAGGTGTTGGAAGGGACCACAAAAGATCATCCAAGTCCAATGCCCCTGCCAAAGCAGGATCACCTAGGGCAGGCCACACAGGAACACATCCAGGCAGGTTTTGAATGCCTCCAGAGAAGCAGATTCCACAACCTCTCTGGGCAGCCTGCTCCAGTATTTTGTCATCCTCAGTGGAAGTTTTTCCTTATGTTCACATGGACCCTCCTCTGCTCCAGCTTGCACCCATTGCCCCTTGTCCTATCATTGGACATCACTGAGCAGAGCCTGGCTCCATCCTCCCAGCACTCACCCTTCACATCTTTATAAACATGAGTGAGGTCACCCCTCAGTCTCCTCTTTTCCAGGCTAAAGAGACCGAGCTCCCGCAGCATTTCCTCATAGGGGAGATATTCTATTCCCTTCAGCATTTTTATGGCTCAGTGCTGGACCTCTCTAAGCAAACCTCTCTAAGCAACCTGCCCTGTTATTTCTATTTCTTATTACTATAGCTAAATATTTCCATAATACTTCAATTATAAAGGCTGCAAAATTGAATTATTCCTACTTAGAGGGAACGTACCTACACATATTTCTTTGTTCATTCAAGCTAAGGGTTGTGTTCTGTTTGAAGCACATCAAACAGGGAGCCAGCAAGGTACGTTTCTCAAAAATACAGCATTCAAGTAATTAAGAGAAGGCTCTTTTCATTTTGTCTAAACTGTCTAGCTTATTCCACCAAAAAAGTTTGGGTTTTTTTACTTCCCAAACAGATGGCTATGGGAATGATCCGATGCAATGCCATAGAAGTGCTCTGCATACTATTGAGGGAAAAAGAATTCCAACTCAAGGCCCACAGGGATGGCCAAAGCTTTATATTCCTAACACCACACACACACACATATATATACATAAAAAAACCTAAAGCTGCAATGTATTTTATATAAAATATAGACAATCTAGTTTACACAAAAAGTTTTCAGCCTTCCCTTTTACAGCAAAGCTTCAAATACCAGAAGTACCACAATCCTTCCTAGCAAATATAAATATAAAGCTGTCCTTACTGATGCCTGGTGACAGAAGCAGAGCTGAGAAATTCATCAGTTTGCTCAGGGTGTGTTTAATTTGCTGGCAGTACTCTAACTGAACACTGCCCTGAAACTTGTTTCTCCACCAGTAGTACCACTGCTTCAACTGTAGCCCTTCAAGTTACACAAGTGCTAACTCTTCTAGGGCTGGAGCAAAACAAAAATTATCTTGACCAAAACAAAGCAGCACAGGTTATCAGTGTGATGACAAACTTATTTCTGTCTATAACCCTCAACTCATCAGAAAAGGAGCGGAGGTGTCAGAGTATTCTCCAGTATATTTTTGGAATGAAACTCCAGAAAGCTTTAGATTTGTTTTTGAAACTGCATAAAGAAAAAACTTGCCATATATGATTGAGATAGGAAGCAGTTTAGCAGTACCTGTAGTAGAAGGGTCTAAAACAAGGTGCAAAGATGGCTGATTTGTTTGACCTGCTGCCTGGCTGCCTGCATCACCTAAACCTTCTTGGAGAGCACTGAAACTGTTCTGGTCTTTTTCAGAATCTCTCAATATCTCTTCCATTGCCTTCTCCAGCTGACCATCTTCATTTGAAAATACCTGTAAGCAGAAGATGACATTTTTAAATGTACTTGTAGTTTTACTATCAATGCTGGTTTTCAAAGACAAAGTCTTATTCACTGCAAAAGTTGAGAAACTTTGCTGAACTAAACACCACACTAAATCAACAAAATTACATCAAATTTAATCAAACGTCCCATCCCATTACATAAAATATATATATTGCCACTGCTAATCCAACAACCATCCATCTAAAAACTACAGACCCCTCTTAAAGTCACAGGTTTATGTGTTGAGATCCTCCATTCAAAGGATCAGACTTTCAGAACATCAACAGACTTTGTTATACTTCAGTCTTAAAGACAATTTTCCTTTCTTAGTGATATCCAATCCATTTCAGTTGTCTCACCAACTGTCCCATGCATAGGAAAGGTATAAGTCTAAGGAAATGGGAAAAAAAAAAAGGCAGCCTTTCACAAATGCTAGTTTTTCAGACCCCCATGGCCAATAATAAAGTTGCATCATGGATTCTGCCTCCAGTTCCCCTGCCTCTTTTCAACCAGAATTACTAAAGCAGCACCTAGTGTTTAATTAGAGACAGAAATCATCAGTGGTAAATAACCACCAAACAGTTCTGCAACGACAAGCCAAGTACTTACTGTCATTTCAAGGGGAACAAATTCCCATTGTTCCAAGCAAACCAAACCAGTAAATCAGCTACTGCAACTCAAGTGAGGACATTTGCAATTAACCAATCAGCTGTCACCCAAATGCTAAATTATTCTGCTTTTAGAGGTAGAAAGCTTTTAGAAAAGGTTTTAGTCATGCCTAAAGCAGCACTAAGCAGGAAAAGGAAATTCAAAACTAAAAAACTAAGATCCTCTGTGGTCTATTCCTATGCAGCCTAATTCCATGCTTCCTTCAAGATTACAACATCCAGAGCCTCTGATCCCTGAATAAAGAATATTTCCCAAGCTTTAATCTGAAGCTTATTCTTTCAAAGGAACTTTTTAGCACTCTACTAATGTACAAGTCCACATAACACTAATAAAGCTGATTCCTGAAGAAGTTATTGAAATAAATCTGAACTGCTACTTTTCGACAGATTAGGCAAATCTGAGCTGCTCATTTCACTGGTAACAAGCAAGGACAAAAACCTACAGTCTAAGAACTCCTCAACACAAAGGATCTTCAATTAAATATTCAAAAGAAGTTTCAGTCTTTTGATCAATACAAATCTTACTACACATTTAAAACAAAGCAATAGTAAACCTTCAGCTGAGGCTTTTCATCTTTTCTAGAGGTGTCCTCAGATTGCTGATGAACCAGGACGAAGTCTTCATTAATTAATGTGGATACAGTTTCAGGAATCCTACTGGCTTTGCTAAATGATGTTTTGACTTCCATCTCAGGTCAGTATTTTCTTCCTGCCACAAGAACCTAACAAAGAAGAAGGAAAAAAAATTAAATAATTAGTTATGAAGCTGTTAATAGGTGCAACATGGAGTTACTGTGGAATAATATAGTACTTAAAATACTTGATATTGTAATATATTCCTCAAGCTCTGATTTCATTGGTATAGGAATACTTTTTAAATTGAAAGTATGACTTGATGGAGTGCGTTTAAAAATCCTATTATTTTAACAGCAGTAGCTGTTATCTATGTGTATAGATAACACATAAGGAAGCTGATCTCAGAGCTTCCACCTCCTGTGTGTTTTCTAATCTTTCAGAGTCTGCTCCCTCAACCTTCCTAACTCCTGTCCTTTGCTCTCCCTCACACAGCTCTCTCTCTTACCCAGAGCACTGCAGAGGTTGTGTGAAGAGACAGATTACCCAAGGAGTGATTTTCCAAAAACTCTATATTCATATGAAAACGTATTTAGCAACCCATTATGGTAGTTTTTATTATTCTTTATATCTACAGGTAAAGGCAAAGGTGATTCTAAACCACAATCACATCCTTTTCAGGAAAAAAAAAAAATAGAAGCCTACAACAGAGTTAAAATTAACCACACCACTAAATAAAACCCTAAACTCCCAAAAGCCTATAAATGTTATGGAATCTGACAAAAAGTACATAAAAAAATAAATTTGGAAACAAAACAACAACAAAGGTAAAAATAATGATCAGCTGATACATTAGAAGTACATATAACAATCCCAAAGCAGGCAGCTGCTGTAGGTAGCCACCAAATACAGACAGGACCAACCTGCATTAAGGCAGGATGTGTTCCCAGTTTCCTCAGGGAATGAAGAAGACTGGATATTAGGCTTTTTAAATGGATCCATGTTTTAATATTTATCGTGTTAAAGAAGAGAAAAATCTGTTTTCAGACAGATTTTATAACTTTCAGATTTCCAATTCAGTACCCTGAAAGTCACTGCTTTGGTGGAGTGATGTGGGTTAAGAGTCAGAGTATTGAAAGCCACATACAGCACAGGCGGAAACACTGCTCCTGTCACCTTCACAAGGCTGGAAAGTGCCCCTGGAAGAGCAGCTCAAGAAAAGGTCTGCTGTGACAAGTGACTAAGAACAGGATTACCTCCACATCGGGCTTCACAGCAGCACCAAAGAGCAGAACTGTGCTACACTTGCTTCCCAGTTAGAATTCCAAAACACCCAGCAATCAAGAAGAGAACGTGGAGTTAGGTCTAGCTCTAGGGAACAAGAACAGCACACAAAGACTAACGTGTTCCCCACATCCTGAAGAGGCCTACAGTGAGGGTGGTTGAGTACTGGAACAGGTTGCCCAGAGAAGTGGTTGAGGCCCCATCCCTGAAGTTATTCAAGGTGTGGCTCGACAGGGCTCTGTGCGACCTACCTAGTTAAGGATGTCCCTGCTCACTGCAGGGGGTTAGACTAGATGACATTTAGAGGTCCCTACCAACCCCAGTGATTCTATGATTACTTCACAGGCTAGCCACAAGTAGCAGTTTAGCAACTTCAGACTAAAAGAAAACCAAACGTGGGAACTAGTTTACTTTCAAAACAAAAATATTTTATATCACTTAAGAAATTACAGTCAACATGGTTTTCCTTCTGCAAAGGTTTGGCTTGTCATAATGATTTATACATGCAGCTCTGCAGCAAGATTTTCCCTCTCCTTAACCTAGCCCAGTCTTACATAAACCCAAGCAGGGTATTATAGATAAAAATCCAACAATAATTGAAGAGTTCTATACTCAAGCCCCTTTACTTGGCACTGGTGAGGCCACACCTTGAGTACCTTGTTCAGATTTGGGCCCCTTACTCCAAGGACATTGAGGTGCTAAAGCAGATCCAGAGAAGAGCAATAAAGCCGGTGAAAGGTCTGGAGAACAGGTCTGGTGAGGAGCAGCTGAGGGAACTGGGGTTATTTAGGCTAGAAATGAGGAGGCTGAGGGGAGAGCTCATTGCTCTCCACAACTCCCTGAAAGGAGGTTGGAGCCAGGTAGGGGTCAGTCTCTTTTCCCAAGAGGAAAGTTGGACTAGATGATCTTTCGAGGTTCCTTCCAACCCCAAACGTTCTGATTCTGTGAAATGGCCTCAAGTTGCACCAGGGGAGGTTTAGATAGGATATTAGAAGAAACTTCTTCACTGAAAGGGTTCTCAAATACTGGAACAGGCTTCCCAGGGAGGTGATTGAATCCCCATCCCTGGAGGTATTTAAAAGACACAGAGACATGTCTGGTTGAACTAGATGATCTGAAAGGTCTTTTCCAACTAAAACAACTCTATGATTCTATGACTGCTGGACTAAGTTTTGTTTCTTTTTTTTTAAAACATCTTTGCTTTAAAGATCTTTCTGGAAAAAGTTTTAAACCATAAGATTTTAAGTACATTACATACAACTTATTAATACTGTGTGTTTTTAACCACTGTCATGTTGTAAAATGGTTGTATCGTCATCCTTGGGGGTATTTAAAAGAGGCAGAGATGTGGTGCTGAGGGTCATGGTTTAGCACCAGCCTTGGCAGAGTTAGAGAATGGCTGGACTTTATCTCAAAGGTCTTTTCCAACCAAAACAATTCTATGACTCTATGAAAAGTGTCCCTGAAGAGCTTGTGTAGTATTTGCAATGAACAACAAGTCTAGGTCAAACTAAATATTAAATTGAAAGTAAATCCTCAATATAAAAGCAGAGGTCCACTATTAGAGAACTCTTTGAAAACACTGAAAGGACATAAAATTATACACTCTAAATACATTACATCCTGAGCAATCATGAGCTCTGCAGTTACACACCATCAGAGAGAACAGCAGAGGATGGCTATCAGTCACATCAAGAGCAGAGATCTAGTCTACCAGAAGTCTCCCTCCCTCCCACCCTATACCTACTATTGCTGGACTTACTGAAGATGACAAAAGTGAAGTCTCACCACTAATTCTAGCACATTTGCAAAAAGAAGTGATCACAAGATATGCTATTCTGACAATTTTTTGGTGGTTTCATAGATTCATAGAATGGTTTGGGTTGGAAGGGACCTTAAAGATCATCATGTTCCAAACCCCCTGCCATGGACAGGGACACCTTCTACTTGACTAGGTTGCTCAAGGTCCCATCCAACCCGGCCTTGAGCACCTCCAGGGAAGGGGCATCCACAGCCTCCCAGGGCAACCTCTTCCAGTATCTCACCACCCTCACTGTAAAGAAATTATTTCTAATATCCAGTCTAAATCTGCCTTCCTCAAGCTTCAATCCACTCTCCCACATCCTATCACTACAAGCCCTTGTAAAAAGTCCCTTCCCACTTTTATTGTGGGCCTCCTTCAGGTACTTCTCTAAAGTCTCCCAGGAGCCTTCTCTTCTCCAGGCTGAACAGCCCCAACTCTCTCAGCCTGTCCCCATAAGGGAAGTTTAGTCTATTTATTTTTCATGCTGCCTTATGGGAGAATAACACAGGAGCTCCAGCACAAGATGGTTCTCTACTATATCAATTATCAGAAGACAAATGTAAGCTGTTAATACTAGCATACCATCAGTTCCTCTTTCTGCAGCAACATAAGAACTGACAGGCAGGCTGTGAACTAGGAAAAGCTTTTTGTAACAATATTTTTATAATGAAACCAGGGAAAATTTAACATTTGTAAAGCCAAAGAAAAATACAGTACTGCAACTAGAGAAGTATACTGATGTAGAAAGTATGTCTTGCCATATTTGGATAAAGGCATCTTTAGAGAATTCCTACTTCCTAAATTTTTATCTGAAGGACAAAGGAAATACTACAAACGTTAGATGATCACAAGGAGCTTCTCATTCAGATTAGACATTTAAAAGCATACCACACACATTCTTGCAATGACATCTGAGGTACATGGCTTTTCATGTCTTTAAGAGAACACTCCAAGCTTGCCTTTCCAATCAGCTTAAACCACCACATCCACTGCAGGCATACCTTCCTCCCAAAACCCCTAATTCTAGCCATTCATTATAGCCTGCTCCAGCCTGCCATCTGAGGTGAATGCCTCTCTCCCCTCTCAGTCAAGGCAAAGCCACACTAGTTTCAGTTTAGTAGTAAAACAGGAACAGAAATGGGTCAGACACTCAGGAAGCAAACACCACAACCAAAAGAATGCAGTTCTACACTCCTTAGCTCACATGCACAGCCACAAGAACAAGTCTATGAACCGCTCAGGTTTTCTGCTAAGACAACTTGCTAGAGTCCGTACAAAAAAATTGACAGCAGTGCTCTAGATTGTTCATGGAAAATGTGCATATTAAAAACTAAAATCTCAAGAGTAAGCAGACTCCTTCATTCCAATCACACATTCTTCAGAAAGTAAAAGCTTTATACACAATCTTTTATGATCAATTTTTGAACAAAAATAGTTTTAATGGCACAGACAAATGAAGTACCCAGCATCATCATCAAGTCATTCTCCAAATTAAAGCAACTTGAGTAAAGTTCATGTCAGAGTTTAACTGTGAGTCTCATGAAAATTGCTGAGATTTTCACCATCTTAAGTAGTAAGCTTCTTAGAGGAAAAAAGTTGCTATTTTCACATTATAAAGGTCCATGATCTGATACTTCAGCTAAGCACTTCTTAGGAAAAGCAGGAAAAAAGATTAAAAACCTCTCAGAAAGAATCATGCATTACAGTTATTTGGGGAAGGGAAGGAATAGAACATCTGAAGAGGTTTTTTTTATTATTTAATAACAAGAAAAAAAACTTGTGCATTCTGGACTCCAGTCACCTCCAGTCAGCAAATGGTTATGTCATTTCCCTTCAGACCTGTTAAAGACTTACTCCTTTTTTTACTCATTACTGTGTTACACACAGGAACTCTGCTTTTCCCCACAGAAGGTAAAGAACCTGTTAGACACATACAAAGTCTACCAGACCTCCACTACTACACTAAGAAATAAGCCTGATAATTTTGATCATCCTTTCTGAGGAAAAGCTGAAAGTTAAGAATATGATAATTGATTCTTGACTGCATCAGTCAGAACACAGACAGTTGTGCAGTCTACAACCATGTTAACCTTTATTCCCTGAAGTTAAGCTACCAGCAGCCAATGCTGAAGCTGAATTTTGTCTCTGAACACTGAGGAAAGAGGTTTAAGCATTAAACATACCGCCCTACTGGGAGGGCAGTAACCAGCAGAAAGGGGCTGACAGTCAGGGACAGAGAAGTCAGCAAGCATAATGCACTTCAGTCACTTGCATGGCATCCAGCAGCTTAGTTTAAGCTGCTGTGGAGTTCCAGATGAACAAATGTGGCCAAGGTATGTACCCACCTTCTGTTCTGCCAATGCTGCTCCACAGACTGGAACCTCAGACCAGATGGTAGCTTCCCAAACCACCAGAGCTAAGAGTCAGCACTGCTCTTCCAACTAGACCTTCAGACAACAAACTGTACTTTGCAAAGTTCTCTTCACAGTAAGAGTTACTGGGAAGTATGTACTACTACCACAAGGAAATTATTTCTACAAAACAATTCTCTTAAACAGGCATGTTCCTCCTATAGAGAAGATAATGTTTCCTCTACATTTTGATGAACAAATACCACATGGAAAAAAAACAACTTCAGAAATTTGGCCACAAATATATAGGAGGAAATTATCCTAAACTCAGCTAAATAAAGCCTACCATGATAAAGGATTAAAATTCTGTCAAGTAACCATTTCAGTAAAGGCTTTCTGACAAACATTTTCAGGCCAAAGGATTTTGAAATACAAAGTAATTAATCAGGACTTACCTAGTTTTAAAAGGGGGGTAGCTCTTGCTCCAGAAATTATCTTAACCTATAGGGATACTACAATGACTGAAGAAAGCTGTTGCTTTGCTCTGTGAGATTTATTGTGTGCTTTTGGGCAAATTACTCCATCTCTCTGCTGTACTTCAGTTCCAATGCTTTGCTCGCACAGAGCCCTGGAGAAAAGCTAACTAACCACACTACCTAGAATATCAGCACTGGTATGTAAGTGTTTTGGGACCAGAGACTGGAATTTACTACACATCTGTACAGCACCTAGCCTTAGAAGGCCCCAAACCTAGCAGCTTCCCCACTTCATTCCAGGAAGGCATCTCAGGTTCACTGCAGCTGTCTTTATAAAGTAGCCTCAGCGGCTGAAAACGCTAACGAACAGCAATCCTGGAAGACCCAAGTAGATTCTGCACTGAATCAAGAGTAAGGGATACAGGACAGGAATGCTCTTAATTCCGTCCTTCACTAACTCTTCTATCCATTTTGTCTTGGAATACAAGTTGCAAAATCACATCATATACAGAAACACAAACAGCTCCATACTGGTATGTCCATGGGATTGCTGGGCAGCGTAGCTCAGGGCACTACACTGCAGGCAACACACAGTCTCTACTATTACAGGAGAAAAAGAACCCTAAGATAGAGCTCACTGAATTTCCAGAAGGGAGTTGCATTGCAGACTTGATTAAATTAAAAAAATTCCTCAAACTGGTCCCCAAAAGTCATTCAAATTTTTATATGAACCAGTTAGCAGACATTTTTGGGTGTACTTCCACTTTGTGTCCAATACATATTCCCAAATTGCTGTTCAGGTTGGTTCAGGAAAAAAAAAAGGAGCATTTATTTTCTTTTTGTTTCAGCATTAACCAACAAAAACCAACCAAACAAAAATATTATGAAATGTAGAGCTCTGAAAAGAAAACAAACAAGCAAGACAAATGTTAATCTAGCTGGTTTTAGTAAGCAACAAGAAACATGTTTTAAAAGGAAGCTTGCCTTTTTGAAAGAAGGCCATCAAGAGCAGGCTTATTCATACTTTGTAAGACAACTGAAATCAGGTCCTGTACTAAAGACAGGACCTGATTTCAAACCCCAAATAAGATACTGGTAGATAACTTCTACCTGTTTGCAGAACTGAAGTTTCTCAAGAGACTCCTTGGGATCTTCCTGCAGACAAAGCTGCAATACAGCAATGAAGAGATCTATCTTCTGCTAGCACGTCTGAAGTACAAACGTACACGAGCAAGTGTAGAGTTTTCCCTTTTCTGAGCTACATAATGCAGTGTGTGGCAGCAAAAAGGGTGTTAAGCTGACTGAACTTGAAATCACAGATGCTACATGACTCAGATTTCTAGTTTGCTAAAGTGATGTGGTTATATTCTCACTTGCCAGTTAGGGAACTGGAAACTGGACAGACACACACACACCCCAACACAGAATTGTCTGAGACCACAACGTCTTACTTTTAAGAAATGTGTCAAGAACTGTGTTACCAGAGCTGCCGCTTTATGAGTCTGCTTACTTTAACAAGAGACATACAGAGCCCTGACCCCTATGTCCCTGGTTAACACTGTTTCCAGTATTTGAAGGGGCCTGCAGCAGAGCTGGAGAGGGATTTTCTACAAAGGCAGGACTTCCACAAAGTGACATGAAGAGAGGTAATGACTTCAAATTGGAAGACATCAGGCAGAAATTCTTCCCTATGAGGGTGGTGAAGCACTGGATAGGTTGTCCAGAGAAGATGTGGAGGCTCCAAGCCCGGAAGTGATCAAAGGCAGGCTGGATGGAATCTTGAGCAAACCAGGTCTAGAAGGAGGTGTCCCTGCCCGTGCCACGGGGATTGGAACTACATGATCTTTTAGGTCCTTTCCAACCCAAACCATTCTATGATTGAGGCATACCTTCTCCAGAAAGCTAACAAAGGTAAAGCTTTGTGTATCTGAAGCATTTTTAATGCTTTATCACTGAAAGACTAAACAGACAGTCTCTCATCAATGATGACCAATGACAGGGCAAGGGACAACAGGTGCAAGCTGGAGCACAGGAGGCGTGAACACACACAAAAAAAAGGTTCTTACTGTGAGGGTGAAAAATACTAGAACAGGCTGCCCAGAAAGGTTGTGGAGTCTCCTTCTCTAGAAACTCTCAAAACCCATTTGGGTGAGTTTCTGTGTGACCTGCTCTGGGTGATCCTACTCTGGCAGGGGGGTTGGACTAGAAGATCTTTCGAGGTCCCTTCCAACCCCTAATGCTCTGTGGTTCTGTGAACTTTATAAAATTACTTACTACATCATATGTTTAAGCAGTACCACTGACCATCTTCTCCAAAACTCTTTTCTCTGAGTGGCCACATAGCAGAAGAAAATCTTAAGTGTCATAAAATCAGTTTGTTTATATCTCACTGACAACAGCAGCACCATAGTTTTACTCATCTCAACTTCTCTGTGCAATCTTTAGGTAAGAAGCTAAGTTCATACTCTCTACATCCATACTAACTCCTCTTTAATTATCTGTAAATTGTTTGCCAGTCTCTTATCTCTGGCAGTGAAGACCTATGTAAAGGGCATACAGGAAAAGCAAACAAATAAGCAAGCATTTGCTTGGCTTACTGATACTGTTTCCCAAGATTAAAATCAAACTCAGAAAGAGAGACAATTGCTGTATCATTATTTTTTTAAATACATATTTATGTATATAAAAATTCCTCTAATTTCCACAAAAACAACATTAAGAACAGAGATTTTTCCAAAGAAAACAAAAGAAAACAATTAAAAAACAAAAACTTAAAAAAAATATTAAACAACCCACAACGAGAAAGCACAGCTTATTTTGGCAACACTGCCTCCTCTGTGAAAGCAAACCTTTATTATGTAGGCAACAGAAAATAATTAGTCTGTTCATGGACGGAAACTGGTTTTAGTTGTTGCATTGGGTGCCTAGCTACAGAGGTTTGCACACTGTTCTTACATGTCAATCTTACAGCCAGAGAATAACAATTTAAGGAAAACAATCAAAAGAGAACTATGCAAATAAGAAAATGTCTGCTCTCCTTCAAAAACATACCACATCCATATCTTCTCAAACTGATTCTAACCAGCACCTTTAAACACATTGCATTATGAATACTGAGAGAAACAGCTGTCACACCTTGAATCTCTAGATTATTCACAAGCCACTGAACCACTTAAATATTACAAAGATTCATAGTTTGGAGTCTCTTCAGGCAAAATACCACATTTATTTATCTTAACTTTAAGATTATCTGGGTGAAGAACTCTTGAGAGGAATGGTAGGCATGTGGTTGGTACTTAACTGGAGCATGACTCAGACAAGGAAGCAGCTGACGGAGAAGCACCACCTCTCCTCTCCAGCAGAGATCATCAATCACTGCAAATCACAGGCACGAAGGAGGATCAGAACAAAATTTAAAAAAAAAAAACCAAACCCACTGATCTGAAGTCCTGAAATTTACATCATGGGTGGAAGAAGCATCATAAACAGTAGATGAAGTATGAGTACAGAGACGTGCAAGAACATCAGGTAAGCTGCAAAGGACACCTCCCATCTAGTCTGGCACATCCTATTTAGTTGTGCATTTTGAGCAAGAAAAGCCACAGAGGACAAGGTACACTGCAGCCAAAACAGAGTTAAGATTAAGGTTGAGGGAATTATTTTTAACAATTATTTAAACAATTATTCAGGCCTGAGATTTGTCAACACCAACTACTGGCGTAACACATCAGTTAAAGAACAGATTACATGAGCAGGCCTGCCTCTTGCTGACACACTAATTCATGCCAATAACAAACATGATCAAGGCTATCTAATCCAATTAATGTTTAACCAATTTAAGGAAATATATTTTTATTTTCTGTCAGTTCAAACAAATATCTTTCTCCTCCCTATCTCCTTCCAAAAAGCACAATTTAGAAATAAAGAGTCCAGCAGAGAGCTGTGAGGATGATTAAGGGACTTGAACATCTCTCCTAAGAAAGACTGAGAGACCTGGGGGCTGCTTAGTCTGGAGAAAAGAAGGCTGAGAGGGGGTCTTACCAATGTCTCTAAATATCTGAGGGGTGGGTGTCAAGATGAAAGTACGAATTTCTTGTCAGTGGTGCACAGTAATAGGAAAAGGCACAACAGGTACGAACTGGAACACAGAAGTTCCACCTCAACAAAAGAAGAAACTTCTTTTTCGTTCGGGTGCTGGAGCCCTGGATCAGGCTGCCCAGAGAGGTTGTGGAGTCTCCTTCTCTGGAGACTTTAAAAATCTGCCTAGATGTGTTCCTGTGTAACCTGCCCTAGTTGACCCTGCTTTGGCAGGGGGCTTGGATCTCTAGATCTCTGGAGGTCCCTTCCAACGATCTTCATAGAATCATAGAATCAGTCAGGGTTGGAAGGGACCACAAGGATCATCTAGTTCCAACCCCCCTGCCATGGGCAGGGACACCTCACACTAGATCAGGCTGGCCAGAGCCTCATCCAGCCTGGCCTTAAACACCTCCAGGAATGGGGCCCCAACCACCTCCCTGGACAACCCATTCCAGGCTCTCACCACTCTCATGGTGAAGAACTTCTTCCTCACTTCCAGCCTGAATCTCCCCACTTGCAGCTTTATTTCATTCCCCCTAGTCCTGTCACTACCTGATAGCCTAAAAAGTCCCTCTCCAAAAGTCCCTCTCCATCTTGTTCTACTCTGTTATCAGTCTTCATGTCTATCTCATAAAAAGTAAGAATAATCACATTTACACATCAAGTCCTGGCAAACAGGCTTACTCAGTAGCCTACTAGAATGTCAAACAACTAGTTTAAGTGCAGTAGCTTGTTCTACCTCAAGGATAAAGCAAACAATGCCAATAAAGCAACTCTAGGATACCCTCACACTGTTTGCCTGCATCAACTACCCACTAACACTTCAGCTTCTTGAGCCAGTAATTAATTTTCAATTTTGAAAAACATAAAGAAGCAGCAAAGTGTTTCCAATTTTTCATAGCTGAAGATTGACAAATTTAGGCTTCCTGTTCTGTTGTTTGCTTTTTTTTCATTGCTACATGATGCTTGCAGGCATCATTCAAGCTGAAACTGAGCAACAGCCTATTTACTGAAATGCATGGCCACTCAAAAATATAATGACCTACATTCCAGGGGAAAGCAGTAGCATAAGAAAATCATCATTTGAAAGAGATTATTTCATAGTTTATTCTGGAAGAATAAAAATAAGTACGTTAATTTGGCCAGTCTAAATTTAGCCAACAGAACAACCTCCCTCTGTTAATCAATATTTCAACCAAGTATTTTCTCCACAAGCCATTATTTCCAGTAAGAATTAGATGCTGTAAAGCAAAAGGGACCATATGGACCAGCAGTGTGATACACAGTGGTAGTGATCCTGGGTGCCAATCTTTTTCTTCTTGCCAAAAAAGGGCCTCTTCTGACACCAGGGAAAGACAGGAAACCTTCATCCAGTGCCCAGCACTGACTACCTTCAGAGTTAGTAAAATCCTTGTTCTTCAAGCCAGAATTGCAAGTTATGATAATTGGTATTTTCAGAGTTGCAACATGAATTTTGGCAATATTAGGTTTTGCAGATTTAGCTTGAAACATTTTTGTTCTTAACCCAGAAGTTACCACAGACAGTGAGATTGCTGCTTGTCAGTTCTCAAAACCTGCTTGCTATACCATACTCAGTCCAGCCCAGCACTGCAGGATGGACTAGAAGACTCACAGATTCAGAGTGCATTGGATTGCAACAGACCTGCAAAGGTCATCTTGTTCAACCTCCCCCTGCAGTCAGCAGGGACAACTCCAACTAGATCAGGGTCGGACTGGATGATCTCCAGAGGTCCCTTTCAATCCCCACCATTCTGTGATAAAAACCAATTTACAATAAAAGAGCCTATTTCCCTAAATAGTAGTAGCAGTTATCAAAATTATCTAAACTATCAGCTCACATTAAAAGACAATCCTTAGGATAAGATTCTTATACACAGTCACAACTCTCACTCTTTCCAACAGGAAAAACACAGCCTAACAAATGCATGGACAACTGCTTAAAACCTCCCAAAAAAATCTAGTTGTGTGTCTTAAGGTACATACGACAGATAGGTCAGCTGTACTTGAACTAAAAGTACAACTGCTTAACACAGCTCAGCCCCCTGAAAGTACAGCGGTTGTACTTTCTGTACCCATCACTGACGAGGAGCGTAACTTCAAGAACATTCTGTAACTGTCCTCTGGAAACTTAGAGCTTCATTTCTTAGCATATAGCAGTTTTGGGAAGGAAAGAACAAACATATATACATAATGCAAGAGGCATTCTGATAAATGAATTTACTTGCCTGTGAGAAAAGACAAAGGATTGGCCATGAATAGTTAAATCACTCAAAACTGATCCCTTTCATTAAAATGATTATTACTACACAAGTTTTACAGCAAGTACTTTGTTGTCACTTACATTCAGGTCCATTCTATTCCTCTCTCATGTCCCTGAGTTACTATACAACACTGAGCAACTTACTTACCTTCTAAGCCCAAAAGTAACATAAGAATCACACTCAACCACTTAGCAAGTGGCCTTTAAGATCCACTCAGATTCAGCCACTGACTGAAATCCTGATGCTTAAAAATACTTTCCACTTCTCTTTTTTCTGCCCTTTCTTTGCTATTTCAAAATCCTATAGAAGACACTAAGAATCTGAGCAATCAGGGAGTTGTCCACCATCATTAGCAGCGAGCTTGGTATTTCAGAGTTTGCCTGCAGCCTAATGTGAAACAAAAGATAGGTCCGAAAGGCAGATGTGCAGGCTGCCATCTGACCATAAGCCATCATCATTAGTAAGTGTTGTTTTGCAAAGAAATGTAACTCCACTCAAATACCTTTCTGCTACATCAGAAATAAACTCCCAACCATGTTAAAAAACTTATTTCTAGTCCAAACAGATACCAAAGACCTACTTAGAGAGAAAAGCTAGACCAGCACCTAACACACCTGAGCTGATAACCAAGGCTTTTTTCTTGGTACTGCCAAGTCACCAAAAGTACATGAACATAAATCATGCCACTCACACCAGCTGAGAAACTACAGGCAGCATCAGGCACACATAGGGGGTTTAAACCAGCTAACAACTCTGTTTAGAGTAGTCCACACAGGCTAAAACTCAACAACTTCTCCTGTATTTTTCTTGATTAACAGAACTCAAAGATAACAACTACAGGGTTGAATGAATTAATGAAATAAATGATCCCTATTTAAAATGGTTCAATTTCCAAAATGTTGGGTTATTCTAAGGATTTCTCAAATCAATTTATGCAGACAGAAAAACATAACATTAATTTCAATTGATAGCTCTTACATACAGACTGCATTAAGTTAAATACTTATCCAACCCTCTTGCTGCTAAATATCAACATCTCCTTTTCCTGTACAAGAAACAACCAAAAAAAAAAAAAAAGCACATACTGAAGCTGATTTCTACACATACTGATTCCTACATGGCCTTAATTATTTTAGTTATAGGGGGGAAAAAAGAAAGGAACAAAAATACAGGCATGGTTCATTTTTCTCATTATTTTGCCTCCTGGCACTCTACACTTCAGACAGGACTTAATCCCTTATCATAGTTTGATAAAGCTTATACTGTTTGCTTAGGAGAAATTGACACTGAGATTTCAAAATATTTCAAAGTTTTACACATTTCTAGCTATAGAAAGGTAAAATAAAGCAATTTTGGTGTCTGCTGCTGAAGCACACAGAAAAACAAAACAGGTAGAATCTGTCCAAAATGAACAGGGAGGCACAGCCCCTGCACATGAGGAAAAATCAGTATCCAGCTGGAGTTGAAACTGACAAGGGATGAAGCACACATGGAGGGACTCCCATGTCAGCATAAAAAGAAGGCCAAGCAGAACTTCTTCTCTACTCAGCAGGACAGAGACCTAGTTGACAAAGGACATGGCTGACAAAATCTTTTTTGCCCCAGTTTTGGCTAGTAAGGTCTGCCCTTAGCTCCCCTAGGCCCCTGAGCCTAGTAGAAGAGTCTGATGTAGTAAAGAATTACCTCCAAAACAGGAGGTATTTACGAGTTTGGAAACACTTTGGTAAACTGGAAACACAAGTCTGTGGAACAGATGGTACACAGCTGAGTCCTGGAGGAGCTGGCCAATGTCACAAAAATTCCACACTCTACCACTTTTTGAAAGGCTGTGGAGACTGGGAGAGGTGCCTTACTGCTGAAAAAAAGGTAAACATTACACTGAACTTCAAGAACAGCAAGGAGGATCCAGGTAACTACAGAACAGCCAGCCTAGCCTAAGTCCATGAAAGGATTCAAGAAAAAAATCTTTCTGGAAGTCATTCCCACACCAAAGAAGGAGAAGGTGGTGATTGGGAATAGTTAGTGTAGATTTACCAAGGGAAAATGATGAACACATTAGTTCACTGCAGGAGACAACAGGCTCAGCAGATGATGGAAGGGCACTGAAGACAGAAGGCCCTTCATAGTCTACCATAGCATCCTTATAGCCAAACTGATGAGGCAGACACTGGGTAAGCAAGCAGCAGCAAGGTGTTTAGGAAACTAACTGAACTGCTGGGCTGAAAGATCAGCAATCAGCCACATGCCTCAGGGATTACACTGAAACCAGTACCATCTGAGGTCTTTAACCTGGATGAAGGGACAGGGTGTATCCTCAGCAAGTCTGGCAATGACACCAAACTGGGCAAAGTGGTCAAAGCAGTGGAAGGCAGGGCTCCTACTCAGAGGCTCTTGGACATGCTGGAGAAGTGCACGGGCAGGAACTTCATGAATTTCCAAAACATGTGCAAAGTCCTCTACCAGCAGCAGAGTAACATGGAAACAAGTTACCCAGAAAGGTGTTAAGGGCTGGAACAACCTTATCTAAATTGCTCTTGCTTTAATTTAAGCAGGCAGCTGGACAAGATGACCCCCAGAAGCCCTTTCCAACCTAAATAATTCTATTTCACGAATTTATTATTTCATTTGCCCATGATTCTATTTTTTTTTAATTTCACCTGTCAATGTATGCACCCAATTTAATACCTCTAATAATTTATTTTAAAATTCCAGTTTTCTTGTACATATAACAAGCATACATCCAGTGTGGTACAGAAAAATGTAAACATCTCTTACTTGCCCTTAGAACTCCTTCCCTTTGCATCATGGTGTTTCCCTTATAACTAGGGAACAAAAGGTTTTCAGCATCAGAACAATTTCACAATTTTAAGGTGATTTGAGCTAAAAAAGCCTCACATCTTCGATATCCTGGTGTGAGTTTCAGGGATGACGAGAGCAGAAAAGCAGAGGGCTGTGACTCATCTCACTTTGTGGCAAAAACTTTAATTTTCCCTGCATCCACTCAGAAACATTAGAAAGAACCTCATTGCTGCTATTCTTTCCAAAGAAGAGAAAACATCCCACTGAAGAAATAATATAGTAGAGGTTTTCCACAAGGGCTTTATTCATCTGACTCAGCTATTTAAGCAAGTTTTGGAAACCAATTTATTTATGCACTGTTCATGAACAGTCCCAAATACACACCCACCAAACTGACACTTTTTTCTTTCAGTTTCACAAAGTGCTCTCTTGGAACACTTCTGATACCAAAATTAACTAAACACCTTAAAAACCATGGAGGTATTTTCTAATAATCTACAGATAAGTTTAATTTCTTTTTAAAGTTAAGAATTCAGAAAAAGGTGAAAGAAATAAATTTTGAAATGTGTCAGGCTTTGCCTACAAACCTGGACTCCAAGAAGAATCCCTTCAGCAACCCTGGCTACAATAAAGGTCAGTACAACAGAGTAAGAGTGAGATTAGAACAAACTGCCAGAGGTATGAGTTTCAAAAAACACATCTTACGAAAACACCTCAAACTTCATTAGAAGGACACCTCTATGAAGCTCAGAGTTAACACTCACAATGTGCCTTTTAATTTTTACTTAGAAAGTCAAGGTTAAAATTCATGGGCAGAAACTGAGAGCTGTTATAGGAAGGGTAAGTATAGCTGGTGATGAGAAAAGAAACCAGCAGCGTTGTGCTTCAACACATATTTGCATCCACTTGTTTGAGAGTGCTGCTTTTGCTATGGAGATAAAAGTGCCAACATAATGTATCAGTCCATTGGGTACATTGAACAGGTACAATCCAATGACAAATTAACCTAGACTGGAAAGCAGAAGGTAGGTAATTACTAAGGTCACTCAGGTTTGAAATAGCCTTTCAGTTATAGCTGAGGCAATAACAACACACAACTGATTATTTTTAAATTAGAGCTGAATAAATTTATAAAGCCCCTATCTAACAATGCCTAGCAATTGATGAATCAACAAAAAGTGTAGCCAGAAGAAAGGATATGCAAAGGAGAGAGCAGGAGAAAACCACATCTACTTCTCTGGACACAGAAGAAAAACAGACACACAGAGGTAGCTCTGAAAAAACTGTAGTCCATTTAATGTTGCTGAAAACAAATAAAGGAGACAAATGACATCATGGCTTCCTAATCAGTGTAAGCCAGAAATGACAGAAAAAGAAGAGCACCTACTACCCTTACTATCATTTGCTACCCCCACCACAAGTGGCATCGCACAATCAAAACTACAACATAGCTTCCTTCAGAATAGTGTCTTCTTATATTAAGTTACTGGCCATAAAACCATGATCCAGGTTATGTGCATCACCCATCACAACTGACCAGATCAGGCATATGGCTATGCCTGCCTCTGCCAACACTCTTCTTCCTACTCTGGACTGAGACAGTATGACCAGGTAAGTGAACTGATAAAGGAAGTTGTTCTAATCAAGAAGTAATTCAGGCAGGAGAAAAAAGAAAGAAAAAAAGAAAGAAAGAGAAGTACTACTTTTACAGCAGATTAGTTCTCTTAACTCACTTCCTGGCTGTGGAATTCCCATTGATTACACATGGGAAAGAGCAGCCACAACTCAGACTGTCTTTAAATGCTTGGAAGTACACACCAGGAACTTGGTTTCCACAGAAAGCCACATTATGTCCTAGATCTTTTTGCAATCCCCTAGTAACATTACTAAATCTTAATCAGTGAATCACTTGTTAAAAGCCCAAATGATATTTTTAACCAAACAACCATCTTAAGGAAAACACTGCAGAGTACACGCTTGTAGCAATAGGACAAGGGGCAATGGTTTGAAAGTGGAGCAGGGTATGGACATAGGTTGGACATGAGGAAGAAGTTCTTTACAATGAGTGATAAAATACTGGAACAGGTTGCCCAGGGAGGTGAAGACATCTACCTCAACATGACCCTGGGAAGCCTGATCTAGTTGGACATGTTCCTGATCACTGCAGAAGATGACCTTTAAGGGCCCCTTCCAACCCAATGTAATCTGTGAATAATGCTCCAATTTAGCTTCAGTTCATACAACACTGGAGTCAATTTGTGATTACTGTGTGTTAACTATATTTGTAGCCCAAGTTTAAACTGCAAATTAACCTCTTAATTAGTACCACTAATACCACGTAAACATTATTAGTTACAACCCTACTTAAAACCTAGACACAGGAATACATCTTATACTGCCAGTAAATCTTTGCAAGACTGGAGCATAAGTCAGTCTGACAATCACTCCAGATTTTGGCCTGTATCACAAATACTAGGTTAAATAAAGACACAGCACCTTTCCTGATTTTATAGGGACAAGAAAATGATGCCTGTAACATCATCAGGATCAATCCTAAGTGGCAGAAACGACAGTTGTCCTTCTCCAGTGTTTTACTTGAAACGTCACCAATATAGTTATCAGACTAAAGTTAGAGAAAAAGATTAAAGGTCACTTAACCAAGATATTTCTTATTTTTTGCTGGATTTGTTTCTGAAGAACTGACAGTTTAAATACCGGGTTTCCCCACTCCCCCCCCTGCCTCTCACACAACAGAACCCATGCATACATGCATGAGCTATGAAACCTGGTAAGTTATGATTTATTTACAACACTATCAAAACCAAGCAATCTTACCAGCTTTGAAAGAGTGAAAGCAAGAGCAAAGTACATGTCATATTTCGGAGACTTCCAAACGAGCAGGGCTGCCAAGACCATTTCATTCAGAGTGCCAGACCCACTTCAGATGGTTTCAGCAACTTTGGAAGTACTCTGTCTAAAGACAAGGACTTTTGTACTGGATCATAGTTACGAAGGGCCTATCTGTGGCAGGCTTGGAAAACAACTATAAATAAAAAAAAAAAAGGGCAACAAAACAAAAACCAAACAGCAACACATCCAGAAAAAAAAACAAAACGTGGATGAAGCCGAGACGCGTAAACGGCACTGATTTAGGACAGCAGTTCGCTGGGTTTGAGTCCTGGGAAGTGACTTCACTTTTCCCAAGGAGGAGGAGGAGGAAGGGAGATGCACGCTTCCACTACGCTCTCCTTTCCCTCACGACGAAAACAACTTTATTTTTTACATCCCCCCACTTCCCCTCAGCTCGCTCCCCACGAAGCGGAATCGCCCCAGCGCCCAGCGGCGCAGAGGGCACTCCCCCCTTAAAACGAACACCACCAAACACCACGAACCATCCTCCGACCAGCCACGCAACCCGTGCCGCCTCCTCCTCCTTCCTCAGCCGCCGGGAGGGAGACCGGGACCGGCGGCTCTCGGGGCCGCGCAGCCGGCCGGGCCCGCCAAAGGAGGAAGCCACCTTAGGTCAGCGGGCACTGTCACCCCGTGGCACAGGGCGGGCGAATAGGGCCGGCGCCGTGCTCTCCCTGCGCCGGTTCTCCTGCGGGAGCAGCGATACTTCCCTCCGCTTCTCTTGAGCCCCCTGCCCTCCCCCCGGCTCAGGAGGCCCGAGGCAGCGTCCCGGTCTCTCACCACTGGCAGCTGAACCGTCCACCCCTCTCTGCCGCCGCCTCCAGCCCGTGCTCCACCGCCGGCAGTAGGGGGGAGGCCGGGCACGAAGGGCTCAGCGCTCCGCGCAGCCGCCTCAGGGCCAGGCCAGCGCCGTCCACATTCCGGCGGCGGGTGGCGGGCCGGGTGGATGGCGGAGCGGGCGGGGGCGCGCGCGCGCACCGCTGCCCTCCCCTTGCTGACACGGCGCCGGCACCGAGCGCGGCCGGGGGGAGGCGGCCCGCCCTCGCTCGCTGCTGCCACAGCCCGTCCTCCCGCACCGGTCCGGCCGGGCTGCTCGGACGCCCTGCAGGGGTAGAGGGGAGATCGGGTCTGCGGAGCGGCGAGGTGTGCCAGTTGCCCTCAGTTAGGCCTGCGCCCGGCCTGAAGCCACTGCTCGTTGTCGGGGTGGCTGCCTTGGGAGAACGGCCCTCTTCGGCCCGTGGAAACCACCCGGCTCCAGAAAGGCTGCCACTAAACGTGTCAGAGTTCTCGACCACAACAAGAGAACAGTGGGAATTACCTACAGATCATGGTCGTCTTTAAAGTAATTGCTGGGGTTGTAAGGTTGCGTTTTGATTTTGTATCCCACCCTTCACCAAGCAGTAACTTCTGTTTGCTAATCAACAGTGGGTTTGTGTGCTTAAACTAATATATTTAAATAGTAAACGTGTATGTTTTAAATATAAAACAGTATTGTTTATGCTTCAATAAAATGTTTAAATAACAAAATTGTCTCCTTGGTTTCTTTTTTTTTTTTCTATGTGTGTGAAGCAAGTCACATTTGCATTGACCACAAAATTTATACAGCTCATCTGTCTTCTTCCCATTTCAGATGTGGATCAGAAAAACCTTAAGGAACATCAGACCACAGCCTTAAGTAATTTTGCTGTGTAAAGCCTGCAAACTTATAATAGCCAACAGGATTCCCCGTGCTGGCACCGTTTGTAGTGTTTTCTCCTCACTGGGATGGAGAGCTAAGAACACTCCTCACACTAGCATGGTAGCAGGTCTGCTCCAACTGTCTGATGACAGCTCCAAGAGCTGCTCCAATAGCTGCTCCAACAGCTCCTGTCTGAACAATAAAGGTGGTGAACTGGCCAGAGGCTGGCCACAGCACTCCCAGCCTCCTTCTTCACTCGCTGCTACCTGCTGCAGAGGTGAGCTGCAGGGAAACCATGGGGTAAAGGTTGAAGCATAATTCCTTGTAGCAACAAACCCACATAAATCTGATTTTGAAGATCTGTGAAATGCACTGTAAGAGCACAGCAACTGAAACTTGAAACATCCGAGTGTTTAATTCTCCTTAATGGTCACTTGTATGCAGTGAGAAAAGCAAATTCTGAGCATATGGGCAAACAGAAAGTTCATTAGGTCGTTCTGCATCATAGTGCTGTAGTAAACCCACCTCAAAGCTGGGGAAGTGAACAGTGTAGAAAATCAGGGCTATTTGGCCACTCCCCAGTTGTTGTTGTTACTGTTAGGTATCTTGCCTAGTTGTCTGCAGCTGGTGTAAATTAAATTATCTCCAGATTATTTTTATCACACCACAAGAGGTTCAGAGAAACCACAAAGAAGAAAAATGAAAGGGGAAGAGAGGAACAATTTTGCTGAATATTATAATAGAGGAATAACGAGAAAAAAAAATCCTTGGCACTGTACTCAGCTGCTGCATGCTTAGATGAGACTATGGGTAAGAAACAGGAGGAACTGAAAGTCAGTATATTCATAGCCAAAATTAGGAATAAATTGTCATAGCTGGTTATTGTAATGGAAATATAGACCTTGCTCAGGAAGCACAGGTAGCAGAAAAGCAGTGTAAGGCACAAAGCTACTGAAAATATTTGGATAATGGAAAACAGGGAAGGGAAAGTACAGTGTCACAGCAAAGGCCCATTAACAGCCCACAAATGGAATTGATCAAGTGCATGGTACTTTAATTCAAATAAAATAATCCAAATCTTGGGAACTGGTGATAGTGAGACTGGTAAAAGCAAGGTACCTACTCAGAATGGAATCTGGGAGTCTATATGGGTGATGGTGGTTATTAAGTAAGTTAATGACTATTCAAAAGGGAAGGAAGGAATATTAAACCAAGGGACTTGAAGACAGTAAGTTTCAATAAACTGACAGCCTGAATGGCAAACTGCACTGCAGAATCACAGAATGGTTTGGGTTGGAAGAGACCTCCAAGATTGTCTAGTTCCAAATCCCCTGCCACAGTCAGGGCCACCTACTAGACCAAGCTCTTCAAGACCCCATCCAACCCGACCTTGAACATTTCCAGGGTCAAAGCCACCAAAACTTCTCTAGGCAACCTGTTCCAGTGCCTCCTCACACTCATGGCAAAGAAATTCTTCCTAATGTCTAATCTAAATTGAGATTCTTCTGCAATTAATGGAAGGCAAAGTACACTGTGGAAAGCCACTGATTTCCTGCAGAATCAGCACGAAGGCCACAGAATATTGCAATGAGAAAGCGAGCAAGAGAAGAACCTGGCTTGACTTGCACTGTTGAAAAATAGCAGAATCTCAGTTAAATTATTAGAACTGACAACAAGGTGGCTGTTGTAATAGGGAAAATCCAGAAAGGTTCACATAGAAAATGACCTAAAACTATCCAAGAGCCATCAAGCATGAGAACAAAAGGCTCATGTGAAAGATTACCATGGAGGAAGTGACTTGCTCTCAGGTGGATGAGGAAACAATTATCAAATCATGTGAGGAAAACCAAAACCTCGGGTTTTTTTCTGCTTTGCTTTTCTCCAAAATGTCAACTGTAGTCAGGTGGCTTACACAGTTAATACTAGCAATGTAAAAACAAATGATTAAGCTCAAGTAAGGAAAGAATCTATTCCAGTAAGGTGCTTATGGAAGCCATATGCCAGGTATGTTTCAGCGAACACACTTCATGAAATGACTAAGCAATCTCCGAACTATTAGCAGTTACCTTCAAGAACTCAGAAAAGATTGATGAGGTACCATGCAACCAGGAAAGAAGAAATGGTACCTACCTCGGAAAAGAAAGGACAGACTCAAAACAGAGGCCATTCAGCTTGACACTCTATCAGGCAAAAAACTAGAACAAAAGCAAATCTTTACTTCAGAGATGCTTCTGATGCTGCATCATCAAATATTCTCACAAGGACGACAGCAGAGCATTAGCTGAACAAAACTTGTGTGCAATGGTTAGAAAACGGCACTCAGAAGTAATGTCAAGTGATTCACAATCAAATAAGTTCATAGCAAGTGAGATCTTCAGATGTTTACATCCCGAGTCTTGAACTGCTGCTGTAATGCAATAGGATAGAGAATATTATTATCATATTTGTGAAGGATATCCTGTTCAGATGAGAGCCTTTTGGAAGCTATCATTTGGAAGATATAATTAGAATTGAACAAATCATGATGAGTTGGAACAAGGACCTGAAGTAAATAGGATGTAATTCAATAAGGTGAGAACGTCTTCCATATAGCTGGGAATAATTGACTGCAGTTCACAAAAAGAAAATGAGTCAAAAGTGATTACACAGTGAAAAAAAAGAAAAAAATGTGACTGCTGTACAGAAATATAGAAAAATACTTTCAAACCAAGAGCAGCAAAATAATTCTTCTACTCCACTAAGCTCAAAAAGGCTTTCAGTGAAGAACAGTTCTGTTTTGGGCAGTTCATTTCAATCAGATTTCTGAGGAGAACAGCAAGAACTACCAGAAGTCTGGGCAGCTTCATCTGAAGTCATACTCAGGTATGACTGAAAGAAGTCCATCTAGACATCTGAAAAGTCAAAGACATAAATGTATAGCCTAGAAAAAATATGAGGATGTGTTTAAAGAAAGTAGTCCATGTGTATGCAAGAGAAGTGGATCCATGTACCAGCCCATCTCTCTGAGAACAGAAATTATTTTTTGTCACATAATGAACACTCAAGCTGAAATAATTAATCACAGAATCACAGCTTGGTGGGGGTCAGAAAGGACCTCTGGAGATCATCCAGTCCACCCCCATGCTGCTAAAGCAGGGTCACCTACAGCAGTTTTCCCAGGATCACAATGTCCATGTGGGTTTGGAATGTCTCCAGAGGAGGAGACTCCACAACCTCTGTGGGCAGCCTGCTCCAGGGCTCCAGCACCCTCCCACCAAAGAATTTTCTCCTCATGTTGAGATGGAATCTTCTGGGTTCCAGTTTGTGCCCATTGCCCCTTGTCCTGTCACAGGGCACCACTGAAGAGTCTGGCCCCATCCTCTTGTGCCCCACCCTTTATCTATTGAGGAGCATTGATCAGATTCCCTCTCAATCTCTCTTCTGCAGGCTAACCAGCACCAGGTCTCTCAGCCACTCCTTGTAAGAGAGACTTTCTTTTTTTTTTTAGCCTACTTAAGTCCTCATATCCTTAATGTCCTGTGAGGTGTAATAAACATCCTGAAGATGTACAGCATCCATATATCGAGGAGAAAAAACCCCAAACCCACCAACTTCTTTTAAAATTCACCAAGAAAATAAATCAATGCCAGGCCTCTCCTGCATTATCCACTATGGGGAGCTGAAGCCTAATATTGCTGGACACATGTAATCCAGATGCACATTTAATTGGAGCTATGAAGTCCATGCGTATTATCTTTTACAACCTGACCTCTACAGAGATCACATATAAATATTTGCCATGGTAGAGGGAATTCCATTTAACCTTCCCTGAAGGATAATGGCAAGCAAAGGTTGTTCAGCTCAGAATGGTCATCTCCTATGACCAGCCACTGCCAGAGACCTCTCTGTGTCAGAAACCATGACACTGCAGTCTGCCTGGGGAGGCCTGCAAGCAGGCTCAAGGAAAAATTCCTACTTAGGAGATAATCAAGCCTATCCCTATATATAATAGGAAGAAAGTAGAGAGTTCAGAATAAACCTATCAAATCTGAAGTGCAGGAATGCTGGGAAAACACATTTACACATCTATTTTGGAATATACTGCTGTGCAACTTGTATTGATGGCATGGTCCCAGCAAGAGCTTCTGTGTATAATTCTTGATAAATTTAAATTTTCAAATAAAAATGGAATTGCAGTGATTGTTTAGAACGGATCCCACTGTAGTCTGTTTCTCCCACAGCTTCAGCACTAGTATTATCCTAGGGCCCTTAACTCAAGTCTTTATATTTGAGCACCCTGGCTTGATAGATTACCCTGCAGAAAGCTCAGAAGAGCAAGTGACTTCTCACAGCTTTAGAAAAGTCCTGCAAGGAAATACTTAGGAGCAGTTCACACAGTGACTTTTCATCAGGGGCGTTGATACCCTTAAAAGCTTGAGGAGGGCAGATTTACATGGGATATTAGAAAGAAATTGTTTACAGTAAGGGTGGTGAGACATTGGAACAGGTTACCCAGATTCATCATGGATGCCACCTCCCTGAAGGTGTTCAAGGCCAGGTTGGATGAGGCCTTGAACAGGCTGGTCTAGTGAAAGGTATCCCGACCCATGGCAGGGAGATTTGAACTAGGTATCTTTAAGGTTTCTTCCAACCCAAACCATTCTATGATTCTATGAATCTATGCAAATCAAAGGGCTGGTGTCAGACATCATATGCCAGAAGTAAAATGGAGTCAAATTCCCTTCAACAGGTAATTAATGAACACTTGAACTTTATGGGAAGCATCTCACTTTTTTAATACCTACTGAGACCTTCCAGACACAATCTGTGGTGAAGTTGGATGCATTAAAGCTGTTCAGCACATTTCAAATATTCTAATTAAACAGTGACACAGCTGTATTTAAATGAGATGTGGAATGATCTTTTAGTGTGTTGCAGATTTACCAATTTAGGGCTTAAATTCTTTGTTACTTTTGCATGATTCATTTAGCAATGCAGAATCACAGAATTAACCAGGTTGGAAAAGATCATCTAGTCCAACCTATCACCCAACACTATCTAATCAACTAAACCATGGCACTAAGTGCCTCAGTTACTCTTTAGAACATTAACACCTTATAGACTTAGGATATCATAATAAGAGAAATATAAAATCATTTAGGCTGGAAAAAACCCATTTAAGATCATCAAGTCCAACCATTAACCCAACACTACCATGTCCACTGCACTCCTAACCACATCTACACACCTTCTAAATGCTTCCAGGAACTATGACTGCACCACTGCCCTGGGCAGCCTGTTCCAAGACTTGACAACCCTTTTGGAGAAGAAATTGTTTCTCATGTCCAGCCTAAGCCTCCCCGGTGGAACTTGAAGTCATTTACTTTTGTTCTATCGCTTGTTGCTTGGACGAAGGGACCAACAGCCACCTTGCTCCAACCTCCTTTCAGGGAATTGTAGAGAACCAGAAGGTCTCCCCACAGCCTCCTTTTCTCCATGCTAAACAACCCCAGCTCCCTCAGCTGCTCCTCACAAGACCTGTTCTCCAGACCCTTCACCAGCTTTATTGACCTTGTCTGGACACACTCCAGCACCTCGATGTAATTCTTATTCAGAGGGGCCCCAAAGTGAACCCAGTACTCCAGGTGCAGCTTTGAGGGATTACTGACAAAAGAAGACAGGTGTATCTTCACTAAAATATTCATCCAGAGAAGCAGCAGGAGGGAATGAGATAGTTCAAACGATAAAGAGCATTATAACAATTTTCTGACTTAAGACACAATTCAGTAGTTGAGAACCATCTGAAAATTACATCCAGAAGGACTCCTGTGGTACAAAAAAGAATAATTCTGTAATTTTAATTACAAGGGGGAAATCCTTTCTGCTGAGATTCTAAAGATTTTTAAAAAGCAGCAACCCTTCTGTAGCTACAAGCTTTCTAGAGCTGTGGTCTGTAACTTGAAAGACGTTGATGAAAACATCTGCATAACACCATGGAGCATATAAAATCCTTTTGCTTACCTGTAAACACATCCTGTGCCTGTGTGATGAGAAACCATGTCCCTGTCTCTCACCCAGCTCAGAACACTTCTCTAGCTGTTAGGCTCCTGATGAGAATGCTTCCTTTCACTTTTAAATGTCTTGTAGTAAGTATTATTTTTTAGTATCTTTCAGCCAATGATAACGATGTTTGCCTCCATACAGGACTGCAAGCATGCACAGACATTGTGCTGGTCCTTTCTGTGTGTTGGGGAAGAGTAACTGGGCTGTCTGTGGCTGCCTTGGCCCTGTGATGTCTGATTTGAGCACTAAGCTTCAACTAGCACTGCCAAATTTGGGCACTCAGATCAGTAAATGGGAAGCAGCACCAAAGGAGCATCCCTTTTCCTTTTGGGGTGGGAAGTGGAACAGAAGAGGTATCAAGGAAGCTGCCTCCTTCTGAGGAAGGTGTATTTGATAATTAGTATTGAGCTCAGTTCTAATGGCAGAATCTGAGAGAAAGGGTCCTTTTACACTTTTAAGTATTTCATGGTAGAATTTTTATGTGAAATGGAGCTGGAAAAATTAGGTCCTTTTTATGCAAAAGCTGATAAGAATTATACCGATCTTCTGTAGACATGATGTGCCACATAAGCTATCACTTCACCATGAAAGTCATATGAATTCTCTTGACAATGCAGGTTTTACAGGGGTCTTATCACTAAGACTTTAATCTTTCTTGCATATGGCATTACGAAAAAGCAACAATAGAGTCTAAATCTGCATCAAAATTGCCAGTCTATTAAACAGGGTGAGGAAGTCAGATGAATTTTCCTTCTATATTTTGCATAACTCTTGAATGCACTATACAGTGCACAAGTACACATCAGACACATCACTGACATGCTGTAGGCAATTATAGATCAGCCAATTAATGCACACTATAATTACTCTTTCTTTGAGCTGCCCAGGTGATTACAGCTCTCTATAAAAAAAAAAAAAATCTTTTATAAGGTCAACAATAATTTTTTCCTGGTACTTACACAGTTCCAAATATTATATTACACACTGCTGAGTTAGATCTTTATCTTGGTTTAGGTATAAGAAACAAAATTAGGATAATGCAAAAATATGTAGCAGTAGATGCTACCATCCCATCACCAAATGCTTTTGTGTTCTATGCATATTCCTATATTTATATACACACACACACACATATACAGCCATATATCACACACATCTCTCTCTCAAGGCATCTAGAACTGAACTGTTGCTACATCTATACTCTGCTGCCTTGAAAGACAAGTGTCCATAAATCCAGATGTGTTGACCTCCTCCAAAAATGCAGTATGTTCCTAAGAGCTACCTTAAAACACTGCTGCTGAGTCTTTTACATCAGCAAAGCTTCTGTAACTTTAGGACCTTCTGTGATAAACTGCAATTGGTAAGCTTTGTTAGGGAAGCCCTACGAAGGTGCAAGACGAAGAAGTCTTCCTTTATGTGGTGCAAAAGACAGGGGGAAATGAAGCCTTTCTTGTTGTCAGCATGTCACTACTCAACACTCTTTGTATCTGTTAGAAGAGCCCCTGACCTTCAAAGCAACCCCTTCATCTGCAAGTTCTGAAGAATAAGAAAATTGGAAGTGGTGTAAGAAACCGTTTTCTGAGGACAAAATCTATCACTTGGCTGTTGGTATGATCCAATACCGAAAGAGACAGTTGAGCAGCAGTGGCAATGGGATCCAAGGTTAACAGAGTGCAAATCTCTTTCAGACTTCAAAAAAAAGCTCAAAAACAAAGAGTTCCAATCTGGTGAAATAGTAGATTCCTGTGACAGAGAACTTCCAAATCTTGAGAAGCACTAATTTACTACACCATGCTGAACCTCAGTATTTAATAAGCATGCAGAATTGCAAGGGCCAGTTTCAGGTGGGAGTGGTAAATCCAGCTATTTCTTTCTACCTTTACTGCTGAGAAAGGTTAGTGATACCAAGGAGGGAAGTTGTGTTTTTGAGTGCTTACACTCAGAGTTCCCTACACTGCCCCCAGTGGCATGGCATACTCCAAATTCACACCTAAAAACCAGAGTAAATGTATAGAGCCTTTTTTTGGAGGGTTGGCAAGACTTTGTTAACACAGCCATTTTGCTACCCACACACTCAAGCTTCAGGCTGCATGGTCATGGTGAAGCCTCCACTGCTTCATTCACAGGAGTTACTGAAGGACCCATAACCCCACTCCCATTCACGTAACACACAAACCCAGCTACACATTACACGGGGAACTGGGTACAGCACCACTGTTAAATGCAAACAGGATGGTCTGGCTGTCAGCAATACAAGATTCCTTACAGGTACTGGCTATTAATAAATCAGCAGCATTTTGTCTCCAAAGTGATCCATTTCTTAAGGACAATACCCTGCAACTCTTTTATTCAAATTCTAGAAAAAATAGCAAGGGACTCAGGGAAGCCATGTGGATAGTTACTTGCCACTGGGGAAGGGGCATCATCCCTCCTTCCTGCCCACACATATGCTCCATGGACCTCATCTGCTTCAAGCCCCACTTGGCCCAACTCCACAGTGTCCCTGACACGAGCACCATGAGGACATCAGCCTGACAGGACCTGACCCCCAACCACTGTTACCCCCTCAAGGGTGCATTTATCTCCAGGAGGATTCACTGCCCTGGAGGGAACATTTCTTCCGCTCCAGCCACGAGGATGTTGCAGACCCAGCACATATTCCCAAAAGTGTTAAAGGGGTGTCTGCCTCAAACTGAGATTTTGCCACCACCAAGGCCAAAATTACCACCCCAGGCTCACTCTTACTTCCTGTCCCTACCCTGGAGCTCTGGCTACTGAAGAAGCAACGCTTGAGCTCTGTGTGATCCTCATAGCCACTGGAGGACTCACTCACTCAAGGGAAAAATCATGCTTTCAGCCAAGTCATGGTGCACTCTTTTGGAGGAAGTCACAGAGCACTGGGTGGAGGTAGCCACCAGTTAGAAAAGAAGCTGAGGAAGGAAAGCAAAAAGGCAAAATCTTCTGCTAAAGTGCCAATCATGATCAGGTCCTCCTTCACAGATCTATGTCTTAGAGGCCAATGATGAATGCTGTGCTTAGTAAACCCAGCTCCACCAGCAGACCAGCATTCCCTGTGAAATACTGTGCGCAAGGGGTACATGAAGGCCAGGAAATCAATACTGAACAGCATGAGCCCCAAGGAAGAGCAAGAGAAACCCACTGAGGATCTGCCAGAAAACACCAGACAGCCTGAGAAAATGATTAGGTGGACTCAATGATCTTAAGGTTCTCTTCCAACCCAAACGATTCCATTATATGGTTTGTATCTCTCTGGTTTTAGAAGCAAACAGGGCTGGACTCGATCTTCAGAGGTCCCTTCCAACTCCTGCCATGCTGTAACATTAAAAGGCACACTGGGGGTCAGATTATTAGAGCTTTAACATTGCATTCCTAGGATTGTGATTTAAACTTGTGAGTTTGAGAGGTGCAAGACAAAGGGAGTTTGTTTCAGTTTCTGCCTCCTGACACCTGTGAGTTGTAGATGTTACACTCAAGAGATCAGTGAATGAGTATGTTTGCTCTCAACAGTGTTTGACTCACCTCTATCAGGTAGAAACAGTTTTATCTTGTCTAACATGCAAATAAGTGTATATATGCATAGGTGCTTCCCGAGGAAGGAAATCTAAGGAGAAGGTGAGGTTTGTATGAAAACAGAGGATAGTCCCCTTTTTTTGGACTTATTTGTAGAGCACTGTGTTAATGGAAACACTGATAAGAAAAGCTGCTGCCTGGGAGAGACAGTGATAAACTGCAACATAAACAACTTTCTTATACCAAATTGCTGAACTACATTCAAGTTGTAATGACTGCGGGCTTTTTGAAGAAGAAGAAGAGTAACTTATTTTTCAAGTCCTGTTTTTAAATGCAGGTAGCACATGTCTGTCTAGCAGAGCCACCAAAACACCAAAAGCACTGGGGACAAATAGACTGGAGATACTGTGGCCTTGTATATGACTGAGAAACTTCCCTAACAGAACAGAAAATGTACTTCTCAAAATCACAGAGTTGTAGAATCGTTTCAGCTGGAAAAGACCTCTAAGATCATCAAGTCCAACCATCAGCCTAACACCACCGTGGCCATTAAACCATGTCCCAAAGTGTCATGTCCATACATTTCTTGAACATCTCACACGGATGGTGACTCCACCGCCTCTCTGGGCAGCCTGTTCCAATGCCTGACCACTCTTTCAGTAAAAAATTTCGTAATATCCAACCTAAACCTCCCATGGCACAATTTCAGGCCATTTCATCTTGTCCTATCACCTGATACCTAGAGAGAAGAGACCGACACCCACTTCACTCCAACCTCCTTTGAAAGAGTTGTAGAGAGCAATGAGGTCTCCCCTCAGCCTCCTCTTCTCCCAAACTAAACAACCCCAGTTTCCTCAGTCGTTCCTCATAAGACCTGTTCTCCAAACCCTTCACCAGCTTTGTTGCCCTTCTCTGGACACCCTCCAGCACCTCAGTGTCCTACTTAAGTGAGGAGCCCAAAACCAAACCCAGTACCGGAGGTCAGACCTCACCAGTGCCGAGTACAGGGACATAATCACTTCCCTACTCCTGGTGGTCACACTACTGCTGATCCAGGCCAGGATGCTGTTGACCACCTTGACCATTGTTTTGATGGGAATAACTTAACAAGGTGGAAATTATAAAACTACAATTATCTTTATTTTTCCTGAAAGCCCCACTCCAAAACTATGTACAAACTTGTTAAATTTTATTTACAGGTTCTATTCAGTCAGGAATTTCACAAGAATGCTTATGGGTAATTTTGGTTCAATTCAGAGAATTCAGAAAATGGAAAAGGCTAAATCACAAAACAGCTTTACCCCACTTAGAAAATCAGAAGCAAGCCAGGACCCTAGGGAAAAGCCAAGAGTGACAGATTTTACTCACAAAGGCAGAGTAGGAATTAAGGGACAGTCCCTGGATCTCTCCTTAGCAACAGTCTCTGGAACTGCAAGTTTATAATCCACTTTGTGGATCACACGGCATAAATCCACAGAAAATGGAACCCGCCAAAAATGAAGTGTCTGCAGACACGGCTCCCACAAGGCAAATCTCATGGAGCAGCTCTGCCTTAGCAGTGCAAGAAAAGCCCACTGCTGGCGTGTTTCCAGAGAACAGCTGCCGTTCATGGCAGAGGCAGGGTTGTTCCAATGGAGTAGGGAGCAGGAACCCAGGGTACAGAGGTCCCAGGAGAAGCCAGGTCCTGATGCTGCAGGTAAATCTCTCCAATCTTGAATCAAATGCTGCAAACCTAGTGAATCCCAAAATGAGTCCCTGCATGCTTTCTGGTCACCCTATCACCACATTGTCTTCCCTAGACACTGTATCCAGTGCCAATATATACTGGGCAGGAAGAACCCAGCCAATCAAATTTCAGATCCCAGCGTGGGCTCTCCCACCAGTGAATACACGTGCGGGACTCCAGCTCCCGGCGGCAGGAAAGGGCCTTTTTACCTTTCCCTGTTCAAGCCTGCACGGGGAGGGGAAAGGAATTTCATGCCTTTGTCTTCCCCCAGACAGAGGAGGGGAAGAGGATTTTGGAGCACCCTGAGACAGCTATCTGGACACAAGCTGGCTGGTGACCAGCATCTGCAGGTCTTTTTCTGCTGGGCAACTTTCCAGACATGCTGCCCCAAGCCTGGAGTGTTGCTTGGGGGTTTTGTGACCCAACTGCAGGACCTGGCACTTGTTTTTTTTAAACCTCATCCCATCGATCCAGCCTGTCAAGATCCCTTTGCAGAGCCTTCCTATCATCAAGCAGATCAATACTCCCATCCAATTTAGTGTCATCTGCCAACTTACTGAGGGTGCACTCAATTTCCTCATCCAGATCACTGATAAAGACAACTGGCCCCAGTACTGAGTCCTGGGAAACACCACCTATGCCCAGCCACCAACTGGACTTAACTCCATTCCCCAGCACTCTCTGAGCCTGGCCATCAGCCAGTTCTTAACCCAGCGAACAGACTAAAGTTTTGGCCTTTACCATAGTCTGCCATGTGCCTCAATAAGTGTGCAATAACCACCCATTAATCTCTGAGAAACTCATGTCACTCTTCCCTAAATGAAATTGACTGTCTTAAGAATGTATATACAATGTAAGCTCCATCTGTGCTCACAGTATGTTCTCATCCTTTCACTCCTTTTTTCTTAGCAATTGTATCAGTAGCTTATGCAGAAAATAACACCAAAACTAGTTAACTAGCCAAACCACAAATACTTTCTCTTCCTATCTGATAATGAGAGCTCCCTTCCACTACTAGTTACTATTTTTCATTGAACTACCTCCTTCACCTGCTGGAATGAAAAAAGAGTAGGTAGCATCACATAGCACATCAGGTGGCTATAGCTTTTAACCAACAAATCACCAAGTCGGAAAAAATACTGATGTTTTATTAACAATAAATGATAGCAACTTAATTTTTTAAAACCTGTGTTCTTATTAACCAGGTCAAACACTGACTTTAGTATTTGGAACATTAAAAATCTTTCAAGGTAAAGATTCAGGATGGAATTCTTAATGACAATTTACCAGAACCAGATGAACATGCACAACAGGACCATATTATACCCTGCATTTACAAATCCAAACTTTCTGTGTTTCATGCTGAAATGAGTTGTTAGAATGGTGTCTAATAGCTTTCTACAGTAATGAGAGACAAGAAATGGAGAATACGGTGCTGAAAAGAAATGTAAAAGTGGAATAGGAAATTCTTAGTGTGTGAGAATTTGCCTGTAAAAGTAGATATGGTATGTAGAATCTGGTAAAACAATAAAATAAATTACCATACAGCTATGATTTCAGGAAAATAATCTCAGCCTACCTAAACAAATTTGACATGTTTGCACTGAAAATAGTCTTTTTGTAAAGTGCCTATCAAGCATGAATTGCAGCTACATGTTATAGAACTGATTTTATAGGTCTCTTCTCAGAAATAAACAAGGGATGCAATGTAAAAATGCTCCTCTGCAATTACCTGAACAATATTTTTTTAAAAAAACACTAGAACTGAGATCTGGATAAGCAGCAGCTACCTGAGATCACAGAATCAGAGAATGGTTTGGGTTGTAAAAGAAGCTTAAAGGTCATCTAGTCCAGTCTGCGCTCCCCAGCAAGCAGGGACATCTTCAACTAGAGCAGGTTGCTCAGAACCCCAAACAACCTGACCTAAAAAGGTTCCAGAGATGGGTTATCTCCCACCTTTCTGGGAAATGTGGACAGGTGTTTCAACACCCTCTGTATAAATATTTTTTTCCTTATTTCTAGTCTAAATCTTCCCTCTTTCAGTTTGAAACCATCACCCCTTGTCCTGTCACAACAGGCCCTGCTAGAAGTCTGTCATTAGCTTTCTGATCATCCCTTTTAAGTACTGAAAGGCCACTGGAAGGTCTTCCTGGAGCCTTCTCTTCTCCAGGGTGAACAACACTAATTCTCTCAGTCTGGCCTCACAGCAGAGGGGTTCTAGTCCTCTCATCATTGCTGTGGCCTCCTCTGGCCCCACTCCAACAGGTCCATGTCTTTGCTGTGCGGAGGGCTCCAGAGATCCACACCAACATAAAACCAACTAAACATACTTTATGCAGTCATTCATACCTTGGGATTAGCTAAAGTTGGTCTTTTATTTTCCTGCAGGAATTGATAAACCCATTTGTTAAGATGCAGCACTGGGGAAGTCTTGTATCAGGTGTTCTCAATCCAAACCAGTACAAACTTTGAATCTCTATGAGCAATAGTAAATAAGAATGACTGCTGAAATCATCAACATGTTTTCTTCTACTACAGACATGTAATGTGACTACTGTGATGTAAGGCAGTCCCACTTTTTAGTTGTAGTAAGAGTGCTCTACCTGGGAAATTTGACTGGAAAAATTACTCACATAGTTTAGTCGTAATGTTATTACTGTAACTTGCACGAGGGTGGTTAGAACCAGAGACCAGACCACAGAGTTTATTCCTCATCTTGGCACTGCTTGCTATGTGAACCTGAAAAGTTGTTTAACCTCTACAATTAAACTTCCCCTGCAAAGTGAGAATGAAGCTGTGGTTTTACATGAAGCTAAACAAAGGTACTGACTTGCCTTAGAAAGGAAATTTCAACATAAGTACCACTGGAGGAAGGAAATGAAATAAAAGGTTATCATTCTGGGTTTTTTATTGAGACAGACTAGAAAAGGAAATAAGGAACTAAAGTAGAAGATAAAAAGGTGGCAACATATGGCACTCGAGGGTGGATTCAGAAGCCAAACAGATGGTTATTTCAGCAGAGGGCACCAGAACGATGAGTATGTGGTAGCAAGTTTTGACTTGCTCTGCCCAGTGAGTATCAAATCCCTGATATCCTCACAGCCTCCAAGAGGGTTGGCATGCTTGTTATGCTGCTAAGACTTGCACTTTATAATGCTTTTACATTTTGTCATGCTTAGAGAGAGATGTTGCTGACTGACTGACACTGGCAGCTGTGGGAGTAAATCAAACCAGCAAACTACAGAAAGGGAGTGAGGAACACCATGAGATTTTGTGACTACTAAGTCAGCATGTTGCATTTCTAACCATCAGTGGGACAAGGAGGATAATGAGATGGGACAATTAAGTGACACTCCTAGGGAGAAACCAAAGGGAATTTTCTTACCATCCATATCATTCCCAGCAACTGCAGCCACAGGGTATATTGGTAGGGATTTTTTGCATCCCTAGTAGCCTGCAAACACAAGCACTAACAACTGCGATGATATTCTGTATATTTATCATGTAGAGCATCAAAGAACTGCAAAATTGTTTACAAATTTACAAACAAATCTGATAGCTTGGTGGGTTATACAGGACTATTTGCTTGTGCAAAATGAATGGTTGAGAGAGAAGCATTCATGGAGGAACATTAATTTTACACTTATGCCCTTCATACTCCTTTTCATCATTCAGGCATCTCTTGTATAAAGGAAATAGAAACTTTTAAGTTGTGGTAAAGATACTAAGCATGTCCTTCTGCAGTGGAAGATTTTATCTCAATCATCCTCTCATTATTAAAAAAAAAAATATATACAACTACTTCTAAAAGTCAAATTACATGGCCTTGGGTGATGTTCAGCCTGAGTAATTGGGGCTTTTTTGCAATGATCATATTGGTTAGATACGGGTCAGTCTTCTGCTATTGCCAGTGTTTTGTTAACTTGGTGGTCAAGCAAACACAAGCACTGAATATTTTCTTTTTTGTTATCTTTTAGTTTACATGATATATGCAAGAATCTTGGCTGTGTGAAATAACAAGGACTTTTTTTTTTTTAAGTGAAAAATATTTAATTCTTGCCTTTTATTCTGATATCACAGGTTTCAAAATGAGAACTTTTCCATTATTATGAGCTTTACAGGTCACGTAGATACCGAAATAGTGAACTGAAACATTGCCAACACATTGAAAAACAAAAGAATTTATTTTTATGAAGAGTGCTATTCTGTTATCACAGTTTTACATAGAAAGAAAAATATAAAAATTGAATAAACAGATTATATCATTTGACAGTCACACTGATATTTTAACTGTTTTTCTCAGTTATACAGGCTAATATAGAGATTAATTTTTAATGTGCAGTTACTAGGTTGGCCACAGATGTAAAAGCCTAGAAGCGTGCCTACACATTATCCCCTTTTGAAAGGGAAAAAAAGAAAAAGGTAGGAATGAAAAAATTGAGACAATACACTTTAAAGTCAAAATTAATTCCTGTGGGATCATAAGAGAAAGAACTAGGTGAATACATTATAGCAGAATTAAGAAGAAGCTGAAATCAGAGATGAGAACAGGAATCTTAAAAGCAAACACTGGTTTGTGTTCTGTATGCTACAGCAGCGCATCACAAAGGAAGAAATGCTGGATAAGTGGAGAAAGCAGACAGTAAAAATAATCTAGGTATCTAGTGGGATCAGTTTCCAAAGAGAACAAGCTCATCTGTAAATTTCTGAATTTTTAAAATCCGGAATAAAGAACAGGCATGAGAAAAGTTTTACCCTACTGAAGGTCTAAAATGAGTTTTGAGACACCTCCCCTATGAATATAGACTGAGAGGGATTTTTCAGCCTACAGAAGAAAAGGCTCCAGGGGGGCCTTAGAGCAGCCTTCTAACATTTGAAGAAGGCTACAGGAGAGCTGGAAAGGGACTTTTTATAAAGGCATGGAGTGACAGGATGAGGGGTAATGTAATCAAACTGGAAGCAGCTCTATTTAGATAAGACATTATGAAGAAATTCTTAACCACAAGGGTGGTGAGGCACTGGAACAGATTGCCTAGAGAAGTTGTGGAGGCTCTTGCCTGGGAAATGTTCAAGGCCAGGTTGGATGGTGCCTTGAGCAACTAGTCCAGTAGGAGGTGTCCCTGCCCACAGCAGAGGGGTTGGAACTAGATGATCTTTAAGGTCCCTTCCAACCCAAACCATCCTTGCAAGGTTACTGACTAAGAACCACAGATCATTTCAGATCCCACTTCTGTAAACAATGCAGCACTGTGGTAATACTGTAAATTGTTGCTAGCAAGTAAACACTGATAACAGACTTATACTAGGTGGTAACAGAGTTAAATGCTGAGGGAAAACATAAGCTACTTGAAAGTGAAAACCTTTCAGCAATATAGGAACAAAGTATAGAAAGTGGTAGAAGTCTCCAGCCTGGAGTATTGAAACCCAGACTGAACAAAACACCAGAATGCTCCGCTGTGTAACAGTCACCTGCTACAAACAAGGAAGTAAGAAGTTGTCCTTACACCCTGAACACTTCTATCTTCTGTCACCTCAAACAAAGGTTGCAGTGCATACCTAGCATTTTACCTTCTAGTGCTGGCTTCTGCATCTGAACAGGACACTAGTAACTTCAGTAAGGTTCACATTTCTAACGTAACATTTAGGAGAGGAGTCTGCAAGAGATTGAAAATGTTGGGTGAAAATTTTCTGTGCTGTGTACAATTTTAAATTAGAATAATAGGATGAAGACAATAATAAAGTTGATCTAGAATAATGAGCAGAGATACTGCTTGGTAGTTAATTTCAAAGAGGAAGGACTAATTAGAGAGGACTATAATGATTCAAGGTTTTGGTGTTTTTTTTTTTTTTTACAAACTAAACTGCAATGTGCCAAATGTGAAAGATTTTGCTTCAGGATAAGGACACTTACATAATTTATACCGTCATTAAGAACAAGTGGTATTAATGTTTCATTGGGGCATTGTAGGAAGCATTATAATGTCACAACAATGATAAAAATATGATAAGGTACTAATCTGTGACTTCCTGGCTTCCAAATCTGCCTAACCATGATATTCTTGACTAAATCATTCTTTCAGTTATATTACTGTGCAATGATGGTACTAAGGATACTGATGCTTACAAACTTTGGTTTATTATTTCCATTTGCAGATTACTAATTTTTTTCTGTTAATCCCCTTCAAATAACAATAAAACAGCCATAATGCTCAAGATTCACACTTCAGTGTTGTGCTCGCCAGTTTACATTTCTTTTTTAACTACTCACACAGTAAGTGTGAGTAACTTTTGTAACTACTCACAGTAAGTTAAATGTGGTCTTTGTAAAGATCTCAGCCTTCTGTATTCATACGATCCTGTGAATATGGCAAAAAAAACATTTTCAGAAATTCACTTAATAGCTGTTCTTAATATTATGTTATTCAAGTACTAATTCTTGGTAAGCAATAAGCTTAATTCTTTTCATAGAAAAATTTCAATAACAACTTCCTTAGTAAATCAGAGAAATAATGCATTTGGCCACTATCACCACATTTTTTGTACAGTTAACGTGAAAAATCAGTCTGTAATTAATTCAAGAGTCAGAAATAGGAGCTGAAGATTAAATTCTTCTCTGTGTAGACTTTCTCTCATGTCAAAAGTTCGGCTCTGTTATTTGTTTCTCTGTTCCTGTCTACATGTCATGACCTAGTTTCTTTTTGCAGGTTGCTGCCTCAAGTCCCTGGCTCCGGGTGGGGTTACTTTTGACCTAACATTGCACTGGTTTAATGGTATGTCAGGGTCATGTAGCCCTCTGCAGTTTCGATGTTGCACTGATAATACAGCATCGTGAAGTGTTTAGGACTACAATGATTCCATATGCAGCATCCTCCACAATGACTTCACAACAGCATTGATCCTACAGAGCCAGCTAAGAATATATGTGATAAAATATCTGGGAAATAAGACAGGACCTGATATTTGTGGTTAAATTCAGAGGGGAAAAAAAAAAGGACAAATTCCTTTATATTTTACATCACAGTTCATATTTTATAAAATGGGAATCAATTTGATGTTAAATAAGTACTTCTCAAAGCATTTTAAAACTATCTGTATGTGCTAACTATATGCAGCAAGTCACAATGAATAGTTGCAAGATAAAGCTTCATTTTAAAACTTCTTCAGTAGCCTTTCTGTATGTTCAAGAGACCGTGTTATACAAGAAGGCTTGGTGAGGCCCCAGTACATCTTACCTGTGGTGTTGGTTGAGGCCAAGGACAAATTATATGCATCCTGCAGCAAAGTGAGCTACAGGGGCTTTCTCCAGCAGCACTCAGCTCTACACATTCCCGTGGGCAAAGCAACAGAATGTTTGCCCTGCAACGCCATCTAAGTATGCCTGGATAAGGAACAACATTCGTGATTTTTTAAAATCATAGAATCATTAAGGTTGGAAAAGACATTTCAAATGACTGAGTCCCACCATTAACTCAGCACTGCCAGATCACCACATCCCTCAGCACCAGATCTCCAGGGGTGGGACTCTACTGCTTCCCTGGGCAGGCTGTTCGAGGGCTTGACAACCCTTTTGGAGAAGACATTTTTGCTAATACTTAATCTAAACCTGCTCTGGCACAACCTAAAGCCATTTCCTCTTGTACAATCGCTTGTTTCTTGGGAGAAGAGCCCAACATCCACCTCGCTACAGCCTCCTTTCAAGTGCTTTTCGGAGCAAGAAAATAACCGAAGCCCCAAGCTGTAAAGTTTGATGGCATGAGGCAGTGACAGTGAAAAGGGGAATCGCACTGTATCTCTGAAAGGGGAAGCCCCCTGCCCTGCTGAAGGAAAGAAAATGGCGACCTAGGAGCTTTGGGGGCTCCGAGGACACAGAGAACTCCTCAGGCGAAGAAGGGCCACGACCTCGACTCCACAGCCTCCCTCGCCCATAGCTAAGTGATGGGAAGATGAGAAAGAGTAAAAAAGGCCACCCAAAAAGAAGAAAGAGAACAGTGGGGAACAAGAACCGCCCATGACACTCGCAGCACCCTCCCCGCAGTGGGGAGCTGCAGCCACGAAAACCCTGCTCCTAGTCCCGCTGTCAAGATACTCCGGCCTGTGACTCGGCTTTTTCTCCTGCTCGGCCTGCCCAGGAGGCGGGCGCAGGAAGGGGCGGGCGGCAGCGGCTGTTGAGGCGGTGCAGGGAGGGAAGCAGGAGAGGAGGCAGCCGACGCACAAGATGGCCGCTGCTGCAGCGGCAGTGGCGGAGGGGTGGCAGGCGACGGTGGTGGTGGGGTCCCAGGGCCTGCGGGTGCTGGAGAAGCAGGGCGCTGTGGCCGCCCTCGTGTGCCGTAGCTGAGGGGGCCGGTGGCTGCTGCGGGGAGCCCGGCCCATGTGGTGAGTACGTTGTCGCTTCAGCACCCCCCGTTGCAGGGCTCGGCTGCGGGGAGCGGAGAGCCTGGTGTGCAGGGAACAATGAGACTGGTCTCAGGGGCGCTGGTGGGGGGTGAGAGGGCTCTGTCCATCTTCTGGGGGAAGGGAGGTGGACGGGAGGGTGCTGCACTTGTTTGTGGGGCCTGTACCGCTGCCTGCGTCTGTAGGCCTCAGGCTCTTGCCGGGCTCGATTTTGGAGCGCCCCGAGAAGGGAGAGAGGGTGCAGGCTTTTGAGGCCGCCGTCCCTGGGTGCGGGAGAGGCGAAGGGGTGTGGGCAGGACCCGACGGTTAGGTCTGGCTTGGGGGCGGGGAGAGGCGGCATCGCCTCAGGCTACGACAGAGAAGGGACAGGCATCTTTTGTGCGTGGCCTGCATCTGCTGTTGTTTTTCTAGCGTCTTTGCGTGCCTGGAAAGAAGGAAAAACTCATTCCCCTGTCGGACTCGGCACAGTTAAAAGATCATTGTGGGGGGTGTGGTGTGGGTAATGTCAGAGCCCTCCTCTTCCCGTAGTCGGTGTGTGGGGAGACCCCCATCGCCCCCCGGTTCGGGTTGTCGCTCTTTTGTCTGTGGCGCCTGAGGGAAGAACGAGGTGGCCCCTGGCGTCCCTCTGCGTGGGGAGAAACCGTGATAAAACCAAACAGAAACCCCGCTTACTTTCACTAGTTTTTCACCCTGACGTTGTAGCTGTTGGGATTAAGAGGGTGAGGATGGGTAAGGTTTCTTACCGAGAGTGCGGTGTTAGCATAGCGGCATTTTAATGTGTTTTAATGTTGGGAATGTCCTGATAATCTGTTTTTGTCCTCAAAAGCTATTGTGAAGCCTGTGCCCTGTTCAAAACTGGGAACTGGTGCGGGTTTTCTTGCTGTGAACTGGGAACGCATAATTTTCACCATATGCATGCATATTTTTTCCCTGGGAGTAGCTCTCTTACTGATTTATTTTTTGTAAATCTCACTCGAGTATGTATGAGAAATCTTCTGTCCCTGCGGTGGTAGCTGCTGTTTTCTGTGTGATTTTACTGTATTGAAAATGGCCGAAGTGGGGGGGGGGGGGGGGGGGGCGGAGGGGAAGAGAGGGTGAAATTTGCAAAAATTACTAAAAGGCTCAAAGTCACCTGAGTTGTTGTGGAGCTGCTTTAATCGTTGTAACTGGTTTAGCAACCTTATCCTCTAATGTCTCTGCTTGGAAGAGAAATGCAGGTGTTAAATTCAGGATTTATACTGTAATTCACATCATATAGGTATGGAATTGTTAAATAACCCAGAAATACCTTGAAGTAGTAATTAATGTGTTCCTAAACTTACTTCTTTTACCCCCTTCATACTTATAAGGATGTGGAGGGGGTTAATTTTGCTAACTATAAATATCTGTATCTATGTTTGAAGTCAATGAAACTAATAAGAGGCTTCAAAGCTATATAAATAACCCACTCTTCCTATGAGGAGTATGTACCTTGTTGACAGTTTCTAAGCTTCACCATGGCTTTCTTCAGTCCATTAATACAGAGTGTTGATATGAAATTACGGCTTCCACTAACATAAATAGAAGCAGACATTATCAGTTAGGCATCTTTTCTTTTCCCAGCAATAGCTTATTTATCTTCCTGTCCTAGAAAAGGTTCTGTCAAAGCAGACGGCTTGACAGGCTGCTTTGAGGGAAATTTAGAAATGCAGGTACCATCAGTGCAGTCTGTTTTGACAACTAGAGGCTTGAGTGGTGCGCTTGTCAATCACTTTTAAGCAGCAGTAACCTTAATGGAGATGAGTGAGAAGTTACTTGTATGTTTTTCTGGTGATGGTGTGAGTTGGTTTTTTGTCAGCTTTGTATCCAAATTAGCTTAGTTAAACGCAAAATATTTTAAAAATTTACAAAGGAGATTTTGCTGATAATCATTATTTTAAAACCTAATGTTCCAATGAATAGGTTAAACCATAAATTGCAGCCATTAATGTCAGGATCTAATTTATGGGCGTCATAGTGTATACATATTGTCCTGTAAAAGTAGTCATGTTAAAACAGATGAACAGAAATTAATGGATTGCTTTTGGAAACTTCTGCCATGTTGCCAGTGATTCACCAGCCATCTGAATGGCAACCATTATCAACTGTGCTGAATTAAGCAGTACAGAAGCTGAGGTTCAGTGTGTACATATAAAAATATTGATTTCTTAATAGCTGGTTCAGAGGTCTCGGGTGATGCTGATGATGGTCATCTTTGATAATGATGACTAAGACTGACATCCCATTTTATTTAGAGTCTATATCTGTAACTAAATCAGTGCTGTAAAGGCTGTTTCATGGTTCTTAGGGAATTGACCTTTCCCATTCTGTAATATATAATAATATGGGAGATACTTAATTATTTGTTTAATTCCACCCAAGCAGTCATATGGTTTTTATGCTGGATGCCTGGAAAAGAAGTCTTCCATCCATTTCAAAGAACTTGTGGAACTGTAGCTTTTAAACAGTGTGAATTGTAAAGCTTAACTGGAAGGAAAGTATTCACCTGTGTTTAGGCTCTCAAATATTCTGAGCATCTCATAACAATTATGTAGTCACCCCAATAAGGTACCATTTAAGCAGATGATTTTTATAGAACTTTCAAATCTTTTGCAAAGCCTGGTCATTGTTAGAAGTTCTTTTCCCCAATGGATTGAGGGAACCATTTTGCAGATGAAACTCTATGTAATTTTGTGGGGGTTCTTCCTGCACCTAGTGAATCAGGTGTTTGGTTGTTGAAGCATCCCAAGGAATATTAGCTGTTAGGACAAAAAAACCCAAATCTGACTCAAAAGTATGTGAGAGATAAGCCATAGGGGAATTTGTAGTTTGAAGCTAATGCTTTGGACTGCACTTAAAGAATATGAAACCATTATCATACAGGAATAAAGATACAGTATGCTTCTGTTGTGAAAGGTCATTATATAAACATCTTGCACCAGCTGAAATTTCAGTATGACCTTCAAGATTCTGTGTAGGCTATATTACAGTAATGCAATCTGAAGCCTATGGACTCATGATAACCGAGAAGGAAAACCACAAATATTTACTTTCCTTTCTGTGCAGAGATATTCCATGGTGCATGCTGAAGGAGGTGCAGTTCCCATCATTCAGCTTGACTACTCATTTTTCTCAAGAAGTGTGTCTGTTGATGGTTATCTTTTGCATAGGTTTCATTTTCTTAGTGGTAAAAGTTGAAAAGGTATTAGATTTCGAAAGGGCTAACTGATTTCTAATGACTTTTTTTTATGTGTGGAAATGCGTAATGGGCACGAAGGTGCAAAAGTCCTATCAGCTTGTTGTAAATAGATTTTTCTGATGCAAGAAGACTTTCTGGTTAGAGTGCTTGAGGAAATAGCTTTCTTGTTACTGCATGGTGGCAACACTTTGTGCTACCAGATGGAGAGTGAAGGGACTTTTGTCAGAGAAATACCAAGATTTCAAAATTTGTTGCAAATTGATGTTTTCAGAAGCAGTTGTGCACTACTTCGTTGGGATTTGTATACAAGTGTGTTTCATGGAATTCTGATGGGTATTCCCTTGTCCCTTCTTTGAAATAGCTGCTTTCCTTCTCACTGTTGTTAGAGCATGTGTTCTAGGATAATTTTCAGTCTGTGGAGATTCTTTATTATATGTATCGGAAACATATCACAGAAAACTTAACATATGCAGACTTTAAACAGTGTGCAGTAAGACTGGCAGAATGACCATGAGTAGATACTACTCTTAATTTGAGAAAGTAGCTCTTGGCTCTAGCTCAAGCTTGAACTTGGTTTGTGAGACACTGTTGCATGAAAAATGTCAATCTGTCTAATTAGCAGCATCTCCCAAGCACCAGCCATTGACTTTTGGCAAATTTGAAAACTTCACTGTTAATTCACATAGAAAAAAGTCCTGGGCATCCATTGGTCAACATGCTGGGAGACTTTTTCTGTTAATTAAAAAAAAAAAAAAAAGACCTTGGAGAGTGTATGGACATCATGTAGAATAATACAGAAAATCTCTATTGCTTTTTTGCCTTTGCCTGTTTTGTACAATGTTAGCTACACTGTTAAAAAAGGAATTATTAGGAACGTTTTAGAATCATCATATGACAGATGATTGGAGGAGAAGAGGGGAGGCAGGGGAAGAGGATTGTTTTGACAGATAAGAATTTATTTTTTTCTGTCTTTCCACATGAGAAACAGAGGATATGCAGTTAAACTGAGCAATAGTGCAAGTGTGGCAGAGGGAATGAACAGATCTTTCCTTTGCCTCACATAGATTGTGGCAGAGGTTGCTATGTAATTGGAGACAACACAGAAGAGTGTAGCAGGCACGCAGGCCTTGAATTCAGCATTACAAAAGCTGAAGGCTTTGAAGGTTGAGGCATGGTTGTTTTAAACCCCACTGTTCATAGTAAAATTCTGGTTGCTCAGCTCATAGGGCAGTAATGCTTGTAGTTTGCTTCCAAAGTTCTTCCCCAAACTTCCTCCTGAAATACTTTGTAGCAGTTCCTTCAGTCCAAATGGTGAGCAAGTTAGAAGGTTTTTCAATGACAGCTTTTAACTTCCCTACTGCTTTGAAAGGATACTACTACCAGAGTAGCAGGAATTGTGTCTCTTGATTATGTTTTGAAGGTGTTCAGGGACCTGCAGCTCATTATTTTTGACAAATTCTGGCAGGCAGTGTTGGTCTCCAACTCAAACTTAAGAACTGTATTTTGGGCAAAAGGAATGAGATTCAGGGAAGGTATTACAAAGTGAATGGATTGAAATTCATGCCAAGGGGGGTGGTTTTAATTATCTACTTATTAATAAACCAGCTTCTGTGGAATACTCCCAGTGTTCAGTGGCATTTCACTTTCTCTGTGCTTTGTTTTTAAAGGAAACATGATTCACACCAACTGAGCTCTCTTCACTTTTTCTTGTATGAGTAACTCTTCCAGTGACTGTGTAGTGTAAATGCCCTTCAAAAGTCAGTGGTATAACTCTGCTCATTTACTTTTATTGTAAGTCACATTCCTTCAGCTTGTTCTCCCCCTTCTTCCTTTTGTTATCAGTTTAAAATTTAAGTCCTTGAGGTACTATTTGATGTTAGGAGCTGTACAAACAAATGAAAGTGTTAAGACTTTCTTATCCAGTGTTTGTATCTGATGAATCTGGCACTTGCAGTACAACAAGACTGAAGTGTGTTGTGCCCTTTATTCTTGTTTTCATTCTATGCCAGGATGCAAGAGCCAAAGGAGTGACCTTGAAATTAATCGTAACTAAATTGGAAAGCCATAGTAAGAAGGGATTTTGAGCTTTCCCGGCCTTCTGAAATTATGACATGCTGTATAAACATTATTTTATGGCCATTAACAATTGTGGCAGTTATGCAGGCCTAATGATAATTAAATCTCATGTTTCCAAATGTAAACTGTTGTCTGGGAGTCTCAGGAGAAAATTTCCTCCTGCCTTTACAAATGAGTGTTATTTAATGAAATTTTGAAAACTCTGCTCATGAGCTCAGTGAAGGAATCATCTTTGTTGTCATGTTTCACAATTCAGAATTTCATTTTATAACAATCAAGCTGGGGTTTTGTGCCACAGTGAAGTGCTCTGAGTGGTTTGCGGAGATGCAAACTAGCAAAGTGCTGTTATGCTTTAGGTAGGAGGGATGGAGGAAAGCCTTGGGATGTCTGCATCCTGTGAAGCAACTCTCAGCCTCCACTCTATAAATGAAAAACATTTCTAGTAATGTGCAACATATTTTCTGGCTGGGTTAGGTAAGTATTGCTTGAGCTCCTCTAGAGTGATTAGGAAGTCTGTTTAACATGGCATTTGGGCAGTTGTTTTTATATGTGTTTGAGGAGCTCAGACATTTACATGTAGTGTAGCAAATCTACAAGGTACCCTGTTGTAAACAACAGAGCCAATTACTCAAATCCAAAAGGTCTTGATAAACCGTTGTTTATTATAATACTGAAATTGTCACTGATTACCTGCATTGTTAATAATTATTGTGTGGGTAAATGTGAAAATTTGGAAGCTGGAAAATTACTAGCTCTTACTTAGCAGCTCCAGAAGGACAGTGGTTCTTCATCTTGCTTCGCAAAGAGAATGTGGATTTTGTTTCAAAAATAGATCAGAACAGGGTAAAGTCTCACAATTTTCTAAAGCAACTACAAAAAAAAAAAAAAAGGCACTTTCCTGTGTTTCTTTCCAGACTGAAATGACTTTATGTAAGGAGACTATTTCTTTGCATGCTAAAATGCTTTGTTTCCTTGTAGGATGATTTTTTTTTCCTGGATCCATGGGTGTCTTCACCTCACCTAATCTCTTTGTGATCTTTTGTTCTCTGGTCGTAGCAACTTTCATTTTAAATAAATTTTGGTTTTGATTTAACTTTGTTCTGTTAGGAGCCAGCGTTCAATTCAGCTACCAAATGCAGGTATCGGAGATGGCATATTGCCTATTAATTTTGTTGCTTTGACAATTCAGACTTGCAGGATGGGCTGTTTAGATAATGGAGGAACTGTGGGAGGGACTCTTTGTTCTTGGACTTCACTGAGGACTATCAAAATGTCACTGCTTCCTCTGGAACTGGTGAGAAGTTAGGCGGCATTGTTCATGGTGCGCTCCCTCATGGCTACTTTGGCTCTTGCTGTAAATTTGAAAGGAGAAAGGTAAAAATAAGTTGAGCCTAAACTTGCTTGATGGAATGGACTGGGTAAGTTAAACCAGAGGCTAGGACTCAGGCTGTCCTTCCTGTTTATGAGTCATTCTCTTGTTTTATTGCCTCAAAAGGCCTCCTGTAGAATTAATTAAAAAAAAGGTCTTGGTAGTCCTGCAAAAAAACACACTTAAAATGGTGAATTTTAATTTTAGTCTTCCTTGTTTAACCAGGCCTCAAGGATGGAAGCCTGGACAATAACTTCTTTATAGGTTGTTCACACAAGTGGAAAAAAAAATGTTATACAGGGAAGTCAGAATTAGTTTAACTTTGGTTGCTTGGAGTAGTCCAGACTATTTTAAATGTGACAAGTTTGTTGCCAGCTGTTGTTGGATTCTGCAGAGGTGTGAGCTATTGGGGTTGTCTTCTGGACTTCAAAATGCTCATGTGCACTTCTGATCTCTTGTATTTGTGTTCTGTATTAAATCGTGTTGTGACTGCTATCTGCAGACATCGCTTCTGTGATACTTTTTATGTTTATCTACCGAGTTGTACTTTATACAGAGCCTCTTCCTGACATGACGTCGGCTTGCTTAATGATTCATTCTGTTTTTCTCTTCTGATTCATCTATTCCATTTGTCAGATTCAAGGATGTATTTGTGTTAAGGATCTTCAGGGAGACAAATAATTTGTTTTGTATTGATTGTTGTGATTTGGTGCACAGAAAAGGTGCTCAATGCAACAGCTGACTGTTTGGAAACTAAATTGTTCCACCTCTGCCTGTTTGTGAGAGGCTGCCTATTGATGTCAACTGGAGGCATTGAGAATAACCTTGATCTGATTCAAGACAGTGCACTGGAAATGCAGGTGTGCAGTTTCCCTTCATTGATGCTGCTTAGTATTTTACTGGTCACTCTGAATGTAGTCAGTCTAATTTTTGCAGAATATGTTCTTGGTGGGGGAAAGAATACTTGGCAAATTTTTCATCTCTCCTTAGTGTGTGATGTTCTATATGATTTCTATGGCATTTGGGAAAAGAAAGAATAAACTTGGGACTAATAAGATGGCATAAAAACTGGTAAGTTGTTTCCAGGCTTGCTTGCCTTTTTTTCCCCCCACCATTTATTCCTGTACCAAATTTATCAGAAGTCAATCAGTTGGGTTGTCTCTGTGCTGTAGTTTGTAGAAATGAAATGTTTCCCTCCTGTTTTTCTAGTTCTGAAGGAACTGTGGCTTCAGCAAGCAGAAAAATCTGTAGTTGGCTTTTCTGGTCACTCCTTTTTCAGTCAAATACTTCTAACAAAATAGCACACAAGGGCTGGGTGGGGATGTCTCTGGGTGTGTTTCTGAGGAGGAATTACATGGTCACAGCCATTTTTATGTGGATTTTCAGCTTTGCTAGACCAATTTAGAATAGAACAACTTCAGCTGTGTCAAGCCAAAGCTTGGGCATGATGTGGATGATTTCAGGACATAGCAGGAAAAAGGTGTCCACAAAAATAATTGGTATCGGTACAGTAAATTGTAGATTGGAATTTGAGGCTACAGTGGTGTGATTATCACATCAGACACTGCATGGTGAGAATGGGGTGTGGTGGCAATGTTACTCACCAGGGATTGAAAGGATCAGAGGGCTCTTCTCTTTCATGTAAAATCTGAAGGGGAACAAATCCCAAACCATTCCGCTGTGTCTTCCTGCAAGTAAAACAATGCATTCACCTGCTCAATTAAAATGTCAGTTATCCTTCCCCCACCCCTTTCCCCAGGACAGAGGGGAGAAAGAAAGCCTTAGACCTTTTCATTTACCAGTTTTCATGACAGTAATTGAGAGCCTTCAGGAAGGGGAAGTGAGTGACAGCAGTCCTTTCCTTCAAGCACATCTGATAAGTTCTGAAATTACCTTAATGAATTAGCATAGCTTTTCAGAAGTGGGAATAGAATCAGTCGTGGTGTTGTGACAGGCTGGTATGTGAGCTGTTAGTACAGAATGAAAATTGACGAGCCTGTGAAAATCTGACAGCAGTATGCTAATAAATACATTTGAAGACTTTGTCCCTGTTAGACTTTTGTATATTAAAAAAATGATTCCCAGTGTAGTTAGGGCTTCAGCAGAGCTGTTACAAGGTTGCTTGGGCTTGCAGGTTTGGCAAATTTTCTTTCTGCAATTGTTTGTCATTCAGTTTTATCTTACTGTCATTGCTTTTATTCCCAAAATACTGAGTGGCTAAATACAAGAATGTGTAAGGGGATGTGACTGCATGTGTGGTAAGGTGGTTTCAATGCCTTCCTGTGACTTGCTGCATATTTAGATACCTGCTGTTTTATCAGGGGCTTAAAAAGGACAGAGAGAATGCAAGACAGCGGGGATTTAAATGATCAAGTCATGCAAATACTGCCTGAACAAGGCTTGTCACTTACCCTGGCATGGTCTGTAGCAGTAGAGGTGTGACTGATAGCTAAGTGCATCCATTCTATTTTAAGACTATAAAAGAAGGAAATGTGAAAAATAGAGAAACAGCTTCTGTGTAGTCCATGTGTCTGCTATCTGTAAAACACTGATCAGATTTCCTCTGGGGGTACTGGAACTGCAGTCAGGGTTTGTGAAGGCTCAAACAGGCATAGTCTCAGAGCAGTCTGTGATGGTGGGTGCCTGTTAAATGCTCCTGGTGGGCAGTGACCACTTCAGGGACATTGTTAATGGAAGTTAAAACACCCAGAAAGAGTAAAAGGGTGCTTGGCTGTGTAGCTACTCTTGTTTTCACATTATATTCTAGTCCCTAGTTTTCTATGAGTGAGGCCTAATCTATGAATAAGGTTTGTTAACAGAAGTTTACTCTTTGCTTTTAAGAGGTAGACTAGTTCAGCAAGCCCCAGAGGACTCTACATTCCTCACTAATGGAACTCTAGCAATAGAGTGTGTGAGATTGTCCTATGTATATTTTATTTTGCAGAGTTAATGATGCAGCTATAAAATAGCTGTGATCTATTTTCAGGGGTAAACGTGTTTTAAGACTTAGCATTAATAACTAAGAAGGAGAAATTGTTTTTCATGGACTGCTTCATGTGTAAAATAAGCAGTAAATAAGAGAACTGTCTTCAAAAAGATCAAAATCCATGCTTGGAATAAAACTGGTTTTACAAGGCTGGAGCAACACAATTTATCAAGTAGGCAGTGGATTTTTTTTAATGGATAACTTCCTGGGGTTATTACATTTTTGCCTTCTTGCTTGGATACTTTTCAAGTTACATAACTTTTATAGCTAGGGTTATAATTCAAAACCTCTTTTAAGAGGATGTAAGATACTCTCCTTCCCATTTGAATTCAGACTCCTGCCAAAAATATATACCTCTTACCTGGTATTGATAGGAGGATCAATGAGATGTTGGAGGTTTGGATTTTCCTCTGTTACACATGATTGTCTTGCACTGTTTGCTGTATTAAAAAAAAAAAAAAACACAAAACAAAACCCCAAAACCAAACAAACACGTGGCCAGGGGGGAATAAAACCAAATCAGCAGCTTTCATTTTTGTGGTTAAGCTCTGAGATATTTGTTGTTGGTTAGGAGTAGGTGTTTAATGGAAATCCTGGAAACCCTGAGACTTGAACCTTGTGTTTCCACTCGCTGAAACCACAAGCACTGTTTTTAATGATCTTGTAAAGCTGTAAAGAAAAGAAAATATGCTATTTTTTATCCATCGAGAAGGTAGCTGAGACTAACACCAAAGCAGCAAAATATCTAAGGTTTGGGTTTTTTTTTCCTTATAATTGAAGGTTACATGAAAAGTTTCATTCCGAAGGAGTACCTTGCCCCAAGCTATTTCTGGCCTCTGGAACTGCTTTTTTTGAACAATGCTACAAATGGAATCACCCAGTGCCAGTAGCATTTAGAGCAAATGAGGCTTAATTACATTCTGAGTCAGAAGTACCTGAATTAACCTGCTTTTCAGCAACAGTTGTGTGACCTCTCCTACTGATATTTAGAGACTTTAAGCCCTGTGTGAATGGTAACTTAACGCTAAAAGATGATGAGCAAGTTTGTCCATACTGAAAAGTGTTTGGATTTTTACAACAAACCTAATTGCAGATGTGGAGAAAATCTTAAGTCATATGTTGACTTCTTTTTATTATTATTAATTTTTTGTTTAATGCAGCTATTACAGTAGAGCTGAAAATCCAGGCTTGGTGCCATTTTTGCAACAAGCTGCCTCTTAACCTTGGATGACTCCAGAGCTTTAGCATAGACTAGGTTGTGTTATTAAAACACAATTGCAGCCTGTGTCATGGAAACAAGCACAGTCATCTGTGAAACTTATGTTCTTATCTTAGTATTCCTGTTATTATTGCCAGTGAAGCTACTACAGAACTTGCTGGAGGAGGATGTCTGTCTCAATTTGGCCCCTGTAAGCTATTTTTAAATCAGCTCTTGTAGTATTTACTTGATCGCTTCTTTGTTTGCAACTCTTGATTCTATAATTAGTGAGAAAACTTGGAGTTACAGACTGCTGCAGCATTTATTTATCTTCTTGAGATAACGCTTTGCTCACTGCTGTAACCACGATGAACTGAAAGGATGGTTTTGACTGTATTTGTGTGATGTGTGCTGTCAAGAAATATTGGTTAAATTTAGCTGTGAAGCAGTGGTTTTGAAACTAAGATAGTTTAGTATAAAGAAACGTTTCCATGGGTTGTTATCACTTGAGTTCCTTATTTCCTTTTACTGTTTTTCATTCCAAACTGTTAGTCTAGTCATTCTCAGTGTTAGAATTGCTTAATAGCATTTCAGTGTGTAGTTAGAATTTAGCCAATACTTTAGATGTAGCTTCCACTAATGAAGACATATTAAGAATCTGTATTGCCCTGGTTGTGCCCAAATAAGCTGCTCATGACACTACAGGTAAAAACTCATCAAATCTGTGCTGGAGCTAAAAGAGGTATTCTTAAAGTTTTGTTCCTCTTTGTTCCTCCCACTCTTTCCACTATGTTTGCAGAACTAGTTGACCATTTAACAGATCCAGAACAGCTTTTTGAGTCTGTTAGAAGCTAATATGGGAAGGAATGGGGTTTGGTTTTGACAGGTTTAGATCCCTTGTGTAGATGATGCATGTCAGATCTAGAGATAACATGAAAGTACTTTCTGATAGCCATGCGTGAAATGGCACTGAAAATGCCAAATACGGAAAGATTCATTATGTCTTTGTTGGTAGCAGAATGAAAACAAGTCTGGATATTTGAATCTTCATAGGGATGTGATGGTTAACCCTGCATTAGCTTGTGGTAAGCAATGCACGTTATCATCCACTGTTTCAGGAGAGGTGAGGTTCTGTTGTCCGGAGTAGCATGCTTGTAGGTAGTGGCTACAATTTAGTCTTTGTTAACACCTTGGTTATTTTCACTCGTCTTTGAGCAATTCTCTCTTGAGTTCTAGACAGGATGAGTGCAGCTAGACTTAAGCTCTGGCTTGGGAAAGAGAAATGGGGAAAGCCTAGATCATCGTCTATTAGCAGCTCCTCACTCTGCTTACCTCCACTATTTGGAGGTGGTTGTTGTGACTCTAATGTTGTGGTAAGCAGGACAGTGTTTTCACAGCAGTTCTCAATTGTACATCTCTTCGAAGTTGATGGTACCATGCAATTCCACTTTTTTTGCCCTTTCTAAATAAGCAGTTTGAAAGTACAACATTTTGGGGAGAGTGAATAGTGTACTGCTAACTCTTGAACATAAGGGGGTGGGGGAGATGAGTAGGAACTTTACACTACTACTCCATTCTAGCCTTTTAAGTCTGACAAAGAAATATTTTCTGTAGTATTTTCACAATACACTATGAAAAAGCATGCACCAAACACCTGTAAACATTGTTTGGCAACTTCTGGATTTAGGTTTTGTTTTTTTTTTTTTTCCCCAGAGAGAATGTCTCTTTTACACAAATTTGCCTGAAGTGGGAATTGAAGGCTGTTTTGTAGGTGGAAGGCTGGGGAGCTTTTTTTGGGTAGTACTTTACCATTGTCTCCAGACAGGCTTTTAATTCTTCCCCTCTCTGCCTCATGGTTTCACACTGCAGTAATAGCCTTAATACAGCCGAGATGTCACTTGGCATCAAAGCAGAATTGTAGCTGCTGAATCAAGTTAGGAGGGAAGTTCTTGCCAAGAGAGGGTGGCAAGCAACACTTTCTAATTTTTTGTTAGGTTGTGGGTATTATGGTTTCTTTTATTGAATTATGCTGCGTCTTAACTAAATAATTCTCGTGTACTTATCTCAGTCTAAAAAATTATAAAGACATTGAAGTGGCAAGCCCTCCCCCTCCTTCTCCTTTCCTAAATTTACTTTTCATCTACTGAACGCACATAGCAGTAGTCAGGTAGCTGAAAATTATTCCTGCATGGAAAAGAATCATACTGGCCCTAGTGAATTTAATATGGTTTCTCATTGGCAGATGCCAGTCTTACCACTGCCATGATGAAAATGTGTATAGGAAAAAATCTAGCTTCAGCAGATTAGGATTCGGATGACTGTTGATTCACCTGTGCCTGTGCACAGATGAAGTGTGTTCAGTCTCTAGAACGTTCCTTTCTTCCCACTGCTTACTACTTAGGTTTTTATTTTGGATGAGCTGTGTGTGTGGCTCATTTGTTGCTCTGTTTCAGTTAAAATTAGGTATTGGTCGTGTAATTGCTGTCTGGCCACATTTATGCCTACCTCTGTGTGGTAGTAAAGATCTATGTTGAAAAATGCTAGCTTCAATCAAGGAACAACTATGCAAACAGTTCAGCTGGAAAATCTTGAGAGGGATGACTGAGGAAGAGTATTGACTTTTATGACTGACCCCAGATAGATTCAAAGGTACAAACTTGTACAAGTTTGAATACTATGGCTGCATTCAGGGGTGATCTGATGGCAAGTACTAGCAAATCTAGAATTGTGCATGTTTTTTAAAGTAAACAAGAAACCCCCCACCCTTTTCTGCAATAGAATAGGCTTTTCTGTAATCTGAAAAACTGTCACAGGAGAGATTAGTCATCCTAGACACAAACCTCAACTTGTTTTTTTCTGGTGTACGTAAGGAAATGTCTTCTCTAACTGCCCCAGTTACATGGAAAAAGCCTCAGAGTCAGTAATATCAGTATATAATTCTTCAGGGACATTAATTGCTTGATCATTAGCTGTAGCTTTTAAATGTGAGGTTTTTACAGTTATTTTGGTTATTTGGCAGTTGTACTGTTCAAACATGTATCTGCTTTTGGGAACAGGAAATTATTTCCTTGCCTGCCTGAGAGCAGGACTGATAGCTCTTGAGTGTTTGACCAGTGGAACCAAAGTCTCTCCAGAAAACTTGTGGTTATTTGAAGTACCTTCTGCCTTTCTTCCATTAATCTGTTTGGATCTTCATTGATGTGATTTTTTTGTTTCGTTTTATTTAGTTGTGGTTTAATCATTGTGCTGTTACAGTCATATGCATTGACAAATGCAGAAACTCTTAACTTGAAATGAAGGGAACATGTTCTAAACATGCTTGTCTGTTATTAATTCCACAGATGGATCAATGGGCTTGGGAATCCTTATGAGTGCTAGAAAAGTTTTCCTAGGTAATAAGAACATTAAACCATTTACTGATAAGAACTGATCACTTCCCCTTTCTTTTAAATAAACTCTAAGGGATGTAGAATATCAACCAGAAATTATGAATTTGGTCATGTGTATCTTCCCTGAAAACTGACTGGGCCACATGCAGGTTGTGTGTTTGAGGGGTATGGGCATGGAGTTTTAAGCTTCCTCTGCACACAAGTTGATGACTCAAGTGGTGCAGGACTAGAGATTGAATGTTGGGTGAGAGTAAGAGTCTGAGAAAATATGTTGGATTTAATTTCCTTTTTTTCCCTTTGAAATGATGGGTAAATAACCTTACTCAACAGTTTTCTGTTCTGTAGTAAGACATTAGCTCTTGCTTCACAGGATGTTGTGAAGCTTAAATTGTTGTAAATTGCTTTTAGCTCCTATGGGGGAGGTACTGTAGAGTTGTGATGGTGGTGTTTTTACTTTTGTTTTCCTTGTTGCAAGCCAGAAAGCTTCAAATGAAGGCTAACATCTTGTCCTTGGCCCCCTTTTCCTAAGGTGCTTTGCAGACTACCAAATAAGAGGCTTTTGCATGAAAGTAAGCAAACTTCTTCCTTTGTTCTCCACAGTCAAAATAAAAGTACTGAGTAAACTTTGAATCTGATTTAGCTGTGCTTCAGTGACTTGGGGAGAGAATTTTGATGGTGTTCATAATCTTCTTTTTTATTTCTTTAAAGAAACTTACCACACAACGACTGAAGGCCATTGGTGTTTATGTAGCTTTGAAAGAAGGGTGGGAATGTGCCTTACACACAAACTTCCAGGATTTGCTGTTGGATAGCAATTGCCTTTCTTGCAGAGCACTGTCTTCTGGGCAAGTGTTGGCAGTGTTGGGGAGCGTTCAGGCAAGCAGGCATGCGCAGAGGAGGAATGAGGAAGTGAAGCACTTGCAGTCAGTCGATGGTGTACAGAGAAGTTTCAGAGAGCACACGGGGCGGGGGAGTAAAAGCCCTCAAATCTATCGGAAATACTATTCTGGGCTTATTGTATGAGTTGTCCATGGAGCTTTTCAGGCAGAGGTAAGAAGTGTTTTCTTCTTCTCACTGTTCTCTGATCAGGAATAAGCTTTTGTTCTCTTTTTATTTTTGTTTTTAGACGTTTTTCTGCAGAACTAAATATAGAAAACACAGCACTATTTATCCTCTTCTGTGAACCATGAAGTTGGCAGTACAGAGTGTACATGGCTTCAGCATGCCTTTTGAGAACAAAGTGTTGAGTCTTTATAAACAACACATTACTTTTGGCTAGTCAGGGTTTCCCATGGGTTGGCAGGCCAGTTTTTCTCTAAAATTAAATTCAAGACATTAAAAACTATTAGGTCCTTTACTTCTCAGGAAAGATGCTTAAAGTTTGCTTTAAGCACACACACTGAAATAGGAAACTTATTTACTGAAGTTAAAGCACTGCTGAAAATGGGTGGTGTCTGGCACTAGGCTAAGATGGAGTAGTCTACTTGGTAAAGACTGCACTGTGGGTATCTCCTAATCCATAATAGTTAGGAATCGTTTTACTACTGTCTGATTTTCTTTTAGGCTGTTGATTTATTTTTAACCTGGAGTGTCAGAGGTTTTGAAGTAGTTAATGTATCACCGAACCAATCTCAGGGGAGAGGAAACTGCGTCTTTGGCAACGTTACTTTTCCTCAGAAACGTGAATTTTACTACTAAGGAGTAAGAGTCTTTAAAAGAATTAATAATGGTTTCTTCTTGTTTATTAGATTAAACTGTAGATTAGGCAGGAGCTGTATTTGTGTGAGCAGGTCTGTTGGCAAGCCTGAGTTTGTTTTGGCAGTGAGGAGCTGCTCTGGTGTTAAGCTTTGTGCTAAATAGGCTTACTTCCATGCTCACTGCTAACTGCTGCAGGAAGTTCTGCTTGTTTTGTTTCAGAGTAAGACTCAGCAAAAATGAAACAACTTCAGGACTGAAACAAAAACAGGTAATAAAATAATATTACTAAGAACTTTGTTCTTCATATGTGAAGATGATGACAATGTTGTTTGGGTAGGAAAAGCTTAGGGGAATGCCATAGAGAGAGGTGCCAAAAGAGGGGAGCATGTATTGCTCTTGAGAGCTATGTATACCGAAACAGCAGGAACCCAGCAGAGGGTGCTTGTAGGTGTGCTGAGTCATCTTCCTTAAACTGTAATATGACTTAGTGTGGACTGCTGCTGGGCATGACCAGGGCTAACTTGTGCATGACAGAGCAGCACGTGATCCATCTAGGGTGCGTTAGGTCTGAATACCATGTTAGTGACAGAAGACAACATATACTGAGTAACTGCATTAAAGAGTGAGATTTGTGCAAATGGCATTGAATTGTAACTGAAAGAAGAAGAATCTTCCTGTATGTCATCATACGTGAAACTTGATACCAGTGGATATTGGTACAAAGTGTTCTGCGTTTTAAAGACTTCCTATTCTTGAGGACTGGATCTGCAAAGCTTTCTAGCAAGGTGTGGAAGGCTCTGACCATCGTGGACATAACACAGCTTGGACAGCCTGGCCCCTCTGCGTTCTAGTGCAGCAGAGTAAGGAATTCAAGAAAGTGTTGGTTGAGCAGTTGTCCTGGTGCTTTACAGAATGATCCTGTCTTTCTCTGAAGTACTGGCAGGGTCCCAGAGGAGATGGGTCACTGATCTGATTACAGCATGACATTTCCAGTCTGGGCTGAAGGATGGAATTTCAGGGATTTTTTTGGGGTGTGGGGGAGGGCCCAGAAGAGGATAATTTTTTTCAGGTTTTTCTAGCTGTGGATAAAACCAGTTTATGAAGGGCAAAGCAGGAAGAGGAGTCCTACGTACAGGTATTTTGTATTTTCAATTTTGGAAATAACAAAATAAGTCTGTGTCTGGTCCAAATGTAAGATTCAAGGTCTATGTCTTGGGGCATCCTCATGCTTAATTACAGTTTCTTGTCTTCCAGTTTATGTAATGTGGATGTGTGTTTTTAGGGTTTTATTTTCTCAGGGTTTGACATAGACAGGCACAGAGAGGAATATATATACATATATATGTGTGTGTGTGTATTTAAAGTGTTGGAAGCTGACAGGTGTGAAATACTTAGCAAATTGAGAGGGTGAGAGGAAGATTTTATTTAAATGTGTATGTCTTATAAATGTTGTCATCTTTTGCGTTTTGCTCACTTACGGCATAATACTGGCTCAACACTTTCAAATGTTGTATCATGAAAGTATGAGTGTATTTTTCCTACCTTATCTGTACAAGGAAGTGTTCTCTTTCTGTAGTGATGATGGTTTCAGTACCTGTCTGTGATAATGAAACTGTCTTGTTTCTGTAATTTTAATCTCTACTGTTCAAAGTAGCTCTTTGAAGGTAGAAAATATTTCCAGTTATTTCCAAGGTCATCCCAAGTCACAAATCCAGTGGAAAGGCATGTATCTCCCCCACGCTTTCACATCTATATCCCATCCGTATGCATTGTGCAGGAGAGAGATTTACGCTGTATGCCAATGCTTGACTCTGCTTCCTTGTCTGAAGGCCGAAGATCCATCAGGAAAACTGGCCCATATATGTGGAAAGCTGCGGCAACAGCAGTGCGTGATGTGTTGCCAGCCTGCATGCATGTGACTCGTAAACTGTCAGTGTCTGTAATGCTATTGCCATCTTAATGTGGGACTGGAGTAATTCCACAGTCCTGTGCTGATCTGTTTGTGAGATTTATTAGCAGAGCAAGGTTTGTTGCTCAAACAGCTATTCTCTTTTCCTGTGGGGAAAAGGTTGGCTAGATTAATCCAGTTAGCCATCTGTTCCAACTGTTAGACTGTGCTGAAACAGACGATTCCCTGAGGTTTCTCCCAGCTCTATTTTTTTTTTTTTGTCAATTCTATCTGCAGTCTTCCTCTAGCACTTGGGCACCAGTACATGTCCACAGGTGCTGCAGAGTCTGGTCAAATGAGGGGTGACAGAGAAGTCCATCATAGGCAGGGGGGAACTGTCACCTGCCTGTTTCACTGGTGAAACGTGACTCTCTAGTAATTGCATAGCCATAGCCACAGTTAGGGCTGTGGCTTTCCCACTCCTGTGTGAAGTGCTCTTTTGCTCTGGTGGTTTGGTGCCAGGCTTGGACTCACTGAGACCCTTTCGAGGGCTATGTTTGTGTGTAAGCTTTTGCTTCTGTTCCCCAGCCTTGGTAAGGGATCAGGGATGCCACTAATTATTCCTCCCTCCCCAGACTCCTCAAACTTCTCTTTCAACTGCTGAGATTGTAAATAAATATGACCTATTTCATTATGCCAGTTGTCTGGAGCAGCCAGAGGTACAGGTAGGAACAATATGTCTCTCTTTAACGTGAGTTGGTTTTTTGTTTAAAGTTGTCTCAACTAATTTTTCCTAGTTCAGAGCCTGGGATGGTGGAGTCTTCATGTCTACATCTGCTTTTTAGTGTTGATTGTATAGTTTCCTGTTAGCTTTTGATTTTATGTTTCCTTGGTAAGAAACTGCTTTTCCTTAAAGTTTGGTTAATAGTCAGTGTTTCAAACAGACTGTTAAAACTGTTTCAGAATTGCAGGTGAGTCTGGGAAATTGTTGGTGGATACTTTAATAGCAGTGTGGTAGAAAGGAAGCTATCTGGTTCAGATGTTACAGCACAGCAAGACATACACGGTTTATCAAGCTGTGTGCTGCTCTTGGCAGAGGATTTTTATGGAGTTTCAAGGTAATTTCTGTCATAGATTTGGTTTACAAAGAATTATTCTAGGTGGAATACTTGATACCAAGATTTACTTAATGTATATAAAGGGGTCAGGAAGTGACAGGCAAAGCCTGGAAATAAATTTTCTGGATGATTTAAGCAGTTAACCCAAATTAAACATTTATACTTCTAAGTTATTTGAATGATTTATGATGATACAGGAATAGTGGGAATGATTTGCCTGCCTAATGAGAAGATTAAAAAAATTATGTTCCTATTAAAAAGGTAATTAGGGTGGGGGGGGGGATCCTGAACAATCTTGACAGGTCTTCTTGGTGTGCTGTGATGGTGTTGGGGTTAACTACACGCAGTGCCTCTTCCGCAGTACCATCCTGTCTGGATAGTATTGATTTCTTATTGATTTCTTGTTGGCTGTTAAACAGTAGCTGTGTGGTGTTGTACCTTGTCTTTGGGTATTTTTCCATTAGGTTTGGGACTAAGCTTTAATATTTTGTTGATGGAAAACGCAGCTAAAAGCTTAACTAGTAACTTTTCACTGTTTGCCTTGGCAAAATGATGTTGGCTGTGACAATGTCGCACTCAATTCTGGAACAAAGCCTGGGGCTTTTCAGAGTCTCTGTTTTAGCATTAGATTTTTGTAGCTGTTTTAAAATGCTTTAATTATAAGTTGCACAAGTTCTAACTTGCAGTTTCTCTCTTTACCTTTATTTTGAATTGAGTTTTAATTTTAAGGTTGTTTCCTAAACTCAGATTTTTATAAAAAGTTGCTGATTTGCTTGTATAAGAACTTTGTCTGAACAGATACTAGTAAGCAAATGCACGCTCCTTGAAGCTTAAGCTAATGGGAAAGAAAAAAGAACATGTCTGGGTGGTTGGGGTGGGCTTTTGCTGTTATTTTACTGCTTGATTTGTAGAGATCTGTGGTAATGCATCTGTGTGACCTGCACTGGATTTTTGCTAACTTCACTGGTGATAGAAAGTAGGCCAGGCATTAGAAAGTTTTGTTACTGATGTCCATTTTGATAATGACTCTTTCCATGTCATTACATCTGTCTACTCTTGTTTTATTTATCCTCACATAGAGTTCTACTTTCATTTATTTATTTGCTCCCAAACGGATGTCTTGTCTTCTATTCCCTTATAATTAGCAACATTTGATCCTCCTAGCACTTCGATTCAGAAGTGCTAAGTAATAAAGACTTCCCAGGTTCTCTTCTATTGCAATGTTCCAGTGTGGTTTTCCAGTGCATTAAAGATGTTGCTTCCCCTGTTAGTAGAATCTCTAGGTAGGTAGTGAATCATATACATCAAGTCTTTGAGAAACCATTGTCATTCTTTCAGTCCAAAATAACTTGTAGTTATTTTATTCCTGCTTATGGAGGATGGAGGTGCTTGGCTGGCAGTCTAGAGGCAAATTATCAATGCTGAATTCCATCCAGTAATGCATGGAAATTCCCAGGGTAATAGAGATGTGATGCTGTAAGTCTGTGTGGTAGCTTGCAGCTCTGTACAGGCCAGCCAGCAGGTGCTGAAGGTGCTGGAGTGGCAGTAGGTAGTGTTACCTGGCAGTGTCGCTGAGCTGGATTGCAAGCAGACAGTGTCTGGCTGCACCCTGAGCCATTCATCCTGTTTTTCTGGAGGCTGTGGCAGCTCACATGTTTCTGTGGAGTCATTGTATGTCCATTCAGAGTCCACTGAACTCAGAGGAAAGCTTGCTTGTGATAGAGGCTTTGGATGAAGCCTTGTCTAAGGAAAGTTGTTTAAATACTGTAAAAAGTTGTTTGAGTGGAACAAACACAACAGCCCTTCAAAAACTGCCTTTTTTATTCAAAGCTAGTTAATGTTAATTGGCTCATTTGTAAGGAAAAAAGAGAACATAAAAACTAAAAGCTAACTAGTCTTATAATTTCAATGACATCATGATTTTTATTTATTTGATTTTTATCTTGGTTGGTAACCATCCTGATTTGTATTTTTTAAGCTACATAACGGCAGAAGTGATTTTAAGTGGCTTTTTCAGTGCCAGAAACCAGCTGGAATTAAAGCTAGTCATGACTCAATGGAAGACTGCACTCCTAGTTTAGCTATACCTCTACAAGTGGTATTTACCTAGCACAAAGCATTTCACAGACCTATTCCAGTAGAGATCGCTAATTTCCTGTTTCTGTGTTTTCTCCTAGGTTATGTTTCACACTATGTGCTGACTGTCTGTACTTACAGAAGATATTTAAAAACAGACTGACTTATTTTTTTTTCAAAGATTTGATTCCAGTGGAATCTGTGCTTTAGATTTTTTTTTTTTGTCTTGTCACTTAACTCCTGAAGCAATGCCTGTACAAGCTCCACAATGGACGGATTTTCTCTCCTGCCCAATTTGCACACAGACTTTCGACGAAACAATTCGGAAGCCCATCAGCTTGGGTTGCGGCCACACTGTCTGCAAGATGTGCCTCAACAAGCTCCACCGTAAGGCATGCCCTTTTGACCAGACCACTATCAACACAGACATTGAACTCCTTCCTGTGAACTCAGCTTTACTGCAGCTAGTGGGTGCTCAGGTAAAAAAAAAAAAAAAAAAAAATCTCTGTTGCTTTCTGCCTTGCTTTTAGAAGGACAGCTCATGAATAAGGAATATGACTCTGTTAATGGTGTGTATAATAGACATCTTCCCTTTTATAGACTGATTTAGGTGAATACAGGTTTTAGATCTTTGATGTGCTGTAGTAGAGGCACCTAGAACAACAGTTCAAATCTTACTTCTGCTGGTCACTGACTGTGTTTGTGTTGCATCTCATTTAGTGTAACTGTGGACTGTCACCAGAACGGGTTGGTTCTGTTCCCTTCCTTCTTCCCTAAGTTGTATCTAGCTATGCTCTGCTGAAGAGATGAACTGGATCAGTGAGCTTATTTGGTGGGAAGCCATTCTTCTATAGTAGCTAATGTGCTTTACCATATTGACCCTATAGACTTGTGATTGATTTCCCTGAGGGTAAGGGAAGTGGGACAGACCCCTCTGCTAGCAACTTTTGTACTGCCTTATGTTTCATTTGAAACTGTTGTCTGGAAATGTAACTTTGAGCTGCTGCGTTAATCTAAATACACGTAAGTGATTTGAGGAGCCTGCCCAAGACTCCCCTTTTTACTGGAACCAAGTACTTCTGAGGTCAGCTGAACTGCTGATCTGGTGAAGATGAGTATTCCCATGGTACTGATGCTGATGGCATCCTGAGGGAGGGGGCAGGGATGCGTGGAAAGTATGATCGCCCTGTTCAGTTGCAGCATGGACTTCAATTGGCCCAAGCTTATCCTTGTTTGATCACTGGTAGTTTCCTGTAACCCATACCTCCCAACGATGGACAGGATTGTGGACTTGGGTAGAGGAGGGACAATTGTGGCTAACTTCAGAGTGAGGAAGGGCAGTCATGTCTAACTTACGGGTGAGGAACAAAAATGTAGATGGGGTGCAGTTGTTATAGAGGGGTTATTGTTTTGGCTTTGTGTCTGGGCTGGGTGGAACTGGAGGCAGCAGAAAATTCTGTGCAATCCATAGTTCAGGAAAAAGGGAAGAGCTGTGGACGAACTTTAAAAGGTGTGAGGGAAAGACAGATGCTTTTTATGAGGTATTGTGACCTAGAGATCCAGACATGCTTTTGCAACTTCTTTTTTCATTTGGTTTATCCAGTAATAGCTGGTGAAGGGTCTGGAGAATAAATCTTATGAAGAGCAACTGAGGGAGCTGGGGCTGTGTAGTTTGAAAAAGAGGAGGCTGAGGGGAGACCTAATCGCTCTCCACAAGTACCTGAAAGGACATTGTAGAGAGGCTGGTGCTAGTCTCTTCTCCCAGGTATTTAGTGATAGAACAAGAGGGAACAGCTTTAAGCTGTGACTGGGTAGGTTTAGACTGGACATTAGGAAAAATTTTTTCATGGAAAGAGTGGTCAGGCATTAGAATATGCTGCCCAGGGAGGTGGTTGAGTTACCAACCCTGGATGTGTTTAAGGGTCTTTTGGATGTGGTGCTTGGGGATATGGTTTAGGGGTGAACTTTGTAGAGTAGGGTTATCGGTTGGACTTGGTGATCCTGAGGGTCTTTTCCAACCTGAATGTTTCTGTAATAATACAGCTGATTTGTTGATGTTGTTGTTCTGCAATGTATGGCATGGAAGTTATTTGAGAAGTTTTTAAATTGACTCCTATTTCTGGCCAAGTGAAGTGACTCATCCTGCTCTACAGGAGAGGATGATGAGATGGAATGTGCTTCATTTCTGTGAGATATGTGTGCCACCACCTTTGAAGAGCTTCCAAGCAGTGAGAGATCTGAGAGTGATGCCCTAAAATAAACATAATTCTCTTTCTCCCTTCTACCTTCTGTTCTGGAGTTTCTAGAACAATTCCAGCTGCATCCAGATGCTCACATTTTTGATAAATTTCATTGTCTTCCTGCGTTTTTTTGTGGTTTTGTGTGCGTTTTTTAAGCTTTGTGAGAAGCTATGTGGTAGCTTTTTAATTCGATCTTTATCTGAATTAAAATTTCCATTAAAAAGAAGATTCTCTGGAATGAGATGGAAAAATCACCCTGCCCCTGTTAGAGTTTACTGAGAGTTTTATTCTGGTTTTGCTAGTTAGCCAGCCAGAGTTTCCTCATCCATATGTGCATGAGATATGGAGAGGGAAAAGTGGCTTTATGATAGTATTGCATTTGTCTTGAGAGTGCTCTGAACTCTAGGTTCAGATATTGAATTAATAACATTAAAATTTTAAGATGCAAAGAGGAGTACAAAAATTATGTCAACAAGATTTATAGGACTTGTAAATTTCATGACGGCCTTAAAGCTGCAAATTGCCCCTAGAATAGGGAAGTATTCCCTCCCCTCCTCACTTGCCACTCAGTCCTGCATTCGTGCTGCTCCATGCATGCTGATACCAAAACACCAGTCAATGATCTTAGTGGGGTTTTGATTACTACCAAACTTTTCCCTTGAGAAATTTGCACCACCTCCCTCCCAGCTCCTAATTGCAATGTGCATGCGAATGAAATCAGTGTTCAGTAGAACTTGCCCTCCTTTCTTTTCCCTTTCCCTTCTGGCACCTGTTGTACTGTGGAGTACTAGGAAATCAGTACATGGTTTTGCTGTCAAAGACAGAGAAACAGTTGCTGTTTTCTACTAGTTGCTATAAAGATTGTTTTTGGGGTTTTTTCACAGAAAAAAAAGCTTGGCTAAAGACAAAATAATAAATTACTTCAGAGAAAATACACTAATTTTGAACTCTCTCCTATTAAGAAGTAGGGCTCTCTTTGGTACATATCAGCAAAAACTACCTGCAAGCAGCAGGCCAGCTTGCAAAGCATGAGAATAATATCAACTTCAGTGGAAAAAAAGCCCATTTTCTTGTTTCACTTCTTGGTTTAGTTTCAGGAGGGTGAATGTGTCCTTGACATTCCCTAATCAACAGCCTGTACACCTTAACCTGTACCTGTGGAGGTGTGTAATTCTTTCATTTTTAAGTGACAAATTCCAAAAAAGTTTCACTTTGGAAGAAAAGGGTATAACACAATTAAAGCTTTTATCTAGGGGGAAAAAGAACAGTTTGTTCTTTTCCCTTTGGGGAGGCTTCTGAGAAATTCACCCATTTGTAAGTGTTCAGCACTTTTTTTGCTATAGGCAGAGGAGGAGACCAGGCATTTTAAAGAAATAGCTATGTTCCATGACTGACAGCAGTGATGGGATTCCAGGGCAAGTCACATTGGCTGGCTTTTGTGCAGGCACAAGGGATGAAATAAGCAGGACTGTACTTTTGGGGAAGATGTGCTAAATTTGTCACAGTCACCTGGGAAAGTAGTAACCTATTTCTTTGACATTTGAATTTTCTATTTGTGTGGGCTTCATCATTTTAATGGTGGAAGGAGTTGTTTCTGACTTGAATTACAGCCTGTTTCTCAGATTTCCCTCTCTCCACCCGTTTCCAAAGATGAAACTTGTTGCTCAGGTTATAGCCGCACTTGATAATTGACTGTTGCAGACTCTTAGATTCCTGCACCCCCACTCTAGTACAGTTCATAGGAACAGTGTTACAGGATCTGTTGTGGAAGGTGGAGTTGGGCAGTTCAGCCACATAAGGTGATGGCAGGGGGGAAAAAGGGCTATAAGGGAAGATGGAAATTACTATTCTTGGGAGAGCTGGAAATAGCTGAGCACCTAAGCTGGAGTTAAGTGTATTGTGAAGGAAGGGAGGCACAGTGGCCTTGAATGCAAATCAAAAAGGCATTCATGGAATACCTTGCCTTTTAAACTTGGACAAAGAAATCCCTTAAGCCAGTTTCTATGGGAGTGGGGGTTTGAATTTTAAGTCTTCAGGCATCTACATATTACTCACTGTATGCAGCTATTCATTCAACAGGCAGTGTTTTGAAGGAGCATAATCATGGATCTGTCATCTAAGCTCTTCCCTTCTGTTTTTTTAACAAATGAAACAGCAGTGTGCACGTTCCACACAGGTGACATTGAGTGGCAAAAATTCCTGTGGTGCTTTAATTTCTTTCGTAATCTCCTGCTGGACATGGTAAATGCAATTCTAGGCATTAGGCAATAGAATCATGTATATGATGAGAGAAGGGTGGAGTGATCTGAACTCGCAGCCCTTTCAAAAGGGGTGGATTGCAGAGAGATCAGTGACACATTTGATAATGTTTTTATTTTAACTTCTGGCGGAATAAGGTGCCACAAAAGAAGAGTTATCTGTGAAGAAGTTGTCCTTAGTACAAATTCTCAAGGACTTGAAGACACTTGCCTTTAGGTTTTGCTTGTGTTGGTTGTTTGGTTTTGGTTTTGTGGTTGTTTTGGTTTTGTTTTTGTTTTTAAGGAGGAAGCAAATCATCTGGGGAAAAAGAAATGCACATTAAGAGGGAAACAATTTTCAAACCAGACAGAATGGGGTTTGGTCTGTTTAACATGTTCTCATTCCATGCAATTAGATGTCTAATGGTAATTAGTGACAACTCAAGCTGACATCCTTCATCAAATTACACTTAACTCACCAATTCAGAATCACTGCCTGGTATGAGGTGATGCTTTAGCGTTTTTTTCCAGTCCGCTTCCTCCTGGCGTCATAACCTGCCTCTTCCCAGTCATTCTGTTGGGCAGTGTTCCGCTGCCAGGATGCAGTCATTGCCAAGGCAGATGTACACAAATCCGAAGTCATTAAACATCTGAGATAATAATTTTTCCTGTCCTGTTCTAATCCCCCTTGGGAGGTGTTTATTATGTTATGTGAATATATCTGCAGTGAAAACTGATAAGGGTGTGGTGTCTGAGAAAAGGGAATATTGAATGAGGATAAAAATAACTCACTCTGCAGGGCATCTATTTTGAGGCTCTCAAGAGGCCTGTAAACAGAAGTGACCATAGGGCCCTGCATGCTATTGAAAAGATACTTTGTGAAGAGGAAGTTAAAAAGCTTCTCTCAATTGTTCCTTAGCAATTCCATGACAGAGCCAAAGTTAAAATTCGTATCTCCTGTGAATTTGATGATGAATCATATCTGTACCATTCCTTTTTTTTTTTCTTCTTGATAGATCACAGAATAGCAGACTGGTGGGGTTTAGAAGGGACCTCTTGGGGCCATCTAGTCTAGCCTCTCTGTTAAAGCAGAGTCACCCAGAGCAGGTTGCCCAGGATCACAGTGTCCCGGTGGGTTTGGAATCTCTCCAGGGAAAGAGACTCCACAACCTTTCTGGGCAGCCTGGTTTTGCTCATGTCCAGATGGGTTCTAGTTAGTGCCTGTCGTCCCTTATGATCATTCTAACAAAATACTTTTTTGAAGTCTGTGAAGTACATGTAATAGACCCAGCAAAAGAGCAACTTCATTAAGTTTTATTGCGAGATGCATCACACGAATGAAGATGAGGTGTCTCTGTGTGTGTGTAGAAATACATTCTCTTTTCGTGAAGACTCCTGAAACCACAAAATAAGCATCTTGTTTTATTCTTGCCTTGCAAAGAGAAGAACAGGGAATGATATGCAGATACAGTGTTGAATAGCTTAACTAGTGGAAGTTTTTCTATGCCAGCTTTTTCCTGGGGGAGGGGGAAGCATTCTGTCAGTTGCCTAGACAGTGCTTGTGTCTCGCTGGTGAGGTTGTGCTGTGTATGGCATTCCAAACTGCTGCTGTGAATGTGTGCTAAACCTACCTTAATTCAAGATCGAAATCCAGGGCTGAGCACAGCTTCCTGTCCCAGGCCATCTTTGTCTGCAGGGTGTTGTGATGCTGTGGTTCTATTTTGGGTTGTCTCCAGGGCCAGACTGAATGCTTGCAGCAGTAAATAGGAATTTGCACAAAATATATTACAGCAGTAAATGGGGCAGAGGCTCTGTAGTCTCTCTCTTGGCACAAATGCATGAGATGCATGTTGTTTGATCAATAAGCCAGTTTTGCTTGTATAACTGCACAGACAGCAGCAGACTGCTAAAACAGCAATGGCTTTGAAAAGGAGGTGGAGCGTTCTGTTAACATGAAAGCAAATGTTGAAGGTGTTTAATATTTGTTTGCCAAATCCGAAGAAACCAGTCCAGCTGAGGCTGTTGCAACATTTATAGCTGACCACTGTAAGACAGCATTGCAAAATCTCCTGCTGAGAGCGTTCTTGCTTACAGACACACAAAACCCCCAAAACAACTCAAACAAACCCCAGATCATTTCTGAAGTTAAAACCCCAAAACCACCCCAAAATTTCAAGCTAACTGTAAAATCATCCAGGCTAACCTTGCTGTCTTGGTGTGGTTCAACTTGATTTTGTTTTTTCCCTTTGAGTAAAAGCAGCAGTGCCTGATCCAGGCTACCTTGATAATGTTAGTTTTGGGGTGATACCAACTCTCTTAATTGCAGCTGATGTATTACACTGACACTTTCTTGTCCGTGTCTTGTCAGACACTTTACCTGCTGTAAAAGCAAGATATGTGTAGCTAGTAATTTTTATTTTGCAATATGTGTCAAATGAACAACTTAGCAGGTGTGGTTGCCTAAACCTGTAGGAGAAGTGAGATCATGGGTTTGAACCATTATTTTCTACTAAAATGGCTAAGATCCTATGCACGTTAGTGGTGGCAACCATATATGTGTAAAATATGCACATACATATATAGTGACTGCTTTTATTTGCTGCTGCTCATCATGCTGCTCTTTGTGGCCTTTATATGCATATGAAGGTAACCAGGTTTGTAACTCTCTTTAACGCAAGCATTAAAGGCTTGTGCTTTTAGATTGAGGCCTGGGTTGGTCCCTGTAAGCAGATATGTGGGATTAGCATGCTGTTGTTGCCAGTGGGATAATGATTGACTTGGAAAGAGAAGTTGAAGTCTGAGATCTGCTTTCACTTCAATAGCATATCCCAAAAGTCCTTGTGTTTAGTCTTCTGAGAAATTCCAATTTTCTATCCTATCAATCCCATGGTCGCTGAATAGCGGTGCTGGAAAGTATTAGTACAGTACTATACCGCATCCCTAATTTGCTTAAAGCTTTAAGAATGCAACTCGAGGAAAACAAAAACAGTTTTAACTTGAGGGAAGGAGTAGTCCAACATCCCCTTGAAAAAACCTGATTTCTGGTGAATGCCTGGATGAAGAAATAAATGCCACAGCTGAAAAAAACCCAAATCTTCAAAGCAAACAAAAACGCAACCTGTAAATGTAACTGGTCTGTGTTGTCAGATTAATACTTGGCAGGACATGTTCATATGCATTTGATATTCCTGCTTGGTAATTTGGTCTAATCAGAATATATTATAAGGATGTGTTAGAATATTGGGTGCTTATTCTTCTCTGATTTTACAGCTGAGAGGCCCAAGATACAAATTTGTACTTACCTTCAAACCAGAGTTCATTTGATTTATTGCGATTTCTTCTTTTTTTCCCTTTTTGCCATTTTTTCTTTTTTTTTTTTTTGCTAGACTGTTGTGAATGTCTCAATATATTTTATTTCAGCTAAAGTTTTATAGTTACAAGAAATGTCATGTTTCTCATGTAATGCTTTAGTTACAGAATAAGTCTGCTGCATCTAGTTTCTGTCAGCCGCTAAATAAAAAGTCTGCTAAGCATAAATTCAGTATTTTTTAAAATTTCATTTTAGCTGATTTTTTTTTTAAATACTGTTTGATCATTAAGCTGAAAGAATGCTTACTAATACAGAAAAAACACGGAAGAGGAGCAAAACAGGAAATGCTTGGTATTAACAAGGTTGATGTGATGTTTGTAAGCATGCCTGCCACTTATTTATGCGTATTCATCATAGATGTACATCTCATCTCCTTTCAGGTTCCTGAGCAGCAGCCAATTACTTTATGTAGTGGAGCTGAAGATACCAAGCATTATGAGGAGGGGAAGAAATGTGTGGAAGAATTAGCATTGTACCTCAAACCACTTAGCAGCGCCAGAGGTAGTTCCTGCATTGTTTCCTTGGAAAATGACAGCTGGAAACATTTCAAAACAAACTCTTCAACGGGCTAGTTAATCTATTTGAAAAATGGATATAGACCTTTTTCAGAAACCGGATCGACTTCCCTGGTCATTGTTATGTCTACACTTGCAGGGGGGAGGAATTTAAAGGCATTTTATCAAAGGAAGTGTTCAACAGAGGCTGAACTATTTGGCTGCAGTATAGTAAGATGAGACAAACTGTAAGTTGAGTTGACCTCTGTAGACTTAAGTAAAAAGAAGTAATTCTGCCTTTTTTTTTTTTTTAATTCTGCTTTCTTCGAGATAACTGAGTGGTGCAGCTTGTTTATGGAGGAGGAATAAACTGAAATGAGAAAGATACTACATTCATTCTTTAGAAGAGAAATAATTAATACTCTGCTTATACAAGGTCTTACACAAAAGCTGGATCAATCTGAGTAATTCTTAGTTAGCAAAACTGCACTGGGTTCAAGAGAATGGATTTTATATTATATATGTTGGACTTACAAAACCATAGGATTATGGAAGGATTTGGGTTGGACGGGACCTTTAAAGCTCATTGCGACCAACCCTCCTGCAGTGGGCAGGGACATCTTCAACTAGACCAGGTTGCTCAGAGCCCTGTCCAGCTTGACCCTGAACACTTCTAGAGATGGGGCATGCACAACTTTCCAACAACCTGTGCCAGTGCCTCCCCATCCTCACAGCAAACCCAAGTAGTACAGATGTGCATCATAGACATCAGGTTTTCAAAACTTAATTTTTGCAACAAGCTGTCTGAAGCTTTTCCAACTATTACCAACTATTACAGTGTGATAGCAGTACTGCTCTGAGGAGTAGTGGCCCAGTGAGCAAGCTCAGTGCTGTGAAACAAGTTCAGTCTGGCAGCTCTATGTCTAACAAGCCACTTACTCCTTTAACCTGGTTTCAGTGGCTCCCAGCACATTTGTGAATCACAGTTTTTACACATAATTAAACATCACCATAACAATTGTGAACTCAAACAAGTTTGTCTTTGCTAGGCCAAATCAGTGGAGGTGTCCAGTACTGATAAAAAAGCGTGAATATCTTGTGAAAACAGATAAAGATCAAGGAAGGCAGTGATTCCTGAAGCTTGTGAATACAGGAAGGACTGCAGAATGGCCCTACCCTTGAGGGGGCACCAGGGAAGGTGCAAGAGGTTGCACCTTCTTGCCCACAAGACTTGAACCTCAAAGCTGATTCCCAAGAACTGTTTTTAATGTTGAGTAAAATGAACCAACAAAAATGAACTTGTGATAGGCCTTCTCTAGTAAACATCATGAGAGCTAGGATTGCATTTCCACAGCACAAGTCATTGAAGGCTGGCAAAAATAGAGGAGATAGGAGGTAGTTTATTAATTTTTTTTCTGTGTCATTTTTTTGGAAGGTGTGGGTCTGAACAGCACTACTCAGAGCGTGCTAAGTCGTCCCATGCAAAGGAAACTTGTGACGTTAGTTCATTGTCAGCTAGTGGAGGAAGAAGGGCGCATCAGAGCAATGCGTGCAGCACGGTCACTTGGTGAAAGGACAGTCACAGAGCTCATTCTTCAGCATCAAAATCCTCAGCAGCTCTCTTCCAACCTCTGGGCTGCAGTCAGAGCCAGAGGATGCCAGTTCCTTGGACCAGGTAGGTGACATCACAGTCCTAAAATTCCATACTGGAAGCAATTTAGCATGGAGGAGGGTTGATAGATGATTGTTGAGTTGCCTGAGTGATTTTATTAGGCAGTGGCTTAATTTCTTAATAGTAGGGCTTCAGAATTGCTGATGTATCTGTTGGACTGCTCTCATGGACTTTCTCATATGCTTAGTACTTTTGAAAGTCTTTTATAAAATTCAGAATGATGTGTGTCCTTTTGTTCTTGGGATAAAATAGCAAGTAGTTGCTCACTTGCTGTTCTTCAAAGAAATAAGACTCTTTGGGTAAAAACAGGGTTACTTAGAAGTGACTGGACATGGCTTCTTTTCTTTTTCTAGGGCAATAAAATTACAAAACAGTCATGGGGAGACATTTGCTACGTTTGGGGGTGGTGCAATCTTAAAAATTACATACTTAGAATTCTTTTTCATAGAATATTAAACCATTGACTTTTATTTAAATATTAATGAAGTCTCATTACTGAAAATGCTGACTTTGCATTTTGAGGACGAGCAAATACATGCCTTGACATATGAAGCCAGTTTATTAAAGAAAAAAATAACTGAGAAGCTTTTCCCCATTGAAACAAATGAAAGAAGCCTAACTTGGGGATGCTAACTTTTGTACCACTGCAGGGAAGAGAGGCTTGTTACCTAGCAGAATACGCTACACCACCTGATTTGTTAGCGTGCACACTTGGTTGCTCTTTCACAGGCAAGGGACCAGACCTTGCTCTTCCTCGGCCTTTCAGGTTTTTCTGCTGGGATAAGTGTAGGATGTAGATAATACACTTTGAAAACTAAAAAGAGAGACGTAGACAACAAAGAAGTTTTCCTATCATCTGATACCCAAATTTAAACAAATTATGATAAAATGTTGAAAGTTCTATTTTCCTTGTCTAGGAATCTGGGAGTGTTCCTTCCCTCTTGCTGAGCTCCTTTTCCTGTCTCTGGGTTTGTGTGTGTGCAGTGGGGGATCTTGTAGCTGATCACCCCCATGTAGGGAAAGAAGAAACTGTGCAGAAACCTGGATTCTCTCTCATCCTTTGTCTCTTTTTTTTTTTTTTTTTTTTTTTTTTTTTTTTTTTTTTTTTTGGTGTTTCCCCTCCAACTAGCAATGCAGGAGGAGGCTTTAAAGCTGGTTCTGCTGGCTCTGGAAGATGGATCTGCTCTGTCACGGAAGGTCTTGGTTCTCTTTGTGGTTCAGAGGCTGGAGCCACGGTTTCCTCAGGCTTCTAAAACTAGCATTGGGCATGTTGTTCAGCTTCTTTACAGAGCCTCATGCTTCAAGGTATGGAGATTTTGCTTGGAGATTTTATAATGCTGTGAAAACTATTGGGTTTCACTTTGAATTTTCATTGTCCTGAAACATTAAAGATGCCCCAAAATGTGTAGTTACAGAAAACATCACTCATTAAAAGCCATGTGTTTGGAGAGCATAGGCTGAAATTGCAAGTTTAAGCTGTAAAGCTGGGGTTTGACTCTGCCCAAGAGTAACAAAACCTGTAAGTCAGTCACTGGAACTTACCTCCTTAGAAGAGGCTTAAAGCTGGAAAATCCCCAGCTCTGTTGATTGAGTAGTGGTGTGGTTAGAAACGGAGAAATACAAGGCTCTTGGATATCAGAGCTGTATAAAAAGAACTTAATCTGCTTACTGTGCAGCTTAAATATTACAGCATTTAGTGGTCCATTTCTAGGTGATCAACTTCATTGACTTTTGCTAAAGGAGGAAAAAAATGTTTTTTTGCTGCTAAATGTTTTGCTTTTTGTTTGCTTCAAACAAAACTGCAGTACAAACAAAACACCTTAACTGGAGAAGTTAACCTTGTATAGGAAGTGTGACAGTTCCACCAGTATCTGTATCAGAGCTGAAGTGACTTTATTGATACTCATTTCATAGAGATCCTGCTTTGAGGAGTGTGTTGTTTTAATAGGAACTACTCCTTACTGCACAGTTGTCATAGTTTGGTTTAGTCTGGGAGAAAGAACTTAGTTGCTGAGCGAGGATTTCACTTGCTTTGGACTTTACATAATCTCTGGTTTGTCCTGATTAATCCTATTTGGCTTGTTTCTCCCAACCAGGTGACAAAGCGAGATGAAGATTCCTCTCTGATGCAGCTGAAGGAGGAGTTTCGGACGTACGAAGCTCTGAGAAGGGAACATGATTCCCAGATAGTTCAAATAGCTATGGAAGCCGGCCTGCGCATTGCGCCGGATCAGTGGTCCTCGCTGCTCTATGGAGACCAGTCTCACAAATCCCACATGCAGTCTATCATTGACAAGGTAAAGCCACCTCAAGTCAGCCCAGTCTATCTTTGATCTAAATGCCTGTGATAAGAATTTTCAAATAGTGTCCCTAATATTTCAAAACTCTTGTGCCTAAATAATTAGAATACATATTTGCTACTGAATCAATCTTGAGCCCTTTTCCACCTTGTTATGTCTTTCTACTTTACATCTACTTCCAGATGGGAAGTCACAAAGGTTAACTTCCCAGTCCTTCCTGAAGAGCGGTAGCTGGGTTAATGGTTTGTGTTTCCAAGGATAATGTTATTGCATGAGTTGAAACCAAATCAGCCTCCTAGTCTGTACCTGAAGTAGGAAAGACAAGTGGAAGCGGTTTTCTTAAATAAAATACTTGACCTCTGGAACATGGGGTGAAGGGTAGGAACTTAAATGGGAAGAACCTAAATTTGATGGGTTATTACAAAAGCTATGACGCAGTTGCTTTGGTTGCTCTGTGGGAGGGTTAGCTTCAAGATCAGTCTAATGTGTTATTCATGCCTTTGCCCACCTTTTCAGGTGTTCTGCCAATCATCTTCTGAAGAGTCTAGGTAGAATGAAAGGATTTTGCATACTGAAATGGTGTGATGTTAGTGAATAAAACGTTGCTACCTTGCTTTCTCCTTCAACTGCCTTGCTCTTCCTCTGCTATACTTGGTTTAAAACAGGGTGCAAACTCTTTGGTTTGGAGATAATAGACTCTTCAGAAACCTTTTTTGAGTGCCAGCACAACACAGGGGAGAAATAGATTACATTGCTAGAAATAACACTAGCCTGTATTTTTTCTGTTTATTATCTGTTTAGAGCTGTATTTAAACCTGTAGTGTCAAAGAATTAGTGTTCTTCATACTGGAAAAGCAATTTAGTTGAAGGTGCGAACTGAAATGGGCTTGTGCAGAAAACATGTGACAGGTTTTGGAAGACAGCTCTTGTGAGCTTGTGGAGCTGCCTTCAGAAAGGACGAGGATTACTTTGCCTGTAGAAAGTTAATTATTATAATTTTTTTAAGTTGCAGACCCCAGCCTCATTTGCACAGAGTGTTCAGGAGCTAACTATTGCTCTTCAGAGGACTGGAGATCCAGCCAACCTGAATCGTCTTCGACCTCACCTAGAGCTTCTGGCAAACATCGATCCCAGTCCAGGTAAGTCAAGATGTTTGATAAAGTCCTTTAAACTAGCGATCAACAAGAGGAGTTTAACATTGCAGAAGAATTGATAGCTGTTCATCAAGTGGAAGAAAACATACATACATAAAGCATAATAAACATAAGATTCTTGAGTGGTATCCATAACTAGCCTGGGAGCAGCAGTAATCTGTATAAGGAACTGAACTGTTCTGAAGATAAAATAGATTCCAAAGTATGTCAGGAATCATTTCACTGCTCCAAGAGCTTTCTTGCTTGACAGCACAGAGTGACCGTGGATGAGGATATAGAATAGGCATAATCCTGTGGGGTTACATGGTGTATACTTGGCATCAGGCAGTGCTGACTGCGAGGAGTGGCAGCAATCCTGGCTTCCTTGTTTTCCCTTATCTAGTACACATGCTGCTGATTTAAAACCAGATTTGCAGAGCAATGGGACTGTTGATGGAACCACTGTGCTTAATGCAGAGCCTTCACTGTTGCTCTGCGATAGCTGTTTCTATCTCTTTACCAGAGCAAATAATTTGTTTACAAACTAGAGGAAGTCTTCATCAGATCAAGGACTTCATTATCTTAGGTAGAAACCGTGTGTTGTTTTCTTTGTTTTAGGAATTCTGTGTATTACTTTTTGATATGAGGTCTCAAGACCACAGACACAGCACTCAGAAGATCCTTAGAGGCAGCTTAAAATAATTGAGCAACTTCTATGTGAACAACTTTAGACTCCAGAGTAGTATTTTGATAGATTGAATAGACAGAAGATGAGAAAAAAAAAATCAGTCTAGTCAAGAAAGATCTGTTATCCTAGGGAATTTAGCATTTTTCTTGTTAATATGTAATTCTGCAGATGTGTGAAAGACAGTTTGGGATGGAGAGGTTAGTTGGAAAGAATGTAACTGGGAAATTAAAATTTGAGCTTTTGACAGAGGAGAGAAAGATGGAAATGGTTGGAAGAGAAGTAGTGTGCAGGGGAAGTGCCTGAGGGAGAAGGGAAAGGATGGAATGGAGAATATTCTGGCTGAAGCTTTATTTTATACCTGTTACTGTCTGTAAAATCAATATTAATATCAAAATAATGCAAAAGCCTTAACTGTGATTGCAGGAGATGAAGAGTTGTTCTTAGTTTCTCTTCAAAAAAATACATTAACCTTTCAAATGAGGACCAGTTCAAAGAAGATGTAGTGCTTTCTTCCCAAGGCTTTCATTCTGTAACAAGTCAGGGACAGAACTCTGTGTGTGTACTGCACCTTTGTTAGTGGAATCACTAACAGCCTTGCTCACTTTCAGTAGGTGAGTCTGGTCTTGATGTGCTGGTCTTCTGTGCTGTTGAGTTGTTTCCCTGCAGTTCTGTAGGTGCCTTCAAGTGCCTCTGGAGAAGAATCTAGTCCTTGTGAGCAGAAAAGAAAGTACTTGTGCTAAGGTGGTGCTTAGTGAAGCACTTGGAGGTCCAGTGTTTTGCAGCACAGTGTAGGCATGGGGTGGGAGTGTCAGCTGCTGGGACAGATTGAACTATTAGAAAAATTAGTTGGCTAGAAAGATCAAACCTCACTGTAGTTAGGGTTGTGCAATTCATTCACACTCCTGTATGTTAGATGAAGGGCTGATGCATAGATTTGCTTTGTAACGTTTTTCCATGTGAGAGACATCAGTTTCTGTTGCTACTCAGTGACTGCGTGATCTAGGCTGGGGATGATGGTGTTTGTACGGAATGAGTTAACCTGCAGGAGACCGAGTGAGAAAAGGGACTTTCAGCCCAAGTTGTGCATTGCATGCAGAGTTAGTAGAAAGCACTTACTATGGAGTTCTTGTGGGATATGAAATGTTTGGGAAAAGGAAACAATTTGACATGCTGGTGATGGGCTTACTGGCTCGTTTGGTGTATTGTGTGGTTCAGACTTGAGTCTATAGGTAGCTTTATTCTTAAGTGGTTCATATCCCTGAATTAAGAGGCTGAATCCTTTTTATCTAATGATACACATTTCCAGTTGAATCATTTTGACTGTCTAGTCAAGTTTTGTCATACTGATGGTTTCTTTCTACCTCGTTTTGGAAAAACCTGATGACTTTTCATAATGCGATAGATGCACCACCTCCAACATGGGAACAACTGGAAAATGGACTAGTTGCTGTAAGGACCGTGGTTCATGGCTTGGTTGATTATATCCAGAATCACAGCAAGAAAGGAACAGATCAGCAACAGGTAAAAGTTAAATCACTTAGGAAATTCTTGGTCTGAAATTTCGTTTGCTGTATTGAATAGCTGATATTTACAACTGTCATCTGAGGCACCTGGTTTAATGAGAAGCTGATTAAAAAATAGCATTGCTGTGTCATATTTATCAAAAGAAGAAATGGAGGGGGGGGAAAGCACCAAAAGAAAAAACAAAATGCACACACACACCTCAGTACCTGTTGCATTACTTTGCATAGCTCACCAGGATGAAAATCTGCAAGCTTAGGGAAATGAATAAACATCCCTCCTGACTAGAGAGGATAGAGAAGAGAAGCTGGGAGGTTTAGCATTATGATCTGTGAGAATTTTCTTTGGTTTGTTTTTATGTGACAGATTTCATTCAAACAGCTCGGTGTAAATGAGATGTGGGTTTTTTTTGTTTGTTTGTTTATTTTTTTAACCTGTGCTTAATGATCTGTGAAGTTTAAACACTTTGGAAGACTTCATACAAAGGTACCTTCTAAATTCATGAGGCAAAACTTTCAGAAATGAAATGATGTTGCCAAATACAAATATTATCTTATCTCCTAGCTATCTTATCACATGTTCTTTTGATCTCATTTTGTTGTGTAGCTAAGTTGGTATAAATGCTAGCTGCTGCTGCAAGACTTTGCTGTCTGTCACACATTCCCACTCCCTTGCTTTGGCACTCATCCTCTTGGAGAGCTGGTTTGGGGAGCTGAACTAGTTGAAAGATCATCTCTGCCAAAAATAAGAGGCAAAATTAGAGTGAATTATTTCTACTGTCTTACCTTTTTGCATTCATATGGGTGGCAAATGAGCATTGCTACCAGCAGGAGGAATAGCAGTAGGAATACACAAGTGGAAGTTGGGATGGAATAAACAGCGAGGGTTTTTGTTCTGGTGAGACCATTGCCTAGACCTGGTACATGCTGCCCTGCTTGGAAGGGAACCCAAAGCCTCCCAAGTGAGCGTTGGGCAGAGTTTTGCTGTCCAGCAGCAGTGGCCAGCAGAAGGCTTTGCAGCTCTTGTACACCGTGCCTAAATCCTTTTTTTACTACAGTTGGAGGAGTGGGGGAGGAATAAGAAAAGAAAAAAACATCAGTTTACAGATATCTGCTTAGAGATTTGTATCTTCTGGCTGGATTTCATGGAAAACAAGACTTTACTTTTAGAGCTCTTTCCCTTAGTGGGAACTCCTAGTTGGGTATTTCTGCCTCTGATTTAATTCTGCCATGAAAACTGTAGGAACTTCAGTGTCTTTGAGACCATCTCTGGCCCTGTCAGAACTTGTTTAAAGGGAATGGCAAATGGGTATGCATACAGACAGCAAGATTGCAGTAAATGGTTGTTTCTTAGGGAAACTTAACTAAGAAAAATACAGAAGACAACCCATCTCCTGCTGATCTCTGTAGGAGCAGGAGTGCATCTCCAACTATTGATGGAAGTAATTACTGTAGATAGTGAAGAGATTTTTAGTCCAAAAGGGGTAAAGGGGAACTTGAGGAAATTTTAACTTTCCTAGACATGAAAAGGATACTCAAGTGCAATTTGAGCCAACAGAAAGCAAAGGAAGAGTAGCTGACTAAATTGTATTTTCAGTCTGCCACAAGCATTGATGAATACTTGGCAATTTCTGATTAAACACAGTAATTTTTTTTCAGTCTATCAGATTTGTCCACTTAACTGTATCCCAAAACATACAGCTGTCTTCCAGTCAAGCTCCAGTAAGGAATTTGAATAAAAAAGGTTTACTGACTTGTCGAAATACTTACTCTTGAATCTAAAACATGAATACTGCTGCAGTCATTTATTTTACGTTAGACATTTATGGAACCTAAACACTGAGGGAATTTTCTTCAGGCCTATAAGAAGATGTATTCAGCTCTTGGTTAAGTACCCTTCTATTCAGTATCTCACCTGGTTTCTTTAATCCTGTCAGCCTCCTCAGCACAGCAAGTACAAGACATACATGTGTCGAGACATGAAACAGAGAGGAGGATGCCCCCGAGGGGCCAGCTGCACGTTTGCACATTCACAGGAGGAGCTAGAAAAGTAAGTGTACCTCTTACAGTAGAAATCAGCCCAATCTCTGTTTCTTCTTGTCCGTAAGAGTTACAGATAAGATCTAGGAAATGAGGAGAGGAGGCATAACTTCTTTGTTACATTAACAAGAAATAATGCAAAGAACTTGTAAAACTCTTCAAAATTTTGGAAGTGCTTGTTCTTGGATACAAAGCAAAACATCCTGTGATTCAGTTACAAAAGTTTGATATCTACAGCAGTGTTACTGGAGGTTTTGGAGATGGGACTCTTTTTTTTCTTACTTAAACATAGCTAAAGATGCTGTTTGACTGCATCTATTATGGTTGTTTATTTTTTGCATACTTCTTGCCTTGCCTTATATTCAGGTGTGAGAAGTACATTGCTGGCAGTTTTCCTGATGCAGGGGTTCTCTTGTTCTGTGCTGCCTTTGAGAGATCTAAAAACCAGCTTCACAAGTTTTCTTTCTACACAGTATTTTGAAACTTACTGAGAGATTGCCTATGCAGTAACCTGAAGTGGTTAAAGCTGTTGCTGAAGAGTTAAAAAAAGGTGGTCATATGAAGTCTGCAGTAAATAAGCTATGTGGATATTAGATTTAGAGGGGACTCAGTTATCCAAGAGCAAGCTGCTGCTCTTACAAAGGTGGTTTATTGCATTGTTTTTTCAAGTAAAATGTATTATTTAAGAATTAAAAGAAAGAAATAAATACATATGTTGCATGAAATACATTGTAACTTGTTACTTGCTTTTTTTGGCTGAATGAATTCAAATCTTTCAAAGAAAAGGTGCTCCTGGGGTTTGTTGTTTGTGTTTTGTTTTGGTTTTTTTTATAAGACTCCAAGGATTTGAAACTATACATAGTTGTTCTAGGTTGTTTTTTCTTTTTTAAGACTGGAAGCATTAATATGGAAGTTCGTTGACTGTATAGTACAGCCAGTGTGCAGTACATTGGCAAAACAGGAAGGGGGGAAAAAGAGCAGAGCACATGGTCTTGAGAGTAACAAAGGCAGTTATTCAAATGAACAGAGAATAGGACTTTGATACTTGTGTTCTGCAGAAACACTTGGGTTTTTTCCCTTCCTGTTGTGGTGCTAAGAAAACTGAGATTGGTAGTGCTGGTTTGGATGATTTAACGACGGTAGTGAATCACTATTAGTACCTCTGAAATAGTTGTATGTATCAAGGACTGTCTGTTAGCCTTGCAGGTGAAAGAGCCCTATTTATCCAGACTGACTTGTGTGACTTTGTAAACTGTTGTAAGCAAAGCCAGTGCTTGTTCTGTTTCAGGTTGCAGCAGTTTCTGTAGGTGGTTGAGGAACTTCAACTTTCAATTCTTCCTTGTACCTGTTACCTTTGTTTTAATTCCTTTGAGTACCTATTGTGTGAGTGCTCCTCCTTTAAAAAAGGCTTAGTAAGAATAATATATATTGCTGTTGCTATGTAGTTCCTGTATCTATACACAGCTTTAAGTCTACGGGAAGGTTGTGGGGAAGTATGTGGTAATTTGGACAGCAAATGATAATCTAGACTTGCTTAAACAGTAGCTGCTGCTTCTCTTGGCAAGGAACAAAACCCCAGTGTGCATAGGCAAGTATTAAACTGTTTTAGATTATTTTTGTGTCCTGTATGTGTGGAGACTGCAAAAAACTATTAATTGTTCATAAAAATCCAGAGAGCAGCATTGTGCAGCTTATTCTTTCTAAATATTTTATCATGAAGCATGCTGTAGAAATTCTTTGTCACCCTTGATGGAAAAGGTGTCTATACCATGTCCATCTTTCCTGAGTGTAGTGTTGTAATTGGAAAGAGCAGGGATGGCCAGGCCTCCCCATCCTGCAGACTGTGTGCAGGCCTTCGGAGAGCCAGGAAGCCATCAGACACTGCACCTTTAAGAGCCCTGATGTGAGGCAGATATACAGCAGTAATTGTCAAGGAGAATGTGGCAGCACTGCTATGCAGGGAGAAAACGGTTTGGGTATTGAGCAGGATGCCAAAGTAAAGCCGTAAGTTCAGCCTGGGGAGCTGCTTTCCGCTCATCTCTCTGTGTCCAGCTGACTTGCCTGACTGATTTGAGATGCCAGCACGACTTCTAAGCACTGTGTTTGGAAAGCTGTAGGCTGTCCCTATTTCTGTGCTTCTAGTGTGGTGACAGCCTGGTTTGTTTAGTCCTTTTTAATGCATTCTGGACAATTCCCACTGTTAACACCATATAGACTGAATTTTATACTTTAGGAAGATGGGGTGTTGGTGGACTCTTTATGGAGGTGGTTAGAAGATAGTCAATGAACCCTTAGAGCTGAACAGCTCTGATCTGTATAACAAGATTACACTTTTTCTGGCTCTAGACTCAGTCACAGCTCAAAACCAGCAACAAAACCCAACAACAACAACAAAAAAAACCCTTTTTGCCTTGGCCATTAATGCCATGCACGTGGGCAAACGTGAAAATTATCAGAAGATTGAGTGATAGAGTACAATTGCCCACCTTCCTCCCCACTTTCTTTGCCCCTGCAATAGTGTGTGTACCTAGTGAACCAAAAGCATTGGTTTCAAGGGTTATGTTCAGACATAGTAGAAGCAGTGAATTTTTGGAATGACAGAGTTTTTGTCTCTGCAATCAATTAATCAAACTACACAAATAGTGTAAGGGTGCATATTGGTACAGGAACATAAATCTGAACAAAGAAAGCTGCCACATGGCAATAAAGGCTTGATTTGGCTTAGTGTTGGACAAATGATCGCTTCATTTTTCTGCTATTGATTTCTGAACGAAACAAAATCTGGGATTTTTATTCTGCAGCATCTGGAATTCTTACTCTGGAGCTTCTGTTACTATAGGTAATATTTTTATGTGATTTTTTTTGTGGGTTTTCTCTTCAGTTAAAATGTGTTTAGGTACAGGACAAAGAATGTGAAATTTGCTGTCTGAAGTTTAGCTGTGAATTCTTGGTTTACTTGTCATGAAAAATCCATCCTCATTCCTCTGATTGGAACTGCTATGAATAGCTCAAACAGCGGTGAAATTGTAGTCTAACAATTGTAGCCAATTTCTCACAAGCCCTTAGGAAACTTGAGTTCCAACTTGAAGCTTTTGGTAGCATCTGTGTTTTAAAATCTTGAAAATGCATCTCCCTGGATTTTTGTTTCAACTGTTGGTGTTTCTTTTTCTTAAGGTTCCGTAAAATGAACAAGCGTCTGGTTCCCAGAAGACCCCTGAGTGCCTCCCTGGGCCAGCTAAATGAGGTGGGCCTGCCTTCAGGAGCTATCCTCTCGGAGGAAGGGGGAGTGGACTTGCCCAGTAGGAAGACTTCTGCCCTGCCAAATGGAATTGTACCAACAGGCAGCACAGTGACGCAACTTATTTCTCGAGGGACTGACTCCGGTTATGAAACGGCTCTGAAACCAGGGAAGATGGACCATCTGAGTAGCAGTGCCCCTGGATCCCCTCCTGACTTGTACGGCTCTTCCTAACTGTTGTTCCAAGTGTCATGTGTGTAAATATGCAGTAGAAACAAAGCAAACCCCTGCTCTAGAAAAGAAACAGAATGGGGTGGTTGGATTGGTTTTAGTTGGTTTGTTTTTTTTAAAGTCATAGAATAGAGTAGAGGTCTTAAAGCTAAAACTCCCAACTGTCTTACTTCCCTGTTTGCTTATGTTTTATCTGGAGAAGATGAAGTAAGCCATCAAAAGATGGAACACAAACCAAGACAGTGTTTTAAAATATAGTCTGCTATATCAGACCGTAGTGAGCAGTGCCACCTTTCTACTTTTCAGGATGGAATCTGTCCCCAAGAGTTCCATTTCCGCCTTACCAGTGAACCCTCATCCTGTGCCTGCTCGGGCACCCACAGATCTGCCTTCAGTATCTGTGACCAAGCAGTTGCAGATGGTACCACGAGGGTCTCAGTTGTACAGTACTCACCAAGCAGATATGTTTTATCAAGATCCTAGAGGAGCTGCCCCACCATTTGAGCCAGCACCCTACCAACAAGGTAAATTTGAGACCAAGCTCTCTTGTCTTTCATCTTCATATTAATTTTATTCTTTCTTCCACTCCGGTCTTTACTTAGGCAAGAAAACCCCAACTTAAGGGCTTATTCATGTGGACTAATATGGTGATGGCATAATAAAATGGAAGTTGGCAGGCTTTTCATGTCTTTACTGAAGATTTTAATGTAGAGGTTTGTATCCACTCAGTGTAGCAAATCCTCCCAGCTTGGCTAGATCAAGAATCTGGTAAACCTGGAGCAAAATGGAAATAAAGCTTAACCAACAGAGGGGTTTATGCTTGAGGGGTGAAAGTACTTAACTCCTTAATGCAGAAATGCTTGTGCATCCATGCAGTGGGTAGACACAAGTGTAATTAGAGAATGGCTGGGCACAAAAAGGAAAAAAACACAAGGAAGGAGCTAGGAGGAAAAGTTATAACTATTAAAAGACCAAGTATAGAAAGATTATGTTGAAGGGGATTAGAAACGAAAGGGATGGCTATGTATAAAGACAAGGAATGATTCTTACACAACATAAGATTGGAGAGAGAAATGACATGAAGTTAATGTGGAAGAAAAATAAGGAATAAAAAACTAGAAGTAGAAAGAAGCAGCCCTAGAACAGAAAGGGGAGGAACATGATCATTTTCAAGGTAGGTGCAGAGCATCTTGCAGGAAAAAGGCTTACGTTTTTATTATTGTGCACAAATGAAGATCTGCCCAGAGAGGCTGTGGAACCTCTTGCTCTGGAGACTTTCAAAACCTGCCTGGACATGATCCTGGACAACCTGCTCTGGGGTGACCCTGCATGAGCAGGGGTATTGGATCAGATGACCTTCAGAGGTCCCTTCCAACCTCTGCCATTCTGTGAAATATTAATTCTGCACCTTTCTCTTCATGATATTTGTAGACTGGAGTATCTGAAACAGTTCTATTAATCACTTTCTGTATTTTGTTTGTATTTTTACCTCTCACCTTTTTTCAGGAGTTTACTACCCCACTCAGTCCATATCTCGCTTCGTCCGCCCTCCTCCATCAGCTCCCGAACCTGGTCCCCCATATCTAGACCATTACCCACCCTACCTTCAGGACCGTGTGGTGAGCCCACAGTACACACAGCCCCAGCAGTACCCTCCTATGGGCCAGCCCATCTACCCACCACACTACGACAGCCGCCGCGTCTATCCTCCCGTCCAGCCCTACCAGCGAGAGGAGATTGTCCGAGGAAGCCCCGTACCCATCGAAATTCCACAAGCAGCTCTACCTTCCTACATACCTGAAGCCAGAGACAGATACCAGCAAGCAGAGAGTTATTGCCCAGTGGCTCCACACCTCAGTCAGATCAGACCTTCATGCCACAGGGTATTGTTTCTATTGTGGTTTTGTAGTTATTTGAGAGAGAAAATGTCAACTCCTTGAAGTGGAGTATTTTTGCATTAAGATGGAGGGGTTTATGAGGAATTAGAGGGTTGAACTTTAGAAGAATTACATTTAATGAAGCTGATCAAAAACTGCAAGGCACTTTAGTTACTGGTCAACTCTGTAGTTGTAAAACAGAGAATTGCTACTTAGTGCTTAAAGTCACCATCCCTGGAGGCATTTACATATGTAGATGTGGTGCTGAGTACCATGGTTTAGCAGTGGACTGTGTCGGTGTGAGCTGAAATTTCCCCCCCCCTGCCGACAATAACCAGGCTAGCCCAGTCTGGAAGCAAATGAAAAGCTGTATTTACAAAGCAGAATCTACAATCTATGGTGAAATGCAATGAATATGTACAAATATACAAAAATTTACAACATTTACAAATACATACAATCAACAGAACTATGGACATAGTAGTGTTACATTAGTGGTGGGACTCAATGATCTTAAAGCTCTTTTCCAGCCATAGATTCTATAAATCTATGATTCTATGAAGTAGTAGTGGAGGTCTCATATGGCCCTGACTTCTCAAAAAAAGATGAGGCTGCAGAGGGCCACTCTCTTCTTAGTGGAGATTAAATGCAGTGTGTGCACTCTTGTACTGCACATCTGCGTATCTCTGTGCTTAGATAAATCAATGTGTAAATGTAACATCCCTTGATAAAAGTGCTAAAAATTCTGCTCTTCCAAATTTGCTCTACTTCAAGTTTGTGAACTGCAAGGTCTTCCTAATAGAAGACCCTGAATCATGTTGCTGAGCGAAAAAAAGCTTTTCTAACATAGCTTACAGATTTATAACTTTTGAATTTGGCATCTTTGTGGGATGTTTAATGGTATCACAATGACTAAGAAATGCAAACTAACTGACTAGGTTATGAGCTGCAGAGTTCTACGACTTTCTTCATATGACTGCAGTGGGGACTGGAAGTTAGAAACACTAGGTTAGTTGATTTTACAAGTTTTAGGTGCCCTGCCTTTGTGCTGTCTGGCTGGTATAGGGATGCATATGTCCTATGTTTAGCATTCTCTTGCAGTATAATGTTGCCATATTTTTTTTTGGGCAAACAACGTTTTTGAAATCCCTAGTTTTATGCCTTAATGTTTCAGAAACTTTGTAACCTGTTTCTTTCTTCATTTCAGCCTCATCCCAGCCTGGATGAACTTCACCGACGAAGGAAAGAGATCATGGCCCAGCTAGAAGAAAGGAAGGTGATCTCTCCACCTCCTTTTGCACCTTCACCAACCTTGCCTCATCCTTTTCACTCAGAGGAGGTAAGCATATTTTGACCAGTACATGACTTACTAGCATGCACAGAAAATACTTTGGAGTTTGTGTGTGCTGATATGTGAAGACAACAAGAAAACTACCGCAGTACACTGCCAGCAAGTGTTGGGGAGATAGGTTTTTTTGCCTCTGGTGAGAAGTTCTTGAAGTGCAGTCTTTGGAGACCACTGATCCTAAGCTATCTGCTTTGGTGCAACCAAGAGAATTATTTTTGAGCCATTATTAATTGAAGTACTCAGTCTTCACAGTTACTGGACTTCGCTGCATTTGCTCCTGACATGTTTAACATTAAGTAACAGCTTGATAGAAGTTTATTTTTATATTTTTTTTTCTTAACCAGTGTCAAAATATAACTCATACTGGCCAAGTGAACAGCGAGCACTGGGAGTATAGCCATGTGATTAGAATTTCACACATTTCATGCTTACCTTGCCTCAATTCCAAATGGTGATGTATCTGATGAAAAACACCACCAGGATTATTTTTTTAAGTTGTATTGGACTAAGTAGTGGTGGCTGTGAAGCTGCTTCTTCCATCCACTTACAGAACCAGATTTTTGTTTTTGTACAGTACTTGGATGAAGACCTGAAGGTAGCTGGGAAATACAAGGGAAATGACTACAGCCAGTATTCTCCCTGGTCCTGTGACACCATCGGCTCCTACATTGGAACCAAAGATGCAAAACCCAAAGATGTTGTGGCAGCAAGGAGTGTGGAGATGGCGGTATGTAGGGATGAGGGGAACACAGAGGAAAAGTTTGTGCTTCTGTGGGTTGGAGGGAGTCTGCCATTTGCCTTCCAGGATGGTAGCACTGCTTGTATCTAAGCTCAGAAGTGCATTACAGTCACCTCTCATCTGCAAAAGTGTTCTACCACCTTTTGTCCCTGTCATGATGACCTTTGGCCAATAAGGGGAGGGGGAAGAATTTATTCTTCTGTGGACAGGTGCCTCCCTGTTGCAACCACTTAACCTAATCACAAAATTTTTCTGACCAGCTTTATCTCTGCCTACATGCACGCTTCCCTCCATCCCCTCTGCTTCACTGGAATTAAATGTGTCTGGTTTCTTCCCACTGAACTGTTTTCCTGTAAGACCTTGAAGGCACTGTGTGAAGTGGGAGCTAAAAGGAGGCTTACCCCCAGAAAGAGCTAGAAGAGGTGTTTCATCTGCAGCTTTGAGGTTTTCTATGTGTCCTTTTACTCCCTGTCCTTACACAATGCATTTGCCTTGGGCTTAACACTGTCCTGTTTGACCTGGGGAAGTACTGAGATTACTGAAAATCAGCTTATTGCTGTCCTAGTGGCAGTGTTCAGGAACCAACAAACAGCTCTTGTCTTTCATCCTTGCTGCTGGAAAACCATGCAGACAAACTGGAAGTCAATTAAAGGATGTAGTAAGGTTCTGGAGAAACAGCCTCCTTTTTCATCACTAGATAAAGCGTTCTTCTGCCCCAGAGCTAGTTTTCAGGTAAGCAAATAGGATCTCTGCTGCTCTTTTTGTCTTCTCACAGGAAAAAAAAGTCTCAGGAGACTTGCACTACAAATAGCAAGTGAATTCTTCTTTTGTTTTTATTCATAAGAGATTCATTTTTTCAAGAATAAGAATATTATCATCTGAGAGGACATAACTCTGGGTTTTATGGAGATGGCATTGCAGCTTTACTTACCCACACTCAATAAATGGAAATAAATTGAAATTGGTACCAGTATCCTACAGAGCAGAGATTAAAATGTCCTCTTTTTCAGAATTCCAAAGTAGATGCTGTCTAATGCCTCTTCTGGTTTCAGCATACCAACATTCCCTGAGTTGAGCTTCCAGCTCAGTTGTGACTGACATTTTCACCCCTTTCTTCCTGCCTTGGCTATGTTATCTTGTCTGTCTCCATCAATCTGTGTCCTCTCTGAAAGCTGGCAGAATTTTGTTGTAATTTTGATCCAAAATGAAAACAAAGTTTTTAGTCTTCAGCTGGTTGTCTGTGTAGTAGCCTCACTTCTTACATAACTGTCCTAAGGTTTGTTAAAAACTCTTTCTGATAATCTCTTGTTTCTTCTTGTAAGTAAATTAAGTCCAATTGACTTACCCTGCTAAATTGAGCTTGTTTTCTGTGTGCCTCTTTCCCTTTGTGACTGCTTGGCAAAATTCTTTTGAGTATAGAGAACATTTTATCTTTTCACTTTTTGACCCGTGAAAGTCTTTTAGTCTCAAGTTAGAAACCAGAGTGCTTCAAGCAGTATGGCTATTTCATGAGAAATGTGCCTGAAAGGATGTGTTAGGCATGTCCGAGTAAATGCTACACTGAGTAATTCTCATTTGGAGTCAACTGCAGACTGTTAGATGAGAAGTTTGTTTGGATGGAGGATGTATCCCTCAGAGGTGCCCACAGATCTCTTCGAATTTCTTTTTTCCCTTCTGTCCCATTTCTGCTGCTGCTGCTCCCTTCTCTTATATTTGTTCACAATTAATCCTGCAGCTGCTTCACAAAGCAGCTCCATGGAGAAGGGCCTTGGAGTCTTGGAGGACAAGGCTGCTCAGAGAGGTGGTGGAGTCCATTTCTCTGGAGAATTTCAAGGCCCATCTGAATGCGTTCCTGTGTGACCTGCCCTAGGTGATCCTGCTTTGCAGGGAGATTGGATTCCAGAGGTCCGTTCCAGCCCCTCCCATTCTATGATCTTAAATGAGACCATTAAAGAGACATCAATACTAACAGTGGAATTATGAGCTGAAGAATTGGAAGTCTTGTAGAAGGATGAATAGAGAATACAAGAGAGATTTAAAGTCCTGGTGCCAGCTTGTTGTGAAAGGAATGTGATTTTGTTTATTTCTGACTCAATTTTTGACTGCTTTTTCCATATCTTGTCTAGAATGTAGAAGGTAAAGCCATGCGTGACCAGCGATTGGACATGCAGCGCAGAGCAGCAGAGGCTGGTGATGATGACCTCATTCCGTTTGGAGACCGACCAACTGTGTCAAGATTTGGGGCTATTTCTCGTACTTCCAAAGCGATGTACCAGAATTCTGGTCCCATGCAGGCCATGGCGGTTCAGGGAGCTACCACCAAATCAATCATTTCAGGTACCCTGTGTGTTCTTGCATTTTCCTGGCTGTTGCTATTTTCTTCAGCACTGCAATGAAGTACAAGTTAAAGACGGGGCCCTATAATCTTGTTTCTTGCCTCAGAAATAAATAGATACATATATAGATACGAAAAAATGTAGTAGAATGCAGAAACTTCCTGCTTTCTCAGATATGTAATGAAGCGCTTTACTGAACTTCTACTCATTTAATTCGAGCAGTAACATTCTACCTGTGATAAAATCGAAAATTATGGCTTTCCTGACAACTAAAACTTCAAGCTGGTGTGAGCTAGGTATTTTAGAATTACCTATCAACTCTTTGAGTCTTTTAGGAACTTAAGTTGTAAAAGTAATTGCTCTTACAGTAGCTGTAAGCTTGGTTTTGTATCCCCATCTCCCTGTCTGAAGTCCTTCACAGTCCCTGGGAGGTTGTCACAAGTCTTGTTGGATGTGTAGGAAGAGTCATGTATTATGCACATGACACCAGTAACACAGTGTATTTCTGTGCTCTGTTCAGCAGGAGAAACATTAGCCTTCCTCACTCCTGGAGGGGTGACCTTTCTGCTTGCTCTCTACTCTCTGTCCATTTCTGTGTCTTGGCTGAACTACTTAAAGGATACTTCAGTAGTAACGTGACATGATTTTCTTTCTGTTTGCTGGCAGACTACAGTCCTTATGGAACTCACAGTGGCTGGGGAGGCTCTCCATATTCTCCTCATCAAAATATACCTTCTCAGGGACGTTTCAATGACAGGTAGGATTAATTGACTTGTCTTCTTTGCCTTTTTCCAGACTTTTACTTTTTTTTTTTTTTAACTGAGTAAATTTAGTTTGGACATCTTATTTTTGCTCTGCTGATCCCAAAGGGAGAGACTATCCATGTCGGATGTGTCTGGTCATGGGAAACAGTTGCCCTCAGCTGAACGAGAGCAGCAGCTGCGCATGGAGCTGCAGCAAGTGGACCATCAGATCAGCCAGCAGACACAAATGCGAGGGCTAGAGGTTAGTACCAACATTTGGAAGAGTGGCGAGAGGTGGTATGGAGAGAGATGAAGCTGGTAAAGCTGCTATTTGTGTGCTGACCTTTCCCTGGCTGTAATGATATTCAGTAACACTACTTAATTCTGTGATGCCAGGCATTAACACCGTGCTAACAGTGTTAAACCTCTGCTTAGCAGCAGAAACTTCCTTGCACTTTGTGCAAAGCAACATCACACTTTAATCTGCACTCTGTGCTCATTCTCTCTCACTCACTCCCTCTCTCCATTCATCCACCTACTCAGAAGCAAGCTTGTGGTGTAGATACCTGTTCCTCTTGGCTTTACTGCCACTGACAATGTCTGATTTTTTTGTACAGAAAGCTATGACCTTCATCTGTTCCATGTTTGGCTTTGTGTTGTACCTGTTTCTTCCTAAATAGCACAAGCCACAAGAGTCAAGAAGATAATATTTGAGATATTTAGCTTGAAAATTTGAAGTCGAATATTGATGTCTCTTCATTTAGCAGAACTGTAGTCACTTGTAACGTGGAAAGATGAGCGTCTACCTTCTTAAAAGAATTAATGAGCTGAAATCATTGTATTTTGTGAGACACAGAAAGAGAAATGTCAAGATGTAATGAGAGAATTTATTTATCAAAGCCTTAGCTATTTTTTTGCTTTCTTGAAAAAATCAGGAAATATTTACCAGGAAAACTATTGTAGGTAGTTCAGCAACTCCTTATTAATGTTTTCCCAGAAGGAATTGCTCTAAGTAGTGGACAGCAGCTTCTGCTGGAGCTTTGGTTGCCTAAGAACACATATACAGAGGAGGGTTATTGCAGATTAGTTGAGAGCTCACAATGTTTAAGTAACAGCATCAGTTAAAAGCAAGATGTGTTTCTTAGTTACTTGAAACAACTTGTGTTCTTGTGCTCTTGTTTGGGAGCAAGAGGAGAAAATGTTTTAAATCTTGCATGTCTGTCTTTGCGATAATAGAAGAGTATTGGAAAGTTGCAAAACCTTGGTAGCCTGCTTTTCTTGCTCAATGTTACTGTGATTGTATCACTGTTAAATCGTATAGAGCTGAGTTTTGAGCCTTGATTTTGCTGTAATTTTTCAGAACTAATGAGTTATTTTTGCATGATGGCAGCTTACAATTTACCTCTTGTGTTCAAGCCTGCAAGTAGGTGTTTGAAGTCCTGCAGGCCTTACTGGTTTATTTTATGAGGTTGTAACAACTGCTTAATTCACTCAGAGCATGAAGAGCTAGATTATTTTGCTTTCTTCTCAAATGAGTGCTTCCACTTGAAGATCAACCAGATGTTTGGTTATGTGGAGCTGTCCATAATGTGTTTAAATGCAGAGTACGTGTTATGGAGCTGATTCCCAAGTGCTAGCAGAGTTTTGGAGTGACTGCCATGGCTACTGCTTAACATGGCTGATAGTGCCTTGCAGCTTGTGAATGACTGTACTTAGTTGCCCCTCTCTGTTCCTGTACTTCCTAATCTAGGTCAGTGAAGAACTACATACTGACATAACGTATCTTGAGACATGTGGGTGTGACTTAGTAATAATTCTGGCTCTGATGTAGCATTTGATACATTCTACTGCTGTGAAATAAAAGCAGATAAGAGAATCTGCTGTTGCCGTACCTTTTGTACAACGAATAACTTACCAAACGAGTAGTGGCTTTGTTCTTGTGCTTTATCTTAGTTTTGAGAAGGAAGCTATATATGAGGAGAAACCATGCATGTTTATTACTGTAAAAGGTATTTAACACTGCTTGTTTTAAAAGGCTTGTCTGCGTGTAAAAAAAACAAAAAAAAAGTTTATAAACTTGCATTGGAAGTGATTTTAATTCACGCCTTGTAAAACATGAAGAGAGAAGGCCTTGGTTTTGCAAATAAGCAATACTTCAGAGTTATGGCCTAGAGCTCTTTCTGTGCTTGGTGTGTTGTCTGCTCAGTTGTGTATGTGCTTGGCTTTATGCATTTAGGCTGTTAGTAACAGGCTGCTGTTGCAGAGAGAGGCGACTACCCTGGCAGGCCAACCACAGCCCCCACCCCCACCTCCCAAGTGGCCTGCGATGATCTCAAGTGAACAGCTGAGCTTGGAGCTACACCAGGTGGAAAGGGAAATTGGGAAGAGAACCCGTGAGCTGAGCATGGTGAGTGCCTTGGGGGTGGGAGGCAGAGAGGTGGAGAGCTGTCTAACTGGCTGCAGCCCTTTCACACTGGCAAGAAAGGCTCTCTGTTGGATGACCACAGCTGAAGTCATCCATCTCCCTCTTCACTTCTTCATTCTTCAGAACCTCCTGAGAACTTGTAGATTATTCCTTGAGAAGAATTTGATTTCTAGCCACTTGAAAATAAGTGTGGCACTAAATTTGTTGAAAACTGACTGGTCTCCAAGGTCACTGTGCCATGCATTGTATAAAGTGCTTTAACATAAGTATCATCTGCAGGTAGAGGCTAGCGTTCAGAAGTCTGTGTGCTGTTACAGTCTGTGGTCTTTGCTTGTTACAGGGATCATCCCTTCCTTTTGGGAAATACCATGTCCCAAGAGGATGAGTGTCTCTTACTGAGTCTGTTTTCTTGTTTTATGGCTTCAGTGGGTTATGGTGTGACTGCAATTTATAGGCCTTCAGCATTGGTCCTAGAGGTTGAGGTCTCAATTCCTGTAACAGTGTTAAAGAATTTTATCCTGTCCTGTTTTTTAAAGGAGAGCCAATCTTCACTGGATATAAAAACCAAACTGGGCACCACTAAACAGACAGAAAATGGACAGTTAGAACCACAAAGCAAGGTTCCAGCTGAGGACCTCGCATTGACGTTCAGGTAATAGGGGTCTTCAACCTTTCTTTGGGTAACAGGAGAGGGACTTAATCAGGGTTGCTCTTGGATATATAAATAATAGCCCTTGCCTGACATTGACTCTGACGTGGAAGGGATCTACTAGGAAAGGATTAGACAAATGAAGTTTTCACAGTGCAAGCAGTTCAGCTGATGAGTGAGTGGAATGAGACTCAGTTAACACAACAGAACAACTGCAGTGGTTTTAAGACCAGAAGTCCATCTTGTCAACATTAGATGGGTAGTAGAGAGGAACAGGAGATAACTGCCATAAAAGAAATCTCTTACCTGCTTTTTATAATGTCAAAGAAAAGAAATGTTCCAAATGTAAGAGGAAAGTTACTCTGTCCTGTTAAGGTTTGTGATGTGGATGTTGTGTAAGAAGGTAACTTTGAAATTAAGTTCGCCTTTATTTGTAGGCAATAATCTTTGTGTAGATCCTGAGACTGGTTTAATTTCACATTTGATGAAATCAGATGTTGGCTGGAAATGCTGGAAATCTACACAGCAAGAATCTTTGTGCATTCAGACTGGTACTTTGAATAGAAAAGCTCAGATGCTTCACCAAGCTTGGAGCAGTTTGGAGTTTGGATATTTATTCAGCAAGTGTCTCCTCCTCAACTGTTTATGAAGTCTGTGCTTTCTTCTGATAATCAGTTTTTGAGTTCTCTGCTGCACCATTAGATTGAGACCTCCAGAGCTGAAACTTATTTTTTCCATATTAAACTCTGGAATTAAGAAAATTGAAACAACTATTTATTTTTTAAATAAAAATAAGTTAACTCTTCTGGAATGTATGCATTGTGCAGATGGATACTGTACTTCTTGTGGCCATACGCCAAAATACTTTGCAAAACATGACTGATCTAGAACATTAGAAGTCTGTATACCAACCTGTTTGTTATAAAAGGCAAGCCTTTACATGTTCACAGTTGTTCCTTGAGATGCTGCAGCAACAAATAACCTAAGTCCTTTTACTTAAAATTAAAAAATGTCTGTAATTACTTCACCTCCTTCCCTTCTCAACTTTCTCTCAGCAGTGATGTTCCAAATGGATCAGCCTTGACACAAGAGAACATTGGCCTCCTGTCAAACAAGACAGCATCTCTCAGTCTGTCAGAGGACCCAGAGGGAGGAGGAGACAACCATGACTCCCAGAGAGCGGGAGTTACACCCACGTCTGCTCCATGAAGTGAGGCCAGCATACCCCAGAGATTCTTCAGCTGGGGCGGTGGTAGCTTGCATCATGTTTTTTTTCCAGGGGTGATTGGAGAAACCCAGGAGCAAGAGCAGTAGCAGAGCAGCAGGTCCAGAGGCAATGTGCACAAACACAACTACTAGAAACAAATCCTGCACATAGTTCACATTAACGCATTTTTTAATTAAAAAAAAAATGAGAATTAGCAGTATCTGCAAGCAATTCAAATTAAATTTGTTTTTGTTCTGTGAATGAACTTTATTTTAATAACTTTGGACGCCTTGGATCCCAGGGCTTAAAAAAAAGATATTATATATATATACTCTGTTTGATTAATTGTATGATCTTAATGAAGTAGTTTTTTGGTTGGTTTTTTTTTTTGGTATTATTACATACCCAGTGCATAATTCCTCATTACCTTAACTTCTCAATGACTAAAACAGCCTGGCCAACTTCCTTGTATGGTTTAAGGGTAAGCAAGGAATTGGGGTTGGAAAGCAGCTGTGAATTGTAGTGTCAAAAGATGTGCAGCAAATTTCATCCTTAAAACAGTTCTTCCTGTTGTAGCTAGGAAATGAACCCTAGCTTGTGCAAGACTTTTTGCTTAAGTAATTTAAGTTTAAAGGAGAAGTGACAGAATCTTTGCAATGCAGCAGGTGCTGTCCTCACTGTATCACCCAGCACAGCATGTGCAGTTAAAGAAGATGACAAAATCAGTTTCCAGCATATGTTATTTGATTGGAAGGGTGCTGGCCTTTTATTTTCTGTTGGGACTGAAGAGGTCAGCAGAATGCAGACTAGTCTACTACAGCATGGCTGTTATGAAGCTGGTTATACTTGGCTTGTGTTAGAAGCTTAACTGGTGAAGGCCATGACCGAGGCAGAGGTAGGAAACAGGGAGAACACAAGGTTGTGCAGTTCCCGGAAAGATGTTAACTACTAATGTGCTGGTGAACCATCTCAGTTCATCCAGTGCTTGCTGGGGTCTTTTTCCTCTTTCTCATTATGCCTTTTAAACAAGCTTTCCTAAAGTCCTTACAATTCAGTTGATACAGAGGGACTTAGTGATCTCTCTGCCTTTTAAAACAGGTCTTTCATATATGCCTCCTTTGCAGCAAGTCTTGCCTTTTGTGTTTTCTTTAGTGCTACTTTATTAAAAAGATAATTTCCTCTCTAACCTGATTTTTTTGGGTTTTTTTTTATATTCAGTGGTACATCAGTTGTGTAGTGCTGTTGAGAGGGCCTTTTACTGAGGGGAGAACATCATCTTTGTTTTGTGCACATTGGTGATGGCAGTCCTTAAAACACAGAGGGGAATTCTTGTTTCTTTTGGAAAGCTGGCATTGTTTAAAGTCTGCATGTGTTTAGAATTTGACATCTGAGAATCTGGATGCACCTTACCTACCACTGCTGCAGCAAACCTTTCCTAGATTCCCCTGCTCTAGGGGAAAAGATGCACCAAAACAACCACTTCTGGTGCAGCACGGACCCTGCCAGAAGTGATCAGAAGTATTGAAAAGCAGATTTTGCTTGATAGATCTAGTGTGCTACTTCTCCAAGTAGTTGCTTTGTAAGCATGGGTTGGAGAAACAATCAGCCTTTCTAGATACTCTCGCTAATAGTTCAAGAAACTAACATGATTTTCCTCTTGCTGCACATTTTTTGACTCTTTGACATGCGCTGGGGTGAGACCCTGTATAGGAAGAACTTTGTGGAGAATGATTTTTCAAGTGCTGCTTCCTCTGCACCTTCTTGGCCTGTTCTTGTTTATCCTTTCTGGGTTAGACTACTAAATGGGAAAGCACTGGTTATGTAATAAAATACTGCATTGCTTTGGTTGGGTAAAGCAAGAGTTAATACATTTTCTTGGTTTTTAGTTTTGTGGGTATTTTGTTATTGGTTTTGATTTTTTTTTTTTCCTTAACTCCTGCTGAGGTCATAGCAACCTTGAGCTAAGCTTTGCATTCATCATACTGTTAAATACAACAAAATGGGGGGTGGGAGGGAATACAGTCCCACTATTGCCTACCAGTAGGAGAGTCCAAACAGAAGACTCTTTTGAGTAGCAATTATTTAATTTGCCCAGTCAAGGCACCGCGTTTATATACTATTTCACATTGAATTTGATTATGCCCTACAGACCTGGCTGGTCAAGGATTTGATACACATATTGGCTTGGGATTCGAGCTTTCTTTTTTATTTAAATAAAAATTTATATATAAATATATATATACATATATACATAGTTATATCTGTATATATATTGGGTATGTTTTAAGAATTTTTTCGCATGAGCGCAGCTGTTGTGATCAAATGTCTGGGAGGTAGAAGCACTAAATGAAAATAAAGGCATTTTTCAACGCCCACGCTTTCCATATGTCTTCACATGGGTTTATTTTGCTCTTAGCTGAACTTTGGCCTCTTAATTTCCAAGAGTAGTTCTGAAGCTTGCTGCCTTTTTTTTGCCTAACCCCTCTTAACTTACAGCAAAGAATCACCTTTGCGCTAGAACAGCTTCATCTCCGCCTTGTCCCCATCCATCTGTAGCTCCTACTTGAGACCTAGCATCACAGCTGCTCCCCTTCAAGCCGAGCAGTACTAGGCTGATGCCGTTTTGAGCTCGCCAGGTCTGTGTCTCCTTCCTCTGCTCCTGGGCATGAGGATGATTAATGTATTCCCCTGGCAGCCTGTTCACAAGTCGGCTGATGGGGGCATTCTGCCATCTTCTCCCATCCTTTAGTGCAGAGCACCACCATCAGGTCAGCCTTCTTGTTGCTTTGGAGGAGTTGACGTCTTCCCATTATGTCATTATTAACGCATGGAGCTAATTTTAGTTGCGGTAATAAGTGCAATATTCTAATCTAGAAGGACAAGCCCAGAAAGGACCTGTTTTTTGACTGCAGTAATCCTTTGTCAGATGAATTTTCAAAGACGGTTATGACATGTTTGAATCTACAGATTCATTTTCAACACTAGGAAGAAAATCTGGAGGGAGGGAAAAATCTGTTAACTTTTATTAGTTGTGCCAGCTAGTTTCCTTACCAGGGTAGGGATTAACTAAATATTTTCCTCCACTTCTGCTACTGGGAGGAATTTTACAGTAAGAGCTATTCAGATTGCTGGCCTACATATGGTGAATGCTTCCAAACCCTGTGGATTGGAAGGAAGATCTTGCTGGTGGTGGGTTGGTTTTTTGTTTGGGTTTTTTTGGTTGTGGGTTTTCGGTGTTTTTTTTGGGGGGGAGGGGTGGGGGGTGGGTGGGGGGGATTGTTTGGGGTTCCTTGGTGTTTGTTTTTTTTTTTTCTCCTTTATCTAGCTCTCCATGCTGTACTTTGTGCATAGTGTCCTTGTTGTGATCATCGTGTCCAGGTGAATGCCCTGTTTGCCCAGTATTATAGTTCAGCTTGTTAAATAGTTTGTTTAATATCTACCAACAGTATTGATTTGGGGACTTGAGTTTTGCCCCTCCTTCTCTTATCCTTTCCATGTTCTTTTTTGCAGAGGTTTAGTTGATAAAACAAGTGAAATAGCAGAACTTAGTGCATGCTTTAAATTATTTCCTGGAAGCTACACCTGAAATTTTCCCTTTTTGTGGAAAAGCATGCTAGTAGAACTGGGAAGGCAGGAAGCTCTACATATAATGGAAATTTCTGCAGTAACTCTGTATCCTGCTACTTTCTTCTCCATAGGCCATTGCACCTCAGTGACACTGGCATCAACTAGAAAGTGGTTTAGTTCATCTGCTTGGGCAAGAAGAAACAATATTACAGCGGTGTTAGGGCACTACTGCATCATTTGGTAGGTAGGTTAGATTTTCTACTTAAGCTAGACACTTTGAACCCTCATTGATACCTTGGTTTCAGCCCCAGTGCAGACAACCTCGCTAGAAACTTCAAGGTTTAAATTAAGATCTAGTATCTTAGTGATTTGGTTTGTGTAGAGATGATGTTTGTTTATTCCATAGTGTTATTTTCCTCCTCTTTCTGTCTTTTCTTCCCTTCCCATGACTTAATTCTCTTAATAGGAGAAACTACTACTTTTTCTTCTGCCCCTTTTGTATGCTGTCGTATCCTGTCCCATTTCAAAGCAGTACTTCTTTTCTTTAGATGAGAGCACCTTTCAGACTTGCAGCACTGTTGTCCCCTTTCTTCTTAAGTTCTTCTTTGTCTAGTTCCTTCTGAGCCTTTTGCTCCCTTTTGTCTACACCTTCCTTCCCTTCTGTGGCTTGCCTATTCACCCTCCCTGATTGTATAACAGTGACAGCTTGCTGCCTCAAAACAGAGCATTCAAATGAATTCGCTTAGCCAATAACTTCTGTGAAGTTGCCTTTTCTAATGGTGTTATTACTCAGTGATGCACAAATGTGATATTGCCCCTACTGGTAGGCAAACAGGGGAGCTGTATAAACATGGTAAACTGCTGTTTTTCTTTAAAGGAGAGCCAAAGACTTGTGCTTTACACTTTTTTTTTCCCTGGTATGGCCATTTTGATTGTTAAATCTTTGTAAGGTTTTGTGAGTTGACTGTATTATCCTAATTACAAAAGTTAATGATTGTCAAGCCTTATCCATGCATTGAATTGTGGAAAATCATTCCATTTAGTCATAACAATTTGCAATGTACCAAGATGTGTCTGGGGTATTCTGACTGTTTCTTTTTTTTAGTCTCTCATGCACACTTTCAGCTGACAGAATGGCTCATTTAGAGAAGGAGAAGGAACAGAGAAATTTTATATAATCAAAGAAGCATTGTTCTTTAAGTGTTTAAATTGAATACTGATTTAAAATTTCTTCAATTACAGTACATGAGAAATCTGTGTTGCAAATGTGACTGACTTTTAAGCCCGTTGGAACTGAAAAGACTTGTCAAACTGTAGCATTAAATTAAATTAGATGTGAAAGAAGCAAATTTGTATGGTGGTATCATCTCTTGACAGCACAAATTGAGCAAGGTGGGGTAAATTATTAAAGTAGCATAAACCCTCATTTTCATTGCCACTTCCATTTATAAATCTAGACTAAAATGGAGCAGACTTACTGGATAGTTACCTGAAGAACCCCAATATAAACTACCTAGGTAGCTATTTCAGACCCACTTTTGGGGTCCAACAAATTCAGTGCTAATAATCAGGAGGCTTAAGAGCAGGAGTGTCACCTCATCTCCTGTGTTCTAAAACAGAAGAGAAAAAAATCATATAAGCATTCTGCAAGTTCTGTGTTTGTATGTATGAAGAATTTTTTCTGAGCTCTAAAATACATAGAACACAGAAGGAAAGGATAGAAGGAACACAGAGCAAAACTGAAGCATGATATTAAACTTCATATTCAAGTTTTGTCATAATTCGCTTTCCAAAACACGCACACTTCCTGTTTCTGTCTCTTAATGGTGGTAACAGTGATTTAAAAACAACTTAGAGTCAGTGTCAGCAGCTTCATTTTTTGCTATCAAAATAAATCTATTCCCTTGGATGAAAACAAGGAAGCAAAAGCTCTTGAGATGTTTAAATGGTAATGTAGACATGAACTGGAAAAACATCTGCCTTGTTTGAATAAATGTTAACTCTGAATCTGTGAGGAAAGTGAAACAGCTCTTCTGGGCCACCTTTTAGGTACAGCCTTGGTGCTAAGGCTTGGGTGGTTTTTCCTCAGGGTATAGCAGCTTATACAGATTATATAGTGCAACTTGATTTGTCCTCAGATCAAACAAAGTCTGAAATGTCAGAGACTTCACTGGGGATTCCCATTTCTATACTCAACTGTTTTCTGTTTAAATGTCAGGGGGAGACTACAGTAAGTTAGTTCGGACTATACAATATAAGTAAGAGATTTGGGGCAATGTTAGTACAGTGTCCTTATGTAGTTAACATGTGGTCTTCATTCTTGTGCAGGAAGAAGAATGTAACTGCTTAGTGTTGTCAGTCTTCGAGGCACTTCTTGAGATGCAGGTAGAGCCTTGATTAGCAGGGAAAGGAGAACAAGCTTAATATTGATTTGATTTATTGTTTTATTTCTCAGTGGCAAGTGTAATGTCATGCCATGGAAACTGAACATTATGATAAGCAAAGAGGCTGCAGCTCTTGCTGAAACTGTGCCATAAAAAGAGCACGTGGGAATGTGGATTTGTCTGCTTTGGGAACATCCTAGTTCAAAGCTTGAAATAAGGGACCATAGTAATTAATTGGATGCCTAAGGTTAGTAACCTCAATAATTAACTGATCCTTCCTAGTGAGTTTGTCTAGTTTTAGTGCAAATTGGCAAATATTCAGCATTTGGGGAAGTTGAGATGCTGAGCTTCATCCAGCAAGGCAGGTGTCGTTGGATATACAAGCTGGATGATTTCCTATTCCAGCAAACAACATTCAAAGGCTTGAAAGTTTCAGGAAAACATAATTACCAACTTCAATTTGAAAAATTAAGTTTTGGGAAAGGTGGAAGCAAGGGGTGGTGCAGTGTCTCTGAAAACAAAAAGCATTAGAAATGATAAATGTGTATGGGGAAAACATATCTCTAAGCAGAAGAAAAAATCTTGTGGAGCATTTGATGTTTAAGATGTATAAAAAATTATTTACTTCTTTGTAATGGTAAAAAGATTTATTAATAGTTCTGTGGCAGACAGTACTCACAAGTCTTTGGCATCCAAACCAGATTGTGTATTGGATGGATCCCACAACTGGATGTGTGCGCTGATCTCTTTAGTTCTAGCTTTTATAAAAACAGAAACCTGGTAGCATGTTAGAAGTGTGTACAGCAAACTTAGAGGGAAGAGAAGAGACCCCATTGATGGCACAGCTGCTGCACAGGTCACAATTGGTACATCTAATCCCCAAGCTCTCAAGTGAAGCTGCTTGAACATGGGCAGATCAAATGAATTCCAGTTTTTCCTAATTTTAAGGAGTTTCCAATTACCCCTTTGGCCTCTGCTTGCTGTGTAAGCAGCCTCTATGCTTAAAGAGGAGCTTTCCTTGAAGTCAGCTTTGCAACAGTGCTGTAGCTTGATTATTTTTCCCGATTGTCTATAACTACCAAGCTCTTTCCCCATTGTATTTGTTGTTAAGGGGAGGAAGAGTTGAGGCAAAGCATGAATGGGAGGAGGAACAGTTGTGGGATCTGCTGTATGGCAGCTCCCACCCCCTCTTTGAAATCATCTACTTCCAGTTGTGGGATTTCTCTATAGGTGACTATTTTATTTTATTTTCCTCCTGTTTTTTGTAAGACTAGTTTTCTTTGATCTTGTTAGTTCTGTACAAGTCTCCCCGAGACATTCTGCAGTCATTATCACCTTTTTGGGTGGAGTTTATTTTATTTTATTTTATTTTGTTTGTTTGGGTTTTTTAAATAACTTTTTAACATTGGTGCATATATGCTTGGGATAGAGCTCATGTAATTTTCCAATCGTATTGATTGTATGTGATTGTGCCCTGCAGAGGTATATTTAACAAAAAATAAAATAAAAAAGATAGTCTAGGTAATAAAGGAGACCGTGAGGTTTGTTGAGTCAGGTTATGGACTATTTCTTGAACTTATTTCGGGTCCTGGATAAGTGAAATTCCCTGTCTACTGTTCTCATAAATCAAAGCTAAACACAATGCCATGAATTCTGTCTTTTTGTTTAAACTGATTCTTCTCTTGCTTTTCTCCTGCTCTTTTCTTCCTTCCCTGCTTCTCTCCCCCATCAAAAAAAAAAAGTTGAACCTTTATGGGAAGGGCTAACTCTGGGTTGATGTTGTGAGCATTTATTGTTTGTAACTATCAAAACATTTTTAATAGGAGTAGAGATGAAATGGAATCTATGAGAAAAATTCCATAAAGTGAATTCTTTGCAAGTTCAGGGGAATTCTGAAGTCTTGTCCATATATGCCTGAGCACAAGGGAGACATTCAGAGGTGCACAAGGCATTGATACCTCGTTCCTTCAAAGGTTAGATCCCTTACTACCTTTGGGAGAAACTGAGGTGACAAAACGAGTAGAAGAGGTTACTTACTCACCTCCCTGTGTCTTTACTCCTGGGATATACTTTTAAACTTGAAAGAAAACCCTTCTAGGTATGCTGAAGTGGGACAGAGTGGCTTGAAGGAGGCAAAAGACATGAGGATTCAGAGATCTGAAAGTCAGCATTTGTCTCCTTTGTTTCTTTTGTGGAACTCTAGAGCCAGCAGTGTCACTTTCGTATTGAAGAACAAGGAAGTGAAGCCCTTTCTGTGTGCATGGTGGTTATATAGAAAAGGCCACATGTTGAAATGGCTGTTCCTTCTTCCCTCTTCATCTTGCTGTTCTCCCTCTTCAAGCTGACTCATCCTCACCATGCTTCCACATAGTGTCTAAGGGTCCTCTGAGTTACAGATTCAACAACAAAAAAAATGAGTGGAAAGATGGTGATTCACTATGTGATCTGTAAATAGATGGAAGTATCTACAAGGTATTACCTGCTTTTCTGTCAGCATTTATATTAAATGATAAATTAATGGACAAGACTGAAATATCTCTTATTTTCTGTCTGGGATGAATGTGCATTCTTCCAAGTTTTGTGTGAGGTGTAAGGCTGGCCCTGTAAGACTTTCTCCAGGTCAAGGGGTGTTTGCTAGGCTGGAGTGGAAAGAGATGTCAGTAGCAGAGAAGCCATGGAGATTTCTTCTCTTCTGACTCTGTAGACAAAGTGGCTTCATAATCTGGTGACCAAGAAAGAATACCAAATCAGTTTTACTGAGTGCTTGCATAAAGTCAATGCTATTTAAACACTGAAGTAGAGGAAACCAAAGCCTTCAGAGCAAAAGGCAAGCGGCATGAGCCTGTTTTGGGAGTTGCCTTAGAGTTGGACTAAGGTTTGCTCTGAGTCAGCTTTGTGGTTTTCAATTTTCTTTCAGTTATTCTCGTGGGCTTTTAGCAAGTCTGAGACTTGCTGAACACAGTCTGACATGGGATAAGCTGCTGCTTCGCTGAAAAAATCTTCCTCCTTCTGTCCCAGGGCAAGCACAGCCTTCAGCCCTGGGATTTGATGCATGAGCTCAGACACCATGGGTCCAGTCAGAGTTGTGGGCTTTGCTGGGCTGAAGTGCTAGTGATTTGGTCCCTTCACACTGCACAGTTATACTTTCCCACTGGATGGCCTGAAGCATTCAGTTCTTAAGAAGGAAATTGTATTCAGCAGAAAACTAGATGATTCAGTTTGTGGTGGTTTCTTTACCCTTCACTTGTGTGAGGATCCAGGATGCTTAGGTACTCACTTGGGAAGGAAAAAACCCTTCTGTTTCTCTAGTGGCTGGTGTTTAAAGATCATCTGAAGTGCTGTGGGGAGTCATATCCTCTTGGTAGTGGCTACTCTGCATCAGGAGAGCTTTGGGGAAACTTGGAGTTTTTATACAGGAAAGAGGGAGACTGGGTTCAAGTGCATGGCAGCTGCTGCACTCTTTTTCTTTTTTTTTTTTTTTTTTTTTTTTTTTTTTTTTTTTCTTTTCTCCCCTTTGGGTAATGATAACGAGGATAGAAGGAAGCTGGGAATGGATAGCCCAGAACACAGGATTTCTTGATCCCATATCTCTCTGAGTACATGAGTCTTTCTCCCTATACATCATCACAAACTTATTTAGTTGGGAAAGATGACCTAAGAGCATAAAGTCCAACCATTAAACCAGCACTGCCAGGTCACCCCTAAAGTCTGTCCCTGCTGGGGATTTTCAAGCAAGTACACTGAGGCCATAAAATTGAGCCTGACAAAAATCCTCTGGACCTGTATCTGGGAAAAGCATACAAGTTCCCAGGATGGGACTATTCTCACACAGAACCAAGAGAAGCTTCTCTTTCTCGCTCTTTGGCTTGGGACTTGGGTTATGCCCCATGAGGCTTTATACAACTACTTAACATCATCACAGAGATACTCAGCCCTGCAGAGTCCATAAAACTCACCAGTCATGACCCAAGACACAAACCAATGTGTTCTTGCTCACCACTCAGGTATGTTTAAGGGCTGTTTCTTTTCAACTTCTCAAAAAAAAGGCATTTTGGAAGACAGGGCAAGCATGCTGAGATAGCACACTGTCTCCCTACTGCAGTACATTACCCTGGGCTCTATTCTCTGTAAAGCAGAGAGCAGAGTTTGTGATCTCCCTCCAGAGCTGACAGGCAGTGTCCTGCCGCACAGCTCCATGAGCACTTGGAAGAGGCAGCAGCACCCATAGTGAAGAGCTCCCTTGTCCTGGCTGAGACATCTTGAATTACTTTGTAACCTCCTTCCCTGTAACTGTGAACTCCAGTTCCCTGCCTGTGTGTGGGAGAGTCTAAAACTGAGGCATGATGCTTCATCTTGCCCCAGTCTGCCAGGCTCAGAGCTTTGGAGCTTGGTGGTTTTGAGCAACTCATCCCTGCTTTGGGTCTCTGAACAGCAGCTTTGGGAGAAAACTGGTCCGTCACTAGAACAAACAAGACAGCTAAGGCCTTGTATTTACACCTTTTGACATTTTGGATACTTCCCAAATGGTCATTTTGGGTGCTTCCCACCTCTGCTCGGGTATGAGTGCTGGGTTGTTGGTTTGAGCTGAACAGCAACCAATTGCCAGTTAGGTGCTGCACCCAAATATTGACCTGGCTACCCTAGAGTGTATGGCTTGGGCAGCTCACAGATCCCTTCAACCCTGCAGTAGCAGTTCTGAAATTAACCTCACTGTTAATAGGGCCGCCACCATTTTCCTGCTTAGCTTTATCTGCCAGGCCTCTTTTACAGTGAAGTGAGCAAGCACAACATCCTGGGGAACTTTGTCACCTGCAGGAGTTCATTCATGTTAGCTTGAGCTAAACAGGGCATGCAAGGCACAATCGCTGTTTGCTCTGGGGTTTACTGCTTTAAACCACCTTTCAGCCTTGGGTGAATGGACACCCATGTATGAATGTTTGCCTGTGGGCTCTGCTGGGTGCAGAAGATCCTAATTTCAGTCTGAAGACCCTGCGAGCATGTGGATTTACCTGGGAAATTAAACCAGGAGCCAGCTGGAGCAGGAAGGTACAGTGTGTGAGTCCATCCTTTCTCATGAAGGATGTTTCACCCCCTGCCATAAATTACAAATGCCTACCCTACAGGTTACTCAGACTTACGCTACAGGTCTGGCCCAAGCTGAACCATGCAGAATGCACTTCTGAGGAGCAGGGGGTTGTGCATGTTTGCAGGCAGGGCTCAGGGTGAATTGTGCAGCTTTTGTGCTTGTTTTGATGAACATAGCCCAGACTATGGAACTGGCCACAGTGCAGGAAAGGTGCTGGGTTGGGTAGAGGCAATTTTTAAGAGTGGCACTTGTGGCCACAGGCTACAAAGGGGAACCCACAAAAGCAAAGTTGGGTCCAGAGCATGTCATTCTTTTGATAATGTGCATTTATTTCCCCAGTCTCTCCCATTTTTATTCCAGCCCCCTACTAAAGGCTTTTACTTCATTCCAAACCAGTTTCAAGCTGCATTTTTCCCATTAAGACCTGGGCTTATTCTGGAGGCCAGTAACAAGCCAGCTTTAGTATTCAATCAGCCAGCTAGGTGCTAGCTTTTGATATTCAGGAGGCTATTGAATTTGCAGAGGAACTGCATTGTAGACATGAAGTTCTGTTGCTCAGTCCTGCTCAGCACAACGAGTAGGAAAGAGGTGCTGTTCACCCACAGCTATCCAGCTGTGCAGGCAAAAGGTGAGTGTGGTTAAGAGGGGACATGTTTCAAACTGCAGAGTGTCAAGTGGGGCAGTTTGGGAGCTGGGAGGTAACAAGTCTTAAGGGGGAAATACTTTGCTGAGCTACAAGATACCAAAGTGAGATTTACAAATATATTAGATCATCACACTTTTATTTGAACTCTTGAAAGCATTGGTCTTTGGGGTTTTTTATGATATGAGCTCATTTTCTGTTGGCAAGAGCTGAACGTGTCTGGTACTTGCATGGAGTAGATGATAGAACTTTCCCTTGTCAGATTGAACTTTAAAACCTCTTTCAAACTAAACATTGCCTTTTTACCCTGCTCTTTGCTTAACCTTTTGCAGCTGGTCATCAGCCTTTGGCCTCAGCATCCCACTCCCCTCCCACCCTCCCCTGCTTTTGCCTTGGCTCTGCTTGAACACAGAAATCCACTGGGGAAACTGCGTGGTACTACTTTGGGTTCAAGCAAGACTACCTGTCCTCCTCACGATCTGCATTTACATCCCCAAAGCAGAAGGCTGGAGGTGCAGGGACAGGTAAGAGAGATATCTGTGCTGAATTTTCATTGTTACTTAATTCCTTGTAATAGGTTCTTTTTCCTTTATGAAAAGGGAAAGCCTATGAAATTGAGGTGCTGCCAGAGTGGTTTTTTGCTCTGGTCAGGGGCTTGAGGAGCCATTTTGGAGCATTTTCCCATCCCAGCTGTCACAAAGGCTCACTGAAGTGTCATGCTTGATTTCTACCCCCAACAATGTTTCATGGTGTGGAGCAGTTCATGAAGTCAGGTGGTTCTGAGGAACCCCTGATCTCTTGTCTGGCTGTCAAAGAGCACTAATGATTTGCTTTGCACTGCTAGGTTTTTCTTCTCAAGAGCCAGACATTAACATTTGTTGGGCTCTTTAGTACACCACATGGGTACTGTGGGACATTCACAGCAGATAAATAGCACCAGTGAGTTCCCCAGCGTCGTTCCTGGAAGGTGAGCTGTGGATCTGCAAGCCCAGTTAGTTGACCTTTCAAGCACTGATGAAAAACTGGGATGAGAATGTGCCACATTGGCTAGAGCCCAGTTGTGCTGCACAGCAGGTGTGGGATGGGGGAGTTTCTCCGTGCTTCCCCAGAGCCTTCTGACTTGGAGCTGAATCAGCAACTTGTTGCTTGGCTTTCTACACTTAGAGGAGTGAAGCATTAAAAACAGTCCTTTCTAATTCTTACATTCGTCCTTGCCAGTAACCCCTTTCAGGCAGTGATGTTGCAGTCATACTTCTGGGATCCTTCCAGGACGAAAGCAGTTGACATATGGAGCGTGTGGCAGTGCTGCAGGGGAAAGGGAGTGTTGAAGAGCTGTGGAGGGGGAGGAGCAGTGTTTTTCAGCCAAGTCCTATAGTGAAGAGCTGGTCTAAGAAATAACAAGGACTTTTGCTTGTAAGAGACAACACTGCATGTGTGAAGGGCCAAATCAGCCTTATTTGCTGATAAATTTGGGTTTAAGCCATTAGTGTGAAGTCCTGTATGTCCTCTATGCTGATGGATTCAGGACTTGACTTGTGAAGTAGAAACAGGGAGCGCTCCTAATTTAATCAGAACAGGATGAAGATGAGGTGTTCTCTCCATGCTTGTGCCTTGTATTTTAAATGTGAGGTTAGCAGCATTTCGTGTGATGGTGAACACCATGATCTGCCTCTCTCCTGACAGAAGCAGGCAGCTGTGCTTGTCAGGCAGATCAGCATATCCCTGTGGACATACCTTTCCCTGGAGGTGAGCAGGGTGACAGGACAGGGACTGTGGTGGGATGGCCACAGGAAAGTCAGTGCCGTTGGAGATCTGAGAGTGGGTGGGGGAGGGACGCTGGCTGGCAGCCAAGGGTCGCTGCAGTCCCAGCCTTCGGGCTGAGCAGCACAGAAGTCTGCTTGGCTTGTTGCTGGCTGACTTTTTCTGTAGGAGTCAAAGGTTTGGGAGAGCAGCACTTCCTGATGTGCTTTCAATTGTCTGAATAGTTTTCCTTTCCCTTGCCCTCCTGCTCTGGATCTTGTATTTTGTTTCTGTGTGGTTGACTTCCCCCCCCTTTTAGAATTATTTTTTTTTCCTTTGTGGTGTTGCATTCATCCTAGCCCTTTACGAAGACAATCTGTAAGCAGCAAGAACGGTGCTGTGGCCTGAGGGAGTCCATCTCCTTGGACATGTTTGCTTGCAGTGCTGGTTGCTATGCTGTTAGTGTGTGCTGGAGAGGGCCCTATGGGGCTCCATGCAGTCTTGGTGCCAAATGAGGTCATTCCTGCTTTTGCAGAGGAACTGAAGCCAAGATGAAGTCATTGCCCAAGAGTTTGAGGAAGGGGTTGTGAAAGAACCCAGAGGTGTCCTCCATGCCACATCAGCCCTTTTCCTTCCCCAGGTGCTGGCCCACTAGCACTGGCAAGACCCACAGACACAGAGGTCACCAGTGCTCAGTGCAGCTGATCTTGGAGGAGCACTTGGTAGCTGTGGCAGTGAGTATGTGGGAGCATGCAGAGACCTCCCTGAAGTTAGACATAACTTTGAGGGAGTCCTCCACAGCAGGCATGTCATGGGCAGGCTGCCAACCCTTTCCAGTAGTTGTTTCCCAAGCTGTTGTGACTGCGGTCTGTGAGCTTCCTCCCACAGGGTGCATGAACCAACCAGAGTCATGTTAAGGGCATCTCAAAACCACAACTCTTGTGTGCCACTCAGCTGGCCCTAGGATGGCAGCGGAGGCCTTGCTACCAGAGCTGATAGGATATGCAGGTCTTCCCCTTCAGCAAAGGGGAAAATAGCAATTTTCTCTGCCTTGCTAGAGGACTTTCAGAGCCCTGTTTTTGCTGGAACATGGTTATTAGCATGAACCTACCCTCCTCAGGTACCAGAAGGAATCACTTTGCATTGAGGTGTTGGGAAGTTGGGACAAAAATAACTGTGGTGCACCAGCCACACCATGCACGCTTCTAAAGTACAATTTTAAGAGATTAATGATGCTCCATGCATGGAGGGACCCACTCCTCTGAAGATCTCCCTCTTATCACCTCCCCTCTCTGCTGTATCACAGAATGATAGTGCTTGGGAGGGACCTCTGGAGCTCATAGAGTCACATAGTGTTTCCTGCATGAGTACCTTAAATAGTGTAAAGCTGAGGTGAGCCTGAAATCACAGAGAGTAATTGAAGGGCACAGGGAAGCTCAGGTGAAGGGAGAAGAGTAGATCAGTAAAACTAGGAGATTTCCCCAGCAAAAAGGTGAAGGAAACAGTCAAAAACATTTTGTCAAAGGCCAGCTGGTGTGTGGAACTTGTGGCTTCTCCCCATGAGGAAGAAGGGTTAGGATCTGTACAGACTCATAACTGCACCTGGGCTGCAGATCAGTGCAGCTGAGTGGCTTTGGTGATCCTGTTCTGGTTCCTGTCACAGCTGGTCTCAGGGAAGTGTCCACATGGGCAGGGTCCCATCATGGTAGCCACCTTGTAGGGCTGATAGGGGGGACTCTGAAGTTCAAACCATACATTTTTGTACAAACCTGTCAGGGCTGAGCCTGCTGCTTGAAAAAGGGTGCACCCAGGGCTCTGGGACAGCAAGTTTTCAGTGTATTGCTTCAAGCCGTGCCAGGGGAAGTTTAGGGTCAAGGTGAGGAGAAAGTTCTTCACAGAAAGAGTAATTGGCCAGTGGAATGGGCTGCCTAGGAAGGTGATGGAGTCACCATCTCTGGAGGCATTAAAAAAAAGATTGGATGTGGCACTTGGAGCCATGGTTTAGTTGTCAGGAGCTGTTAGATATTGGAGTTGCACTTGATCTCTGAGGTCTTTTCCATCCTGGTTGATTCTCATTCTGAAGGCAGCATGTGCTCAGAGGCATGCTTGTCCTGCTCTTGGTGTTGTCTGTCCTGGTTTATCCTGCAGCTACAGGAGAAAAGGGCAACTGGAGAGGACCATGGAGCTCCTGTCACTGATGTTGGCTGAAACAGGAGCCATGGGCTATGGTGGCAGCGTGGGTGTGCAGGTTGTGCCTAAGCTCTTTCTTCCTGCTTCCAGGACAATGCATTTGTTTGCGGTGTGTCTGCTCAGTGTCTGGGGCCTGGCTGCCCCTGAGCCCTACATGGTGGAAGACGTCTGCACTGCAAAGCCCCGGGACATCCCAGTGAACCCCATCTGCATCTATCGCAACCCCGAGAAGAAGCCCCAGGAGGGCGAAGGGCAAGATCCAGAGAAAGGAAAGCTCCCAGAGTCGACCAACCCCCGGGTCTGGGAGCTGTCCAAGGCCAATTCGCGCTTTGCTGTTGTCTTCTACAAGTACCTGGCTGACTCCAAGGACGATGGGGAAAACATCTTCATGTCACCCCTCAGCATTTCTACAGCTTTTGCCATGACCAAACTTGGAGCTTGTGGTAGCACCCTCCAGCAGCTCATGGAGGTTGGTGGCATTTAATGATTCTATGATTCTGTATGGTTGGACTTGATCTTAAAGGTCTTTTCCAACCTTAATGATTCTATGAATTCCTCAGCCTTTTCCTGTAGCTCTCATGAGGGTGTGAAAGACAGCAAAGGTGACAGTGGCTGACTGCTGCCCAAGGGCTCTCTGGGTCAGGCTGGCTCCCTGGCTCAGGAAGCTCCTGGGAAGGGCATACATGGGCTGCTTGCCTCTGGGCATGTATGGGTCCCAGGTCTTTTCTCTAAGTTCCTGTTTGGATCCAGCATTCAGCATGGATTTCCTGGTTTTGAGAGGTTAGTCTTCAGCTGGGGGAAAGGAAGCCCAGTTAGGAGATGAGGGAAGGGAATGGGAACAGGTTTTTTTCTTGCAGATTGGGAAAGCATGTATATGAGCAGGCAAGTAAACCTTTTCTTGCACTAAAAAAGCAGAAAAAGCCATGATAGCAAGGCCTGTTGGGAGAGGCTCTTTTTACATTCTCTCGCTCTCTCTCCTTTGGGACCGAACTAAGACACACATTCCTCCCAGCTCCTGGGGCTCTTGTCACCCTGTGAGACCACAGGAACATCAATTGCTTCTTGAGGTCTTCTTTGTAGTAAGTGTAAGAGCAGCCTGAGCACTCAGGTCAAAAGAGCTTTGGCCTGTTTGTATTGAGCAGTTTTAGAGCAGCACGGTAAATATCTGAGCTTCCAAGGCCTGTTGCCAGCACCCTCCTCACTGTCAGAACCACTTGTCTGCCATGTGTGGTTTGGTACTGCCTGTACCTTCCCCACAGATAGGAGACTACAGACCAAATGGGCCTCTCTCCCTGTGACAGAGGTGTGAATGAAACTGCTCCACTTGTCCCCACTGCCACTGTCCTTACAGATTCTGCCTCTGGAGTTAAGTAATGTTGGGGTCTCCTGCTGTTATCCACACAGTTTGAGCAGAGCAGTGAACCATCTCCAAAATCTCCACTCATGCCTTCCTTCTGGGCAGCCCTTCTCACCAGGAGGAGACTCTCTCTCTTCTGAGCCACCCAGGATGCAGAGCTGCACTCATCATCTCTCCCTTTTCTTTATGGAAGGGCCAGAAGCACCACCTTTGCCATGTAGGAAACAATGCCAGAGATCCTGGATGTTGGTGTGGAGCAACATGCTGTGGGATTTCCTGTGCCTTAAAAGCCCTGAGGTTGCATAGTAGTAGATAAATCATAATTGTCTTTCCAGCTGGCAGCTAAGAAAAAAAATTCACTGTGCTGCAGAATCTGCCCTCAAGTGATTGCTGCATGTTCCCATTCCCTGCAAAAACAGATAAGATGTGCCAGAGTTACTCAACAGGCCATGAGAATTGCTCCTGGGAAGGCAGTAGCCTATGGCATCATCATAGGAGGGTTTAGCACAAACTTTGTGGGTCCTCCTGTGACCTGCACTGACCTGAGAGCTGCTTCCAGGCCCCATCAGTGCAGTGCTCATCGCGTGTGAGGCTGTCGCTGGGCTGTGGGAGGGGGGTTGTGAACAAGGCTGCTTGAACCGTGTTAATGTTAGCGGCACTGGAAGAAGCCTCATGGTTCATGTGGAGGCTAGAATGTGTTCCCTGACAGAGGTCACCGTGCATGGAGGAAAACATCTCCAACACCTTACTGTGTCTTCTGCAGAAACACCTAAAGGGCCTAGTTAAGTCATGTCCATATTTGAGATAAATAGATGTGTACGAATTATGATCTTCCTCTGACAGCTGGGGCAACGAAAGTGGGTGGGTGACAGAGGAAGAGGCAGATCCAGGCAGGTGTCCTGCCAGCAGCTCTAGGGAAAGAGCTTCAGTGAGCAAGAGCTGGAGTCTTCTGGATAGGATGCTGGGTCAGAGACAGTCAGAAGCTGGGACAAGTCAAAGACCAAGCATGTAGAGCAAGGAATCACAGAATCATGGGGGTTGAGAAGGACTTCTGGAGACCTAGTCCAACCTCATTACTCAAACAGGGTCACCCAGAGCAGGCTGTGCAGGATCACAATGTCCAGGCAGTTTTGGAATCTGTGCAGAGAAGGGTCCACAACTTCTCTGGACAGCCTGCTCCAGCCTGCTCTGGACAGCACCCTCGCAGCAAAGAAGTTTTTCCTCATGTTCAGGTGGAACCTTCTGGATTCCAGTTTGTGCCCATTGCCCTTTATCCCCACACTGGCCTCCACTGCAAAGAGTCTGGCTCTGTTCTCTTGCCCCCTGCCCTTCAGCTCATGATCAGTAGAGTCAGAAAGAGGAGCATGCTGAGAATGCTTACCCTTTTCGTGCTCACCTGGGAGGAGCATTTAGTCTTCCATTTTGGACTCTCCAGAACTCATTTTTTGAACTTGTGGTGTGTTGCTCTTCTGTAGACTTGGATTCCAAATCGTAGAATCATAGAATCAGTCAGGGTTGGAAGGGACCACAAGGATCATCTAGTTCCAACCCCCCTGCCATGGGCAGGGGCACCTCACACTAGATCAGGCTGGCCAGAGCCTCATCCAGCCTGGCCTTAAACACCTCCAGGGATGGAGGTCAAATCAAATATGGAGGGTGAAGCTCTGAGGGCCTGCAGACTTCTTGGCTCCATAATGTAGGCTGTTGAGCAGCCAGCAAAGGCTGCATCACCACCTCCTGGTGGTGCACCACCTGCAAGAGCCTGCTCATGGATTCCTTCTTGGCTCCTCCAGGTCTTTCGATTTGACACCATCTCAGAGAAGACATCTGATCAGATCCACTTCTTCTTTGCCAAGCTGAACTGCCGGCTCTACAAGAAAGCAAACAAATCCTCAGAGCTGGTGTCTGCCAACCGCCTCTTTGGGGAGAAGTCATTGGTCTTCAATGAGACCTATCAGAACATCAGTGAAATCGTTTATGGAGCAAAACTCTGGCCCTTGAACTTCAAAGTGAGTTTCAACTACCCAGGATTATTTTTTCTGTTTGGTCCCCCAACCCTGTTGTTCTGCTTTTGTTCCACCCCTATCAGGATTATTCCCACAGGGAATGCCCCACTCTGGGTGTGTGGGATATCAGTGAAGGCAGAGGGAGTGTGGGATGTGGTTCCCCCTGTCCCAGCTCAGCTCACCGACAGTCATTTCCCATTTCTAAACACTGCAGCACTGTGCTGGGAGCAGTGTCCTGGCCAAGCACATGCCCTGTTCATGTCTCCTGCAGAAGGCATACAAAGAGGTGTTTAAACCCTTCAACTTTCACTGGTCTCTTCCTTCAGGAGAAGCCAGAACTCTCCAGGAAGATCATTAATGAGTGGGTGGCTAATAAGACAGAGAATCGCATTACAGAGGTGATTCCAGAAAGAGCTATTGATGACCTCACTGTCCTGGTCCTGGTCAACACCATTTATTTTAAGGTATGGCTAACAAAGCCAGGGGAGCAGCCCCTTTCTCTGGGAGGGAAACACTGCTCATGTTTCTCCTCCCCTCTCTCCCTGTCAGGGGCACTGGAAGTCGCAGTTCCCAGCTCCAAACACAAAACTGGATGTGTTTCATAAAGCCAGTGGTGAGACCTGCAAAATCCCAATCATGTACCAAGAGGCCAAGTTCCGCCATGCATCTGTTGCCCGGGACAAAGTCCAGGTGCTGGAGCTGCCTTACAAAGGGGATGATATCACCATGGTGCTGGTCCTGCCCAAGGCTGGCACATCGTTGGTGGAGGTCGAGCGAGACCTGACATCAGAGAAGCTGCAGGACTGGATAGACTCCATGAAGGAGGTCTCTCTCTTTGTTTATCTCCCTCGCTTCCGCATTGAGGACAGCTTCAGTGTCAAGGAGAAGCTGAGAAAAATGGGGCTGGAAGATCTCTTCAGTCCAGAAAATGCCAGACTCCCAGGTCAGAGGTGGAGATGGGGTGGTGTAGGGTGGAGGTGAAAGGCAGCCATTCTTTCACAGGTGCCAGGGCAGTAAGTGCAGCAGCATGTGAGGAAGCGTTTACATATTGCTATGGTCAATGATAGAATCACAGAATTGTTTTGACTGGAGAAGACCTCCAGGATCATCAAGTCCAACCTTCAACCTACACTACCACAGCCATTAAACCATATATCCCTAAGTGCTGTTCCTTGAACACTTCCAGGGATGGTGACTCTACCGCCTCCCTGGGCAACCTGTTCCAATGCCTGAACACTCCTTCAGGAAAGATTTTTTTTTTTTTCAAATACCCAACCTAAACCTTTCCTGGCACAATTTCAGGCCATTTCCTCTCGTTTATCATGTGAAACTAGGGAGAAGTGATCAAGACCCCTCACTGGACATTCAGCCTTGCTGTGCACTAGGAGCATGGGAGTTCAGCAGTCAGTTGCAGCTGGTAGAGGGCATTTTGGTTTCAGAGAAGATGTACCTTCTGTTGAAACACAGGCCATGAAGGATGGAAGTGTGTTCTCTCTAGAGGTGTTGTCAAAACCCAACGTTTTCACTTCGTCCTTTTTATATCTCAGGTATCATTGCAGAGGGCCGAACAGACCTGTATGTTTCGGAGGCTTTCCATAAGGCCTTCCTCGAGGTAAGCCTTGTTTTGTCCCAGGGGTGTCTTCCTCTTTTGCTTTTAAAAACATGAAGTGTTAAAGAAAAAAAAAACAAACAAAAAAACCCCAGCTCTGAAACCATGGTTCATTTCCTCAGCAGTCTGGAGCCCTGAGGAGAGGTGGGAGCTTGGTGTCCATCTTCCATAGAGAAAGAGGACTAGTCCTCTATGTTCAGCATAGAATCATAGAACTGTTTTGGTTGGAAAAGTTCTTCCACATCAAGTCCAACCATCAACCCAACACCACCATGGCCTTCAAACCATGTCCCAGAGTGGCATGTCCAAGCGTTTCTTGAACACCTCCAGGGATGGGGACTCTACCACTTTCCTGGGCAGCCCGTTTCAATGCCTGACCACACTCTCAGTGAAGAAATTTTTCCTAATATCCAACCTAAACCTCCCATGGCACAATTTCAGGCCATTTCCTGTCTCTCCATCAATTGATATTAGGAAGAGGAGACTGACCCCCATGTCACTCTGGCCTCCTTCCAGGGAGTTGTAGAGATCGATGAGGTCTCCCCTCAGCCTCCTCCAGACTAAACTCAGCTGCTCCTAACCAGCCTTGTTCTCCAGACCCTTCACCAGCTTTGTTCCCCTTCTCTGGACATGCCCCAGTCCCTCAATGTCCTTCTTGGAGTGAGGGACACAAAGCTAAACCCAGTACTCAAGGTGTGGCCTCACCAGTGCCAAGTACAGAGGTACGATCGCTTCCGTACCCCTGCTGGCCACACTGTGGGTGATCCAGGCCAGGATGCTGTTGGCCTTCTTGGCCAACTGGGCACACAGCTGGCTCATGTTCAGCCATCTGTCGACCAGCACCCCCAGGTTGTTTTCTGCTGAGCAACTTTCCAGCCACTCTGCCCAAAGCCTGGAGCATTGCATGAGGTGGTTGTGATTCAAGTGCAGGACTCACAATGCCCACACTAATGCTGCCATCTCTCTTGGTTGGTAGGTGAATGAAGAAGGCAGCGAGGCATCGGCTGCTACAGCTGTTCTCGTCTCTGGCCGCTCCTTCCCCACGAACAGAGTCATCTTCAATGCCAACAGGCCCTTCCTGCTTTTCATCCGGGAAGCTGCCCTCAACACCATCATCTTCATGGGCAGAATAGTTGATCCTTGCTCCTAAGGGGACTGGCAGAGCCTGCTTTGCCCTCCTCTGCCTCTGGAAGCGGCACAGTCAAGTACTGCCACAAAATACAGGCTGCTGCAGGGCTGCCTGGGTTCACTTTTTGGTGCAAGCTGCAGGGAGGGACTGCATCCAGCTGAGCTGCTCCTTGCTGTGTCAGGAGAGGGTGCTCAGAGGGCATCTCACCTGCTCCATCCTTTATTCAAAGCAAAGCTGGAATTTTTTCCAGCACCCAAACCCAAGTCCAGCATTGCTGTCATACAACCCTCCTCCCTTCCAGACCTCCAACTGTAACTCTGATCCCCTAGTTCATTAAAAGCCTCTAGATCTGTATGTAACAAACTTATCTCTGAACGGACACTTTTCACTAAGTCACTTCTAGACTTTAACTTTCCTTATGCTCCCCCAGTCTCAGCAGAGCAGCTCCATGCTGGAGGGGTCAGTGGAACAGCAGCAGCCATGTGGAATGTGCTGTCTGGGCCAGAAACATCTGTAGACAGCTCTGGGTGGAATGCTGGCAGGTGGAAGAATCACAGACTCACTTAGGTTGGAAAGGATCTTTATGGAGCCCAACTGTTAACCCAGCACTGCCAAGAAGAGCTGCCAAACACCAGAGCCCTACCTGCCAGTAGCTCTGGCATGTCTGATGTGTCCAAGCAGTGAGCAGTCACTAGTGAAAGCCTTGCACAGCCAGGGCTGTGTATTTCCCTTTGAGCAGTAGGATTTGCACTAGCTCTGTGCTGAAGGGCACTGTAATGGGGAATGTCTATGAAGGGTAGCAATGGCTGGGTAAGGTAACCAATATCCCTCACTCTGTTAGAAATCTGCTCTTTTACCTGCAAGTTTACTCCTGGCGCTTGAAGTGTCCTGGCCTGCTGCCACACCACATGTCATCTGACTTCTAGCTCACACAAGGTGGCCATACTGCTGTAGGAGCTCTAACAGGGTTTGTCTTCAAGATGCAGAAGAATATGTGGTGAGCTTGTCTTCCTCTTAGGATTTCTGCCTTTAGGGCAGCTGTTTAAAACAAAAAGGGCAAAAGTCCCATCCTGTTGTTAGTATATGTTGCATAAATGTTGTTGAGGAGCAGACAGCTGCTGAGGCACCAGTGGATAGCACTCCCCAGTGTGCAGTTTACTCTGGGTTTTGTAGAACCAGTGAAACATCTGCCTTCATAAAGGCTTCCTCTCACAGCAGCAGTTGCCACAGCAAGCTAGGCAGTGAGGGACTTGAGGTAGATGTGCCAGTCTGTGAGAGGGCTGTTATGATGTTTGCTCACTCTGTCTCAAGTTTTGGGAGCAGTTAGGGGTTCTGCAGGACTCACTCTGCTGTTCCCCAGTAGGATGGTTTGAGCATCTCTGTTGCAAGTGGTGCGTGTTTTGGACATGGAGGGTCACCTCCTCTGCTGTAGCCAGTAGTGCCCTTACACACCTGAGAGACCTATGAAGTAGTTATCCTCTTTGTGTTGAGGTGCTTGCCTGGAATAACGCCTTGGAAAGAAGCTGTGTGTGTAATGCAGAGGTTGGGGCCCTGGGAGAAAAGGGGACAGCTGCTTTTCTCCCTCCCCTGCTCTGGCAGTCACCACTATGTCTTTTCTTGCTGCGTCCTATCTCCAGCTTGTGACTGCATTGTGTGGCTCCAGAAACCATCTGTTCCTGTAACCTCTGCCTCTGTAGTTCTGCTGTGGGCTGTGGAGGCTGGTGGAAGAGGAGGGCTGAGGCAATGCCTGGGTGTCTCTGACATGGCACTGACCAAAACGTTTCTCTTGCCATGAGCAGCCAGAGAAGCCCTTTCACTGCAACGGGAGTTGGGTGCTGAGCTTGCAGCATGAACACAGTGAGACTGAAAAGGGCTGAGCCTGCACAAGTGGTGAGGCAGTACTCATAAAAAAGGGTCATAAGTCATCAGAGATGACAGGAACAGTGCCCTGGCCATTGCCCAACCTCTCCTGTGTCCCTGGGCTTAGGGCACAACTGCCTAAAGCAGGGCCTAGGCTCTCCCACCATGCCTGCTTTGTGGTGGGCAGCAAAGAAAACACCAAGGTCAGATCACACCAGTCAGCAAGACAGTGAGGAGGCTCTGAGTATTAAACCATTTAATTTTCAAACCACTCACATGCATAATGTTCTTATACACAGTGTTAAAAGAAAGAAGGAAATGCGATCTGCTGTTTTTAATACAAACAATTTCAAGTATACATTGATAGAATTTTCAAAGATTCCTACCCAAGTTGCTAAGTTTTCATTCACATTGTTCTTAAAGCTGTCCAACAAGAGTGCTTTTTGCTAAACTCTTTCATTGCAATTGTACAGTCCCCTCTACCTTGGTTTGGTTTCCCCCTTCCCCTCTGCTTCTCTTGCCACCCTTGCCTGTCCCACCTCCAGCGGCTCTGGCTGGCCCTGCATGCCATCGGCCACAGTGCCATTGGCCCCTCAAAGAGCTGCTGTCTGCTGCTGGGGGAGGGAAAGGAAGGTGATGGTGGAGGAGCAGCTTGGGGACAGCTTGTTAAAATCATCAAAGAACAGTCTGACATCCACAAGTTACACAAGCGGGATCACACTTCATAGAATCACAGAATGGTCTGGGTTGGAAGAGACCTCCAAAGGTCATCTAGTTCAACCCCCTCTGCAGTGAGCAAGGATATCCTCAACTAGATCAGGTTGCTCAAAGGCCTGTTGAGCCTCACCTTGAATATCTCCAGGGATGGGGCCTCAACCACCTCCCTGGGCAACCTGTTCCAGTGTTCCACTACCCCCTACCCACTTCAACCCACTGCAGGTGAGTGTGAACACTGATTTATTTTTTTTTTGCTTGAAACCAAAAATAACATTAATTAAAAAAAAAAAGAGAGAGAGTAATTAGTACAGCAGGAAATTTCTTAACTGTGAAAATAAGTTTTGAGTGTTAGGACACCAGTCCTACAAAGTTTGATTTATAGGTTGACAGTTGAAGGTGACAGCACAATGTTTCTTACACATGGTTACTCTGCAAACCAGCTCAGAGCAGAATCAATGTGGGACACGCAAACTTGGACTGAAAAATAAAAATACTGAACTGCGTAGGGCTCCATATCCACATGATGGAGAAAAAAAAAAACAACAAACTAACCAACAAAAACCACAGCCCCAGCAACAACTCCGGTGGCTTTGCTCAGCTTGGCTCAGCCCTGCGTGGGCAGAGGGCTGTGTTGTTAAGGGGGTCACTTCTGACCTACTGCAGACAGGGTTTCAATATTCCTTACAGGCAAGGCTGGGATTTTCCTTGACGGGTCACAGAAGGATCCTAGCAGGCTGAGGCGTGCTGGTCCTGCTAGTGCTACAGCAAGGCTGAGCTGTGGCCAGGGACACACTGTGGTGGGAGCTGCTGGCCGGGGGTGGTGGGGCCAGGCTGGAGGGCTGCGGGAGCGGGAGGTAGAGCTGCGGTAGTTTGGGGGCTGCAGTGGCAGCTGAGGGTCGCTCCCTCCAAGGCTCTGGCTGACCAGGAGCCACCCACCTGTACAGCTGTGTCAGAGCCAGCAACAGCCATGCTCATCTTACCATTTAAAGTGCATTTCTTCAGTAAAGGTGTTGGTTTTTTTTTTTTCCTTTTTCTTTTTTTTTTTTCTTTTTTTAAAACTTTTTTTTTTTTAAAGAGGAACCTATTTAAAGTGCTGTTCTAGTTTGGAAAGGGACTCTGTTTAGAAAAAAGAAATGGCACCTTCTCACACCAGAGATCTGCTCTCTGTGTGTGTTTGTGTGTATATAGACATTTGCAGAGTCAGATCTGCTGACTAATGAACAACATACAAAAGTGTTTTGTATTTTATTGCTTGCTTTTTTCCCCCCTCACTGCTGCCTGCTCCCTCACAGACAGGAGGGAGATGGATTCTCCTCTAACTTTCCACAGCCTTCACTGATTTCCCAGTGCAGGAAGCTGAGCCTGTGGTCTCACTGCCCTGGCAGCAGCCTTTGGCCTGAGGGACAGCTGGCTGAACATGTGAAGTAACAAATCCACCCAAAGCAAACCTGCAAGGGTCACAGCCAGAAACTGGCAGCAAAGAGGGACACTGGGCCCCAAACGGCTTTCTCCTGCTCCTGCCAGATGCCATTTTCATAGAGTCACTTTACAGAGCAGACCTGCATTTCTGAAACACAGAGGTAAGGGAAACAAATCTGTCTTAAGTGAAAGCTTTGCTGATCTAGAGTGTGTAGTATGGTAACCTCAGCACTCCCAGAGACAGAGGTAGTTACTGTCCTGCAAATCTGCTGCTGCTTAATACAACTCAGCTTCTGGAGTGATTGCTCAGGGGGAAAAAAAGAAAGAAAGAAAGAAAAGTCCTGTGCTCTTTATTAAAAGTTATGCCAGTTAAATCTTCCTGTTGAATACATTCTAGAATATTCCCTCTAAGAGGCTTTTCTACTTTAGAAGGTGATTGTCAGTTTAGTTCATTAAGAAATCAAATTTGTATCGCACATTGCCATACAAAGCCACTTAGGTTGTTAATTCTTTACAGCACCCTTCCTCTGCTCAGCAAGGAAGTGCTCAGATATCAGAGCCCCTGTCTGGGGCTATTTAGCTGAACAGGGCACTCATCTGCTTTAGCATGACAGGACAGCATTTCATGCTCTGAGCACTTTAATGGAAACTTTAGAAAGAGCTACTGGTGTCATATTCACAGTGTGGTACAGGGAAAGGGGTAAAGGAGGGGGCAGAGGGAAGCTTCAGCAACCACTGGAAGCTTCAGCTAGTGTTTAAGATAGCAGAGGCTTTGAGGAAAACTGCCTCCCTTCCCTTTCAGATAAAGCAGGACTTGAATAGCTTGCTTTTATTTCTGTGCACTAACCTCTGATCCAGTCTTCTCTTGTCCTTTGCCACCCCTCCCTGTAAGTACGGAGCACAAGGTGAGGAATGCCACTGCAGGAACTTACAGCTGCCTGTTTCCTAAGTCACCTTTCAAAAGAGCTTATTTAGGAAAAGTCCCTGTTTTGCCACCAAGAAGGATCACTCTTGCATCCCTTGGCCTCTCCTAACTGTCAGCAATCTTAGGTACATGAACACAAAAGAAACCTGCATTATCTCAATGACAACGCTCCTCTTGCACTTCAAAGTCCTTCCCCCTGGAAGCACCCTATGGGCAGAGGACAGTCGCAGGGGTGAGGAGGCTTCACACCTCCTGGGAGAATTGCACTGGCCCCCTTTTGTCAGTGTAATCTGCAGCTGCCAGCCTTTGTGACAACATGGCACCTTCCTCCTCCCCACCAGTCCTTATCTCATTAAGCCAAGAGTCATTCAGTTACCAACTGACATGCAATGACGTGCTGAATAAAAGCTTCACAGTAATCCACAGAGTTTTCTTAAACATGGAAACTCCCAGACAAATAACATCATGGGAGCACAAGCTCCCACATCGCACCCGTGCCCCTAAGCACAGGGATGAGCAAATAGACCCCTGCCAAAGTTCTTGGCTTCAAGAAACCACTTCTGAACACGACCAAATAGAAACCAGTGAAGTATCATCAGGTTCAAACTCATTTCCAAAAAGTTTCTCAGCCGCAGTTATGTGATTCCTCTCCCTGCCCCCAACTGAGTCATTTCAATTGTCTTTGTCTCCTTTCATGTTGCCACCCTCTGTACTTTACAGTCAGCAGTAAATCTAACAAATATTGCTTCATTTTTCATTCCTAATTAGTTTCACAGTTTCATAGCCAATAATTTTGGGTCTGACTGCAAAGATAATGGGAAGGTTTAAACAAATAAACTTCACTGTGATACAGAAATCAGAGCCGTTTAACCATGTTTCTGAGGGGTAGAGGGGCAAGAGTACATTGATAAAAACTAAGTCAAGCTGGAGGCTCAACACAGCTGACAGTCTGCAAACCATTCATGCACTGAGTTTTTCGAAGTACTGCCTTGGCTAACTGTAGTAAAAATCATAATATGTCAGGTTAAACAAGGAACTTACACAGCAGTATTTAAGAGATACCTGAATATGTTTCAAAAGCTTAACTGATATGAACTAGGAAGCCCCTTAAAGCTGCCCATTTTAACATGATAATACTTAAAACAAACAAAAGGTAACAAAAACACAGCTTGGCAGAGTCTAATGGAAACAGGAAGCTGGTGGTATGGGGAGTGGCTGGCTTTCCCCACAAACTCTGGCAGACAGGATGCTATTCCATGGATTATTCACTGAGACATGAAACAAATCATAATTGGAAATGCACTGGTAGCAAAAATCTGTCTTTTTCCTGTCTTATATGATGGGGCAGTACTTTATACTCCAGGGGGGTGGCAGAGAAGCCCAGAGTAAGAGAGGACAGGATGGGAGGCCTTTGGTCCTCACCCTGCCTCCCCCCTCAAAGCAGGGCTGACTCTCAGCAGGTCACTTGGGGTGTTGCCTGGCCAAGTTTGGCATATCTCCCAGGATGAGGATTTCACAGTCACCCTGGACAACCTGTTCCATTACTGTTTGGCTATACTTCTGGGGAAAAAAAAAAAAATCTTGTAACACCTAACCTGAATCTCCCTTGCATAAACTTCTGCTCACTGCTCCTCCTCCTTCCACTGTGCACCTCTGAGAATAGCTTGGCTCCATCTTCTCTGTGCCCTCCCCTTGGCTGTTGAGTTTAAATAGAAGTAATTACACTGGTAAAGGAGAAGGCACTGAAATGGAATCAAACTTCAGTCTCAACATGTGCTAGAAACTCTCACACTGACAAAGTGGCACTTGAGATCTGTCTGGTGCTACCCATGCCCAACCCTCACTTGCCACCTGTCGGTTCCTTCCATTTCTGAGAGCCACACAGCAAATGTGCCCCCAGGGACTGGCTCATTTTCCTTTGCTATTGTTCACAGCTCCAAGATGCAAAACACTGTCTGGTGATGCTCAGCTCTAATGCAGGATAGGGCAAAAGCACCTTTGCACACCTGTCTCTCATGGCAGCAGCAGGTAGGCTCTAAAGCTGGCAGTTCCCTGCCCACTGCATCCACAATGCGCTGGACAATGTTTCTTCCTAATTATACTCTGCAGTCATTTCCTATTCTACCAAACACTTCCTGCTGGTTCCCAGTGCCAGCAGCCCCAGCCACTGCTGATAGCAGTTGAGCCTTCCTCATGTTTCTGCTGTCTCCCTCCTCCCTGCCACGCCAACTTCCTTTCCTTGCTGTTTCTCCTTGCTCTTTGCAGAGCTCCTCCCTCCTACACCAAACAGTTGAGGCTGGGGAGAACTAGAGGGCATGTCCCTGGCTATCCAAAGAAGCCCCACCTAATGTGGGAGCATGGTGGAAGTGCTGCTGTTTTCACTTACTTTGAGGGCTTTCATGGCCCTCTTCCCAGTTACAGACTGCAAGCTGAAGGGAGATACAGGGGAGATAGAAACAGCTTTAGAAGAGGTGTGATGTGAATCACATGCTAGGTGATGTCAGGAGGTCACTGTTATCAGATCAGAATTAACACCTTTTTTTTTCTTTTTAATGAAAATAATTATTCTGGTAATCATTCTGCTGCTAGAATATAATCAGTAATGAAACCGTTTTTCTAGCAAGAATTACCCTACTTTCTGAAGGGAACCACCCTCTGATGCTATTCACCAGCTCAGCAGAAAGCTCTGAGCTTGTCAGTCAACATAAAAAGATAGATAGACAGACATGACACATGAACTGGACAGCTGTGCTGGCAGCAGGGTCAGCTACCCTGCAAGCTTGATGGACACAGCTAAGACCACTTTTGGGGAATGAGTATCTCTGGCATGGAGCATCCAGCACCCCCTGATGTAACACATACATGCTCCCAGCCATGGAACAGGGTGCTGCAAGCCTCCCCTTCCACCCCAGCAACAATATACCTGCTGTGGTTCTTGCTGTAAACCTAGGATAAGAACATGAGGTTCAAATGCTACTACGTTCCTTGCCTGGCTTTCTGAAATGGCCCATCTCACCCTGCAAAAACAAGGATCTGAATGTATGTTAACAGCCAAAACCCCCAAGCCTGCTCCACCACCCTGCAAAATGCAGGTTTAGCTCCTCGTTGGCAAAAGTCCGACTAGGTTTTGGTTCTAAAAGGTCACGATTCACCTCCTGAGGTTCTCTTGTAGGCTCCCAAGGGATAGATTCAGTGCTGACCACGTTCCTGCAGCTGAAAGCAGCACAGCCTGTTGTTGGTTCCTGAAGCAGCAAGCTGAAGCACTCATGCAGTGGGAAACCCCAATGAAAATATCCAAAGAAAATCCCACCTGCACCTCTAACCTCAGAGACCCCCTGCACCAGTGCCTAGTGATTCAATCTATCCTGCAACAGAGCCTGGCTTTCTATAAAGACCCTTCCTCATCCCTCCCAACTTCTACAGCAGCACAAAAACCATCTTATTGACATCACCACCTACAGCCACAACTGTCATCTGCAGAGTCCTAGAAAGCCCTACCCATGGGCATTGTAGAGATTGTTCTTAGATCACAAACAGCTGCTGGATGAGACTTGAACTAAACAACATTAAAATAATTGGGGAGGGATCTAAGATTTTTCAACACTTACACAAAAACAATTAAAGCTTTTAAACAAAAAGAATTTTTGGTCCACGACCCAAAGCCATCAGGAAAGCCAGCCAGCAGCAATGCAGTCCCAACCTCCTGTGTGAACAAAAATTGGCACAAACTCCACATCCAACCCACTTACCCAAGCAAATATCTCTGCTGCGTTAGCAGCCAGCACTTGGTTTAAGGCACCTCTCTCCTCCTCAGCCTGCTTTCCCCTTTTCTTCTGCCAGGTTTATCAGAACTGCTCTCTAACACAGCAGCCAGATGGGATCTGCTGCTGCTATCAGAGCAGTTTATCCTGACAGCTGCCCTGAGAAGCACCTTTGCACTGAAGTTGCTTACAGGCTGCCTCAATCAAAAGGAATTTGACATGATAGATGGCCTTCCCATGCACTGGTACAGCCCATGGGAGAGAAGGGACCTTGTATGCAACCCTCAGAAGTGGTGACTACAACTAGATTTCCTCACAGACTCTCTTTGCCAGACCCTGTAGTTAAGAGCTGTGCTGCGTGTGGCTGGCAGAGTGCTTCACCTACTGTGAGCTGTGAGCATGCATTGAGCTGCTGGGGACTGTGACATAAATTTACTCATTAACAAAGGGAGGGGCACCATCACCCTGCTCAGTGCAAGGGACATAGGGAAACCCTCCTTAGAAAGAGACTCTAGCATGTAGGCTGAACAGAAGAGCAAGAGGAAGCAGAGCTGCTGCCAAGCCTGTGGGACACTGTTAGAGCCGAATTTGTTCTTAGTGCTAATTCCTTGGAAAGGCAATTACTGAAGAATCAGCAAGATTTTGTCTCTGAACCCATTTTTTTCTTCCCATTTGTGACAACAGAACTTGCACCTCCAGGGAAGTTACTGAAAAACCCTCAACCACCTCTAGACATCAGTAAATAGCAGCAGCTGGTTCTCCAAAACTATAAATTAGACACTAAGTGCCTCAGCAGCTGTTTTTGTGGCTTCCCCTCTCCAGCTCCCAGTTGTGCCAGGCTTGTCTGATTTGCTGTCTTCCCCCTTTTTACTTCTAGGCTTGCCAGAAGACACTTGTTTTCCTTCAAAACCATTAAGTACCATTAAAACCACTGTCAAAAACAATTCCCAGGCCTTCAGAAGGCCCTGAACCCACCTTGTGAGTTCTTTTAGTCACTCTGACAGCAGAGATACACCAAAGCCCAGGAGCACCTGATCCTGTAGCAGCTGTACTCCATCTCAACAAACACTCCAACCCTTGTTAGATGCCACAGCAAGAAACTGCAAGCGAAAGAGGACACAGGCAGAAGCAGTGCCAGCACTGAGACAGCCTGTCCTGTCTTTTCTATGTCAGTTTACCAAAACTCACCCAAACCCTGCATTTACAAGGAAGGGGTCAGGCAGGGGACCATATGGAATCACTTTAGATCCATCTTCTAGTATACACAGCAAACCCTCATCTGAATTCCTGCCTCATTTTCCCTCACAAGGGAAGGTCCTCAAAGTATTCTATCAGGCAAGTTGTCATGCAACCCAAGCAACCCACTTCAAGAGGCAAGGCAGAAGTCCTAGGTTTTGTGACCAGTAGAGGGGCAGAGACTCCAAAAGAATTCTGCTGGGAAAGCCCAGAAGCAGAAACGCTGCTGAGTGGTGCTTGTAGCGTGCTCAATCACACCATCAACCCCTGCAGGGTTGTTCAGCAAGATGCTCAGAGCTGAACGCAGCACATCTCAGTCCAGATCTGTGACCAGAAGATACCAGCAGCAAACAGCTTTCCCTGACTTTGCCCTCTTAGCTTCAACCACACTTTAACCATGTCTCATCTCTTTCAGACACCCCACCACAGTAATTCCTCCAATACTCAGTTCTATTGGATGATAAATCCCCCCTACAACAGTGTTTTAAAGAGTAACCCACCATCAGACTTTATCCAGCATGTCTTAAATCCTTCCAAGGCTGCAAATCTCTAGGATTCAGCAGCACTCATTCTTTACTTTTATTTGTATCCATGTTTTTGTCAGCAAAGATCTTTCAGAGCTCCCATCTAAAAAGGTTCCTCCTATTTCCATGACATATTGTTTCACAAGCTGTAATACTTTGGTTTACAACTGGATTAAAATATAAATTATATAAGAATAATGCTAAATGAGTTTATATGGAAACACTTTATCTAGGTATACATATAGATATATATACAGGTATGTGTGTGTGCACTCCCTAGTGACAACTAGAGGAAGCAGAAGTCACTCTTCAAAGGCTTCTATTCTCCCAACTAGCCTGGTCAACTTATCCATTGCAACAATTCCCTATGCATAAAAGCTAATGAAGCACTGTAAGGTGGTGCTGGTGAAAAGCTGGATCAGACAGATGTTCAGGAACAGAAAGACAATAAATTATAAGAAGCAGTAGTAACTTGTTCACAGTTGGGATGAGGATAATGTTATGGAAAACCTGAATTTTCTACAGTCCCAGGAATAAAAAGTCAAATGTAACTGAAGATTGCAGTTGTATATAGTGTAGTTAATCCTAAAAGCAAAGATCTGACACAAAGAAATGGTAGAAACCACATGAAATTCCTCCTAGCAGACTAAACTCCAGTACCGTCAGATTCAGCGGGAAGATTTCCACTACTACTGGGACAGAACTGAACCTGAGGATGCTTTGATCCTTGCCCCCATCCCAGCAACAGACATCTTCACAGCACAAAGATTCTGTGAAGGCAGCTCAATCCTATGTCCAAAACAGAATGCTCCCAGTCCTTCCTTGGCACTGCTTCTCTTCCAACTACCATCCCAAACATCACATCCCATCTCTCCTTGTCCCAGCCTCTGTGTTTTCCAATGTTCCACAACAGAAAGCCTTTCAGCAACAATACCACAGCAAGTGGAAATGTTTTAGAGATGGCAGGACTCTTCAGGTCGCTTTATAACCAGGAATAATCTGTTTCTAGTAAGACTCACTGCAGCAAAACTTTGACTTGCTGCTTTTTATTTTAAAGCAAACAAAAAACAAACAAATCTACTCTAGATCTACTCTATTCCAGATATCAGTTTCAAGCAGCAGCCAGTAGTGTTTGCATAGTTCTAGCTTTCATTTGGTTACAAATATATATATACACATATATATTATGTATTTTCTATTAAAATAGCCTTTGACAGTGATTAAAATAAAGATACTCAGCTCCTCTTTAGGACCTTCCACTGATGATGTCAGAGCTCTGTGCATGGATCTCACCTCCTGACAGGAGTAATGCTCATCTCTGAGAACACCATTACCACCTGATGAGGCTACACTGGCACTCAGCCGCAGCTCCAGCAAACACCCCAGACTTTCTGGTTCAGTCCTGGCTATGGGCTCAGCTCCCAGGGGAAACTCAAGAGCCCAGACCCTGACAAAAAGTAGAAGTTAGCTTTGCTCTGTGACTTTTCCTATCCTCAAAGTATTTCCAGCAGAGCAAGAATAGCATTTGGTGTCACTAATCTGCAGAAACACTTGGATACTGGTAGGGCTAAATTGGCAGGCAGCTCATGCATCAACAAGGAGGATCTGATAAAACTTAAAGAGTAACTTTTAAGAGGTGCCAGTTTTTGCAGGTCAAAAGATGCACGACTGTCTACCTCACAAACTACCTTCTACCCAAATCAACTGCAACTTTTCATCTGCTTTCTATTTATATGATGGGTTCTCCAGGAGAGATGAAGTCAGCAGCAAATACAAGCTCCAACTCTGCTCTTGCAAATGCATCATTGAGGTTGAACAGCCCAAAGGTGACAGGACTCTGCCCAAAGAGCAGACTGCTTGGAATCATTTACTGTGCCACACTTTGAGGTGAAATTACTCTTGCACAGAGGCGTGGGATGGCCTGCCCTGGAAAACCAAGTCACCTAGCTGTCACAAAACAAGAGCAGGACAAGCAGAGGGATCTCTCCTGTCAATTTGCTTCAGCCTTGGTCTCACAGAAGGCTGAAATCCTGGCTCCCTGCCCTCTCCACCAAGCCTGCCCCACCACGCTTTTCAGAAAGACCTCAGCCTGTTCCCAAAGCAATTCTAGCTCTGAATAGCTGTCAGATGGAAACAGTCAGTTGCTACCGACCCTGGCCAGATTTACAACAGCACCAGAGACACAAAACACTTTCTATTCTTCCTGCCCTTCAACCACCCAAACTTCTGGAATTTGAATTATACAGATCACAGCTTGAAAGTAGGTAGGGAAGATGTAGGTAAGTCAAAGGACTGAACCTGATGGCTGGACAATGCTGGGAGGACAAGCAAGGGGTGCCCCATCTATGCCAGCTGCTCTGACTCCTACCAGGCTGACATCCTTGAATCTCATTAAGTGGCTCCAAGTGTGTCCCCAGCCTCCTGGTGTAAATTCCACGTCTCATAAGCCTCCTCTTTCATCCCTCTCTATCTAGCTGCTGGAAATGAGAAGCACTGTTTGCTTGCACAAGCTCCCAGTGCAAGAGACCTGCTTTTTCCCTCTCCTAGTTTCACATGGGTTATCCTCCCGGGAGGAAGAGGTTTAGCTTTCCCATCAGCAGCAGCACAGTATTAATACAAATCTCATTATTTTCACAGCTATTCCCAGGGAACCTGGCAGCAGCAGGGAATGGCCACGGCAACCATCACGTCAGTCCACTGTGACTTGGCACCGGGGCTTTCTGCAGGCTCAAGGAGAGAACCACAACACTTCACATTCGGAAGGGTTCTGTGCTACAGCAAAGAGCTAAGGAATGTGTTCCCCCTCTGAGAAGGACAACTGCAGAAATAAGAGTGTGCTCCCCACTGCCTGAGGCAAGCAAAGACATGGGTTAGCAAGCCCTAACTCTGAAGCAGACAGAAATGTTAGGTACAGAGGTATTAAAACAGGACAGAGTTCTCTTCACATCCTCCTGAAATCACAGTTGAAATCACAGTTTTGGCAGAGGGGGAAGAAGCTGCGGCTAGACGTGGAAACGCAAAGCCTCAACCTGTCACAGAAGCATTCGTGCTTGGCAAGCTGGCATCTGATTCTCCACAGTTTCGCTACAACTGTGAAAAGCTACACAGTTTGCCAAAGGAGAGGCAGCAAAATATGGGATCACTCTGTCACAGAAAGCAGCTCCTCCACTGCCAGAAAATTCACATGAGTTTTTCCCACACCATGTACGACCTCCAAACCCCTTTTTTTCTGGAACCTGGGGCCTTATCTGCACTGAGGAACTCATCCACCAAAAGAAAGGTTTCATAAACCATTCCTCTGAACTGGTTCCATCTTCTGATGTGAATGGGCCTCAACTGCTTTCAGCATTGTCCAAGCCAAGACTGGAGACACCATGATTCCCATACATACGTACACATACACAGCCATTAAATGTACAGAAATAATATTAAACTGATTCCCACTACCATACCTTATACTGACTCTAGCTACAAGCTATAAACTTCACCTCCAGCGAGGCCCAGGCAAGAATATTGGCTCTTTAGCATGCAATCAGAAACAATCGTTTACACAGTGGCAACCTCTGCACCAAAAAACAAAACAAAACAAACAAAAAACCCCAACAAAACCACGACCAGAAAAAAAAAAATTTAAAAAAACCAAACCAACATAACCAACCAACATAAAAAAAGGAAAAAAGAACCTTTCACAAGTTTTGTTTTCAGACCAGCCCAGGACCCATTTCCTGGCTTTCCCTAGGCCAATTGAAAAGCAGTGAATCAGCAAACCATGCCACGCTGGCGGGCACCCCGGGAGGCTCCTCTGTTCACAGTATCGATAGAGTAAAACAAAAACCTGCTCAGGAAGCTGACAGCTGCGCCAGGCAAGCAAAGGCATCCATCTGATATCAGCCCTTCCTCGCTGCAGGATTGGTTTGCCATCTGTTTCAGAGGAAATGTTGCTTGTATAGCAGTTACTGCACCTTCACCCTTCTCTTCACAGCAAGCTCATCAGGGAAACTTTCCCACTATATTTATAGATAATATATGTATATAAATAATTTTATGTTTTTTATAGTTTGGTAGTATTCTTTTAAAAGTTCTATTTTAAAATACTTCAAACAAACAAACAAACAAACAAAAATTTTAAGTGACTGAAAGTAACTTTTTGATGCTCTCGAGTGTGAACAGGATAGGATTTCAAAGGTTTTAATTTTTTTCTCTTTTGGGTTTTTTTGGTAACTTCAAAAGCTATGACTAAAGCAGCATACTTTGCACATCTCTGCTCCTCCCTGCACCTGGATTGCAATGAAACCTACCTTAGCCACCCTCTTAGCCCTCATCTTCTGCGATTGCTCTCGGGCAACCTTACTCTTTAGAGACAATCCTATCTAATCTCTGGCAGAAAACCCAATGGGGCTGGTCCCTCAGGTGGCTGCTAAGAAAAATCATTCAGTGCTTGACGATGCACTTGACAGGAGAGGAGGAAGAAGGGACAGAAGGAAAATGGAAGTGAAAAACCATCTTTCCTGTTTGAAATGGTCATTGAAATTGTACTCTGCAGAAGCCTGGCTCAGAACACCTGCAAATGTCCCTCTCTTAGGAGCACATCCCCGTTACAAGGGATCCTGGCACCAAACCCTTCCCTTCCCCACACACACACACAAAAATTAGAGCCACATCTGCTTTTCGAGAGGGATGTGGGAGGAACAGTGAGACTCCTCACTTACCAATAAGATACAAAGCAAGGCAAGAATGCATCACCCTTTTCTTCTGAAGGGGCAGGAAAATGACCCCAAGTCCCAGCTTGGAAGTGTGGAAAGCGAGGGCTGGAGATGTTTCCACGTGCCCCGAGCTGTGCAGTCAGACTGGGGAACACGCTTTGTTTTCACACTAACAGCTCGCCCAGCTTGCTTTGCCAAAGCAAGATGAAGGATGTTCTTCTTTCATGGTCTCCTTGTTCCTCCCATCACCTTCAGGATCAGAACTTCATCCTTCCTTACTGTACACGTTGCACATCCCCAAGAGAACTCCTTCAACTCTCCCAAGCCCCATCTGCGCAACCTGTCATTTGTTTTCCTCCCTCCATCATGAACAACTCAGCATCAGAACCAGAGAAAACTCTTAAGTATTGCATATTTTTTTAGAAGACTTCTTCAAAAGATGTCAAGATATTTGCACTTATCTACCTGTCCCATGCTTTTTCCGTTTAGGAAACACGTAAGCACGTGCAAACACCTACAAAACACAACGCAGGCATGTCTCTCCGGGTTTGCTAAACTTGCTCTAAACATCAGAGCTGCTTAGAATACAAAACTTGAAGTCCATGCAAGGGGACAGAGTTGTGATTGCTCTAGGAACCATTCACTTGGCAGTTTCCTGAACCGTTACGAGGAAATAAAAGTTAGGGTTTTCTTTTTGCATTTCATTGATTAAAAAAAGTTATCAAACTCTTTTGTAGAAATGTGTTTAAAAGCAACCACCCCTGGTTGCTGGGCTGGGACGATAGCATCTCAGTTTTACTGTATTGCTGTTATAAAAGATCAAGTGCGTGTTGAGGGGGGGAGCAGGGGTGAAGGACGACTTTGGTAGCCAGCCTCTAACTCTGCAATTCAGCCAGTCCAGAAAAGCTCTTCCTAATGCTTGGCAACACCTGAAGCACGGCAGCGTGATGGGCAGGACGTCAGGGTGCTCTGAATTGTCCAGATCACTGACAGTGAAGGACAACCTCCTCCAAAAGACCTCTCCAACCCTTCTCCCAATGCATCAGAATCTAATGCTAACCTCACAGCTGCTAAATTTCACTTCTGAGTAGCCGAAGTGCTTAGAATTTTGCTGACCTCTAGAACAACCACTTTACAGCCGTGCCCACTTTTAACGAGGGGCGTTGAGGCCAAGCGCCTGGAACGGGGCAAACCAAACACCCCAAAACAACAGTTTTGAGTAAAAATGTAAAAAGAGACACACCAAAAAGTAAGACAGGGATAAATACACCCAGGCAAGGCAGGTTCCACCAGGACAGTCTGTTTGCTTTTATGGTGGCAGCTACCTGGGAAACAGAGGAAGGCGATGGCCCCTCGCCCCTGCTCTCCTCTGGAGCTGGACCAGCAGATGTGGTGAGGAGCAGCCTCGCACGCCAGGCCCACCAGGTCTGCAGGGCCAAAACGCTATCGAGGAATACAAATGACTGCTCGTCCCAGATCGCTACGGAACGGTACAAAAAGGTAAAATCCTGTCGATCCCTGAATAAGAAGCTGATTGACACAGTTGTCTGGTTTTTCTCCCTGAGGAGGAGGAGTAAGGGAGAAAAACGTTTAACACTCTACGTGTGTGTGTGTGTGTGTGGGTGTGTGAGAGAAACTGAGAGAGAGAGAGAGAGAAAGATATTTCTATTTTGGCAACATCTCAGGAGCTTCCTTCTGTCCAGTGGTGGCATTGCACAAGTTTCAGTACCAGCCTGCCAGGTTGGTGCTGACTCTCGAGAGCTGAACTGGGAAGACGGTCCTTTCTCCCCAGACTCTGCAGCCCTGTCTCAATCTGGCCCAGTGGTGGACACAGATCCCTGTGCCGTCTCGCCCACAGCGACAGCCTCCTCCTGCGGAGGAGATTCTTCCTCTGCCTGCCCCCGAGACGTGACGGTGGTCTCGGGGGAGATGCTGTGGGGCCCCTCCAGAGGCATACAGCCAGGGTGGTTCTTGCGAAAGTGCTGGTTGAGGATGGCCTGGAAAGGGAAGCTCTTGCCGCAGACGTGGCAGTGAAAGGGCTTGTTGCCTGTGTGCTTGCGGATGTGGTACTCCAGCTGATCCTTGCGGGTGTACTTCTTGCCACACATGCGGCAGACGAAGGGCGTGATGCCCATGTGCAGTCGCATGTGCCGGTCCAGGCTGCCCTTCTGGTTGAAGGATTTGGCACAGTAAATGCAAGTGAGGCGCGGGTTGTAGCGGAACCAGCGCTCCGAAACCTCCTGCTCCCGCAGATACTCCACGTAACCACTCACTCCCAGCATGGCCGATTCCTCCCCCTGCGAAGGAAGCAAAGCAGCACTGAAATCACAGCAGCCTCAGACACACTGCAGGAAAGCAGATCAGGCCCCAGTCCAGCCAGTAAAGCACTGAGGCATGTGCCAAACCTCGAAATCTGCAGCACTAATGTCTGCAACCCCAAGCACACATTTAAGTGCTTAACTGGTGCCTTGAGGCTGAAGACAAATGAGCAATCAATTAGAAACCTCTGCTATGGCAGCCCCTTCTGCCAAGTCATTCCCTAGACCCGGGGATGGGAAGCCTTGGCAGGAGGGCACTTACCCACCAAGCGAGCGGTGCAGCAAATGTGTCAACAGAGGCTATTTTTAATAAACATGGGCCAGGTTGATTAAAATACTTTACACTACCTTCTGTTTTACTTACTCAGGGTTAAAAAGAGAAGCCAACAAAGGTGGAATGAACTACAAATACTATCTGAAACTCTTCAGGTGTCATTTTACAGGGGTATTTACTCAGGTGCCACCCAGAATTCATGTTGTAATGAATCCCATTTTCCTAAACGGCTCTGCAGCCCAGCCCAGCCCCGCGGCGCTGCTGGGAAGACTATGCAGCATGCCTGGCCCTACTCACACAGCAAGGATGTGCTGGCCTCTCCTGACTTTCTGAAGCCGGGAAGACAAACCGCCAAAGGTAACCCTGAACTGCAAGCTCGGACTCTAGGACAGATGCTTCTGACTACCCTATCCAGAATCAGTACAAACAGACAGTCTCCTCAACCCCTCTGTGCACGATGATGCAGTATTTGCACCCCCAAGTCTTGTGCTGTTTCCCCATGGTGCCAAACGTGGACAAGCAAGCAGTGTAACAGAAGCAGGGCCCCTCCCTTGGCAACCAGGGCTGTGCACACATGAGCAGCAGCCTCACTGTGCCTGGTGCCATTGTATGCAGCTGCACGAGCACTGCTAAGCTGCTCGAGACTAGAAAGGCACAGAGCTACAGCACTTTCTTTCCCCTCTACCACTGCCACACAGCAGGGATCATGTGCAGACTAATTTTAGCATGGATTTGGCAATACAGGAGGAGTGGAGAATGAAGATACATCCCTGTGCAGAAGGTAGCCTGCAGTGTTACCCTTGAGGCCATCTCACGATGGAGAAATAACAGTAGCTTTACTGTACATAGAACTAAAATTTCTTTTGTGTGTCACATTTTCCCTGGAGGGTTACTCTGACCTGAAATATTCTAGATGTATTCTGAGGACACAAAACAAAGTTTCACCAAAATCAGAACAAAAAGGTATCTTTTGTTTTATGGAAGTAGGTTACAAAGTTAGCAGACAGCAATCATGTTTGGGGGCTTTTTCCCCCCTCGTTTCACTTGGTATTTCTCAGGGGCAAAGCAGCCTGGTAACTCCTCAGCAGCCTCCAGCAAAGTCATCTGATTACCAACCAATACATTACTTATCTACCAGGCACACAAGAGTCCTTCTGCAGTGTGGGGTGAAACATTTGCACTACAGTGGCCCTGTGATACCAACTGCATGCCACAAAAAAATCACATCAAAATGATTAGGCAAAGGTATTGCCACCATGTCCTAGCCTGCTGCACCCCATAGCCCATTGCCCTCCTGTGTTCATGCATATCTTTCCCTCCTGCTCCAAAACTCATGAGAGGAAATGGCCTCATATTGCACCAGGGGAGGTTTAGGTTGGACATGAGAAGAAACATCTTCTCTAAAAGGGTTCTTGAACACTGGAACATGCTCCCCAGGGAGGTGGTTGGATCCCCATCCTTGGAGGTGTTTAAAAGAGGCAGAGATGTGTTGCTGAGGGACATGGTTTAGCACCAGGCTTGGCAGTTAAAAACTGGTTGGACTCGATGACGTTAAAGGTCTTTTCCAACCAAATGATTCTGATTCTGTGTTTCTAAAACAGTGCCCATACCCCAGGAAACCAGAGATTTCAGAACTAGTTTACACTGCAAATTCTGCTATGCAACACAATCCCTTGGGGATGAAACTGAGACTTCTTCACAAATCCACAGTCCTTTGACACTCCGCCCTAAAGGTGTAGTGCCTGCAGAGCTTTTTTGGAATTGTTTTGTGACTAACATTGGAATGCTCAGTTGTCACCTCTCAGTCTTCCACAGAAGCCAACTAACACCTCCTCCCTCAGCTCAGCCATTTGCTGACAGTGTTTTAGGGCAGATCCGACTCTAGAGGCAAAGGGAGTTTCTCCTCAGGAGTTGGTGGCCTGCCCAGAACCACAGTTGATATTTATGCCCTCAGACAATGCGAGAAACTCCTCATATTTTCCAAGTATCTGGATGAAATGCCACAGGACAGCCAAATTCAGTTTACAATCATACACTGAGGGCACATGTTCTCAGCATCAGCAACTAAGCCCTTTGCAGCAGGAACAAGTCCTTGTTTCACAGGCAGTATTGCTTGCAAAGTTAAAATGTCAAGCACTTCAGCACAATACAGTCCCCTTCACCTTTAATGCCAACATTTACTTGCAAAAACCTCTTGATCTGCCTACCTGGGAACTGGGCTGCTTGGGCTCATCCATCCGCCCGGGAGACTCGCTTTTTGATCTGTACCGCTCAGTCACAGCAACCATGCTGCCAGAAGGGCTAAATCTGTGGGGTGGGGGAAGAGTGTAAACGGAGTTTTTAATGGGCATCAGGTCACTCTGGTGTTTAGAACAATGGGTGAGCAATAGAGGCACCTGTATAGCATCTCTTCATCCTCACCAGCTAACCCAGGAGGCGGGACAGCGCAAGTATAAAGGAAAAACCAAGTCATACTGGTCTGTGGTTTCAGTCTTAACATCTGAAAAATAAAACTGAGTCATTTGGCTTCCAGTTCAGGAACAGAGAGCTAACAGAGATATGGGCCCAGTGATTCTGGAAGTGTACAGCAGGAGAAGAAACCATTTCGCTGCAAGCATTCACAGCCCTCCCCCTCCTCTCCCTTCCAAGTGTGAAACAGAGTGATGTGATGGATTCCAGGTGGGAAGCGGTGGCTATTGAGTGCAGTGCCAAAGGAGAAGCTGGAGGCTTGCTGATCCATGGAAAAGAGTCAAGGAACTCAGAAAGGATTGCTCTCCCTAGGGCCGGCTCAACACCATGCCCACTGATTGATTTATTAACTGACACGTGACAGAATGTCCAGTGCTTCCAGGGAGGTTGCCCTGTGGGACGAGGGGGATTGAGCTAGAAGAGAAGCAGATGTGAAGGGAAACCCCACAAACGCAAACCTCCCCAACACAATGGAGGTTGCCTTTTGTCAGATCTGTTCTCCAGCCTGAACTAAGGGTGAGAAAACGAACGCTGGAGCAGAGGGGAAGCAGACGGATGGAAAGTCAAAACAGGGCAGATTTCACCACCTCTTTTCCATACAGGCTTTCTGCTCTTTCATATAAATCAAAACAACAGCGGAGGCCCATGGGGTCCCCATTCTGACTGCTTCAGAAGATGTAAACCTGCCACCCACCCCTGTCCTGGACCACCGCGAAGAGAATTTCCTCTTGACCTACAGCTGGCGACAAGCTTGTTTCACAGACAGAACCACCCCTGTATTTCCAGGACAGAAGGCACCACTGCAATGACACTTTGCCTCAGACATATCACCTGTGACCTTGATAATTCCACTGCTGAGCCCAGCATCTGCTGAAGCTGGACTGAACATCTCTAGATAGAAATTGCTCCTCAGCTGAAACAAGAAGAGGTAGAGATTCCAACCTGTGCATCTCTGAGTGCTAATAATTCATTTCCCGAGTTAGCCTGAACCTGGAGATCCTGGTCTGACCGCTGCCCAGCCAAAATACTATAACCTAACCAGACATGCATCCTAACACCAGGAAAAAAAATCCTTCAGCACTTACGCTTTAAGATGACCACAGGAAATTGAAAGGGGAAAGGTTCCAAAGCAACCAGCCCAGCCAAGTGACAGTCTTTCTACATCTCCTCTTACACCCAAGGTCAGTCATTCAGTTAGAGGCAACTCACCTGTCAATCTCACTGCTGGTTGGCCTGACCACTTTGGCACCTGAGGACCCTAACGCATAAGCCTCTTGGCACATTGATCCCTGGCCCGTGGTGTCTATCACCATAGCAGTGACCTCCTCAGCGCTGCTCCCATCTTCTCCTGATGGCTGATGCTCTGCCCCGAGCCACTCCTCCAGGTTCTCCGTTTTAATGCGCACTCCTCCCATCAGCCGGACATCGTCGTCACTCCGTCCCCCACGGTCTCCCAATCCTGTCTCAACGTACCACTGTCCTGCTCTGTTAATCCGTAGTATGGGCTCCCTGCTTTCCACGTCTGAACTCTGCTCAATTATCTGGGGGCTGGTGGACTCCTCGGGTGGGCTGAGCTCCCGAATGTCCAGCACTGTGCTCACCTGGCCCAGGCGACTTCCCTTTGGGGTGTTGTGATGTGGGCTCAGAGAACGGTTCAGAGTTGGCGTCACCCGGTGAGACTCTGGTGGCCTCTCCTGATGCTTTGTCCTGGTCTGGCTCAATTCTGCTTCCACCTCTGCCACGTTGATCTTGAAATGGATTCCCTCAAGAATCTGCGTGCATTTGTCTATGATGTGCTGCATCTGCAAGAAACTGGCGGCTGTTAGGTAACTGATGATGTCAGCCAGCTGCAGACATATCCGACCAGTGTAACAGAAGGAAAGGAGCTGCTCAAAAACAGAAGGGTTCTTGATGACAGAAATGGACACGGTGCTCATTTCGTTCAAGGACATGTGGTCACGGAAGTAGGGTGAGCTGGCAGCCAGCACCACCTTGTGAGCGCGGAAAGCTTGCCCCTGCACATTGACCACGATGTCACACAGGCGACCCTGCATGCGTAACTGGTTCAGGTGGCTCAGGACAGAGTTGCTGAAGTCAGGAATCTCCAGCTGAATGTTCCCACTTTTCTCCATGGCTGTCCCAGTTACAGGCACACAACCCTACTGGAAAATGGTGGAAAAACACCATCGTTAACAGAGCTCATTTATCAGTTGCATTTAAAACGCTTCTCACCTACTTTTATGCAGTTTAAAATACTAGGCTTTGGAGACAACTTTCTCAACATTTAATTTACAAGCACCTCACAGCAGCTCTCTGATCTTTCTGTGCTGCATACTCCCTTCCACAAGAGGTCAACCAGTCCCTCATAGATTCCCGTTCCCTGTGGCTTAAGTGCTCCAAACAGTTCCTTCTGTCAGACTCAATAAAAGCACATTTGCATTGTAAAAAGAACATTGAAAATGATTCAGGTACTAAAAATAGGCAACCAGTTGCATAATGGATCAAAATACTTAGCACTGGTACCTTCTAAGCACTTTGTAAAGAGGAAAGTAATATTGTCATTCCTCCTGTGTAAAACAGGAATCAGGAATCACACAATCATAGATTGTTTCAGTTGGAAAAGAGCTTTAAGACATATGAGTCCATCTATTCTCTAATTCTGCCAAGGCTGGTGCTAAACCATGTCCCTCAGCACCACATCTCTGCACTTTTCCAATACCTCCAGGGATGGGGATTCAACCACCTTCCCAGGGAGCATGTTCCGGCGTTTGAGAACCCTTTCAGTGAAAAAGTTTCTTCTAACATCCAGCCTAAACCTCCCTTGGTGCAACTTGAGGTCATTTCTTCTTGTCCTATCACTTGTTACTAGGGAGAAGAGACTGACCCCCACCTCGCTACAACCTTCTTTCAGGGAGTTGTAGAGAGGGAGGTCTCCTAATATCTCTTAAGGAAAGAGACCCTGGGACTTACATCATCCTGAGAGACATTTCAACAGCTGACCCAACACACATTTGACCTCAAGACATCTTAAATACATTGTTAACAGCAAGATATTCATCCTGTGTGGTGCTTCTGACATGTGGCAGAAAATATATAACAGGTTAGTGCAGGAAAAAGAACAGAATCAGGTTCTAAACAGCAGCTTATCAGCCCAGCCACTGGGCACGAGTGACTCCCTGGCAGAACAAGCTGGCACTGGTGCAGCTTGAGATACTGCAGAGGGCAAAAGAGAACACAGGAACAAGGGGGATTAAAGAACTAGTTCTCCTACTTTCCCTTCCATTATTCATTTTCTAGAATCATCACATTTCATTTTGGCAAAGTATAAAAAGGAACCCTGACCATATATGGTCAAAAACTTGGAATGATCCAAAATTAGATGTAAACTCACCCCAAAAGGAAAAAAAATAAATAAACAAATCTATTAAAGACCTCACTCATGGCATGAACAGCATCCAAGCCGGCTGGCATCTGAAGCGTTGATTGAGCAGAGGATATCAAAACCATTTCAGGCAAGCTGGGAATACCAAGGCTCAAAGTGCCTACTCCAGGAAACCTCATAATGGAAGTGACCAGCACGCAGGAGAGCTTGTGGGCCTTGAAGAACTTTGGTTCTGTGACACTTCTCAAGGCTGCAGGACAGCACATGTTCATCTGCCCGAGCAGAGTTTGTGCAAACTTGGCCAAAGATGTTATTAAACCTGAAGCTGCAGCACAGCCTGTCAATCTTCTCCAGTCCTGCGCAGAGATCACTGACTGGCTGGCTGGCTGACTGCCAGGCTAGGGCAGACCAGGGGTGCAGAAAACACCACAGCTTCCTACCTCCTCCCTTTACCTTTAGAAGAAAGCAATAAACCCCACAAAACCCAGGGAACTACAGCACACAGGTCTGTGTCAGCACAACGTTAAGTGCAGAACTTCATCAAAGCCACAAAACAAGGTGAAAGAGAAACTCCAATGTCTTACCTGTAACGTTACGAGCGACATGCAAAGGGGAGAAAATGGAGGTGGTAGCTTGCTGGTTTTCTTTTTCCTTCTGATGGAGTAAGAAGGTCTGAAAACTTTTTGCCCCCTTCCCCTTTAGGAGGAAAAAAGTAAGAGAAGAGAAGAGAAGAAAACATATCAAGGAGGAACCAAATTTTCCTGAGCACAATCAGGAGTGTTAAGCTTTGTCATTCTTTGTTTTCCTGGAGGATACAGCAGCAGGATTAGCTAACCATTAGGTGATGTCCCACCCCAAACCAAGACTGAATCTTATTAAAAGGATCTTTTCCCCACTGTTTGATCAGTGTTTGTGTTGTACGGTGGTCATTAACATAACAAAAAGAAGCACAACCAACCTAAGTCATTTCCTCTCTTAGGGGCTGGTATCTCTGGCACTAAACCCTGCAGCATGTAACACATGCAGACTTCTCCTTCTCACTTACACCACCAGAAACACTCCCACAGACAAAATCACAACAGGCTTCTGCAGATGTTTACAGGAGTGAGGAGCCTGTAATGCCACAAAATTCCCAAAGCACCAATTTTTCAAGAAATAAACACTGTCTTAAGGAAGGCAATTAAAGGGGATCTTTTCAGGGATGAAACAGCCCTGTTTCACCCACAACCAACTTGCCTCACTAGCAACATCCACCTAGCTCCAACCTCCTTTCAGGGAGTTGGAGAGTGCCATAAGGTCTCCCCTCAGCCTCTTTTTCTCCAGGCTAAACAACCCCAGTGGTTTCAGCTGCTCCTCACAAGACCTGTTCTCCAGATCCTCCACAAGGAAGCTTCATCTCTGAAGGCAGGGAAAAATCCATCTGTTGCTGATAGCAGCACATGAGGACACATGCAGCTTCATCTGCTTCAGCAGTGAGGAATTCATGATACACTTTGGGGACAACCTTCATTAGAGGCTGGTGAGTGGGAAACAATCTTTCTGACAAGAATAGTTTGAACCAGAAGGCAATTTTTGGCCTCCTGGGTGACAGGTCTACCAAAAGCTTACCCACCTCATCTGGCAGTGCAAAGACATTTCAATGTTTGCCCTTCCTGGCTCTAGATCACACATTCATCATCTCAGCCCTTACCTGCAGGGTGAGCATTATCTCCTGCGGCACAGAGCTCTTTACAGAGAATATAACAAGACACTCATCTCTATTTTTATTACAATGTGAAGTGTCACAAGCTGAGACTTGGACTTGCTGATCTCAGAAGATGCCTTTCACCTCGGGAGGCAACTACTGAAAGCAGCAGAAATCCTCTATCCATCAGGCTCTGGTAAAGAGCTGGGACCAACCATCTGCAGCAATGATGATCGCTCAATATATCATTTGTCAAAAAGCTGTCAAGGGGCTTAGAAGAGGCAGAACTGAAAAGTCACAGATTTTACGGCTGAGATTCACCAAGAGTGGTCATCTTGACTACTTTCAAATTACGATGGGACCTTAATAAAAAGAACAGCAATTCTAAAGTGGGATGGGAGGTGCTGCCCTTCTCATCCCTCCCTGCCTTAGCTAAAAGAGCAACTCGGAGATTCATTATGGTTGGAAAAGACCCACCACACTCACTAAACCACGTCCCGAGTAGTTTTATTCCACACCTCGGAAGTGGTGGCCCCCAGGCCTCCGCTCCCGCCGCGAGGTGATTGCGGATCGTTTTTAGACCTGACAGGCGCCAGGGAAGGCGCCTGAGGACCCGGACCCGGAGTTGCGCGGCGGAGCCGGATCTAGACCCACCCTCCCCTCACCCCCAGGGCTAAACCGACCCCACGCCGTCCCGCCCGTGGGGCTGACAACGCACCACTCCCCCTCCCACGGACAGGGCGACACCGGGGGTGAGCCGCGGGACCTCTGGGAAGGGACGGGCCCGGCCAGCGACGACCCCGCGGATGTTGGGGGTAGCGAATCCGACGGGGCCCTGAAGGCAGGAGGGGCAGCAGCGGGGCGCGGCCGCGCTCCCCAGCCCCCCCGCGCCGGCCCCCGCGGGCGTGACAGCGCCTCACGGGCGGGGCGGTCCTGGGCCTCCCCCCGCCCCACCCCGCCCCGCCCTGCCCCGCCCTGCCCGGCCTGCCGGTCCCTCGCCGCGCCGGTCCCTACCTGGCGGGGGTGGGAAGGGCCTGCAGCAACGTCCCGGAAGCGAAACCCCCTGAGCGGGCCGCACCCCGGAAGAAAATTCCCGCCCGTGAGGCCTCAGCGCTCATTGCAAGCCCCGCCCCCGCGGCACGCCCCCTGCCGCGGCCCCCCGCCGCCACGCCCAGAAGGCAGCGGCCGCGTCCCACCCATCGAGCCTACGTCACGTGACCGGCGGAGGCGATATATAAAGGGCGCGCAAAGGGCCCATCGCCCTTTTTGGCTCGTGGTCTTGCGGTGGTAGGTGTGGTGGACGCTGCCTTGCCGGTGAGTGGGGCGGATTTCCCGCCCTCTGTGAGCCCTCTACGCTCCGGGTAGCGGTGAGGAAGTGATTCCAGTGGGGCTTGTGCCCCGATGGGTAGTGGCCGGGGAGGATAGAGGCGGATTGTGTCGCTGAGGCCTGGTCTGCGGCCTAGGCCGCTGGGGCCTGCTGAGGGGATTCTGCCTCGTGGCGCTAGAGGGGAACACACTCAGAAGTAGTGGTTGTGTGGGAGGGGAGATTTCCTTACGGGCTGCAAGAAGGGTAGGTTAGTGCTGGCGCCACGGAAATGGGCCCAAGGAGCTCCAGTCTTGGAGGCTCGTCATTTCCCGGCGCAGGGAAAGGGATGTAACTGCGATGGGAAGGCCGCGCCTGCGGCCTGATCTCGAATTTGAGTAGTAACAGCTCGGGAGGCGTCTGGTGCGATGCATGCCTTCCAGGGTCTCGCCTGGGAACTCTTTTTTTTTATTTAGTCATCGCTAGGCTTTTAGGCGTTAGCATTGATTGATAAATAAGAAGTGTGATGCAGTGTGTCATGGTGCTGTGGTAGTACCAAGGGAAACGCTAGGCTGGAGAGATTCTAAACTTACCTGGACATTGCGATCCTGCGCAACCTGCTCTGAGTGGCCCTGCTGTATCGGGGGGTTGGACTAAATAATCTCCAGAGGTCTCTTCCAAATCCCACCACGCTGACATTCTGTTCATTCCGCTGTAGGTTAATGTTTGTATGCAGAGCTAGGCTGAAGTCAGCCCTTTCTTGTGGGGAAGGTGGAGGTTGTCTGCTGCTTATCAGTAAACGAGGAGAGGTGGTTCTTGTGTCGTGCGCTTAGGGTGATAGTGAAGTGCTACAATTAAAGGCCTTACGTTAACAAAGTGATCTGAGGGCTTGCTTGCAGTTCCACGTGCCTGCATATGATGAATATTATGTTGGTAGGGACATCTGAGAGCCTGATGAATTGCCAACATATCTGAGCTGGGCATGGAATAGCATGGAGTAGTGTATCTGGCATAGCTCAGATTCCCAGAGGGCAAGCTAAGCTAATAGATAGGAGACTGACCTGGTGGTTACAAACCAGAAATAAAGTTGTAGAAAATCCAGAATTTCTTTCAGCTTAAAAATAGATGCTAGCAATTTTTTTTCTGGCCTTGTATCTTCAGAGAGCTGAAGTGTGTCTTGCATTTAGAGCATGTGTGATCCTATCTTCATTATTGTAAGAACTAAAACTAACAGATACTTTCTTGTTTCAGTTCAAGATGCATCAGCTGCACTCTTCCTGTTTTGGCCTAGGAACAGGTGAGTGCTGCTTCAGAAATCAGGAGTTGAAGTTGAGAAAGTAAGTGTAGGCACTATTACAGCAATGAGCTTGGTTTTCTAGAGAGTACAGGGCTGGTGTTTGTAACCCAGTCGTGGCCTGGGGTGTCTCTTCAGGCAAGTACTCAACCCTTCCACTGGTAAACGTGACTTTTTTTTGTACGGGGAAGGGAATGGTGAGGCTCCTGTGGTTGTGAACCATTAGTCTTCCTTCCTGTAACCAGACAGCAGTAGTACCCTGGCTGGCTTTTCCTCCACTGCTGCTTTGCCATCCACAGCAATTGGTTGGTGGGAGGGAAGTGTTTGATGCATGTTTCAGAAAACCTGTAGCTCTCATGATCAATACTAACTAAACCCCAGAGCCAATGATGGTTTTAAGAGTAGTGGACAGAAGTGGTTTCTGAAAACTCCATACTGAGGCTTTTTCCTGTGCCTAGTGTTCCTGCTGGAGATACTGTCCTTAATTGTACAAGAATCTGAAACATGTATCTTTTCCAGATCTGCCACCAATGCAGAGACTTGGTGCTACTTCACAAGGTAAAAAAAAATAATTGAAAACTCAACAGAAATGGTGCTCAGTGTTTGTGTGAAGAGCAGCGTTCTTCTAATAATATCAGCTACTAAGCAAACTTTGTTCCCTGAGCTCATTTTTCTACTCTGGTGCCACAATGATGACATGTATTTGCTACTCTTGACCAAGAGAGTGATGAGTACTTTAACCACCATGAGTTCGTGCTGAGGCACAACAGCTTAGAATTGCCTTTGGTGTGTTTTGACTTCTAAATGGACTGTTCATAAGCTTTTTTTCTTTCAGGATTTGCATCCTGCATTTGGAAGACTTGAAGAAGAAACATTGCTTGGTGAGAAACCAAGGGGGTTTATTCCATGGGGCTACTGAAATGCTACAGAAGGATGGGATGAGTCAGGTTGGAAGAGAAGCATTCTGGGATTAATTTGCCCTAATACACAGAAACAGTTAATACTTGTAGCATTTTTTTAATGGAATATTCTTAGTTTATTAAGGGAACTTCAGTTTTCCTAAGCTGTCACAAGAGGCTTGGTTCTGTTACACCTAAGCAGATACAGTGATGATGGCATAGTTCAGCAGAACATGCTGTGATGAAAAAAGTTGTCTTTCGCTCCTATCTGATGTATCTTTCTCTTGTGATAGCTCTTGCTAGGAGGTGTAGGCTTGGCTGTGAAGGCTGAAGGAATAACTTTTTTTCTGTTGCAGGCATTGGGATTTGAAGCTATGAGCTCGAGCTGTGCAAGGTAAATAACTATTTTGTTTGCATCTGTAGAACTTAAAGTCCCTGATGTGAAAAGGCTGTGTGTGATGACAGCATAGTTCAGCAGATGACCCATGGTGAACATGCTGTGACTGTCTTTCGCTCCTATCTGATGCAGCCCCCTGTACCTTAGACTGTTAATTCATGTGGAAAGCTGAGCTAAAAGGCTGTCTTCTCCATGAAAGTGTTCTAGAAATGTTCTGTTGATTTGCAGGCTGCCCTGGACAGAGGGTGTCTGCCTTCTCATCTTTCTAATCTTGAAGACAAGGCCTTCCTAAATTGAAGGTAAAAAAAAAAGGTATTTTGAGTGTTACATTTGGCTGTACTGTGCTTCAACTTGGGAGTTTGGTTTTGGAGATAAGAGGGTCTGCAAATCCACTTTGTTTCTGGAAAATCTGAAGCAAAGTTACTGGTGCCCTAAGTGTGTGCCTTCACAATTAAAGCACCAAGTTCAGTTTTTTTGGTACTATGAGATTTGTAGAATGTGCCTATTTGAGACTAAATGGTCAGTGTGCCAGTACTGTGAATTCAATATCTGAAATGCTTTTCCTGGTTCAGGCCAGACTGAATATTTACACAAGAGCTGAGAAATGACCTCAGGGGCATTGGGGAGAATTCTGGGAGGTGGCTTTAGCTCCTTTTGTGGAAAGGGGTGGGAGCTTTGCAGAATACTGTAGATGATGTTGAATCAGGTCTCTGATCCCAGTGAGGATAAAACTTGACTAAACACTGATACAGTATTTTACTGGAACTGTTTTATGCTAAAATGTTCTGCTGGACCTTACATAACAGCACATTTTCTTTGCAGGCTTCCAAAGTGTTTCTCATTGTGATGTAAGTACTTGTTTTTACCTTCCCAAGTATTAGTATTAAAATATGCATAGAAGTGAAGTGTTGAGCTGCATGTAAGCCGGGTGAGGAGGTGCAAGGGGCCAGTGCTGGCTATTTCTGTCTCTGCCAAAGCAGATGGTGATGGGGAGAACTGATAGATAAAGGCCTAGCCTTGACAGGCTGGTATGTGCTGAGCTTCTCTTCTGTTTGAATTCAGAGACATACAGATGTTGCTCTGATAGCACTATTTGTACACTTCCTCTCTTGCCCACATCAACCTTAGCTTAAAGCAGATAGGTGACAGTGGGAGCTGCCTGTGTGATGAGATGTGACTACCTTGACTACAATCATGGAGGTCTGCAATTAGCTCTATCTGACTTCAGGCACCCGACAGGGTTTCATCCTTGTGTCCTTGTTCCTGTGCTGTCTTCATAACTTTCTTGTTCCAGGGTTGCTACAGTGGAGCTGTGAAGTGGTGCTTAGTTCAGCCAGCAAAAGTAAGTTGCCAGAAAATGCATGTGACTGGTCAGAACTGTGTGGTGAAACAATTAGCAGCTAATACCTGTAACTGCAGCATCAAGCAGAAGGTTCCTGGAGGGTTTTCTTGCCTTGACCAGTGGATCACAGCTTGCCAGTAGCCTGCAGGGTTCACTTAACCTGCTAGTAAGGTGCTGGAGGTTGTCTTGCACTTTGACTGAGATAATGAGAAGATAGTCATGATTGTAACAATGACTGAGGAGTTACTGAAGGTCTTAATGAGCCTCTAGAGCAACAGCATTGAACTGACACTTCATTTTCTTGGGTGTATTGTAGATGTGAGAATGGGAGAATTGCTGGATACTTCTCACTTAGTAAGCTGCTTGCTTCTCAGTTGCCATAAGATTTGTTTCTACTGCTTAAAAATGTTAACTACAAACTGAAATAGTATGGACCAGTTAAAATATGCAGCTGCTATGGATTGCTTTCCAGTTGGTAAGAATGAATGTGTGGTAATCTAGCAGTGCAGAGCTTGTGCTGACTGAAGCCAGGATAATTATTTTACCATTTTAACTTTTTGCTGGTAAACCGATTAGGCTTTTGCAGGGAGTAGCACTGAGCCTCAGTAGCTGAAGTAATGTGGTAAATTATTTCTCAATGGCTAGATTGGAGCTTCTGTGTGATGAAAATGAAGATGTGCGAGGGCTAAGATCTTAAATGCTAGAATCAGGTCCTCTAAGGACCAACAAAAGTAAGTTGCATAAGTATGTACTGTTTGTGATGATTCATTTAAAACAATGGGAATCTCTCTGAAAGAGGCTGAGGAAGACTCTTGCACTGAAACAGTACTTGCATTCAAGCTAACTCTGAAGTGCTGTGCTGCCAGGGAGAGTGTTAAAAACATTTTACTTGTTACAGAGTGAAGCTTGTGGGGAGTGTGAGAAACAAGACACATCTGAGGTAAGTGTAGAGTACATGGGGTTTGGTAATTACTGGAATACTGTCTTCATGCTGAATGCTTAGTAGTGCCTAAAATTAGTCCTATAATCTGATTTGCCTTTGTATTCTGATTCTCCCACTCAAGATACTGTTGGAATAAACATGATCTGCTTTGAAGCAGGACTGTGCTTCTCTCTAGTTGCAAATTTGTCTTGAAAAAAGCTTTCTGAGCAGATACTTTTAACTCCTAAACTGCAGTCAGTGGTAAACTTTATGTGCAGTTCTTAGTATGAAAAGATGTGCCTGAAGGACTGAAAACTCATTTATTTCTGGATAGCTATACATAGTGGAAATTAAGTAGCTGAAGCAGTGGAGACCACTTAGCCAGTGCAGTGTTGCTAACATACTACAGCAGAAGGCAGACTCCTTTCACAACTCTCATCTGATGTGTCTGGCTGCTGTGTGGACTGACACTATACCACCACACTCTTGAATTAAAAAGCACCAACCCTGTCTGCTGTGGTTAGAACTACACAGTAATTTTTCGCTGATCTTTTATGTTAGCTGTACAAAAACTCTAGATGTTCTTTACAAACTTGTTTGCTCTGACAGACTGCTTCTTAATTTTTAAGGAAGGTTTCCAAGGTGATTTTCTATGGGACTTGTATTTTAGGTGTCAACTCACAGAGTATAGCTTTCTGTTGGGAAGACAGTGTCACAGAGCAAATAGCTTCCTAGTACGGTATTTCTGACTCTTAGGTTTTATAAGCTTTATGTATTCTATTTGAGTGGTGGAAGTTGAAATTTTCATCAGTTGGCAGTTGAAATGCAGCCTCTTTGTAGTTAAAAAAATTGAGTGAATAGTGTTTTGTAGATTAAACTTCTCTTATTCTGAAACAGCTTCTCTTTCTCAGGGAAGGACCATGCTGCCTCCAGCCTCACTGGGTAAGACCACACAGCAGAAATTACGTTAGAGTTCTGGGAGTATTTGTAGCCGCTGATGAAATTGATTCTGCCAAATGAATTCCTGTGATATTAACCATTTCCGTTCAACATTTTCTGAGGTTACAAAGCTGCTGTAGAGCTTTTAGCAGTTGTGCTGCTGCATGTGTTAACTGTGTTGTTTTCTTGCTTTAGGTGAGGAGGCAACTTTGAAGCTGCTGTATGAAGAACCAAGGAGGTGAGTGTTAACTCTAGTAATTAAATTTATTTGTGGGAACAAAATGATGATCACCTTAGCTTGAACTCTCTTTCTGAACAGAGATGAATATCTAAGGTCTGAGTTGTTCCCAGCAAGCTCCTTGTACTGGTTTGGTGCCTTACAGTGGTTCTTGTGTCTGTCTTAATAGGGGGAAGATGGCAGAATAATGGGTTACGCTTGCATGAACAGCAGTAAAAAAGCCAAAGGTGTTTTACCACGCTGATAATGCTTGCCTGCTGTTCATTGGAACCAATAAAGCTTTGTAAACTCTACCTGTTGTTGTGAACTGCTTTCTGACTTGAACAACTTGCTGTAAACCAGCTCTAGGATACTTTATAAAAGCTGCAAGTTGACTTAGAGCAGGTATTAAGTAAATGCTAGTCTTGCAAGTGTCTTAACTTAGGTGTCAGGTGCTGCTAGACTGCAGACTGCAGCTGAACCTGACCAAAGCTAAAAAAACTAAGTAGTACTTAGTGTTCTGTAGGTGAGAAACACTACTACTTGTGTATTTTCTCCTAAAATTACAGGCCACCAGTAAGTCTGGTATTGCATCGTCAGGTGCAGATGTGCACAGTAGAAGCATGCAGCTTGGACAATGTTAACCCTTTCCCACTGGATTCGTGGTCTAACCTGGTCGCTGGCATTAGTCTGGAGCAATATACTGTTCAGCCTCCATGAGGGAAAAACAGTGGAGTGGGGAGCTGGGAGCTTTGAATAAATTTTTAAACAGTATTGTTACTGCTTATGAGGCACCAGGGCCTGCTAAGATGGGTTTCCATTTAATTTCCCCCATATTTATCTTAGGAGTGATAACAATATGGTAGTTAGCTCTATGAAGAACTTACTCTCCATAACACTCAAGCTATTGCTGTAGCACTTCTAATACAAAGTAAAACTGGACATGTGAACTGTTCTGCAGGAGTATTTTCAGGTTATTAGTGGTCCCTCAAACCTTTCAGTCAGAGGAATAGGTTTCTCACATCTCCCTCCCACTCCAACTGGTACAATTACGTCTTGTAGGAAGAGCTGAAACCTTTTTAGCCAGAGTAACATTTCATCCTAGACATGATCCTGTGTCCATGTGCAAATTAAACCTCTTCTGCAGTAAAGCAAAAGCCATTAATAAGATCTGTTTTCTTCCAGAGCTGATTAGTAGCCTCTTGATATTCCCCCACACCACATTACTTTTTAAAATACCACACTTCATTGTGCCTGTTAAAGAGCTTGAAGGGACTGTCATAGCCTGCAGTATAGAAGAAGTCTTCATGGAATGGTTGGCCTCTGTTTCTTAGGATTCTGGACAGGACTTCAGCTTCCTCAGCATATTTCTCTGGGGAGGCAAATCCACCAAAGGACCTAGAAGTAAAAAGGTTTTTTTTCGTCTTTGGGTTTGCTTTTTTTTTCCTTTGGTATTTTTTTCTGATGTTAGAGTTCAGATCCCTGCTTTTGATTCAGTTTTTCTCAAGGAAGCCTTAGGCCTTCGCTATTTGAGCACTTCTGATGCAGTTTGGAGTTAGTGGGTGAACTGCAGAATAAGTTATGGCTGTGCCCACTTGAAAAGGATTTAAAAACAAGTGCAATTCTGAGAGCATTAGCAAACACAGGTTATTACCTGTGGCTTTAATTATGCAGTGAGGGCCAATGTGGCTTTGAGATGCTTTTATTCTGGTAAAGAATTGCCACGAAGGTTTTGTGGGAGTTTGAGACCCTGAATAAAAGGGGGTTGAGTGATTCTGAGCACAGGATGTGCCCACCAGAGGAAGACCCTGAAGGCTGCATTTCTGAGTGCTTAAAAAGCAATGTTTCAAAAGTTGGCCTTTTTTTTTTTTTTTGTGCTTGTCAAGATGCACAACCCTAAAAAGGTTTCCAAATTTTTAAGCTTTGGCACTCAAGGCTCTGAACAGCAGGATCTATGCACAGTCAAAATCTGACTGTAAGAGTAGTCCAGAGTAATACCGGACCCCCTTTCACTAGCTGTCTTCATTTGCCAGCTGTGTTGGTGCAGCTTACCGGACAAAGATGGCTGCTGCCTTCCGCTCTTCAACGAACACATCTGCGTCTGTGGGCTGTGGGGGGGAGTCCTGATGCTCATATGGCAAAAAGAAAGAAATCTTGAAGTCTGTGCAGCCAGGTTTTACCAGGCATGTCACTGGCACAGTCATATCAATCTTCATTTCTAGAGGAGAGGGGAAAAGAGTCTTCTAAGCTGTAGTAAAGGCTAGGTGCTGGTTTAAATGGTCATATGGACTTAGCCTAAAAGCAGAAACCGAAGAGGCCACAAAGGTTTAATGGCCTAAGAGTCATAAAGGTGTTAATACAGGAAAAGGAACCTGCTGTGTCCCAGCTCTTCTGTCTTGCACTATTCAGCTTTGTCTCCATTTGTGCCTCTTGCAGTTTAGAACCCTTCATACCTTTCTCATTCTTCCCTTGGATGTAGTGGAAGAGTTTCCAGAAGCCCTGGCGCATTGCCTCCTTCTGTGTCTCTCCCCTAATGACTGTGCTGACCCACTTGGCTGTATCATACTGACGTAGTTCGTAGTCCTTTGCCTGGAAGGCAGCAAAAGTCACAGGAGCCATGAGATAATATTAAGATGATGTAAAGCAATAGCTTTTTTTTTTTTTTTCCAAATCTGCATGAAAATACTGTTGCAATCAGATAACACTGGGCAATCTGTTTGCATACTCTAGGTATAATTCAAAGGTCAAATTGTTTGGTGCCCCCCTTATGAAAGGATACTGTTCTGCCTTAGGCTGAGCTCCTCAGAGCTTATGAGTAGGTGTTCCTCTCCCATTTTGTATTTAGGTATGAACAGTATCCTTAGTAAGGTATCCCAGCTCTTCCATGCTCATCAGACTGAGAATCCCAAATTCACTTTGGCACTACATCACGCTGCCTCCAATGAGCTCTGTTGCCCTGGCCTTTAGACATTACCGTTGTTTCTGTTGAGCTCCACCGTGGGGACTGCAGATCCAGGGACAGAAACGTTTGCTTGAAAGATTTGATCATCTTGCCAGAGCTGAAGGGCAAACACAGTTTCAATCAGTGATGTATAAATCATACAATCACAGAATCATAAAATTATTTCTGTTGGAAAAGATCTCTTAAGATAGAGTCCAACCATCAACACCACCCTGGCGACTAAACCATGTCCTGAAGTGCCATGCTCGTGCATTTCTTGAACATCTCCAGGGATGGTGAGTCTACCACCTCCCTGTGCAGCCTGTTCAAACACCTGACCACTTGCAAGAAAGAAATTTTTCCTTGTATCCAACCTAAACCCTCCCCTGGAGCAATTTGAGGTAATTTTCTTTCATTCTATCACTTCATATTAGTGCTTTTCTGCCTAACATCAAACAGCTTTTTCTCAGCTTCTGGAAAAATTCAGGCAAAAACCCTGGTTCTTTCTCCAAGACAGCTGTCCCTGAAAATGTGAAAGGCCTAGATTGCACTGTTTTATCCTCAATGATTCAGTCATAAGGGCTGAAATTCTTTTAGCCTGGAAGGAACCAACAGACCCAAAATTAAGAAGCTGTCTCTAGGCTGTGTTCATCGTCTAAGGTATGCTGCCTTCACTGTTCTGGCTACAAAACAAGGTCTGAGATTCTGCAAGTGGCAGTTTTGTGGAAATCTGTAAATAACAGGGATTTTCAAACACTTTGCTGCTGGATGTAAAGGTGTTTGGACTGTGCTCATAACTTCATTACACTTCTTACCACAGCTGATTCCCTCTTTAAAGGACTTTTTTAACTCCAGAGTCCTGTGGATAGATGAGTTTTTCTGTATTTTTTAATACATGGTTAAGTACCCTTCAGACAGGAGAAAAAAGCTGAAAACATGAAAGCACTCAGCTTCTCACTGTCCCAAAATAAGTGGAAATAATCAAAATCAGTCTTGATCATATCTGGTTAAAAGCCTTGGGATTTTAGGAACCTCTTTTATGATTTTGGTTAGTAGCAGGCAGATCATAGTTCATCGAATCATAGAATTGTTAGGGTTGGAAGGGACTTCAAGGATCATCTAGTTCTAACCCCTCTGCCATGGGCGGGGACACCTCACACTAGATCAGGTTGCTCAGAGCCACATCCAGCCTGGCCTTAAAAACCTCCAGGGATGAGGCTTCCACCACCTCCCTGGACAACCTGTTCCAGCGTCTCACGATCTTCATGGTGAAGAACTTCCTAACATCCAATCTGAATCTACCCATTTCTATTTTTGTTCCCTTCCCCTAGCCCTATCATTACCTGACACCCTAAAAAGTCCCTCCCCAGCTTTCTTGTAGGTCCCCTTAAGGTACTAGAAGACCACAATAAGGTCTCCTCGGAGCCTTCTCCAGACTGAATAGCCCCAGAAAACCTCTGCTTTCTGTTGCATTAGGCTGTCCTCTGCATTTCACACTCCAAAGATGGCACATCATTAGTTCAACAGTTGTCTTGATTCTTAGATGGTGGTATATTATCTTCTCAGAGTATAACAATTGGGTGTTTGTTGGAACAAACAAGAGGACAAACTTTGAGGTTATTTTGCATGTCCACCTCCTCAGCTGTTCATAGCTGACCACACAAGCTGCTGTTCTGTCATTCATGGCTCTACTGTTTTTCATGGGGTTTTATTACTGAAGGTGCCCTGATGAAGTTCACAACATGTCATAGAATCATTTTGGTTGGAAAAGACCTTTAAGATCAAATCCAGACATTGTCTACTACTAAGTCTTATGCTAAACCATTTCACACCTCCTGTGGTGAGGTCTTTAAGGTATGCTGGCTTTAACATGTTTGTGAATGGCCATTTTTGCCAAATGAACTGCCTTGTGCTGACTACTTTCTTGTCTGTTTCCACTTTTTTATGTGGACTACTCTTGAATGCTATCAATCCCCCTTCTGTAGCCTGGTTTAGAAGTGGCTAAAAGGCATTCCGTCTTTGAGACCTGAGATTGAAAAGCTTTTGTAGGAAAAAAACCAAGCCCTCACTGGCACTGATTTCACTTAGAATTAGTGCACCTGTGCTTGTGTGTTGAGCTTTTTCAAGCAGCTCCTTCAGCCATCACTCTAGAGCAAGGGAAGATGAGAGAACCACACAGCAGGGGACAAGTGCCAGCAGTTAAAGAAAGTGCTGTCCCCTTCCCTGTCCCAGCCTGAAGATACAACATCTTCAGCAGTCTTCTCCAGAAGGACTGGTCACCAGGAACTGCTGTCAGTTAAAACCTGGACTTTTGTACTCTCATATATTTGTTACCAGCATTTAGAAATCAGAAAAGCATAACAGAGCAGGAGTCCAGTAATTTTATTAGAAGCAAATGTGAGCAGTTACGTTTCTCATACTATTTTATCCACAGCCATTTCAAAGGCAAAGGCTGCTGCTTTGCGTTCTCTTTGCTACAACTTGGTACAAAATACATTTCTCTTCTTCTTGTGCTCCTGGATAGGTTAGAAAGCAGAGAAGTAAGCGTTCCTCTGTTGCAACACCTGATGTGGCAGTAGCTGCTGTAAGAGCTGGCTTGTCTCTGTACTTGCCAGTTCCAACCCCTCCCTGACACACCTTTTCTGAACTGTGGGTTAAATCTCTCACAGTTCTCGGTTTTATAACTTTGTGTCCAGTACTGTTAGTGACCACATGTCCAAAATATTTTTGAATTAGATAAAACAATGCTGTGGGAGGGGGAAGACAAGTAGAAGAACCCTCCAAATATTTGGAGCTGAATTGATTTATAAATCTAGAGGAAAGCTGAGGTGTGTCTAGGCTTCTTTGGCTGTTAAGACAGGGGCTAAAGGGACAGAGAGCTTAGCAGATACCTTCACAGGTCACACTGATGCTGTGAGTACGCATAGCCAGAACATGCCATTTCTTAAGCCACTAGTTAGGAACATGGAGAAAGCAGACATACTCACAGGTCAAGCTGTCCTCCTTCTAGCTATGGCAGTCTATTCCTCTGGGACTGCATGTACTGGCTGCGTGTCATGTTTATTTTGGTTCCCTCAGGCCCCACCCATGCTGGAGGAGGATGCTGTTACGAAAACCAGGAGAGTTGTAGCCTTCTCTGGGGTTCATTGGTGAGCTCCCACGCAAATGCCAAAAGCCCAGCCTACTGCCCACGAGGCAACACTGGGTCCAGTGTGTGATCTGGCTTCATAAACAGTTTCGCACCCTTGTGTAACTTCCCCTGGTTTCCATGGCTTTGTGCCTGCTTATGTTGGGGTCAGTGGCAGGTTTTGTGCTCTCAGAAGAAAGAATTCCACATAAATAAGGTATCCCCCTAGACTCAGATTAGATGCAAGGGATGGTACAGAATGACAGCATTTCCTTTTAACCCCTGGGGTAAAATGGTAGGTAGAAATACAGCTGCTAAGCTAAGATAGGGCCATCCTCACACGATTTCTGCTGGCTTGCAATGAAAGGCAGACAGTGTTCTAGAATGGCCAGCTGTTCGGAGCACTATTTGAGGGTAATCAGCCCCCTTAGCCCTGGGATATCAGCACAAAGGGGTTATACAAAGCTATTGTGAAATAGCTCTGTAATAACACAGAGTGAAGCTGGATGGCCCATTGAACTCTGCAGCTCCAGACATATTTGGGTACCAGCACAATAGGGCAGATTAAACTTTACAGTTGGAGTTTTCAGAATACCTCCCATGCTTGTCAGGGTTTTTGCAAATTCCTTGCAGCCAAATTCAGCTAAGCTCTCTGGGACGTTTGAAATCAATAGCTGGGAGTAACTTTTAACAGGAAACACACTTTGCTTGTAGGGAACTTTGTCAGGGTGCTGTGCAGTACACTGTTGTGCCGGAAAGGGGAATTAAAAAAGCCCAAACCATGTCAAATAGCAATTGCAAATGTATCTGTAAAGCCACAAAGCTGCTGAAGCCACAGAAGTGGGGTGGTGTGGAGAGTGGTTTACTCATGAAGCCTACTAGAACTTGCTGAGGTCTGAAATGCAGAACCAGTTCTCTGCTTGCTTTGTGCTTTTATTTTATGGAGTAAACTGTCTCAATTTTATGTATTCTGCTTGGGTCAAACAGGAGAATTCACAGGATAATTTGGAGAAGCGGAAGGTCTTTGCTCAGGAGCTACAGGTGTGCAAAGGCAGGTGCTTGGGTAAGGTTAGCTCTTAGATTATTCTCACCTGAACATTTCTGTCAAGTGCATACTAGTAATGATTTTCTCCAGACTAGAGGAGCCCATGTCAAAAACTATACCCAGCCACAACAGTTTGGCAGATCTCAAGAAATTTACCCCTTGAAAGAGGGGCAATTATTCTGTAAGTTTGGCCCCTTGAAAGAGGGGCAATTATTCTGTAGATAAACACAAGCCCACTGTGGATTATGAAGAAGAGAGGCCCAGAACAAATCCCCAGTTTGTGTGTGTCCAGCTGATGTCCCCAACAAAGCGATGACTGTTCCTGGTGGAGTAGCCTGAGGCTGGAGAACAATCCTCAGTGTTTTCCCTGGAGATTGTTTTCCAACACTCTTGTTTTTCACATACACATTGAGAACATGTCAACAGTTGGAAGACATGGACATGAGGACATGTATTCTGTGCATAACTATATACATACCCAAAATGTATTAAGGGAGTGAGGAGAGGATTTGGATGGACGCAGACACCTAGGCTTGCTGGTACCTCCCAATAGGGGAAAAACAGAATCACAGAATGTTAGGGGCTGGAAGGGACCTCTAAAGATCATCTAGTCCAACCCCCTACCAGAACAGGACCACCCATACCAGATCACACTGGAACACATGCAGATCGGTCTTGAGTATCTCCAGAGAGGGAGAGTATGCTAACTCTACTCTTGCCATTTTCACAGGAAAATAACATGAAATGACTGGTTTAACATCTTGAGGTCCCAGTGGTTTGTAGAATATAAGACAGGGAAGTTCAACAGCATATGGATACTGCTAGTTTGCTTGCCGGTCTCTAGTGCATGGGGAAAGAAAAAACATTCACTACTAAAGGCTCATACTCATAGAATGGTTTGGGTTGGAAGGGACCTTAAAGATCTAGTTCAAACCCCTCTGCCATGGACAGGGACACCTCCTACTAGACCAGGTTGTTCAAGGCTCCATCTATCCTGGCTTTGAACACTTCCAGGTTTGAAGCCTCCATAATGTACTACATAGTGCTTACATAAATGCCATGTGCCATACCTCTAATGCAAAGAGTTGCCTTCCACAGAGAAGCCCTAAAGATACTAATTAAACAGGCAATAATTATTCTCTAGAAGAGCTGACAAAGCAGTATTTCTCTGTACTGTTGTCTTAAACTCAAGGATTAGAGGGCACATAAAAGCATACAGTTTGTAGCTTAACAACTATTTTCACCCTCTTGAACCTCAGTAATGGCTTTTCAGGCTATCAGCTTCTGTTGGAGAAGGACCAGCCTGTGATATGATCACCTGTGATCTCCCTTCTTCCTCTCTCTATATCCTATTACAAGGCCAGACAAGAGCTTAACTAACGTGCTTACCAAAACTGCTTACCTGTGCTCTGCAGCAACATTGCAACAGCTGTGGTGGGATTCACTTGAGTGTGGTGCAAGTTGTCTTTATCCCCAGAGGCAAGCAGACTGCTTGCACAGAAAAGGTGAATCTTTTCCACTGACCTAATTGTGTCAGAATTGGAGAAGGTCAGGAAAATATGTTTTCTTGCAGACTGGTTAATAACAACTTTAAATCTTGTTCTTGTAAGTCACAAGTCTGTAGTGTAGTGTGAAAAAAAATGGGTGAGGGACAGAGAAGTACATATGTCTACAGCCTGGCCACTCACACATTCTAACAAGTGGTCTCCATCCAACTGCTCCAGGCAGTTCTGCCTTTCTGCCTAAGCCTGTCAGAGCATCAGTTAGCCTTGTGTTTGATAACGATTTTGATGTAAAGAACCCAAGACTCTTCACTTATAGATGGCGTTTGCTTTTGTAACCACACGCTCATCAGATGATGCAGAAGCTCTTACTTCACGATACAGAAGCTGAGCATGTGATGTTGTTATAAATAATAGTCCAAGGCAGTAAAGGTGTTTTTATATGCTATTAGACGTTTTCTGCAAATTCATCTCCCCAGAGAAGCTTCTTGTCTCCTTGCTGTAAAGAATGGGAAAGCCTTCCAGCAAATCCCTTTTTTAGGTCATATTCTCGCTTCCAGCAAGGAAAATGAAGTGTAACCATACCATCTTCTGTAGGAGCTTGAATGTACCTATAGTACTGTTCCATGGAGATTCCATGTTTTCCCTTGTAAACTGGGCAAGTGAAATCACTTGAAAGAAATAAAATGTTTCCAAAATACATGAAGAAGTAACTGAAGCTGAACTGGTAAGCTTCTTGCTAAAGGTGTCTGTTATGGTGGCTCTTCAGGAGTATGAGCTGAGGAGCACTGTGGTACATACTGGGTCATGTGAAGCAGAAGCAAAATGAGGAATCCAGTACAGGGCCCTTGCAGTCAAATCATGCATGGATTTGTTGGCCTGCAGGCATTAGTGATGTGTGGCTGTAGGAAAGTGTTCTCTTTCTGGCCTGTTGATCCAGCTCACCACGCAAGCACAAATCAACCAGTTATCCTCACTGAGGGTTTGTCTCCCAAGCTTCTTTCTGCTCTTAGTTACATGAGTATGGATCATATCAGAACTTCTCCCATCTCCTAAATGTGGGATTTTAGCAGTGGATGTGTAGTTTTGGTGGCAATTTTTGTTATATAGATTAAACAAGTAAAACCTCCAGAGATGGATTTTTTTAAGAACCTGGTCTCTGTCTTCTTGAGATGAGTCCATGCTGCATTCTGCAGCAGATGGCACTGTTGTTTGTGTTCAGAGGTAGGCTTTACTTTAAGGCAAAAGACTCAAACTCTCTTGGTTGCCCGTGATACCTTAGCTCACTAATGGAGCCAGTGTACCATGATAGTTCTTTTTAGTGCTTTACATTTAATCATAGTATCTATTAGTTGACTGTTAATGGGAAGATTAAACATTTAAGCATCTTAACATCTAAAAAATCAACATCTTGGCATGTTAATCACCTTTTATGCAGCAAACACACCAGTCTGAATGTCTGTGTTAGGACAGTTAAGAAAATTCTAAGTTAGGAAGAACCTCAAGGTTATGCTCAGTTGGCTTCTAAGCAGAACTGATATCCAGATGAACAGTTTAAAACTCAGATTTGCAATCTAAGAGGTCAGTATTTCTTTTGCACCTTTAGATTTAGAGCAGAGAAACATGAGGTGGATGCACTACATAAAAATTACGTGATGTCAGCTTCTGGGATCATAGAATCATAGAATCAAGAAGGCTGGAAGAGACCTCAAGGATCATCGAGTCCAACCTGTCACCCTAAACCTCATGACTATCTAAACCATGGCACCAAGTGCCACATCCAATCCCCTCTTGAACACCTCCAGGGATGGTGACTCCACCACCTCCCTGGGCAGCACATTCCAATGGCCAACCACTCTCTCTGTGGAGAACTTTCTCCTCACCTCCAGCCTAAACCTCCCCTTGCACAGCTTGAGACTGTGTCCTCTTGTTCTGGTGCTGGTTGCCTGGGAGAAGAGACCAACCCCCTCCTGGCTACAACCTCCCTTCAGGTAGTTGTAGACAGCAATGAGGTCACCCCTGAGCCTCCTCTTCTCCAGGCTAAACAGTCCCAGCTCCCTCAGCCTCTCCTCATAGGGCTTGTGCTCAAGGCCTCTCCCCAGCCTCATTGCCCTTCTCTGGACATGCTCCAGCAATTCAACATCTTTCCTAAACTGAGGGGCCCAGAACTGGACACAGTACTCAAGGTGTGGCCTAACCAGTGCTGTGTACAGGGGTACAATGACCTCCCTGCTCCTGCTGGCCACACTATTCCTGATGCAGGCCAGGATGCCATTGGCTCTCTTGGCCACCTGGGCACACTGCTGGCTCATGTTCAGGCAGCTGTCAACCAGTACCCCCAGGTCCCTTTCTGCCTGGCTGCTCTCCAGCCACTCTGACCCCAGCCTGTAGCTCTGCATGGGGTTGTTGTGGCCAAAGTGCAGCACCTGGCACTTGGACTTGTTGAATGCCATCCATGTTGGACTCTGCCCATCTGTCCAGCCTGTCAAGGTCCCTCTGCAGAGCCCTTCTACCTTCTAACAGATCAACACCTGCTCCCAGCTTGGTGTCATCTGCAAATTTACTGATGATGGACTCAATCCCCTCATCCAGATCATCAATAAAGATATTGAACAGGATGGGGCTCAGCACTGATCCCTGGGGGACACCACTAGTGACAGGCTGCCAGCTGGATGTGGCACCATTCACCACCACTCTCTGGGCTCGGCCCTCCAGCCAGTTCCTAACCCAGCACAGAGTGCTGCTGTCCAAGCCACAGGCTGCCAGCTTGGCCAGGAGTTTGCTGTGGGGGACAGTGTCAAAGGCCTTGCTGAAGTCCACTTCTGAATACCAGCCAGCCAAGATGGTATTTAACAGAATTTCATGACTTTAATAGGTGTTGCTTTTTGATTTTCTGCCATCATTTAGACTTGGGTACTTTGTATTTGTTCTGAAAATAGACTTGGTTCTGTCTTTGAAATAAAATTTTATGTGGATACATTTATTTATTTATTGCAGAGAGAAACTGAATCAAAACTATAGTTTAATTATGCCCAACCAGAAGAGAGAAATGTGACTTGGGGAAAGCAAGGCAGGGTAGTAAGTTGTAGTCAGTGAAGAAAATATTGGAAGTGTTAACACAGCAAGAATAAAAACGTCTGGAGGACACTTGCAGGACCTTTAGCAGTTGAGCTGCCTCAGCAAATCAGTTACTTGGATAACAGAGTTCTTAACAGATATGTGAGTCCAGTGTGTTGGCACATGGCAACAAAAAAGGATTTATAACTTCTCTATTTTAAATGACTTCATGGAGTTCTTTAGGTAAGCTTTTGACTTTCATGTTCATTCTTTTTAGAAAAATTGCATAAATCTGTAAAACTGTACTTTTAATCACTTGCTTTGGGAAGAGAACTGATATCTTTTGTTTTCACTGGTGCCTTTATTATCTTCTGAGCTTTGGCATCACTGACACTTCCCCGCTTATTTCAGCGGTACGTGGGAAGGCACTTTTCCGGAGAGCACACGTCATGCTGCAGCTGCAGCCTAAACTCTTCTTCTGCCTTCCCCAAAATTTACACAGTAGAGTTTGGAACCTGAATGTGAGTTCTTGTATTCAGATTCTCCCAAATATAAATTCCCACAGCTGTTTAAGCCTGCCTTAAATGTTTGTGGTTTTTTCCCAGTGAAAGGATATATTTGGCATTAAACATGCACTGGAAATGAGTATATAGGAGAGGGAATATTCTAAATGGTGACAGTAAACTCATTTCTTCTTTCTCTCATCTTTAAGACTAAACTCACACATCATTGTAGCACTTGGGAGAGCAGCATGAGAGGACATGCTGTTGTGCATTTGCTGATGACTATAGGAGGCATGAAGAGACTTAGTAATTACTCACTGTGCTATGTAGCGCTGCTGAACTCAACCTATGCTGTTCTTTAAACTTCTGTGGAATAACTTGTGTATGTTTCTTGGCTGAAGCACAGTAATCACACAGGGCCTTATCAGTGTAAATAGCAGAATCTTAGAACCTTTACCATCATTTTCTTAATGGCATTCCTTCCAAAGGTAAGCAGGCTACTCTGAAACACAAAACTCTCACCCAAGGAATAGGGGAGAGGGTCAGTGTCAGTAAAGGCAGTCAGAAACACTGATTGTGGCTTTGAAAAACGTGAGAAGACAGTCTCGACCCTGAACCAGCAGTGAACTGGGAAGATGATGGGCTGGGACCATCCTAAAATGCCTCTACTAATATCTCTAAACTACTATAAGACTTTAACCCCCTCCAGACAGCTCTAAACGACTGCATACCTCTTCTAAATTGCTCTAAAAGTGTTTAAATCAGCTCTAAAGAGCTGTAAGGACCTCTACTGCGGCAATGAGCAATCTCCTCCAAATGGATCCCTCCACACACTTCTAAGTAGTCTCTAAATCACTCTAAAACTCTTCTGTTCTGCTCTAAACTGACACCAAATGGCTCTAAGCATCTCTAACAATTTATTATCCTCTTTAAAATACCTTTAAACTTCCTGTAAACAGCTCTAGAGATTTGAAAAATAGCTCCAAATTCCTCCAGTATTCCTCAAAAGCACACAAAACAGTTCTGAAGAGCTGTACTAACCCTTTCAAGAGTGTTAGGGTCCTCTAAACTGCACTAACATCTTTCTAAAGCTCCTCTAAGCAGCCTTTAGACTCATCTGATCTGATGTAGAACTTTTATCTATCGATCTGAAGACCGTTGAATTTCCTTTGGGCCTTTTAAACTCTTCTAGGAAACTCTACAAGTCTTTGAATATCCCTCTAGACCTCTCTATGAAACACTTGTGATGAGCTCTTAAAGAGCTATTATTACACCCCCTATATTACACCTTCTTAAATAATTTCACTGGTTCTAAAACACCCCAGGATGCCACTAAACAAGTCCAGACATCTTTAAACAGCTCCAGAATACCTCTAAACTGCACTACACTGCTCTACAACCCATCTACACAGCTCTAAATCTCTTCTAATCAGCTATAGACAATGGGGAGATACTAGAAATTCATAGATTCACAGAATGGTTTGGAAGAGACCTTAAAGATCATCTAGTTTCAAACCCCTTGCCATGGGCAGGGGCACCTCCTAGACCAGGTTGCTCAAGGCCCTATTGAATTCCTCTACATTCTAAAATATCCACTCTACCTCTGAAAATCTTCTAAACAGTATCTAAAATTCCTCTACACTACTTCAAGCAGCAGCAAAATGCTGCAAAGTAGCTGTCAAACTCCTCTCAGTCTCCTTGCAACTGCTCTAGAACTCATTGCTGCAGTTCTGAAACTTCTCTGAAGAGAGGAACAGTGCTCAAACTTCTGAAGTCTTTCAAACAGCACTAAGCAGCTCCACACTGCTCTAAATTGATCTAACCCTTCTAAAACCCCTATAAACAGTTCTAAGCAGCTCTAAAGTCTTGCAGAGCATGACAAAACTCCTATACATGAGTTTACAGCACTTGAAATAGCTGTAAAGTCCTAAAGCTCTTCAGAGCACCTATTAACTACCTAAAGCTCCTCTATGTTACTATAAGCTCACTAATGTGTTTCTAAATAGGTCTAAAATGCCTTTAAATCTCTGCTGTACAGCTCTGAACTCCTCTACACAGCTCTGAAATTCCTCTAAGAGGTCTAAGCAGTTCTTAAACTCTTCTGGACCAATCTGTAACTCCTACAGACTGTTTTAAGCATCTCTAAAGCACTTCAGGCTACTGTAAAACGTATCTCAGATGCTGTCGACAGCACAGAGTAACTCTAAAACTCTTAAAATGCTGAACTTTCTCTAAATGGCTCTGCAGAGCTCTGAATTATCTTTAAACCTCGTGAAATTCAGTGTTCTTCTGGCACCAGGGCTGCTGAGGTTCTTCATTCATGACCTGATTGATGGAGCAGAGTACCCTCAGCAAGTTTGCAGAGGGACCTGGACAGCCTGGAGAAATTAACTGAAAGGAACGTCATGAACTTCAACAAAGGGAGGAGCAATGTCCTGCAGCAGGGAAGAGATAAGTCCATGACCAGTACAGACTGGGAGTCACCTAGCTATAAAGCAGTGTGCCCAAAGAGGACCTAGGTGTCCTGTCCTGGTGGACACCAGGTTGACTGTGACCCTGCAGTATCCTGCATTAGAAAAAGAGTTGCCAGCAGGTCAAGGCATGTCTGTTCAGCACTGGTGAGATGGAACTGGAGAGTTGGGCTCCCCACTAAAGGGAAGACAGAGACTTCCCAGACTGAGTCCAGTGAATGGCCCTGAAAATGGTCATGGATTTGGAAAATCTATTACAAGGAGAGGCTGAGAGAGCTGGGACTGCTCAGCCTAGAGAAAGAGAAATTGCTCACAGGGATGGAAGAGTGTGGAGAAGAGGAAATTCTGGACATTTCTGAGCCTCAAAGACAAGAAAAATCCATGTGCTTTGTGAGAACTTGTCAATAAAGCCAACCCCTTGAGAAAGTGACCTCTGCATGTGCGCAGCCCACAGTGAGCATAGTTTGGAGTGGAGGAGGAATACCACAAACCCAAACTCATGAAAAATGTGGTCCCAGGGGACAGAACAATGGGGGATTAGTCCCTATAGCAGGCACTGGATGCTGTCCAAACACACTGTGATGAAAGATCTCAAAGTGTGAATGTTTTATTTCACCTGTTTTAATGGGTGAGTGTGGAAAACCCAGATTATTTTCCTCAGGAAGCAAACTGGGATGACAGGAGACCTGCAAGCTGCAGGCTTTGGGGCATAATCAAGAAAGACCAATTGATATCTTTTTGGTGGTCAGTCTGTGCACTTTGTATAGCCTTTCAGAGTTTCCTTTCCTCTGAGTCCATTCGATATCAGCCTCAACCCTGTGTCAGCAGGACACAACTTTGTCCTATAGAAGTGCTGCTGGTGGTCTGCTGCTCGCATCTGCCGTGAGAAGGCTTGGATTCCAGAGCAGCTGTGGTTCTTGCAGGACAGAGGAGGATTGTGTTGTGCACAGGTGCCTGTCTGCCATGGGGCTCAGACTGTGCACTTCACACGCTACATTATCTGGTCAAACCACTGGTTGGAGAAGAAAACGAAAGCCACGTGGGCTACATGCAGGGAGCGCTTTTAGCTCCCCATGAGCCATTGTTTTCTGCTCCTTTGGCATACCCTGACCTCTGTTAGCCTTTCTCACACAGCAGTTGGGATCCTCCCAGCTCACCATGCTGCATGTCCCAAAGCCAGGGCACTGCATTGGGGCTGGGAGTGCCTCCAACACCCAAAACAGGCAGAGCATGAGAGAGAAGGTAGCTGAAGCCTTTCCTGGCTGAAATCCTCATGGTGTCCTGCAGCGCTTACAATGTAGGTAGCACCCAGGACATGGTGGTGTATACAGGAAGGCCAAAATGAAGCAGGTCTTCCACTTAAATTCTCATTTCTATTCATCTTGTGGCTTTTGGATAAATGCTGAAATATTTTTGTGTGTGAGATTTTATTTTATGATAATGAGAATATTTTGATGATTACCCTTAAATTACTGAGCTGTAGTTTTCGGTTTCATCTCTAGTTGCATATCTGTTTTTGTGTGAGGACAGAGAAAAGATGAAATGTGACTAATTTGTATGGGAAAAAAAGTAATCTTTTAATTATAAATGCTCTTTATCACAGTTCCCAGGCCTTGGCAAGTTTCTGACATGCCCTCTGGTGCTTGTCCCCTTTAGGATACAACAGTGAGGGTTTGCTTTCTCACTTCCCGTGGTGACTCTTGCAAATTCTTCTCTCCACCCTGTTATTTACTTTTAAAATTTATTTTCTTATTTTTAAGTTTGCAAATAGCAATCCAAACAAGCCTTAGATGTTAAACATGGGAATGCTGGTTGGCTGACTATGAGTCAGTGTGGGCCCAGGTGGCCAAGAAGGCCACCAGCGTCCTGGTCTGGATCAGTAATAGTGTGACCAGCAAGACCAGGGCAGTGATTGTGTCCCTGTGCTCAGCACTGGTGGTGCTACAGCACTTTTGGGCCTCTCGCTCCAAGGACATTGAGGTGCTGGAGCAGGTCCAGAGAAGGGCAACAAGGCTGGTGAAGGGCCTGGAAATTAAGTCTTGTGAGCAGCAGCAATGGGAACTGTGGTTGTTTATTCTGGAGAAAAGGAGGCTGAGGGGAGACCTTATTACTCTCTACAGCTCCCTGAAAGGAGGTTGGAGCTGGGTGGGGGGGTCAGTCTCTTCTCATGAGGAACAAGTGATAGGACAAGAGGAAATGGCCTCAGGTTGCATCAGGGGAGGTTTAGACTGGACATTAGGAGCAATTTCTTCCTCAGAAGGGTTGTCAAGCCCTCGAACAGGCTGCCCAGGGCAGTGGTGGAGTCCCCGTCCCCATCCCTGGATGGATTCCAAAGCTGTGTAGATGTGTCGAGGGACATGGTTTGGTGGTGACCTGGCAGTGCCGGGTTAACGGTTGGACCAAAACGGTTCTCTGGAGAGCAGGGTGCAGGTGCTGAGAGCTTCCAGGATGGTGGCTGTTTCAGGTGGTCACCGAGGAGACCCGGGCGGAAGACAGAGGACAGATGAGGAGATGAGGAGATGGCTTCTGCGGCGAGCTGTCAGGTGATGCTGGTTCCCCGCCCTCAGGCCACCTCCCATCCGCCCAGCGCTTTCTGGCGCCGCAGCCACAGAACACCAGTGCTCGGGCCTACTCAGGCCGAACCGTGCGGAGGCAGCGCTGCCGCCTGCTGGGCTGGGCCAGAGGAGAGCGCGCTGGCCAGAGGAAGGCGCGGTGGCCAGCGCGGCCGCCCCGGCACCGCCGCGTAGCCGGACCGGCAGCCGGCAAGGCGAGGGGCGGGGCGGGGCGGCGGGAGCCTGAGCCGCTGCTCCCTGCGGCCGGAGGCGGCTGGAGCCGTCCGTGCCGGCCCCTCGACTGACTGGAGATCTGCAGTGAGGCAGCGTGAAGGTGCCCTGCTCGGGGGAAGCGTTTTGAGCTCGCTTCTCTGCAGCGCTGTTCTCCCTGTCAGGCTGCCAGGCGCTACCAGGTAGGTGCTAGACCACAGCCTACATGGGGAAAAAGAGAGGTAAAATAAGTATGCCTCAGTGCCTGGGGCCCCCAGTCCTGTCTCGGCATGCTGCTGGTTGTGATAAGCTATTTTTCATCAACAACAAAAAGACAGTTTTCTAACCAAAATTAACTGCCTTGCAACGTCCACTTCTTCTGAACTCTGCTTGTCCAGTTCTGCTTTTAACAGAAGTTGAACAACACATACAAAGATGCTAATCATTTTAATATCATCCCGTTCCCAAACAGCTCAATGACACCCAGAAAAAAGTTACAGGGTCTTGTCGCTGCTACAGTCACTCCAATGACTCCTGATGGGTGAGTTGTCAAAGTTGCACTGATTACTGTTAACTTAAACTTCTATTTTCCATGTTTCTAATTCTGAAATGATCAGGTTTGTGTTTGGTGGGGTTTTTTGTTTGTTTGTTTAATCAGATCTCTGATGGGACGAGGAAACTAGTAGGTTCATCCTACTAGAGTGGGTTCCATTCACCTCTGTCTGTGCCTGCCCAGCAAATTCTGTACGTCTAGCTCTGGAGAGTTTGGATCAGTCTTCTCTCTCTCTTTCTGCTGCTTTTGTAGGTGGAAATTAAATCATAGCAAAATTGTATAGGTAGATTATTGCATTGTTTTCCCATTTGTTAAGGAAGATCACAGCACTAGTTAAAAAGAGCTCTTGAGAGCTAGAAAATAATTGTCAAAATGTGCTGTCTTTTTATACTTTTCCTTACCCTAGATACCTGAAGCAACACATTCACGTGAATATATGTGTGCATAGGATTAGTCTAAACCCAAAAAGATATTGCAAGGACTACAGGGTTCTGAAAATAACATCAAACTGGAAGTTGAAATTCAGCCTTCCTCAAAGCAGTGATGACAAACATGTCCTCCCTACTGCATTTTGATGTTGCAAGAAGTTATTGGAGTCAGCAAAGGACTCTGACGCTTTGATGGGGAATGCGTCCAGATGTCTGTGTGTTTCTGGAGGGAGCTCAAGGAGATTTGCTAGTAGTCCTCTGAAACGGAGACTTTGTAAGTGCTGTAAGGCATAGTATTGTGTCGGACAGAGAACTCATTTGCATTGCAGTCACTGCTTCCTTTCTTGCTTTTAAGGAAGCTTCATTCCGATTCAATTTTGTATTAAGACTCAACTATCCCCTCACTACAAGAAGGACACTGAGGTGCTGGAGCAGGTCCATAGAAAGGCAACAAAGCTGATGAGGCATCTAGAAAACAGGTCTGGTGAGGAGCAGCTGAGAGAACTGGGATTGTTTAGCCTGAAGAAAAGGAGGCTGAGGGGAGACCTTCTGTCTCTTTACAACTCCCTGAAAGGAGGTTGGAGCCTGGTGGGGTTGGTCTCTTCTCCCCGAATAGCAAGACCCAAGATAAGAAGAAATGGCCTCAGGGGAGTTGCATCAGGGGAGGTTTAGTTTGGCTATTAGGAACAATTTCTTCCCCAAAATGATTGTGGTGGAGTTCCTATGCCCTGGATGGATATCAAAGCTGTGGAGATGTGGTGCTGAGGGACACGTTTTAGTGGTGGATTTTGCAGTGTTGTGTTGGACCCGATGATCTTAAAGTTCTTTTCAAGCATAAATTATTCTATGTCTATCTATTTCTGTATTCAAATTTATTGCAACATATTATTTGGAGAATGACCTGAACCTGCTGCCTGGAATGCATGACCTTTGTAAGAAACGTTCTGAGAATGTAGCTATGAAGTTTCAGGCAATGTGTGAACCCAGTCAGGGTCCCAGAATTTCCTTTCAGACTATAGGGTTGGTCTGTATGTTTGACAAATGGAAAAAAGGGTGAAATATTATACACGGATAAATAAAATCAGTTTGTCCTGCCAAAAAGAAAAGCTAGAATTCAATTTCCCCTGTTTGTCAGGGAAGTCTGTTGCTTCCTTCATCCTTTTACGAGAGACCGAGGTCAAAGTCACATCCAGCAGATGCCATTTCATGGTCCATGTCCAGCAGTTGCAAATGTAGTTTAACTATTTGCCAGCACAAATATCTTTGTGCTCTTGAGGACTCCTGTTTCCCTCAACAGTTACAAAGGTTTTAGTGCCTCTTGTCTCTCACATCTGCCCCCCTAAAAGCCTATGATGAGCCTAAATCCTGTGAAATCCTAAACACATGCTGAGAGTGTCATACCCTGGGGAAATTTGTGCTTGCACAAATGCAAGGCTTCCACAGCATATCTTTCTTTTGTTTGTTGTAATCTCTAAGTTTAAAGTATTTGTGGATGTAGACTGGTGGTTGCTGAGGTTCCTTTCATTTCAGACAAATCAACCCTTCGGTGATTGGTCAATACGTGGACTATCTGGTAAGCGAGCAGAACATCAAGAATATCTTTGGTAAGTTGACAGAAACAATTACACCCCTTTGTCTGGATGGCAATCCTGTGATATCTTGCCTGATAGGGAGAGATAGGGGTTCATTCTAGACATTTATGTTCACCATTGGAGAGGGTAAGGCACTACAGAGGGCTTCTGCTTTTGCCTACGCCCCATTTCTGTGTGGGATAAAAGAAGTGTCACTTTCATACAGCGATATTCCCTGAGATGAGTGGATGAACTCCATTGGCAGAGAAGATGCAGCTGAATGGTTCTCCCCTTGGCCTGGGCAAGATGCAGTTGACAAAGGGAAATTACTTTAAGATGGAAGAAAGCAGATTTAGACTGGATATTAGGAAGGAGTTCTTTACAGTGGGGGTGGTGCGACACTAGAACAGGTTGCCCAGGGAGGTTGCGGTTGCGCCCTTCCTGGAGGTGTTCAAGGATGGGTTGAGTAAGGCCTTGAGCAACCTGGTCTAGTGGAAGGTGTCCCTGCTCATTGTGGGGGCAGTTGGCACTAGACAGTCTTTAAGGTCCCTTCCAACCCAAACTATTCTATGATTCTATGATCTGATTAAAAACCCATCAGCTCAGAAGTCCAGAAAATTCAGTGAGCTCAGCAAAGCCAGATGAATGTTTTTAGGAGATCTGTGGTACACTGGGTGATACCAGGGTGGTCACTGTTCCTATCTCTCTGTTCTTCTCCCTAACTCTCTCAGGGGCTGCTTTTGGGGCAGGAGGGCTGACAGGGTGGAGAATACAGCACCTGTTAAACCACGCTTATTCACAGCCTGCCATAATTAATTAAGCTGAAGTCAGTGCTGGAGGTTTTTAAGGCCAGGCTGAATGTGGCTCTGAGCAACCTGATTTAGTGTGATGTGTCCCTGCCCATGGTAGGGGGGTTGGAACTAGAAGATCCTTGAGGTCCCTTCCAACCCTAACAATTCTATAATTCTATTTCAAAACTTCAGTCAAAAGAGTGCCAAGATGCAGAGCAGAGGGTGGTAGTGGCTTCAGCTGTCCCAGTTTAATCTGGTGTTTGTGACTGATCTTGTTTTCCAGGTGTGCTCTGGCCTAGGTAGCACACAAAATTATGCTCACCACAGAGACCAAATTTCAGGCCAAGCTGTTGGAGTGGAGAACAGACACTCACTCTCCCTGTCTCGCTGCATTTGCCACAGCCTGACTCACTGCAGGGAGAAGGAGGTAGTGTCTGTGGGGAAGAGTTGGCTGGGGAACAGTTTCCCAGTTTCAGCAGCTGATTGGGTCTCCTCCCTTCCACCACTGCTGTTCCTGAAACTCTCAAGGTTCCAACATAGCATTAAGTGCTGGTAACACTGCAATCCTCAGGCAGATGCTGGTGCAGACATTGCTCTTAAAATGAGTTGGGGGAAAAGAAAATTCTGTTTAATACCATCAAAGGTGTCAGTTCTTGTTTTCAGTAAAAGCAGCACATATAGGCCAGGCCTCAGCAAGTGTGTTGTGTTGTGTTGAAACAGTGAATGGCACAACAGGAGAAGGATTGTCCCTTAGCATCCAGGAGAGGAAGCAGCTGGCAGAAGAATGGGTGTGCCAAGGAAAAGACAAGTGAGTAGCTGAGAGTGAACAGGGGATTCCCTGTCTTGGGTTGTGATATAAGCATACCTGACTGCAAAGCCACATTTGCTGATGTCTTTGTTGGGAGTATTTTGTTGTTGGGCTTGGTTCCCCTGCTCCTTTATCACAGAAGTCCGTGGTTTTGTTACTGCCAATTAACTGGTGTCCAGTTTGGCTGCTTACTGAGTTTGCAAAAGCGCTTCTCTTTGGTACACTGGGAGCAAGGGGACAAAATAGGGCTCTAGAGATAAAAAAGGCCATGTCCTTGTGTTATGACAAAAGGGCTGCTTATTCTTGAGAAGAAATGGAAGTTAACCCAATCTGCATGTTCATGCCCTGTGAGCAGCTCTGAACCTTGTTTCTTGTGCAGACTGGATCATGTGATCATTCATGTGGGAGCACTGAGTCTGCCAGAGTCCCAGGAGTTGGTGTGTATATGATGTGATTCCTTTTCACTGGGTATGTGATACCCAGCAATCAGATGTACATCCAGATACTTTCCATTCCCTCCTTTGTAGGCAAGACATGCGGCCGCCATAGGTGCTAGTGCTATTGCTGTCATAGCCCCCTTCTTCTTCAAACCCACAAACAAAGGTGAGTAGATGTGATTGCTCCACTGAGGCCCTTTTATATTGCACTACAAACCTTTATCATAGGTACAGGATCAGTGCCATCTTTGAGCCAGCAAAGTGCCCTCATAGCTAAGAAGGCAAATGGTATATTGGGGTGCATTAAGAAGAGTGTGGCCAGCAGATCAAGGGAGGTTCTTCTCTCCCTCTGCTCTGCCGTAGTGAGGCCATATCTGGTGCATCATGTATAATTTAGGGAAGACCACCTAAAATCTACAAAGGATGCAGTGAACAAGGGTCTCAGGAATCTCCTTGATTCCTAAAACAGTATAAAAAAGTTGTCCAACAACTTGTTCATCATCACCACTGAGCAATACTGCAGGGAGGTGAATGTGAACTTGATCCCTTGCTCTCTATGTTGTGCAGAAGTGATCCTGATGAGACCACTTTGGCACACAGGTCTTGCATGTGTGAGAGCAGAGTTAAATCTCTAAGAGAATGTGGCAGTTTAGGCTGGGTGTCCCCTGCCACTGCTACATGAGATACACCTCTGATGTCCCAGGTGCCCACCCAATAAGGGTGGACACAGGAAACGGCGTATTTCTACCCATAAATCCTGCGCCCTATAAAGCCATCTGCAGAGTCATATTCTTTCTCTTTCTTCCCTCTCTGCCCCCGTGGGAGATGCTCTCTCTTATCGGGTAACGGTGGGGGAGTATCTCAGGCCCCTTAGGCCTGACTAGGCCTAATGCCAGGAGGAGAATGGAGGGGAGGGCAGTCTCGGACCTGGCCAGCCTGAGACTTGCCTAGCAGCGGGAGGGGGGGAAGAAAGAGCCCTGAGGATTTGGGTATACCCTCAGGTGGGAGAAGGCAAGGATTGGAAGCCTCTGGGAATTGTGTAAGGGACTCTGTATGCCACTATGCTTTGTAGTTTTTCTGTAGTTTCACCGATCGCTTTTCCATTTAAACTTTCCATCACTCTTCAGTCCGTTTGTGTGTGTCATTCTTTTGTCCCTTTCGGGGCAAGAGATGTTCTGGCTGGCCTGAAATTACTGCAATTTGTTTGGTCTAAAATAAATACCATCTTTGCCTCTCCTAAGATCTTTCACTGAGTTTTGTTCCATTTAATGTTTTATGATGTGTGCAGGTTTCTATATAGCTCACTGTGTATGTTATACAAGCCGTAGGTGGCCTCTCCACAGCTCTTGGTTGCTCTGAATCTGACTTCTTGTTCCCCACAGATAATCTCCTTCTCTTATGTGGGTCCTTGCTTGTTTTTTTCCAGACGAGCTGGTTGGTTTCTTACAGAAGGTTGCATCTGAAGCCCCTGAAGTTCCATTTTACTACTATCACATTCCTCCTCTGACGGGTGTGAAGAGTGAGTACTGCTTCATCAGATCTTCCTGAGCAGCCTGAGTAATCCCAGGGGCTGCTGTGATTAGTCTACCAGTAGTGCGTGGCCTCTGCTCACCTCATGTGCAAGCTGCTGTGGAAAGGATCCTTTCTGAAAATGAGAGGTGAATCCAAGGCTGGAAAATAAACGGAATTCCTCTTAATTGGAAAAAAAAGTCTTGGCTTATAAGTACTGAACAACTGGGATCAAGGAAGTGATGCTGACTGTGGCTTTGCACTTAGGTGGACCGGGATTAGGCAATTTACATGGATAACCATAGTTGAATTGCATGATAATGACCACTGTCTCTTGCTGTACACTGACTGCATAGTCATGTTTGCCAGTCAGTTATGTGTGAAACTACTGTGCTTCTTATGTCTTATTATTTAGCAGAGGAATGAGCAGTAAAACATAGTTCTTCAGTTACTTGCTCTAGACAGCAGGTTGTGATGTTTCTGGAAGTATTTATATTTATTTTTAAATATATTGTTTCCAGTTCATTCCTAAAGGTAGGCTTCTGGTGTTTCCCTTCAGAGAGGATGGAAAGATGTCTTTTGGCTGAGTGTGGGAGATAAACCACACTGAAGGTGTCCTACTGCTTGTTTTAAAGCTATATTGTTTAGGCTTAGACTGGAAGCGAACAACACCTTCTTGAGCACAAGACAGGGCATTCTCCCAGAGAAAGGTATGTTTCTTCACATGAGACTGCTCTTCTGCACAGTTCGTGTTGAAGAGTTGCTGATTGGAATAAAAGAGCGGATTCCCACCTTCCAGGGCGTGAAGTTCAGTGACACAGACCTCTTGGACTTTGCACAGTGTATAAACAAGAATGAGGGAGAACAATTTGAATTTCTTTATGGGGTGGATGAGGTAAGAGATTCTTAAAAATTGTTTCTTCTACGGCATTCTCTTGCTTCAGCCTTAGGGAAAAAAGTAACCCTGGACATTCAGTGCCAGGTGGTCTTGCTGCTCCTTCCCAACACACCATTTTTTTTTTCCTTTGTTTTGTGAAGTAAAAATTATTTTCTTTTCTCCCCCATCCCAAACTAGCAACTGCTGGGTGCACTGGCAACAGGGGCAGATGGAGCAGTTGGAAGGTCAGTATGGTTTGGCTTCCTTCCCCTCAAAACACACACACACTGTATTGCCACTATCTACACAGTGTTCCTCTCACTATCTTCAGTTGCTGCAGTGGAGAATTTTGCAGGGTAGGGCAGAGAGATGAGCTAGCTCCAGTGCTAGAGGTGGGACAGCCGTATCACCTGAGATCTCACGTTATGTTCCTTTGAGTGATTATTGCTGCAGTCTGTCAGTTGACCCATAGGTTTCAACATCTTTATCCTCATGGCAACTTTCTGAAGTAGGGAATCACTTTTCTCTTTACCGTATGGAAAACCTAGAGAGGTTAAAACCATTAGTTCACATGAGAAGTTTGAAAGGAAAAAGGCTCTGCTGAGTTTGATTTCTGATTTGTCTTCTGCCCCTCACACCAGGCTGTTTAGATAAATTACTGCATGATATCCCTGTTCTTGTGTAGATACTCATTAAATGGAACAAACAGCTTGGGAATCAAGTGACTGACTTTCTGTATTGTTAAGTTGTGTCTTTTTATTTTTAATTCTGATAAGCAGTTCCTTTTGGAAAGAAGAGAAATCTGCTCTGTAAACTCTTCCATGGGGCTTCGCATACTTCAGATGCTTGACAATATTAGCCATAGATTGCATGAATCTCTCTCATAATGGCGTTATTATAATGTCAACAGCAAAAGCCTGTGGCTGCTTCTTTTGTTTCAGTGGTTCTGAGCTCCTCTCTGTTTTTTGACAGTACATACAACTACTTGGGGCAAAAAACCAATCTGATGTTGCAAGCTTTTTCAAAGCTAGACCTTGTGTTAGCACGGAGGTATCAGGTATAGTATCCTAGCATCCTCACTAGGAACAGCCTTCTTTTTCTTCAGGCTCTACTGGGGCTGTATTCCATGTGATTTTGTCATCCACACCCTTAGGTAGCTTTATTAAAGCAAAATTCTTTCAGCTCCATCCCCCCTGCTTGGTATTCATCTTTCCTCACCCTTTTGACTTACTAACTTCTAACCAGTATCTGCCTTACTTATCTTTCAACTCTAACCTCCTCTGTGTAGCGAGCAGTGGCCTGGCACTTGACAAGGAGTGTTCTGGGGATACATTACATAATGTAAGGCAGAAAGCTATCCCAAATCAGCTCTGCCTTGACCCTTCTTGCTCTTGGACAACTTGAATATTTGTGAGGAATTCTGAGCAATCAGTCTATAATCTATGCCCAGTGTTTTTGTGGGACATTTCAAGCATCTTTTGGTTTTTTGCCTTATAATAGAAGTGAGTGCAGGAGGAAAGTCTAAAAAAACATCTGAAAGATGATCTCTGGGAAATCATTAGGCAGTGGGTATTCATATTTGTAAAGCTTTAGAGCCTGATACAAAACTTAGGAGTGTTCTTAGACTGCCTGCAGTTAGGGACAGCTTGAACAAGAGTGATAGACTGAGAGGGAGACAGTTTCCCTATATCCATCCCTCCCTCGCCTATTCCAGAGCAACACAGTATTTCCATAGACTGACTGGGTGGCCAAGGGCTTTTCTCAGAGCTGTGCAATAATTAGATACTATGTAAATATCATAAAAGCTCTGGATGCTTTTACATCTTAAAACTTTGCAAGAGATAAACTGCTGTCTGTCTTTTCCAGTTTCTTACAGGGGAATTTCTCAACTTTGTCATGAAGCTAGGTAAGTCCTATGCTGCCTCCTTCCCTCATTATATCTGAAAATGCAGACTTGATGCTCCAAAAGCTCTCATGTTGCTGTACGCTCAGAACTTCCTTCCTGAAAGATTTTTGCAGTGAGAAAATGTTGTGTCTGCTGAGTTAGTAGCAGCTGGGAACTGAACAAAAGGAGCTGACCAAGCATCCCCAACAGATTCCAGTCTCATTTCCTTCCTTCTGTGAAATCTGTTTTATCCTTTTTCTTATCCTGACTCTTTCTGTGGGTTGGCTTTTTTATGTTGTTCTGTCTCCAAAAGCTCATTTCTAGCTTTTTTTCTGAAATGGTGGTGTTCCAGTAGGGAAACAGCTCTGACATGTGTCTCTCCTCCCTTGCTGTAATTTAAGAGTCAAGGCTCTACAAGGTGAAAGTATTTTAGAACTGAATGATTTTTAGAAACAAAACCAAGTTTTAATATAAAAAGCAATTCTGTAATTGCTTTTATATTTACTATAAAAACCAAGTCAGAGTAGCACAAGGAGAATCAGTCAGTCATTTCATGGTTTTCACTTAAGGAAGAGAACTGTCCACTGTGTCATTGCTGTACATGTGTAAGCCCCAGTGAATCTAGCTGAGCTTTAGAACTTGGTTGAATTTCTTGGATTAACAGTCAGAGGAAATGGATCATGATTTAACGTGGTAAATAAAGAGGCAAACACTGAATTTCCAGAGGTACATAAGGAGATCTGAGCTATGGACAGAGAGGTTTCCTGAAGTTTCCCAGGGTGGTTTTAGCTGGTACCTAATGTCATTGTCACAGGACAGCAGAATGTTATGACTCTCAGGGCTTGGCTCTGTGTGAGCACAACAATCTCTAAATGTGCTGATTGCGCTTTTGTCCACTCAGGTTTTGGTGTTGCACAAACTAAAGCTGTCATGACTTTTGTTTCTGGCATTCCTATGGGACCTCCACGGCCTCCCCTCGTTGATGCCTCTGAGGAGTTCATCGTCAAGGCCAAAGCCAAGCTGGATAGCATTATGTGGCCTGATGGCAACTGATGTTTGCTTCCATGACGCTCTGGAAGTGGAGGTTCCACTGTCATGTGGCATGCTGCCCATGTGATGGGCTGTGATTTCTTTCAGGGAATTGGCAGTGTGCCTCAGCCCCTTTCTGCTAGGGCTGGCTTTGTTTTTGCACATGCAGCTCTTTTCAGTGTAACTTCACTCTGCTCTCCTGGAGCTCTGTACTTGCCAGGACTAGCTGGTATCTCTTAATATAAAAAAAAAAAAAATTCTTCAATTGGAGGATACTAACTCCTTCTGTCTAGACAGGAGGAAGATCTGCCTCCATCCTCCCTTCACGAGCACTATATTGTGTGTTTAAACAATGGTGTGACGCTGATTGCTCACGCCAGCCTCTTACTGGCAGAATCACTGGGACACTGAACATGTGAAATCCTCTTTTGTCTTATCTCACTGTCTTTAATTATCTTTACTGAATGCAAAATTAAAAAAAACCTTTTGCAATAGAAAACTTTAATCTCTCTAATGAGCAGATGATCATCCATCTTTTTCCTTGTGGTGAAAATGAAGCCACAATTGAGCTGTGTGTCTCTCCATTGCAATGCAGAATAGTGCTTTCCATGTCAGAACATCACCTACTGTGCAATTAAAATGTACTTTTTTGCACTCAGGGCTTCTCTCCACCAGCTTGAGCTTTTACTGTCTGATAGAAAGCGTGGCTGACAAATGTGAGGTCCCATGCCCTTCATCCCTTGCCCCAGGTCTCCTGACAGAAATGATTGTAGGGGATGATTGGAAGGAGGGAAGAGAGGGTGGTAAATGTGGAGGCATGTCACTAACTTTCTATAACACAAAAGCATGAAAAAACATACTAACTTCCCCTCACTGTGTAACCACTGAGCATAACATACACAATAATAAAAGCTTCCTTTCCTTCCCCTTGATTTTCTAAGAAATTTAGGGAACCCTGTCTTTGTTGGGTGATGGCCAGAGAACTGATTCAGTCCTGGGTGCTGTGGATGTGTGAAGAGGCTGCTGTGTGGGTCTGAAGCAGCCAAGGCCTGTGGACTTGTGCACTGCCATGCCTGTGGAGACCGTTGTCCTCTGAGGATGTGAGAATTGCTTCCTAGGCCCTTTGGAAAATAAATACAAATGCTGCCATGCTAATTGTAACCCACAGAGTATTTCAGTACCGGGCACATGATGTGTAAGATAGGAAGGTTGCTGGTGACACCAAGTTAGGCAGGAGTGTTGGTTTCCTTGTGGGTAGGGAAGCCCTTGAGAAGAACCTGGGTGGGCTGAGGCCAGTGGGATGATGTTCAACAAGGACAAGTGCTGGATCCTGCACTTGAGTCACAACAAGCCCACAAATGCTCTAGGATTAAGGAAAAGTGGATGGAAAGCTGCTCAGTGGAAAAGGAGCCAATGTGTGTCCAAGATAGCCAAGAAAGCCAACAGCACCCTGGCTTGTATTAGAAATAGTATGACCCACAGGAGTAGGGAGGTGATTTTGCCCCTGTACCTAGCTCTGGTGAGGTCACACATCAAATACTGGTTTCAGTTTTGGGCCTGTCACTACAAGAAGGACATTAAGGTGCTGGAGTGTGTCTAGAGAAGAGCAACAAAGCTGGTGAAGAACAAGTCTGGTCTGAAGAGCTGTTGAGGGAACTGGGATTGTTTACCCTAGAGAAGAAAAGGCTGAAGGGAGACCTTGTAGCTCTCTAGAACTCCCTGAAAAGAGGTTGGTATCAGGTGTGACTGATCTCTACTCCCTAGTGACAAGTGATAGGATGAGAGGAAATAGCCTTAAGTTGCACCAGGGGAGGTTTAGGTGGGACATGAGGAACAATTCCTTCCCCAAAAAGGTTGTGAAGGCCTGGACCAGGCTGCCCAGGGCAGTGGTGGAGTCTCCATCCCTGAAGAGGTTTCAAAGCCGTGTAGATGTGGTGCTGAGGGCCATGGTGACCTAGCAGTGCTCATTAATGTTTGGACTTATTTTAGAAGTTCTCATCCAAGCTCAACAACCCCATGACTGGGGGTGAATTTTCCCATCGGGTCCCCTTACTCTGCTCCCTCCTATGCTGCTGCCCTCCTGCAGCCCTGAGTAAGAGAAGCCCAGCACCAGTATCCCCCAGTCCTCCCACCCTAAACGTCTGGACGCCGACGCTTTTCGGCGCGGGTCAGCCCCTTCCGCTGGATTCGGCCAGGCCCAGTGCCTCCGTGTCCGTCCAGTGCTGCGCATGTGCGAGAGGTGGCGGGGAAGGGCGGCGGTGGGCACGGCGTAGGGGGGCGGTGCTGTCCGCCGCTGGGCTGGCGCTGGGAGGAGCGGGAGGGCCGTAGCCCCTTCGGTGTGTGTTCTCATACCCGGCCGGCGCCATGGGGGATGTCAAGAACTACCTATACGCCTGGTGCGGGAAGAGGAGGCTGATGCCGACCTACGAGATCCGCGCCGGCGGCGGCCGCAACCGGCAAACCTTCCTCTGCGAGGTGCGGGCCTGCCGCCGTCCCCGGGGAGGGCCGCGGCCTAGGCCCTGCTCGGGGCCCTGGGGCCTGCTCCGGGACCTGGGGCCTGTTCGCGGACCGGAGCGTGCTAGGGTGTCAGGGTCTTGCCAAGGGCCTGGGCCTGCCCCGCGGTCTGAGGCCTGCCGGGAACCGGGGTTTGTAGGCTCTCGCTGGGAGGCCCCTAGCAGTCGAGGGCGCCGGGAGCGCTTCGGGAGGGCGGGTAGCCGGAGGCTCAGCCATTTTGCAGGCGAAGCGTCCAAGTTGGTTGTGCCTGGTGGTGTAAAACGCACTTAGTGGGTTTGTGAGAGTAAAGCAGCCTGGTACAGAACTCTTGCAGCGAGGAGGAATCGGTTTTCTTTGTGTGTGCTCCTTTTTACTGTTAAAATTGCGGGCAGAGGGGTCCAATGTCTCACCAAAAGCTTTGATCCTCTCTTGAAGTTGCGTTGCAAGACATTAAAATTCCTGTTGTGTTGGCGTCTGATCTGTGTACTGCTCTAGCACTATGCTGTTCCTGGCTCCAGATACTGTGGGTGTGCCGGCAGCGAGCTTTGAATTCAGTTTGGCATTGAGATCTCTGAGAAGGAGCTGGCACTAAGTGCAAGGCCACATGCAGAAGGGGGTTAGTTTGTGGAGGGTGCCATAGATTTGTACTCAGCACCTTGAATTTGTTGCTGTACCCTTCCTCCAGTGTTCCTCTTCCCCCGCAGTAACAAAGCTGAGAAGCACAAGGGTATTTAAACAACTTTAAAGGCGTTAAAACAGACATTGACATTACTTGGATGAAGTGGCAGTGTAGACAGTTATGTTGTTCTGGTTTTTATATGTTGATGCCCCATGAGCATGCATGGAAGCTTAAGAGATTAAATGATAGGTCACACTAAAACCTTCTCTTTTGCTAGTTTTCACAGTCTAATAGGACAGCTGTGAATCCAGTAGGATTACCACTTGATTGGTGATACCATTGTCCTGGTAGATTTGATAGTCTGTTGAAAGTGGAAGCTCATGGTTTGGATAGAATCTGTTAAGCACAATATGAGTCGAGTGTGGTGGCTGATGAGAAAATGGGTGTCAGCTACTGCTGTGATTCAGTACCAAAGGACAAATGCAGTCTAGCATTAGTGATGGTTGGGACTACCTGAAATGTTACATGCAAGCATGCTTACTTCCCCTCCTGCCCCTTTAAAATAACTAGCTGTAGTTAAAAACTGCTCACGTGGTTAGCAGAGTGAAGAGTGAAAATCAGAAGTACATAAGGGGACCCTGCTTTAGCAGGGGAGTTGACTAGATGATCTCCAGAGGTCCCTTCTAACCCTCACCTTGCTGGGATTTTGTAGTAAGTGAAGCTGAAACAAAACAGAGTTACTGACTGCAAATACAGAAGAAGGGCAATAACTATTTAAGACGGTAGTGGCAGAAAAGCATGTTTTAAAATACCTGCTTAGTCTGAATAAACGTGCTCTGATCAAGTTTTGCAGCAGCTTGTTGGGTAAGCTGGCAGGCTGTAAACTTGCTGCTTTAAAGCCTGTCTCGAAGTTGATGCAACCCCTTACATCTTGCTAGCTGTAGTAACGTGTCTCTACAGCAGAGGACACACCAGCTCACCCTTTCTGTCTGAGGGTTTGGGATTAAGGCAGCTCCTGTATTGTACAAGAAGCAACTAAAACATGGTGTTTCAGTCAGTGTTACTGATTTTCAAAACCATTTCACTTTTATGTGCCAAAGCATTGTGTTTTCATTTGCAGGTTCGAGTGGAAGGCTTCAACTATGTTGGCATGGGCAATTCCACCAACAAGAAAGATGCACAGAGCAATGCTGCCCGAGACTTTGTCAACTACTTGATTCGTGTGAATGAAATGAAGAGAGAGGAAGTCCCTTCATTTGGAGTAAGCTGTTCTTTCTCCTTTCCTAAGGCTAATCGTGCAGTGCTGTGTGTCCAGTTGCATTTTATCCCTACAGTTCAGTTTGGCACCACATGAAGAAGACAGAATGTACAGGACTTCTGCTTACAGTGCTGGAAAGCTGGAGTGCATACAGTGAATGTTGTAGAGGGGTCTGGTGGTGTGTTGATTAGAGTCCTCATGCTACAGATTATAGATTCATAAATTCATGCAATGGTTAGGGTTGGAAAGGACATTAAAGATCATCTAGTTCCACTACCCCCCTGCTACAGGCAGGGACACTTCCCACTAGATCAGGTTGCTCAAAGCCTCATCCATCCTGGCCTTGAACACCTCCAGAGGGGAGGCATCCATGAACTCCCTGGGCAACCTCTTCCAGTGTTTCACCATATTAGGAGGGAAGAGCCTTTTTGTAGTACCACATCAAGGATATCTGTGTATGAGATAAATAGTTTGATCAGTGGAAGCAGTGTCCCTGCCTCATTAGGTCAGGTGAAGCCCCGTTGTTACTGGGCCAACACTGTTTCTGAGGTACCTGTTTCCTGGCAACACAATGTGCTGTGTGGCTGGGTCCTAACCAGAGATAACATGTTCTGTGTCTTGAAAAAAGCAGAGGTAGTGTGTTCAGGTAGTTAAACATACACATCTCAGAATGGGAAGAACTCTGATTGTAAAGATAGCCATGGTTTTGTCATTTCCTGAAAGTTAGAAAGTACATTTGAGTTCCCTTGGTTATATGATAGGGACCATTACCTGTTCTTTTTCCCTGGGTGATATTACAGTTGCTGCATGTCAATAGGTCAGGGCTCCTTGTTAAAATCATAGAATCGTTTTGGTTGGAAAAGATGTCTAAGATCAGTGAGTCCAACCATTGACCTAACACCACCATGCTGTTAAATCATGTCCCAAAGTGCCACACATTTGTTGAACACCTCCAGGGATGGTGACCACCACCTCACTGGACAGCCTGTTCCAGTGCCTGACCACTCTTTTTGGTGAAGAAATTGTTATTAATGTCCAACCTAGATGTCCCCTGGTACAAAATTTTATCACTTGTTACTTGGAAGAAGATACTGACCCGTACCTGGGTCCAACCTCCTTTCAGGGAGTTGTAGAGGAGCAATGAGGTCTCCCCTCAGCTTTGTTTTCTCCAGACTTAACAATCCCAGTTCCCTTAGCTGCTCCTCATAATATTCCTTTTCTAGACCTTTCACCCGATTATTGCCCTTCTCTGGATGTACTTCAGCACCTCAATGTCCTTCTTGAAGTGAGAGTCCCAAAACTGAATCCAGTACTCAAGGTGTGGCCTCATCAGTGCTGAGTACAGGGAGACAATCCCTGCCCCGTTCCTGCTGGCTGTACTATTGCTGACACAGGCCAGGGTGCTGTTGGCCAGCTGGGTACACACTGGCTTCTTTTCCACTGGACAGCTTTCTAGCCACTCTTTCCCAAGCCTAGAGCATTCATGGGATTGTTATGACCTAAGTGTAGGACCGAGCATTTGGCCATGTTGAACATCATCTCACACAGCCTGTGCAGGTCCCTCTGTATATCTTCCCTCCAGCAACTCAACACTAACTTGATGTCACCAGCAAACTTACTGAGGATGTACTCAATGCCCTCATCCATATCATTGATAAGGATATTAAAGAGAACTGGATGCCAACTGGATTTTATCTCCATTCACTCTGTGCCTGGCTCTCGGCTAGTTCTTAACCTGGTGAAGTGTCCACCCATGCAAGCCAGCTTATCTAGGAGGATGCTGTGGGAGACAGTGTTGGTTGGAATTGCTTTTCTAGAACACCCACAAAAAGCCAAATATTCAGCAATTGTATTCCTCTCAGTTTTTAAAAGAGGTTACTACTGGGAGTAACTATTGCATAATGATCTCTAAACTGCCTGAACAGTTTTCTAGCTAAATAGTAAAAAGACTTTATTCTGTCCAAATATGTAATTCCCTTCATTCTCTCTCCTAGCCAGCAACTGGTGATGCCCCTGATGGACAAGAAGCACCTAGAGATGCTACTGGTTCCAGTTCTTCTTTGGGTGGACCTCTTCCTCCCCATTTGATTCTAGAGTCTGAAATAGGTAAGACTGTGAAAACTGACTCACACGTATGTGGATGTGATAGATGCATAGAGATTTGAGTGTGGGTTTGCCTTCAAAGTAGCCTCATCGTGGAGACAGAAGAAAATCAAAAGTCATTGTAGTCTTGAGGCAGAGGTGTGAGTGACTGCATGAGATCTGAGACTGGTCATGTCCTGTCAAGGTTGCCAGACAGTACCTTTCTATTGCTAAGAACATGTTCTGGAAGAGTTATTTTGGGTTTGTTTTGTTTTGTTTTTTTTTCCCCATGTGGTAGGCAATGGCCCCAGTGCAGCACCTGGAGACTGTGGCGATCATGGAGCTCAGTGGGATCGGGGTGCAAATTTGAGCGATTATTACTTAAAGAGAGAGGAGCAAGAAGTGCAAGCAGTAAGTCATTCCTTCTTAAACAGATATTTTTTCACTCCCTTTTATTTGTTATTAGCGTTTATAGTCAAGCTTGCAGTTTTCATTTGATATTTTGCTGTTGGCTGTAACTTAAGCAGCAGATTTGCCTGTTGACTTTGAACAAAAGCAACTTGTTCAAGCTAAGAACAACATGAATCACTGGATGCTGTGAATATCCAGTGGTACAGCCATTTTGTTGTGAAAATAAGGAAATACTGAGAAATTTTGAGCATTTTCTGTATTGAAGTCTAAACTATTTTATATCATTTAGATAGTTATTTCAAAAACTTGCAAGAATGTTTAAGAATTAAATCTATTAGAAAGTAGAAACAAATACTTTTTTCTTTTTTTCCCCACTACTAGACCTCAGGGTCAGAATCAGACTCAAATGCTGATCTTCATGGGAACTGGAACTTGGAAAATGCCAAGGCACGTCTGAACCAGTTTTTCCAAAAGGAGAAGATTCAGGAAGAATATAAATACACTGAAATGGGGCCTGATCACAACAGGTTTGGTTGTTTTAGTCACCTCCTGCATATCAAGTTTTAGAAACGTTTTCAGTGACAGTGGTAATCACACTTAACTTGGGCTGCTCCATAGCACCCGGTGAGAAACCAGTCCTCTTTATCAGGGCCACCAATAGCCCTGAATTCAGAAGTAGGGGTTGATGACCCTTGCTGCTGAGATCTGAGAGACTGAAGACTTTGCTGTCTGCTATTTTCGTGGATGTGCAGCTTTTAAATGATTGCTGTGCTAACTGTTGAGGTGTTGTTTTGAATGGAAGCAGTGCTCTGGTAATTGTGTGGCTGCAGTTGCCTTTGTTCGTTTTGAGTAAATCTGAAATACGCTTACATTTGCTTATGTAGAAATGTGCTTTAAGGACATTTTATTTATATTCTTATTAGAATTAGCTCTTTTTGGTAGTGGAATCTTCTACTGGAAAAGTTAGTTTGGAAGAATCTTCCCAAAGGAGTTTTGAGGCTCTTAAATTCCAGTTGAAACCAGTTGGGTTTTTTGTGGTTTTTTGTTTTGTTTTGTTTTTTTTTACTTTCTGCCTATGCCATCAGAAAAATTGCACGTTTTTCTGCCAAATGGAAGTAACACATAACAGATTGTACAGAAAGGATTGGTCATTTTAGGGTTTTTACCCCTGTTTGGACTAGTCTTTACAAATCATCATTGGATGACATTGTATTATTTTTTGTGAAATAGAATCAAATGTTCTAGTCAGGAACAATGACATGCTGCTACTGCTGGATTCTGGGGTATTTGTGTTATAAAAACTTGTGTTCTATGAGAGTTATTGTTTTTGAAAGACGAGTGACTTTTCTAATTGCAGTCTTTCATGAGAGTCTCAGTTGCAGGTCTTCTGGTATCCTCTTGTGGAGTTTTACAAGCATTTAGAACATCAAAAATATGTGTGTTGGTGTCACAAAGCTCTAATTTCTCACGTAAAACTTTGTTCAAGTCATTTCATTTCCATTTATGTCCTCAAGCAAGGACATTTCTTTCCCTTAAATGAGGAACATAAATTTGTTTGTCCAGTAGTAGGAATTTATAGTTCTTGAGGGCTTCTTTTTTTCTGCAACTCTCAGGATGATTTGTGCAGCTCATTTTGCTAGGCCTTCTTCAGGTAAAGCATTAAGCCCCCTATATTGAAACCCGTATCAGCTTGGACAGAATGAGATGGCCACTGATGACAGTATGTTTCTCAGCCCACTTGCTGTTCTTCCAGAGAGCATTCAGTTTTACACCATCCAGGAAAGCTTGCGTGAAGTGCCCTGGATGGAGTAGCAGAAGGGGGAACTAACAGTCTTCTGCAAATGATCAGATAGGCATGAAACAATCCATGTGTGTTCTGGTGCTCGTTGAGGGAGGACAAACTATTGGATTTAATGCTTTTGGTGTAACAGGAGACGCATCATTTCAGATGATTTTGAAGTTTTGAGGACAGTAATGTGGTTTGTTGGGGTTTTTAAAGAAATACCAGTTGCATGTATCTTACCAGTCTGATTATTTTTTAAAAGTAATCGTCTTTATAGCAAATGTCAGCCTTGCTCTGAGAGGTTTTTAAAGGAGAAATGCTTTTTTGTTTTCAATTAACCATAGCACTTGATATAAGAATTCAGTAATAACTAGAGAATTTGAATTTAGAAACTTTGTTTTAGTTAAAGACAGGAGAGTGTAAATACAAGCCTGACTCTCCTGCTATACAAGTATGAACTAGATACTAGGGGACGGGACGTGGCTTTGCTCTTTTGGGGTTCCATCAGTAGCATGGGATGCCTCTGCCTCCTTGTGTTCCCGCTGAAGATGGCAGCAGCGAGCGACACCAAAGATCTGTGCACGTTCACACATGGGCTGCTGAGGCTGTGCTAAGCAATCACATGGGATTCTGCTGCCAACTGATTTCTGGTGTTGCTGTTCTCCCCTTAGGTGGAGGAGAATGAGATTGAATGCTGACTGTAGGCCTGGCTGAGAAACATACTGTCATCGGTGCCTTAGTTGGCTGTTGTGTCCCTGAAAGCCAGTGGCCTTTGACCCATGAAGCCACTGTGCCTGAAGGTCAGTTCACTGCTAGTACAGGAAGGAGTTCTAACTTGAAATTTAAATCCCTCACTTAACCTTTGTTTGTTTATTTGCTTACAGCAAGAAATGAAGGACACAGATGCAAGGCTTTGCCTGCAGCTGTGCTGATGCCAAAGCATAGTTCAGAGAGGATCTCAGTCCAAAAAAGGCCCAGTCACACATCCTGAGTTACATTTGCCAGTTTAAATGCTGGCTTATAAGAATTCAGCTTTGATTTTTAATCTGCAAATACATATTTTGTGATTCTTAGAATAATGGAAACCAAGATCCATGTTCTTCTGCTGACGTATGGCTTTCCCATTGTTTTAAATCCAAATTACAAGAGCAGTTGACCTTTAAATCAACTGGTTATGTGCCTCCTGGGCAAACTATTGCATTTGCTGCACAGAGTTGCTTTGGGTTATATGCTCTTCCCAGAGAATGGCAGTGAGGGCTGCATGAAAATTCAAGTATTCTGGCTCCTTCTGTGCAGATACATTCAATAGTCTTTGACAAAATAACCTGGTTTAGCTTGGTCTGTGCTCTGAGCTGGCCAAATGTGTGGCAAAGGCCAGGGTAGCTGTATGTTGCATCTGAGTTAATAAACCTAGGCTACCAGTGGGTTACCTTAGCATAACTTGGGATAGTTGATGGTGCAGAGGGGTGCATGTGAATGTTACTTTAACTTAGTGTTTGCTTTACAACTGTGGCCTTAGTTTGGAGTATAAAAGTGGCTTTAAATTTCAGTGCTGAAGAGTGACTTTTGCAGGACTCTACTTAACCAGATCTATTGATGGCAAGTCTGTTACCTACTAACTTATAGTTAAGGGGACTAAAACCAGTAATGTTTTACTTGGTGGTTGATGAGTTGAGAGTTTCTGACTGAGGACACAGTAATCTTTGCCTAGAAAAATTGTGAAGAGTGGGTATTTTCCCCATGTCAGCTCTTGATAGTTGTACCTTTGTGTTCTTTCTATCTCTTACAGGAGCTTTATTGCAGAAATGAACATCTATGTGAAGCAGCTGGGCAGAAGTAAGTGTTCCTAGTTGTTTTTTATCTTAGTAGGAGGTGAGTATTGGTACAGCTTGTGGGTACAGACTTTTGTAGTTAGGTGTTGGAGTCAGTTCCAGAATAAAGGTTCATGTTTGTTTCCTAATGTGAATTGTGTGCTGTGCTCATTACATTCTACTGCTTGTCCGTTATGTGCTTCCACTGACCTTTTTTCTTGGCACAAAGAAATGCTTGTGAGATACAGTGGGTCTTGGTTGTCCTAATTACTTGGTCTTCACATGTTTGAGAAGGCAAGTGTCTGATAGTTCTGAGGTAATAAGCATGTTGTTCATACCATACCTATTTATATAGAGCTTGCTGTGAAATATGTGTGATGTTGCTGGGTGGTTTGGGATAATATTTGTTCCTTAGACACTGAATGAAGAAAAAACTTCACAGGGGTTCCCTGGGAAGTCAGTAACATTACACAGTGAGTGTGAGTCAGCTACTGAAGGGAGCTGGTTGGATTTTCTGCTAGATCTCTGAATTTCATAGGCTCATAGAACTGTTTCATTTGGAAAAGACCTCTAAAGTCATGGAGTCCAACCATTGACCTAACACCACCATGGCCATTAAACAATGTCCTTAAGTGCCATGTCCATACGTTTCTTGAACATCTCTAGGGATGGTGACTCCACCACTTCCCTAGGCAGCCTGTTTCAATGCCTGGCAACTCTCTCAGTGAAGAAATTTTTCCTAATATGCGACCTGAACCTCCCCTGGCACAATTTCAGGCCGTTTTCTCTTGTTCTATTGTCTGATACTAGGGAGAAGAGACCAATCCCCACCTCACTCCAACCTCCTTTCAAGGAGTTTTAGAGAGCAATGAGGTCTCCCCTCAGGCTCTTCTTCTCTAAACTCATCTGTTCCTCACCTATTCTCCAGACCTTTCACCAGTTTCTCCAGACCCTCCAGACTTCACCTGTTTTCCAGACCTTTCACCAGTTTCATTGCTCTTCTCTGGACGTGCTGCAGCACCTCAACGTCCTTGGAGTGAGGGGCCCAAAACTGAACCCAGTACTCAAGTGTGGCCTCACCAGTGCAGAGGGACAAGCACTTGCCTGGTCTTGCTGGCCACACCATTGCTGGCCACACCACTGCTGAAGGTGCTGAGAACACTGCTGGCTCATGTTCAGCTGTCTGTCAACCAGCACCCCCAGGTCCTTTTCTGCTGGGTAACTTTCCAGCCACTCTGCACCAAGCCTGGTGTTGCTTGGGGTTGTTGCAGGAGTGGGCACTTGGTGTTGTTGAACCTCATCCCGTTGAACTTGGCCCATCAATCCAGTCTGTCTTGGTCTCTCTGCAGAGCCTTCCTATCCTTTCAACAGATCAACACTCCCACCCAACTTAGTGTTATCTGCAGGCTTACTGAGGGTGCACTCGATTCCCTCATCCAGATCATTGATAGGACTATAAAAGAGAATTGGCTCCAGCACTGAGCACTGGGGAACACCACTTGTGACTGGCTGCCTACTGGAGTTAAGTCCATTCCCCACCACTCTTTGGCCCAGGCCATCCAGACATTTCTTTTTTGTGCAGCAAAGTGTCCACTCATCCAAGCCACATGCAGCCAGTTTCTCCAGAAGGATGCTCTGGCAAACAGTGTCAAAGGATTTATTGAGATTTGAGACTCTCCGTATGGAACCTGGCCAGTGTGAACAATCAGGAAGCCCATTTCAGTTCAGTACCTTGCGTGGAAGCTTTTTGACTCATCAGCTGCTACAGCTCTAAACTTTGTGTGCTGCAGGAATTTTTGGTCGTGAGCATGGATCAAACAAGAAGCTGGCAGCCCAGGCCTGTGCCCTTTCCTTGGTTAGACAACTCTACCATCTTGGTGTCATAGAACCGTATTCTGGACAGACAAAGAAAAAAGGAGAATCGGTGAGTTTGGTAGAAAGGTCAGAAATGGTTGCTTTCATTTTAACAAGACAAGTACTCCCTTGTCAAGATGAGTTAGAGTTTGCTCTCCATATGTAGCAGATTTCAAGTTAATTGTGATTTTGATTCTTTGGAAATACAACTTTGTGTATGTGTGAATGGAGCAGTAAACTAGTTGTACAGTCTCTGAAATAGGATGGGTTCCAACTACTTTTTGCAGTGTACATTTTCTAGAAGCTTAATTCTCTTTATGCCTTGTACAGTTCTTGGCTATTTGGTGTCATTCTCTGGCACGTGTTTTTTTTCTTTTCAGTTACAAATTTTGGAATGTTTTCCTCTGAAATTAAACTCAGAGGTTTAAAATATTCTACAGATTCCTTTTGGATGAGAAGTGGCAAAAATGTTTCAAGAATGAATTATGAACAGATGGTCCTATTTGGCCTTCTTTTAAAGGAATTATATGACAGTTCAGTATGTTCTCTGTAGTAGCCTGCAGTTGTGACTTCTGTTTGTCTTTTTGTGTATATCAACGTGTAGTTTTTAAACGTTTAACAGATGGAACCCTATGATGTGTTGCTGTCCCCTGATTTAGAAAGTCAGCTGCAAAAAACCATACGGGAGCTGTCTCTGGAGACTGTGCCTTTGGTGAGTGTGTGGTTCAGGTACTGCAGGATCTAACTTCGGGTCTGCTTGTTTAGTGTATTTATCTTTCTTTGCCCATCTTGCTTTTGGATTTGTAGCCTGAAGATCCCAGTAATCCAGTTTCTATTAACGTTGGAAAGTTGGCGCATTTTGAACCATCACAGAGACAGAGTTATATGGAAGCTGTTCCATGGTCACCACCTCATTCCAACTGGAACCCTTGGACTGGCTGCAATATCGATGAGGGTCCTCTGGCAAATGTAAGATAACTTTAAAAATCAATTTGTTGTTTGTTTTTCCCATGCTACCAGAACTTGTAAATGCTTTTTTCCCCCTGGGATTTAAAATACTACATGGTCCAAAGGAACCTCCACCATGCTGGGATTCTGCATGCCTGATTTTTATATTGAAGTTAAGATACAGAGAAGCAGAGGAGTCAAAAAGCCTCTGAACAATGTCTTGTCTTTGCAGCTCGCTCCAGAGCAAATCAGCATGGATTTGAAAAGTGTTTTCATGTACCGTTTGGAGCATGAGGAAGAGCTGCAAAGAGTAAGTGTTTCCTGTGGCAGGGTACGCTGCTGCTTATTTCCCAGAAGAGGCTGAAGTTAACTAAGCACAAAGTGTGTCAGACTGGATTTCAGTGTTAGCATGTTTTCAGAAGTGCTGGATGTTACACTGGGATGGATGTGGCACTGGTAAGACTGAGGGAGCTGAGGTTGTTTAGCCTGGAGAAAAGGAGGCTGAGAAGAGACCTTCTGGTTCTCTGCAACTCCCTGAAAGGAGGCTGGAGCCAATTGGGGGTTGGTCTCTTCTCCCATGGAAAAGTGATAGGGCAAGAGAAAAACAGCCTCAAGTTGTGCCAAGAGATGTTGAGGTTGGACATGAAGAACAATTTCTTCATTGTGAGAGTAATTGAGCCCTAGAACAGGCTGTCCAGAGAAGTGGACATCCCTGGAAGCATTCAGGAAATGTGTAGATGTGGTGCTGCAGGATATGGGTTAGTGGTGGTGGATTTGGCAGCATTAGATTAGTGGCTGGACTGGTGATCATAAAGGTCTTTTCCAACCATAATGATTCTATAGAAACGAAAACAAAACCAATTCTGATTTGTTGTTAAACATATTTACCTGTATTGATGAGTGAGACAAAACATCAGTGTGGAGCACGATAGGTTGAAGCTGTTTGGAAATGTGCTGGAATTTTTTTTCCAGATCCAGGAAGAGAGAGACACCTTACCTGTGAAGAATTTTGAAAATGAAATTCTGCATGCGGTCCAGAACAATTCTGTTGTCGTCATTCGTGGTGCCACCGGTTGTGGCAAAACCACACAAGTGCCCCAGTACATCCTAGATGAGTACATCAAAACCAACAGAGCTGCAGAGTGCAACATAGTGGTGACACAGGTGAGGAGTCTGTTACAAACATCAAACACCTATCAGGATGCATTGAGAAATCATTGCAGGATGTCAGTCATGAGAGCATCTGTGCAGCACTACATATAGAAGAAGGCTCAGTGTCATTCCCTGCTGACTGCAGGGGTTTTGCACTAGGGGACCTTTAAAAGGTTCATTCTAACCCAAACCATCCTGTGATCTCTGATCATGTATATTTTCATTTGGAATGTTTTCCTCTCATCTATTTACAGTTGGGATAATTTGGCTTGTAGCTTCCCTGGTGAAAATTTCTTTGCAGTCTGAGGATAAACCATCTGGCAAAGGCCAGCTGCTAGTTCCCATAGTTCCTTATATCCATCCCTCCTCTGATTTTATATGCAGAATGAACCATTTCAGAAGAAAAACCTTACTGTTACAGATGGCAGTTTAATGACTACTCTGTAAAGAAATCCAAGGACAGGACCCTTAGAGCATTTATAATTTACTTTCTTGGGTTTGATAAACCCTGATCATTAAGGTGCAGAAACCTCTTTCCTCCCACAGCCCCGCAGGATCAGTGCTGTGTCCGTAGCGGAGCGTGTTGCATACGAGAGAGGAGAAGAGCCTGGGCAGAGCTGTGGCTACAGCGTGCGATTCGAGTCGGTGCTGCCTCGGCCCCATGGCAGCATGCTCTTCTGCACTGTAGGTCTGTATGGCTTGATTTGGCTCTGTTTGCTCATGGCTCTGAATCCTTTGGAGTTAGAAGACAGAGGGGATCTGATCAATCTCATCAATAGCTGAAGGGTGGGGGGCAAGAGGATGGGGCCAGACACTTTTTAGTGGTTCCCAGTGACAGGACAAGGGGAAACAGGCACAAACTAGGGTTTGTGAGGGTGCAGGCTGCCCAGAGATATTGTGGAATCTCGTTCTCTGAAGAGATTTGAAACTCACCTGGATGCTGTGATCTTGGGCAACCTGCTGTGGTTTAGCAGGGGGTTGGACTGACTGATCTTCAGAGGTCCCTTCTAACCCCCACTATGCTGAGATTCTGTTAGTGGTTAGATTAATTTTTTTAGAAAGCTTGCATAAGAGATTAAAAAGGATGTTTTGGGTAGAAGTTTGCTGACACAGTATTGTGCAATGAGAGATTAAGTTTGTAGTTCAGAAGTGTGATAATACCCATCTAATACCACACAAAAATCATCTCCTGATGAGATAAAACTGCCGTATGTTGATTGTCCTTAAAAGACAGAAGGGAAGCATCACTGAAAGGAGAAGAGTCGTTCTAGCAGAAGTACTTCATGCCTTCACCATTGTTTGTAAAAATGGAAGCCTGACAGAGATGGTGCTGTAAAAGGTGCTGGGCAGCCTGCACACTCCTTGATTTTTAAATCTTGATGTTCTTGATGAAATGGCAGGGATGGAGAGGGTAGAGCTATTACTTACAGCAACATTTAACTGCTCTGTTTAAGGTGTTCTTCTGAGAAAAGTGGAGGCTGGGATCCGTGGCATTAGTCATGTTATTGTTGATGAGATCCACGAGAGAGACCTCAATGTGAGTTAACTGCTGATTATGATCCTGCTTCTCTGGGTGCTTCTGTTCTGTTGAACACTGCTTGTGTTCTGGTGTAATAATAAACACATGAAAGGACAATGCATTTTTCTAAGTACCATATGTAGGTGTTTGCCACCTTTGGGAAGATTTTTAGCAATTCTTCTCTTCTCCTTACCTGACTAAAAGAGCAAGGGCTTGTGCTTCCTTGCTGCCCTATCGCTTTTATCCTGTAAGGATCTCTTTCAATTTCCTGCTGCCCTCTGGGGAATAGAACACCGTGGTACAAGCACCTATCCAAATGTGGTAGCGTGCTGAATGTCACCTTCATTTTGGAGTGCTTTTCCTACTGGCAGCTCTGTATTACTGTGAGGGGACGGCACTGGTGTTCACAGGAGCTGCTGTCTCGATAGTGACACGTTGAAATTTGGTTTTGACACCAAAACCAGTGCAAGTAGTTGAGAATACAATTGGGGGAAATTGTATATAACTTAAGAAATGGGAAACATTTTCTGTCCCCTTGATTATTCTGTGGCAGATTTGCCACACCAACAATGAGATAGGCTGCTCAATTTTGACATGCTCTTTAAGCTTGTTTTGTCAGAATATGCAGATTTTTCTGATCTCTTAATCTCTTCAGTTTGTATTAAAAATGTGAAATAAAAGTTCCCAACTTTGAAATGCACTTGGAATGTAATCTGTTGAACTAAGGGCCTGCCTAACTCAATGGCAGAACTAAACTAATGTCTTTAAACAGAACTATAAAGCTTCACATGCACCTGCATGTATTTGTTTTATGAACTCTGGCTACTTCATACATGAACCAAGTTTAAGAAGACTTTAGGTTGCAATGCATTGTTAGGAAAGAATCAAACTATTTTGCTTTTCTTTAGCTTGTTTCATTCTGGTAAAAGAACAACTCTTCTTGACACTGAAAATCCTAAATCTCACCTATCCCAAGAATTGCAGTACTTGCAAAATAAAGCCCTACAGCTGTTTCTAGTTATAGAATGTTGGTGTGATAATTGTTACATCTCTTGCCGAGCTAAATATATGGCTGTGTAATTCTGCTCTCACGGGAAGATGTTGCTTCTTATGTGTAAGAAATGAATGCTGCTGTTCTTCTCTTTCTGTGCAGACTGATTTTCTCTTGGTGGTGCTGAGAGATGTAGTCCAGGCATATCCTGACATCAGGGTTATCCTCATGTCTGCCACCATCGACACTAGTATGTTTTGTGAATACTTCTTCAACTGTCCTATCATTGAGGTCTTTGGTAGAACCTTTCCTGTCCAAGGTAAATAATTGGTTGAACTTCCAAAAACTGCTTTAGTTTTTATCAGCCATATGCTTTAAGATTATAGGTAAGGCAAGACACTTTCTTTGGGCTGTCATGTCTTACAGTGTGCTTTAGCCTGTGCAGAGAAGTCAGTAACACTGAGTCTTTACAGAGCACCCTTTGCTTTAGAAACAAAATAAACAATGTGAACCCCTACGAGGGCCACCAAGATGATCAGGGGGCTGGAGCACCCTCCCCCTATGGGGACAGGCTGAGAGAGTTGGGGCTGTTCACCCTGGAGAAGAGAAGGCTCCAAGGAGATGTTAGAGCACCCTTCCCGTATCTGAAGGGGCCTACAAGAAAGCTGGGGAGGGACTTTTTACAAGTGCTTGTAAGTGATAGGATGAGAAGGAATGGATTGAAGCTTGAGGAGGGCAGATATAGACTGGAACAATAGATTGCCCAGGAAGGTTGTGAATGCCCCTTCCCTGGAGGTGTTCAGCAACAGTTTGGATGGGGCCTTGAGCAACCTGGTGTAGGGGGAGCTGTCTCTGCCCATGGCAACAGGGTTGGAACGATGACCTTATAAGGTCCTATTCCAATCCAAACAATTGTATGAACCTATGAATGTTCAAACCCTCCAACACAAAACCCGAACACCCTCAAACACTGCCACTTGGAGTAGATTCTATTGGGGAATGAGATGGTAATTGTCATGCTGTGGTGTTTCAGAGTAGGAATAGTGGAAATAGCTTTAAATGAGCCAGTATTGAAAACAAACCAACCAGTGGTCAGACCTGATACTGTTGTTTGCCCTTGCAGCTTATTTTCTGGAAGATTGCATTCAAATGACTAAGTTTGTTCCTCCACCAAAAGAAAAGAAGAAGAAAGATAAAGATGAAGAAAATGAAGATGATGATGTATGTTTGACTTTTTTAACATGTAGAATTAAACAAGTGCCAGTTAGGGCTTGTAGCTCAAGCTCTTAACTTCAGAAATTGAAGTTTTTCATTGCCTTTGTAAACTGCACTTTGAGGCTAAAATTCTCATGTTTTGTCAGCCTATTTCTCTTTAATGATAGAACTACAATGCTTTTAAAAGTGAAAAGATGACCTGGGAAGAAGAAATAGACAAATTAGCTTGGATGTGTTTTCAGGTTGACAATTTAGATTCTCTCTGTTCTCTTGCATCTCATATTGGTAGTGCTTACATCCACTGTCAAGAAACTATGGCTTTCATCATAATAGCTTTAATTTGTAGATCTGAAACTACTGTTGAGGTCGGTTACTTGAAATTTTTTTAAATTACCAGTTTTTCATGAGAGGAGCATTTTCTTCTTCTCCTTATGACGTTCCCCATTCATCTGAACAGAAATAGTTCGATAGCTTCCTGCTGACAATTTGCATTGAGTTAGAACTCAGTGCAATGGAATTAGAATTCCATTCTGATATTGGAAAGCTGGGGAGGCAGGACTTGAGCTGCTTATTGTGAGTCATTCTGTGAGCTGTGCCTCATCTTCTCTATCGACTACTCATCTATCATTTAACTATTTGTCTGGCCAGACAGTCTTCACAGTTTGAGGGAAATAATTTTTATGACTTCTTTTAATGCTGTTTGTGTGTTTGTAGGCCAATTGCAACCTCATTTGCAGTGATGAATATGGCCCAGAAACAAAGCACTCCATGGCTCAGCTGAGTGAGAGAGAAACTTCTTTTGAACTGATTGAGGCGCTGCTAATTTATATCAAGACCCTGAATGTCCCAGGAGCTGTACTTGTTTTCTTGCCTGGCTGGAACTTAATATACACAATGCAGAAGCATCTAGAAATGAATCCACGCTTTGGTACAAGCAACTGTGTTCTGTTCTCTTTCATAGAATGAGGGGTAATGGCTTCAGACTAGAAGAAACTAGGTTTAGATTAGACATAAGGAAGAAATATGTCCCCATGAGGGTGGTGAGGCACTGGAACAGGTTGCCTGGAGAAGTAGTGAAGGCTCCAAGCCTGAAAGTGTTGAAAGCCAGGGGGATTTGAACTAGATGATGCTTAAGTTCCCTTCCAGCCCAAAGCATTCTCTGTCTTTTCCAAAGGCAGCAACTGACTGTGCAAAGATGAGAGTTAGATGAGTGGTTTAGGGAGCTGGATTAATTTATCCCTAGAATGAAGGGATAGAAATTATTATGTTGTACAAAGAAGAAACTGACCTTTTTGTATTCATGTTGTAGGAAGCCAGCAGTACAGAATTTTACCTCTGCATTCGCAAATTCCTCTGGAGGAGCAGCGTCGAGTGTTTGATCCTGTGCCTCCTGGAGTGACAAAAGTACGAGAGCCTTTTCTGTGTGGAGGGTGGCATGCTTTGTTCTCTTCTGCTGTTGTGGAATGCCTTGCTGGCTATTTTGCAGTCCATCCTTTGCTTTTTCAGACTAAATATATTTCAATATGCATTTCCTGTCTTTTATAGGTTATTTTATCTACCAGCATTGCTGAGACTAGCATTACCATCAACGATGTGGTCTATGTTATAGACTCCTGCAAGTGAGTTCATGAGGCAGCTGTTTGTCTTGTAAATCCTATTCTTTGGAATGCAAAAACAGTTTTCTGAGCACACAGAACAGCTTGTGTTCCTGTAGCCACAGAACTGAATTTGAGGACTCTAACTCACTAAGGACAAATTAGCATTGTCTTTAGCCATCCAGCACAGTTACAAACCCCACTGGCATTTCAGTGGGCTGGCTTTGGTCAGCCACGTTCATGCTGGCACTATTGATGTGAGGTGTCACTGGGTCTCCATGCCTGTTTGAAATACATGGTCTGCCAAAGGAATCCCAAGCATTCAGTGCAGACTGATAGAAAAGAGGAAGGCTTTTGTAGGCTGTTGCAGATCCTGTCTCACTGTGCGTGCCCTCTGAGCAGGTTACTCATAGGGTCCTCATTAATTGTGTGAGAATTTCAACCTTTTGAGTCAGTTATGAAAACTTCACTCCGTGCATAGCTTAAGGCTTGCATCTTAAAAGCAATGTGGCTGCAAGGAATGAAATAAGAACAGATGTGGCAGGACTTAAGATGAAGAAATGTGATCTTAAGTGTTTTAGAACATCTGATCTTCAGTATTGTGGGCTTTTTTTCCTGTAACAGACAGAAAGTGAAGCTGTTCACTGCTCATAACAACATGACAAACTATGCCACAGTCTGGGCATCCAAAACTAACTTGGAGCAGCGGAAAGGAAGAGCTGGACGTGTGCGTGCTGGTTTTTGTTTCTATTTATGCAGCAGAGCTCGCTTTGAAAGGTGAGGCTGTGCTCTTTAGAAAGAAAATAACCTGGGATTTCTCGCAGAACTGTTGTGTGCTACTTCCAATCCGACTGGGCAAATGGTTTCAGGAGGAACAGAGAGGAGAGGCATAAAGTCAGTACATGATGGATGGTTCTTTTGCTCTAAAGAAATGTACCAATGTTTCTATGCTTTCATCCATAGTATGAGGGAGATGATTTTATTATGAAGGCTTTCCCTGCAACCTGCAGAATCTCTCAGGAGAAAAATAATGCTGCTTAGGAAATGAGGCAAGGCAGAAAAGAGCTTTGTAATGAGGAAAAGGCTGTAGTATGCTTTCAGCCTTTGTGGGCACCTAGCATCCTCACATAACAGGCAATTTTATCATGAAAGTGGTAAAAAGCAGGGAAGACGAGTGTTATTTTTCCTTCTATCCCCATGTTGTGGCCAGGAAGCCCCCTTCATGCTGCTCTAGCACCTTCCCTGCTGCTGCAAGGTTTGACCTCTTCTGTCTGCCAAGCATTTGCTCAGTCTGTAGAGCCACGGAAATAATTTTGCTGGTTGTAGAAGTCTACACAGCTGCTACATTCAGTGTTTGATCTCTCATGGAAATGTCAGTGCCCCTTTCTCAGCTTGCCTAGAACATAGCAGTGTTTTGATGTTCAACTTTTTGTAACCTCTGAAAGCATCTCTTGGTCAAAAACTTTCCTTAAATTGCTCAAATGTATTTAGAGCAACTGTCTAGTGCAGTGGAATGGTTTTCATTTAAGAATTTTTGACACTGAATTGATTTGAGGCTACTGAAGTAATCATGGAACTCAATGACTTTAAGGTTACCTTCCTTTAAAGAACAAAACCAAGATACAAACCCCAAGATGCCTGGGAAAGAAAGAGTTTGTGGCCTTGTGTACATAATCTTTTTAGAGATACCATCTAAATCAGGTGTCAGCTGAATGTGGATTCCTGTTCAAGGTGGTTTGAAACATCTTCTTGCTGTCTGTTGCTCAGTGCGGTTATTCCTAGGAGTTCCATGTTTCAGACAGCAGGGTCACCAGTGATACTGTGTTGAAGATTTAAGAGCCCCCTCTGTTTCTATCAGGTCTTTTTGCTACCAGAAAACCATCTTTGGAAAGCTTCCAGCAAAAATACTTACTCTTCTTAGTGATCAAAGCAGGAATGTGCACAAGGAGTTGGGTAGTCTGGAGGTTGATATAAGGACAAGTAGAGAAGTGCTTGTATGTAAAGCACGTTGAAAGCAGGTTCTCTCAGAAATGGAAGACCTTCTTTAGCAAAGCAGGAGATGATTGCAAGGGGGCAAGTATGGGGCTGAACACAGCCATGCTGAGAATCAGGGTCTTCAGCCACGCAGACTCTCTATGTGGTCAGCTTATGCTAGAATCCGCACCAGGTGGCGGTAACGGGAGGGCTCTGCCATCTGTATTTCCATTGTAAATTTACCCTGAGATAGGAATTGAGAAGCATGGGAGATAAATGCTGGCAGAAGATGGTTACCGGATCATAGTGATAGCTGATGAGTTGTCTGGGAGGTGGTATTTCCTTTGGGGGGAGGGAGATGATGCCAGTGGAATGACCTGTGATGGTAGCCAAAACCTGTGTTCAGAAAAATGTGAGCTTTTTGATTCCCTTCTCATTCCAGACTTCAAACTCACATGACACCGGAAATGTTTCGAACGCCGCTTCATGAAATTGCTTTGAGCATCAAATTGCTGCGGCTGGGAGGAATCGGCCAGTTTTTGGCCAAAGCAATAGAACCACCACCTTTGGACGCAGTGATCGAAGCAGAACGCACGCTAAGAGGTATTGATGTTTGTCCACAAGTCTGTGTGTTGATGAGGCTGGCTCCAAGTGGTTTCCGATGTATAATAAAAAGGGTTTTACCATCTCCGGTGAGATTCTTTGTGTAGTAACTTGCTCTTTGGATCAGCAAGGTGTTTCCTGGATGCATCATGTGGGCGACAGTGTCTTCTGCAGCTGAAGAAATACTTAATTCCCAAGTGCAAGGTCATTCCTTTAAGAAACTTGAACCTTTAAACTTAAGGCTTGTTTCGTTATTCTAGTTACGCTGGCTTCCAGTTTCCTGTTTTCCAGCTGTGGTACTGCTCTGTATGACACAGTCACAGTAATTTTGCCTTAGGCACTGGACTGGAAAGGTACTGAAAAAGAAAAGTCAGTGATTTATTGTCTAATTATAGCTTTGTATGATTCCCTGACCTCAATCAAGTAGTGATCTCAAATCACTAAATAAGCGCTGCTTAAAATTTTTGAGAACTGAAATATCTGTTTGATTGTTGACTTCATGAAAAAATGGTGTGAGGAGCTTGCACTGCTTGTGTACAGGAGGGAGATCAGAGTGAAGAAGATAGCTAGAAGTTATGTATTCAGATTTAATCACTTCCTGGTCTAAGGCTTGTTAGTGCTTTTCTTACACTGCAGACAAGAAATGCCAAGCCAGGTGAAAAGGCAAATAGCTTTAACACAAAGAAGATGTTTCTGTGTGTGCGTCAATTTTCTGGCTATTTAGCCTGGAGAAGACTGAGAGGAGATCTGATCAATGCTGATCAATAACTAAAGAGTGGGGGAAAAAAGGATGGGGCCAGACTCTTCAGTGGTGTCCAGCAACAGGACAAGGGACCACAAACTGGAACCCAGGAGATTTCCCCTGAAGAGGAGGAGAAACTTATTTGCTGTGAGGGTGCTGGAGTCCTGGAGCAGGCTGCCCAGAGAGGTTGTGGGGCCTCCTTCTCTGGAGAGATGACATCTTTAACTCCAGTGGTTGACAGTGGAATTTGAAGATGAGCTCAAGGGAAAATCCTTAGGTAATGGAAGGAGGCAAAGTCTGTGGAAGAGAGAGTCTGTGGGTGTTCTCTTTTTGATGAGCAGAGGGCTCTGTGATTTAACAGTTGCAGTGGAGACACTGCAATTAGCTGTGGTAAGGCTGCTCTGATCTTCAGTTTTGAAAATCAGGTAGGCAGTACTGTAAACGATATAGATGAGGTTCTATTCAAACCCAGTTATTAACATTCTGGCTTTCTTATCTAAAGATTTCTAGGATTAGGTAACCATCTTTGATAACAAGAGATCTTCTTGCAGATCTTGATGCCCTGGATTCCAATGATGAGCTGACACCTCTTGGAAGGATCCTAGCCAAGCTTCCCATTGAACCTCGTCTGGGCAAGATGATGATAATGGGCTGTATTTTTTAGTAAGTTGAGTAGTCTCAGTGGTGGTGGTCTTGTTTCTCTGAGTTCCTGAGCCTCTGGACGTGCACTCTACAGCTAGACAAGCAATAAATGCTATAACTGGGGATAGAAAACTGAATATTCGTGAAAGCAGAATGCAAATACCTTCTAGAGCAGAGGGATTAGTCAGGAAGTTCAGAGTTAACTGCAAGGAACCAAGAGAGGCTGAATACTGAACTAAGAATGAGATGCTAAATACTTCAGTATAGCAGCCAGCTAGAGGTGAGGAGATGTGAAATCTGACACCTAGATAAGAAGACAAGTGAATCCCCATGTTTTGCTTTAGCAGAAGTAAAGATCTGTTATTTGTAATTGTGATGGCTGTAAGATGGTCTGTGGACAGGAGTAGAGGAGAGAAGATGGATGCTTGTGAACATCAGTTGTGAAAGTACTGGAATTGGAGCTAATGGTTGTTACCACTTCCAGAGGAGTGTTTCTGAAAAAACTCTGGTAGATAAGAACCAAATTACTCAGGTGTCTGGCAGAGAAGTTTTCTCTAGTATCACCAGCCTGCAATAGCTGCTGGCAACAACACTGTGAATGAATCTGATCCTGATGCCTTTTGTGGTTTCTTTCAGTGTGGGAGATGCTATTTGTACCATCTCTGCAGCCACCTGTTTCCCTGAACCTTTCATCAACGAAGGCAAACGCCTGGGTTATGTCCATAGGAATTTTGCTGGGAGCAGGTTTTCAGATCACGTTGCTTTGCTCTCTGTTTTCCAGGCCTGGGATGATGCAAGGTATAGTGTCTCGACTCAAAATTTAGTGAGAAATTGTGGGTAACAGGGTGAGCAGTTCTGTGACTAGACAGCTAGACCGTCACACTTCTTCTCCTGCACAGATTTCTAACGCACTGTTTGTTTTCTAGAATGGGTGGTGAAGAAGCAGAAAAAAGGTTTTGTGAACACAAAAGGCTCAGCATGGCTACTCTGAGAATGACTTGGGAAGCAAAGGTCCAGCTGAAGGATATACTTATCAGTTCTGGCTTCCCTGAAGGTGATTCTGCTCAGACACAGTCACTGATTGATTGCATGTTTCATTATGAGATGAGAAACAGGATAACCTGTGATGAGCACAGAAGAAGAGTGGCTGACAGGGGGGTTGCAATAAAGCTGCTCTGCTTTCACAGCTGTATTCAGGTGGCATTTTAGTGCTGTCTCATTCTCTTGTAGCTGTCTGAACCAGAGCAGTTGTGGTGACTGTGTTGCAACACAGGGAGAATTTGGAGGCTGAACTTAGGGCTGCAGGATTAAAAATCTATTAACAACTGCCCTCAGAGAATTATCTCCTTGATTTTCTTTCTCCTTCACTTGACGTGTCTCCAAAATGTGCTGTGCTTCCCTCCTCCTTTTCATTAGCCCTAGGGGGGAGCCTTTGTGATATGAATAGTGTGCTATGCACCCTATGATTTTCTGGGTTTGTGCTGGAGGAGAGATGTACAGTAGTGTCATATAGTCAGTTTTCTAAGGAAAAAACAAACAAACGAATTCTTAAAGCTGACCAGGTTCTGAATTTGCCTGCCATCCCTGAGGAGCTTGCTCAGTTAAATGGCATGGCTGGCTGTATTCAGCAGATGTTCATCTCTCCCTCCCTTTTTTTCTTCTCTGTTGTTTTAAATTCCTTTATTTTTTTTTTTCTCCTCATGCTGCTAGGATCATTGCTGTATTTATCCTTAACTTTATTTCTGGGCAAGATGACCTGGAAACAAGCTATCAGAGACTCTGGGGAGGTTTGTAACAAATAAATTCACCAAAACATCCATTCTGACCTCCCTGAAAAGATCTGTCTCCAAAACAAATGTCAGTAAACACGCTGTGGTACAGCACATTCCGGGCAAACCCCTCATTCCTTCTTGTTGAAGAGCTTGGGAGAGAAAAATACCTCTTTGTAGTAGTAGTATTCAGCTTTTTATTCTCTGTGAATGCATTGAACACTGAATGTAGATCCAAAATGCTTCCAGTGCAGAGGTCATTTGTAGAACAGATGCACATCTACCAGTGGATTGACTCAGAAAGAAAGTGCATTGATCCAGGATCCTGAACAGCTCTGCTCTCCTGTCTTACATGGCCTGTGGATGTGAGCCAGTTTTCTGTTCTCTCTCAACAGAATGCTTGATTACTCAGCCATTTAACAACACTGGACCAGATAATAACCTGGATGTTGTAATCTCCCTGCTTGCTTTTGGGGTCTACCCCAATGTCTGCTACCACAAGGAGAAGAGGAAAATTCTTACCACTGAGGGGCACAGTGCGCTCATCCACAAGTCATCTGTCAACTGCCCTTTCAGCAGCCAGGACATCAAGTATCCATCACCCTTTTTTGTGTTTGGAGAGAAGGTAAAGGCTTGGCATTTGTTCTTGATGACATGCTGCCAAGTGGGCTGAGAGGCTCTTCTTGGTAGAGAAACTGTAAGAGAAAAACTGCACTGTGCAGTATTTAGCTTGTTTTGGGGGGGTTCGTTTGGTTTTGGAGTGGGTTTCTTTTCTTTGTTTGTTTTGGTTTTCAGAAAATGAACCTTTGTGGTCATGGTGTCACTCGGCCTTCCAGTAACTTCCAGTCAACCCGATTCAGTAGAAGCTGACTTGCATAGGAAGTCAGCGTGAGTGCTGTGAAAATGGCCAGGTGATAGAGAAAGATCTAGATTATTACCATCTTTAAGAGATTCCTTTAGGAGCAATTCCAAACTAATTAGGCACTAGAGAATTTTTGCCCTAATCACTTCTGCTACTTATGAATCCAGAGAGAAAATGGGAATACGTAAGACAGCAGTGAGGTGCTCCCTTTCTGGCAAATAGGTAGTTTGTGAGCTCCTGAGGACAGCTCCCATTTCCTAAGCATCTCATAAAGGCCCCATGGCCTTTTCCTCCATCCCATATTAATTTTGTGTACACAGCATACGTAAGAGTACACATAAACTTGTGTGTGCTCGTGTCCTCTAGTGCTGACCATCAAGAAGGCAGCTGCTCTAGGTTGCCATTTGCTCAGGGAGGAGACGAAGGCAGTGCCTTTGTGTAGGACATAGCTGGGAGAGAGGCCTCTGCACACAACACTCGAGTCCAGCACAGTGCTGGCGAGGTCCTGCAGTGTGTTGTCTGTGGTTGAAACCAGCTGTGCACCTTGTTCCTTCAGCCTGGGAAGTGCTGTAAAGATGTTCTTGAGACTAAACATTGAATTAGCACAGCCCTTTGCCGAAAGAAGAGCCTCTTAAGATCTCATAGCAGAGGGGGTGCTGTATGGGGGGTTATTTGTTGCCTTGTCCACACTGTTTAGTTCAGAATTGCAGTTTCCTTGTGCTGATTTTATATCCTTAGTCCTTCCTGCTGACGTGCAGCTTATTTTGGTAACTACTTCATTTGTAATAAATGGAGTTTTGACTCCTTTGGGTACTCGCTGAGGACTCAGTTGGATACTCTGGATTTCCACATGCATAGTTCAGAGCTGTGGTGAGGCTTCTTCACCCTTTATGGCAGGATCCCACGTGGGCCAGAGCTTTTGTTTACTTCAACCATTCCTTTAAAGTGCACTCTTCTAGAAACACCAAAAGATTTTAGAACTTAAAAAGCTATGCTTTATTTGATCAAAATTAATAAATTTTGCATCACAAATCTTGTGAGGAGAAGCTAGGAGAATTGGGATGGTTTATTCCGGTGAAAAGGAAGCCGAGGGAAGATCTGGCTCTCTACAACTCCCTGAAAGGAGGTTGGAGTCAGGTGGGGTTGGTCTCTTCTCCCAAGTGAAAAACAATAGGGTGAGAGGAAACAGCCTCACATTGCACTAGGGGAGGTTTAGGTTGGACATTAGGAACAATTTTACCCCAAAAGGGTTGTTGAGGCCTGGAACAGGCTGCCCAGGGCAATGGTGGAGTCCCCATCCATGGAGAGGTTTAAAGTCTGTATAGATGTGGTGCTGAGGGACATGGTTTACTGGTGACCTGGCAGTGCTGGGTTCATAGTTGGACTCTGTGATCTTAAAGGTCTCTTCCAACCCAAATCATTTAAGGATTCTATAAAATACACATGGAAAACTACGAGTGGGTAAGGCAGTGGCTTAACAGTAGCTGAGACAGCACTGAGGTGTAGATTGGGATGAAAGAAGGATTTGGATTCCACTGTCTCCCTACTCATTGTTTACCTACTAAAATAAAGTTGTTCTCTCAGGGCTGGTTTTCCGTTTCCTCCTGCAGTTTGGCAATTGCAAGTTCCCTGCCCTGGTGGGTTTTCTGCCAGAAGTTTCTGTCTTTCAAACATGTGTAGTAACTTCCAGGCAGGAGCAAATCTTCTCTCTGAGGACAAAGTACAACGAGTCTGCCCATCACACTCCAGTGTGAAAGAAAGGAGGGAGAGAGGCAGCTCTAAAGGTGGGAGGCTGAAATACCAAATACTGCTCTTGAGTTCCTCTTTCAAAGGAAGGGCTATAGCCCATGTAGTTGTTGCTCTTGTCTCTGGCTCAGGTCAGCTGGCTCGGTGTTGTCCGAGTGCTCACTTCAAGCATGAACTTAAGGTCTTGTGTCTATAAAATGACAAAGTGGGCTGGTTGTGCAGATATGTAGCAACATCCGAATTGGCATCTGTAGGACACTACTGAGGAGGCAACACGAGATTTTCTTCACAGCTCTGTACCTAACATAGGGTTTCCTAGCACTGTGTCTGGATTTTTTGTGTTAACTGTTTCCAAAGTCCTCTGGTTTGAGTAGCCATAGGAGGGCACAGGGGTCTATTCTTCACTGGGAATCATGTTCCTCTTCCACCCACAGATCCGAACGCGAGCCATCTCTGCAAAAGCAATGACCATGGTGAGCCCACTGCAGCTGTTGCTCTTTGCCTCCAAGAAGGTGCTGTCAGATGGGGAGCTCATTCTGGTGGATGACTGGTATGAACCCTCCTTGAGGCTCATGCTAGCTGTGTGAAAGGACACAGGGAGCAGGGGAGCAACTGCTAATGCAGACATCAGTCTCTATAGGGCAGGAAGCCCAGAGTAAGCCGTGGGGGGCAGGTTATGGGGAGGGCACTACCTGTGCTTCCTGCGAGAAAGGGAGGGCTTTATATTGACACTGCTGTTTGGGGCAGATTAGCTGTTTCAGCTGAAAACATTGTTCCAGTTGCGTAAAACCTGCTGGATTTTTTCCCTTTAACTGGAATGTGAATGGGAAGTACTGTGTATTTTTGACCTCCTCTTCAGGCTGAGGAAGCCTTGTTTTTAAATCTCAGAAACAGCTGGAGGAGAGAAATGCTGAGAATTTGGTTGCCTCTGGCAGCATGCATTTTATGGCCGTAACCAAATACCATCTGGATGTCTGGCTTTTTTTCTCCTCTCAGGTCAATAAATTGGAGGTGAAGGATTTGCTTAAGCTTAATTCATTAATGTTTTTGAGGGTGGCCTGGAGCTTTCAAAATCTTGAGGAGCCTCATGTCTTCAGTTTGCTTCATATTTAGTAGCTTTGTTTTGATGCTGGGGCTCACATATTGGTGTTACCTGAGCATGTTAAACCTCAAGAGCAAATTTAAATACAAGGGAAGTTCTGTTTTAACAATGCCAGATTTTAGGGATCTTGCAAATTTTCCTCTCTTCATCTACAAACTGGAATTTCAAAGATGGGAATATAGGGTTCTGCCCCAGTGTATGCAGCACTCAGCGAACATCTGAGAACATCTTTTGTTACAAGTTCTCCTAGAAGTCATAATACATCTAATGGTGTTGGTTGACAGCTGCCTGACCATGAGCCAGTGTGTACCCAGGTAGCCAGAAAGGCCAAAAGCATGCTGGCCTGGATTAGCAATTGTGTGGCCAGCAGGAGTAGGGAAGAGTCTGTCCACCTGTACTCAGTACTGGTGAGGCCATGATTTGAGTACTTGGGCTCAGTTTTGTCCCCCAGGAAGGACACTGAGGTGCTAGAGGGTCTCCAGAGAAGGGCAACAAAGCTGTTAAAGGGGCTAGAGAACAGGTCTGATGAGGAGCAGATGAGGAACCTGGGGTTGTTTAGTCTGGAGAAGGGGAAGCTGAGGGGAGACCTTATTGCTCTCTACAACTCCCTGAAAGGAGGCTGGAGCAAGGTGGTAGTAGGTCTCTTCTTCCTAGTAACAAGCAATAGGACAAGACGAAACAGCCTCATGTTCCACCAGGGGAGGTTTAGGTTGGACATGAGAAACAATTTATTCCCCAAAAGGGGTGTTGAGGCCTGGAGCAGGCTGCCCAGCATGGTCATGGAGTCCCCATCTCTGGATATATTTAAAAGCTGTATAGATGTGGTGCTGAAGGGCATGGTGACCTGGCTGTGCTGGGTTAATGGTTTGACTCTAAGATCTTAAAGGTCTTCTCTAACCTAAATGATTCTCTGATTCTCTCATCCTAACATAATTCTTCGTGCTCTAGGATCAAGCTGAGGATGCCCCACAATGCAGCTGCCTGCATCACTGCTCTGCGTGCAGCAATGGAGGCTCTTGTGGTGGAAGTAACTAAAGATCCTGGGCTCATTCAGCAGCTGGACCCAGCGAACGAGCGAATGCTGAATGTGATCCGCCAGCTCTCCAGGCCCTCAGCCTCAGGCCTTAGCCTCTTGGCTGGCAACACAAGGTTAGCTGGGCTCTGTGGTTGTAGCTCTGGGGTGAGGAACAGCGCCATTTCTGCCCCTCAGGGCAGCAAGTGCTTGAACAGAGCAGGTAAGAGCTGTCAGCTCCACTGCTTCCTCCCTGCAGAATCCTGGAGCTAAAATCACCAGGAGAGCCTCGTCCCACACGCACAGGAGCATCAGGCTTTCATTTCCGAGTAACCTGAGTGTATGTAAAATTGTCATGTTCGGAGCCTGATGTGGATAAATCACTACCTGTTTCCACAGGAATAACAAATGGCTCTCAGCAATAAAAGCTGTCATTGCCTCTTCCAAAACACAGTGAAGAAAAGATAATCCAAATTTATTTTGGGCAGACTTACTTCTCTGTCTCTGGAAATAAAATAAATGTTTGGCCGTGCTTGGCCTTTGTTTTCATAACTTGCTTCTGAAGCACAGAAAGCACCTGTGAGGTGTCAGGAACACAGGGGATAAAGCAAAGCCCAATTCTTCTGTGCAAGTCAGAGTGTTTTGTGAGGAGTGAGATAAACACCACTGTGTTCAACCAAACAGGAACAGGGCTCCCTGCACATTGGTGTAAGCTGGAAAGTGAGACTGAGGGGAAAGCTTTCTATCCTAGGTGTAGGCTTGGCTGAGGATTGGAGGAGGGACTGCTAATGTGTCACAGCAGCTATTCCCAGCTTTGCTTTACTGAAGTGGAAAAGGTGCAAAAGTGCAACTGTAATTCACATAACCCCAGTGTGGTGGGGCTGGAAGGGACCTTTGGAGATCAGCCAGTCCAAACCCCCTGCTGAAGCAGGGTCACCCACAGCAGGTTGCCCACAATCACAATGTCCAAATGGGTTTGGGGAGAAAGAGACTCCACAACCCCTGGGCAGCCTGCTCCAGGGCTGCAACATCCTCACAGCAAAGAAGCTTTTCCTCCTGTTCAGATGGAAGCTGCTGTGTCCCAGTTTGTGCCCCTTGTCCTGTCACAGGACACCACTGAAAATAGTCTAGCTCTATCCTCTTGTCCCCCACCCTTCAGCTATTGATCGGCATTGATCAGATCCCCTCTCCAGGCTAAACAGCCCCAGGTCTCTCACGCTTTCCTCCTCACAGAGATGCTCCAGACCCCTCTGCTGGACTCTCCAGTGGACCTTCTCAAGCAGAGGCATCTAAACTGAAAATCTTGGCAATTGATTATTTCTTCTTAATGTTCAAAATAATAGAATCCATAAGCTTGCATCAGATCCCCCGTTTCTCTTTGCCAGGTTCGGCGATGGTCCTCGTCCCCCCAAAATGCCTCGCTACGACAACGGAGGCGGCTTCAGAGGCTGGGGAGGTTCCCCACGTGGTTCTGGCTACAGAGGTAGAGGGTATGGTGGCTACGGCTACTCTGGCAGGCGCCCGGGAGGAAGAGGATACCAAGGTGGCCCTGGGGGAGGCTATGGGGGAGGAGGCTACCAAGGAGCAGGTGGTAGCTATCGAGGAGGCTGCGGGGGTCCAGGGCGGGGAGGTGGGTGGTAGTGGCAGGAGCCCTGGGCAGTCTTTCCACTGCGACAAATGCGCGTTGCTGTCCCCTGTCCCTCTCTTGCTGTTAGCACTCTGTTTTTGCCGTCTCAGTCCCTTAGTACCAGTACAGCTCTGTAATATATCGTGCTTTTAGGGAGTTTCCTGCCAGTTGTATGATTTTGTTCTTAATAAAGGGTTTGTTATTAAAGCCTTACATGCTACGTGTTTCATTTGGGATTGGCATTCAGATTTTGAAGCCATCTCTTTTTTAGTTTGGTTGTAGATTTACAGCATTCAGAGGAAACTTTTTCAGTGCCTACAAACCTCTGCCAAACACATTTTGAGCTGCAGAGCCTGGGCTCAGCGGGGATGCTTCTTTGTTGCCCAATAATCTGTGCAAATCGGCCTCGCCGCAGTGGTTTGCTGTCTCTGCCAAGCAGCACTTGGTTCCTTTGCAGCCAGTCCTGGCCTGCTGCATGCTGTGTTACACCTCCTGGCATGACACTTCTGATCCAGGTAACATGGGGACGTGGCAATACCTTTTTCCAGACTGATGTGATGCTGCTTGTCTCTGCAGAACCTGAAGAGATCTCAGAAACACAAAGTGTGCCTTTCACCTGAGGCAGCTTTCATTGATGTTACCACTCCAAAGCAGTCATGCTTCCTTCTTCCAAACTCACGTGAAAGAGCCAGTCTTTAATGAGAATGCATTGAAGTTGCAGCCTGGAGATTCCAGACATTCAGAGCTCAGCTGGCTGCCCCATGCTGGCAGCAGTGTATCCACACAGAGGGGGATAAAGAGCCTCCATCAAGGTATAGTGCCTTCCCTACCTGCCAGACTGGCATCTGGGAGTGACCTGGAGCAGGGGTGGATGATACTGGACGCTTGCAGGTACAGGTTACTCTGGAGGGGTTTTGTGGCAGTTTAGGCTGGGTGCCCCCTCCTACTGCCACATAAATTACACCTCTGGTGTCCTGGGTGCCCACCCACAGAGGTGGACACAGGAAATGGCGTATTTCTACCCATAAGTCCTGCGCCCTATAAATCCATCTGCAAAGTCATTCTCTTCCTCTTTCTTCCCTCTCTGCTCCCACGGGAGATGTCCTCTCTTATCGGGTAATGCCGGGGGAGTATCCTCAAGGCCACTTAGGCCTGTCTAGGCCTAATGCCAGGAGGAGAATGGAGGGGGGGGCAGTCTCAGACCTGGCCAGCCTGAGACTTGCCTAGCAGCGGGAGGGGGAAGAAAGAGCCCTGGGGGTTTGGGTTTACCCTCAGGTGGGGAGAAGGGAAGGATTGGGAAGCTTTGGGAATTCTGTGAGGGGTTCTGTATGCTTTTGGGATATTCTTGGCACTATCCTTTGTAGTCTTTTGTAGCTTCACCAATTGCTTTTCCATTTAAACTTTCCATCACTCTCCAATCCGTTTGTGTGAGTGTCATTCTTTTGTCCCTTTCGGGGCAAGAGAGGATCTGTCTGGCCTCAAACCAGCACAGGTTTCTACAGCTAGGCTGTGTTGTGCAGGAGAAGCTGTGTGAGCCAGACAAAGGAAGTGCTCCAGTTCACAACAAATGTGTCCATATGAATGGTTTGGGCTTTTTTGGCCCAAATTCCCCCTCTGTTACAGCATGGGCAGGTTCTGCCTGTCACATGCGCTTGGTACTGCAGCAGCAGAGCATGATGTCTGTGGGCAGACCTTGGTGTGAATGCTGTTATGTTACTAAGCCTGGTGAGATTAACCTCTCCACCTCTCCACTAATCCAACTGGAACTTTTATTCAGAACCAATAATTAGTTGTGCTTACTGGGGTGTGGGAGATGTTCATGTCTGAGTGAAGTTTAAAACAAGTCCAATGGTTTTTGCATTTCTAATGGAGAGTTCTTAAAAACTAGGTAAGAGTGAAGCAGTGTTGAAAGCCAAGTGCCACATGGAGTTTAGATATCCAGAGAAGAATTACAGAGCTGTCTTTGATACCATCAAGTGTATCAGTATTCCATCGCCTAACCTGAATCTGGGATTTATTTACAGTGTGTTACCACCTTCTGTGTGGTTTGGAGCAGGGAGCTCCACAGTCTTTTCTGCCAATGTAGACTTCTCTGTGGAGTGAAGACTGGTCACTCCATGCCACCATTGCTGAAAATGCAGGTTTTGGTGCAGAAGGTGCCATGGACCATTTAGCATCTACACCTTGCAGCTTAGTTGGCTTTATCAGTGTGCTTGTGTTTTACGTGCTAAGGAGTATCAAGTGTGGCAATAACTGCTTAACAATATTCAGTCAGGTTTTTGGTACGTAATCCCTCAGAACCAGCTAAGGGGGAAGCAGCAATCCTTGCCTGCTTTTCCTATGCCAGAAATGAACAATACAGTCCAAGCAAGGACTGACAGCTGACGAGGAGCTGCAGCAGCCAGGACACAGAAAACTGGAAATCACAGAATCAACCAGGTTGGAAAAGACCTCAGCTGGTTATTCCTTCTGTGCTCAGCTGCTCAGACTACATCCAAATCCTCAAAGTAAACTTCAGCCTCCTGAAATGTCAAGGCTCCATGCTCTGACTCATGGTTGAAGACAAGTGCTGAAGTCTAAACATGGCTCTCCCAGCATAGCTGCCTTTATAATATTTAACAGACTAATACAGATAGGGGCCAAAACTGCCTTGCTGGAGTTTAGGTATCATATAGCCTAGACCACCATTTAGTGGTGTGTTTATTGTAGTTTTAATTCTATGCTTTCATATTTAGGAGCTCTGCTTCATTTTGTGCACTGCTAAGTGACATCTTTGAAGGTATTTTCTTCTCGTCCTCCATTTTTCACCCCTTTCCTCTGCAACTCTGATCAGTTCTGGGATTTGGTGGCAAGAAAGAACTTGAGGAGTTAAGATGAGCCAAATCTCTGCACAGTGGGAACTATGTAAGCACAGCCTGTCAGAGCAAAAAAACTTCTGTGAGTGCATCCCAGTGATGTCATATTTTCCAAGGCACCATTTTAAACTTCAATTTTTATTTTTTTTTAATCTTGGAGTGACTCAGAAATCTGGCAGTGTCCAAAGTATGAGCTTGGCTATTAGGACAAGAGAATCTGTAGTGGGAGGAAGGGGACACCTTGACATCAGAGATCTTCTAATCCAACTGAAGGTGAATTTAAGCAGCCAAAAGGGCATGAAGAGCAGGTCCTCATCAAAGCTCAAGTCTCAGGATGATCAAAGACTGTGGATAGAGAAGTTAGGACTAAACCACAGTATGTTACCTAACGTAAGGACACGTTATGGGGAAAAAGCAACCCCAAATCTGTACTATCCTGTATTCAATAGCCAATAGAACATATTTCTGCCTCACCACCCCTCCTCAAGTCATTCTACTCATGAGTACTTCTGGTACATAACCACCCAAGTCAGAATTAAGGAATTTATACCCTCATTTACATGAGAATCCCTGACACTGACAGATTTCCCATGTAATCCCCGTGTCTTTACAGACCTCCAGGGATGGGGATTCAACCATCTCCCTGGGGAGCCTGTTCAGTGTTTGAGAACCCTTTCATTTTCTTCTGATGTCCAACCTAAACCTGCCCTGGTGCAACTTCAGGCCATTTTCTCTTGTCCTGTCACTTGTTACTAGGGAGAAGAGACCAACTCCCACCTGGCTCCAACCTCCTTTCAGGAAGTTGTAGAGAGCCTCCTCATCTTCAAACTAAACAACCCCAGTTCCCTCAGCTGTTCCTCACTAGACCTGTTCTCCAGACTCCTCACCAGTTTTGTTGCCCTTCTCTGGGCAGGCTCCAGCATTCAATGTCCTTTTTGTAGTGAGGGGCCCAAAACTGAACCCAGTGTTCAGTATGTGGCCTCACTACTGCTGAGTACAGGGGCACAATCACTGCCCTGGTCCTACTGGCCACCCTATTGCTGATCTAAGCCAGGATGTGGTTGGCTTTCCTTCTGAGCACCAGGAGCCAAATGGATACGTTCTGTAATTCACTGCCACGGCACTTAATAAAAAGTCACTTTTGTGAGATAATGACCATCAAAGCTATTTTGAAATAGTTCTTTTTATTTTTGTCTTCCTATTTTTTCCCCTAAAGATGTAGGTAGCTAATGACCAGAAGTGTTTCCAGGGGTCCTCTGGGCCTTCAGCAGTTCAGAGAGCCTCAGAAGTTCACTACTTCTCTGACCATCAGCTTCTCCAGCTACTGATTCTTGTTTAGTTTTACTTGGATAATGAACCAGTTCCAAACAAGATTTTTATATGCTTCCAGATGATTTTTGGAGTGATAACCCACTGCAGCATGAATAGTTCCTCAGCCAGAGCTGACCACTACACACAACTGTCATCATTATCCCAGCCCTTACTGAGGACAGGGTATCTTGATGTTATGGTACGTAAGGGGATACAGCAGCAACAGAGAGCAGGAAAAAGTTGGGGTTTAACTCAGGTGACAGAACAAGGGGAAAATGTCTCAGTTTGTACCAGGGGAAGTTTAGATTGGATATTAGGAAAATTTTCTTTCCTGAAAGAGTGGTCAGGCATTTGACCAGGCTGTCTAGGGAGGTGGTGGAGTCACCATACCTGGAGGTGTTCAAGAAATGTGTGGACATGGCACTTTGGACCATAGTTTAATGGCTGTGGTGGTGTTAGGTTGGACTTGATGGTCTTAGAGGTCTTTTCCAGGTGAAACAATTCTATGAAAACAAGCAAAACTGTTGTAAAGACAAGAATGTGAGATCAGTGGAACTATGGTGTGCTCCTGTAGCCCTCACCTCTTCTGCTGTTTAAAGGTGTCTGCAGTTTTTGGAGTAGGGTACAGTATATAAAGCGAGGAAAAATAAAGTCAGACCATGAGGAGAAAAATCTGCTTATGACTTACAGGCTGCCATTTGAGAATCTTTAATCTAAGGGTGAGGCACCAAAAGTGAAGCAAAACAAATCAACAGATACATGTGAAAGCATTTTCAAGTTGGCAGGCTTTCCAGAGCTGGAGATTAAGATTTCTTTTTTCCTCCCTCACTCAGGACAAAGTCCAAGGCTGTATTTTTCAAAGCAAAGAGTTTTGCCTTGTAGTGTTCCAAATCGCAGAGACTCAACAAAGTTTTCAATTTAGTCTTAATTTGTTCCAAAGGAAAATCTCAAACTGATTGCTTTAGAATTGTCACGTTCAATTTATCACTGGGAACAAAGACAATGTTGCAGGGACCATGTTTCCCAGAGTGGTTCTCAGTCACAGAAGTCATCAGGATCTATACAATGCTGCCTGCTTGACATTTTTGACTAGAAAGATATTTCAAATGTCCTGTCAGCTCTTGAGATCAGTGGCTGTAGCCTTAAAAATGCTGTGCACCGAGAACAGTAAAGCAGCAAGGAGCAATGCCTCTGGGAATAACTTAAGTAAGGTCGAGGAGGACACAAAAAGACTTCTGTAGAGCCAAGGATGGGGCAAGTAGATGCTGACAAATGATTCTATGTGAGGTCATCACAGCCAGACAAGGCTCCTAGCAATGTGACATAGATTCACTCAAAATACATATTCAGTCTTGCCACATTTTAGATTCAGGTTTTCAGTGGTGCCCTGTGACAGGACAAGGGGCAACAGGCACAAAATGGAACCCAGGAGGTTTAACCTGAACATGAGGAGAAGCTTCTTTGCTGTGAGGGTGCTGAAGCCCTGGAGCAGGCTGCCCAGAGAGGTTGTGGAGTCTCCTCTGGAGAGATTCTAAACCCACTTGGCCATTATGATCCTGAGCAAGCTGCTGTGAGTGACCCTGCTTTAGGAGTGGGTTTGGACTGGATGATCGCCAGAGATCCCTTCTAACACCCACCATGCTGGGATTCTTTAAATATTAAACTAAGCCCCAGTATTTGTGAGAAAAGCATCTTACCCTCCTGTGACTCCTTCCAGGCAGGGTAGTTTTGAGTCTATGTGCAATATACATAAAAAAAAAGTCTGCATCAGGGAGCTGTGGTCGCCAACAGCTACACCAAGCACCAGCAGCCTATGTAAGCTGCTGCTTTCTCAATTTACATTTTAAAGGATGGCTCCTTTCCCTATTGGCTGTGACTCATATATTCAAAGTTGTCTTAAACAATGCAAGTAGCTTACTGAGCTTTCCCATACTACATAACTTATTTTGAGTTGCATCCAGCTTTGAAAGAGCCTTTGCTTTCAGACTGAAGCTTTCCAGGTTCAGCCTCAGTAAAGGTGACCTTCAGATTCTGAGTGGAGACTCCCCAATAGATGAGGAGTTACTGTAAACTTCAGTACAGACTTGGGTCTGCCTTGTTTTGTTCCAAGTAAATGGTCTTTGTCAGGAATGCAAGTTTAGCAAAGCCAGATCTGCACAGCTGACCATGTAGAAAGCTGTCTCTGAGGAGGACTTCAAAGTCATTGTAAATAAGTAAGTGAAGAAAAAGACCTGAACAGATGCTGGTTGCAAAGACATGTGCATGTGAAAACAGTTATGTTATTTCTGCATATGCTAAAGGAAGGATTACTTGTAAAACACACCCAACTCTCACATCCAGCATTTTTACAGTGGTAAAAATCTGGACAGAGTTCAAAGTGATCACGAAGTATCCAAAGCCAAAAATAGGTCTAAAGAAAAGACTTCAACCTAGTTAGCTTATCCAAGAAAAGGCTGGGAACTTCATCTTGAGCTGGAAGTGTTTACATAACCAAAGTCTTAAAAGAGAACAGTAGTTGGCTTTCTAAGAAAGAAAAAAAAACTCTAATCACTGTGCTTTCTACCCCATGGAAAGAGAACATCCTTCACTCGGAGATACCCGGGATGAAATTCTGTTAAATACACTACATGGGTCCTGGGCCTGCTGATTTTAACAGGAGCTTTCAGGGGTCATCAGGACACAAGACCATCATGGATAGCGTCAAGGATACACAAGACAGCCAGAGAAGTTACCTCAAGAGGTATTTCAGCAGAAGTGGAATTAAATCTTCTAGACTGATGATGAAAGGCTCTGATTTAGTCTAGCAGACCCCAACCCAGTTGGTTTCTTTCAGCCTCAGTTTTTCCAAAAGCTCTTTGTCCTTTGCACTGCTACCACCCTTTGCCTACAGACTCTTCTGTAGCTCTGCTGTGGTGTTAACCTGCTGCTGCCTCACTATTTCAACATTGGTACAAAGGCAGTTCTGCCTTTTGACAGCTCCAGGACTGCACCTACTTAACGTTCTGTGCCACCTGGCAATCTTTCTTCAGCCATTTACTGGAGATTTCCGACTCCACAAAGCTCAAGGAAATGTGAAAAATGCAGGAAGTTCTGGTGTACAGCTACAGAAAATGTAACAGGATTGGAAGAGTCTTCTACAGAATGCCATAGTTTGAAAGAGAACAGCAATGAAATAGTTGCTGTGCTACTGGCTATCTGCCCCTGCTGTGCGGGCTGGCAATCCTCCTGTCCGGTTCCAGACAGCACAAGAGTAGCAAGCACAGCAGTCTTCATCCTGTCAGCTCCTCCTCACTTTTTTTCTCCTTTCCCAGGTTGCTGTACTCCACAACACACACAGAGCTTTCATTACTCAAGATACTCAGCTGAGCAATATCAGCTGGTATCAGTACACTTCATCAAGTGCTTCCTTTTTATCACAACCCTAGCAAAACTGGTTTGTAATGTCTCAGGATAAACCTGTATGTGCCTTGTCTGCCAAAGGACCTTGAATTTAGCTGCTCTCATTGGTCACACATATCAGAGAGAACTAGCACTGGTGAGTCCTTAAATGCCCAAAATATACAGCATGTTAATGACCTAACAATGAGTATGAAAAGTTTTTTTTTCCAGTGCCTTTCCAGTCATGTAGGGCAGCAGGAGACATCCTTACTGAGATGTGTAAGCACATCTTGCTTGGTGCCACCAAGTTTGTTCCTCACCCCTTCACACTTTACCTCCCCTAAAGCAGGGATCCAAGAGATGCCTCGCAGTAGCAGGAACAATTGCTTCATTGAGCTAACTCCTCTTTATCCTCTGGAGCCTGAATAAATTGGAAGTCCTGACAGTGTGATGCAAGGAGTATTACACACTGGGAGAACATCTGCTATCCTAGCTGTGACCTGGAAGGAAACATGTCTGTGAGTATTTGGGTTTCAGCATGAGCAAAAGGCTAACTGTTGTACACCTCATGGGAGTAATGGAGTTCTGTGTCCTCTCTTTGTGTAGCTTTATTTACTCTTATTACTCCATTTGGAAAGCCAGATATTGCTAAACTGGGACCATGTGGCTTCCAGGGAGGGAATATTGCCTCTCACCCTTAGAGATGGAAGTTGTTTAACTGTGGGCACCCATACCTGTCCACAGGTGAGCTGGAGATAAAGTGAACATGAGTAAAAGCTTTCAAGCCTAATTTCTCCCACAGGTTAACAAACCAGGAATGTCTCTTGCATCTCCAATGCCTGCTCCCTGGAGGTGTTCAAGGCCAGGTTGGATGGAGCCTTGAGCAACCGAGTCTAGTGGAAGGTGTCACTGCTCATGGCAGGGCAGGTTGGAACTAGATGATCTTTAAGGTCCCTTCCAACCCAAACCATTCTATGATTCTGTGATCTTGGCTGCTTTGGGACTAGGAGCATCATGTCTAGGGAGAGCAATGAATTGCTGGCTGACACAAACATGAGGTGGGGGAAAAAAAAAAAAAGAGAAAACAACTTTAAATGTTTTCCTAAATTAAGTTGAAAAGAACTCCTAGTGATTATTGGGAAGCTCACCAAGCTTTCAGGTGCTGTGTGGGGAGTTTATCTCTGTCTACCGCATGTAGATGTGGTGCTTCAGGATATAGTTTAGCGGTCAGGTCATGGTAATTGGGTTATGGTTGGACTTGATCTTAAAGGCCTTTTCCAACCTTAATGATTCTATGATTCTATCTTTGTGTAAATTGATTGGGAGTACCCTAGAGGGACACCCACCTGGCAAAACCCATTAAATCCAGTTCACCCAGTATGCAACCAGCTTCCTTGTAGGAAGAAACACAGGTGCTTTGGTTAATGAAAGAGAAACTGAATGTATTTGTGTAAAGACCCTAAACAAAGGTGTAAAATCAATAGCAGTGGTACCTAGTGGTGTCTGACAAATCACTAACATCCACTAAGGCAGCCTTGCCTCCTAATGTACACATCCTGGGACACTTAATAGTTTTAAAGTGGAGGGTGTCCCTGCCCATGGCAGGCAGGGTTGGAACTAGATGATCTTCAAGGTCCCTTCCAGCCCAGGGAGTCTAGCGTGGGAATGAGCAAACCTGTAGAAAAGTTCAGAGAGTGTTTGAGAGCTTGGGGAGCTGCACTGGAGCGTTGATGACAATGGTATGCTAGGTATGTATCGCTATAGAAAGATGTTTATGTTCTGGAGCCTTTCTGTTTGCTTAACCTTTGAAGTTAAACAGTTGGGGTGGCAAAAACTCAGTTGCCACAAGCCAATGGCTGATGGGGAGGTGTGAAATGTGTTTTGAGAATGACTCAAATCAAAAAGTGGACCAACAAAAACTACATTCTAGGTTAAAAACAACACCGGGCAGTCACAATGAGGTGCTATTTTAAAGAGTATTCTGTGGTTTAAAATCGTAGAAGAAATAAGTTTTGAGAAGCATGTGCTGATATCTACATCTCTAATGTGATTAAAATACAACAGCCTTTCCCTGATGGGCAGCTGAATCATTGTGAGAAAGCAGGAGGAGGAGAGATGAAGCCTGTCCTCTGTCACCTCTCGTGGTGTTTACTATAAGTTAGTAACACAGACAATTAGAATTCATTGTTTAATAAATTAGTACACTAATTCTTGATGTAACTTCTCCATATGATTATACAGTAGCCTGCTTATAGCTGGAGGTAAATTAAGGTATCTAAAATCTACTTCTCAGAGATCTGAGCAGATGAACTACAACTTTTAGCTGACAATTAATTTTGGATACATTAATGATATCAAATTCTCTCAAGAGAGGTGATTCTTCCCCTTTACTCTGCTCTTGTGAGATCACACCTCAAATGTTGCATCCAGTTCTGGCGTCTCCATCATAGGAAGGACACAGAGCTGCTGGAGCAAGTCCAGCGGAGGACCACAAAGATGACCCAAGGGCTGGAGCACCTCTGCTATGAGGATGGGCTGAGAGAGCTGGGTGGTTCAGCCTGGAGAAGAAAAGATTCTGAGGGGACCTTATAACTGCCTTCCAGTACCTAAAGGGATCCTACAGGAAGGCTGGAGAGGGACTTTGCATAAGGATATCTAGTGACAGGACAAGGGGGAATGGTTTTAAGCTGAGGGAGAGCAGGTTTAGACTGGAAGTTAGGAAGAAGTTCTTTAGTATGAGGGTGGTGAGACTCTTGAATAGGTTGGTGAGGGAGGTTGTCGACGCTTCCTCTCTGGAGGTGTTCAAGGCCAAGTTGGATGAGGCCTTGAGCAGCTGAGTCTAGTTGAGAGGTGCCCCTGTCCCTAGCAGGGAGGTTGAAGTAGATGATCTCTGAGGTCTCTTCCAACCCAAGCCATTCTGTGATTCTCTGATATAATAGTTTTGCTGAGCTCCAATTGGAAGAAATTAATAACAGCTGAAGAGATATGCAGATTATCTGTTCTTTAAAGATCTAACATGTACAGGATACAGGTCTTAGAACTTCCCACAACTGCATTTTTCTGAACACTTGATTTGTCTTGTTGATATTTCCGTGAGTGGCAGTATTGCTGAGGTTCCCAGCAAGCAAAATGCAGCCTACACTTAGGAAAACTGTTTTTTCTGGCCAACTAAGTTTTTATTTTAATGCATTTTCAAATCTCCTCCTTTGGTGACTTGCCACTGGTATTTCAGAAACAAAAAAAAAGGAGACATTTATCAGGAAAGAATCTATTTATAAGGAATCTTTGACATTTTTCCAGTGTTTATGGTATCCACAGATGAGTTTAGAAATGTTGTTTCCTCCCCTAACAACCTGAATTTACCTCTTTGCTTTGATAATCCGTGAGTAGCAGTGTGAGTGTTTACGCAGCATTTTGCATGCTTCAGACTAGGAGGACAGACTCATAAAATTAAACAAAAATTACAGACACAGAAGGAAACAGAAGTTCAGTTGCTCCAAATGAAGGAGGATTCAACACTCTGCCTTATGGATCAGGTTGCCTTTGAAAAGCAAAGGTAAGTTCATAAAACTATGCTTAAAGAATGCTAAAAAAGGTAAGCTCTTACAATGAGGGAATGGAGGTTGCTCTCAATAACCACTTTGCATGAAGAAAAGAAAGGTTTGGCAAATGATAAAAGATTTACTATTAATAAAAATAATCACAGAGTCATAGAATCATTAAGGTTGGGAAGGACCTTTAGGATCATCAAGTCCAACCATAACCCAACTACTATGACCACTAAACTCTATCCTGAAGTGCCACATGAACAGGCTTCTTGAACACCTCCACCACCTCTCTGGGCAGCCTGTTCCAATACCTGACCACTCTTTCAGTAAAGGAAATTTTCCTAATATCCAACCTAAACCTCCCCGGGCACAGTTTAAACCCATAAATAATGTCCACAGCAAGACTGACTGGCCAACTGTGTTATGAAAAAAAAAAAAGAAGATTGTAACCATGAACTATGGTTAAGAACTGACTGGGAACAAAAATTCAGCCCTGTTGGCACTGGGTAAAAGAAGTTATCCAGTTTTCTGTTGAAAACAGTCTTGGGAATTCTTCTGGAAGCTCAGGAAGGATATGTGTTAAACAGCTTCGCTGTGGTCACACAAGTCAACATCCTGCATGGTGAGATACCCATGAGCACCCCCGGCACAGGCAGGACTTTCTGGGATGGCATTTTATCAGGAGGATAGTTCTACTGGGAATGTTTTACAGTTAGTGTAAACAGCCCAAGCTCACACATGGGGAGAATTTACATAGCTATGCAAGTCTGTGAAGAACAGGAACCAGACCTTATCCAAATGGATCTGGGTAAACAAGTCCTGCTCTTTTCAGAGGGAACTCCCTCAGTGCATCGGAAACCTAAATATTACTGGAATTTTGGGGTGGCAGAGCATCCCTCAGTGGACCCTGAAGGTGGCTCTGAGCCTGAGACTATTCTCAGTGAGTAGAAATAAATCTAACCAATTCCTCTAGCAAAAGCTCACCCATGCAGTGCACTGCTGGCAGACTGAGGAGAATGGGAATGCTGGAAGGGAAGAAGAGGAGTGCTGAGAAACATCTCATCTCCAAGACGCCCACTGGAAGTTTTAAGGCCAAATGAACCCATCCATGCATGTCCTGTTCCAAATGCCCTCATTGGTGGGCTTTACAAAGGCAAGCTGTTCATGGTGGCCTTCGACAGGCAAATGGAGGTCTTGGAGAGGGGAAGTAGTTAGGGCTGGCTCAGGTTGTTGGTCTAACATAGGCTGCAAGATGTGATCACTGAAATTCAGCACAAGACTACACCGCAGAATAAAAAGAGAGACTAAAGACAAAAGATAAAAATCTTATCTGCTAGGAATCAAAGATTACAGATTCATTTCATACACATCACCAGACACTCATCAACCAAAATGGGCTTTGGTTAAAAGAATGGACTGTGCTGGAACCCACAGTAGGAAGATGAAAAGCTGCACAGTCCTTTTATGTTTTATGTTTGGTTTAGCATATTTCTTCCCAACACTGCAGTATTAAGGAGAGAAAGAGAGAATGCATCCCAAACCCACTCCAGAAAAGAGATAAAATAATCACCTCACATCTTGCATTTCTCCTGGGTTTGCAGAAACTTGTAAGAAGCAGATTACCTCTCACCAACAGGTTCAGAGGTGCTTTTTTAGTCACCTACCCATAGCTGCTGCACAGGATTGTTTAGGAGAATGCAAAAGAGCAAATAAAGTGAAACTTAAATAGACTTTCACAAAACACCTTCTGCCTTCATGGGTAGTAGCTCTCTGGTTAGTTCTGTTTATAAGATCACAGAGAATTTCTGCTCCCATAAAATCAAGACAGGTAGGAGTATGTAGGATCTGGTATGGCTCTCTGATCTATTCTGTGCTTTTGGTAGTGGATACCTCAGGCATTTACCAAACTAATTCATATTCTCTGAACACTAACCCTTGATTCACAGAATCATAGATCCATGGAATGGTTTGGGTTGGAAGGGATCTTAAAGATCATTTAGTTCCAACCCACCCTGCCATGGCAGGGACACACCCTACTAGACCAGCCTGCTCATCTACCCTGGCTTTGAGTTTTTGATCGTGGGAGAATTCCTCTAAACAGCATATCTTTAAAACAAGTTTTAATACAGAAATGCATTTCTTATGCACTTGTAACATCTGTCCTAATTTGCATGTGTAGTACTGTCTGTGGAAAAACTTCCTTAACCTCATTCCCCCATCTGCAGTTTCTGCCAGCCCATTGAAATAAAACGTGAGATGCTTTAATTCTGCACAGCTTTTCTCTCTAGTTTTAGCCACATATACAGATGATTGTATGCAGAGTCAACTTTGTCACCATTGTCCTTGATACTGAGACTGAAGCAGCGCCCGGCTGGTAAGAAGGGAACTAAAATACCACCTTCAGAGCACATGGGCACTCTAATAATTTCACTTTGGAGACTAGAACGATATCATGGATCAGTCAATCAAACTTGCAGTGGTTTATGTTCTTTAGTGGAATCACAGGGATTGTCCCAGCTGGGACTGAGTCAAAATAATTAATCCAACTTGGTAAAACAAAGAAAAATAGAAAGAAAAAAAAACCCCAACAAGATAGAAAACCAAGTAAGCCTGAAGCTTTTATCTTCATAAAAAGAAACAGTTTAGAGCAGGGTTTTTTCCTGTGTATACTACTGCAAACTGTAGTAGTGTGGTTCCTTTTCACATCCACCTGTAAGAGCATCTGAGTTTGTCACCCAGTCTTGCTGAATGTTGCCTCTTTTGCACTGACTGTTCGGTGAATCTGCTGACTTGCTGCTTTGTTTTAAGTGGTTTTGGCTGTTTGGTGGCCAGGGTGTGAATGTCTGCTGCAATTACTGTTGTTTGGATTGTGCCCACTGACAGAAGCAGTGAGGCCTGGGGAAAAGCCCCTGTGTGATGGAGGGCAGGGCAGGAAGCTGCTTCTTACATTGCCCAATCCAGCTGGATGGTGACAAGTGACATTTCATATAGTTGCTTGAGTGACTTCTCCAGTGGCTGGTACCTCTGTAAAGCTGATGGCAAGCACTGGGTGGTTCTGTCCTCCATTTTTTAGTGTAAACTGGCATGAATGTACTGGTAATTAAATATCTGGGTGTACAGCAAGTTTCATGTGGGAATCCTCAAGTTACCTATTTCCTTTTATCGGCAAATGCAGGTTGTTTTTATCCAGGGCAGGGGCGGGTGGGGTGTGGCACCCAAAGAGCAACCAAGCTCTGCGACCACAGTGTGAAACTTGTGAGCAGTATTCCTTAGGGTATCCGCTCAAACGTTGTCTGTCAGCAGATGCTGATGCCAAATCAGTATGGGAAGGCTGAATATTAAAGTGCTTTCTGTCCTGTGACACTTAAAAAATACATCCTAGCCCTCCTAAGCCCCAAACGGGTCAGAAGTCTTTGTGCATAGGTGTCTTTGCACTTGGTTGGAGCTGCTATAGAAGGACAGAGGCTAAGTGTGCTCTTAGTTTATTTCAGATTGTTCATGGGCTCACACCACGTCACTCCAATTTTTTTTTGTTTGTTTCTTGATCAAAAGGAAAAAAATACTGCTTTTCCTTTTTCTCCTAAAAGAGGTCTGTTTGAAGATTGAGACTGCCAGCCTCAGGAGTTCTGGCTTTCTGAAAGCTGACAGAATTTCCTGTAAGAGCTGCTTTTTTAAAGGCTGTTTCCTCTCAGGCTTTTATGCTGCTTTTCCTTTTTTGCATTTCTTCTCTTTGTTCTTTCTCCCAGCTTGCATACTTCAAGTTTGCATACTTCAAAAAATAACTGAAATAACAAAGTGCTGATTTCTACATTTCATATATTTAAGTTCCTCCTTGACCACCTCTTTATTAAACAGAAGGCAAATTTTCTTAAGACTTGATATCTTTATGATTAGCACAAGTTAGGGCAGTAAGTGCTTGAAGATTTGCACCTGCTTTTGGAGCTGCAGTCACATAATTTTTTCAGCATTGTTTCTTTAAGCCCAGCACAGTCACAAACCTTTTCCACAAATATTATTCTTATTTTATGGATGGTTAACTGAATGTTTTGTCGTTGTGCCCATCTTATCTATCAAACATTCCTTCCTTCCTTTTGGGCCACTCCTGCTGTGCAGGGTGACTCACTGCTTTGTGGGAGTTTCCAGTCGTAAGAATTTATGGACCAAGGTATTTTTACTCTCCTTCACCCCTGTAAGCATGGCAGAGTTCTAAGTAATTGAGTTGTCTGCTTCTAAGTCACAGATATTTTATATGAGGATGCTTTTTTTGATGCTGGGAAGGAAATGGGTTTTGTGGGGAATATGCTGCAGTGCTTTAATGAGTATTTCACCAGCTAAGACATTAAAAGGAAAGCACAGGTTGTGTATTTAGAGGGATATGAGATTTAATTCTGGTTTTAGTTAGATGAGTGCAGACTTACCAAATGAAAGATCACTGCATCACTTAATCTGAGTACTTTAAATAAGTGTGTCAAAGATTAAATTGCAGTTATGAGAGTATGAAGTGGATTTTGATATCAGCAGATATCTCTTTCTCAGGATTTACTAGAATCAGTAACTTGGACATGACAGAAGGGCTAAAGCATATAATCTGTTGAGTATGGCCCTACATACATCCTTTTAAATGTTGGAAAATGATTAAACTCAAGCAAATTGTTATTTTTAGGTACTAAAACCGAGTATCTTTAAACCCAAGAATTTTCCATTAAGCAGAATTTTTTCCATTATTCTGGGAACCTCCCACACTTGGACAGATGATTCCGTCATGCCACTGAGTGGGATTGGTGGCAACACCCTCTGATTTTACCTCTATCCTAATCCTTCCTTCCCACCCATCAATCTGTTCCATGTAGCTTCCTGCTCCTGGTTGCCTGCCCTGCTGTGTTCTCTCCCTGCTGCAGGCACCAACTAGGCTGTCACTGTACCTCAGAAGCTCCATCAGCATGCTCTTTCTTGCCAGCATTGGCTCAGTGTCACTTTCACAGCAGCTGACGTGTCTTCATAAACTGAGGAAAAGAGGGGGAAGTGGATGAAACCAGGCTTTCCACTGGACATGTATAATTCCAGCCTGAACAATAGCAGTGCAGCGGTGACTCCGTACCACAACCATGACTTTGAGGGGAGTGTCCAGGGGACACCCGGCACAGAGGCTGTGTCATCACAGCCAGGTTAATATTCTGTTGGGAGGAAAAATGAGGAATAACCACACCAACGTGCAACACCAAATGTAATAATAAAATCTACCAGCAGCAAGAAAGTTTCCAGGCTTGCTTACAAGTACTTGCTGTGCAGACCTTGTGAATAGTCCAACACAGGCTCTTAATGCAAGGAGCAGAGGGGCAGCTTCTATAGGATGTGCGTGTTTACTTTAAAACAAGAAATTGCATATTTTTCCCAGAACAGACTGTATTTTTTCCTCTTGGCCACAGGTTGCACTTGGACTTTCTCAGAGTATAACAAACACCAAGTTTACAAAGCCTTTCCATGACTCTCCCTATCAATTTCTACCTCCAGGAGTAGTTTCCTGTTTCCTGAGCAGGCTTCTGGAGGCACTTTCTCCTATAAAAGCAGTTTTGCCTTTACATGATTCTCGGGTTGGACACAAATCTTTGCATAGTTACTCAACCTGAAAAGGTACAGAGAGATCTTCCGGTGATAGCTGAAATGGTAACCCAGTCCTTGGCCACGTCTGACAGAGCCACTGCCCCTAAGCAGCATAGAGATCTAAACTGAGACAGGAAAGTCTCAGTTCATTACAAATTAAAGAAGCTGAGGTGGCAACATGAGTCCAGGCCCACTTGTGGGGCCCCCTCAGACCCACTTCTCTGCCTGCACCCTTGGACTGCACAGAACTAACTGGGTTGAGAACAGCACGACTGGCACAGCACCATCAATTTTGTCACGTTTTTTGAGACACTTGGGTTTTTTTCCCCCCTCTGGGAAAAGCCTTTAAATGAAAGAAGAGGGTGGCTTGTGTTGGGATCTGAAGGGGCAGAGGCGGTGACTAGCTAGGCGCCAGCGGTTGGGGAGGACCCAATGGCAATGGCAGGGGTGTTGTGAGGGAGATACACCCCCGGCCGCCTTTCCATGGGGCCACCGGCAGCTCAGCCGCCCGCTGCCATGCGTGAGGCGGCAGCGCAGGGGGCGAGCCGGGAGCACTTTTCCTCGGTGCGGTCCCCACCGCCGGCATCGCCCCTTTAAGTTCCCGCATTCCGGCAGCGAGGGGGAGGCTCTCAGCCGTTCCCGGGCCCGCTTCGCCGGCAGGACTCCGCTCCCGGCCTGCCCTGCGCTGGCAGCCCCGCCCTGCCTCGCCTCTCTACGCCCGGGCCGGGCCCATCCCAGCCCAGCCCGCGGCCAGGCGCGGAGCGGCGGCGGCAGCCAGCGAGCGACCGAGCCCCGCGCCGCTCGGCCGGTTCCTTCCGCCGCCGGCCTGAGCGCTATGGCGTGCGGCGGCGAGCGGCGGACGCGGGCGCTGTGGCTGGCGGTGCTGTGGCTGTGGTTGCCCGGGCGCTGCGGCGGCGCCATGGACGAATGCACGGAGGAGCGGACCGGCCGTCCTCAGCGCTGCATGCCCGAGTTCGTCAACGCAGCTTTCAACGCCACGGTGCTGGCCACCCACACGTGCGGGACGCCGGCCGAGGAGTACTGCGTGCAGACCGGCGTCACCGGCGTCACCCAGTCCTGCCACCTCTGCGACGCCGCCCAACCCCACCTGAGCCACGGCGCCGCCTTCCTCACCGACTACAACAGCCCGGCCGATGCCACCTGGTGGCAGAGCCGCACCATGCTGGCGGGCGTGCAGCACCCCGCCGCCGTCAACCTCACCCTCCACCTGGGTAAGGGACCCCCGTACCCCTCCGGACCCCTCCGGCCGGAAGGAAAATGGCGCCAAGGGCGGGGGGCTGAGGGACCGCCCTGCTCTGTCCCGCGCCGCGCTGCCTTCAGGCACTTCTTGGGCTCTGCTTAATTACAGGCGGCTGTAACAACGCCCTGGGGGTGGTTAGGGGCCAAAGTGGGTTTTCGTTTGGTGTGTATAAAGAGACCGGGGGCATTGGTTTAGTGGTGACCTGGCAGTGCTGGGTTAAGGGTTAGACTTTATGATCTATAATGTCTTTTCCAACCAAAATAATGCCACCAGCCTGAATGGATTCCCTTTGTCCCAAGCAAACGCTTGCTCCAAAGGCCCTGTTTGTGGCTTGGCTTATCTCAGGCAATGGTTTAATTGTGCAGAGGAGGATGCTGCATGTAGACAGGGTACTTAGGAACATGGTTTAGTGGCCATGGTGGCATAGGGTTGATGGTTGGACTTGATGATATTAGAGGTCTTTTCCAACAGAAATAATTCTATGATTCTCTTTGCCCCTTGGTTTGATGGTATTTAAGAATAATCATAGCAGCAGAGTAGGGCTGGATAGAGTTGAGTTTCAGCCTTCTCCACAGGAGGGTGAAAATGAATGTTGCTTCATTGCTTGTCCAATGAAGCAAGGACCTGTTGCTCTAACAGGGCCTGGAACCTTTTTGCTATGGGCTAAGAGAATTCGAGCTACTCTGCCTGGAGAAGAAAAGGCTCTAGGGAGACCTTATTGTGGCCTTACAATGCTTGATGTGGCTTAGAAAGAAGATTGGGAAAGGACAAAGGGTGATGGTTTTAAACTAAAAGATCTTAGACTAGACAGAAGGAAAAAAGTGAGGAAAAAATGGTGAGGGTGGTGAAACACTGTCCCAGGTTGCCCAGAGAAGTGGTAGATGCCCTATCCCTGGAAACATTCCAGGTGAGGTTGTTTGGGCCTGGGCAACCTGATTTAGCTGCAGATGTCCCTGTTCAATGCAGAGAGGTTGGACTAGATAGCCTTTAAAGGTTCCTTTTGACCCAAATCAGTCTGTGATTTTTTTTTTTTTTTTGCTTCTATCACTCATTGCATTCTGTGTTGGTTGTGCCATCTGTGTGTGAAATTAACAAGCCCATGCTGCAGGAGGCAGAACGTGTGGTGGTGTGGGGCATGTGAAAGTGTCTTGCCTCGTGCACTGGGAAACTCGGATCCTGGAGTCTTCCACACAGCAGGCTTAAGATTCAGGTGGGAATGATTATTTGAGAAGTGTCAAACACCACGGGAAAATGGGTATGCAAGGGGCATGTCTGCTCTGTATCCTCTTATACAAGTGCAGTGTTGTCCTTTCAGTTCTGGGTGGGTTAGGCTTGTCAGAGAACTGTCATCATTACTGCAGAACCCATGACATCAAGTAAAAAAAAAAAAAAAGTGCATTTTGTGATTAATTGGCATTCCCAGAAGTTCCTTTGGGATAATGTTTTAGCTCTCACTTTGGTTTGTGGACAAGCTTTTCTTTTACTCTGTTCATTGAGTAATTTAGGCTGTCATGACATGGAGGCAGGGTAATTGCTTAGAACTGGAAGACAAGCCAGCCAGAAGAAAGCTAAAACTGCAGCATGTATCCTCTTGCCCTTAAATAAAGTAAAACCGAAAAAAAGCCTCAGTGTAACCATCCGTGGTTTCTTTTCAACAGTGTAACTAATCCTGGTGTCTGTTCAAGAGCTGCTGTTGAATCTGAAGGCTCACTTAGAGCTTAATTGTCAATAATGCGTTGAGTTTTTTGGTGTAATTCAGAGGAAAAAGTTGTGCTTGATCTTGGGTTTAACAACTGGAGAACAGGTGTGAATGCTCACACCCATGTTCATGAGATAGAGGTGATGTCACTGAGTCCTGTACCAGGCGGTCACTTGCTGACCATGACCATCTGCCTTAGCAGCCGGGAGTGTATCACCACCCTAAAGTGTTTCTTTGCCTTGGGAGCTTCGAAATAAAACCACCATGTAAACATGTTGAGTTGTTTATATAAAGGGAAGTAGTTACTAAAGCCTCTTGGTTTTTTTCTACATTGGGAATTTTTTGTTTAGAACACCTGGAATAAGCAGTAAGGTAAGATTTGATTTCAATTTCTTTTTTAGTAGGAATCATCATTATCAAGTATTGCTGTATTGCTGCTGTCCATGAGTCTGTGCACCTGTATGTATGTGGGTGTTCTTGGAAATATGATGGTTTTCCAGCATACTGGAGCAAACATGGGCATGTTCCTTTGAGGAAAACAACCGCATCTTTAAAATGCTGTAACACTGCAACGTGATCAGTGTCAATCACTTGGGTTTCAGGTTGGTTTGCAGGCTCCTGTAGCCTTGTGAATTTGCTCTGGCATATTTTTAGACTAGAGAGTAATTTTTAAGCAGAAGCTGTCTGGTTGACTTTCATATATTTCAGTGATGTTGCCCTCACCCCCCTTTGGTTTGTTTTTGGTTTTTTTTTTTTTTTTGGGGTAGTGTAAATAGTTTTAAGAATTGGAAGGTTGTCGTGGGCATGGTGGCGGCAGGAGTTAGTTTTAAGAAGACTCACAGCAAGGAATTAAGCTCTCTGTGCACGTGCTGTGAAAGCAGTAAGTATTCCTGTGTGACTCTCCATGTGTTGCTGAGTTCACTGTGAGTTGGAGAACTGTCGAGTACTGCAAACTACCATTTTAGTCTCAGATGCCCCAAACTACTCTGCTCCACTTTTGTCAAGTCTTTAAACTATCTTTGTTGGCGTGAGCTATTGGGTGCCGTATTTGGATTCTGTGTGCCCATGGGCTGCTCCTCACAGCACACCACAGTCTGTGGGACACTTAATTACTGACATCAGTCAAAGAGGAGGCAAAGAGCCTGACAAGTATTGGTGTACTCAGTAGGATGTAAATGAATTCTGGGACACAAAGCCCTTTTATGCGGTTAGTTCTGCACTATCCTTGAGGATTAGGCTATGTGCTCAAACTCCTATCCTTGTTTGATGCTGCAGTTGCCTTTACTTCTAAAAGCACTGGTGTCATGATTGATGCTTTCAACCCATTCAGAACCAGTGGCATCAGCTCTGTGGGCTTCCGGCATGCAAATGCTGCCCAGTGCCAAGTTTTTGGCAATTTGGGATGTCTTGATTAGCATTCAGTAATGTTTAGTCCTTGTAGGTCACTAATGTTTCAGAGGACCCTGCAGGACAGTCAGAACCACTTTTTCCCAACATGTCAATGTGAATTTCTTTGAATCTTTATACATTTTGAAGCTCGAAATGAACTTAAAAACCTTTAGTTTAGGGACTGCATGCTAGCAAAGAGCCTGAAAGAGAAAAGTGCAGGTCACTGTTACTGAGTTAAAGGCTTGGGAGTGTTTGGAAAGGAGAGTGGGACAGGGAATTGGGGTAATTGCCCCTGGGGAGAGGGGAATTAGGGTGATTGCCAGTTACAAGGAGCATCTGGAGTTATAAAAGCTGGTTCTCTTTGTATGAGAGGATATTAAGACCCCTTAAATAAGAGTCCTACCCTGCAAGGCCTGGAGACAGAAGTTTGCAGCTGTAAATCAGGAGATGGAGGGAGCTGAACCTGTTTGAAGGGTGGTGTCTGGGTAATTAGCTTAGTGGGTGAGAGGAGGAGGAGGAGTGAGCAGCACTGTGTCCTTTACTCCTTACTATCACTTTGCTTCCCCCCATTTCCAGTTCTCAGGTTGAATTACTTCTAGTTTAGACTTGACACAACCAGTCTCGTTTTCTCCAAAGCTGCCCTTCCACCATATTCCCATATATTTCAGGAATAAGGGATTTTGGGGCAGCAGTGCCAGCTTGTAAACTGAAGATGGAAGCTGAGACATTTCAGAGCAGAGTTGGCTGTCTGCTTTTTTTGAAGGCAGAACGTCACGTTATTTTTACAGCTTGTGCCCTTCGCTTCTGCTGGGAGCACTGGGGTAGTTCTGGCATCTCCCCAGCACTTTGCATGCGTGTATTGTAGCACAGCTTGGCGATTCAAACCCCTAACTCACCCAAAGCAAGCTGTGTGCTTTCCTCCTTTGAAAACTGGAAAAAGGGGAAAAGGAACAGCAGTAAAGGTGCATGGGGTATTTTTCGTGCTGGGTGATGTTGCTGGGCAAAAGCTTGTATTTTTTCAGATGTTTTTTTTTTTTTTCAGAGCCAGTTCTCACTTCTTCCTTCTGCAGCTCTAATTTGTGTGTCCTTACTGTTAGTTCTACACCATTTAAAATCCACTTTTACGTGTGCCCTCCCTGTTCCCAACCAGCCCTGCTAGAGCCACCTCTCATTTTTTTCCCCACTGCTTTTTCTCTCTGCCTGAATCTGCTTGATTTCAGCGATTGTGATCCCGGTGTTTTGTTCCTCACACAAAGAGGCAGCGTCCTCAGCATGCTGGTGGCTGTTTTCCAGTGGTGGGGTGGCCTCATCTCCACTGAGAGCAGCTGTGCTTTTATCAACAGCCTGCAAGCCAGGAGTACTCTGGTTTGGCTTTCCAAGTGCTAGTCACTGCCACTGCATCTCAGTAGGGGTAGTGCCCAGAAGATGTGTTTGACTGGTGATGCTGATGGCCTCAGCTGTGAATTCAGGACTATCACGTTGGCATGATTGACCAATTCCCACCTCTTCTCTCATTGCCTGGGAAGAGGAGACAGCATGCTGCTGGAACACATCCCTCTGCCAACTTGCCTTTCAAGAATAAAAATGAACTTGCTGGTTGCCTTCATTAAAAGCATCATCTGTGTTTATGGGTATGGACCATGGTTAGAGCTGAGTGTTCCTGCTCTTGAGTTCTCAGATCTCTACTGTAGACCAGCCCAGAAACCCACCTCAGCAAGCAGGATGGTAGCTTGTATGTAGAAAATAAAGAAAACCTTGTGAAAGCTGCTGGTTGTTAGTAGAAGTGGCCTGCCTGTCTCCTTCACCTCCCCCTTTTCTAACTGCTCAGTCCTTTATTTGGCTTCGAGGAGAGCGATGATGCTTGGTTATATATACTTTGTCTGTGAAGCATAGTTTGGGGCATGACTGCCATTTGAAGGCATTTGCAAAGAAACCCAGGCAAGATGCCAGTTCTTCTGTTCAGCCTCAGCTTGATTTGCCAGTTGTTTCTAGCAGATGAGATTTTTCTTAGTGCAGAAAAGCAAGATTTTGGTTTTTGAAGGGAAGGCTATAAAATAGACCTTAGAATGAAGTATATAGTTTATGCCACTAGGATGAAATCAGTTGCTTTGTTGGGTTGGACTAGATGATCTTTTGAGGTCCCTTCCAGCCCCTAACATTCTGTGATTTAGCAGGGTGATGTCTTTCATTTGCTGGTTATCCTGTTAAAACTTTACAAGCCTGCGGTTGGTTGCCTTCCTAAAGGAACCACTGTGAAACTGACTGCAAGCATGCAGGGTGCAGGCACATGGAGCTTTCCCTGGCTTTAGTTAAAAACTGTGAGAAATGGTAATAAGGGCACTGGGAAGAGCATTTCCGGCTCCTAGACCGGTGTGTCGGGAAGCCCTTGCAGACGTGTTGAGCTCAGGCTGGCCACGGTGGCTTCGCTGTGGTATTTGTGGAGGAGCCCTGGGGGCACTCTATTTTCGTTGGCTCGGTTTACATTTTGCAGGTTTCGACATGAGCAGTTAAGAGATCAGGGCTTTTAATGGCCAGCAGTTGTTCAGTGCAGTTATATAAAGTCGCTTTAAAGCTCTTTATCACTTCCTGCATACCCTTTACATTCCCGGGTTTTCTCCAGCTCTCCTGTTCTGCGTCTGTCTTGGGCTGCTGATGCCACTGTGTGATGCCTTTGCGAATCCTGTACAAAGCAGAGCACTTATTTTGGGGGTGGAGAGAGCTGGCATTGTGTGATGTCTTGCTGCAAGACCAGCTGCTCTTTGTGCGGCTTGCCCTGAGCTGCTGGAAGGATGAATTGATGGTTTTGGCACAGTCAGGTAGTTGCTTTTGTAGGTTCAAACCTTGGAAAGAAACTGGCTTGCTGGTAGGAATGGTTAGCTGGCTGAAAAATATCTGGCTTGCTCAGTAGCGTTAGGTAGCATTTGTCTTGCAGCCTGAGGCTTCGGGAGGCTCTGCTGGCCCCTCTGAACCTGTGAGCAAAAATCCCAGGCTGCTGCTTCCCACGGAGCTGAGAAACAGGATTGCTCCACAAGCAGCACACAGAGGAAATCATTTCCAGTGCAGATGGATGGGAATCTTGGACCATAGTTCTTAAAAACAGGACTGTGAGCATCGTCCTTAGTCACACAACCTTTGTCAGACAGAGACCTCCTGCTTGTGTCCTCAGCGCCCTAATTCATCATTGGCTGCTGCTGGTGAGGCTGTGCTGAGTGATTTCATGCAGGCTCTCTGTCTGGCTCTGGTTCCGACCTGGGGTATGAGGCCTAGTGTTAATCTGAACTAGTCACATCTAACCTCATTGTCTCTGGCTCATGCCAACTTCTGGAAGCTCAGCCTGGGGCTGCAGCCCCTCTTGTGAGCTCCTACCGTAGAAGAACCATTTCACCTTGCTTTAACAAGTCTTTTAACTATGAAATCTTGCTTATTGGTGCCTACCACAGTGTGTTTTGATCAGAAAATAAAATTAATTCCATGGTTTCCTGATAAACTGCAGAGATTTTGCTGAGTCTATTGTCCTGCCACACAAACAGGAGCATATTGTTTGTTTATTTTTTTTTTTTTACCCAGAGTATGAAGTAGCCCTATATGTCTCAAATTAAGCTTTACAAGCTTTAAGTTGGGTTGAATGAGGATGCTTGTGTTGAGGAGGTAGCATTACTGGCTGTGTTGAAAACTCTTGGTAATATTAGGACAACCTCTTAACACCGAGCCATCTGCAAAGGAAGCACTTGAGACTGTTCTCATGGGCTGCATCATCCCTTGAGTAACGCTGGGGTTTTAGCAGCATGATGGTGGTGTTGGCTGTCACATCAGCAGTGACAAGAGGTTTGGGACAGCTGCTAACAAAGCAACTGCTCTGAGAGATTAGAGAGCTGTAGCTAGCAGACATGTACAGTTGTCAACGGGATCAGGAATACTGAGCTGAGAGGTTGCCTTTTGTAGGCTGCCACGCTGCAGGTACAAGCTGCTGTTACCTTTTGTGGGGGGGTGTTAGGTTCTTTTGAGGTAGAACATTATGATTTCGCAGAGTTTTTCCCAAGCTTGGAAAATGGTAGGAACTCATCAACTTTGAAAAAGCAAGGTAATTTTATTTAAATAAATAAATGAACCTCAGCCTTTAATCTCTTTTTTCCTACCAGCCCAGCCCTATTTGAGAGATCTTTCACCACAAAAAAAAAAAAAGAGAAAACAGAAAAATCCCAACCAACCCCCTTATGTATTATTCAATGATCTTCAGCCTTTTTGTTTTGAAACTGGGTGGCAAAGCACTCGTTTCCATGCTTCTACTTGTTTTAGATATTCCAGTGGGATAGTCATCAAAGAGCTGTTTCCAGTGGTTAATCACGCCTGCAGTTCTGACACAACACAGCTGGGTTCAGGAATGGAGAATTTCAGAATTTCCTCTTTTAGAAACATTATCCAAAACCTATTACTGGATTTTTTTTTTTTTGTCTTTGGTAGGTAAGCTAGTACATTCTTGTACATAGGAGAGAGATTTCCACATAGCTATAGGGCTTCTTTTTATGGTTGGTTTGGGGTTTTTTTTGGTTTATGGGGCTAGGGGAGCATTTTTAAGGTGTTTAGTGGAGTTCATATATTGAAATCTTGCAAAGACCAAGGGTTTTTGGGTCAGCTTTCTGTAGTGGTCTTGGTTGCAGACTGGTGTGCTTGGAGAACTGCTTATCTCATTTGGCTTTGTAGTGGGTCCTGTGTCTAATTCATCTTCAGAGGCTTGAAGTACTCCTCTGGAAAGATCAGAGTGCAGAGTTGTCTTCAGAATTGGCAGCTGGCCCCTACCAGTGGCCTGAAATGAAAAGGAGGAAGACTTGTCCCTTGCATTGCTCTTAGCTGTTTTTAATAGAAAGCTCAGCTGCATTGGAGGAGTGTTTTAAAAGGAACACCCCTAACTTCCCTAAGACTCACCAAACATCCAAACCTGCTTGATGACAGGAGCTGTTCTTCCCTGGCATGTTTGTGTTCATGTGTGTGGGCAGTGGCTGACTGCAGAAGGACAAGTCCTTGTCTTGCCAGTGGCTGCTCAAAATGCTTATTCCCTTGACCTCTCCAGGGCCGGGGGAGTGTGCTGTGGAGCTTGGGGTTGGTACCAGCCCAGTCCTAAGCACATTGCTTTCACTTTGGAGGTTATTTTTCAGGGTTTGCCTTATAGCTCAACCTACTTGGCATCAGAAAAGACCTTGTTCCTGCCTTGGTGAGCTGGTGCTTGTGCAGATTGTTGCGCTTGGCCTGTTGGGTTGGTTGGTTTGTTTGTTTGTTTTGAGAGAGAAATATCAAGGGTCCTGGACAGGGGAGGGGTTTATGTTAAAAAATATTTTCTTTCTCTTCCCTGTATATTTGGTTTCAGGAAAGTAAATCTTTATCTTTTACTTCAAAGATGAGAATGTGTCTCAGAGTCTTCAAGCAAATGGAACCTCTTCAAGGGGGATAAGTGGACTGTTTCCTTGGTACTTTCTTGTGTTGTACTTATAAGGTTGTGGAGTGTAAGCTCTAAGCTCTGAAAGGCTCGTTGTGTGCTGGGAGTATCTCTTGCTGAGATTAGTGGAATGAAAAATCCGTCCCTTCTGGAAAAACTACCATCAGATGCTGCTTGGTATCACAGCGTTAAGTGGGACTGCTTGACCGAGTCAAAAGAAAATGTTCTCATCCTAGGCCTTCTGTTGTCCATTGCTAATTATGATGATTATTTATAGTCCTTTCATCTCCATCCCTTTACATGCTCCCATCCGGTGGGATTTTGCAGTGGGATTTTCTTCCTGGCAGCTTGTGGGGTTGGTCCCTGGGGAGCAGCCATGGGGAGGCTGCTGTGCCTGCTGCCTTTGCCTCCCAGCTTCTGAAACAAATGTGATTTATTTGTGGGGATCCCTCTGCCCTGCCTCCTGGCTGTGGCGCTGGGGGTGCTGGGCTTGGCCCAGCAACCTGCTTTTATTTTATCACAGCAGCTGATGCTTTCCCTCCAGCTGCTGCTTTCTCTGCTTTCACTGTCTGCCTTCGCAGCTCTCTGGTGTCCAGCTATCCTGGCTGGAGTAACCTAGGACATGCGGTTTCTGGACCCCAAGTCCTCTGCCTGATGAGCTAGTTTAAAAGCTGATACTTAAGGCTGTGGTTGCTCGAAGCTTGCTGACCTCCTGTTTGCTTTACTTGTGTTTTATGGCCCCTCCCCCTTCTTTCTAAAGTTCCTTGCAACCTGCCTTGGCTTCTTCTCCCTCCTGTTTCCCTGGTACTGAGCTACTCGTGGCAAATTTGGGATGGTTCCCTCCTGAATGGGGTTGTTCAGCTGAAATTTCTCTACGCTTCTGGTCCCAGCAGTGCCCTCTCAGCCTGCAAAGGTAGCATGACTCTTCTGTGATGGTTGTTTCAGACAAGAGGCTGGTGGTTTTCGTTTTAGTCACTCTAGTGATGCTCAGATGCGAAGTGCAATGCAAGTCCAAAATTGTTCAATGCTTAATATTATTCTGTAGTTTCCCCTCTTGCACACATTAAGGTTTGGATTGGAGAGGAAGCCCCTCACTGAAATACAGTTACAGGTTTTCTGGAATCAAAGTAATTTCTTTTGTCATAAACCCAAATGTTTTTCACTGCTGATTCCCAGCAGGGTTATGAAGAAAATACACAAAGAGTGGAATAAAGAGATCTGGGGTTCTGGGGATGCAGCAGCTGCTGCAAGGACTGGTGCTGCTGCCAGGGTGAAATGTGAGCTCTAAATAGACATCCCACAATCATCATGTGGTGGTTAGTTAACAAAATCTTCACCTCCTAGCTCTTCCTCTCCTGTCCCCACTCAGCTGGGATTGCTGGTAGAGCTGGGAGCAGTGCTTTGAACTGGGATGGCTCTTCAATTCTCTCCATCTGTGCTCTGCAGGCATGAGTTAACTGATTAAATTACCAGCATTACACGAGTCACTGCTCTTCTGCTTTCTAAGCAGAGTGACTCTGCACACGCCCATATGTGCATGTTGCTCCTTTCTCATACCCTTTCTCCCTACTTGGGGAACAAAGTACAGATTATTCTGCAAGTAATGGCACAGAGATGAGCTTTTCCAAGAGCCTCATAGCACTTTCAGCAAATAAGGGCCTTTTTCACTCTTACTGCAACTCTTAAGAGCCAGTGTATTTACTGCTGCCTGTTTCTTTTTGTCTGTTTCTCTGAACACATTGTAAGTAGGTTGTTGCAGTGCCAGAGTTCCTGACTCCTGGTTAGGAAGGGAAGCTTGTGGTTTCCATGAAGGACTGGTACTTCAAATCATGATAAATACCTTTAGGAAACAAGTCACTGATGACAGAACTACATCTCTGAAACCACAGTTCTTTGCGAGTGACCTTTGTTATTTTTGTCAGTCAGTATCCCTTGAAGACAGGAATAAATAATGCCTTTTTCCTTCTACAGAATCAAGTTTTTTCAAATCAGAGAGTCAAGACTATTGTGTGAAGAAAAGGTTGCTAGAAGTCACCAGTGTGATGATGAGTGAGCATCTGGCTGGAAGTATGCAAGTTGAGCCCATATTGCTCATCTATCTCTGGCAAGCAGGCAGGTGTAGCAGTTACAGGGTTTGGGCAGCTTAAGGTGCATTTTCTCTGCCATGGATTTCCTTCTATCTTGCTTTTGTGTATTTCCATTCCTTGTAAGACGTAAGAGCTTGTGGCAGTGTGAGCCGAGGAGAAGCCCATAACTGCTTGGAAGCTGCTGGAAACTAGTAAATCCTGAACTTGGGACACCCTTTGCACCTCAGGCTGGTTCTGTTCCCTGGCAGGCAGCTATGGGTCTTGGGACACTTGGGACACCCTTTGCACCTCAGGCTGGTTCTGTTCCCTGGCAGGCAGCTATGGGTCTTGGGACACTTGGGACACCCTTTGCACCTCAGGCTGGTTCTGTTCCCTGGCAGGCAGCTATGGGTCTTTATTTGGGTATGGAGCTCACAATTTGATTAAAATTATCCGAGAGGCATCCAGTTTGAGATCTACTGATACGTTCTGGAAATCTCTAGGAAATGCATTTGTCTGCAGCTCTGAAAGGTGGGTAGCACTAGGGAAAGACATCAGGAGATTGGCCAGGTTGGGTTTGTTGCCTTTCTGTGTTTGGATTCTGAGAGTTTAATCAAAAACATGGCAGTAGCAATCTTGGGTTGTTTTTTGTTTTGATGACAAATCATGTTTTACTCCTAATTCCTAGCACCTACCTGTGGTGGTCACAAACTGTCTGGAGCAGCTGTGATGCGGCTGTGGCGCTGACGATCATCAGCAGAGGTCAAGAGCTTCATCTACAGTGCTGGTAAAGCTCTTATTTGTGTCAGGGAATGAACTGGTTTTCTGGTGTGCTCCAAGTATGCAGCTCTGGTCTCTTGTGCATCATTGTTCACCAAATTAATGGTTAATTAACCAAGGATTTGGATGCACAGCTCCAACAAAGCTCTTGTCTGGGCTGCTGACACTGATCTTTGCCTGGAAGGTGTCACTAGCTGTTACATGGAAGAGGCTACAAATATTTATTCAAAGCTCTGTTCTTCCTGTTGCACAACCTCCTGCAAAATGTATCTCCTCGTTAACTTGTCTGAGAATTAATTGTCTTTTTCATGTCATCCATGCAGTCTGTTTTGCAACTCCAAGGCTGTGGCATGTTCTTTTGTGAAATACTTAGTAGAAAATTAACATGCCGCTCTGCTAGATGGGATGGACCCTGTCTGCCAGCCTTTCTGTCCCCCAAATCCTGCTTTTTTGTAGTGCTCCCAACCCTAAAGAGTCCCCATTAGCTTGAAAACAGTGGGAGGGACTGAAAGGTGCTTTGAAAGGGTGATCCCATCAGTGGGAGTGATGTTGAGTCCTTGTACAGGGTATAGAGCAGGGTTCAGCAAATGGAGTGGAGTTGTGAGTCCTTAATCTGCGTCGTTAGCACTGTGTGCTATAAAGTTTGAGCTGTGCCTGGCTAAATCCTGTGAGTCTTTGAAATTCACAGCAGTGCTGGCAGCCCTGCTGGCTTTTGTCCTTTCTGCAAACACACAGCTGCTTGGTCTGGGCATCCCTGTGTGCTTGGCATCCTTACTGCTTCCTCTGCTCCCCAGCAGTGCTCATAGCTTTGGGGAAACCATGAGAGACCTGGATGGAAGAAACCTCAAGAAAATGAGTTGGTATTGCCACTTGGCCTGTGGAGGATGTGAAAGCGTGGGGTATTGTTCCATCCTCTGTGCTTGGTGTGTAATTAGCTAACAGGGGAGAACTTTCTTGATCATCCCCACTCTGAGGAGTGACACCTGTCCAGACTTGCTTAAGACATTTGCTGGTAGTAGTCCAAAAGGCACAGGGCGCATGTGCTCCTTTAAGTGGTATGTGGTCCTCAGAAACTCTTTGTTCAGGTAGCTGTGCTGGCTGCTCATGGGAAGCTCATCTTAAAATGCAGTTGAGATCTATCAGCTTTTGGGTTTATCCTGCTGATATTTTAGGACCAGCTTTCAGCACAGGTAACTCAGCAGAAAAGGATTGCAAAAGGTTTGGTTGGAAAATTAGGCATGGTGGTTGTGAAGAGGGTTTTATAGAGAGCAGTTATTCACCGTGGTACTTGGAAAGAAATGGCAGTGTCTTCAGGTGTTTCTACAGGGTGTCTTGGCAGAACTAAAGTAAGGACAACCTCACTGTGCTTAAAAAAACAAAACCAAACCAAAACCACTTTGTCGTGGCTAACTGCTACTTTTTGAGGTAGATAATAAGATCAGTAGGTTGTCTTTTTGTGGACCTCCAGAGAGGTGGTAGATGCCCCATCCTTGGAACCATCCCAAGTCAGGTTGCTTTGGGCTCTGAGAAACCTGCTCCAGTTGAAGATGTCCATGCTCATTGCAGGGGCGTTGGACTAGATGCCTTTCAAAGGTCTCTTCCAACCCAAAACATTCTGTGAGTTTTATGTTCTTGCATCTGCCATCTTGAGGTGAGAGACAACATGGGAAAGACAAGAGCCTCTAGGACAGGGGCTGCTGGTTTTGCATTTTGTGGAGTGGAACATCATGCTCTTTTTGTCATAGAATTCATGATTAATTAAGTTCTAGTAGCAGTGACTTGCTTCAAAGTGTAAACAAACATTTGCAGTTAAAAGAGCTCCTGGCTCTGGTTTTTTTGTTTGTTTGGGGTTTTTTTTTTGGTTGGTTTTTTGTTTTTGTTTTTGTTTTTTTTGCATCTGTGAGAAAGGTGTGTTTAAAGACTTTGAAGGAAAGTTGGAAGAGGTTGTGGTCATTCTGAATCAGCAATTAAAAAGGGATTAATGAGTAATTGGTCAGGCATTCATGGAGCAGAGGGCTATCTGCTGCACCTGAAGGACACACACCACTACATTTCGTTGCAGAGTGTTACCAAGGTGAAAGAACCACATCACCATTAAACTTCTTTCAGTACTTTAAAGGATTGATAAGAAAGCTGTGGGCAGACTGTCTAGCAGGGCCTGTTGTGACAGGACAAGGGGTGTTAGGTTTAAACTAAAAGAGGGAGATTTATACTAGCAAAAGACATGTTTTACACTGAAGATGGTGAAACACTGCCCCAGGTTGTCCAGAGAGGTGGTAGGAGTCCCAGCCCTGGAAATGTTGAAGGTCAGAGGCTCCGGGGAACCTGCTCTAGTTGCAGATGTCCATGCTCGCTGCAGAGGGGTTGAACTAGATGACCTTTAAAGATCCCTCCCAACCCAAACCATTCTATGATCGTCCAAAATGAAGTATAAACTGCAGGGATGAACTGTAGGAATCTGAAGACCATCTTCTGGGCTTGACTAACAGACAGTGGTCAGGAGGTGCTCAAATAGTTGGTGTGTGACTCTGTACTGGTTTTATCTTGTGCGTTAATGCTTCCCGGTCTTTCCTCTTCCACCAGCCCCAAGGCTTTCGTGCCGACAGTGTTTTGTGTCCAGTTGCTGTGGCAACAGACGACAAGGCAGGAGCGTTTTGTGTGGGTGAATTACCCAGTGTCCTTGCAGAATAGCTGTCCTGTAGGTCAGTGGGGTGCTGAAAACTGGAGAGGCAAGGAATGAAGGTGTGGCTTTGTGGTCCCTCAAGGCACACTGTCTGCTCTCAGTCCTGCATCATTCAGTGCCGCTGGGGGCAAGGAATCATGCAGCCTTTGGCTGGTCCGATCAGCTTGCTTGCTTAAGTCCCAGCAGTTAATCTGATGGAAAGATAACCTTTTGGTGGCCTTGGTGATATTGGGGTGTGCCTGGGGCCACATAAACGTGGTTGATGGGAAGGAAGCACTGGGGGATGCACGACCAAAATGGGGGACAAGCTTTACACCAGTTGCAGCCAGCCTTGAGAGCGCTCTAAAACATTTTTTTTTAAGGACCTGTATGATAAGGCTCAAAGCAAGGACTTTGGGTTATGAGAAACTACTGTGAGCTTTGAAAGCTCAGACTTAGATTCTTGGGTAGAAAGGAAGAAAATTAATTTGGAATTTCCACCTTTTGCCTTGCAGATGGATGAAGCTCCTTAGCTGAAGTCAAAACAAACCAACCTCCCACAAACAAACAAAAAAACTAAACCAGAACCCATTAACAAACCCCCCCACAACCAAAAAAAAAAAAAAAAGAAACCACCCAAAACTCAGGAAAAAAGATTGAGAGATTAGAGAGCTGTTCCTGAGGGAGGATTTTCATAGAGAAGAAAGGTTTAAGTCAAAAAAATCTGAATTCTTGTAGAGTATTTTATGCAAAACGTCTTTATTTGGAGATTCAGCTGTTCTGGCTTGTTTGAGCTGATTTGGCATAAGCAGTAAAACAGAAAAAAACAATGAGATTTGCTTTTGAAAATTAATAACCCATTAAAATAATTGGGCAAACTGATATTTATGCAGCTGCTTGACCATGTTGGAAGCAGATTCAAGGGCAACACATTGATCTAGAGAGGAAAAAAATCACTTGATAAACAGTCTGTTTATCTTTTTATAAGCTTTTCATCACAAAGAGTTATTAAAGAGAAAAAAATCAGTGTAAAGCTAGATCTGATTGTCATAAATGATGCTGAAAATTGAGATAGTACATCCCAGTGCAATTATATTTATAGGTTTACTCTTTTTGGAATTAATAACACCGTAATAACTTGCTTTTCTCTTTCTGGGCTTAGAGTTCCCATAGTAATGGAGGAGGTAGAACCCATACAGAACTCCTGAGCTGCTGATACTCATATCAAAGAGTTAAATGTAGGCTGAAGGAGGGAAGGAGGCTGAAGTGTCTCAGCAATTTGGGTTAATTAACTAGAACAGCCCCTGCAGAATGATTGTGTCAGGTTGGCCAGGCTGATGTTGTGTCAGCATTTCTTTTGTTCAAAAGCTTCCGAAGAGATGAAAAGTTGGCTTCTGCATCTTGGAAGAGGAGGTTTTCCTGCAAGTCACCTGCCACCTATACAGAGCTGTAGAGCTGCTCCTCAAGCAAGCAGTCAGCCAATGAATGCTGATAAATTTTGGTGGAATAGAAATAAAAAAACGGTTATGTGTTCTGGTTTGGGGGACAAAAAACTGCTCTTTGATCCTGCAAAGGACCTGTATTCATTAGTTCTAAGGAGCATTGTGTTGTGGTTTTATTTTTTTTGTTTTCATTGCAACTTTCACCTACTTGCCCAATCTGCAGGTGCCTGGGGGAATGGAAAACGAGTTTAGCATACCTGAGGGTTTTATTTACAGAGGTTTCCCTTGAGTATGTGTCCTGCCCACCCAGAGATAAAGATGAGCAAGAAGGCCCCTAAAGCTATGCATTTTTTGCATGGCTATGCAGCAGCTCCTGCCCAGGAAGGATTCCTGCTGGAAGGATCCAGCCCATCTGCCAGCCTGGAGCTGCCTCTGATGTGCTGGAAAGAGGTGTGGGGATGACTGGTGGGGTGTTCAGGTTGTGGGGGTGAGCACACACTGAGCTCATGTCTATTTTATCCTCGAAGGGATGTATAGATGGTGCCTGAAAGCACAGCATGGGGACAGCCTTTGTCAGATGACTGAAAGCTCCTTTGTAAGTGCAGGCACAGTTGTGTAGTGCAACTTCACCCTTCCCCCTCTGCTCCCGTTTGGGGGGGAAAGGCAGTGAATAACCAACTTCCTCTTCCCCAGATAATGCTTGAAAGCTGTCCAAAATGGGCCTGGCTTCCAAAGTAGCACAAAGTCATTCTGGTGGATAAACCATGGAGTCCTGCTGGGGGGTTTGGAGTGCTCAGCCCTTCCTTCCTGCTGGGTGAAGGACTGAAACACCTCCGGGTCATTTTGGTTTTGATGCTAAATGTGTAGTTTCCTTCCAGCACTGCAAGTTTGTGACTGTTTTGGAGCAAGTTGTCTTCAGCTTGAACACGAGCTGATAGTCCTGCCAGCAAGGCAGGCAGAGGCTTGTTGGCTAAAGATAGCATGCACATGTGTATGTAGTCCAGGGGGGTTTAGCTCTCTGTGAGTACTTTGATTTGCTGTGTGATCTTAAAGATCCTAAAGTAAATTAGATATGCCTGATCCCTTTAATGAGCAACGAGCTAGTTAAGGTCAACTTTATCCTTTGTAGCACCCATTCTCCATGGCAGCCATACCAGATAATGCTTATTCCATCACACAAGTGTATCATGCATTGACCTTTTGCATCAGAATCAACTCCTTGTGCTGTCATGCTCCCAGGTGATGTGGTAGCTGTTTTTGGCATCTCTCCTGTCTCTAAGGGTGGTTTACGTTGCTAATTCAGTCATCCTTGCAACACCTTTGAGCTGCCTATTGAGCTTAGGCTCATGTTTATCAGGCTGGCCCTGAAAAGGTTTTGTTGATCCCTCTCTCTCTTAGTTATGCTTTCTTTAGGTTTATTCTGTGGTTGTCCTCTGCATGGGTGGAAACTGTTAAAAATAGAAGTGCTCAAGGCAGGGCTATTGTGTTGGTGTTGACAGGTCCTCTGGAAGCTGAATCTCACCTTGTATTTTAAGAAGCACCAGGTTTTGGAAGGGGTTGGTTTCTGATGTCATCTTGACCCCACATGGAGGGGCTGCTTTTCGAGCTAAGAAGAGACCATCCTTTGGATGAATGAGGTTCTTATATGCTACCATTCACTAGATAGGGTGATAATTATGAATAACAGACTGAGCTTGGGACTTCTGAAGATTTGTTGGCTGTTGTAATGAAGAGGTACCAAGTGCAAAAGTGGTTTGTGAAAAAACCTGAAATGATATCCAGAAGACAATTTGAGTTTTGATAGCACTTGCTCCTCTACTGAAAATCCGTGTTTCCTCATCCCATCACTGTGCAGGCAAGCCCAGGTATATAAGGGCGTAAAGCACAAGTGATGATAGGAAATAATGACACTGTACTGATCTGTACCATGCAGCAAGTAAGTTTCTCCAATTTCCCTCTCCTTGGTAGTTGTAACCACTGTAAAATCCAAATTTTCAGGACCCCTAACTTGGCTGAGGTTGCCTCAAACTAAAGGCAGCCTTCATCAAGTCCAACCATTAACCCAACACTACTGATGTAAAACTCAACCATGAGTATCTCTGGACATAGTGGTTGCAGAGACAAGCTTTCAAATGCAAATAGAGCATGAAATGATGGAGAGCTGTTTCCTGAGTCTCAAGTTGGCTTCTTTCTAGTTGCAGTCAGCTCTTGGTACCTGCATTTTGTCATCACAGAACTCTGATGGTGACCACACAGGTTTTATTGCGCCCTTGCTGTGATGGTGTTAGCAGATGCACAGGCTTATCTCAAGCCTGCACGGCACTTGCCAGGTATTATTCTGTATCCAGCTGTGAAAGTCATCTGTAACTTGCATGGAACTGCAGTTCTGCAGGAAACAGGGATGTAGGACAAACAAAAGGGAAAGGTAAAAAGCTGTAGGCTTGGTTTTGTTTTGTTTTCCTAAAGTGGAAGGAATAAGGGGGAGTTTTGCTCAAGTTCAAACACAGCAATTACTGCTTTCATTCTCCCTTTGCACTGCAAAGACAGTTTCATTTTTTTTCTTTCCTCCTCTCTTCCTCACATGGTTAGGATTCCCCCTGATTAGTAGGATCATCTAATCACCAAGACCCAGCCCAACAAGGGAATGGGTATGTTGATAAGGAGCAATTAATGGTGCTTCCTTACCAGGCTCAGAATGATCCCCAAAGCAGATCATACATCATTGTCATTGGGAGGACACTCATCTCTCTGTAGCTTTGCAGCATGGGCAACAGATGCTTGTGGTAACATAAAGGGATCCTAAGAAGTATATGTAAAAATAACTTCTAGGTTACTTCCTGTCACTTTCTGGTGGTGCCTGTGTTCCAAATGTGCACAAGTTTGTTGTTTCATTGGATGGGACAGTGCTGGAGCATGATGGAGAGCTTCCCTCCATGACTTTGGTGCACAGCTAAACCGTGTTCAGCGAGAGTGTTTACAATTACTTTCCATCTTCAGAAATTAATTGTATGTGCTGGCAAGTGATTTTAACATTTCTGGAGGCTTTTAGTTGAAGAACAGAGTAGTAGTTTTCACCGTCCTGTGCAACCTGCTCTAGGTGATCTTGCTCTGGCAGGGAGATTTAGACTAGATGATCTCTGAAAGTCCCTTTCAACTCCTGTCATTCTGTGACTATAGATTTTTATTTTGTGAGAAAATGCTGTTATGCTCTGAGGTTCTTTTGGAGTTCAAATGAGTAGCATGCTTCTATAAGCTTTTTTGTTTTTGAAAGTTTCTATTTATCCTTGTGGTTGTAACTTATGAAATATTCCCTGTCATAGGTCACAGTATTTCTGTGCTAAATTTGGGAACAGAGCTGGCAGCTTGCTTTTTCCCTGGGAACTTTCTTGTCAGGTTGGTACAGCTTTAGCTACTTAGCTGTTGGGGCGGAAAGAGGTTCTTGGTTTCATTCTTCTCATTTCTTAATCTTCTCTTTTGCTTCCACTGCCTTTTACACTGTCCTGGAGGAAATCAAGACTCAAAGTGGCTGAGCTGTCGCAGCTGCTTGGTTTTCAGTGTCATGTTTGTCTTGCCTCTTGTGTGTGAGGCTCCCTTTCCTCTTTGTGGTTTTTCATTGCCTTCTGCCAAACCCCTGTATTTTGGAGCAGCTTCCTGCTTGTAGCTTTGTACCAGCCTGGGAACCTCCACAGTTTTTCTTTGCTTTTGGTGTGCAACAGAGGCACAATTGCTGAGGAGGTGTCAAGGGAGGGGACTCTGCCCCTTTACCTGCATTGCTGAGACCTCACCTGCAGTGCTGGGTCCAACTCTGGTCTTCACCTGGCTGCTAGTGCCTGGAATTTAACAACCATGTCAAATGATGTGCCTTGGAAAGCCAAGCTTTCTTTGTGCTTTCCTCTCTTGTTTACTGGTGTTTTCTCCAAAATCAAATGCTGCTGACTAGAAAAATGCAACAAAGTATGTAACCCACTGGGTCTGTAGATTTTTCTGCCCTTCAGGCAAGGGCCAGCAGTCAGCAAGGTTAGTGCTTCCAGCTGCTGCATGTCACAGGTAGCATATGGTCCACATGTGAGGAACCTGGGAAGCTTGAGTGTGAAATCTTTTTCAAGGGTACTTAGTGAATTTAAGGGTGGAAATGGTACCAGACCAGCCTGAAACCTCAAGGCAGGTCTATGCTAAGGGTGGATGGTGAGTAGAAAACCACTGTCTGTGCCTTGGTGTCTGAGTCATGTGGTGTTGAAACTTCAAGTATGCTGTATGAAGTTGCTTATATACTTCTCCTGTTCCTGGGTTTTTCCAAGGTGTCATCTTTTGGCTGCTGCATGATATACACCTGAACAAAAAGCACCCAACTCCTCCAAACTGGAATCACTTTATTTATAATGACATAAGTGCTGGCCCATGCTAGCTGGAACACTCCTTCCCAAGTTCATCTCAGCAGCAGCCCTGTTTGTCTTGCTCATGTCTTATCTTAATGTTGGTTGATGGGTTATGACACTTAGGGGCTTGCAGGGTAAGTGCCCCAAGAGTCTGCTCTCCAGCCCAGCTGGTCTGCTGTACTCCAGCTGCTGAAAGCTAATATGCTTTTCCAGAGGGTTTCTCAAAGCAGAAAACATTAAACATCTCTCCAAAAGCACAGGGAAACAATTGGTGGTAAAACCCAGAAAAGGAACCTGTCTGATACTATTGTTTGCTGAGGTCTACAGCTTTCCTGTTTACTCAGCCTGGCTTTCAAGTCTTTGTCCTGCTCTAAGTAAAGTGCTTCTCACTGATCTGCAGGCTTCTTGCTTGTCCTGCTCATGCAGTTTTTGATTTGTCTCCTGGTTTTAAAAATACTCCTATCAATTTAGAAGTGTCAGAGGGAAACCTCCCTGTCTCTGAGCATGCAAAACCAAAACACTGGCAATTTCCCCCTCTGCCTCCCTTTTCTTCACATAATCCCAGCACGGTGGAATTGGAAGGGACCTCTGGAGATCATCCAGTCCAGCCCCACTGCTAATGCAGGATCATGCACAGCAGGTTGCCCAGGATCACAATGTCCAGGTGAGTTTGGAACTCCTGCAGAGAAGGAGACTTCACAACCTCTCTGGCCAGCATGCTCCAGGGCTCTGGAACCCTCACAGCAAAGTTTCTCCTATATTTAGGTGGCTTAGGTTTTAGCTGGACACACAGCCCATAAAAAAACCAAACTTGTATTTAGTTTTCTCCTATGGTTCACCCCACCCCCCCGACTGTTTATCTCCGAAGTGCAGCACAGCCCCTGGAAATGAGGGTTAGCAGAGATGTTGGTTGTGGGTGTGTCTTTTTGTTTGAGGCTTCCTGCCTTTGAGGTGTATTAAAATGTTTCAAAATGCCGTGCTGGATTAGAAAACTGTTGATATTAATTAGTAATAATTGATAATTACTACTACCTGTCTTGGTTTGGCTCATAGCAGAAGCTGGGGCAAGACATGCCTTTAAGACGGGAGAAAAGGGGGGTGAGGAGACACCTTCACATTTTCCACCACTCCCTGAAAGGAGGTTGGAGCCAGGTTGGGGGTCTGTCTCTTCTTCCAACTAACAAGCATTGGGACAAGAGGGAACTGTCTCAAGTTGCTCCAGGGGAGGTTTAGGTTTGACGTTGGGAACAATTTCTTCCCTTAAAAGTGTTGTCAGTACCTGGAAGTGGCTGCCCAGGGAAGTGGTGGAGTTCTCATCCCTGGAAGGATTTCAAAGCTATGTAGATGTGATCTTAGAGGTTTTTTCTGACCAAAATGATTCCATGACTGTCTAGTAACTCAACATCAAAATGGCCTTGACCCTGTGATACTCTTGAGCTGTGTGGGAGAGGAGAGGTTAGTGATGTCATGGAGCTGCAGTTGGATGGCTGCTGTGTCTTGGGAAAGAAAATCCTACATCCTTCTGGATTCAACAGCACTGTGAAGCTGCTGTAGAATGGTGTGCTTGTGCTGCTCCACATGGGCTTGTGCCAGGAAGAGCAGCCTCAGGGGGCTTTTGATGTTTGTGCCTACTGCAGTGGTGTGGGCTTTGAGTGAAGATCTCTTTATTCCGCTGAAGGTAATGTGTGTGGCTTCATCTGCAGCACCCCTTGCTCTGAAACCAGTTTTTTTTATAGAGAACAGAGAGCGCTGGGGGCTCTCAGCTAGATGCTTCCTTCCTAACCTCTTGAGAAGAGCAGAGTACTCTCAGATAAATGAAGTCTTGCCAAAATAAGCATTCTTGCTTAGAGTAGTGTATCAGCAGGAGCACTTGTGGCTTTAAAGCTTTAGGAAGAGAAGTTGCTCTGGACACTGTAGCCTGATAACATTTCAATGTATATACTTTTTTAAAGCATATACCTGGATTGCAGAGACAGGCTTTTAAGTTCTTGATCCAAAGAGAATTGATAGGGAAGATGCCAAATTTTTGTGAGCATGAAGTGTTTTGCACCTCTCTGCCCAACCTACTGACAGGATGATGCCTCTGGAAGGGACAAGGTGGTGATCTCCAGCTTTGATAATTCATTACAGATTTGTTCCTGAAAAAATGTCAGGGACAGTTTGTTTCTGTCCCAAAAAAAGAACAGAAACAAACTTCAAAACCTTGGAGGTTGCTATGGAACAGAACTGTCTTCCCCTTGGCTCTGTTAATAAAGGTTTTAAATATTGCTCATTGCTGAGTTCTCATCCTACTGCTAGTGGGACTCTGGTAGGTACATCTCTTGTAACCAAATGTTTCCTTGGTGTAGATACGTCTCTTGTGACCAAATATTTCCTTGGCTGTGGACTCTGAATGGTTTCAGGCAGAATTAGGGTTCTGTGTGCTGCTTGTCCTGTGGTATTGGTACAGAGCAGGTTGTCTTTTGCTCCTGTTGTATGCAGGTGGAGGAACAGTATTTCAATTTTCTATTTCTTCACAGTTTTCTAAAATAAGTATATTGAACTACAGCTCATGTACACAAAGCCTTCTGGCTTTCAGTTTGCTCAAAAGGGTTTCTGATTTCTTAACTTCCCTACAGAAGGCTTGATGCTGTTTGCAGAGAGCTCCATGCAAACAGAGACATCACCTAGTCCATTCTCTGGCCAGCCTGAGGTTAGTGACACTGCTGTTGCCTCTGCTGTGCCTGCCATGCACAGACTTTCTGCAGGGGAGGCTTTGAATTTGTACAGTGGAGATTAGCTGAATGACATGGAGCCAGCACAGAGAAGAGCAGCATCTGTTCCCATTTGTGGTGCTCAGCAGCAGTCCAGTTCATTTCAGATAATTTGGGTAAGAATCAGCCTTGAACAAATCTATGCTGTGGAAGAAAACAGCTCCAAGGAGGAAACCTCTCTGTGTGCTTCTAATTCCTTTTGCACTTCTCTTCTGTATTGAAGACTGCAGCAGCAAAACATGTGGATCTGCAGGTGTAATATTACCCTCTGGTTGTTTGACTTGGGCCTGGGTGCCCACTCAGTAGTGGGTGCCCATGGGGAGCTTAGGAGTAGCTTTTGGCCAGTGAATCTTCAGAGCTCTTTTCTTGACTGTTACGGTGTGTGCAGTGCTGTGATTGCTCTCCAAAGTCTCTTGACTGCTTTGACTGGGGCACCATTGACTGTCATGGGAGGTCAGGCATGTATGAGTTTGTCTACAGTCTGGGCCTTGATCCCATTCAGTAGGGTGAAAGGGACCTCAGGAGGTCCTGTAGTCCAAGATCCTGCTTGAAACATGATTGCTGTTGAATTCAGACCAGTTTAGTCAGGATTTTACCCAGTCTGGTTTTGAAAACTTTGAAGGCTTCTTCATACTGTTTCTTCATGCATTGATGCAGTTACTCATTGCACAGTTATTTTGGTTATGAAAACCACCGTCCGAAAGAAAGATGCCACTGGTGTTGGGACCCTAGAGCAAGAAAATGCTTCTGATATGTGGTGGGAACTAACATGCAAGGTGAGTTTCACATCACTCAGTGTTAAGAGAATATATAGAGTTGACCTGTCTTGTGGGTTAGGATTATGCAAAAGCTATTCCATCCTGCTAAAGGAGCTTGGAAAGGCCCTGAGCTGTACAGTGGTACCAAAAAAGCCTTATGTCCAAGTTGTTCTGTAGAGCTTTGAAGTTTTAAAAGGGTTGAAAGTAAAAGAAGGTAGGTAGGAACAAACTCTCAAATGAGATTGCCCCTTCAGACAGTTGTAAAGCCCTTTCCCTGCCATATCTTCCCTGGACTGGTTTTGGTTTGGTTTGGTTTGGTTTTTTTACGATTGCTAGTAGCAGGATGATCTTTGATTTTGGGTTTTGCCACTATGTTGTACACCAGAAATTGTAGTAGAATTAACCCTCAAGAAAAGTAGGCTGGAGAGGTTATACATGTGTGCCAGGGGCCTGGCGGGAGGGGACGGGGGGGGGTATAGAAATTGGCATGTCCTTTTATACTCTTATTCCCTACTGTACCACTGAATAGATGCAGCTTCTTCTTACAGTAGTAACCTGAAGGCTGATAGATTTAACAGAATCATAGAATAGTTTGAAAGAGACCTTTAAGATCAAGTCCAACATTAGCCCAGCACTACCAGGTCACCACTAAAACATCTCTCTCAGAACCACATCTACCCAGCTTTGAAGTCCCTCTGGGGATGGGGACTCCACCACTGCCCTGGGCAGCCTGTTCGAGGCTCTTCTCCCTAGTAACAAATGATAGGACAAGAGGAAACAGCCTCAGGTTGCACCATGTGAGGTTTAGGTTGGGCATGAGGAGTAATTCCTTCCCCCAAAGTGTTGTCAAGCTCTGGAACAGGCTGCCCAGGGCAGTGGTGGAATTCCTGGAGGGATTTAAAAGCTGTGTAGATGTGTTGCTGAGGGACATGGTTTAGCACCAGTCTTGGTAGAATTAGATAGTAGTTGGACTCAATCATCTTAAAGGTCTTTTGCAACAAAACCAGTTCTATGATTCTGTCCTTGCTCTCTGCAGACAGGGTTTGTATGGCACTTTCATTGCCAGTGCTTCCTGGGTGGAAGCCGCTGGTTTGTATGTGTGTGTGAAGGTGAGGGGGGTGCAGAAGGCAGCTTTCCACTCCACCTCTGAAGCCTGCTTCAAACAGCTCATTTGAGCTGGAAGGGTGCAGGGGCAGCCAGGAGGAACAGATGGTGCTTATTTCTGAATTTGCAGTGTTTTCTCCTCTGTTTCCACCCCCTGCAGACAGATGAAATGATTCCATTCTTATTAATTCCAGAGCCTTCTGTAAACAGAATGTGTAAATACATAGAAACTTCTGCTTGATCTGCTTGGTGTGTCTGGGAGCAGTGTCTTACAAAATGTGCTCCCACCCTCCAGGCAGAAGAGGAGGAGTGCAAAAAAGGAGCTCAGGTTGGGGTCACTTTGTATATTTGCTTGGGTCCAGCTCTTCTGGAGATCACCCTGGGCTGGTACAGCAGCACTTCCTACCATTTCTGCTGGATTGGGAAGCTTAAAAGTCTATATGCTCTGTAGGAGCTTGGAACAAACTGAGCTGCTGTGTTGGGGTGGGAATGAACTCTTTGTGGTTTCATCTGCTTTCCTACATCCTTGGGAGGGGCTCACCATGTGATAGTCTGCCTTTCCAGGACAGCATCCTTGTTTTCACTGATCTTTTCATTATAGCTGGGAACACTCAACTCTTGGTGTTGATGTTATCAGTTAAGTGGGTTTCTGCCACTTCTGCACAGGAAGGCTTGAGAGGAGCCCCACTGATCATTTTGTTTAGTTGGAGCAAGTGACATAAAGCCTATTTTCTGCTCTTCATTGCTGAGCTTCAAGTGGTTAATTCTGCCAGGTTCCAAGGATGCCAAAGGAGGACACTGTGTCTCCTGATAAGCTTAACAGGGTTTGGATGGAGTCACCCATCCCAGGACAGCTGTGGTCCAGAGAAAACAACAGCGTCACCTCCAAGGGAGGACAAGGTTTTAGCATGGGTGCTTAGCTTGTGAGGTGGTTGAGCTACTCATAGATGTTTTGAGCTCTGAAATTGTTGTTCCAGTGTTCTTAAGGTCTTTCAAAGTGAAAGAAGAAAAGTCCTGTTCATGTTCTTCATCTACAGCCAAGAGAGTTTTGTTGATCTGCAGGTTTTGTGGGCGGGAGGGAGGTAAGAGGCTCATGGCCATCTCAAACTAGGAGTAGAATATAGGGCACATTGATGCAGTGATGCTTCTAAACTCAACTCACCTCTTAGACAACAAGTTTTTTTTCCTTTCATTGCAAAGGTGCATTCCTAGGATTAAAAAAGAGAAATAAATTATGAGAACACCTGCTAGAGTATGGTGTAGGCTTGGAAAGCTGTTACGCTCCAGGATTTGTTTGTGGTGAGGGGGGAAAAAACAAGTACAGTCACTTTTCATCAGAGCTTGGATACAGGATTTCTGAAGAACCTCTGTTGGCATCTGTGGTTTTTAATCTCTTTAAAAAATGAAGAGGTAATGTTTTCAGATGACACAGCCACTGAAGTTAGTGTAATGAAATTGGTTATGTGGTTAGTGAGGAATTTCAAAAGGCTGCAGCAAGATGAGGTTATCCAGCAGGACCTGAGCAGATAAAAACCTCAGGGATGTGTTTAGCATGCATTCATGCTGGAAGGGAAACATTTGAGCTGTTCACTTACACTGAGGTCTGAATTAACTCTGGGGATAACAGCCATGTATTACTGGGAGCATCTCCACTGACTGATGGGACTAACTCCATCTCAGTCTCCTTTTAGTAATGGAAGATATAACTGAGTGAGAACAGGTATATCCAATGATCCCTTCTCCCTAGGAATCCTATTTCTAGTTAATCTCCAGTGACAGACCCTGTATGAATTCAGTGATTCTCGAGACCTCTCTGCTGGTTGGAATTGACAATGGAATTTAAGCAGTTACTGGAGTAATGAGGGGGGACTGACAGCGTGGGTTAAACTTGAAGGATAGGAGGGAAAAATTTAGAGCTGGAAAGGCTTGAGATGGAAAAGCTGATGTAGTAGAAAGAATCCTTTGCTGTGGTGTAGACACTTGCTGCAGGATGGTTTGAGGAATATCATAATGAAATTTGGTATCGCTGTGGCACCACTGCTGAGGTTATTGGGCTCTTGTAGCATTTATCAAGAGCACCTGCTACAAAAATCTTCACATTCAGCATGGACCACTGTTGTAGATTGTTGAAGCTCTGCTGACTTTATTCTGAATAACAGTTAAAGTACTTTGGGTTCGTTTCTGAGATGTTGAATAATGCTCTTAATACATTTTAAGCATTGAAACAAATACAAAAATCTTCCATTTCTGGCTTGCTTTTTTTTTTTTTTTTTGAGGGGGAAGAAGGTCAGCTTCATTACCCCATGGAAATTCTTTTCTGTCAAAGTTGCCCATTAATTATTGTGGGCAAGGACAGAAATTTCTCTTGATAATTCTGCCACACATCTCAGGAATGTGCAAGCCTGAAGCCTACTTTTTCTGAAGTGCTGTCTGTTTTCTTGTCCCTCCTCTGCAGCCTGAAAGGACTGCAGCTCTATGTGTATTTGGCAAGGACCTGTAAGCTAGAGCAAGAGGCAGAGAGAAGCAGCAGGTGCTTCTTGTGGGCAGAAGAGGGATGGGGCATGTCCTTCCTGCTGACATCTGTTTTGTTTAATCCCCAGACAGGCTCTTTTGAAGTGCAGGTGTGCTTTTATTCATTGCACTTGACAGTTGGCCTGTGAAATGTGGTCCCTTGCTGCCAGGATGGATCCTGGACCCTGGCGTGGGAAGCTTTGGACCTCACAGCTCAGTGGGGTGGGGTCAGCCGTTGATTTGGAGCTCCTCTGCGTGGGCATCAAACGCCTGGGGGTGGAGGAGCTGGACTTGCTCTGCGTGCTGTTCTGCAACTTGTGGCCCAGTGGGGCTTCTGTGATGAGGAGAAGAGGCTTCCCAGTGCAGCTGTGAGTTTTCAGGGGTAAACAGGAGGCAAAACAACACTGTTAGTACAGTTTGTGCTCGGTGGGGCTGTCCAGGCACTCAGCGATCCAGTGGAGCAGATGTGGTGTATCTGGTTTGTGTGGTTTTGGCAGTCCTGGCCGTAGAGCATGGCCCTTCCCCACACTTGCATGCTCAGCTGGATGCAGGACGCTGTGTGCTTCTGCCTTTAGACATGCTGTAAACCTGAATTTTGTTAATGTTTGTGTTCGTTTCTTAGTGCTTTTCCTTTGTGTGTGAGAGAGAATGGTGACTGTCTTTTCAAACTGAAAGAGGGAAGATTGAGATTAGATGCAAAGAACAAGCTCTTCCCTATGAGGGTGGTGAGACACTGGCACAAGTTGTCCAGAGAACTTGTGGATGCTCCATCCCTGGCAGTGTTCAAGGCCAGGCTGAACAGGGCTTTGAGCACGCTGGTCTAATGGAAGATGACCCTGTTCTTGATGGGAAGGGGGAGGTGGGGTGTAGAACTAGATGATCTTTAGGGTCCCCTTCCAACCCAAACCATCAAACCATTCTGTGATTCTGTGACTGAGCAGCTGTGGTGGTTCATCTGATCGGTTTCCACAACAATGAACACTTAACATGTAATAAGAAAAATGTAACCCAGCATCCCCAAAGCTGTGCAGGTACCAGGATGAGAGGATCACTTCTCCTCCAGTCTGTGGTAGTGCCAGAGAACTTAAAATATAGTGCCAGTGTTAATGTTTTTGCCTCTTTTTTGAGTATTGGGGCAGTTACTAGGAATAATGGTGATGCTGAAGGTGTTATGCAACTCAATAGAGGAAAGAATTCTTAGAACATGTTCAAGAAGGACAGGGACTTGGTGGAGAGGGTACAGCAAAGTGCTACAAAGCTGATGATGGGACTGGAACATCTCTCTTATGAGGAAAGGCTGAGGGTCTTGGGGCTTTTTAATCTGGAAAAGAGAAGAATACAGGGTGTGTGTCAGGAGGATGGGGCCAGACTTTTCTCAGTGGTGCCCAGTGACAGGATAAGGGGTAACAGGCACAAACTTGAAGATAAGAAGTTCCAGCTAAACATGTGGAGGAACTTCTTTAAAGGGTAATGGAGCACTGGAACAGGCTGCCCAAATTGGTGGTAGAGTCTCCATTTCTGGAGACATTCAAAACTTGCCTGGATGTGTTCCTCTGTGACTTTCTCCAAGCAAACCTGCCTTGACAGCGGGGCTTGGACTTGATATCTCCAGAGGTTCCTTCTAAGCCCTACCATTCTGTGATATAGAGGGTGTGCTGATGTTTTGGGGAACAAACTTGGAGTTTAATTTTGATTTGGAACTGAATATGAAGTAGTATCCATGCTGTTGAAGATGACACACATACAGAATCATGGAAGAAAGAGGGATTATTTGAAGAATCTTTTAATACCTTGGCTTTACCTTTCCCTGCATTTGGACAAAAAAATAGATTAGACCAAGGATTAACCCAACCTTTTGCCTACAGCTTTGTTATCCAAGTTTTTACTATGTGACTATTTTCTTTTACATTAGGTCTGAGGGTACTTCTTTCTCCCCTGAATGATGTTTTATTTGATTACACTTCAAGATTCACAGTTGACAATGGACATTAGGATTGAGAGATTGTCCAGGAAGCTGTTGTAGCTCTTCATTGTTAAGCTTAGAAGTAGGAACTGGGTGAATTAGTTGCTTTTAAGGGGTTTGGAAAGCAGTGTGGGAAAAGGCAGAGCTGTACATTTTCTGCGTGCTGGTGCTGAGCATCCAGTCAGGCCTTATAAGCTTGAAGGTCTCATAACCAGAGCTTCATGTTTTTTGGTGGCTTTGGTTGTTTTGTTGGTTTTGCCTTTTGTTTTTTTATTTCTTACTTAAACACTATGTGGAAACTTTCCTATACAGATATACTTGGTGCAACTTCATGCTTGTTTGCTATTGAGGTACAAACATTTAGGGAAACTTTGCTTGGTAAATAAGTGAGTAATTTTTTTTTTTTTTTTGAGCAGTAGAATCGCTTGTGTCAGAGGGACTTTGAAATCTGTTTGAGAACTGTATTTGGAGAGGAGGAGTTGAGTTCTGAGAATTGATTATCAAAACGATGTTTTCTGAATTGCAATGTAGTATAGGGCTGCAACTAGACAGCACAATGATTTTCTTCATCTTCATGTTCACAGCTTTACCCTCTGAAGTTCATCTTCTTTCCAAAGCATGTTGGTATGTGCATGAAAAGGCTGGGAACAGCCTGGCTTTGTTTTCCCATGAGCTGGAGGGAAATAGATTACTCTTCAACCAGTGACTCTGAGGGAGGATATGCTCATGTTAGGCAATATGGTTTAAATTTGAAGGCTGTTACTATCTGGTCACTTGGTTAATGAAGTGGTAAATAATTTATGTACTTTATGTTCCTAGGAGATGGGAATGGCCTTAAAAAGCCCATCTGCCTAAACTGCCCTCTCTTTCTACAACGTAAATTAAACTAACAAGTAACCAGGCCTGGTTAGGTGGTTGACTCTGCTACCTGAGGTAAATGAAATAGTGTCTGATCAATGTACTGCCAGTTTTTACCAAAGGTCATTGCTACAGGAACATTCTTGGTATGTACACATTTAGCTACCATCTCTTAAACTGTCGTGGGTTTGTGGTTTTTTTTTTTTTTTTTTGCTCACATTTTACTTATCTTCAGTACTCAGTGGTCTAGATAAAGAAGGACAGAGAGGAGGAAGGTAATTGCACTCTTTCAGCTAAAGTAAGATGTAGGAGGTTAAGCATGAATACATCTTGAAGGGCCTTTTCCCAGTTCTCATCCAAAGTAAGCTCTGCTTACTCTAGCAGTATTTTACCAGAGGAGTACTGCGGTTTCAGGTATAGGGAAAACTGCTTCCTTTTCCTCAGCAACATCAGCCATTCCAGGATACCCCTCCTTATCAAGTTGTCAGCACCATCAGCTTCTTGTCTTGATTTCTTTCCTACCATTATCACAGTATTTCAGAAATCAGCAGCACCTTTTTTATGAACCTGTTAAAGGATGTGTATGTTGCTGGTTTTCAATCAACTGAAAATTAACTTTTTACTGCTATGCTTAGCTTTTCAAAGAGTCGTTTAGATTAAAAGCTCAAATAACTGCTTGAAAAAGCAGTTCAGTGTGATCTGGAAGTGATTGCACTAATGTCGGTGTTGATTTAATGTTCTTGTCACCTGTGTAAAATCTGGTGTCTCTAATCATGGGCTGAGAATTTTTTTCTATAGCAGTGCTATTTTTTTGCATCAGTTTGCAGATGTGAAATTAAGCTCTACAATGTAGAGCTTACAGTGAGGGTGGCAAGACACCCTCACCCCTGGTCCTGTCACTCCATGCCTTTGTAAAAAGTCTCTCTCCAGCTCTCCTGTAGCCTCCTTCAAATACTGGAGCTTAAAAAATATTTTTTTTTTCTGACTTCAAAACAAATAGTATATGTATTTCCTAAAAGGACTTTTTCAGATAAAATAAGATTTTTATAGTCCAAATAACGTACATTAAAACATAAGATGAAGAAAGGAGAAAGGAAACCTGGGTGTGTGCAACTTGTCCTTGTGTTTGAAGTACTTCAGGTATTCCTTTTTGAACTGGTGGTGTAACCATTTACTAAACCTGCTCTCCAGGCCTTTGGAGGAGTGAGACATCCAAGGTGGTCATCCTCATCCATTTGGTGATCCAGAGGGAGGCTGTTCTATCTGATACTGCTCCACTAACTTTGTATGTTAAAGCTTTTTTTCTGGCAGTGTCATGAGAGGCCCAGGGAATTCTTTACAGTGACTCAGGAAGGCCTGGCTGTTCATTCCCTCTTTACGAACAAGAGGCAGTTGTGTTTCTTTTGCTGGAATGCATTGTCCTATGGAAGCAGAACTTGCCTAAGAATGTAGTCTGTGCCCTGTCATGTCCCACATAGTTCTGAACCCTTTGCTCTTCTTGTGCTTGGGTGGGTAGAAGGAGGAAACTCTCCACACTAATGACAATTGTTGTTAACATCGTGAAAAAGGTTGACCAAAGAGGGAAGCAAGTTTCAAACACACATCTTCACCTGCCACAGGTTTGTGTTTGGGGTTGGCTGGTTTGTTTGGTTGGGTTTTTTGGCTTCTGCAAGCAGATGCATCTCTGAAGGCATCCCTGTCAAGGAGTTCAGAAGATGCAAGACTTTCCTTCCAAAACTCCTCTGAGAATCTTGCATATAGGAAGATGTGCATTCTCAATTCCTCTGCTCACAGGGCTTTCTCTGTGCCACCACACCTGTCTTAGCAGTATTGAATATTGTATGGGACTCTGGGTGAAGTGGTTTTAAATGTCTCAGTTCACCCAAGCAGATATCAACAGATGTTGTTGTCTTTCAGCCTGTCTTGTGTTCATCTGCTGTGATGTGGTAACAAAACACCTTGAGTTTCAGACTAATGTTGAAATCCTTGGTGAGCTTTTGTTCTTCAGCAACTCTTATTTTCAAACTAAAAATACCATAGAACAAGGTTTTTCACTAAATTTAGTGTGAAGCATGAGTGGGTTTGAAGTCAGAAGGTAGTGTTGCTTTTCATGTGTTTCTGATGAATGAAGGTCTTTCCTCAATGCTTCTGCACATTTGCAGTGTTTCCTTAATGTGGACAGGTGCTAGGTTTGACTTCAGCACAAGGAGGACATAGACCTGTTGGAGTGGGGCCAGGGGATGTCACAGCAATGATGGGAGGGCTGGAAGCCCTCTGCTGTGAGGCCAGGCTGAGAGAGTTGGGGTTGTTCAGCCTAGAGAAGGCTCCAGGGGGACCTTCTGGTCACCTTTCAGTATTTAAAGGGGCTGATCAGAAAGCTGGGGACCCTGAAGGCAGAGGGAGGAAGAAGTATTTTGACTCCTCCTTCATGGGCTGCCACACTGATGGTCAACAAATTACTTGATGTGTGGTAGTTTGTACTACTAATTGAGTTGGGAAAGTTGTCTTTTAACTTCACAAAAAGCCTTTTTATCAGGCAGGTATTTTAAGGTTTTGAAGAAGTGCCACTGCCTTAGCAGCACTACTCAGAATTTTTATTAACTTATCTCCTGAGAAAAATCCCTTCTGGTGGAATTCATTTGGGCTTCACAGCAGTGAAGCATGCCCAAAGGAAGTCTCATTGTTTGGCATTCAATGCCAATAGTGAAACTAATTTTCTGTGCAATCACCTTTTTTTAGGCAGTGCTGCTACCTGAGGAAATCTTGAGCTGTTCACATGCTGCTGGAGAACCTATGTGTGACTGGGGAGGATCATAGTATGAGCCTCTTGACATGGAGCTTGGGGGTAGATTTGTCTTCTGAGGTGCAAGATGTTTCTTAGATGGTTGCTAGAAGGTTGCTCACAAAGGGTGCTCTTCTGTAATGACCTCACTGGAAATGTCCTCTGCAGCAGTCCAGGGGCTGATGAACCTACTTGTGGAAGAGCACGTGGGTTTCCCATTGCTTTGTCTGGTCTGTGCTCTGTGTTTCTGCAGCTGTTCCTAATCCACACGTTTTTTGCTTAAATGCAGATCTGAGTTTTTGAGCACCATGACCTCTGACCATCTGGGAATAAAATGTATCTCTTTGCATTTTATTTTTTTTCTTTTCCATCCGACCCAGTCTGTTTCTCACAGCACAAGTGCCTGGCTTCTCTGCTGCCTGAAGGTGAATGAATTACACACCCAGCATTACTAGGGTTCAGTTGTACTCCTGCTACTGGGAACCAGGCACTGACTGTGTCATACTGTGTGGCCCATATTTCAAGACCAGTAGATAATCTCCACAAATTAAAGTCTCTGTGGAACATCTTCTACACGTGTTAATGCTAATTTTTATTTGCTTGTTTGTTTGTGCTGGAGCTGCTGGAAGAGAATGTGCTTTGGTGGGGAGACTCATTCAGAGTTAAACGGTCTCAGTGGTATCCCAGTTGTTCTGTTGGTACCTTCTTTTCAGTTCTTCCTTTACAAAAGTCTGGAAATCTCCCTCTTCTACAAAACACACTTTTTTTTTTTTCTTTCTTAGCGTTTCTCTGTTCATGGATGAGCAGCCAAAGGCTGCCTGAGTGGAAGGAGTCTAGATCTACAGAAAACTTTCCAAATCTAGGTTTGGCATGGATACATTGAGGTGTTTTGGAGCCTGATGAAAAGCAGATTTGGCTCAGCTTTAGTCTGTCAATTAAGCCATGTACTACAGATTTTGCAGCTGGAAGTTTTGAGAAGCCTGGAGTTAGTATTATCTTTGAAGGGTCAGCAGAGAGCATCCACTTTCATGCTTCATAGTCTTTGTGGTGTTCCAAAGTAATCTTACAGAGTTGCTTCTGTGAGAAACTGGTCATGCTGAGCCATACTAACTTCTCAAGTATGTGTGTTTTTCTTCTAAGGAGGAATAGTCACAGTGTTTAGTAGTTCATGGAATCATTAGGGTTGGAAAAGACCTTTTAAGATCAAGTCCAATCACCTACCATAAACACTAAACTATAGCCTAAAGCTCCACATCTGCACACCTCTTGAATACCTCCAGGGACGATGACTCCAGCACCTCCCTGGGGAGCCTGTTCCAATGCCTGACCACTTTATCAGGAGAGAAATTTTTCCTAGTCTCCAACCTAAACCTCCCCTGGCAAAACTTAAGCCCATTTCCTCTTGTGCTATCACTAGTTACTTGGAAGAAGAGACCAACACCAGCCTTACTACTGTCCTTTGTGTATCTCCAGCCAGAACACGTAGATGAATGTGAACTTGCAGAGTCATGTGTTTAGGACACCTTTGTAACTTGCATGAGCATTTGCAGTTTGTGCAGTTTGTTCTCCAGAGACAGAGCTGAAGGCACATGCTAGATGTTACTTGTGAGTCCAGAGTGCAATTCCCACTCTGCCTCAAGAAACATTTGGAAGAGGTTTGCTTCTGACTTTCCAAAACATATTTGAAACATAACTCAGTGGCAAGCTTTGTTTTGGAAGTGGCCTCACTCCAGCAATGGATTTGTCAAGTCTGTTTATCCCAATTCCTTCCCTGGCTTAATAGGCTGAGAAAGTAAAGCCGTTGTGTGGGTGGGTGGCTGAAAATGGTCCATATGGATATTGTTGCAATTTGTGCTTCATAAATAATGGCAATTGGTCCATAAGCCTGTAATTGACTGAAAATGCATTAAAAGATAGCATGAAGGCACTCAGACTGCTACTTAAAATCCTTGGCAGCAGTCAGTCAGGAGGAGCAGGAGATTTCTCAGGGGGAAAAGGAGCTGTGCAACATGAAACGCTGGGCTTCAGATGTGCTGGAAGTTAGTTTTCTTAAATGTTTATTGAGGAATGTGAAACTCCTTAAATTCTTGAGAAAAGAAAGCTGTTCTGTCTGCACCAGGGCCAGGTGATGGATGCTAATAGCAACAGGATTGCTTCCAAATAGCTGCCGTGTTCATTAGGGCCTGTGTCTGAAAAAAGAGCTGTGGCTGGTGAGTGGGAGGTGGAAGGACAGGGGCAGGAGGGAGATTAAACCATCAAAATTCCAGAGAATTCAGTGTTTTGTCAGGAACATTTCTGGCCTCTCTGTGGCTGTAGAGCCAGCAGTGTGGGAGCCAGTCTGGAAGGTTGCCTTGCTTCCAGAGCTCCTGAAGCAGTCACTGCTCAGAGTGCTGGTGTAGAGTTCTATCACTTAATTTGCTCTTAATTATGCTCAACAACACAGGCTGTGTGTTTTTGATACCTCATTCAGATAGGAGCCAAGCCAGGCGTTGGAGCTGTTGTGGGCTATGAGCACATGTGGAGGAGGAGGATGAGTAGGGGAAGTGTTGCCTTTCAACAGGCAGGGGAAAGGCTTTAAAATATCATTTCTTAGAAACTTGTGGGTGATCATGAGGGATGGAGCCATTGAACTAGGAGGAGAGGCAATGCTCTGGTGTGAGCTGGTGAGCCTCCTCTCCAGGAGTGCTGGGGCTGGAGTGAAGGAGATGTCTGGCTTCTCACCCATGCATGCAGACACTATCCAAAATTGTTTGCAGGCTGCATTTGGCCAGGATGACTCTGGTCCCTTGGATTTGCTGAACTTCAACTGAAGCATCTTGTTTACTCAAATACTGAGTTCAGTTTTGGACCCCTCACTAGGAGAAAGATACTGAGTTGCTGAAGTGTATCCAGAGAAGGGCAATGAAGCTGGTGAAGGGTCTGGCAGAGAAGTCTTGTGAGGCACTGCTGAGGGAACTGGGGTTGTTCAGTCTGGAGAAAAGGAGGCTGAGGGGACACCTCATTGCTCTCTGTATGCTTGAAGTGTGCTGGTTGAAAGCACATGCCCTAAGAGCGAGGGAAGAGTATGGAGCTAGAGGGTGAGGCTCCTGGGGGGTCATGCAGAAGGAAAACAGACCTCAGGATAGCCTGTTAACACTCCTTCTAACTACCACAGTGGCACAAAGCTTATCTGAATTGTTTTCCCCCCTTTTTTTGATGACAAGTCAGTAGGATCTGAATTGTCCCTTACATAAATGGGTTTGTAATTCTCACTGGATTACCTGATGTTAAATTTATTGTCAAGGTTACTGCGCTACAGTCTAGCAAAGTTATTTTCTTTCACAAGAAGTCATGTGTTTACTGCTTGGCCCAATATTGTATTTAAACCTGCTGTTGTTTAGCTGTTAAAACTTTGAGAGGCTGAAAGTAATGTTTAGTCTTTTTTTCTAGTCATTCTCATGGAAAAAAAGGAGGCTGAAGGGAGACCTGGCTTTCTGAAACTCCCTGAAAGGAGGTTGGAGCCAGGTCAGGGTCGATCTCTTCTTACTAGTAAGTCATAGGACAAGAGGAAATAGTCTCAAGTTGCACCAGGGCAGGTTTAGATTGGACATTAGAAGAAAATCCTTCACTGAAAGGGTTCTGAAACACTGGAACAGACTTCCCAGGGAGGTGGTCGAATCCCCCTCTGTGGAGGTATTTAAAAGCTGCAGAGCTGTGGTGCTGAGGGACATGGTTTAGCACCAGCATTGGTACAGTTAGAGAGTGGTTGGACTGGATGACGTTAAAGGTCTTCTCCAATCAAAACAATTCTACTATTCCATCTCCTCATCTTCACCTCTGACTAGATATAGTTGGAGCTGAACATCAGGAATATTCTTCCTACACCTGATACTATCAAAATATCCAAGGGGAAATTAAAATGTAACTTGATTTGCTCTTTTTTTGGTCACTTTCAGTTGAATGCTCTGAGAATGACTTGAAACTGGTGAAGACTGCTTTGTTGTGATTCCAGTTCAGGAGAGAAAGGGCACTACTGGAGAGAGCCCAGGAGAGGCTACAAAGATGTTGAAGGGCCTGGAGCATCTTGGTGAGGAGGAAAGGCTGAGAGAGCTAGGGCTGTTTAGCCTGGAGAAGAGGAGCCTGAGAGGGGATCTGATCAATAGCTAAAGGGTGGGGAACAAGAGCTAAGCTATTTTCAGTGATTCCCACTGACAGGACAAGGACAGTGGGCACAAACTGGAACCCAGGAGGTTCCTTCTGAACAGGATGAAAAAAATCTTTGCTGTGAGGGTGCTGGAGCCCTGGAGCAGGTTGCGTGGAGAAGTTGAGGAGTCTCCTTCTCTAGAGAGATTCCAAACCCACCTGGACATTGTGATCACTGTCAACCTGCTGTGGGTGACCCTGCTTTAGCAGGGGGGGTGGGCTAGATATCTTCAGAGGTCTCTTCCAACCCCTACCATGCTGAGATTCTGTGAAACAATGATTTCTTGGTAATTGCTCTGCGTTCTTTTGCTGATAATAAAAGGCAAAGATGGAAAAACAGATCAATACTTTTAAAAAATTATTTTATTTCCTGGGTAAACCCCCAGTTTTGGAAGAGTAAACTCCCACCTTTTTGTAGTCCTTCAGTTGGAGAAGTATCTTGGTTTCACCCATACCTATTGTGTACAGGCCACGAAGCATCTTCTGGACATTCAATACAAGCAGATGAACTTTCCAAGGATCCTGATCCACCATAACCCAGATCCCACTCACCTTGGTGCCAGCACTGGTGACAGGAGGGAGCTCTGCAATCCAGAAATGCAATGGAGCCCTCCCCAAAAGGGCCTATAGTGTCCTTGATCATCTGTGATCCAGCTACACTTGCCAAGTGTGAAGTGACTTTTTAAAGTGTGCTTTTATCATTTGTGCTGAAAAACGACTTTGAGGCTTCCTGTGCAGATAGGAGTTTTGTGTTGTATATGGGATCTTTCCAGTCCCTGGTGAATAAACACAGCTGGCTGTTTTGGGAAAGGGATTTAACATCTTTGCATCCAAGCTGTACAAATAAGGCAGCAAGCTGGACTGAATTGTTAGACGGCCTTTGCTGACTTTTACACCGATTTAGGGGTGAGCAAATGAAAAAACAGCATCTCTTACGAGTCTGCCTTCAACCCATGAAGGGGGAAAATAAGTTTCTTTTTCTCCTCCTCCCCCTTCTTTGGAAACCTGACTAGAACAAGCAGCCTCAATGACTTATCAATGTTGGGTTATCATGCACTAATTTACTGGGCAGCCTTTTGCTGTCCAGAGCCGCCCACGCACGCAAGTCAATGGTGCCTTTGTTTGGGAGTGCTGGAAGAATGTATGATCTAATGGGGTGGTGGGAGTTTGCCTTCGTTCCAGCTCACTCAAGACTGTGCTCATTTCCCCCAGTGTCCCAAACTCATTTCCTTCCTCCTTCCCTGTCTTAGTACAGGAGCCCAGAAAAAGCAACCCATGTTTATATCTCTGGGCTTTCTTAAAGTCCAGGTGCCCATCTGTGGTGGAGCTCTGTGTGCCAAAATCTGTGCTTTGGTGGAACATGGTATGTGATGGGATCATTCAGGCATTTCCAAGCTCTTTAGGTGAAGACAAGAAAATAAACCTAATGTTTCTTATTGCTAGTTTGTGTTCCCCTACTGGCCACTACTCGGCATTTAAGAGTTGTCATCCATGCTCTTCTGTGGAGTTATTTCCTCAGTGAAGATCATCAGACAGTGGAAATCCTTCATTTTCATTCCTCAGATGCTGGATATTCCATTTGTTTGTGCAATACTCGTGCTTTCAAATTCCTCCTCCTCCACAATTTTTCCCAGAAAAGCTAGGGTGTAGCTGTAGAGACATTTTGCTCTGGAACTACAATAATTTCTTGCTTTCTGTCACAAGATTGGCTTTTTCACTCATGTGTGATGCAAGCAACATAACTTGCTGCTTATGTGTCTCGCAGGTGTTGGGCTGTTGTTCTTTAACAGACCTTTTCATTCCAAAAGAGCAAGTTGCTCGGGATGTTTCTTGCTCTCTTCCTCTCCTTAGAAGCACTATCCTGCTTTGTTGCCTCTCTGCATGCTAGAAAATCTTGTCCAGCTCTTCAGGATGTGATCACTCAATTCTCAAATATTCTGCTCTCACCTGCAGCCTCTGTGCTCCAAGCAGGAAGCCTTTAGGAGGGGTTCTAACATAGGAGGCTGAACTAAATATCACAGTAGCTGAGGACTTGCAGTGCATGGCTGATAAGTCTTGAGCAAGATCCTGTGAACTAGCTGATATCTGTCTGTTGATACCAGTGTTTCCATCCTTTGCAATTCTTGTGAGATTCTAGTATCTGTGCTACCATTTGCACGTGGTGGCAATGTAAGAGTGGGAGATGCTGCCTCAGGCTATCACCAGCAGCTCTTTAATTTGTCAGAGAGTTAGCAGATGAGTGTCTTGAAGCAGCAAAGTTGGTCTGTCTGCTTATAGCTGATCCAGCATTGTGCTAGGTGGTGAGGAGAGCTGATGGTTCCAGAAGGGCCAGAGTTGAGGCAGGAGTTAAGGACAAGATAGATGAGTGGCATGGGGTATATTCCAGCCTAGTAAACTGGGAAAATTTGCCTTTCTTCCTGGGAATGGTGGGGAAACCTGTTGAGTAAGAGCAAAATGGTAGTTGCTTGCTCTCTGGCCTGTCACTGTGTGATGGAAATGAAATCCAATTAAAAAAATAGTAAGTATGTTGGTATTGTTTACTGGTTTGTATTCAGTTCTTTTAACCTTTGCTTAAAAATAGGCTGTCAGCAGGTATCTGTGTGGGAAAAAAAAGCTGCCTTGAAACAGGAACCAAGTAATAGAGAAAGAGAGCAAAGTTTAACCATTTGATTACTGTTCAGTGAATTGAATACGGACCTGCAAAGATTTGGGTTTTTGCCCAATATCATCTTCTTGAGTGGATAATTTTTTTCCTGGACAGCAAAACTCAGCAGCTGTTTTTCAAAGCTCCCTGCTGGGAGGATGTACTGAGGGATGGCAGAGAGTGCAGAAGAGGTGGTATTGTTTCATTCCATTTGCAGCAAATGTGAGTGGACCAGTAATCACAGAATCATATAATGTTAGGAGTTGGAAGGGACTTTGAGGCCGAGTCCAATCCCTGTGCCAAAACAGGATCACCTAGAGCAGGCCACACAGGAATGCATCCAGATAGGTCTTGAAAGTCTCCAGAGAAGGAGATTCCACAACCTCTCTGGGCAGCGTGTTCCAGTGCTCTGTCACCCTCACAGCAAAGAAGTTTCTCCTCATGTTGAGGTGGAACCTCCGGTTTATACTTGTTCTTTGTCCTATTATTTGCTACCACTGAAAAGAGCCTGGCACCTTCATCTTGACACCTAGACCTCAGATATTTATAGATGTTGATAAGATCTCCTCTCAGCCTTCTCCAGACTAAACAGCCCCAGGTATCCCAGTCTTTCTTAGGAGATATTTTCAAATCCCTTAATCATCCTTGTAACTGTCCATTGGACTCTCTCCAGCAGATCTCTCTCTCTCTCGAACTGGGGAGCCCAAAACTGGGCGCAGTATTGCAGGTGTGGTCTGACCAGGGCAGAGCAGAGGGGAAGGAGAACCTCCCTAGACCTGTTGGACACACTTTTCGTGATGCACCCCGGGACGCCATTGGCCCTTTTGGCCACAAGGACATACTGCTTCACATAATGGGGCAGTCAAGTGTCTCTGGGCTTATCTCTTCCAGGCATCTGCTCACAATCCAAGTGCTTCTGGTTGGCGTGCCAGCTGGCGGGACCTTTTCCTGATGTAAATTATCCATCCGTTCTGAGGGGCCTGAATACAAGGAGGCCTTTTGTGTGTAGGGGAAAAATTCCTAACTTGGGGGGAAAGGGAGGAGTTTCTGAGGATCTAAATAGCATTTGCTTACATTTTTCCAGCCTATCTTTATGGTTTTGAGTGTGTGGCATTTCCTGGGGGACCCTGAGATCCAGGAGTGAGCGATAACCCTGCTGAGGAAGGGCTTTAATTGCTGGTGACATCTGGTAGCTGTGGTCAGCCCAATACTGTGAGAGGGTTGTTTGGGAGAGCATCCCCTGTACAACAATGCTGAATGTTTCCAGGCTGCTGCTTCTGCAGGCACCCAGACTTGCCCCTTGGTTCAGTCTGTAACTGCAGTGCTGTCTGGAAGACTCAGATGTGTGTTTGCCTACTTTAGAGAAAGATACCATGTGGGGTTTTCTACATCCCTGACTTACCAAAACAAGCTGGGTCTTCTGTCACCTTGTCACTTGCTACTGAACAGCTTCATGCCTCAGGAAAGGCACCTTGATGTTTTAGTAACAGTGATCTGTGAATATTAACAGTTGAGATTGTGTGGTAGTGGCTTCCCTCAGTCTCTGAATAAGTTACCTATGGAGGCAACAAAGAGATAAGGGCAGCAAAGCTGGTAAAGGGTCTGGAGAACAGGTCTTGGGAGGAGCAGTTGAGGGACCTGGGGTTATTTAGTCTGGAGGAAAGGAGGCTTGAGGGGAGACCTTGTTGCTCTCTACAGCTTCCTTGAAAGGAGGTTGAAGTGAGGAGGGGGTTGGTCTCCTCTCCCTTGTATCAGGTGACAGATGAGAGGAAATGACCTGAAACTGTGCCAGGGGAGGTTTTAGTTTGGACATTAGGAAAAATTTCTTTTTCAGTCAAGAGTAGTCAGCCATTGGAACAGCCTGCCCAGGGAGGTGGAGGAATCATTATCCCTGGAGGCGTTCAAGAAATGTCTGGATATGGCCCTTTGCGACATGGCTTAATGACCATGATGGGATGATGGTTGGACTCTGATCTTGGAGGTCTCTTCTGACTGAAACGAATCTATGATTCTAAGATGTGTCAGGTTGCCCAACTGCTGAGCTCATGGTTGCTAATTGCTGCACTCCGTCTTTGTGCTAGAGATCTTTTATAGCAGACATCTGCAGTTCTTCCTGCAGAGCAGACCAGCCACTGCTCAGTACAGAGAGGGAAACATATCTGATACTTGACACTATCAGACACTTCTAAGCCAAACCGAGATCAAAATAATTAGCAGTTTCTAGGAACAGGAGAACAATGGCGTGTTGTCTTCCCAGTGAAACCTTCCCAGCTGCCTTTCACCTGGTTATTGCTGTTGCCATCTCTCATGGTGTAGCACTAGGCGTTTATTTAGCCCTGCAAAACTTGAAAGCAGCCTGGGCAGATTATCTTTGTTAGGAAAAAGGCTTTGCAACCTTGAAGAGCCCTGTGAGCTGCTAGGCTGCTAAGCACAGCTTTTAGGTTGGGTATGAACAGTGGGGAAACACGTTTCAACCCTGTGTCAGCTGGTCTTGGGTAAACTCCATTGTCCTAGCAGTATTTACCCAGGACAAGCTGATACGTGGCGAGCACACAGCTGCTCTCTGTGCATTAACTGCATTCCTCTTTAATGCTATTAACAGGATTTCTCAAGTAGTTACTCTGAAATAAATGTCTTTTTCACCTGGGTTGTTTGGTCTGGTGGGTTTTGAATGCATTTCCTTTGGCCTGATGTGTAAAACCCAAGCTGAAAAAGGGAGGGTCCTTTCCATTTAGCACAAGGGATTTCTGTGGAAAACGTTTTGGCTGCCCATAATGCAGTTTGCACGTGTTGTGCCTTTAACTGAGCTGGAATTTTTGCAGGGAGCTGTAAGAGACTTCGTTGGGGAGCAGGGACCATAATCCAGTCATAGCAGCAAGGGGAAGAATAGTTCCTTTTCAGGACGTGCAGGCTGTGACCTGGCCTTTCTGCTAGAGCAGAAAGTTGTGTGTGGAGTGAGAGCGCATGCCCGGCCCCCTCTTCATTCCCAGGATTCTTTCACAGTGTTTCCTCCCCAAAATCATCGTGGTGAAGCCTGAATGGATTTTTGCTCAATGCCAGAGGAATGCAGTGCTAGTAGAACACTAACTGCCCCAAGTCAAAGTAGCAGGGTATTCTTGACAGTTCTTCTGCCACCATTTAATTGAATGTTCTTCATGCTGTTGGCTCTGGCTTACTTGCTTATCCCCTCTTGACTCATGGAGTGGCTGATCTTGCCTGATGCCTTCACTGTTCTCACTTTTCATGAAAATTGCCCAAAGAAATCCCACCAGGGCAGACTTTCAGCCTCACGTTTTGCTTTTTTTTGGCACAAAGCTCCAAGAAAACTGTCTCATTATGCTGGTGACAGTTTTATTAGTGACAAAATAATTTTATCAGGTTTTTCAATTGTTGCCTATCCAAGAGTGAAGTTGGTGAAGTTCTCAGGCTGGCAAGTTGCAGGTCGATATGATTGTTAGGATTTTCCTGCAGAAAAATGAGGCATTTGCTTCTGGGGCTCCTTGCCTTTATCTGGAAAAGGTAGATGGGGAGTATATCATAGAATGGTATGGATTGGAAGGGTCCTTAATAAAGGTCATCTAGTTCCAATCCCCTGCCATGGGCAGGGACACCTCCTACTGTACCAGGCTGCTCAAGGCCTTTGGGTTTGTTTACCGTGGGCCTGGAAAAGATATTTGTGCACATCTGGCCTATTGGTTTGTGTCTGGTGTCCTCACCTTGAGTTCCTGAAGGAACTCTTCACCTTTGAAAGCATACTTTGCCTTCAGTGAGAAGCTCTCTTCTTGAGAGGAGACTGTAGCAGGAGAAAATGGGAAACATGGGAGGTTCTGATTTGTACATGTGTCTTCTTGCCTTGCATTGAGATTCAGAAGAAAAATACTTCCAAATAAATGGAAGCAGGATTAATCTCTTGTGTTGAGTGGCAAGGGGAGGGTACACTGAAGAAGCTCCATCACACTGTTAGGTGTTGCTCCTTTAGAGTTTCTAACTCTTGAGGAAGCAGTTATGGCATTAATAGTGTGATCGCTTCCACTTGTTATCTTCTTGTAAGTAGATCTTGTTCAATCACTTGACCCTGAACCAGCAGCATGCTACTACTGAGCAAGTGACAGGTTATCATAGAATTGTTACAGAATCACTTCATTTGGAAAACACCTCTAAGATCATCAAGTCCAACCATCAACCCAATTACATCATTAAAACACATCCCAAAGTGCCATGCCCATATGTTTCTTGAACACCTCCAGGGATGGTGACTCCACCTCCCTGGGCTGCCTGTTCCAAATCCTGACCACTGCTTAAGTAAAGACTGGGGACATCTGGCTTCCAGTCTTGCATTTAGGTCATCTGTAACATCTTACATGATGTAAATAGGAAAGGGTATTTTGTGGGAAGCCTTGGGAGGCATGTATCTGCACAATACCAAAATGGCCTTGCATGTCATGCACAGAAAATACTTCTTGGTAGGTTGGGCTGTTGGCTTTCTTTGGCTTTAAGCACAAGATTGTTCTGTATTTGGGACATGCAAATTAGTTTAGGCTTTTTGGGTGCTTTATGTCTTGATTTTTCTTCGTTATTTTTCTGATATATTGATTTCTAGCCCCTTTGCCATGCTTCTCCTGCTACTTTTGGTGTTTCCAGCAGTCTGGAAGGACAAAGGTTCCTCCCTTGCTCTGGCTGGACTCTGGATGTGATGTCCCATGCAGGCTGATCCCAGTTTAACTGGTGGGCAGCCTGTGAGCAAGAACTGTTTGGTTCATGACCTGATTCGTTGGCATTGGGTTTTGTGTGTGCTTTGAGAGCCACACTGTTCTTGTTACCTGGTGCCATCTGGTCTGCTCTAACTTGTAAAGAGAGCCACTCTTCAGCAGGTGCAGAGCCTCATGTTAAAAATTAACATGCTGGAGTTAATAGATTGTGCAAGTTGAGGTTAAATCCATGTGACTTCTATAAGCAGAAAAAACCTGTTTTTCAGTTGGCTGAAACTCTTCTAGCAGATTTTTTAGTCAAGCAAGGGACCAGTGATGGCTGCAGGCTCTGATTAGAGCAGTGATTTTCTTGGAGGTGGTGGGAACACAAAAAAGCTTGGCAAGGACTAAACAGCCAAGGTTTTGTGCCACACAAACCTCGTGTTGTTTTAGCAAGTTCTGTACGTGCTCCATGGTGTCCTGATTGTAGAGAGTCTGCTCACTGAGATGGAGCAAGAACAGCCAGCACACAGCTGTATTCCTCCTCCTGGGAACATGCTCCTCTGCTGGCAGGAATGGCAGAGGAAGTGTGCTATGGCCCTCTTTCCCTCAGGGGTGTGAATGCTCCAGGCAGTTGTTTTTCCTGTTAGGGGGTAAATGCTCAAGTCCCTGGAGAAAAATGTGTGAAGGAGGATGACCTGCTGATTGCCCCAAACCTGTTAGGAGATGAATAGAGGGCAGAGAGGTGGGTTTACATTTTTCCTAGGGGAGGGAGAAAATGGTTAGTGTGTAAATTATTACACTTTGATCTCAGAAGTGTCATGGTGACTTTAATCACAGGGTCTGGGAAACTTAAACTTTTTTTTATCTTCCCAGGGGGTGAGTAGAAGAGGGTGTGCTCTGTACTCCAGTGCTGGAAGAGAGGCTTCCAGAGAAGTAGAAAGTTTGGGATATTGTCTATTTAGAGAGCATTTAGAGGTACAAGCCAGGCTCTACAGCTTCTCTGGTAATCCTGTTTCTCCCATATATGTGTTTGGGGAAAAAAGTATTATCAAATGATATGGATAATTTGGAGATGGCCTTAGACACAAACTGTTCATGGCTTTCATGTAATCTGTCACCTGTTGGGGTAAGGACACCTTTGGTGATGTCTGCAGAAGAGAATTGCAGCATGTGAGATGTTTGGTTGTACAGAAGTCTATAAGTCTGTTTATCTACTTAGCCTGCCCTCAGCTTCTGCCTTCTGTTCCTTTGTTTGTCTTTGCTGGGAGACATAGTTCACAAGACTGGAAGAGAGAAGTCTGATGCTACTGGGAACTGTTCATCCTGCTGGCTAGCACTAGAAGAGATGTTTCTTCCAAAGAGAGAATTGCAGTGCAGCCCTCTCTGAGTTGAGTCTTTCTCACACCCTTCTTCTCTCATCCACAGGAAAGGCCTTTGACATCACCTATGTGCGTCTGAAGTTCCACACCAGTCGGCCGGAGAGCTTTGCCATCTACAAACGCACCAGGGAGGATGGCCCTTGGGTGCCCTACCAGTATTACAGCGGCTCCTGTGAGAGCACGTATCGCAAAGTCAACCGGGGCTTTATTCGGACTGGGGAGGACGAGCAGCAGGCCCTCTGCACGGATGAGTTCAGTGACATCTCCCCCCTCACTGGGGGCAACGTGGCCTTCTCAACGCTGGAGGGTCGTCCCAGTGCTTATAACTTTGACAACAGCCCTGTGCTACAGGTACCTGAGCAGGAGCACATCAGTTGGGTGGTCTGAGTTGCGTCTGTCGGTTCAGTCCTTGTGGATGGTGGCTTTGTGCTGACACTGGGCTGCACTATGACCCATACTCATATTGAAAAGCCCCTGCACAAGGAAGTTGGGATGGACAACCCAAAGAGATGCTTTTGAAGGAAGAGGTGAACTCTTGACTAAGCTTATGGTACAAAAAGCAAAATTGGTTCCATTAAGGATGATTTGTCCTTGGATATCATGGAGATCTTCAGAGAGTGGATGCAAATCTCTGCCTGCTTAGAAAGCAGCTGTGGGCATTTTGCTGTTGTTTTAGACATAAGGAAGGTAAAACCTCAGTTAAATATTTGAGGCATCCGTATGTGTGTTTTGAACACAAAAATTTAAGAAATGTGAGATTCTTCTAAACAAACAAAAGGTTATTGGAAACCCTGAGCTGTTCTCTTCCACATGTGCCAGGGTAGGGGGCTTGGTTTTACCTACAGTGTGCGTTATCTCAGGGTTTCTTTTGTTGTTAGCGTTCACAACACCAGTTGACACTGAGGGGAGACCTCATTGTACTTTACAGCTACCTGAAACAAGGTTGGAATGAGGTGAGGGGATTTGTCTCTTCTCCTTAGTAAGAAGTCATAGAATGAGACGAAATGTCCTGAAATTGTGCCAAGGGAGGTTTAGGTTGGATATTAGAGTGATCAGGCATTGGAACAGGCTGCCCAGGGTGGTGGTGTAGTCACTGTCTCAGGAGCTGTTCAAAGAATGTGTGGACATGGCATTTTGGGACATGGTTTAATGGCCATGGTGATCTTAGGTTGATAACTGGACTTGATGATCTTAGAGACGTTTTCCACCTGAAACAATTCTGTGGTTCTGTGATTCTTACCATACTAGGTAAGCAGTGACACAGCTCAGCACAGCCATACACATGCAGGGATGAGCAAAGGAAAGTGACAATGCAAAACCTGTAACAAAACCAAGGAAGTACTGATGACGGTCACTGGCTGAAGGCGGTGTGGAATCTGGGGACAAGGAGGGTAGGGCACTGTGGTGAAGATGCTGTATAAATATTATGAAGATCTCTTGTGCTGCACGCCAGATCTGTCTGTTTTGCTTCCTCGGTCTAATTCTTCTGTCTCTGTCTCTTCACCTGGTAGTGTATGTCTATGGACAAATGTGCCCTAAAGCTCTTCCCATTCATGCCATATAGCTTTGCAGGAAAGCTGTGGTTCAGTGGATGTGTACAATTAGCATGTTTGCTTAATTGCTTTCACTGAGCTTCTTGCTGGACACGTTACTCACTGATTCCCAGCTGAGAGCAGTCCAGATGTGCAGAGGCATTGGAAAGAGTATCCAGAGAAGATCAGGGTCTGGAAAACAAACCAAACCCAGGAGGAGATGGTGTAAGGCCTCTTGGGCAGGACATATGAGCTTCTGAGGTGCAAAGGGGAAAGCAATGAGGAAGGAACGTGCTGATTGATGAATGGCTTTGTGAGTCTGACTGCTAATGACACAACACATCTGATGGGATTTCGGTTTCCTCTAGGAATGGGTGACAGCTACAGATATTAGAGTGACCCTCAATCGTCTGAACACGTTCGGAGATGAAGTCTTCAATGACCCCAAAGTTCTCAAGTCCTACTACTATGCAATTTCTGATTTTGCTGTGGGTGGTAGGTGAGTAGACAATAAACCTCTGTACTCATTCAAACCTTTTGGTCAGGATGACTAGAGTGCTTTAAAGATTTTGATTAATGCTTACATGGTACCAATATGCCCCAGTTGTTATTGACTGTCCTAAACCCAAAATGCAATAGAATGAATCTTAGCAAGGTTGCAGATCCTGTGGATAACCTATTGGGGTTATAATTGCAGGCCAGACAGAGTTTAAGTATATATAATTTTTTTCCCCCTTGATTAGCTCAAGTGTGCAAGCGATTTGGGAGGGTGAAAGGTGAAAAGAGTGACAAAAATGTTCAACGTTTTTCTATTCTGCACTTTGTGTGTTTTTTACTGTGTTACTAATTTTCTTTTCCTATACCTGTAGAATAAGTCAGTAGAAAAATCTCAGCATATCTGCTTCACATCTGTTTTTGGGAGGTATCTCCTAGGAAGAAGCTTTGGACAATGTCTTGATTGTCTTTTGCCAACGCACATTGCAGAAAGCTGAAATCTGAAGTTGTTGATCATAAGCAGTTTGCCTAAATGAGCTGAGGCCAGAACAGTTTTTGGATGTTTACAGAGAGCTGTCCTGAGACTGGGATTTGACAATGTGGGGATTTGCATTGGCTGCACCACCATGCTCTGGAGGTCCCTGAGTACCTGTATTAGTCACCCTTGTGCTATGTAATTTCATACTGGTACAAACACACTGCCAGCATGCATGCCTTCTCCTAGATTCTCATGAGAGAGAAACTGTGGAGAATATGTTAACCTAAAGCAAATAAACCTCTTTCCTTCTACTCAGCTTACTCCGTTTCAGTGACACTGTGAAAGAGGTGGTTGATGTTGTCACATTTGCAAATGCCTAACTCAAGCATGCTACACCTATGTTTCACAGACCAGTTCAGGTTGGAAAGGACATTTAAAGGTCATCTAGTTCAACCCCATTGCAGTGAGCTGGGACATCTGCAACTAGAGCATGTTGCTCAGAGCCCCATCCAACCTGACCATGAGCACTTCCAGTGTTGGGGCATCCACAACTTCTCTGGTCAACCTGTTCCAGTGTCTCCTCACTCTCATTATTGAACTTCCCTTCATTATGTCTGATCTAAACCTGCCTCCTTTCAGTTTAAAATCATTGCCCCATGTCCTGTCACTACAGGCCCTGGTAAAAAAACTCTATTTCTTGTAAGCCCCTCTTTAGATTGAAAGATCTCAGTAAGGCCTCCCTGAAGCCTTCTCCTCTTCAGGCTGAACAGCAGCAGATATGTGCTCAGTTTTGTTACGACCATCTACCTTTGCTCTTGTCTCATCTCAGATTTTCAGATCTGGGCTTTGGTTTTGGGGTTGGTCTGTGAATCACCTGGAGCCCTGAAGTTTAAATACCTGTTCTCTGTCTCTTCAACCAGATGCAAATGTAACGGGCATGCAAGCGAGTGCATGAAGAATGAGGTTGGGAAGCTGGTCTGCAACTGCAAACACAACACCTTCGGGGTTGACTGTGAAAAGTGTCTTCCCTTCTTCAATGATCGTCCGTGGAGGAGAGCCACAGCAGAGAGTGCCAACGAATGCTTGCGTACGTGTGGCTGTGCTTGAGGGAAAACCTCTCAGAGATTGGATCTTCTGCCTCTGCTGGCATCCAGGAGCTGGCCCTGCATGATTTGAAGTTGTCTCGTTTGCAGTTAGTCAGTGTTAAGCATAGTTTGGGTGGTTTTCAGTGGAGGTTTTGCAGGACTGTTGATTATTTCACTCCTGTCCTCTAGGAGGTTTCTGGTAGATCCTAGGGAGGGGCATCTCCCTTCCTGGAGCAAGATAGGAGTAACCTTTGTGAAAGAGACATGCCACAAAAACGTACAGGCTTGTACTTTACTGCATTTAGTGTACTGGACTACCACCGACCTTCAAAAAGTTCATTTAGCATCCACTGACTTCCTCTTGTATTTCAGTTATTGGTTTTTACAGTTGCTTGTTGAATATTTCATCCAATTTAGAGGCTGTTGCAACAGTTCTTATCCACAAACGTGTATCTCTGTGACTGAATGGCAGTTTATTTTGTTTGGGTTTGTGTCACAGACCACAGCTTCTGCTAGTTTACTTTATGGGGAAGCTTTTTAGACAGCAAAGCTTTCTTCCTGTCTGACCTCTGGGTGTGTTGATCGGTCCCAGCTGTCTGATCAAGACCTGTGGCTTTCCTCAACAGGCCAGTGAAACCCATGTCTTCTGCTTTTTGGTCAGAGAGGATTTGTAATCTAGGGGAGAAACTCTCCTCACAGCATGAAATCAGCCTTGCTGTTATCTTCTCATGATTGTTTGCATGATTGAGATCAGGAGGGCAGCATTTCAGCTACAAATGGCAGCCTAAAGAGGAAAAAAGTATGTTAGAAAATGCTGTTTTTTCTCTGGATGTAGATGAGAGCGGTTTTGAGGAGCCTGTTTCACTGCTGTATCTTTACTTCTACCTGCCCATGTTCAACTTCAAAAAAACGTGCTTCCCCCTTTTTCTTCTCATTGGTGCGCAAAAGCTTTAGGTGATCTATGTGTGGATCTTGGGATGGTTAAAGGCTCCTGCTCCAGCTCCTCTACAATTTTTATATCAAGCTCTGTGTAGTGAGTCTTGTGACTGCAGGACTTGTGTGACCACTCATGCTCTTTAATGATGGTACCCTTGTGTTCACAGCTTGTGACTGCAACGGGAGGTCGCAGGAGTGCTACTTTGACCCCGAGCTGTACCGCTCCACGGGCCATGGGGGCCACTGCACAGGCTGCTCAGACAACACTGATGGTGCCCACTGCGAGAGGTGCAGGGACAGTTTCTATCGTCTGGACAGCGAGGAGGGATGTCTGCCCTGCAGCTGCAACCCTGTTGGTAAGGACCAGCAGCAAATGCTTCTGCTTGCAAGCTCCCATGCACAGAAGCTTGTTCTTCTCTTGGTTAGACAGCAAAGTGCAAAATTCATAGGATCATCACAGAATCCTTTTGGTTGGAGAAGACCTTTAAGATCATCCAGTCCAACCATTACCTAACTCCACCAAGGCTGGTGCTACACCATGCCCCTCAGCACCACATTTCTATGTCTTCTAAACATCTCCAGGGATGGGGATTCAACTATCTCCCTGGGGAGCCTGTTTCAGTGTTTGAGAAACCTTTCAGTGAAGCAGTTTCTTCTAATGTCTAATCTAAACCTGCCCTGGTGCAACTTGAGGCTGCTTCATCTCGTCCTATCTCTTGTTACTAATGAGAAGAGACCAACCCTTGCCTCGCTCCAACCTCCTTTCAGATAATTTTGTTTACTTTTTCTTTCCTTTTTTCCTCACATATAGGAAATGTTTATTGGGTTGTACTTTGGTTTAAATTATCCTTGCATCTAACTGGAGTCAGGATGGCAGGAGCAGATGGTTCACCTCTGCAGCATTTGCTCCTTCAAAAATGTGTTCTGATACAGTTTTTTTTGTTTGTTTCTCTGTTTTGTTTTTTTGTGTGTGTGTGTGTTTTGGGTTTTGTGGTTCTTGTTTTGTTTTCCACTCTGTATGTGTTACCTTGAACACTCCGAGCACTAAAGAGCTCATTTAAATTCTTGATAAACAAGATGATGTGAGGGGATATTTCTGGAGGTTGGTCATACTGAATAATTGTAGTGAACTTCAGCTGAATCAGTTTCTCCTACTGAGTATCCAAGCACTAAAAATACAAACCAGTGAAACCTTAAACACAAAAAGGGGCGGGGGTGAGAAAAATCGAAGTAAACTCAATTTAGTTAAATCCATTAAAAATAAATTTTAAAAACCCCAGAAGGACAAAATTTTGGTAGGAGAACAAATCTTTTGTAGTCAAGGGAACCACTTGACCTGTATAGAGTAATCCTGTAACTATACAACCCTACAGCAAAGAAGGGGGGAAGGAGACAAAAGGGTAACAGATAGTAAGATGTGAGGTTCCAAAATAGAGTAGCTGGAATAAGTAATTGCTTGCAGCATGACCTAAAAGCAGCCAGCAAGAGGTCTGCCAGGGTACATCTCCTATCTAATTTGGTCGGAGAGTTGTGCAGTTGTGACATTTTTGACCAAGAAAGGCCTCTTTCTTCCTCTGCTTGCTCTCTCAGGTCCTCGTGTCAGATCTTATTTTAAGAGGGATGAGGGTTGGTGTCAGCCGAGAGGGCTGACACCCTCCTGTCCTGAAGCAGGGAGGTGACTTCTCAGGTCTTTATAAAGCCCTCTGAAATTTGTCCTTAACTTAGCCATCAGCTTGTATCCCGTGGCACACTGGCACCCAGGTGCATTTGAAACCCCTGGATAAGTTTAGATAGCCTTTTTTTTTTTTTTTGTCCAAGTACTGCTTTTTCCTGGGACTCCAAAGGGGATCTAAACTTTGGCTTGTATATAGTAAAGTTTTTGGAGTTCTTCTGTCCTGTCCAGCTTAATTATTTTATAACTCTTCACTTTGCTATAATCTTCTGGTGTGGACTGAAGTGGAAAGAAGCAACTCTTTCTGTATATTAAAGTGCTTTTTCTTCTAGTAGTTAACTGTTGCAGTGCTGGCAATTCCTAGGCTGTTGGCCGCATCGGTGCTTAAGAGAAGGCATTTTGTCTGCCACAGATTAAAGAAACCTGTTGCTTTTTGTGCAAGTCCTCTTGATCACCACATCCTGGTCTCCAAACTGGTGACACATGGGCTTGATGGGTAGACCACGAGATTGATAAAGAACTGGCTTGATGGCCACACCCAAAGAGTGGCTGTCAATGGCTCCATGTCCCAGTGGAGGCCAGTGACAAGTGGAGTCCCTCAGGGATCAGTCCTGGGACCAGTCTTGTTCAACATCTTTGTTGGTGCCATGGACAGAGGCATTGAGTGCACCCTCAGCAGGTTTGCTGATGACACCAAGCTGTGTGGTGCAGCAGACATGCTGGAGGGAAGGGATCCATCCAGAGGGACCTTGACAGGCTGGAGAGGTAGGCACAAGCCAACCTCATGAGGTTCAACAAGACAAAGTGCAGGGTCCTGCATCTGGGTCGAGGCAATTCCAAGCACAAATACAGGCTGGGCAGTGACTGGCTGGAGAGCAGCCCTGAGGAGAGGGACTTGGGGTGGCTGGTGGATGAGAAGCTCAACATGAGCTGTCAATGTGCACTTGCAGCCCAGAAAGCCAACCAGACCCTGGGCTGCATCAAGAGAAGTGTGGCCAGCAGGTCAAGGGAGGTGATTCTCCCCCTCTACTCAGCTCTGGTGAGACCCCACCTGGAGTACTGCATCCAGTTCTGGAGCCCCTATTACAAGAGGGATATGGAGATGCTGGAACATGTCCAGAGAAGGGCCACCAGGATGATCAGAGAGCTGGAGCACCTCTCCTGTGAGGACCGACTTGAAAGAGTTGGGGCTGTTCAGTCTGGAGAAGAGAAGGCTCTGAGGTGACCTTCTTGTGGCCTTCCAGTATCTGAAGGGGGCTACAAGAAAGCTGGGGAGGGACTTCTTAGGATATCAGGAAGTGATAGGACTAGGGGGAATGGAATAAAGCTGGAAGTGGGGAGATTCAGGCTGGAAGTGAGGAAGAAGTTCTTCACCATGAGAGTGGTGAGAGCCTGGAATGGGTTGTCCAGGGAGATGGTTGAGGCCCCATCCCTGGAGGTGTTTGCAGCCAGGCTGGATGAGGCTCTGGCCAGCCTGATCTAGTGTGAGGTGTCCCTGCCTGTGGCAGGGGGTTGGAACTAGATGATCCTTGTGGTCCCTTCCAACCCTGACTGATTCTATGATTCTATGATCAGAGCAGTACTGAGGGAAATACCCTTCCAAAAACGAGAGGTTTGCTCAAGTGTTTATTAGGGAAAATAGTGGCACATGCAGCCTTGCTCCAAGGAGGTTGTTTAGTCTTCAACTTGGGAACCAAGAGGGAAATAGAAGCTTGAAAGGGAGAGATCAGGATATTCCCTGATAAAGAGGACATGGTGATTATGGAGAACACAGGGGATCCAGGTAATAAAATCTCAGACACAGTGTGCTGTAGGGTAAAACAGGCATGGACTTAGAGGCATGCAAAGGTAGCACTGAGGACAAACCCGGAATAATAATGAGATTGCAATTTGAAATTTATATGTAAAAACGTTGACAAAAAGAATGGAAAGCTGTCTGTCGTTTGGAAGGCTAGGTAATGATTCAGCATCTCTAGAGCTCCCAAGTGAAAAAATCCCTGTGGGCTACAGGCAGTCCCTAGGTAAGTTGTCAGGCTGTCAGCTTGAAGCTGTGCTTCCTCCTTTCTTTACCCATGTTTCTTGCCCATTGTGTGAAGCAGGCTGATAGAGCTGGATGGGTCTGCTGAGGTGCCTGTCCCTGCTCTCCCCACAGGCTCCCTCAGCACACAATGCGACAGCTATGGCCAGTGCAGCTGCAAGCCTGGTGTGATGGGTGAGAAATGTGACCGCTGCCAGCCAGGCTTCCACTCTCTCTCTGAAGCTGGGTGCAGGTAAGGGGAACTTCTGCACTCTAGAATTAAAGCTAGGTGCTTTTCACTTTCTCTGTGTGGCTCTTAATGGTTTATCCTCTCCCCTGACTCTCTCAGGCCCTGTTCTTGTGATCTGGCTGGCAGCACCGGGGAATGCAATGTTGAGATGGGACGGTGTACATGCAAGGACAATGTCGAAGGCTTCCACTGTGAGAGGTGAGTTTCACTTCCCAAGGCTTTGTTTCAAGAATGGGAAACATCCAAGCAATGGCCTGGGGTGAGCATCAAGGAAATGAATTCTCTTTCCTTCACATTTTCAGATGCAAACCTGGATTTTTCAATATGGATTCTTCCAATCCAAAAGGCTGTATCCCCTGCTTCTGTTTTGGACACTCTTCAGTCTGCACCAGTGCCGCTGGCTACAGGATCTACAGCATCACCTCCAACTTCCAGTTTGGTAAAGTGGAACCTTCCTTTTTATCGCAGATTGAGCTGTAGACTCAAGTCAGAAGCCATTCAAAAAACCTTCCCCTTCCTCTCTGTGCAAGACCACAAACCTTGAGCAGGCAGAACTGGGATCTCTCTTTGGGGAGTGCTGAGTTAATTCTCAAGTTTCTGGGAGCTTCCATGTCTGCAGCTCACTGTTCAGCTAGGGAGGAATGAATTCACAATCCTGGCCTCAGGCACCCAGCACTAATGTACACCATGCAGATGCAACTGGGAATTGCAAATATAAAGTGCTTGAGAGAGGTGCTGACAAAGGAAGCATTTCCTCAGCTTTAAAACCAAATTGAGAGTTTCTGACTGACAGGATTATAATCACTTTAGATTTGGTGTTTACATGTCTCTGAATAAAATGCAGTTGTGTTTCTGATGTAAGTCAAACTCAGCAAAAGTCTTTTTTTTTCATAGTTTCCTCTGCTTGCATGTTTTCATGCTGCCTAGTCTGAAAAGAACATCTCTTTAATTAAGATTCCACTGCAGAAGTTTGTACAAAGGCCAAAATGCTTGTCAAGTTGTAGGGGACTGCGGGTTTCCCCATCCCTGCTTAAGCTCTTTATAAGAGAAGATTTTGAACAAGTAGTTGTGATAGGGCTCAAAGTTCAGAGAGTTTAAGCCAGCACTTGAGTTAGGGGCTTAACCTGGAAAGGTGATGACTGCTGTCTATGTCCTCTTGCACAGCTGCTTTCAGAAATCTGTTAGTGCTGGTGTACAGGCTCATGGAGCTTGGCATGAGAAGTGTGTGCAGAGCTACATCTTCCAAGGGTGTTAATCCTTTCACGTTTGGTTTTTCCAGGAGAGGATGAGTGGCGTGCCGAGCAGCGTGATGGCTCCCAAGTCTCACTGCAGTGGAGTGCGGAGAGCCAGGATATCTCTGTGATCTCGGACAGCTACTTCCCCATCTATTTTGTTGCACCACGTAGGTCATTTGAGAAGCGAGGCTTTCTGTGCTGCTCGTTCCCTGTCTGTTCTGTCTCCTAACTGTAACCATTTCTTCCCCTTTCAGGCAAGTTCTTGGACAACCAGGTTTTGAGTTATGGGCAAAACTTTACCTTTTCCTTCCGTGTGGACAGGCGGGACACGCGCCTCTCTGCAGAGGACCTGGTGCTGGAAGGGGCTGGGCTGAGAGTGTCGGTGCCACTCATTGCTCAGGGCAACCCTTACCCCAGTGAGAATGCGGTGACCTACACCTTCAGGTGAGAGGATGGTTTGGGTCAGAAGGGACTTTAAAGATTGTCTACTTCCAGCCCTCTTGTTGTGGGCAGGGACATCTTCCAACTTGGCCATGAACACCTTTAGGGAGGGGGCGTTCGTGACCTCCCTGGCCAACCTGTTCCAGTGTTTCACCACCTTCATTGTAAAGAATTTCTTTCTAATCTCCACTCTAAATCTTCCCTCTTCCAGCTTCAATCCATTTCCCCTCATCCTATCACTACAAGCCCTTATAAAAAGTGCCTCCCCAGCTTTCTTATAGCACCCTTCATGTACTGCAAGGCCACTATAAGCTTTCCCCAGAGCCTTTTATTCTCCAGGCTGAACAACCCCAACTCAGCTTATCCCTTTAGAGGCAGTGCCTCAGTGCTCTGATCGTCTTTGTGGCCCTGCTCTGGACCTGCTCCAGCAGTTTCATGTTGTTCTTGTGTTGGGGACTCACAGTTCCAGTGTGGTGGGAACAGATGAGACCTACCCTGAGGTTCCCCTGGCCTCTGAGTTCTTGAAGAAACAAGCAGCATGAATTTTAGCTCAGAAGAGTGGTCTTATCAGGTTTTAATTTGAAGCTCCCTGTCCAGCAGCGTTGCATAAGCCTGTGTGAATTATGTTGCAATTACACAGCACTGCTGGAAAGGGTGCGTTAAAAGGGTGCAGCTGTTAGCAGCTGAAGGCTTTGCTGCTGATATATGGCTCTTCTCCCTAGGCTCCATGAGGCTGCAGACTACCCGTGGAGGCCTGTTCTTACGGCATTTGAGTTCCAGAAGCTTCTCCACAACTTGACTTCTATCAAGATCCGTGGGACATACAGTGAAAGAAGTAAGTCACTAAGTCACTCAGCTGAATGTTGCAGAACAGAGGGGCAAACTCACTTCATCTAGGCCTCAGGTTGCTTTATTTTGTAGTGGCAGATTCTTTGGTAAAGCCTGTGTAGACTGCTCTTCACCTGGCCTTCCTGTGTAACAGCTTCTCCCAGGCCTCTTGAAGAGGACATGAGGATGAAAGGTGCTGCCTTTGAAAGTTTAGAAGCTGAGCACCCATCACATTATCTGCTGATTGTTTACTTCTAAGCATGGGGATTTTGCTAGATTACACAGCCAGTGTCTTCCAGATCAGTAGAAAAGTGCAGCAGAGGGTTCTGAAGAACAACATGTAGGAGAACTGCATGGAGTGTACGTTTTGGCCTCAATTTCTGCCACACCAGGAATGGTTATGTTCCCCCTGTTGTCTGGTCCTGCCTTGGCATGACAAATAGGAAGAAAAAGGTCTCAAAAGCACTGCCTGTGCTGAACTGAAGTGGAAGTTCCTTGTAATGAGGATTTATTTAAGAAATCACACATAAATTTGGAGCAAAAATAGCTTTTATCCTTGGGTGCTGTTGTGTGAAGAAGATTTTTTTCAGAAAACTGCAAAGGTCAAATTTGCATTTGGGGAAGGTGGGGAAGCTGCAAATGTTTTCAGCAGAGGTGGCTCACAAAGAAGAACATGGGGCTGTGAAATGGAGGGGAGGAAAGGTGTGGAGGAAGCCATGCCAAGTGCTGTAGCTACTGCTCTTATACGGGAACTGAGGCTCTGCTTGGTGCTCTGCTCTGAAGAGTTTACCCCCAGGCATGATGTGCAGATGCTGTGTCAGAGATGGCGTATTAAAATTGCTGAAAAAATGGTTTGTCCACCTTGGAAAGACAGGAATTTGGTTTGGTGTTTGCATAGGAAATGGCAACCATGCACATGCAAAATGTGACTTACTTTAACTGTGCTTGCTCACATGCTGTTCCCAGCATCCTCCTCTGTCTTGTTATTATCAACTTTCCTGCCCTGTGCATCCCCTTCTTGAGCTATGTTGCATCTTTTCTCATCTGTCTAAACCTTCCTGAAGGATTTTGCTTCTTGGTTCATTTTACCAGCTGCAAGCATCCACTTGTCTGTCCCTGGTATCATTCAGATGTGTGGTTGGTGGAGTGGTGCTGAGAGCCTTTGTGACTGAGAGCTTTGTGTAACCTGAGAGCATTTCCTCTCTCTGTGCTTTCTAGGTGCTGGCCACCTGGATGATGTTACCATCACAAGTGCTCGTCCTGGAGCTGGCGTGCCTGTGCCCTGGGTCGAGAGCTGCTCTTGTCCTGCAGGATATGAGGGGCAGTTCTGTGAGCGCTGCTCTTCTGGGTACCGGCGAGAGACACCGAGCCTCGGGCCCTACAGCCCCTGTGTGCCATGTGCTTGCAATGGGCACAGCGAGACCTGCGAGCCTGAGACAGGTAAGAGGGGACCATAAAACAGGGAGCAGCAAGAGGGCTGCTCTTTCTCAGCTTGACAGTGATGCAAAACCCATCTTCCTCTCTGTTGCAGGCATGTGCCATTGCAGGGATAACACGGCGGGGAGTCACTGTGAGAAGTGCAGCGATGGCTACTACGGAGATGCGACAGCAGGCACAGCCTCAGACTGCCAGCCCTGCCCGTGCCCAGGCAGCTCAAGCTGTGCCATCGTGCCCCGCACAAGGGAGGTTGTGTGCACCAGCTGCCAGACTGGCACTACAGGTGTGTTGTGTTGTTTTGTTTTGTTTTAATTTTCTATACCCCACATGCATGTAGAAACCTTTCTCCAACCAGTTCTGGGGCTCTGACCTGCAGTAAACAGCACTGAAAGCTGTTGTGTCTTCCTGCTCAAATCCTTCTGCCTTCCTCAGCCCTAGTTTCTCTCCTGTGTGGGGTTCAGGGCTGCCCATGTTCTTTGTGCCTGTCCCTTGCAAACAAAAGGGGAACAAAGTCTTCATCATCTATGCAAAGTCTACTCGGTGTGCTGTGTAGGTGAGTTGTGATAGCTTCTAACAGAGTTCTGTTGGTTTTCTTGTGTTGGGCAGAAAATAGAATAGAATGAAAAAAGCCAGAAAGGTAGTTCAGGCTGAAATAAAATTAGAAGGTGCAATTTGCCAGCCACTGCAGGATGCCCTCCACAGGAAAAGCAGGAAGGCTGCAGTGACTCAAACACTGAGTTTATGCTCAGTAGTTTTAAAGAGAAATATGTGAACAGGTTCAGATCATTTTCTTAGCAATAAATCATGAAGGCTGAGCTTGTACCTGAGCCATTAAGAGCCTTTTGTTCTGCCAGTGAACAGTTAGGCAGCCTCCTTTGCTTCTCTGCTGATTTTCAGCCTGGCATGGCAGAGTCCAAAGTGTAGAATACCTTGAAATGCTTAGAAAAGCCCCTGACCATGCACAGAGACATCTCATGGAGATTCCCATGGGTGTCATTGCTCTGTGAACTGGAGTCCAGAGCTCCAGGTTCCCTGCACCTCAGGGAACTCATTTTTGCTTCTATCTCTGTGGTTATGCAAGAGTTTCTCCTGTCTCCGGCTGCCTTCTTGGTGTGTGACAGGGAAAATGAGGGGAAAGACAGTTCATGTGTGCAAGAATTGCCTAAGAAATGGAGCTAGTAGCTGGCTGGGGAGGTCAAAGCTGCAGTAAGCATAGGGAGCTGCTAAGTTGGATGCTTCACTGGCTGCCCATGGAGGTTTGACAGATCTTGTTGGCAGTGGGGTTTCCTGGAGCAGTGACACCCCACAGAGCTCTCCCTGCTTGGACTTTTAAATTAGCAACAAACTGCAGCAAGTCGGTTTGGCTTAAAGGGATAGGAGGGAAATGAGGAGCTGAAATAATTCATCATGCAAAGCTCCAGTGAAAAAAGCAGCTTAAGGGAAGGGGAGAGGTTTGTGTGTGGTTTTAACAGCTTTGTCAGCGATCTGGATGAAGGGATCAAGTGCATCCTCAGTAAGTTTGCAGATGACACCAAGCTGGGTGGACAAGTCGATCTGCTGGAGGGCAGGGGAATCTGCAGAGAGATCTGGACAGGCTGGATCAATGGGCCAAGGCATTCAGTCTGACATTCAATGAAATACTGTTGAGTGCTGCACTCAGAGGAAGAGGCCGAGGGAGACCTCACCCTCTACAACTACCTGAAAAGAGGTTGTAGTGAGATAGGAGTTGGTCTCTTCTCACATGCAACAAGTGACAGGGCAAGAGGAAATGGCTTCAAGCTGTGCCGGGGGAGGTTCAGGTTGGATATTACAAAAATTTCTTCACAGAAAGGGTTCTTGAGCATTGCCACAAGCTGCCCAAGGCAGTGGTGGAGTTCCCATCCTTGGAGGGATTTAGAAGAGGTATGGATTGGTGCTGAGGGACATGATTGAGTGGTAGTGGCTTAGCAGTAACAGTGGGAGGGTGAGCTCTAGGTGAGCAGTTGGACTTGATGATCTTAAAGGTCTCTTCCAACCTCAGTTCTATGGTTCTCTGGTTTCTTGCACCTTTCTGGCCCCAAGAGAAGAATGAAAGAGGAGGGAGCTGGAGAGTGTCCTTTGCAGAAGGGGCTGCAGTGGGGTCTGGGTGAGACAGCAGCAGAGGGCTTTTTGCTGCAGCATGTGTGTTTGTCATGTGCCAGGCAAGAGGTGCGAGCTGTGTGATGATGCTTATTTCGGAGACCCGCTGGGTGCCAACGGAGCCGTCAGGCCTTGTCGCCTCTGCCAGTGCAATGACAACATCGATCCCAACGCCGTGGGCAACTGCGACCGCCAGACGGGAGAGTGCCTCAAGTGCATCTACAACACCGCCGGCTTCTACTGCGACCGCTGCAAGGATGGCTTCTTTGGGAACCCCCTGGCCCCTGACCCTGCCGACAAGTGCCGAGGCGAGAGCCAGTTCTTCTTGCATTTAAAGCTGGTGGTGTCCCCGAGAGCTGCTGCTTCCTGCTGTGTTGTCAGGACACAATGTCAGGCTGTTTGTCCCCATCAGCAGCAATGCATGGCTTTGTCCTGGTTTGGTGGCCGTAGCTTGCTGAAGTGCTTGTGTTTGTGGGTGCTTACTGCCATCGAAGCAAAAGCATTGTGTGATGCAGGGCTGAGCTGCCTCCTGTTCTGGATCCAGCCCCGTTTAGGGACTGGCTAGCAGAGTGCCAACACCACAAGGGACTTTCTAACTTTCTGTGTTTTTGATTCATCCCTCTTATCATTGCAGCTTGTCACTGCAATCCCTATGGCACCGTGAATCAGCAGACGAGTTGCAATCAAGTGACTGGGCAGTGCGAGTGCCTGTCTCATGTCACTGGGAGGGACTGCAGTGCCTGTGAGCCTGGCTACTTCAACCTCCAGAGTGGACGTGGCTGTGAGAGGTGACGTTCACCTTGGCTTATGGCAAAAAGCCCGATTCTCAGGGGGGTCTGTGTTCACTTTGTGCAGATATGTGATGTTTGTCACAAATAACTGGTGTGCCTCCAATGTTGCTGTGGGTGGGGAAGAACAGCAGTCAAGGAGGGGCTTTGAAGGCTGTGCAAAAAGCCTGGCTTATAAATAGCTTTATATTAGGGTTTTAAATAGAAAAGTGCCACATGACTGTGTGATTATTGGTAGCAGGAACTCGTGGGTTCCTTTTTTAGTGCAGGCACCAAGTGACCTTGCACAGTTCAAAGGCTCAGTGGCTCCCCTCTCTGCACAGCAAGAAAAGTCACTTTCGATGAATGGAGGGAAACGTTGAGCTGTGTTTGTTAGGGCTTCTTCAGAGACGTGCTTCCAGTGTCTACTCCCTTCTGTGTCAACACCTCACGTGTGGCTGTCTTCTCCAGGTGCAACTGCCATGCTCTGGGCTCCACCAATGGCCAGTGTGACATACGAACTGGGCAGTGCGAGTGCCAGCCTGGCGTGGCCGGCCAGCATTGCGACAGATGCGAGGTCAACCACTTTGGCTTTGGCTCTGAAGGTTGTAAACGTAAGTCTGAGAGGCTGGAGGGAGGCAGGTGGGAAGCATGTTGCCCAGCCTTCCTCACCCTTGCTTCTGTCTCTGGGAAGGCGTGTTGTCCTCTGACTCTTCATCAGGGCAGAAGCTGGCACTCATGTCCACACCCTGCGTGGTGGAATTTCCATCTCTATACAGCAGCTTAGCCCGTTTTCCTACTTCTGTTTAACGGGGGGTAGGAAGAACCCCCAACTTATGACATACCTGCTTTGGTGTAAATAGAATCATAGAATGCGTTGGGTTGGAAGGGACCTTTAAAGGTACTGTAGTCCAACTCTCAAATACATGCTATGAATCTTGCAACAGTCCTGTTTCCTAATGTTAAATCTCTGCACATCTACTCTGCAAATGGCCTGAATAACCAGACTGTGTCTTGAGGAGCAACAGATCTTCTAAAAATAGGATGATCCAAACATTCCTCCTTGATATCCCTATCTGTAAAGAGCAGGAAGAATTAACTGCAGTTGGTTCCAGTGAAATGGGGTAGAAGATGATGATGCTTTGTGGGAGTGGCAGTAGCATCACTGTGAATACAGGAATGTTATCTCCTGAGTGTTCTGGTGTGCCTAGGAGCACCCCTACAAGGAGCGAGGCCCCAGCTATGGGTTTGTGCCCTATTGCTCTGGCAGACATCTCAGGGTATTGAGGGTGTACTCTCCCTGTGTGGGTTTTGGGACCTTTGTGCCTGTGAGGTATTTCTGACTGAGGTGTAATTTTCCTGCAGCCTGTGACTGTGATCCCGAGGGGTCCCGCTCCCTGCAGTGCCGGGAGAATGGTCGCTGTGAGTGCAAGGAAGGCTTCGTGGGCAGCC